>NW_018745024.1:8005935-10405935 GCF_001683475.1 Chenopodium quinoa | reverse complement strand
GGCTAGAGTTGATTTCGACTTCACCAGAATTTCATATCCCGAACACTTGATCTTTCGTCCCGAGCAATGTGCATAGAGTTCCAACAAGCAGCTGTGTTGCCATTATATTGCTGCTCTGGGGGAAGGGGGGGGGGGGGGGGAATTTCATGAAACCATTGAAAATTTAGGAAGGTATGCCACAGAGATAATCACAACTTTTCGGATATCTATCTGTTCAGCTGATTTGCAAATTGGGTAATTGGGGAGGAGTAGAGCTGATCAAATTCTCCCACAAATTAGCAAGGTTCAGAAAGTAAGGCTTCTCACCCCAGGTCACTGTCTTCAAGTCTGGTTGGAAGGACAATCAAAACAATATTTAGAATGAAGAAAAAATGAGTAAAGCAAAGACCAAACTTGCAACAAGTTTTTTACACGAATACAAAAATGAAGCTTTGCATGTAAATGATTTTAGTTAGAGGGTGGTTAATAAAGTAAAAAAACTTAGTTGACGAAATTTCTACCTGCCATTATTTCTTGAGGCAGTAGGGACAGGCGACAAATAGATTTATGTTCACGGAAAACACGATCATGCACAGCGACCACATCAATATCACGAATATTCGTAATAGAGGTGACTAATGTCTTCGCACTTTCATTACATTGAAAATCAATACCATCTGACAGATTTTGGAGGGCTCTCTCCAAACCTGAATTTACCCATAAAGCACCGCACTCAAACAAAACACTGAAAAACTGTGAAGGATCTGATGAAGGACTTAATAGTATCCACTGCTTGTAAACTTTGGCTGACAGCCCAAGAATTTCTACAACCTTGTAAATTTCTCCAAGAGCTTGGATAAACTGCTGACCTGTAAATAACCAAGTCTCAATTAAACTTAAGAAATGAGGTTACATAGTCAAGAGACTTCCATAGTATTTATTTCTGTAATAGGTTCACACTCAATAATATACAGTTGTACAGCAAGATATCACCCCACCATAAGATTGTATAGCAAAATACCTCGAGAATCTGACAAAATCTGATGTTGTACATTCTTCTCTGATGCTCTTTTCCATATCGACGCACCATGACTCAACTCTTGAACACAAACATTAATAACCTTAGACCAAGTCAGCACATAAAGCGATTGATCATCAGCTGTACCTAGCAATAGAACTTTCAGCATCGATATTGCATGCCTCAGGAGTTCAGCAGTAACCCTCCAATCACTCACAGCCTAAGTGCATTTATACAAGATTATCAAGATGCAAGGCACAATCAAAAGGTAAAGGCGCAACAACTATTTCAGAAGCAAAAAGGAAATAAAACAGATAATGTAGAATTTTGAGCTTAGAGCAAGTAGCTGAAGTGCAGAAATTTTAATTTGCAAGGAAATCATACCAACTGCAGTTTTTTTGTCAATGAAAATTCCGCTTCAATAACATTGAAATTTGGTCCTTGAAGAACGTCGAGGAATTTGTCAAGACAAGTGCTTCTCTCAAGGTCTTTCTTTGAAAAAACTTCCTTAGAAATCATTTTCTCTTCCAATAGTTTAGAAACTTCCTATGAAGGAACAGCAGCAGTATAAGATGAGCACAGAGTTATCTTTGTATGGAGCTAAGGCAACTCAACTAGATTAAATTATATTTTTAAAATGGTGTAAAAGAACAGCTAACCTGCATTTCATCATCAAGAGCTTCTGCTTTGCCTCCATTACCATTTACATCTGAACTTCGAGCTTTCTAACAGCAAGCACATTTCATTTTAGTGTCAAATTATGAATCACTAAGGGATAAGAAAATCGATAGAAGTATGCAAACCTTTAGTTCATCAAGTTGGCATGAAAGAAGAAAGCATAATGAACCCCTCAATTCATCATAAAAATCTATATAAATTTGCAATTCTGGTAACTGTTTCTGAGCCACATTTCCCGGAATAGCTGTGGACAACTGTTCTCCAACTCCATTATCTGAATATGCACCTTTAAACTCCCAGGAATCGTCATCCCAGTCATCATCCTCATCCAACGAAGTTGTTACCGCTGCCTTTGGTGGGGAGTGCACTCCATTTTCGGCAGGTTTTACGGTAGAATCAACTGAAGATGTAAGCTGAGCTTCACTGTACAAATTTGATACAAGATCTTTGATAGATATCGCTGGTTTCTGGCCACTGAAGCTATTCACAGGATTAAGAGTAGGCATTTGGGCCACTTCATTTTGAAGATTCAAGGAATCACTGGATTCTTCAGAATCATCACAGAAGAGGGATAATGGCAGGGCTCCTCTAGAATGTTTTGTTTGGGTTTGCTTCTCCTATATATATGTCAAAATTGATAACTTATAAGAAGTAAAAAAAATCATTTTTTTACACACTAAATTTATCGTTTAAATGCTCAGTGTGAAACACAACAATACCATCACATGATCTAACAAGAAACAAAGAGAATTCCTCAGCTAAACAGGGTATGCAATTAAGCTAATAAAACTTCAATTTAAACCTAGAACCTACATTCCTCATGTGCAATCATGTAGAAGAAGTGTGAAACCATCAGTAATATGTGCACAATGTCAAAGGTGATGGTGAGTAAATGATTCACAAATCACAATGGGAAATATGGATTTAACATAAATAGATAATTAGTGGTGCTACGGGTTCCTAAAAGATGTACTCGATACATGGGACGGACAATAAACCAGACTTCAAAAAGCATAACTTTGCACACCTGGGCTTCTCCATTTGGTAGCTGAACTTCAGCAGGATTCACATCATTACCAACTTGCTCTTGCTGCAACCAAAATAGATTTTTTTTTTAAAAAAAGAAAAAGATACTAAGGATAATAATTGAAGCTAATCGAATTAATAAATCCTTAAGTCACCTGCTCCTTAGACACAACTTCTCGAGATGCATCTATAAAATCCCCAAAGTCATCAAAATCATCATCTTGATTCATAGAACTTGCACTTATTCCACCTCCATTGTCAATGAGCTCAACTTCAGGAAAGGGATCCCACATGAAACCATTTGTTGTGCTTGCATTTGACTTGATACCAACAGCCATTTCACTGGATTGATGATTAGTCTCGTTTTCATATGGTGCAGCAAAAAAGTCAATAGATTGAGGTCCCAATCCATTAACACCAAGCTTGTGATCAACAAATTGGGAAGCATCCTGACCTATCAACAAACACAATAATTTAAACACGTCAAAACCAATGTCTCTTTTGCCAACAGCAACTTCAACAAATTTACACCTAAATGCATGCACGCAATAGTACTATATCATGATACTATTATCACTTAACAGCTACACCAGCAGCAGCATGCATAGTAAGTAAATTATAAACATAGTCTAAAATTAATCAGCATATAGTTACTTCTGAAACAAAGGACAATATCACAATACTCCCAGCAATCACATGGATTGTTATAAACGGAAAAAATGTGTACATACTGAAAGGAAGAAGATGATAAAACTACACAAGTTTTCAAGAGACTTGTTCTTTCCCAAAGTGTAAAATAAAACAAAAGAACTCTCAATAATATTCATGTTTTTCTCTCAATACTCTTCCCTTTATATATTATACGAGTCTTAACTAATTGACTAGCTTCTCCTAAAAGCTAATTCCAACAACTGATTATGCATTGCCTAATGCCTACACTACCCTCCCCTTAAGTTAGTTCATTACATAAATTACCATATGAGTATATGACATATCTTGAACCACAAATTGAAGCACGATGGTAATACTTTTGAGACCCCTCCTCTTTCCCAAAAACTCCTTCATGTAATTGGTTCAAAAGTAGATAATTGTATCACTCTTAAGAGATATACTCAACAAGCATTTCCATGTCCCAAAAAACCTTCAAAATCCTTACTTTTTGTGTCCAAATCTGAACTATACCAACATAAATCGAGTTTTGATTATAGAAACACAAAATAAATAAGCATCTTGCCACCTCATAATCCCCAATGACTTACTAAAAGAAAGCCAACAATCTCAAATTCATATTCTACATTAAGAGGGAGGGGGGGGGGGTGTTCAACAATACCGGCCTGCTTTTCTTGCTCCTTTTTCATCGAAAGCTCGATTTTTGATTTGGATACTACAGAGCCATCCTGTTCCCAACAACAAAGAATATATAGTACTTAGTATGATATA
Organism: Chenopodium quinoa; assembly: GCF_001683475.1. NCBI lineage: Eukaryota > Viridiplantae > Streptophyta > Magnoliopsida > Caryophyllales > Amaranthaceae > Chenopodium > Chenopodium quinoa. The sequence continues at coordinate 10,401,794 of NW_018745024.1, read as the reverse complement.
AATTAGATGATACTAATGAATTTCATTCAAATAAACAATCACCTCAAAAATAAGAATAAACCAATAATATGATCAAAATCTACACAGTTCAACAACAACAACAAACCATCTAGAATAATAAGGGTTAAAAAATCAAACAAGAGGAATCAAATTTACCTTTGAATTCCCTTGTTCTGTTACAGAATTCCCAGAAAATGCACCCTTAAATTCCCATTCATCCTCATCTTCTTCTTCATTATTATCATTCTTCTTATTACCATTCTCAATACTCAAATCTGAAGCCACCCCATTAAAATTCATATTAAACCCAGTAAAATCAAAGTTCCCATTAGATTGAGTGTTAGGATTTGGATCAACTTCACCGAACAAGGACAAAGGCGAAGCTCCAATCGCCGGTTTCGTCGGGCCCGGATCAACCCGAATCGGAGATGGGCCAGAAACGGGTTGAGCCCAATTGAAGGAACTTGAGAAGCCATTGTTATCGGGGAGATTGAACTGGGATTGAGAAGGGGTAGATTGAGGGGGTGAAGGATTGAAGAAGAAATCGCCCCAAACGTCGGCGATATTGGAGGTGGAAGTGACGCCATTGATTTGAGATTGAGGTTGAGGTTGAAGATGAGAAGGAGGAGGTGGTGTTGCGAATTTGAAATCGCCGAAGCTGAAGCCGTCTTCTTCGTGTTCCGCCATTGATGGGAGTTGTAAGATTTCGAGCAGAGCTTTCTCTCTCCTGTTTTGTGTTGAGAAGGGTCTAACTGTCAATGATGGTAAAGGCGCGTTTGGAATCGTTAGATGATCATAATTATTTTAATTTTCATTGATCTTTAAATAATTCGAGCAATAAAAATACTACCTGTTGTTGTAAAAAAACCATTCAATTGTAATTCACCATCTGTTGCTTCAACTATTAACGATTCAATTGTAATTGTAATATAAAGTGGTTTTTCACCAATTTTTTGTTATTACATTGCACATTGATCAAATGTTATTCATCGTAAAATTAAAATTGAATTTGCAAAAGTTTCATACGAATTATCATTGTTATAGATAAAACTTATCATATGACCCAAAAAGACTTGCGTGGACCTGATCCACAATAATATTATTGTGGACCCGAGGTTTATACACACGCAACTGACATTATATTGAACATAGTGACCATTATTTTTAACATAATAACCTTATTTTTAACCTAGTAACCTTTATTAAAACTACTACAACGTTTAATAATATTGTGAACTTGAAATACGACGCTATTACCCTAATTTTAACATAGTGACCTTTATTATTCATATTGATCAGTATATAAAATATTTCATTACAAAAATAACTACTTAGGCATATATATTACCAAAATGATTTTTATTTCAATATAGTGAACTTTTTTTTAATTATAGAGACCTTTTTTTTTATTAATAAAACAACCATACTTTCTCTAATATTAGTGGTCCACAATAAATTAGTGTGAACCAGGTTCATTTAAGAATTTGTACATATGACCTATTACATTGACATCATCCTATTTAAATTAAAATCATATTATGTTTAAAATAATTCATAATATGTTAAAATTTAACCTAAAATTGTTCAATGAACACTTAAAATTAATCTAAAATAATTCATAATATGTACACAACTCTTTTTTTTTTTTTTTTAATTTTTTTAATTATTTTTTTATTTTATTTTAAATGATCTAACTTGATTAAACAAATTGATAATATTGAAAAAGTTATAATAACCGTTAACCATTTTGTTAAAAATAAAAATAAAAATAAAAATAAATGATACTTTGTTAACATTATATGAATTGCTTCTTTCAAAAAAAAAAAAAAAACATTATATGAATTGCTCAATAGTTTCAATTTTATAAGATTAATTATTACTAATACATCATAATATTTCAGATGGATAAGGCTTCCTTGCTCTAAGATAGGCTAAGAGGACACGGTTTGGTATGCCTGATATGTAAAAAAAAAACTTCGTATCAAATAAAAAAGGACACGGTTTGGTATGACTGACATGTATTTAGGCTTGTTAATTAACACAAGTACGTGTTAAATGATATATCTCATGCATTAAAAAGGATACTTAATTATTTATACGCTACCTTAAAAATAAATACTAGTAATAAAAAGTAGATCAAGAATGTAGGCATATTGTGCGGTCCAAAATAAAGATGAATATTCCAATATTGTACACGTACGTATAGTGCTGTCAAATTTCAAACCGAAACCGTTTAACTGCCCGAAATCAACCAACCCAAATAAGAACTGAACCAATTAAAAACCGTTTTTGTAAAACCGAAAATCGACCCGAACCGTATTTAAGTAAACCCGAAACCGAACTAATCCGAATAATGTCAAACCGTATAAGAACCGAACCCGTTAACAAACCGAACCGAAAAAGAACCGAACCGTTTATAACTCGAAACCGTTTCCAACCCGAAACCGTTTGAACCGAGGTAAAAATCGTTTACACCGAACCGTTAATAAACTGCGACCCGTTTGCACCGAACCGTTTATAAACTGAACCACTTACAAACCGAACCGTCTATAAATCAAACTGTAATTTCGATGTCACGATAACTCATCAAATCATGATTATGACACATCAATTAGATGATTGAATAAGAAGCAGCTAATAATGTGATAGTAAAACAATAATAATTCATTAATACACTAAATTTTTATAATCTACGTTACTTCATAATAAACTAGTAAGATTAATATGACTAAACTTGAAAATAACATATGTATTTTTAAAATCGATGAGAATTTGTATATAATATATAATGCCTAATGCTTAATATGAAGTGATGAAGTCTCGGCTTGATATAAAACTTGTTAACCAGCAAAAGGTTAGCAAGTACTATGAAATTTCAAACCAAAATCGTTTAACTGCCCAAATCCAAACGACCCGATCAAAAACCGACTTTTTAAATAAAAAACCGTTCCGAACCATAATTTAGTAAACGTGAAATAAAACTGATTTGAATAACGTTAAACCGTATAAAAGGCAAACCAAAATAAAACTGAACCGAAAAAGAACCGAACCGTTTCTAACTTGAAACCGTTTTCAACCCGAAACTGTTTGAACCGGTGTAAAAAACCGTTTACACCGAACCGTTAACAAACCGCAACCTGGCTCCACCGAACCGTTTACTTCTCGAACCGTTTAGAACCCGAACCAAATTAAAACCGATCAAGAATAAACCGAAACCGAATCGAACCGATAACTATTTAAACTGAACTGAAACCGACATGTGAGACACTTAAACCGATTTCAAACCGACCCGATTTAATACCGAACCGATTTCAAACCGAACCGAACCCGAACTGTCAAACCGTTTTGACAGTGCTACGTACGTAGTAAAATCTTACCTAGCGGCTTTGTCGACATCAATGCCAATCTGGAATCTGCTAACACCATTTTGGGTGCTGTTTATGTATGTCTATTTCTGTACTTTAATGGAAATCGTATGTCACCTTCATCAAACTAATGGAATGTTTATGAATTTGACACCATATAATACCAATTGTCCAATGTTATAATTCCTACTGTATTATTCATGCTTAGATCTTCAATCTTCCATGATTTTAACAATAATTTACATAATCTTTCCTTTAGACTTTTTGTCCACTCTCCAAAAACCTTCTATTATTTCACTCCATATTTTTTCTCGAGTAATGGCTTCGTAGATGATATGGAATATAAGTTTTGTTGTCTTAAGGTTTTATACAAAAGGTTGTAAATGACAAATTGTTCTCTATATAAATCTAATTTGATCTCTATTAACTCTCCTAATCACAAACAATGTTGCAGTAATGTTCCATCTGGCCTATTGAACCTCACCATGCAAGCAGGGGCGGACCCACCTTTAGTCATAGTGGGTCCGGTGACACAGTATTTTTTTTTAAAAATAAAATATCAAAGAGCCCCTTATTATAGATAGGTGGTCTCTTTAATGCTGCTATTGGTAACAACAAACAATATTAAAGAGACCTCTTATTAAGATAGGCGATCTCTTTAATGCTGCTATTGCTACAAAAGACTTAATGTGGTTTTTTTAAATATTAAAGAGACCTGTTATTTATATAAGAGGTCTCTTTGATGCTGCTATTGCATTTCGCAATTTTCTTGCGCTACTTTCTTTTTCATTAAAGAGACCAGTTATATTTAATAACTGGTCTCTTAAGTTATCTCACTTTTTTTTGTATAATTTTTTAATAATTTTTTTTCCCTTTTTATATCTTATATTTGTACAACCAGTTTTAATATTTCCCCATAAAGCTGATCAATTAACTAAAAAATCATAAAGTTAATTCAATATAATAATTTTATTGTACCATTTGTTTATAACATGTTATTTGTAATATTTTCGACTTGTAAAATTGAATTCTTAAGTACTGTATTTGGTTGTGGTATGAATTTTTGTGTCCTATTTTTGGATTGAAATCAATTTGGTGAAAAATATATATATATAATTTTTGGATTGAAATTAATTATGAACAAGACATGGAAAAAAAAATTGTACTTTCCCAAATGATCAATAATTGATGGTGACACACTATCTCGGAAATCCTGGATCCGCCACTGCATGCAAGCTAAGACTACCAACGTACGGTTCAAGCTAATGATAAGGTTCAAGCCTTATCTGAATTGAATTATACCAATATTAACTACTAAATTGCAGAAATGCTAACAATAACCAGAATTTGCAGAATAAGGGAAGAAACAGAAGGAAGGAAGGAGAGAGAGAGAGAGAGAGAGAGAGAGGAGGATTTTTGTTGTAATCATTTCTATCATGTGAGGCCTTAATTACAACATTAAATAACCAGCTAAGCTCCCCAAAGATTCCCCGTAACAAACTGCAACAAGACAAAAATAGGCAAAAACTACTTTTCCCGCCAAAACTTAATACAAGTAATTAGTTTTATAATCTATACTGTATCAGCTAATAAGCTTGTAAATGTCTAATACTGCATGTACATTGTGCACAAAAGAAAGACATAGAAGTATAAAGTTATAAACCAAAATTAAGCTATGATGCGACATAATAACTACGTACTACTAACAAAACAATGTGGTTGCAATAAGGATGTGCACATCAAAAAACATACAACAATTTTGGTTCAACTTAATTCCATCTCATAGCCTCATAGCGAGCCCTACTTCGAAAATCATACAACAATCCTCACCTAATGACAATATAATGTATTGATCGATGACCCTAATACAAAGCAAACTACAATGTCTTCTACAAAGACCATGTCCTTCATACATGCAATCGACACGAACTAGCTTAGCTACATACTAAACTAAAAAGAGACCAGCCAAAATAGGCAAGAAATAGTTAAACAACCCGTAAACCTCATCAACGGCATTAGAAGCAAAGCTCCCTCCCGGGCTACTTGTTGACAACACTACCACCATCCAATCGTCCTCTGACCCAACTCCCGCTCCAGTGAACTTTGTATCATTGATGTACTGAGCAAAGCCAGTCCGAGTATAGTTGGTAAGGACAAGGGTTGGAACGAGTTTTGAGACGCAAACTGGTAAGATGATGCCATTTGCAGTTGTGTTTGGATTGATTTTACATTTCTTGAGCAGCTTCGGGTAGTTGAGGAACTGGGTTCCGGTGCCTCCTGGTACAGCATTGGCTGGTACGGTCGCAACACAAGGATGATCTTTCATCTCATCGGCTATCTCATCGGCCAGGCATCCCGCTTGCTTGTTTTTGGTTAAGGCTGGGAGTTGTAAGGAGTTTCTGTAGCTGTTTAGACCTTGGAGAAGATTATCTTCTTCTTCTGCAATGTATAAAGATTATTAACTACTTGCCAAAAAAAAAAAAAAGGCATTTTGACGAGGAAATCATGAACCAAATTAAATTTTGGTGTCCATTACTCCTCTCATTGGTCAAGTTCTAGATAAGCGAAAACCGGTTGGTGCTAGCTACAAAGTATTGGCCACTCAAGCAAGCTAGAATAGCTAGATTTCTTTGGAGACTTGTTTGTAAGTAAGTTCATTGGTTATAACACGGTCAATAGTTCATACTTCCTACATATTGATAGTTAATACAACATACCTATTGATAGAGTATAAAAAATAAACGAACTATTCCTAGAACTTCAACCATCCGCTTAAGAATTTGAATTCATACTCTTATCACAAATAAATTAGTTTTCATCGTTTCTTCATGAATCTATCAGTAATTAATCATAAAAATTATGCTAATTTCTCACCAATAAAGTTAATCATACACTTTTAAATCATCCATTCTTTAAAGACCTTCCTTTTCGTTTAAGCTAGTTTCACTTTCTTTTCCTCTGGTTTTCCTGAATGCTAATAATATAAGACACATTCTTTCTCCTATCAAAGCAAAAAAGGGCACACTTTTAATTATATTCCCCCTTTTCCTAGATTTCATTAGTACAACAATTGATCAAGTCATAAAGAAGATTAGAAATTCAATATTGCTTCATGAATTTTGAAGCTACAAAACACAAATTTGAGCCTAGATATGCAACACTAATAACCCTAGCTATGGTGTAACCAGCTACATACAAAGCGGGTGTACACCAACTATAAGGTTGGATGTGCTCAATGGCGCGGCATATATATTATTGTCAATTCTAGTGAACAATGCAAAGAAATGTTATCTAGCTCCACCTTCTCCTTAGCAAGTCTTACTTCAACTCAAATGACCTTTCCTCACATGAATATATTATGACTTTTGAGAGAATATAATTAGTGTTGAATAGGCTAATTTATATACAACAAACTTTTAAATAAATCAGATATACAATATTTATTGTACATCCATTATGAAGTTACAACTAAAATGAGCAAAAATTACCCTAAAATAAATAAAAGTTACCCTAACATAAATAAAAGTTTTGAAGTATTTATGCTTTAAGAGTGACCATAAATTTGATAAAAAGTGACCCCGATGTACCGTAAATCGGATGTACCATATATTTTATGTTAAATTTTGAAAACATTATTGTACTGTCAATCAAAAAAACACAAACAATGTGTAACTAATTGAGTTACTCGAACTCCATATCTAAGTTGTAACTAACTAACGACGCTACACAATTATTTTTACTCCAATAATTGGGCATAGAACCTAGAACATCAAGAGAAAAATTACAACTTCATTATATATACTACTCGTAACTACTAGTAACGTGACAACTAAATCCGAACATGTCGTACATAGTATATTTACATGTAAGAGCAACTAATTAAGGAACATAAGATCAAGAAGTAAAGAGTTAACTTACCATCATCACAATGAACCGGGACAAAAAGCAAAAGATAAGCATGAAATAGAACCACAAAGAAAAAGGAGAATTTCTTAGTCGCCATTTTGTTTTTTATCCAATTACTCAATAATTATCCACTTTAATTGTTGATCTTCAATTATAGTTTAAGCAACCTGCAACACATAAATACAATAATGTAACTCTAATCATGAATTGAAATTCAATTAAATAAAATTGGATTAACAAAAATATTAACTTGGGAAACTTACCTAAAGAGTTATGGCTTTGTTTTGAGTTATGAATCTAAAGTAAAATGATGCAATAATAGTTTAAGAAGAATTATAAAAAAAAAATAAAAAATAAAAAAGGTGCCGTTGAATGTTTAAACACGTTGCATACATGCATGGTGAATAACTGATTCGTCAACAAAACAATATTTATCCACTTTCAAAATGTTGTTGTAATACTCGATCTTCACGCTTTAACTTGCCATGCACTAGTGATTTTGTTTATAAAATTACGTATTAAGCCACGTGGCAAGCATGCATGTTAACAATATTGAAATTTCAACATGTATGTAATGTTAAAGTGCAAACACATACCATAGCTAGCATCTAGTTTAATGGATAACCCAAATTTCATTTTGGAAAATTTGTTTGTTATTAAGGTTTAGCATAAATTAAATTATCTTATTTTAATTTAGACCTGTTGATATTTACTGAAGTAAGATGAACTGAATTGATTGAAGCTGAATTAAACTAAACTGATTGGAGCTGAACTGAACTGAGCTAAAATGAATACTTTAGTAGAGAGGGAAATTAGAAGCTGAACTGAACTAAACTAAACTAAAATTAAGTAAATGTGAACAGACCCTTATTCACCATTTTACCACCTAGCTTGTTGTATACTTCGTAATATTATGAGCAGAGGTATCAAGTGAGCAAAAATTTAGGTGCACATGACTTATGAGTGAGTGATTGGATGCATATAAACATATTAACATGTATTTTCACATCAACTTTGTAAGAAAATGTAACTTGGACTATAAAGAGAAACGATTATTCTAAAACATATTGCAAGTAAATCGTATTCCACTAGAGTTTTTAAAACCAATAATATTATCTATAATTAAAAGTGTTGTTAGATTAATAATGGTTAACGAGTAGTGCAATAGGGGTGTTTCTGACCACGCATGTACATGGTGGTCGATTGTAAAGGGTCCCTAAATCAGGGGCGAATCCAGGAATAAAAATGTATGAGAACCAAGAAACGATAAAGTAACCCAAAAAAAAAAAAGCAAAAAAAAAAGGCTCAAAGTGGGGAATCAAACTGAGACTTCTATATCAACAAGTACCATGAAATAAAACTCCAACAAACCAACTAGGCTATCACTAACATCATGAAGTGTAGGATAAATATTAGCTATTTATTATTTTTTCTAGGGGGGCAAACTAAACATTACATATATCACCACTTGGGCCACGGAGGGCCGGGCCTCAGCTCCACCAGCCCCCCTTGGCTCCGCCCATGTCCTAAATGAAACTATTATATAAAGGCCCCAATATTTGAAATCTTCTTATACAAAATTAAGAGAAAAATTGTTAATCAATAATCCATTCTTCAATTATATCATAAAATTTATAATTTAGTACAAAAAACTTTACAAAAGAGATGATTTTTTAAGGTCCAAATTAACAAAATTACACCGAGCAATTTTCACTGTTAGCATTTGTAGCCCCGCCTCTAATACTGCATGGTGTCATCATAGTGTATTGATCAATGTATGCCTTTTGGTTTTGAAGTGTATGTGTTATTAGGATTTGATTATATCTTCTAAAATTCTATCTTAATCTAATTTGAGTTTGAGGTATATTGTTGACCTTACATGTTTTGATGATGACTCAAGGAACCTAAGCAAACCTATAACAAGTTTAACTTTCGGTTTTAGCTTTGTTTATGACAGGTTTGTGCTAGGAAATTCTTGAGTGAGAAGGGAGCATGGAACAAGATCAGAGCTAGCTATGGAAGAATAAAGAAATCAATCAAGTCGTGTTCCTTGAAGGGAACTGAAGCTCAAGAGTTTAAGCTTCAAAGGAAAGTTCCTTTGGTGAGGAACTGCAGCTTCAGAGTCGAAACTTCTCAGAGTATCAAGGAGTCTAATGTATTTTATCTTTACTTTAGGCAACTTGTATTTATGTTAAGTACATTACAATTGATAGGATTTAAGTGGATTTAATTTTAATTTGATAAATATTTTATTTTCCATATTTTAACTTGTTTTAATCTTATTTTGAAAAATATCTTTTTAAGTTAAAATATCTTGTTAGTTAAAAAGATTTTCTGTTTTAATTCTATCCTATTATTTTGGAAAATCTAACTTGGAAAATATTCTTTATAAACGGTTGTTTTACTTGGTCAAGGAAGTTGAGAGAAAATAGGAAGCAGTAAACCACTTCCTTGTAATGTGCTCAGCTTGTTGCCCAAGCATCCACGAATTGCACTTCCTTAGTTTAAGGAAGTTGTGATTAAGTGGTGATTAAGGCAACTACGAATTAACTGTCAAACTCTTTTATAAATAGTCTTGGTTTTTAGTTGGAAAAACACACTTGAGCATTGCAGTCTTTTAGCTTTTGAAAAAGAGTCATAATCCACTTAAGTCCTTGAGTATCTTTGTACTTAGCAATTTAGAGTTTAATCTTTGAGTTGTATTGAGTTAGAGTTTGGGGAAACTCTAAGAGTGTTTTATTGCTTTGAGTGAAGCAAGGAGAAAGAGAGAGAGTTTGAGAGTTCGACTGATTGAGGGATCAGTTGAAGGGAGCTTAAGTTCATAGAGGAACTTGAGTTTAGAGTCTTAATTTGTAATAGGTTGTTTGCCCTATTATTATTAAGAATTGAGTTTAAAATCCCTTGTGGTCGTGGTTTTTCTTCTTGATTAGGGCCAAGAAGTTTTCCACGTAAAATCTCTCTTTGCACTTTTAGTTTTTATTTGAGTTCCTTTATAAATTCCGCAAAAATTACCCTAGTTCCTCTACAATACAATTCACCCCCCTCTTGTATTGTTCATTCGAGTCAACATATATGCCTTTTTAGTCTAGCTAATTAATCTTTTGGCTTAAACTATATGTTTCTAATTTGGTTTTTTTATTAACAAGGTACACATATTTCATATGCTAATGCGACTATACACTCGGATACACAATGCCCACTATACACTCGGATACACGATGTTCACTATACAACCGGATCATAAACCAAGCGTTGAAGTTACATAGAGAACAAAAGCGGTGAATATGGAAGGGAAAAAAAAAAAAGGTTCCACAAACAACACACCCTAAAAACATGGAAAAGAAAGTAGCTAGAAATCCACAAATGGAAAACAAAGTTCCGTTTCATTAGACGTGTCCTAAGGCAACGATCACCACGACACACGTAACTCTTATTACCATAGACACGTACTTTTCTAATTTGCATTCCCAAATTCTCTCTCTTTTTACATTTCTATTCCCATGCAAAGCAAAATAACATCATGTATAAATTAAAAGCTAGAAGCTTATTAATTTCATGTAAATCAAAGCTTAATTAAATTATAAGCTAAAGTTTATTTTATGTTATTACGTGGAGTGGTGTTATCTAGGGTGTTAGTAGGAGCAACCACAAGTAGTGTATGTGTTGGACTTGGTAGTGTGGTTTCAAGAAGTTGCACCTTATATCGGATCAACGGAAGTGGTGGTAGACGGCAAGGGCAGTTGTGCACGGTAAGAATGGCGTCGGGTGGCGATAAGTTTCCGGCTCAAAGGCAGCAGACTCAGCCAGGGAAGGAACATACCATGCATCCTATTCCTGAAGCTCTTCGCCAAGATTATAGGGCCGCTAACAAGCTTCAGGTATAACTAGTTACTCTGTTCGGATTTAGTTGTCATGTTATTACGATTTTAGTTTAAATTCTACTATCAACGACGGTGATTTGTTTGATTTAATGTTTTAAGTCTTCTATATATGGGTGTTATGTTTTTTCTCATAGTTACTTTTGTCTTGTGGATGTACAAACATACCCTATTAGAGTTCTAGTCTTAGCATATTTTATTTCTTTTTTAGCATGTGCTTGGGAATTTCTTACACATGACATAAATTGTTTCTTAAAGTGAGATTAGTTTTGATCCTTTCATGTCAAGCAGACATTTATATTTATTTATTCAAATGACCGACACTGTATAAAGTTTTCTCTTTATCCCTAAATAAAAGTCTCATTTCTCTAAGAAGTTGTCTTGACTTGTATTAAACTCTGATTTTACCTTTTTTATTCACTTTTAATAAATCTATTAAACTCTAGCAAATGAGACTTTTATTTAAAGACAGAGTATTTTTTTGTTTCCTTACCCAGCTAATAAGTCATGTACAATTGTACCTTCTGATGGCAGGGGAAAGTGGCCTTGGTGACAGGAGGAGACTCCGGAATAGGTAGAGCAGTGTGCCAATGCTTTGCATTGGAGGGTGCAACCGTGGCTTTCACTTACGTCAAGGGCCGAGAGGACAAGGATGCTCACGATACCCTTCAAATGATCAAGAAGCACAAGAGCTCCGATGCCAAGGACCCTATCGCGATCCCAGCAGATTTGGGGTACGACGAGAACTGCAAGAGGGTCGTCGATGAGGTAGTGAATGCTTTTGGGCATATTGATGTCTTGATCAATAATTGTGCTGAGCAGTATGAGTGTACTACCGTGGAGGACATTGATGAACCTAGGCTTGAAAGGGTGTTCAGGACTAACATTTTCTCTTACTTTTTCATGACAAGGTAGAACGAATTTAATTACATACAAATTTTGTATTGTAATACAAGTACTATATCCGTTTTAAATTATTTGCAACAATTTGATATAAAGTGTGAGTAGAAAATGTCTGATCGTTGCAAATAATATGAAATGGAGGAAATATATAAAATGTGCCAAGTTTGTGACTTAGGGTTATTCTCATGTTGTTGTATAGGCATGCACTGAAGCATATGAAGGAAGGATCTAGCATCATAAACACTACATCAGTGAATGCATACAAGGGCAACGCTTCGTTGCTAGACTACACCTCTACCAAAGGTGCAATTGTGGCATTCACCCGAGGCCTAGCTTTGCAGCTTGTGGGGAAGGGCATCCGTGTCAACGGGGTTGCTCCCGGACCTATTTGGACACCACTGATCCCGGCCTCATTCGAGGAAGACAAGGTCAAAAGCTTCGGTAGTCAAGTGCCTATGGATAGGGCAGGGCAACCCAGCGAGGTTGCGCCTTCGTATGTTTTCCTTGCTTGCAATGGTGACTCCTCTTACATTACTGGACAAGTCCTCCATCCTAATGGTGAAAAACCGAACCTTCTGTTTTCGATTTCATTTATTTTTGTGATGTTAACTTGGTTTGGGCTAATGTATGTATGATCATGTTTGTTTCATGTGTGCAGGTGGTGTTATTGTGAATGCTTGAATGGTATTTTGCTATGTGTGCTGTTTTTTGGGTTTCGAGGATGTTTACAGACATTAACATGGTTTAATCTTGTTGGTGTATCTTCCTAACTAAGTACCATCAGAGTACATTACAATGATATTAATAATATGTAAGGTAATAATATGTAAGGTTCTAGATGGACCGACGGTTGATGTAACAAACGGTTCTTCTTAATCTGTGTTATTATGCTGAATTATCCTCTATAATGTTGCTAAAAGTATAAACTAATGAAGTTAAAGCAACCAGTTTTGTTGTAATAGCTTGCAAAAATACTAAGATGAATATGTTTGTTTCCCAGGTCTTATTTCACATCTCTGACATTCAAGTACTCAGGTTTGATTGCCGAAATCTATGTACATACTTAAATTTCAAGCACTCTGTTTGAAATTTAAGTTATAAGCTGTAAATTTCAAGCACTCTGTTAGAAATCTAATTTTTAAGCTGTGTGTTAGAATTGTAAGTTATAACTTATAAGCTATTACTGTTTACCAAACAGTGAAACAGGCTGTGCAAAGATAAAAACAGTATTGAACATACTAGATTTACCAGGAAACCTCAAATACTACTTTGAAGCGGAATGTTCCATATAAAAGAAATCTAATGTACCTGTCTTTGTAACTGCTAACCAACTATGTTGCTACCTTGCTAAAACCAGGAGCACGCGTTCACAAACTTGTTGGTCTTACCTTAACCTTGTAAACTCCTTATATACTCCACAAAAAAAATTTGATATCATATTCTAACGAATCATCTAACATTCTCAAATCATTTTGGGGTTAATGCTTTGTTGTTGTATTCTAACGAATCCAACACTTTTAAAGGGTGTGAGTGCGAGCAACATAATATACCGTACAAAAAATTGGCAACACCACCTTACTACTAAAAACTTGTACAGTTGTGACTTGTGACAGACTTTCTGAATTAAAAAATTTCATTCGGGCAACAAAGAGCAAAACTATAAAGTTGTATGCATCAGTTAATAGCCGGCCACAGCGGCCAAGAACCTTACTTCATGATACAATCCAACATGACAAAATTCTCACTTTTGACAGTAATGACTATTGCATAAATCACAATATTAAACGGAGACGTTTTTCTCATATAACTTTGTAAGTGATTAGCTTGTTTTGCTTATAAAACAAGAACAAGGAGAGAACACGACACCGTGCAATCCCATCAATCTAATCAGTTCATTTACTTTACCATTTTGCTTAAGCAACTCAAGTTATTACATTATAAGTTCAAATAACATCATTGACGTGATTATTAATTCTGGACAGACGGATTATTTAGGATGCAATTTTGCCCCGAAAGCGGTGATTGAGATGAGAAGTCTCTCAAGGAAACTCTAGAAGTTCCTTCACAGGTGAGACCCAAAATCCCTCTTACAGCATACATCATCCAAATCTGAAGTTTCACTTCAGCTAACAGACGTGTCCAGTGACAGTAATCTGCATGACACATATATTCTCCAAGTCCTCTGTACGTTGCAGTACTATCCCTTCCTCAGATAAACATCACTACACCAGTCCACTACAAATAAACAAAGAGCCTCACCTAAGAAGTTCAATCCAATTCCACAAAGAGTACTGTCTTTTGTGTTTTAGTACCATCTTCTAGTTTTCCTACTTTGGTTACTCAAGTGTTGCTAAGAAGAAGTTTTTACTAAGAAAAAATGGCGACTAACGGGCGAAATTTCCCGGCACAGAGACAAGAGACTCAGCCCGGGAAACAGCATGTCATGAATCCTGTCCCTGAAACTGGTCACTATGAGTACAAGCCAGCCAATAAGCTCCAGGTATAATCAGAAACATACTCCCTCAGTCCGGAATTAGTTTTACACGACTCTTAATCTCTCATATCACTCTTATGTCTTATCATAGTATCATTAGTATGTGTGTATAACACGAAATGTTTTATATTACCTCTGTTTCATATTATTTACAATGATTTGGCATAAAGTGCGAGTAGAAAATGTCTACTCGTTGCAAATAATATGAAACGGATGTAGTAATAAATTTTCTGATTTCAGCTAATGGTGTGTGATGACAGGGGAAAGTGGCTCTGGTGACAGGGGGAGACTCAGGGATAGGAAAGGCAGTGTGCCACTGCTTTGCGCAGGAGGGCGCAACCGTAGCATTTACATACGTCAAGGGGCGTGAGGACAAGGATGCTAGGGACACCCTTCAACTTATAAAGAGTGTTAAGGGCTCTGGAGCTAAGGAACCCATAGCAATCGCGGCAGATTTGGGGTATGATGAGAGCTGCAAAAGGGTGGTTGATGAGGTGGTTAACGCCTTTGGGCGCATAGATATCCTGGTCAATAATTGTGCTGAGCAGTATGAACGCACAACTATTGAGGAGGTTGATGAGCAGAAGCTTGAGAGGGTGTTCAGGACTAATATCTACTCCTATTTCTTTGTCACAAGGTGAGCACTTAAACTATACAATTAAACTACTACTAATAAAGCTCTCACAGTGGATAATAACTTCACTAATACTGTGAAAAATCATCTATTGTAACTCCACTTCACATCACAGAAGCTACTTCAGGGTCACCAGAGATAATTTCACTCATTATTTCTAAAAACATAATGTTAACTTTAAGAATATCAAACAGGTAACTATAGTGTGACCTTAGATATGTTCCCTTTTTTGGGATCTTTTAAGAATAATAAATAATGAATTATGGTTTTTTTTTTTTAAAAATTCTGTTTTATGGATTTTTTGCTTGATCTGTTGAGTGTTGACCATGCATTATTTTGACGTCAGCTTCTGTGAAATGATGATTTCAGAAGTTGATTAGTAGTAAAAGTTTTTTCCATACTTAAAAATTAAGTACATATTGAAGAAAGTTAACCAAATATGACTTTTCATGTAAATCAAGAAAACAATGACACTACAACCATTCATATTTGTTTTCTATTGACTTCACTGCAGCTTGATTATTACTCAAGGAAACTGTTAAAACATAGGCATATGAGTTAAACATAAAAGAGTACAATAAAACTGAAAATTATGCCTTTTTCCTATGGTAATTACTCATGTTTCATTTGGGATATAATAGACGCCACTGCCAAATCTGCCACGTATCGACGTTTTATTTTCATGTATGTATGTATGTATAGGCATGCTCTGAAGCATATGCAACAAGGGTCCAGCATCATCAATACAACATCAGTTCTTGCATATAAAGGGAGTCCAACATTGCTGGACTACACCTCTACCAAAGGAGCAATTGTGGCCTTCACCAGGGGCCTAGCACTCCAGCTTGTGGAGAAGGGCATTCGTGTTAATGAGATAGCCCCGGGTCCTATATGGACTCCCCTGATTCCGGCCTCATTTAAGGAGAAAGAGGTTGAGAGCTTTGGTTCAGAGGTGCCCATGAAGAGGGCAGGGCAGCCTAGTGAGGTTGCGCCTTCTTATGTGTTCCTTGCTTGCAATGCAGATTCCTCTTACATTACAGGGCAAACTATCCATCCTAATGGTATAGTCATCAACATTTCTTCAGAATTTGAGGTCAAGTATTATTTGATTTGTGTCGTAATCAGTCGTATTTTTCATCCTATTTGTGCAGGTGGTGTTATTGTGAATGGCTAAAAACGTGAAGAATGAAACACGGTTTCTGGTGTGAGGTATATAGAACTTTCAAGAGTGCATCTATGGTCTAGTTAATGACTTAGTGCTCTGTTTTACTATAGTTTCTTTTCCTTAAGGTTGTGTGTATTCAAGAGGATGACATACCTTCTTTGAATGCGTACCAACAAAGTACATTATGGTAATAAAAGCTTATGTTTCATCTATCAATAAAATTTTCATTCCCAAAAATTATAACATATTGTTTTCCAAGTACATGTTGTTTAAGCTTATTGTCCATAATTTAGCAACAATTGTTTAGACGATTTAGGGCCTCATGCAACATGTAATTGGGACAAAATAACTTGTATAAGCATTGCACCAGTCAAATTTGATGGTCTTCCAACATCACATAACATTTCTTTCCACGATAAATTGAAAGGCTAAAAACAACAATAATTTTACATCTTCAAGCTACTCAAGTTTTTGATACCTACATCGAGATTCTCAAATTTTGAAGGATTATAAAGAGAATTTCGATGCAATGAAATAAAAAATGAGCATGGCAGCTACAATAATGGAATTAATGTACAACATATGGTACAGTGGGAAAAAAAATGACTTAAATTGGTACAATCAGAATCATTCAACAACAATGTTAAGACTCACAATGGCTCCTGAGAATGCACTGCTCAATTTTGGGCATTATCGTTGAAGCAAACCTCCATGCCATTGCCACCAATTCCAGCGATGAAGCATTGGAAGCCGCAGGATTCTAGCTCAGCAACCACTTTATCCACCACAATGCTAGACAGAACTGAATTATATGGGTCAAGGAAAAGGACATTAATTCTGTGTAGAAATTAATTGTAAGGGTAACCATCCCTAGCATGAATTCGACTTAATTTGGGTGGCATTTCATCAGTATATAAGTTAAGTGTAAGTATAGATGAAAATCAAGACATTATAATATTTATAAAGGATACTCGTTGGCAATAGTGTCAGTACACAGCCTCCGCCACCAGCTCCAGTCAGCTTGGAACGTAGCTTGTATTTAAGCGTTGTATGGAGAACCGTCTCTATTGTAGTATGGCTCACTCCCATACACTGAAGCAATCCTTGGTTCATCTCCATTAGTTCTTCCACCTTTTCTTCCTTTTCAGTGGCTGCAATGTCATCAAGAGCCGGTGTTTGTATGATATCAGACAAATCCTTGCTGATAGAGTCAACAGCTTTAAAAACAGAAGCCATTGCCTCAGGGTGGCGCAGTGTCCTTTCTGACACACCAGCAACTAGTGCTTTTGTGTTTCTCCCTACCTTAGTATTTGTAATTAGCATCTTTAATGGTGTATTCGCCTTGAGCCTTGTGATTTCACCTGACCTGAATTGTATCATATTTCCTGCATAACATATCACTGGATGTTCAGTCATCTCCAGACTCAGAGAGTATGTTTATAATGCACAAAACAGGCCATAGAAGATCTGAGTACTAATAGTAAACCAGGATGTCAAGATGGTCCTCAATGTTTTCTAAATTTCAAATTGGTGTTCAAGATATATACTTAATAAAAGTAAAAGATATCGTATTGGTTTTCCTTTTATACATCGTAAATGTATCAATTTTTTGCGTATGGTACTAGTTTTGGTTTGTTAAACACAGTTGAGTCATTTCCTGAACATTTGAGTAACTGCACAACATACTGACAAGGAGATGCCTGTCTTATTTAGGTAATGTTGCTTTATTTAATTCCTTCAATAAAGGTGACATATTAATGTAGAGGGAATTGAAAGAAGGGCAATTTCAGTCTTAATGTGTGGTTGGGACACTTAATCTTCAAAACCCAACAACCAATGGCAGGCCATAGCATGTATTAGTAATAGACACTAATAGACTACCCATATAAGGATACTTCACACCTTTGTCAAACATGTTGGTCTGTAAGACACAACCTTGTACTTCATAGAACATTAAAATAACATAATATCAAGAGCCAGTCTTTGGTAAGATAGTTTTACATTAACTTATTGTGAGACATAAAAAGGTAAAAAGATAAGTCATCCTTATTACTCCTATAAGACAGTTTTAAGAGCCAAGAATAATATCATATCAAGAGAAAATTACCTCAATGCCTTTTGATAGAAATTTAAAAGAAACATAAGATTGGCATTGCAAGAATCTACGGAATAGGATGACATACCAAAGGTGCTTACTGTATTGTCAATGCCAGATGGTCTTCCATGAATTATCTTTTCGCCTTCAAAAGCCCATTTGTTTACTAGGTCAAGCTCGCTATTTTTCAAAGCTATCCAACCTTGCTGACTATAGTCAAGCTCACAAGATTCTGACAATGCAAGAAGGGCACCTGAAAGTGCTACACAGAATGCAGCAGATGAACCCAAGCCTGCACCTAGAGGAAGTTCAGATGTCACAGTCACTGTTGCAGGTTTGTACCTAAAATACAAATATAAGTTGAGAATTCAACCATTGGTAGATATAAACTGCTTAACAAAACTAAATGTTGGGTAAAAACAGCACAACAATATTGATTGCATGGATTTGCATCTAAGAATGCAGCTTTCTTCAGCAACATATGATTGGAGGAGTAAGGGACAATATCACAAACATACCCTTGGGTGTTGGTGTATAGCCAGATAAAGGCCAACACTCCAGAAGCCAATGTTATTTTTGCCTCTGGAATATTTTGCCCTTCATAGAGTGGTGCCATTGACTTAAGGGTTTCTGATGAACAAGATAAGGGTGTCGAAGGTGAAGGGCTGTCAAAACCTGGAAGTACTTCTTTGATTCTTCCTATTGGCCAGGAAAACTCTAGTTCCATGTCCTTGAGATCAAGCTTAAGTGTATCACCTATTTCTGTACAAAATCAGGACAGCTAAATTAAAAAAAAAAAAAAAAAAATCCCTTTAATATCTATGTATTGACAACAAATTGAACATAAGGCACTAGCAACAACTGAAAAGCAAGGTTTTTGTCACAAAAGCTCTTTGGTAGTTCATTGCCCAAAAGAACCAATGAAAGAGCATTATTTTTATGGAGTATTCTTTTCATAACGATGAAGGTTCGGATGTTTTTGAACTGCTCAAAAGTCCAAGAATGAAATCAATAAGGCATCACAAACATTGCAAAATGATGACTAGAAATCACTTCAATACCACCTAGCATATGGCAATTCATACATGCCACCACCATCAATTCCCTGGTTCAAAATCATTATTTCCTCGGATTTTCAATTCGAGACATTAGTTTTAATATGTCTCATTATGACAATAACTTCACCCCTTGATCATGTGCATTATCAGAATTTCTTCAAAGTTTCAAAACAATTTTTTTTTTTCCAATTTTGGGCATGCCATATAGTTAATTAGTAATCAATGATAATGAACGAGCCCTTAGTTTTCACAGAATTTCCATCGCTATTAAGCGAAAATCACTTGAAAACAATTCACTCCAAAGTTATCCTATCACATGATTATACTTTCCAACAACCATTTTAACTAAAAATTCTCTAGTTACAATTCCACCCAAAATCCATCATTAAAGCTAACTTTCAATTTTCAAACACAATTAACTAGAAAAGCTCATTTCCCTACTCATAATCAAAAAGCTTAAATCAATACAATGAGCAATATACCATTACAATCACAACAATCTAAATCCAACTACCCAGATACACATTATCCAAGAACTAATTGACCCAATTCAAAAAACACAAACTTGATCAAAATCAAACAAAGAGAAGCACATTTTATGTCAAAATTACTGTATTGAAATCATGAATAAGCAGAAATCAGAAAGAGGAGAGAGAAGGGAAAATGTTACCGTGGGAAAAGAGAATAGATACGGAAGTGTAGAGATTAATGGAGGCGGCGACGGCGGTGTATCCGTGAACGACGGCGTGTTCTCCGGCGAGGATGATTTTTCCGGGAGCTCTAGCTCTGACCTCCATTCTACCCATCTCTTTCACTCTGATTTAGAGAGAGAGAGAGAGAGGGGTGTGTCAAGGTGTGATGGTTGTTGGGAGTCGTTTTTTGTGCTAACTATATACAAGTATGCAAAATATTTCCCACGAGGATTATTTGCATTGGGGGTGAGGGTCTCGATTCTCGGGTGCGTCGGAAGGCTTTGTTTGATTCATCTTATTTTGTTTAAATTATACGAGTATAAAGTACTTCGTAATAGACTATTATGAGGTACTACTCTCTTCATCTCTAGATGAAAGTGAATAAAATAATAAGATGGAAATTGATGGTATTAATAGAATTGTGGGGTTTGATTGGTTAAAGTGAATCCCTACCTTATAAAAAGTAGAAACATACTCTTATGAATAGTGTAATGCTGATTATACCCTTCAAAATGTGTATTTACATACATACCCTCATTAATATGTAGATGCTATTTTAATGAATAGTGTTTAGACAACTTTACCCTCTAAAATATTTATGTACTTTTATGCTTTCATAAATGTTAGTTGTCTTGAACATTTATACCACCTAAATATAGTTGATTACATATTTTCTCTTATTGTTTTTTTTTAGGAAAAATTTCTCTTATTGTTAATTTAACTAATTTTGTGATTTAAAAGCCAAACCAAAAAAACCTTCAAGATATGGCTAGCTATGACGCACGCATCGCGCACGTTAGCTGCCCTAGTGAAAATAAAAATAGTGATTTGGTCGATTAAAATAGGGATATATAAACTGATTAAGGTGAAATGAGACTTTAATTTGAGATTAGATAGAGTAATTGTATTCCATATTAATATTTCTAAATTGATATTATCTGAAATTTTTACACTTTAAAGGGGACATGTCATATCTTATTTGATTTCAGAAAAAAATATGAGAAAATTATTATTGGATTGAACTTTGGATTTGCTAGGATATTTGATTAGTCTAAGATTGCCTACCTAGTAAATGTATTTCAACTTGCTACCTAATATTGTAATTCAATTTTCTTTGATAATAATACATAAATAAGATGTTTTAGATGTCATGATATATTTAGTAATCTAATTTACAAATCTCACATGTTGATAAATCAAAACAAATCCAAAATTATCCAAGTGACAATGGACATTTTTTCATAAATGGCGAGCCAAACACGCTGCACGGCCCTTCTCCTCGTGCACCACGAGTTAACATCAAGTGGGACCCACGTCCTAATGTTTACGTTTGGGTTTTGACTTTTCACCCAAATATCATATAATTCATATGGGCCGTGCGGCCCATGTCCTTTTACTTCCCCCCCCCCCAAAAAAAAAAAAAAAAAAAAAAAACTCTATTCTTGAAGTTTTTTCTAACTAGTTGTGCCACTATGTGACTATTATAGTCCTCTTTTTTGACCAATGAGTAAGACTTAGGAAGGAAGAAGAAACAACCATTCAGTTGGGTGACTAAGGAGTCAAGTAAAAGTCGAAAGAACTTTACGAAACAAATGGAAATGAAACGGTAGATTTTCACGAATTAAAGGGAGTTGTACATACACCCGAGTACACATATAGGTAGATAGGTGCATCAAGTTGCTATATTTTGCTGATTTGATATTTCTTTCTGATTTTAAATATTTTAAAATGAAACAATAAGAGCAGAATAATACCTACTAATGCAGGCATACATCCAAATGCATATAAGAACTTTCAGCGTTGTTGGTGTACTAATAAATGAAAATCAGGGACACTCAACAAGGCAAGAACATAAACCTACTCAGACCACACATAATCAATCCATTAATGATACAAAGAAATACATAGTTATTTATGTTAATTTTGAGTACGATTTGAGAAATAATCACGAAAATAAGGCATTCAATGGAATTGCCAACTCTAGTTCAGACAATGGAATCAATACCCTCTAAAGAGTTCATTATTAGCCATTTCAGATACATTTTGGCGAAGACTGATCATGATGTACAATGAAGATGTTGAGAAAAGGACATTATATATCCCAATTCCCAAATTAAACTAGGATTCACAGGTTCGAATTTACAGTAGCATCGACATGTTCCTTCAGAGTTTCACACAGAGTCTCCACAAGATTGAGTAGGAACATATCTGAACCGTGTTTAGCCAACAGAGATACAGACACAGGAAGACCGTCATACAATCCTAATGGTATACTTACCTGCAAAAGAAAGGGATGTTATAGTCATGAAAATGGGAAGTTAGAGGAGACAAACAAATGAATGAAGATTTTGATGCCTTGTCTTTGCTTATGATAGAGGTAGAACCTGACAAAATCCAGATACTCCAGCAATGGAGAGTAAGCTAAAAGCTCTAGCTCGGAAAGTTTCTAATGTAGATGGCGGAGTCTGCAATTTTGGTGGTGGACCAGGAACAGTTGGGATTGCAAGGATACCAGCATTCTACAGATAGAGTACAAATCTATCAGCTAAAAATCAAAGGAGAAAAAGGAAATAGTGATCTAGTGGAGAACCAGAATATTATGAGGAGGAGCTAAAGCATTCACCAATATGTTGGCAAAAATTGAAGTTTGAGGTTAAGCTACTAAAATGAAGGATGGAATTATTGATAACTAGTCATAGAGATTACCCCCAGGAGGGAAGTAAGTGCCATTCGCAATTCAGTCTTGATAGAGTGGCAAATGTCAATGTTGTCATTATTAGAGAACACGGCTTCCCAAATTCGCTCCTTTAGTCCTGGCCCCAAATTAGGTTTAATGGAAGAGACCCATTCACCATGATTAATCTTAAACTCATGCCTACACTTCAATAAAAATTGAATAAAAAGTCGACATCTGAAACAGTATGATTATATGGCAAGATAATGGTAACATACTGCAATCAACTACTCCAGACTTGATAAAATTAGTACTGGACCAATTCACTAGCTAGTTGCACCTTTGTAGTATTCGCATGGCACTTGAAAGGGAAACCAAAGATGGTATGCTGTATTCTTTTGTATCACCACCTTGGCCCATGAAATGCTTCAGACTAGAAACATTTTCCTCTACATAGTCCCCTAGGTCCATATATTTCAAAACCTGACCTGAAATAATGGTTAAAGAAGTTCAAACAATTTGTTTACTACTGAAGTTTTTACTAAATAATTCCTACTGACATGATATCATATGGCTAAGCTTTTGCAGAGCATGAATTCAATTTGATAGAAAGAACTAAATACTGAAAAATAGCTGAACCTAATATGCAACTCCGTACAAAAATCAGATGACTAACCTCCAAAGACTTTCTCCACGGACTTCACTAGAACTTGTTTTACTCTATCAATTGGGATGTTTAGAAGCTTGAAGCAATCTTCAGCGATTATAATTGGACTAGGGCTCACAAGATGTGGATCAAGGGGAGGAAGTAACACATTTCCTACTTTCTTCAAGATTGATGGATCCCTTGCAAACCATCCTGAGATATAGCTTAATTTTCAATAAACGTGATGTAATTTAACACGCATGTAATTGCAGTATCTCATGAGTGATGATCACAATTATAAACATGCTTAACAGAAAGTATAGGTATCGCCATATTAGACATCATATTGTCGATTGAATCTGTTGATGCAGTTCATGCATTTTGGCATCTTGTACTACTCTACCACAAAATTAAACCTTTCCTTTCAAGACGTCTATAGTGCACTATTGCATTTTGCATGACTTATCACATAGTCGAATCTTTACCGACTGTATCAAAACTCTGTGCCATAGGAACAACACCATCAACAGAGACAACCCCATGTGAAGGCCGAATCCCATATATTTTACAGAATGCTGCTGGGACTCTTACACTTCCTCCAGTGTCAGTACCTAAAGAGGTGAAAGAACTACAGATTAATGGTCGCTGACTTTTAAAAGGCAATTGTATTGTTTTAAAAAGAGAACTTTGACACACCCAAAGAAAGATCTACGATGTTTGTACCAACTGCAACAGCAGAACCACTAGAAGATCCTCCAGGAATACGATCTGCTGCACATGGGTTCTTAGGGGTACCATAATGTATGTTTTCTCCATTTATGCTGTCAAAGAAATTGGCAATGAATTGTTCAGCATTTAATCACATATATCATGTAGATAATGATAAAGGAAAGAAGGCTAGCCATTGAAACTCATCACAGGATCTTTGAGGCTCTGACCCTAAATGTCCATTAAAAGGTAAAATGTCCATGGACTGTATAATGGCTTTGCATACACATGTAATCATTGATCGCTATACTCTATTGCGGTCAAAGATATAATCCTTCTCAAATTCTCAAATGAATCTCATTTGAATAAATGAAAGAAATGAATCCACAAGTACCCTCAAGTTATGATTTGAAAAGCACTAAAGAACCAGAGAACAAAGATTGATTGCATAAACTGAAAAATATTGTGTTGGGATTATACTATAAGTCTAGAACTACAAGGCCTATTTTTACAAGTTTGTAGGATAAGAGGAATACTTTTTCGGAATGGAAAAAATGTAAACAGTAAACCATTTCCAAAATGTTAGCCCCAAAATGTTCAAGAATGATTTCTTGGCCTTTTTGACTAAAAAAAAAGTAAACAATTAAGGCAGTAGTGAGTAATATCCAGTGGCAAGCCCATTGTTAACAACTAAATACTACCTCAAGTTTGAATTCTGCTGAAAGTTCAGCTCTTTATGTAACCAGGATTATTGCTAATGTATTTGTTAACTGTTATACCATCACACTTCATCAGAGAGAATTCAATCCACTAGCCAATGATTCAATGAAACAATAAACAGACCGAAAAATCTACATTCAACCATGTTCACAGGAAGACTTTTAACAATCAAATAAGCCAAGAATTAGGTAAAAGTTCTCTTCAAAAGTATATCCAGTTGAAATAATTCCACATATTATGCTTAACATTTACAACCTCACAATAAACTACATATAAAAACCCATTTGCTGAATCAGATAGATTATAATCATAGTAACTCGAAAATCGAAAAAAAACTAACCTGTAAGCCATTTCATCCATGATTGTTTTACCAACACAAGTAGCACCAGCCTTTAAAAGAGCCAAAACTGCAGGAGCAGTGGAATTGGCTTTTGTATGCGTTCTTGCCCAATCAGGATTCCCAAACCCAGTTACTAACCCTTCCATATCAAATCTGCCCTTCCAAAACACAAACTTTATCTTAAATTAAGCAATAAATTGAAAATACTAACAAATTACAGATATATTATACAATCAAATGTGTTCAATTCTTGGGCACATTAATAAAACCTGGTTGATTCGTGGAAAACTATCAAATGGGAAATTACAATTGCAAATTCACAAGTACAACAAACATAGTCTTAAATAAATTGCAATTAAAACCATCAAATGGAATTCATATAATTTATGAAATAAAGACCCAAAATTTAAAGTAAAAAAATTGAACCTGGGTAAAAAGAATTAATCATCAAAAAAATGGAGGAAAAAGAATTGAAATTGAAGCAAGAGGGTCGAATTACTGACATATCTTTGACAGCAAAAGTGTAACCAGATAAAGGAAGGTCCCCAGAAGAAGAAGATGGAGGTAGTGTGAACTTCTCCATGAAAGCTCCATTGTCAGACTCCATCTTTCTCACTCTCTCTTTGGGAAGAACTGGATAGTGCACTCAGGCAACCAAGTCAAATGGCTGATGTACCACAAAAGGATATACGAAGTATAAATCAGTGGAATAATTTGAAAGATAGTGTAGATTACGTGCACTTATGTACTTGAGAAATGAAAATGAGTCTGGGCCACAATCGTAACCTGTTGAGTTAATGAAACCCTGAGAAAGAGAGCTCGATCACTTATAAACTAAACCAATTAGTTATGAAGTGATGAACTTATTTTCGTTCCTTAACGTGCGACTAGCCGATGGCACTTGCACTTATATGTGTGTTCTTTAAGAGAGTTCAAACATGTAATTTACCCAAAAGAAGATATAAAATAAATATCATTCATTCAAACAATTGATGAGGTTCTCCAATCCAAACATAATCAATCAAACAAAATCTATGCACCTAATGCACATCATAAGAAATAATTTTGAATGAGAAAACTTATTTTAAAATAATAAATGAAATTACACTTTTTATATTCAACCAAACGACTACTAAGAGCATCTTTATTGGTGAACCCAAATAAATGGTTCATGGGTCACTATCACCATTTCTCTCTCATCCACATCAACCCAACAAACCATTTACAATATTCACTCTTAATAATGAACACTAAACAATGGTTCATCATCAATACTCCCTACCCCACCTTATTTTATTTTTGTAAATATAATCTTTTTTGTTTCATAATTATAATTTATTAACCCGATGTCAATGTAATTAATTGACGTATTTAATATTTTAATCGTGATTACTAATTAAGAAATTATCGCATTTTTTTATCAGCTTTTTAAAAAACTAATTCTTGTGATTAATATTTTTTAAACAACAACGCAGCTAATTTTAATTAACAAAAAAAAAAGAGGTACAAATCGTGATTACAGTTCTACAACTATAATCTAGTACATTTTATTTTAAAAAAAAAAACAACTACACATCGTTTTGTAAGATGTCCTTAGGGATAACCATTTGTTGTAAACCTAGTTGCCTAAGTTTTCGTTGTTACCAAATTTATTCCATATATGTTCGACCAAGTCGATTTTTAGCTGCAAATGAGTCTGTTGATCCTCAATCTCTGTTCTACGAGACAAGTATAAGTCGATATCCACAATACGATCAGTACGGTACTCGGTAGTGTCCTCATTAGCGTTGCCTCCAGCATTCATAAACTCATTGGTATTAACGTTATTTTGATACGTCTCTCGTTCATCTTCAACGATCATATTATGTATTATGATGCAGGCGAGCATGATATTGTGGAGTATGTCGGTATCCCACGCCAAAGACGGCTTTTTAATAATGGCAAAACGAGCTTGAAGGATCATATTTTGACCCAAATTTTTTTTCTTCTTTCTATTTGTTTTGGGGTTGGTATTAGCATCCATAATTATAATTTATATTTGGAAAAAATAAAAATTTAATAATAATAATAATAACGACAATAATAATAAAAATAATAATAATAATAACGATAATAATAATAAAGGAAATAATAATAATAACGATAATAATAATAAAAATGATAATAATAACGATGATAATAATAATAATAATAATAATAATAATAATAATAATAATATTAATAATAATAATATTGGTAATTATAGAGGGGATTTTTGAAGAGAAAAATATAGTAGAAAGAAATGGATTTTCAAAGTTGAAGAAAGTATAGCAATATGGGTGTCTATTTATAAAGGGGAAAAAAATAGAGTCGTTGGTAATTTTTTTTTTTTTTTATTTGTGTTTTGTAAAATATATCCGTTGCCAAATTACAACGGATTTATTTAAAACAGTGACACGTGTCAAGCAGCGGCTGGGCCAAGTGGCGCGCTCCCAGCCGCTGCTTTTTATTTTTTGTCCTGAAAAAAAATAAAAATGGGTGGGGCCCACAATCCATAAATTCGTCCAAATGCTTGCAGCAGCAATCGATCCCACAACCATTCACTATGAACAATTATAGAGATCACCATTAAGCCACCCATTCACTTGTTCACTCATTGTGAACTATTTTTTTGTTCACCCTTAAGGCTGCCCTAAGATGACAAAGTTATAACTGTTCATATACTTTTAACTTTTTATTGAGCATATCTTTGAATTTTGACTTAATCTTTTATCAAGGGTAAAATGAAATGTTGAGATTATTTTGGCAAATAAACTTAAAAACATTAATCCCATACAAGAAATGGTCAAAAGTCAAAACAATGTTAATAGTAGAGGTGGACAATGTGTCGTGCCTGGTGGTGGCTCGCACCGTGCTGTGTCGTTTCTGCATCTTGGCGTGTCGTGCCGGGCAACCATTTAGTACACCCGAGCCCACGACACAGTCCACGTGTCTGGCGTGTTGTGCTGACCACCGGGCCGCTCATAATATTTTTAATTGTTTTTTTTTGGTGTTAATATTTTTAATTGTTTTTGAACAACTTTAAAATGGATATACTATTTAAATAATTTTATTAATTATGTTTATTTTTTTTATTATTATATTATTGTTGTTTTTTTATTATTCTTATTTTTATTATTTTAGTTCTTTATTATTATTTATGTTATTTTCTGGCCATGTCTGGAGTGTCGCAGGCCAAACTATCGTGCCGCCCATGGGTTCGTGCTGGATTCTTCAAATCGTGTTCACTATACGGCCCACGGCCCACTCCTCGGTCACCGTGCCGTGTCGTGCCGCTGGCGGGCCAATCTCGTGTAAAAACAATTTAAGAAAGTTTAAGAATTGATGAATGACAAGTGTCATATAAGTAAAAACACGCTCATTCATTATGATTAATTGTCATATTAATAGTAGAATTTTAATTAGTTATAACTAAAACCAAACAAATTTTGCACATCAATATAGATTGTATCACCCATAATATATGCATCCAAATTGCATAGTATCTGGTAACTCCAAGTGAAAGGACAGTAATGTTCTATTTCTATGGAAACAATAACAGATACTAACGGAAGGAAAAGCAGAAGAATGGCCAAGCAATCAAAACCTCAAAGAATATTACCGAGTTTTTATATTGAACAATAAAAGCGAAAATCCAATAGTTCATCTTCAAATAGTACAATGATACAACTAACCAATTAAACTGCACAATAGCATAACAAAAAGAAAAATAAATAAAACTAGTTGTAAAAGAAGATATGTATTTCTGCATCACAAAATAGCAGAGAAAACTGGTTGAGTTACATGATGAAATAGCCAAGTGCTATTAATGTTTATCTTCTGTCCAATCAGCATCATCTGAGTCATCATCAAAAAAATATAGGTATGGAGCTATTGGTTCACGCTCTGTGCTAGTTTGTTCATCATCCTCCGTGGTTTCCTCAGGCTTCTTCCAGCCTAAACACTTTCTATAAGCTCTATCATAGGCCTCGACAGTTAGACCTGAGGCGAGAAATAACTCCAGTTCATCAGCAAACCGCTTAGTCCTAGCCGTAAGGAAAGGCAATGCGGCATCAACAACTAATATCTTAAATTCTTCTTGCTTTTGATGCAGGGAATGTGCTTTTCCTTTGGGATGATAGCTGAACATATGCATGGTAATGGCAAAACTAAATTTACTAATCTATACAGTAGTATCTGAGCAATAACCCAATAACTAGAAAATATGCACCTTCATTACTGATCAGCTTTTAAAAAAATAAAAAATTATCAAAGATTGCTGAAGTTACCTTCTTGAAAATGACTCAATCACCCCGAGTATGTGATGCATTATGATTTCAACATCCTCTTCCTACAAAAAATGGCCAATTGGATACCTTATAGCTTCATGCAAGTACACAAATAATATTTACAGCAACACAAAAAAAAAAAAAAAAAAAAAAAAAAAAAAAAAAAAAAAAAAAACAGGAAACTTGAGTCACAACTTACAAGTGACATAATTTACTTGTATTTTTTGTTTTCCTTGTCAAGTTCAGAGATAGAATATAAACAAAGAAAATATATTCAAAATCCAGCACAACTAGGAGCCAATGAATAAGAAATAGAGACTAAGGGGGCACCTGTATGAGAGCTTGTAACTCCCTTTTCAACCATTTCTCAAGCCAGCTGTTGGGCTGAAGATACTTGTGTGACTTCCAATAGCGTTCCACTTTAAATGCATCACTTAAAAGACCTGATTCTGATTTGGTGTAGTAACACTGTAGTCTATACTTGTGATCCTTTGAAAAGAAGGCACTGCATTGTTTGCATGGCATCCAATAGAATAAATTAGGATGAATTAGCATATGGCTTCTTTTAAAATGTCAGACACATTAGCAATCCAATATAATGCAACCTCTCTCAAATACCTATTACCATTATTTTGGTCAATATAATGCCGTTGAAATGTACTTCCATCATATCCATAGATGACTGAAATATTTTCGGTCTGTAAAATTAAAAAATTAGAAATGATCACCAAAAGACTGACTAAAGAAATAATAGGTGCAGATTACACAAATATCCCTTAAATGTCTAGAGTCAATTGATACAACCATATGAGTGATATGACAACTTCAGTGCACATCATTATGATAACCTCTTGGTAAGAAGTGTTCCCTGAAACACATAAAATAGGAGGGGAAATCATACATGAGACTCCATTCCACAACTTCTATTACTAATTGCCATTATCAAAAACATCATCACACAGGTGACAGGTCATTCAGAAAACATCTTCACTCAGGTTTTATACAACTCGATCTCCCTAGATCTCATCAATGGTGGGATTCAAACTTACTGTTCCTGTATCAGAACCAAAAAAATTTGTAATTGGTATGTACACCGACTCACTCATCACTCTTTACACATAGGTAGTCAATTGTTGTCAATCTTGTCGTTGATACAAGTGTATTGCCACCAACTATGTATTAAGGGGTATTTAGTATTCCCTTCATCCCACTTATACAAGCCAAATTTCTATTAAGGGATGTTCCAACTCCCAAAAAGAAGGCAACTTTTCAAATCTAGCAAGTATACATCATATATTTTCCCAGATTACAACTCTTTTTTTTATGATTTGACCTATGCTACCATAATAAAATGTTTATCCTCAATAGTTGTAAGTACATATTATCAGGAACCAGTTCAATAAAATTCCACAGAAATGACCTCTAACTGAATGTGTCCTATTCAGTGAGATGGAGGAAGTAACATCTATTCGTATTCAATATTGAAAGTAAAACCTAAGATAAATTCATATTCTTTGCAACAAACTAACAATCACCACTGCTAAATCACAAGCTTCTACTTGAATAAAACCCCAAACAAACACTAACACCCACAAAACGTAGCAACCCCAAAATTTAAACATAGAATCCCAAAGTATCCCAAAAACGTAAATCAATGTAAATTATGTAACTGTCACAAGCAATTCAACATCAAAAGTAGCAATGAATTTCTATTCATCGATTCGAACCCGAACAGGTTTCTACAATGATTGGGTTGATCTTCAGTGCAGAATTACTCAATTAAATAATTTTCTTCCATTACAAAAGAAACAAAAACTGATTAAAGAAGAATTTTACTGCGTAATAAGAAGGTGAATAAGGACCTTGCATAAAGGGCACTTAACGGAGGATGGTTGGCGCAATGAAGAAGACCTGCTTGAAACTACTTGAGTCCAACGAATTATGCAATTGTAACAAAATTTATCTGCAAATTCATAATAATTTAATACCCATTAGCTTTATTTAATCACCCATCAAGCATAACGAATTCAATTGAACGAAAGATTGATTTTTTTGCAAAATAAATTGAAATTTTCCGGAAATCAAACCCTAATGATGAAATTATGCAGAATTTGAGAAAGAGAGAAGAAGCATACGGAAGCAGCGATCCAAATAGGAGTCTTGAGTAATGAGTCCGAGGCAGATGGGACATGGGTTCGGGCTCGGGCTCGGGTTGGAGGTAGAAGAACTGGGTCCTTCTTCGTCGTCTTTGTTGGGTTCTTCCTGCATCATTTCTTTGCGATTTGGAAGGTGGAAGCGTCCAACTTCAATGGCATCTCCAAAGTCCAGAAATCGCCAAGGATGTTTAATGGAAAATGATATATATAGCTTTTAGGACGACATATATTAAGTTTAAGATTTTTTATTTTTTTAATACGGTAGGGTTAAGCGTTTAATTGGGCTGCTCCTATGATCCTATCACAAGACACTTGACAAGCAATGCCGGGGTAAGGATGCAAGGCGACCTATGGGCAACTGCACTAGGAAGTCTTCCACATAAGATTATTACTCGTAACTTTATAGCATGATTATGTCATGTGTAAAATTATACTAGTAACTGTTTTTAATTGGAATAGGTAACAATTTGTTTTTTGTTTTAAAAAAAAAAATTGGAATAGGTAACAAAAAGGTTAAGCTTGATAGTTTAAAGGTTCAAACTACTACATCCTTACGAATGGTAAATGAAAGAGCGACGATAAGAACCAAGAGAGTTGGGGTACCATCAAAAAGAAATTTGTTGCTAGGTTTGTTTCATGATAGCATTAATCGATTGAGATGACATTTAACTTCAGATTATTTCTCCACTTTAGGGAAGATATTAAGTGTTCCAAACTTCAATAATATAACTGTATTCAACTATTACAGAGCAGAAGTGACATAATCTGCAAACAAAACGATTTCGATAACAAGTGGGAAAGAAACACCAAAAACCATCAATGAACCATAGAACATATTACAAGTAAGAATCTTTGCAAGCCTGCAATCATGAACAACAATTCAACTGATAAACTTCCGAAGCAAGTCCTTTGACGAATCACTTAAGTTACCAGAAGACAAGAGGTCGACAAATAATGAAAAAGTATCTGCATCAGCTTCAAATTTCTTGGCAGTCATAATATCACAATAGTAAAACGCATTTGACAAGTCATTATTGAGAATATATCCTCTGATGATAATATTGTAGGTTCGATCATCAGGGGGACAACCATCTTCATCCATTATCCTCAACACTTGAGCAACTTCACTCATGAGCCCTTTCTTGCAGAAGCCTTTGATCATTATATTGTATGTTCTAATATCAGGTTGCAGACCCTTTGAAACGAGATCAGAGAAGAATTTTGCCGCATCTTCAAGTTGTCCAGCCTCACACAAGCTGTTCATCAGGATATTGTAGATGGAAACATTTGGCTTAACACCATTATCCTCCATTTCTTCAAGCAATATCACAGCCTCATCAAGCTGTGCAGTTTTGCAAAGGCAGTCAAGCAAGGAAGCATAGGTGATGACATTTGGAGCAATTCCATGTGCTCGCATTTCTTTGAACAGCTTATGGACAAGTTGGAGTCTATTGGCTTTGCACAGTCCATCAATAAGAGTGGTATAGGTAACAACATCAGGGGTTATCCCTTTCCGAAACATCTCTTGGAAAATGTTTAAGGCCTTGTCAATGTTTTTAGCCTTGCAATATCCATTAATCATAGTGCTGAAACTTACAAGGTCAGGTTCACAGCCATTTTTGGACATGAGATCAAGTAGGTTATTTGCATCTTCCATCTGACCACGCAAACAATAACCATCAAGTAATGCACTATACGTAAGGATGTTTGGAGCCACACCTCTCTCAATCATGTGCTTTAGTATAGACTGTGCTTGATCAACACACCCATCTTTACAAAACATGTCAACCAGCATGCTGTAGGTCTTAACATCTGGTGCTATGTTGCTCTCTAACATCTCAGTTAACAAACGCTGAACCTCTTCACCACAGCCAGAATTGTAGAGGCCTCGAACCAAGGAAGTATAAGTGACAACATTGGGTTTAATGCACTCAGTTTTCATAGAGGAGAAAAGGTGCAGGGCCTCTTCTAACAGCCCGTCCTTACAAAGACTATCGATAATAGTATTGTATATAACAATGTGAGGTTTATAGCGACATCCAGATTGCATTTTTCTAAGAAAATTGAGAGCAGACGCATTGTCGCCAATCCTACAAAGCACTTTGACAACAGTGCTATAGATAACTAAGTCGGGTTGTAAACCAAGGTTGACAATTTTATTCAACAAATGAGCAGCTTGGGGTAGCTTATTACAGTGGATATAGCCATTGATCAAGGTAGTAAAAAAAACACAATCAAGAGGATAGCCAAGCTTAATTCTTTTACCCAAGAGAGAAAACCCGAAATCGATACCGACCCAAATGACAGTGGCAATTGGCAAGAATACTTACGGAATACATATTGGGTCGAATACCATACGATTCAAGCTGCCTATAGAGGGATATAACTGTGAAATGTGGTCTTAAGCGCTTCAATTTGACAATTGCAGATAAAAGCTGATTGAAATCAATGATAGAAGGAAGAGGGCGTAAAGAAATCATTTGATTGAAGAGGGAAAGGGGAAATTTGACATCAGAAAACCCTAATTTGCATTGTTCTCTAACAGATTGAAGAAACAATTCACGATCATCATCAAAATCAACTAAATTAGTAGCAGGTGTATGATTGGGGAAATAATGCCGGAAATTTAGGTAAGAATAAAGAGGAAGACGAAGAAGGTGGCTATTACCTTTGACGCCATTGAAGAAGGCAAGAGAAGCAGAAGTTGCAACACCATAACCAGAAGAACAAGCTCTGCAATTCATGAAATAATTCATAGTAGTATTTCTGAGTAATCTTCTCCTTCTTCAATCTTTCACTCACTAATTTGTGAATAGAAATGACTAGTAGGACTGTAGGAGGCTAGGTATTATTTTTTGCATTTTTGTCTCATTTTTTTTACTCTCGTCTACTTTTTTTTTTTTTACAAGATCATCTAGTGATTATATTCATTCTCGCACGGTTGTATTATTATTTTATTTTTTTTTTAAAAAACACGGTCATATGTTTTAAGAGTTTAAAAATAGACAATCTATATTTATTAGTATTTAAAAAAGCAAATCAAAAAAGACATATGTCATAATTCTATTACACTTCTCTATCTTCTTCTTCAACTCAATGTGCCACATGTCGTTTTACATTTTTTATTTTTCATTATACAATTTTTCTTAACTCTTTCATTAAACACTTTATCTTCATCTCCCCTCTTTAATTCAACCTTTTTATTTTCTCTCTTTGATTTTAGTCCCTCCATCTTCTTTCTATTAAGTCTCATTTCAAATTAAAGTCCCAAATTTTTTTTTTCTTTAATTATGTTTTCATTTACATATTACACTCATAATTATTTATTGGTATTTCCTTAATCATCTCTCAATGCAATTTTCTAAGAACAAGCCGTGCATTGCACGGGCCAAAAGACTAGTTAACATTAATAACGAAATATAAATAAACACATATTTTGAAGATACTCCGTACAAAGTAATTGTTTAAACTATATTCATTAGATTTATCAAGTTTTTTTAAAAGTAATTGGCCTCCCCTTTTTCTCTCTTCTCTATCCTCTATCCTCACTCTTCTAGGGTTTTAATTCTCTTGGCCATTTAGGTCGGAAATAGTCTAATTAGACTATTTCCGACCCTTTTTCTTTAATTCGATTTATTTTTTTGCTTTGTTTTACGTTTTTGGTTTGTTTGTTTTGTTTTGTTCTCTCCATCTGTCCCAATTTTCTGGGATTTTGATTCTCATCTATAGATGAGAATTTTATTTTTAGGGTTCTTATAATAATTGGGAAGGTGATTTGGATTCCTATGAGTGGGATTTGTCATCAACTAATCGATCAAAACATCAGCGCAGATTACGGAGGTCTCAACTTGGAAAGATGCAAAGACATCGAAAATCATTGTTCGCGTCAAGTTTAAAGCGGTGGAGTATGAGCTATGTCAAATATGCAAATTAGTTATGATTTTGATTGTAAAAGTTATGATATTTTCTCTAAATCTGTGGTTTACAGATCCTTATTATTGTAGATGTCGTATGACTTTTATTTAAAGATATTATTCTCACCGTTCAAAAAAAAAAGTTTTTTTAAAAGTAGAAATGAACTATCAACAAATAATGGTTTTCGTTTAAAATAAAAAATAAAATACGGAGTAATTGTTAAGTACCCCATATATATATATTAGGAAATGTACGGAAATGTTGTTCATTTCATATTCTATTTTTTTTTTTTTGTTGAAATCATTTCATATTCTATAAGACATCTTGTAACAAATATATTCAATGATGATCATATAATCATATTTTGTTTTGAAGGATTTTTTTTTTTTCTAATTGAGGTACATATTACAATAATAGTCAAGAACTAGAAAATGAACTACTCCGTATATAATTAAGATTATTGTATTTATTATGTTATTTATTTCATATCCTTTTAACTCTTCTTTACTACTCATTTAAATAACCCGTAGTAATGTAGTTTGTATGAATGAAAAAGGATACTCCAGTATATGACTGTTTAAATGTTTTTTTAAAATGAAAAAGGCTACTCTGAAGTTTTTGTAGTTGTAGTTGTAGTTTATAACGAGTACATGTATTGAGACCTAGGATGCACGGAAACGGATACGGACACGGACACGATACGGACACGGGAAAACGGCAATCCTAAAATAGGGGACACGGGTACGGCGTATAACAAGGCATATAATATATTAAAAAAAACGAGAATTTGACAACTAATTCAATAAAACACTAAATAATTAGCCTCAAAACACACAATTTTAATTAAACAAGTAAATGAACAAAGTGTACGGACATAGTCGGATACATATCAAGAAACCATCAAACCAGACATGTCTTAATAGTACTCTTCAAGTAATCAAACAAAACTAGAAACATAACACAAAATCAAACATCTCATCAAGTAATCAACAAA
Organism: Chenopodium quinoa; assembly: GCF_001683475.1. NCBI lineage: Eukaryota > Viridiplantae > Streptophyta > Magnoliopsida > Caryophyllales > Amaranthaceae > Chenopodium > Chenopodium quinoa. Next base: position 10,365,144 of record NW_018745024.1, on the reverse strand, counting down.
ACTGTCAAAACACGGTGGTGGGCGGTGGTTGTCTGGCTGACGACGAACAACAAATTGAATTATTGAAGCAATTGAATTTCAGAAAATCAGAAGTTCTTACACACTTACACTGATTAAAACCCTAAAAAATTCCCCAAATTAGCATTACTCGAATTCACTTCAGAATCACAGCAATTGTTGAATGGCAGAAATTGAGCTCCAGTAAAGATAACAATGGAGCTCAATTGTTGAATGGCAGAACACCAAGAAATAAGCACAAAAAGGCTGAAATTGAGCTCTATTAAAGACAACAATGGCAGAGACTCAGAAAATGAAGACCGATTAAGTTCTCTCCCAGACTCCATTCTCACCGACATTCTCTCACTTCTCGACATCCAAGGATGCATATTCAGAACTTTAATTGAATTTTTTAAAAAAAAAGTAGAGAAGAACCATACCTGGTGGCTGACACGGACGACGGGCGACAAGGTGGGCGGTGGAGTGATAGGTGGTGGCTGAGGACGAGCAGGCGAATAGCAAGGGCCAGGCCAGCAACTCCAGCAACCCCCGCAACAATGAGAGATGAAGGCCACGAGCAGCAAGGGCCAGGCCAGCAACCCTGACAACCGGCAAGGAGGCGAGTGGCGGTGACGGAGACAGCAAGCCGGCGGTACGGTGAGACCTACAAGTCGGCGACTGAGCAAGTGAGCAGCAAGGGGTTCAGTTGAGACTTGAGAGGATGAGAGGATTGAGAGTTTGAGAACTGGAAACTTGGAAAGAGGTAGAGAGGCAAAGCATAGGAATTTAGGTATTTCGCGTGTCCATACCAAAACGGCCCGTGTCAGCCCAAGACACGGCCCGTGTCCAAAAATCAAAAACGGTTAAAAAAAATCGGACACGGTTTTCTGCGTGTCGGACACGTGTCGCCCCGTGTCTCATCGACTCGGACTCTTCAGATTTTTGGCGTGTCCGTGCATCCTTGATTGAGACACGGAGAAAGTACATCGTATATGACTTTTTAAATGTTCTTTTTTTAAGTTGTAGTACTAGTACCGTAGTACGGAGTACTAACTTAAAAATCGAATAAGTTTTGCTGGACCAAAGCACTGAACAAAAGCAGAAAAATAAAAAACTGCAACTCTAGACTAACTCACTTCTCCGATCACCCATTACCGGCGGATTTCGGCCCGCCGTCAGCCCGAAACATCCGCAGTTCTCTGGCTTACTGGGAAATTTCCCACTTTATAAGGTAATCTATCAATTTTGTTGTAAAAAATCCCTAATTTCACTCACATTTTGACCATATATTATTCTCTGTTATCTTAATTTATCTGTTGTTTTGGTTTGCTTTAATACGCTTACAGTTATAGGTAATGAATTGTGATTCTGGGTTTTGATTTTCTTGGAATGATTGTTGATTTTGGTGGACTTGTTGTTTTGTTATAATTTTGTGAGAATTGGGTTTGTTTTGTTTTGTTTGTTTAATTGCATATATATTTGATTTGGGGTATCAAAAGGTGACATTTTTGGGGGAAATGGGTTGAGGGATTGTTTGAATTAGATGTATTTTTTCATGTGGTGTTGGCTTAGAGGTGTTTGGCTGAGGCAGTGGTAGTGGCAGTGGCTTTGGCTTCTTTTTGAAACAGCCCGTCCTCGGCCTGCCTTTTGATGTTCTCGACTACGACCTTCGTTGAGATTTGGTTATCACGTTACTAGTTTGAAATACACTATCAATATGACGACTAATTCCCGGGCCTAATATTGAAAATGGGTGAGTTTTAGATGAAATTGGCCTAATACCTTTCCTGAGTAAAATTTGCTTGTTGAGCTTTACACTTTGTAATATTGATATGGAGAATTTGTTGAATGTTTGGCATAAACAAGATCCCCTTGGAGAATTAGTAAGATCATCTGCAAACATTGCAGTTCCTTTTTGAGGCTTTTTGCTCATTTCTTTGTTTGTGTCAGTGTGTGTTGATATAGGTGTTTCATGCTGTGTAAATGATCTGGAATAGTTTCTGTCCAGATTTCGCAGGTGAATGTAATGATAGGTTTTGATAATAATATTATTGTGAAATTTATATGGTCAGATTATATTTCAAGCATTAGCATTGGTTTGTGCTTGTTTAAGTGCCTTTGCTATCAGTGTCTTCCTGTGGACATCATTTTATTTCCTGTAATATATGAGTTGCTAATTTTTTTATTTTTTTCTTTAGTTATTGTTTCCCTGTCAAATGAGCTTTAAATCTTGTTTTGCTGTGGATAATAAGTCTTGTCTGCGGTATGCTAAGTCTTTTTTTTTTTATTTTTTTTTTTATTTAGGGGTGAAAACATTTGGTGTTATAATTTTTCATATTAAATCATTTAATGGTAGAATGAGTTGTCAATTAATGCTAAGTTAGTTTGAAATCATACGCGTGTGTAGATTACTCTTCCGGCCTGTTTGGTCAGTGGCTATAAATGATGGTAATGGAATAAAATTTGTATGTAAACTTGTAAGGAACATCAAGGTTCATTCCCATGGTAGTCCTAGGATCCTTGCTCACCCCAAATTGTTCATTTTTCCTTTCAAAATTTCATTCCCACTTAACACCTCCTCCCAAGTGGTAATGGTGGGTAATGGAAAAACATGAAGAAACCACATGCTTAGGGATGGAATATCATTACAATAGAGATTAGAATTTTAATTAACTTCCCAATTTACACTAAAAAAATTAAAATTCATTGCCATTACCATCATTTATTACTGGCTAGTCGGCTACCAAATGGGCTGTTCATACTTAATGTAGCATGAAACATTTCCATTGTTAAGTTTATATTGCCTGTGTGGAAATAATTCTGGATGTTGGATTCTGTATTGAACAATACCTCAATTGGCTCATTATCGACTAAGTAATATCTATTTGGCTGTATCTATGGCCTATGGGTTCTTGCTGATTGTCTCATAGTAGTTGCTTTTTGTAAAGCTCATGTGTCCAATACAAACACTCTTTGTTTTATTAAGCCTAATTTTCTTTTTAATCTAATGAGTACTCTGTCTATTTTGGTGATAGGTTTGACCCTTCTTGTTTGGTTTGCTGCAAACTTGACGCAACAATCTTGGAAAGTGGAGTAAACATTGCATTATAATAGCTTTGATATATTTTTTACATTTGTCTTTGTATTATACTGATATCTGGCAATGAGTGTCTACGGTGAGAAATCAGATGATGAATATTCTGTCATTGGAGACAAAGGGGAGATTGGATTCATGGATTTTGAGGATGATAAGTCTGTTTTTAGTTATGATCCAAGTGAAGAGGGCCCGGTTGTCATTTCTGTGCCGTTTCCATCCATTGAGCATAAGCCTCAATCAATTTCTGTTGGCGAGGTTGCTGCTGATTCAATTACCATAAAAAATACAACTAGAGATCCCGTGGAACTTTGGGGGATCCAGATATATGCTTCAAACCCTGAAGATTCATTTACACTGTCGTTGATGGAACCTTCCAAACCAGGGTTTTTGGGCTCCTCCTCTTTGGAAGACCGAATCCTGCAGCCACTTAAGACATTGACAGTATGGTTATCTTGCAAGCCTGCAGATATCGGGATGCACACATGCATTGTCCACTTTGACGTTGGGAATGATAGGATTGAGCGTGTGGTCTTTCTCTTGGCAGAAGATAGTGTCTCCAAAGCTTTAGTTTCGAAGAAACCATATCAAAGAGCAACGAAAAAGACACATTTTGTTATCGATTCATATGTTGAAGGCGTACGTCCTGCAAGGCCAAACTACCGTAATTTCCGCAATAGGCTTCCAAATTTTGAGATACCAAAAGATGTAAGGGAAGTTATAGAGAATAAGCAGGTACCCGATGCTATAATAGAAGGCCTATCAAGGAAGAACTATGTACCTTTCTTTAGAACACTTCTTATTATGGAAGAGTTGCGCCTGGAGGTGATTATAAATCCATCTTCTTGTTGATTTGATTTGGAATTGATACTGATGCATCTATTTTCATTTACCCGCTCAACTAATTTAGATGTGTATACTTTTCCTTAGCATGATATTAAAGCTTATGACATGGAGAATGTCACTTTGAGAAGCAAGGGGCGTCTGTTCTTGACTCTGGAGGTCCTAGGCTTGGCTGAAAGACGACCTTCATTAGTGCATGGAGATTCTGTCTTTGCCCAACTTACACTTACAGATACTGATGACCAACGTGCTTATGAGGTAAATGCATACACAACAAAGTGATTTATCATTAGTTAAAATGTCTCTATACGAATGCAAAATAACCCTATGAGTTTGGAGTTCTTGATATTTTAGTAACTCTGGTGTGGTTTAAAGTAAATATTTCATGAAAATGAAAACTACTTTATTTAAGAACAAATATGGTAGTGTGCAACACTTTTGTATTGTGGACAGCTAATAGTTCAACTGTCAACTGTCAGTCCTGTCTATGTACGTAACCAGGGGGAGAGTGGTCGAGGCCTGGCCAATTCAGCTCAGCTCTGTGCTCCCTTCCCCTCCTCTACTGAAACATAAGTATATTAAACTTGGTTTGCAACATAAATTTAAAAAGCTGGCTCAATGGTTTGGTCTACTACATAAGACCTTAAGTCACACAGGATATCTTACTTTGAGGCCAATTGCTAACAATTCTGCTTATCTTTAACGCGTTGCTTTGCTTGATAAAACCTTTTTCAGTTTTATGTATGTACATCAGCCAATTCTGTCTGCGCCCACCTTTTTATTTTTTCTAATTAGGCATTCAAGGATGCTACGAGATGTCGAGACTTTTGTGAATGATTATTTAATTGCATGCTTGACTGATTGTACCTAAGGTTAGACACTCAGCTACACCTTTTAAAAACATATTGATTTAATTAAGTTTAACAAAGCTCAATTCAGAATGATAGATTGGTTATAAAAATTGCATGCTGCATGCTTTGGATATCATTGATATGTTTTAAGGTTTATTCACCAAACAATTACCTACAAACTTGACATTGAAAACTGATTGGCTCTTTACTCGTTTTGGTATTATTTAAATCACTAATATCAAATCTATTAGATTGTGACTTGTTATCACGTTATTAATCTTTAAGTCTGTCATCAGGGTTATATACACCGTGTAGAGGCTGATCATGTATATCTGAAATTTGCTGATGAGTTCCACAAGTGTCACAGTGATCAAAATTTTTATAACATCCGATTCATGTACAACCGTGTCAACATGAGAAGATTGTATCAAGCCATTGAAGGTGCAGAAAAGGTACATAAAGCCTTCCTCTTTCCATCTGAGTCGTTAGCGAAGAGGCAGATTACACCAACCCCAATGGTGCCCATATCCAGTAATCTCAATGAAGAACAACTGAATGCTGTTGAAATGGTTCTAGGATGTCAAGGGGGAGTACCTTATATGATTAATGGGCCACCAGGTACTGGTAAAACAATGACGCTAGTAGAAGTGATCCTCCAACTTTACAAATCCCGTAAAGGCTCCCGCATTTTAATCTGTGCAGCTTCAAACAGCGCTGCAGACCATATACTGGACAAAATTCTGAAAGAAAAGAACATTAAAATTCGGGAAAATGAAATATTCAGGCTCAATGCAAGTAGCCGTCCAGTTGAAGATATGAAGCCTGAATGTATGCAATTTTGTTATTTTGAGCAATCTATTTTCCGGTGTCCTCCGCTCCAGGCATTGTTGCACTATCGAGTTATTATAACAACGTATATGAGTTCCTTCCTTCTTCATGCAGAAGGTGTTACACAGGGCCATTTTTCTCACATCATTTTGGATGAGGCAGGACAGGCCTCAGAACCAGAGACCCTCGTTTCCATTTCCAGCCTCTGCCAGAAGGACACTGTGGTTGTTCTTGCCGGAGATCCAATGCAACTAGGCCCTGTCATCTTCTCCCCAGATGCAAAGAAACATGGATTAGGAAAATCATATTTGGAAAGGCTGTTTGAATGTGAGCTCTATAGTGAAGGAGATGAAGGTTATGTGACAACACTTCGGCGTAATTACCGATCCCACCCTGAAATCCTCCATCTGCCTTCACAATTATTTTATAATGGGGAATTAATGGCATGCTACAAAACCACAAAGTCTAAACTTTGGGAAGATCTTCTTCCAAACAAGGAATTTCCCATTCTTTTTACTGGTGTCCACGCTTATGATGAGAGGGAAGGAGATAATCCCTCGTGGTTCAACCGCACTGAGGCTAGCATGGTAGTTAAGCTTATCAAGAAGCTCATTGATAAGGATGTCGCTGAAGAGGATATCGGAGTGATTACACCTTACAGGCAGCAAGTAGCCAAAATTAAAACGGTTCTTGAAAGTAGCGATATTCTTGATGTCAAGATTGGCAGTGTCGAGCAGTTTCAAGGACAGGAGAGAGATGTAATTATTATATCCACTGTCCGATCAACTGTTAAACATGATGAATTTGACAGAGTCCATTATTTAGGATTTCTAAGCAATCCAAAAAGATTTAATGTTGCCATCACTCGAGCCAGATCTTTGCTTGTCATTATCGGGAACCCCCATATAATCTGTAAGGTATGGTTCCAAACTAACTTCACTTGTGTTTGTGTAATTGTGTTGTACTCTATGATATTGCCCGTCTCACATACGAATCTTCCTCTGTGCTTTGGTATCATGATGTGCTCCTATAGACTGAAACGTAAATCATTCTATTTGTTTTTTGACCTTAAAGCACATTAGTATAATTTTTTCAAGAAGCGTGTACTACTAGAAGTGAAAAGTAATGGATGGTAATATCATATATGCAGTTTGTCTTGAAAAGCTACTGTAATTAATGTCAGGCATGGTTTTGTGTTTGATAGGATCCTTACTGGGCAAAGCTTCTGTGGCGTTGCGTAGACAATAATTCCTACGAGGGTTGTTCCCTTCCAGAACGACAGGAATTCAGTGATGAAATTCCAGAGCAGGACGAATGGTCTCATTCTGCAAAGCAAAAGAATCGTGACAACAGTTCCTCTGAGGGCTATTCCGTTCCTCAGGGTCAAAGCAATAATGACAACTTCCCGGCAGAGGATGGATGGTCTCTTGACGCCCCTGTGGTGCAGCAGAATGGTGCAGATTGGGAAAATGATTTTTCTAAACCTATCAAGAACGAAGATGAATGGTCTGATGGATGGGCTCTTGAAGCCCCTGTGGTGCAGCAGAATGGTCCAGAGCTATCCTGGGAAAATGATTCTTCTAAACCTGATAAGAACGAAGATGACTGGTCTGGAGGATGGTCTCTTGATGCACCTGTGGCGCAACAGAATGGTCCGGAGTTATCCTGGGATAATGATATTCCTAAACCTGTCAAGGATGAAGATGAATGGTCTGATGGCTGGAAGTCTTAATACATCCTCAGCCTTATAAGATAATATAATAGATATTAATACAAACGAAAATAACTTTGGTTTTTATGACATATTACATATTTATGACTGATCTGAGGAGCAAGCAGGGTAGATAATTTATTGCTTTTGTGCTCCAATTGTATGTTTATATACTGATACTTGACCGCAATTAAGAAGTCATTTGAGCAGCATTCTTAAGATTATTACTGCGACTAAGTAATAAAGATAATACAACATAGAAAATCAAGTGAATCAAATAGGAAACTCTCTTTCCAGTTTCCACCATATAATCTATCAAACTACTTAATTGCAAAGGTTGTTACATATACACGGTGCATTCAAGAGTACTTTTTTTGCTCATCTTGATGATTAAAGGAAATTATTGTTCATTTAATCATCAAATGAGTATAAAATAACCTTGGATGCTATTAATACAATGTTAACCTAATTGAAGGAGATTATTGTTCATTCAATAATCAACTAAATTGCTCTAACGGCTAGGCCAATTGACCAATTTGGTAAATAAAAAAGACCCTTAGCGACAATTTGGTAAAAAAACTTATTCCGGCGACAATTTGGTAAATAAAACTAACCTTAAGTGACAATTTGGTAAATAAAATAATATCAGGCGACAATTAACCCAAAAAATACAAAAATTTCCGATAAATTACTCGTGAATGCTTAATATGTTCGTTTTTCTTGTTATTTTACCAACCCTTTTTTACGGAAATAACAATTTGAAGAAAAAAAAACCGTTAAGTATCAATTTTCACTTAAGTTTCATACCCCTTATTAACGATTTTTTTTTTAAAAAAAGGGGTTGGAAATAAAAAGGGATGACATGTAAATTCAAAATTTTAAATGGAAAAAATAAATTTAAGAACATAAAAACAAATTAAAATAGGATTTTTAAAGAGTTTGTTGGGAAAAAATAGATTTTTTGGTCTAAATGTTGTCGGAGTTTATTGTTTTTACCAAATTGTCGCATATTGTTAGTTTTTTTTTTTTACCAAACTGTCGCCGGAGAAAGCTTTTTTACCAAATTGTTGCTAGAGTTCTTTTTTATTTATCAATCTGGTCAATTGGCCCTAAGGGCTAACCTAATTTAGGGCATGCTCACTTCATCTTAATTTCAGTTCAGTTAAGCTCCAATTAGTTCAGCTCCAATCAGTTCAGTTTCGTTGAGCTACTAATTTCCTTTTCTCATAAAATATTCATTTCAACTCCAATCAGTTCGGTTCAGTTCAGTAAATGTAAGCAGGCCTTTAATACAGTATTACCACATATTGAAGGGATTTGTAGGAAAACAAAATGATGGTTAGGGAATTTTAAAATTTAATTTTCACCACATTTTCACTAAAGACAATTGACGAAATACGTGTTTCATTTGCGTTTCTTTTTGTGAAGGACTATATAAGAATTAATTCACAATTTTGACTTAATTTAGTCTTGACAATAATACTTGATAAGTAGCTAAAATAAGCGGAAGAGAACACATACATTCATATTTTATATTGCAAGTCCAAACCCTTATAACGGGTGCTTATATCAGCTAAGCCCAATCCTTGTCTTAAGTGAAAATTAACTTTTCCTTTTCTCCTAGTTAAATGTAGGTTAGGAAACTAAATACCATAATCTTATCATAACTTGTTGTCGGTTTAATTATTTCTATATAATAAACCCTCAATTAGAAAAGGCAAGGTTCACATCATTCAAACCTTAACAAAATCTCTCTTCCTTAATTTCTCTCCTCTCATAAATATTACTCCTTCTTAATTAATTAATTAATTAGAAGTACATTCTATTGATTAATTACAAAATACTGATGCAATTCGCCCGACGTTCAAGTTCAAACGTTACATATGCAGTAGAGCTCTACTTTGACGATGATCTAGATTCCAATCTTCTAAAAGCTCGTCAAAATTTAGTCTCTAACATGTATAATTACTACAACCCTAACCATCCTACACCCCAAAAATTCCTAACCATGACCGAACCCGAAATCCATTCACGTCCATGCATCACCCTATTCACCACATCAAACCCTAGTAGCCACCCAAGACCATGACCTAGCCCGCAATCTATGCACCTTAGTCACCAATTTTTTCAACGACGAAATCTCATCACGTGTACATGGACTAGTCCTCCCGGTATCCCTTGACTTGGAGACGGCTAGTACGTTTGATCAAGGGGATGACAATTACATGTTTCTTTCTGTTCTTGACTACATAGGAGAAGTAAAGGATATAAGGGAAAGTCTTTGCTCGGAGATGGCCTTAAAGGGTTTCGACATCAAGGGGAATTACCACGAGAAGGGGTGGGTGCCGGCTGTTCAAGTGGCTAAGCAAACGTGGAAGCAATATTATGGACATAGGGCACATGATGAAAAATGTTGGAAGGAATTTTGTGAGGAAAATGATTATCAATTAGATGGAATTGTTACTAAAGTTGCAATTGTACAAGCTTCTCCTAGGCGAATTTTGTGGAAGATTTTACCGTTACTACGACAAGATCAAGATCAAGATCAAGATCAAGATGAAGAGGATGATTTTAGTTTAATTTGCATGGATCAGAGTTAGTAATGTTCATGTTTAATTTTAGTTTTATATTATATGTATTTCTTTGAAATAATTGATTCAGTTTATGTGTGGATTTTGCAGATTGTATCAAAGTTTTGCTTATGTACGTGTGATTCATAATATTGGAGATTAGATAATCTTGAGTATGAATTTGTAGTAATATTGGGATCACAATGTCTTATATGTGGCCAGCCCTATAAGCCCAATTCTCGCGGCCCAATTTGCTATTTATAACGGAGCCCGTTATTTTCATCCCGTTTTCTTAGAATTCCGTTATTGTTTTTTTAAAAAAAAAAAATACAAAAACACAAATTGGAAACCGCCTGAACTTCCCTCCTTCTCTATTAACTTCTTTTTTTTCTTCTTTCGTGACTCTCTTTCTCTCTCATCAAATTTCATTTGCAATTCAAATTTTCTCTGCATTTTATTAGTCTCTTTCTCTCTCTTTAAATTTGCTCTGCAATTTCTCTGTCCTCCATTGTTGCATTATGGTGAAGATTAAGGTTGTTCATCGTGGTGGCAAAAAAGGATCGACAACTTACGAAGGTCTTGAACGTTCGTGTATTTTTTTTTTAGTTTCTTTTATATTGTTAATATTTTCTTGTTTTCCCGACGTTTTTGTTATATTTGTTTCAAATTTTTTGTGATTTTGTTTGTTTTAGTAGTTTTATACTTCAATTTGATTATTAACCCTAATTTTTACTTTTCGTTGAGTAATTTTATTGTTCAATTTCATGATCTAACCCTAACTTTTATTTTTCTTCTTTTACTTGTTTAATTATGTGTTTGATAATGTTCATTGCTGTTTAATGTCATTTTTGCTGTAATTTGTACTATAATTGTGAACTTTGAACATTGCATGTGTTATTATTGTTTAATTTCATCTTCTATTTTATTTTTTAGATCCTGATTTTTACTTTTTTCCTTTTTCTTGCTGAATTAAGTTCTTGATGATGATTTCTTTTATTTTTTTCATTGCATTTGTTATTCTGGTTTTTTCTTATGAATATTTACCTTTTTTTTTTGTTCTACTTGTCTTATATATGAAATTTAAAGAGATTATTTATTCAGCGCCTGTTATGTTATTTATTAGTTGTCTAGGTGTTACTTTTGTGTTACCTATTGGTTACCTTTTAAGTTATTGAGAAATTTTCTGTTTAAAAGTCTAATTCATGTGTTTTATAGTTTAATGTTTTGTGGTTACTTATAAATTATATAATAGTTACTTATAATTTACATAAAATTTACTTTGTGAGTTACTTATATGTTTCATATGAATTACTTATAAGTTTTATAGGGATTACTTATAAGTTTCATAGTGGTTACTTATTTGTTACATAGGAGTTACTTATATATTTAAACTTTTTTTAATTTTAAGTGGTTATTGCTTGATATGGTTTATGTTTCTTGTGTAATAGAATTACTTATTGCATTGTAGGTGTTACTTATTTAATAATAGAGTTACTTATTGCATTATAAGTGTTACTGTTGTGTTATATATTGGTTATCTTTTAAGTTGTTGACAAATTTTCAATGTATCAGTATTTTTCATGTGTTATATATAGTTTATTATTTAGTTTATTATTTGTGGTTACTTAATCACATAATAGTTACTTATAAATTTCATATGTATTACTTTTTGAGTTGCTGAGTATTACTGTTTTTTTTTTAATTTGTTAATAGTTGAAAATTAAAAGGTTACTTATATGTTTTATAGGGATTACTTAAAATTTTTATAGGGGTTAATTATATGTATCATAGGGGTTACTTATAAGTTACATAGGGGTTACTTATAAGTTTTATAGAGGTTACTTATATGTTTAATAGGATTTCTATACTTTTATATTAGTTTGTATTTATTAAATTTTTGTGTTTCATTTTTAATTTTACTAAGTAATGTGTATATGTTTAATAGGTATTGGAAGTCAAGGAGTTGATCAATCTGAGGGAAGGATCCCTATGGATAGTTCTTCTGGTGTTTTAGAAGAAACAGGTGCTTCAAAGTTGTCATCTGCTCCTGCCGAAAAAGATTCTGTTCCTGTTACAGAAGATTCAGAAAAGGAAGCCTCAAATAAAGACATTCATGATGAAGGTGATAAAAATAGTACTAATGGAGACCAAGGGCATAACAAAGATGTTTTGACAGACCCTATATCTTCTGTTTGTCCTGAAGCTTCTAAGATTAGTCCCAGTAAAAATGAGTTAGTTCGATTGAATACTATTGGAGGAGGGCCTTCTGTAGTTCAATATGACGAAGAAGAAGATGTGAAACCAAATAAAAGGAGAAGGAAGATGATTATGGATGATGATGAAGAGGATGTCAAGCCGGTTCCTTCAAGAAGGCCTGTAAGATCTTCGTTCGGAACTTGTTGAAGTTGTGAATGTTGAAGATGATGGGTACTTGTTCTTATTTTCTTAACTGATATTTTTTATAATTTTAATACTCATTATATTAATAATAATTTTAAGTCAAATTGTTAAAAAATAATGGGATTTACTCATTAGCATTAGAATGATTACTTATTTGTATGGTAGTGGTTACTTATAAAGTTTAAAGGGGTTACCTATTACGTATTACTCTTAAGTGTTATACAGTTTACTTATTAGTGTTATAGGTGTTACTTTTAATATAATTTGTATTACTTGTTTCTGTATCCTGTGTTTACTTGTTGTTATATATTGTGGTTACTTTATACTATAACCTGTGGTTACTTTTTATTTTATCTTGTCTGTTTACTTTATAAGTAATTTAAAGGTTACTTATATGTTACATATTGGTTACTTTTACAGTTGTTGATTAATATTTCTTGTTTTCTAAGATGATGTTGTTACTTTTCATGTATAATTTTTGTATTTTTTATTCTTTATATGTTTTATTTCTATTTCTTTATTATTATTCCCTTTTTACAGGAATTATTTATATTTTTTGTTGTGTTTTGTAGGGATGAACTTGAAGTACATGTTAGGTGTTTACCTAAAGGTCTTGTTGATTTAATGGGTGAGTTGACAACTAAACAATTGCAAGCTATTGAGGATATTGGTTTTGGAAGTATATCGCAGATTCGGATGAGTGAATTTCCAAAAGATATGATTAGATGGTTGTGTAGGTGTTTTTTCCTAGCAGTCGTATGTTTGTTATGCCATCGGGTGAGATGTTTCAGCTAATTGCTTGTGATGTACATGATGTGTTTGAGATTCCAATTGGACCATTACGTGTTCCAGTTTCAAAGAAAAATTGTGATAATGAGTTGAAAAATTCTTGGAAGAATTTGTATGGAGGTAAAAAGCGTGAAGTTACTGTTCCTTTGTTACACGCTGTAATGAAAAATGATGAGGGTATGTTAGAGGGCAATGATGAATTCAAAAAATATTTTGTCATGTATGCAATGGTAACTCTTTTTACGCCAACGACCAATAGGACTGCTGATTTGAAGTTGGTTTTGGCTTTGAATGATGTTAGTAAGATTCGACAATATAATTGGTGCCAATTTGTTTTGGATGATTTGGCTGATAAATTATCTGGTTATTCCTCAACACATAAATATGTAGCTGGCTGTGTGTTGTTTCTACAAATATGTTACTTTCATAGGTTGCAATTTAGGGGAAACATTATGCCTTCTACTGTGCCTTTGATTAAACACTGGTCAGATGAAGATGTAAAGAATAGGTTGAGTCAGGAATCTGGAGTGTATGGTAATGCACATGTTGACAAAGTAACATATCCTGTTACTAAGTTGTTGAACAAGGGTTCTAGTTCGGAAGAAAAAGAAAAGGATGTTTCTGAAAATTTAATTGCTTTTCATCCTCTTACTTCTGGTGTCCAGCCTTCTACTTCTGATGTGCATCCCTCTACTGTTCAAGCAACTTCCACTTCTGCTGCAGCTGCTAATATTTCTGTCACTGGTTTTCCTCGGGTTGTGACTTTTGATCTTCCTGAAGGTCTTAAGTCAAATGAAGAAATTCATCATACATCTAAGAATGTGAGTGAAGGAATTGTGTCTTCGATAAGTGCAATTACTAGATATATCAAGGATCACTATTATGGAGATAATAAGTTCATTCTATTGGGGCGTCATCCTCTGTTGCTAGACTATGAGAGATGATCTTTGGGCTAGTTAAATAGTCCAAAGCCCTTTAGAATGGATCCTATAAGGTCACACACAAGGGTAATGGGTTAAGCAAGTTAGTGGCCCATTAATGGGCCTCATGAACATTTAACTAGTCATAAGTATGATTGGGCTAAGTGTAGTTTGAGTGGGATTAGGAATTGGGCTTTGACTTGGACTATTATTTAGAGATATGATCTATAAATAATAGTCATGCCTAGGGTTGATAAATCAAGTCACAATTAACATACAGTGAATTGTGAATCTAAGCAACCGTCATCCAAAGTCCTCTCTCCTCTCAAACACACGACTCTCTCTCTCCCTTCTCACCCACGGCCGGCCACCCTAGTGGTCCTCGTGGTGTTGCGCGATGGTCCTTGGCTAGTTCGTTGTTCGTTCATCTCCGTAGAAGGTCGATTGAAGAGTTCTCTCGCGACTAACTAGCATTAGTGGAGGTCTTAATCCGTGCCTGTGGACCAAGTAGAGGAATCACACTTGAGGTTCTTTATCTCCCTAGTTCTTGCTCGATCACCGGTGGAATCACGCTTCAAAGGTATTATTCTTACTCTTTATGTGTTATGCATGAGATCCTTGGTTAGATGCTATATGAATATGATTCATGATTATTTCCGCTGCGTAGTACCTATAAACTCCTACAGTGGTATCAGTTAGCCTCTTGCAATTACATATATTGAGTAATAATTCTTTGATAATCCACAATTTTAATTCAATTAGGAGGGAGAATTATTTAATTATGGGTCAATTTTTATTTTAAATGTGATTTAACAATATAGAATCATTAAAGGTGTTTAATTTGCTCCATATTAACCTTGAATTGATCCGATTTTTTGCCCTAATAGCTTCGAAAATTTCGAACCCTAAGAACCCTAATTTTCGAAAATTTCGAAAATTTAAACCCTAATTTATGAAATTTTGTGTTTGATTTTTGATTTATTTCGATTGTAATATGTTTGAAGAATTTAATCTATTTGATTACATGTTAAATTATGAATTTTCATGATCAAATTATTTAATTTAAGTGTTAAATTAAATTGGGGATTAATTTCATCAAGAACCTTAATTTCAAAATTGAATGTGATTTAGTTTTGGAATTAATTGGACCACATAAAGTTTAATTCAATTTTACAAAAATCTGTTTTGTTTTATTGAAAATAAAAAAAATAGGGAAATAATTTCAGCAGCAGCAATCGCGGCTGGGTGGCGCTGCCACGGCGGTTGCCGCTGCTGGTGGTCCGGAGGGAGGGGCGGGGAGGGGCAGCAGCAAGGGTTAGAACCGCAGCAACAACAACACCGTGCACCTGCAGCGCTGTTAACTGCGGTGTACGGCCACCGTGGCTGGCTTCGGCTAACACCACGGTGGCTGGCGACAACTTATTCAAAAAAAAAAATTTATTTTATTTTGGATAAAATCATAATTCAAATTTTAAAAGGATAAGTTTTAATTTTGAAAAGATATTTAACAAAATTAAAGTTGTTAATTTTGTTAAGTTTGGATAATTATGGAGCAAAAGATTCTATTTGGATAATGATTGATTAAATAATGTGATTATCCCATAATTATTTATGGATAATAATTGATTTAAAATATGTGATTGGTTAGTAATTAGGATAGAATTTCCTAAATTAATTAGGATAATCATGGAAAATAAATATGATTTATCTTCCATAATTCAAATAAGATTTGATTCTATCTCATAACTAAATTAAAATATATGATATTTTATGATTGGTCATGAATAATATATGATATTATCTAATTACAGTAATTAATTAAAAATATGAGATATTTTATGCCATGTTTCCTCAATTATGATCATTCGATGTTATAGTTTAGGAAAGCATGATGAGTGATTTATTATGTGGAACTTTATAATATATGATATTATTTATTGCTATATATATAAAGACTAGTATGGCCCATAGATTCTAAATAGGATCTGCGCATCGTTTCGTATTTTTGTAATCTAAATACGGTCTGCGTACCGTTAAGTATTTTTGTAATTTATTTTATTTATTTAAGTAGTAAATAGAATAGAATAGTATTACAGGTTGCAGTTAATCCAAGAAATCCATGGAGTAAAGGCCCAAAGGAGCAAGATGGATGAGATCCATAAAAGTTCAAGTGGGAGCTTTTTGCTTTATTAGTTTTTCTCAGGATTAAGGGACCATACTATGTCATGTTTTATTTATGCATTAGTAGATTATGCATGTTAGATTTTTTATGTTGATTGATGATGCGTTAGAGTTCACTAAATAATCACAACATAATAAATCTAGATCCCAGTAATATTGAGGCAGCTTTTCCAATTAAAAACCCGATGAAACCTTTGACATTTATGATGGGTCATGCCAAAGCTGGGCATCATAATTTTCATTGGGGAGTGGGGGTAGGACAAATTCTACACTTTTAATTGGTTATACTCAACAAGGTTACCTAAAGATAAAGTTTAGAACCCTGAAGCTAAGGGTAATAATTAAACATGTGATGATTAATTATTCAACCAAGAATTACAAGAGTTGTAATCAGTAAAGAGTTTACTCACCTTGAAAATGTAATGGTTGATGGCAGGGCCAAAGTCCGGTCAATTATTGCACAAATAAAGGATCTTGGAATCATTTTATTCAATAGGGATCATTTAAAATTGAATAAATGCTTTAAAGTTACCAATAAATTCTAAAATTGCTTATGGTACTTTAAATTTATAAACATAATTATTGAATTTTGCCTCGTTTTGTTTTTGTTTGTAGATGAATAACCTATATGACAACACAGATTTACAAATGAAACTCAATTTAAGGCTAAATCTCAGAAACTACAGGCAATGGGAGGACGAATTGAGAAGTGTTCTCACAAGCCACAAGCTTGAAGCTCGTCTGTATGTACCCATTGGGAACAAGTGTGCTCTAGGTCAGGAACCTGAAAGGCATGCGAAATTAGTTTCGGATGCACAAAGGGTCAAGTACCTAATATTGGAATCTATTCCAAATTGTTTGAGTAATAGGTTCAGATGGTATGAGGTGACCAACTTGTATCAATGCCTTCGTGCTATCTGTAGAGGAGGCATGGGGGCATTGGGTAGTGGAGGTGTCAACGATCCTAATGTAAGAGAGGTTGTTAACTCGATCCCTCAGATTTACTATTCCTGGGCTGACAGTTTAAGGTATGAGACTTACAAGATACATGGTAAGATAATGGCAAAGAAACTCTTACCTGGTCAGTCAGGAAGGAACCATGTTCATGAATTGATTGATTTAATCAATCAAATGGATATCCTTGGGAAACCGATCGATGATGACTCTGCGCGTGACATTATCTTGTTCTCGCTCCATGATGGTTTTGACATAATAAGACTTTCTCATAATGATGAGGGATCATCAGCAAATTTGATCAACATCTTACTTAACCATGCTGAAGAGTACCTGATAAGGAGAGAATGCCAGTGCTTCTATTGTGGTGGATGGAAAGTCCATACACCAGGGTGTCCCCATTACACACCAGTGAAAATAGAAGGAAAGGAGTTACTTGATGTTTTTGTTGTAGAGATTAATCTTACTTCATCCTCCACTTGGGTATTCGATACCAGTTGTGGTGCTCATATCGTTAATGACGTGCAGGGCTTAAAAGGAAGTAGGAAGCTAGATCCAGGGGAAGTAACACTTTGAGTAGGAAATGGAGCAAAAGTTGCTACACTTGCTATTGGGAGTTATCATTTGAGACTTCCTTCTGGACTTATTTTAGTACTTAATAACTGTTATTTCGTACCTAACATTACTAAAAACATTATTTCAGTTCCAGTTTTAGATACTGAAGGATTTTCATTTGAAATAAGAGACAAGCGTTGTTTTATTTCGAAAGAAAGTATGTTATATGCTAATGCTAAGTTAATCAATGGCTTGTATGTTTTAGAATATTCAACTCATGTCTACAACATAGATCATAAAAAGAAGAAAACAGATGATTCAAACCCAACTTACCTATGGCATTGTAGGCTTGGTCACATCAACCAAAGGCGCATCTAGAAATTACAAAAGGATGAACTCCTTTCTTCCTTTGATTATGAATCATTTGAAAATTGTGAGTCATGCTTGCTTGGTAAAATGACTAAGTCACCCTTTACGGGTGTAGGTGAAAGAGCAAGTGACCTTTTGGGACTCATACATACGGATGTGTGTGGACCAATGAGTTCAAAGGCTAGGGGTCAACATAGATACTTCATTACTTTTACTGATGATTTAAGTAGATTTGGATATGTTTACTTAATGAAGCAGAAGTTGGAAGCCTTTGAAAAGTTCAAAGAATTCCAGAATGAAGTACAAAACCAACTTGGGAAAACAATCAAGGCATTATGATCTGATCGTGGTGGTGAATATTTAACCCAAGAATTTGATGAACATCTAATTAATTGTGGAATAATTTCACAGTTAACTCCTCCAGGGACGCCACAGTTAAATGGGGTGTCAGAAAGGAGGAATAGGACCTTACTAGATATGGTTCGGTCCATGATGAGCTTTACTGATCTTCAGATATCATTCTGGGGATATGCATTAGAAGCAGCTGCGAACATACTGAACAGAAGCCCATCCAAAGCAGTTGAGACAACACCATATGAGTTATAGACTGGAAAAGTTCCGAAATTGTCTTATCTCAAGATTTAGGGATGTGAGGTCTATGTAAAACTTTTACAAAGCAACAAATTACACCCAAAATCAGACAAGTGTTTCTTTGTGGGTTATCCTAAAGAAACAAAAGGCTATTACTTCTACAATCGCGAAGATAACAAAGTGTTTGTTGCTCGCAATGGTGTCTTTCTAGAAAAGTAATTTCTATCTAGAAAGCCAAGTGGGAGTAAAGTAGTTCTCGAAGAAATTCGAGACGAGCAAGAAATGGATGTGGATAACACCACATCAAATGGATGTGGATAACACCACATCAAGGGCGCATGAATCGATTAATCATGCGTCGGAGCAAGCTAATTCGACTAGCGAGACTCCTATCGTCCCACTTGAATCTAATTCATGCGAAAATCTTCAAGGAGTTGGAGAGAAAATTTCTACTGTTGCTCCTACCCCACGTAGGTCTGCTAGAATCAGAAACAAACAGTTTGTTGAGGTTCTGTTAACTGAGGATTCTGAAATCTTCCTATTGGAGAATGAGGAACCCACAACCTACAAGCAAGCTTTGGTGAGCCCCAACTCAAATGAATGGCTTGAGGCCATGAAATCCGAAATGGAATCAATGTCTGAAAATGCTGTGTGGACCCTGGTGGACTTGCCTGATGGGGTAAAACCTATTGGTTGCAAGTGGGTTTACAAGATTAAGACAGACAAGGATGGAAATGCCTACATCTATAAAGCAAGACTGGTAGCAAAAGGATACAAACAGATTCATGGTATTGACTATGATGAAACCTTTTCTCCAGTAGCAATGCTTAAGTCCATTCGGATTCTTCTAGCGATTGCTGCATTTTTCGATTACGAAATTTGGCAGATGGATGTCAAAACCGCCTTCTTGAATGGGTTCTTGATGGAGGAAGTGTATATGACACAACCTGAGGGTTTTGAAGATCTAGAAAATCCTGGAAAGGTATGCAAACTTCAGAAATCCATTTATGGATTGAAGCAAGCATCAAGGAGTTGGAACCTTCGTTTTGATGAAGCAATCAAACAGTTTGGTTTTCTCAAAAGCGAAGAGGAACCTTGTGTATACAAGAAGTCCAGTGGGAGCAGCATAGTTTTCTTAGTCTTGTATGTAGATGACATACTCCTTATAGGGAACGACATACCAATGCTTGAGTCAGTCAAGGACTGGTTGAAGAGTTGTTTCTCCATGAAAGACTTGGGTGACGCCGAGTACATTTTAGGAATCAAGATTCATCGTGACAGGTCTCGAAGAATGATTGGGCTGAGTCAAGAGACTTATATTGATAAGGTTCTTGATAAGTTCGAGATGTCAAAATCCAAGAGAGGATTTCTCCCCATGTCTCATGGCATTACGCTCAGTAAATCTCAATGTTTGGTTACACCAGACGAGATGAGACGTATGGCGATTGTACCTTATGCTTCGGCGGTAGGGTCAATAATGTATGCCATGATCTGTACAAGGCCGGATGTTTCATATGCTTTAAGCATGTGTAGCAGATTTCAGGCAAATCCAGGAGAAGCACACTGGATAGCTGCCAAGAACATCCTTAAGTACTTGAGAAGGACTAAAGGAATGTTTCTAGTATATGGTGGCGAAGATGAGTTGGTTGTCAAAGGTTATACGGATGCGAGTTTCCAAACAGACAGAGATGATTTTAAATCCCAGTCTGGATACATTTTCTGTCTGAATGGAGGAGCAGTGAGCTGGAAGAGTTCAAAGCAAAGCACTGTCGCAGACTCTACAACAGAATCAGAGTATTTGGTTGCTGTTGAAGCAGCTAAGGAAGCAGTTTGGATAAAGAAGTTCCTAACTGAGCTTGATATTGTACCAAGTGCTCAAAATGGAATCGAATTTCATTGTGACAACAATGGCGCCATTGCTCAATCAAAGGAGCCTAGGTCACACTTCAAATCCAAACATGTTGAGAGGAAGTATTACCTCATTCGAGAGATCGTTGGCAGAGGAGATGTCAAGATGTGCAAAGTTCATACGGATGAGAATGTCTCTGATCCACTTACTAAACCCCTTCCATTTCCTAAGCATGAGAAGCACATTAGTGCAATTGGATTGAGGCAAATGATGTAATTAAAGGTTGTATCTGTTTTTGGAGAAAAATAAGTTACATATGTAATACATTCATTTGCAGAATTATGTTTAATCAGAAATTTATTATTTCTCTTATTTAATTGTGGTTTCAATATTAAATAAAATGTCCAAAATAATTATGGATTGATGGGCTCGTCAGGTTAGTTTATTTAAATAACCTGGTGAATGAAACCCCACAGGTGAACAAAATCCATATATTATTTAAAGTTCCTAGTTCAGAATCATTAAATTGGACATAAATGATTTCTAATAATGGACTAGCATGTAAGATTGATTGGATAACGCAGTTTCATGGGCTATAGGAGCATAGTGAGGCTCGGTCAATCACATGGATATGCATGAATGATGCATGATCGAGCTATAGACCTACTTTGAAGTTCAAGTATAGAACTTCCGGATATATTAGTGGATTCCTTTGACATGAGTGGAACATTGATTTCACTCAATGGATGTTATGGCTATGTTACACTCAAACGTCTGCCCGTAACTGGAGATTATAAAGGGTGTTTCCCGGTCATTTCAGAAATTGAGTGGGAGCTTTGGATGCCACAAGATTGGATTGAGTCTACCTATTTAATTAGAAATGTGTCTTAGCCTCTTGAGAAGGGAGAATTCAGAAAATGTATGGTCGTACTCAAATGGATTACAAAGTAATCACTTGTTTTGTAATTCTAACTCAGTTTCTCAAGAAAAGATTTGTAGATTAATATGATCACGACATGAGATGCAATCATATTATCAAATCGACACACATTGACTTAAGGAATTTGAATATTGCGCACTTGTCTTAGACAAGTGGGATATTAAAGGAATTGTGTCTTCGATAAGTGCAATTACTAGATATATCAAGGATCACTATTATGGAGATAATAAGTTCATTCTATTGGGGCGTCATCCTCTGTTGCTAGACTATGAGAGATGATCTTTGGGCTAGTTAAATAGTCCAAAGCCCTTTAGAATGGATCCTATAAGATCACACACAAGGGTAATGGGTTAAGCAAGTTAGAGGCCCATTAATGGGCCTCATGAACATTTAACTAGTCATAAGTATGATTGGGCTAGGTGTAGTTTGAGTGAGATTAGGAATTGGGCTTTGACTTGGACTATTATTTAGAGATATGATCTATAAATAATAGTCATGCCTAGGGTTGATAAATCAAGTCACAATTAACATACAGTGAATTGTGAATCTAAGCAACCGTCATCCAAATTCCTCTCTCCTCTCAAACACACGGCTCTCTCTCTCCCCTCTCACCCATGGCCGGCCACCCTAGTGGTCCTCGTGGTGTTGCGCGGTGGTCCTTGGCTAGTTCTTTGTTCGTTCATCTCCGTAGAAGGTCGATTGAAGAGTTCTCTCGCGACTAACTAGCATTAGTGGAGGTCTTAATCCGTGCCTGTGGACCAAGTAGAGGAATCACACTTGAGGTTCTTTATCTCCCTAGTTCTTGCTCGATCACCGGTGGAATCACGCTTCAAAGGTATTATTCTTACTCTTTATGTGTTATGCATGAGATCCTTGGTTAGGTGCTATATGAATATGATTCATGATTATTTCCGCTGCGTAGTACCTATAAACTTCTACAGTGAGTACAATTTTCTTAAAGTTCTATTTACTTTATATCAATTACTTTATATTCTCATAGCGGTTATTTAGTAGAGGTTATAAGGGTTATTTCTTAAGTGTTATACAGATTACTTATAAGTGTTTGAAGTGTTACTTATTAAGTTTAAATGTGTTACTTAATATTAAAATATCAATTACTTAATTGTGTGAGAGGGGTTACTTAATAGTATATAATTACTTAAAATTGTAAGAGGTGTTACTTAATAGTATTCAATGGATTACTTAATGGTATATTACTAATTACTTCATAGTTTGAGAGGGGTTACTTATTAAAGGTTGTAGGTGTTACTTCTTTACTGTATAAGTGTTTCAGGTGTATTATGTAGGTATTACTTTATATTAAAAAGTTAAAATACTTATCAGTTTTCCCTATGTTTACTTGTTGTTATATATTGGTGTTATTTATTCTTTTATGTTGGTGTTACATATTTTATATAGGGATTACATAATATTAAAAAGTGGTGTTACTTGTTTGTTTTCCTGTGGTTACTTTTTTATTTATTTGAAGTTACTTGGTAGTTTATTTGTGGTTACTTCTTGTTATATGCTGGAGTTATATATTTTTTTCCTTAGTTTTTTCATTTTTTTTTCTAGGATGTTGAGGAGAATTATCTATTGATGAATAGAGACATGAAACTTCTAACATATCAATTTGAGAAGTATGTGAATTTCATAAAGAATCAATCTGAAGCTGTGAAATTGGATTCAAAACTTCCAGAAAAAGAACGGTCTCCTGTGTTGTCACAGTTGGATCCAATATTCAATGATTCAAAGTTTTGGAATCAAATTGATAGGATCACTGAACATGCACTTGCAATGAAGAAATTGCAAGAAGAAATGCCTTCATTTGAGCTTTTTTCTTACACAAATCCTGATTTGGAAACACCTATATCACCATTGTGTGTTAGTAAGGAAATTTTCACTGAACTTGTTTCTCAAAAAGTACCTAATATGAGTGAAGGTTTGGGTGTTGTTGATCCTGATTTAGTTGTTCGGGAAGTGTTGAATTCAACTAATCAACAAAAGAATGATGATAATGTTTATGAGGTTATTGAAATTGAAAATGAACATGACAATGTTGCTGGTGGTCCTACTGTTTCATTTACTGCTCCTGCATCTTCCTTGGCACAAGCTCCCGCTATTGGTAAGCCTTCTTTTGCATCTGGTGGTGATGTTCTTGAAATTGCACCCGGTGTTTTTCAGCCTTCCTTGGCACCTACTGTTTCTCAGCCTTCCTTGGCACCTACTGTTTATCTGCCTTTCTTGGCACCTGTACCTTCGGTTTCTGCCGGTGGTGTTCGTGAGGTTGCACCTACTGTTTCGCTGCCTTCCTCAGCACCTTTCTTGGCACCTGTACGTTCGGTTTCTGCCGGTGGTGTTCGTGAGGTTGCACCTACTGTTTCGCTGCCTTCCTCAGCACCTGCTTCTGCGCCTGTAGGTGTTGTTTCAAAGGATAAACCTGAAAACCAAGAAGTAATTTCTTCTGGCAAACCAAAGGGGAGGTTGAGGAAAGCTCCTACTCAGAAGGAACCTACAACCAAAGCTCCTGAGGAAGGTGCTAGGAAGAAGGCAAGAAAACCAAGGAAGGAAGTGATTACTGCTAGTATTGCTGATCACACACCAGAGGAATCATTAGAGATATTGAAACAGATTCATGCTGGTGATGATGGTGAGGAGTCTTCTGATAATAGTGGATCTTCTAGTAGTTCTGCAGAGCATTTAATTTGTAATATTTACTCTGGTACTGCTGGTGGTTATAAATTACAGTTATTATCAAGGTTTTTAAGGGTTAAGAACCCAAAAGTTAAGAAGATGAAGAGTATTAGACTTGATGTTGCTGATTATTGTTTTGCTGAAAACTACGATGGTGTTGACAATATGTAAGTGCTTTGCTTTTTGATTTATTATTTATTATAAGTTACTAATAAGAGTTATATGTTTTACTTATTAAAGTTTATATGGTTTACTTATAATTATTTTTAGGATTACTTATACAGCTTATTTTTGTTATTCATTAAAGTTTAAGCTGTTACTTTATAAGGCTTATACAGATTACTTATAAGAATAATAAGGATTACTTATAATTGTTATAGGTGTTACTTATTAAGTTTTATATGTGTTACTTAATATAAAAATACCAGTTACTTAATTGTTGTTAAGGGATTACTCAAAGATATTCAATGTATTACTTAATACCAATTAGTTTATGGTTTACTTTATGTTATTATAGAAATTACTTAATAGTATAATAGGGGTTACTTATAAGAGTTTATTGTTTACTTATAAAGTTTAAAGGAATTACTTATAAAAATTAAGGGATTACTTATAAAGTTTAAAGGGGATACTTATAAAGTTTAAAGTTGATATTTATTAGTTAGAGTTTAAGGGTTTACTTATAAAGTTTAAAGGGATTACTTACAAAGTTAAAAGTGGTTACTTATTAACTTAAAAGTGGTTACTTCTTAATTAGATTTTTAAAGGTTTACTTAAAAAGTTTAAAGAGAATTTTTTATAAAGTTTAGGGGATTACTTATTTAATTTAAAGGGGATATTTATAAACTTTAAAGTTGTTACTTATTAGTTTGAGAAGGGTTACTTAATAAATGATCTAGGTGTTACTCTTAAGTTTAATACAGATACTTATTAGTGTTATAGGTTGTTACTTTTTAAGTATTATAAACATTACTTATAAGTGTTATAGGTGTTACTTATTAAGTTTTATCTGTTACTTAATATAAAAATACCAGTTACTTCATTGTTGTTAAGTGATTACTTAAAGATATTCAATGCATTACTTAATACCAGTTATTTTATGGATTACTTATTCATACTATAGTGATTACTCATGTAAGCCTATTTGTTACTAATTCTATTTTTTTGAAACAGGAAAACTTTAGTTTTTTTTTTCTGAATTTTATAATCTGCCTCGTGAAGAACTGATGGCATTGGTTGGTGAAGAGTTTATTTCAAGCCGTGTTATGGACTGTTTTTTTATTTTGCTGAATTACTTGGAGGTGCAAAGAAATGATGATGGTATCAAGGTTTATTTTGGTGGAGAATATTTGGTAATTGACTTATGATCTCTGTTATTTTATGTTATTTAATATTTGTTTTTCTTATTTCAATTGTTTTATTTTGTTAGTATCCTTTATTGCGTTTTATATATACTGGAGAAGGAAGCGCTGATGAATTAGAATTTTTTGGGGCTTGGGATCATTGGCTTCAATCTGTTCAAACAATGGAGTTTCTAGATGCTTTGCTGGTAATTATCATTGGCTTGATAAATTTACTTTATGTAGATTTTCTATGAAATTTTTAATAGTTATGGAAATTGATTTTGTATATATATATATTTTTTTTATACAGATTTTCATTCCAATTTACTATGGGAATCACTATTCTGTTGTTGTGATAAATTTTTATACCAACACTGTTGATTATTTGGACAACAGAAGGTATTATATTGGTGTTGGAAGGAATTGCACTAAGACTTTTGATGCTCATCATACATATTATTATACAATCACTTGGCACTTGGTATGTATTTTTATTTAGTATTTAGTTAAATTTAATGTGTACTTTTATTTTGTTGTTCTGATATTTTTTTCAATAATTCACAGAGACTTCTATTGTCAAAATACCTGGTTAGGAAGAACCATGATCAAGGTCAGCAAGTCGCTGAATTTGAAATTTGAATGCTACAACTTGATTCTCAAGCTTGTCCAAAGAATACAGATTGTGGGGTTTTCTGTCTATATCATTGTATATCATATGAAGGTGAAGATTTTTATTGTAAAAACTTAACAAAGGTAATTTTTTATGATCCTAGTTTTTTGTTTACTTATATTTTTATTTATAACTAATTTATGACTTTGATTTGTTTTGTATTTTTAGGCACTTGAACGACGTCGATATCGTGCTGAAATATGTGCTTCACTGGTTTTGTGCAGCTTGAACCAATTAAGGGATGAGATTCTTAATAAGGTTCAGAATTTTGCTGATAATAACAAGGAATTATATGAAGAAGTTATGATTAATGATGAGATTGATCGTCAAGAAAAAGCTTCTATTGCAGAAAAAGAAGCTAAGAAAAGTGCAGAATTGAAGGCAAAAGAAGAGTCATTTAAAGAGGGTGAACAAAAGAACCAAAACAAGTACCAAGCTTCTAAAAAAGCTACCACTAGCAGAAAGTAAGAATTAGTTTTACATTATGTCAATATTGCTAGATTGAACATAGTTTATGTTTTTTTTTATTTAAGAACAAAGATTCTATATGGTAATTTGAACAAAGTTTTTGTTTTTTTTTTATATATAGTAGATTATTTTCTTTTTATAATTTTTGAGTCATATTGTTAACAAATAATAGGTGTTACTGATTTAGCATTACAATTATTACTTATTTATATTATATTGGTTGATTATGTAAGTCTATTTGTTACTTGTTCTATTTTTTATGTATTAAGCGTTATAGGGGTTACTTATAAGAGTTTATTGTTTACTTATAAAATTTAAAGGAATTACTTATAAAGTTTAAGAGGTTACTTGTAAAGTTTAAAAAGGATACTTTTAAACTTTAAAGTGGTTACTTATTAGTTAGAGTTTAAGGGTTTACTTATACAGTTTAAAGGGATTACTTGTAAAGTTATATGGATTACTTGTAAAGTTTAAATGGGATACTTATAAACTTTAAAGTGGTTATTTATTAATTAGAGTTTAAGGGTTTACTTATAAAGTTTAAAGGGATTTTTTTATAAAGTTTAAGGGATTACTTATTTAGTTTAAAGGGGATACTTATAAACTTTAAAGTTGTTACTTATTAGTTTTAGAGGGATTACTTAATAAATGATGTAGGTGTTACTCTTAAGTTTAATACAGATTACTTATTATGTTATAGGTGTTACTTATAAGTGTTTAAGTGTTAATTATTATTAAGGTTAATTATTATTAAGGCTTATGAAGTTTTATATGTGTTGCTTAATATAAAAATATCAGTTACTTAATTGTTGTTAAAGGATTACTTAAATATATTAAATGGATTACTTAATACCAGTTACTTTATGGATTACTTATTCAGGTTATAGTGATTATTCATGTAGGCCTATTTGTTACTTATCCTATTTTTTATGTGTTAAGAGTTATAGGATTTACTTATAAAGTGTAAAGGGTTTACTTACAGGAATTACTTAAAGAGATTAAAGGTTTACTTTATGTTAATATAGCAATTACTTAATGTTATAATGAGGTTACTTTTTAGCATTAGAAGCATTACTTTATATTTTCATATGGTTCTTAAAAGCATTTGAGTGTATACTTAATAATATGGGTTACTTAATATTATATCATAATAAAGGTATGATATTTAAATATAGAAACATAGTTTATAATAAGGTCTGGAATTTAAATATAGAAACATAAATATCCTATCATAAAGAACTTAAAATAACTTTGGATTTTGTATTGGAGTGATTGTTCCAAATTCTCTTGTATCTCCCTTTGTTGTCATTGCTTTTGTTTTTTTTCTTGTTTCCTTGCTTTCCTTTCTCAAAATGTCCTTTTATTCTCTTGCTTCTTCCCTTGGTGTTTGCTCTTTCTGGATCCATAACAGTAGGAATTTGTTCTTCTGTTTCTGTTGTTGCAGTAGTGTTGTTTTGCTGCATTGATTCTGCTTCTTGACTTGCTGCATCTTGTTCTTCCTGCAATAAAACAATGATTATTTTTGGTGCATTGGTATGTTTAATTAATAGTATTGGCTTACCTTTTCCAATCTGTTTCTTATTTCATCTGCTAGTATATCAAGTTTTTTAAACTCTGACTCTATTAAATTTTTGGTCTATGGGTGTTGTTGGCATTTCAAAATCAAATTGTAGCCTTTTCTTGCCATAATTTGTCTCCATGGAATGTATTTTATGGGAATTCTTTCATTTGCTGATTCTTCATCCCTTCTTCTCTATACATGTGCCTTTGCATATTTTGTCCACCTCATTATGATATATCTGTCTGGTATTTTGGTGACTGAATGCTGTTGTAACACCCGGATACAGTGATAGCATAACCACCCAACTTCTTTAAAATTTTTGCATGAACATGCTATACTATTGTCTGCCATGTTGAATGTAACTTTTTGCTTTGAAGCTTCATTATTCTCTAATTTCACTTCATAAAAGAAGTAACTTTGAGTTTGATAATGAAGATTTGTTACACATCCAATTGAAAATTCAAATTTTGTTTCAAAATATCTGAATATGGTCTGTGTGTAGACCTCTGCTGCATGCTTTATCATTCCATAGAACGGTAAATTTGAAGTTGGTTTAGAATTGGAACATTTGAAATCTGCATCAGATTCATTGTTCCTCCACCTAGTCACTATTTGTTTAAATATCTTGAAAAAATCAGTCAAGCTTGTGTTCTTGTTTGCCTTGAAACCTACAGCATTATTTGCACTTTCACTTCTTTGAGAAGAGAGTATTCTTGCTGAAAAAAGTCTTTACTGAGAGCAGTGCACCATTTTTCTTTCAAGCTGTATAATCTTTTGAACCATCTGTTATTTTCTAGCTTGTAAGTAGTTATCATGTTTGTCTAACAATGCTCAAACTCTTCTTCTGTTACACAACCTGTTAGACACTTATTAAAAGCATCTTTAAAAGTTGTGTCTCTTTTTAGTGCTCCAAATCTTGACACTGCATTCTTAATTAGATGCCATATGCAAAGTCTGTGTCTTGAGTGTGGGAAAACCTGCATTGAATATTTTTTTTTTTTTGAATTTATATGCCTTATGCAAAGTCTGTTATTTTGAGTGTTACTTATTGTTTTTAATAATGTTACTCATTCCATTATAAAGTTAACTTAACAGTTTAATAGGGTTACTTATTGCATAATAAGGATTACTTATTGCCCTATAAAGGATTACTTCTTGATCTATAAAGGTTACTTATTGCATTATACTGATTACTTTTTCATTGTAATAGAGTTACTTATTGCTCTATAAGGTTATTTATTAAATTTAATAAGATTTTATACTGAATACTATGGTGTTACTTATATATTCTGACATATGTGTTACTTATGTTGTATAATAGGGGTTACTTTTGTATTTTAATGTAGTTACTTATTTGCAAAACATATATATTAATAACTAATTAATATTTTGAGGGGGTTTACTTAATAGTATTATATGGATTACTTAATGGTATATAACTAATTACTTAATAGTATATAACTAATTACTTAATAGTATAACATGTTTTAATTAATAGTATTATAATAGCAATTACTGAATAATATGAAAAGTGTTACTTTATATAAAAAACTAGGGAAAATGTAAATTTACCTTTTGAATTGCAATTGACATGGCCAAGTCTTGGTCGGTAAAAATTGAGGCTGGCTCACTTCCACCAACTGATTTCTTAAAAGTAGATAATACCCACTCAAATGTTTCTATTTTCTCATCAGGAATAAATGCACAACCAAACATTACATTTTGCCAACGACTGTTGACACCCACAATTGGCGCACAAATAAGATTATATTTGTTCGTCCTATATGTGGTGTCAAAAATAGTAACATCTCCATAAATATCAAAAACTTCTTTCATTTCTGAGTCCCTCCAAAAAATGGTAGTAAGTCTATTTGTTTTTTCTCCTATCTTGAATCTGAAAAAGAAATATGGTTCCTCTGATTGTCTTTGATTTAATATGTCTATGACAGTTTGTGCATCACCTCCTTCGATCTCCATCATTTTCTTTCTTGTTATGTAATTAAAATGATCTTTCATTGTGTGCGCTAATACATTTTCACCACAAGCTTCATAAGCCATTAAACGATAAGATTCTGCTGGTCTTAGTCCACTTTCAGCCATTATGTCTATAACTTTTGTCTTATCTTCTGTTATTTTTCTCTCTGATCTTTGTAAATGCTGCCATTCTCTTCTTTTCAGTTCATGATTGTGTTGCATGACATGTTCTTCTACTTCAAACATACCTTCTTTATTCTTTTTTGCTCTGATGAATGCTTTGCAACCAGTTCTGGTGATTGAAACTTGCCTTTTCTTCTTCTGTTTTTGTCCAGGAATAGGAGTAGGAGTTTTATGGTTCTTTGGTTTTACTCTAAAACCTTCTTTTGAACAAACAAAATCTTTTCCTCTTACTTTTTAGGTTCTGTTTGTGTGTATCTTGTTGTTGATTGTCTTAAACCAAATCCAATCACAAAAGCATGTTTTTTATATTCTTCAAAAATTTCTTCTAAAGTTGCAGCAGTAAATCCAACAAGGCTCCCTGTATAATCTATTTCATGTTGTTCTGCATATCTGGCATCATCTGTTAAGGTGCTTCCACTTAAATATGTAAAAACAAATTAATTATTGCATTATACGGGTTACCCTTAAAGTGTAACTGTGTTACTTATTGTGCAATATAAATTACTTATTGCGCAATAGGGATTACTAATTGTTTAACAGGAATTAGTTATTGCATTATAGTGATTACTTTTCCACTGTGATAGGGTTACTTATTATATAACAAGGATTATTTTTTTTTGCATTATAGTGATTACTTTTCTAATTTAGAAGGGTTACTTATTTTGTGATATGAGTTACTTATTGTTTTTTAGGGGCTTCACATTGTAATAGGGTTACTTATTGCACTATAGGGGTTACCCTTAAAGTGTAACAGGGTTACTTATTGTGCAATAGGAATTACTTATTACGCAATAGGGATTACTAATTGTTTAATAACAGGGTTTACTTATTGCATTATAGTGATTACTTTTCCACTGTGATAGGTTACTTATTATATAGCATGGATTATTTTTTGCATTATAGTGATTAAATTTCTAATTTAGAAGGGTTACTTATTGAGTGATATGAGTTACTTGTTGCATTATAGGGTTTACTTTCATACTGTAATAAGGTTACTTATTGCGTTATAGGGTTTACCTATTGCATTATAGGGGTTACCTTCACATTGTAATACCTCTCTACTTTAAAAGGGTTACTTATTGTTTTTTAGGGGCTTTACACTATAATAGGGTTACTTATTGCATTATAGTGGTTACCCTTGAAGTGAAACCGGGTTACTTATTGTGTATTAGGAATTACTTATTGCGCAATAGGGATTATTAATTGTTTAACAGGGTTTACTTATTCCGTAATAGTGATTACTTTTCTACTGTGATAGGGTTACTTATTATATAGCAGGTTACTTATTGTGTGATTTGAGTTACTTGTTGCATTATAGGGTTTACTTTCATACTGTAATATGGTTACCTATTGCATTATAGGGTTTACCTCTCTACTTTAAGAGGATTACCAGTATATCATTTTAGGGATTAAAAGTAATAAATTAAAATTTGAGTGAGTTTTTTTTTTACCTTGTATTTCTTCGATCTCCAGATTCAACAATGAATCACCTATTTCTTCTATTTCCATTGATTCTTGTGATTCTGGAAAGTTTTGTAATTCTTCAGTCATTGTAGCTCTCTCTCTTTTTTTTTTTTGCAAATTACGAGAATTTTGTGAAATCGAGAAGTGAAAGCTGCGTTTCTAGGGATTTGTGTGAATGTCGGCGCTTTTAATAAGGAATGAAAAAGGAGCAGCATGTTATTTTGGATTCCGTTATTTTTGGCAAAAAAGGACGCGTGCGTGTAGCTCCGTTATTTTGCTGAGCTGGACGCTGGCCACACCGTGTGGCCAGCTGCACAGAAGAGGCGCTGTATTGGGATCTGATTTGTTGGTAGTTTGATAAGTTTAGGAAATTAGTTATTTGTTTCCTAATTGTGTTTAATTCTAAAGTAAATAAGTAATATTAGCGCTGAACACGACCATTGTGTTAGGTTTGCTAAATCTCCAAGTTTATGAGCTAGTATATATTGTAAATTTTGTAATATATATGCTTCCGCTATAAATAAGGTCAATTAATTAACATATTAATAATTATATTATGATTTAGTTTATATGTTTTTTTAATTATTTAATTTATGTATGAATAAATTTAATTACATTTGATAAAGATTTGTAGGTAAGATTAAGAAATTTGCGTTGCAATAACAGTGAGAATAAGGAAAATAATAATGTGCATTATTGCATTCTGTAAAGGATATTGCCATCATAATCAGCTATGAACTATGGTGATGCTTTGTGTGTTTTTAAATGTTTGTCTTTACTAGCTAGGTACTCAAAATATGTTACTACGTACATGCATGCTAAACAAAAAATTGTTTCCTCCCCTCAAAAAAAAAAAAAAAAAAAAAAAAAAAAACACTTAACAAATAAGAAAACTTATACTCATTGTATAAAACTAGTTTCAAAATAGATAGATTAGTTCCAAGAAATAATCTATCATTATTTCATAATGAATTTATTCGTAATTATAAATTTTAAAATAAAATAATCAAAGATGTACCCTAGGTCGTGCAAAACCAAATTATTGGAGATATATATGAGATACAATTTTTTTTATTGTTATATACATATATTTTTAACCTTATTGTTACATATCGTATCATAAATAACGGTAAATATTTTATTTTCATATCAATATAAAAAATACATCTATGAATCTGAATCAATTTAGAAGGGTAAGAGATAAATTTGTAATCATTTAATCCAAAGATTAGCCCCTCAACCCTAAACTCTTTATTTATTTATTATTATTTTATTTTATTTTAGTATAAAACCAAATTCCTACTAATATCAATTCGATAAATTTAATTGAATAGAAAAAATCAAAACTCAAAAGCATCTCTTGAGATCTAGTCTACCATCATGAGTATGTTGGATTGGTCTACGTTGCCCTCTGATCTTCTCATCACAATTGCACGGCTATTGGAATCCAAGTAAAACCTTTGAAATCAACAAAATAAAGGGTTTAGATTTGAAAATCCCTATATCCTATAGGAGGCAGTGTTTTGGTTCTAAGAATGGATGGATTGTGATGATAGGTTTCGCGATTGGAAAGTTTCGGTATATAATCCCATCAATAAAACTCATCTAAAACTTCCATCCCTTTCATCTTTGCCACAAATACAAAATCATGAAATTATACAAAATGGAACATTGAATTTTTGGGTTCCTATTCAGTTCACAATACACAAGGCAATTGTATTAAAAATTGATGAGAATGACGACGACTTTGTTGTAATGCTGATCTTTAATCAACATTTACGGTCTAATAATAATAACCAATTGGTGTTTTCTCGTCCTTGGATCAAGGAGATGGACCAAGGTTATAACAAGTCGCGAAGGGGTCCCTCCTGATGTTATTGATGCCGTGCATTGCAATAATGGATTAGTGTTGATTTTGCATAATAATGGATTGAATACAAGTTGCGAAATTAGTGCATTGGTTAACTTTAGCTCTTGGTGGTCATATGTTTATGCCAATAAGCCTTATCATTCCATTCTTTTTCCTAGTTTTATCAAGGTTAAGTTGGATTATCAATTTATCATCAAGCATGCTATATGGTCGAGTTGGCCGGTGATTTATTGTTAGAACTACGATACAAAGATATTGATTATACTGCGAGATTCTGTTATTATACTTGTAATTTCGAGGTCTATCAACTTGTTCATAGTTGCAACAAGAAGTGTTGGACCGTTGTTGATAATTTGGGTGATTATATGGTATTTGTTGGTAATAACTCTGCCATGAGTGTTCATAAATCGAAGCTCCCTAATAGTAAGCATAATGCTATTTACTTTAGTGATGATATCGTTTGGAAAGATCTAGAACAAAGCCAGCAAGACATAGGTATGTATGATATGTCATCTAGAATATGCAAACTGTTTTACAAAGTTAACAATAAGAGGTGTTCGGCTTCTAAACCTCTATGGTTTATGCCCAAGTTTTAGGTTAGGTTGCACGTCATGAGAAGTGCCTATGTCTTATTATTATTATTATTATTTTTTTTGGTGCAAATCCTATTGTTATTGTTATTGTTAGCTTTATTTCTTTGTTTATTATTTTATGTTTCTGTTGACCTTATCTCTTTGATTTTCATAGGTTTTATTTAGATTGTTTTTCTAATTTTTGAAGTTTGTTAAATTGATCATTCGAAATCCCATGTATTTCCGTACAAGAAGACTATGAAGCTTAATCTGAGAGTCAAATTATGTACCCTCTCGCGCCTACCCGGGCGGCGTAGTCTAAAACTTATAAACTTACTTTCGCGCCTGATAGGGCAGAGAGGTTCATAACCGGGCAGCAATCAACGATTTCCTTTCACCCTTCTTGCGCCTGGTCAGGCGGCGGTGGCCCTAACCGAGCAGCTAACTTTCGTCCACAACCAGGCTCAAGCGCTCGGTCGGGCGAGCACCACCTTTACCGGGCGGCGTTTCTTTTACCTCTAAAATAAAGAGGTTCTTCTTTCAACCTTTTTACCAAGGTTATCTGCTCCAATTATTTGTTCAAATTAAAAAAGCAACACCTTAACTTAAGTAATTAATTTAGACAACCATGATAACCATGAAATTAGTCTACCATTCTCTAAATTATTGAACAAATTAATTACAAAGAGAAAACGAAGCTTAATCATCGTATCGAGATAGAATGAAAATTATGGGCCTGTTCTCTTCAGAGTTCAGTTCAGTTCTTATCTTAATTTCCTTTTCTCATAAAATATTCAGTTCATCAGTTCAGCTCAGTTCCAATAAGTTCAGTTCAGTTCAGCTTAATTAGTTCAGTCAATCAAAACAGGCCTTATGACAGTATATTAAAATATATACTTACTAATTAGTATCATATCAAACAAGGATATAGAGTAAAGGTTTGTTCTCTCCGGCTTAAGTTCAGTTCCTAATATCATCCTCTCATAAAATATTCAGTTCAGTTCAGTTCAGCTCAGCTCAGTCAATAAGAATAGGCCCTAATAATCTACTTTCTATAACTCGACTACCCAAATAATACTAATATACCAAAATATATAATTCTTAGAGTTGCGAGCAAAAATCAAACATTGCCTGAAATATTTATAGTACGTACTTCCTTTGTTCTTACTCCGTATAATTTAGTTGACATTATTATTCACAAATTTTACTTTGGCTAGAATAGTTATGATCTTTTTTTAAATTGTATCAATTTACATTTTAATTATAACCTCATCAAATAAAGAATGTAGAGTAATCAATAATAAAATTAAACCATATAATTT
Source organism: Chenopodium quinoa (assembly GCF_001683475.1). Lineage (NCBI taxonomy): Eukaryota > Viridiplantae > Streptophyta > Magnoliopsida > Caryophyllales > Amaranthaceae > Chenopodium > Chenopodium quinoa. Next base: position 10,329,581 of record NW_018745024.1, on the reverse strand, counting down.
CGGCAACTCAGCTACCCAAATTTTGATATAAAGTAACAAATTATTAGTACTAAATTTAAGAGCAAACATCAAACATTGCCTAAATTATTTTTTGTACTTCAGGTTAACCTATGAAACCTAGAGCTGTCAAAAACCGACCTGAACTGGTGAATCCGAATAGTTTTAAACTGTTTCGAAAAGGAATCGAACCGATCGACCCGATTTTTTAAAATCTGAAATTAAACCGATCTGAATGTTTGAGAACCGTTAATGAACCGTACCCGATATCAAGCTGAACTGATACAACTCGAAACTGAGAACAACCCGAACCGAGTGCTTTTGAACCCGAGAGCAACCCGACCCATTGTAAATAGAAACCGTTTAAATCCGACAAAAACCCGATAAACCCAAATCGTTTACAACCTGTAACTGGTTAGGATTGAACCGTTTATAATCCCTAATAAGTTATGATCGAACCATTTACAGCCCGTAATCGGTTATAACCGAACCGTTTATAATCAGTAAGTCCGTAACCCGTTATGACTGTAGAATTTTTTTTCTTTTAATTTTTTTGGGTATATTTTATCGATAGTAAAACAAAAGTGTTTAATTTGAATTATAAAGTATTTATATTGAAAAGGTTTGGAATTTTGATGTCATTGAAATTCTTATGCTACAATATTATCGTCCTCTAACGAGTAATGACTTATGGAACACCATATTGTATTAAAAAAAATTAAAAATCTAAATCAAAAGCTAACTCTAGATTTGTTAATATTATTTTATCCTTAAAATCATTATACAAAAAAGGGACATAAAATTAAACAACTAATTAATACTCCGTATGATCAATTGGAATAACTATTTAAAGAATATTGAGGATATACTAGACGATATACGTTAACGAAACCCGTTTAAAACTGGCAAATTAGCTAGTTGTCAAATCAACTAAGCTCAACTCGAACCGATTACCACCCGAACCGATTACAACCCGACCCGATTAGGACCGATATGTGTTGAGCCAAAACCCGCTATAAACTGACAAACCCCATTTTTAAACCGGTCGAATTTAACCCGAACTGATTATGACCCGAACCAATTATAACCCAACCAGATTAGAATCTGACCCGAAAAGAAACTATAATAAAAAATAAACCAAACCGAACCGACCAAAAATTATTTAAAACTGACCCGAACTGACCCGTTAATAATTCCAACCCGTTAAAAACTAACCCGTTACAAAGCGAAAACCGATAAATCGAACCCAAAATTAAACCGAAAACCCGATTGACACCCCATTGAAAAGATCTAGTTCAATAGAGCACTTTCTCGTTCAATTATTCTTTTGTTCACTTGGGTGAACAATACTCACTTTGCACCATAAGAATTAACCAAATTAACATATATTTTAAAATTCCATAAGAATTTAAATGCAAAGATTTTTTTTTTGACGGGACGCAAAGAAAAAATGTATTTAAGTACAAAGAAAATGTCTAATCTATATACTTTGTATCTCTTATCTCTAACAAATTGTCTTGTAAAAGGTAATCATGTAATCTGAAGATAAACCTATGAATCCTAATTTTTTTTTTATTTTCTTTTTATTTATTTTTTTGGATCTTTATAAGTACACGTAATATTAGGTTAAAAAAATCTTTAAAACAATAGCCTCGAGTTATTCACTTTTTGATAGCTCATTGAATTGATAAAATGAATAACTCGATATATAATAATAAAAGTATATATATTTATATTACCTAACACTACTTTCAAAATTCCAAATATTTGTCTCTTATAAGTCTTGGGCTCACCCCATTTGATCTTCATGTTCAACATACCAAATTTCAACGGAATTTTCCGACGCAAAAAAAAAAAAAAATCCGACGAAAAATTCGTCGAAAATGTAGTTTTGCGACGAAAACTTCCGTCAGAAATGAGCGAGGGACTTTTTCGTCGGTAACTTGTGACGGATTTTTTCCTCGTTATTCAATGCTGTTTGCGACGGATATAATCCGTCGGAATGACCTTCAAACCCGCCTGTAATATTTGAAAAAAATGCATTTCCAAACCTGGATTTTTGTTTATAATAAATCGATACAAACACCTTTACACAATTACACCTACAGAAGTTGTTGTTTTGAAAAAATTAATTACCGACCTACGAAATTATATATATATATATGAAAAATTCCGTCGGAAAGTATATTTTCCGACGATAAAAATCCGTCGAAAATGCAGTTTTGCGATGAAAAATTCCGTCAGAAATGAGCGAGGGACTTTTCTGTCGGTAACTTGCAACGGATTTTTTCCGTCGTTATTCAATGTTGTTTGCGACAGATATAATCCGTCGGAATGACCTTCAAACCCGCCTGTAATATTTGAAAAAAATGCATTTCCAAACCTGGATTTTTGTTTATAATAAATCGATACAAACACCTTTACACAATTACACCTACAGAAGTTGCTGTTTTAAAAAAATTAATTACCGACCTACGAAATTATATATATATATATATATATATATTTATTTATATGTGTATATATATATATATAATAATTATTATGTCCTAGTACAAAAGATAGTCCGAACTAATTTGATATCCATACCAAACAAAAGTTGTGCTAGAGTGAATCTATGCTAGACTGAAGCTAATAAGCTACACAATCGCTTGGGTACCCTGGCCTGCTCAACCACTACCCGGGTCGTCTCTAGGGTCTCGATGCTGAGGATTGATAACTTGTTATATGATATGATTTTAGAGTGATTTCGAACCTTGTTTACTTGGTATATTGGCATTTTGGTTCACTTTTACTCTATTTTTGTTCAACTTTTGTGTATCACTTGCTTCACGGGTTGTTAGTGTTTTTGTTGAGTTTTTAGGTTCAAAGACGACCATTTAAGGCATGTGGATGATAAACCGAGGTTAGAAGCCGAAACAATGGAGCTAAACCAAAGAAAAGTGAAGATAAAGGCCTTAGAGAGTCTGCACGGGCGTGCAAAGTATGGCACGTCCGTGCAGGAGTGCCCCAGCACGACCAGAAGCTACTACCTACTGCTTTCAAGACCTGCACGTCCGTGCAGAGTTCAACATGTCCGTGCAGGATTTTCAGCACGTCCGTGCAGTTTGCTTAGCCCAAATCAGTTTCAAAACTGATTCTACTGAACAAGGCCTGCACGTCCGTGTCATATTTGGCACGTCCGTGCAGGATGCCCTGGCCAAAACAGTACATTCTGCCTCTCTGCTTTCAAAGGTGCACGTCCGTGCCTACCTCGGCACGTCCGTGCAGGTATGGCTGCACGTCCGTGCCAGCCTCAGCACGTCTGTGCTGACCTGTAGCCGTGCCCGACTCTTGTTTTCTCCGTCCTTTTTATTTGGGGGTCTTTATAAATAACCCCTTGAGCTCATTTGTGCGGCATCCAAGTTTTTAGTGCTTCCTCTTAGTTTGCAATTGTAAAAACACAAATATTCTCAAATCATTAGTTAGATTATAATTATTAGCTTGGAAATTTCATTCTCAATCATTGTAGAAGACAAGTTCCACCATTGATTTTCAAGTTCAAGCTTCTAGTAATATTTTTTCTTACTCTTCTCTTCCATTTTAATTACTTTGATTGTTAACTTTCTTGCTTAATTCTTGTGTACTTAGATTGTTATTTAGCTTAATCTTTAGTTAATTCTCGTTCATGAGTTACTTGAAACCCTTAATTGCTTTAATCTCCATGGATAGTGAGTAGTCTAATTTTCTAGGGTTTGGGTAAAACCCTCAATGTAGTCACTAATTTCTTGTTGCATGTGTTAATTTGGTAATTTTTGGGTGTTAATTAGTTGAGCTTAAGTGGTTTAATTGCTTAGTTCTTGTATATGGCCATTGCTAGAACTATTATCTAAGCTTTCTCAACGAAGGATCGAGAGATGAACTTGAGTTAGCTCCCTTATGCTTAATTGAATTGAAATGCCATGAGAATAGGAATTTCCAGTCAAGGGAATGTTTTTGTCATCGTGATTATGCTTTAACACTTGTTTTATGCTTTGTAACCACGAGAGTAGGTTCTATTCATGATTCAAGTAATCCCTCTAGCTTGAGAGAGTAGTTGGGTGCTTTAGATGACTTCCCCTATATTATCCCCTTAATTTATCATTGTTTGCTACATGCTATTTGTGATTTGCGACGAAATTGAGTGGCATATCCCGAGCCCTAGAATTCTCTAATTATAGTTAATCACCCCTTAGCATTAGTTGTTTTGAATTAGTACATGCTACATAAAACCAAACCAATTTTGATTTCATTTAGCTTGTTCACTACAAAAATAAATCCTTTTTAGCAACTAAGTTTGGCTACAGATTTTTAAAATGTTGCTCAATAGCAACGAATCTAAATTTTTTCGTTGCCTAATTAAAAGCGACATTCTATGCTTTAGTTTTTAATAAACAATGGCTACATATTTTTGATTTGTTGCATTTTAAAACAAATTGTCTTACTAGTTGTTATTAGACGACATCATATTTTTCTCTTGTTGCCAAATAGTAACAAACTATAACTACAAATAATTTATTTGTATTGATTTAGAAACAAACAAATACAATGAATTTTTGAATTGTTTCCATTAGAAACAAGTCTTCTAAATTATTGTTGCTAATTGATAACGCATTATTTTGTTTGTTGCCATTGGAAACGAGTTGTGTTACATATTCTTGTTAATTTATATGTAAGCCACTTTTTGCTGTAATGTATAAAATTATTTGTTGCTAAAATGACATCAAATAGAGACGGATTTCAATTTCGTCTCTAATTTAGAGACGGATTTTTTATTTTGTCCCTAATTGGAGACAAATTTTTCAATTTCGTCTCTAATATTTTGTTCACTTATTATAAATTATATGCATAGAAGTAAACAAATAGTACTTGGTATAGTTGGCAAGAGATTCACCATCTGACTTTGAGGTCGCAAGTAGGGATTGGGTTTTTGTCTCGTAGTGTTGATAGCAACCAATATTAATGATTTGTAGCTATTTTTATGAACCAACTTTAATAATTTGTTGCTATTTTTAGGAACCAACATTAATAATTTGTTGCTATTTTAGGAACTGACATTAATAATTTGTTGCTAATTTTAGCAACAACCAATGGTAATCTGTTGCCAAAGTTGGCAACAAATGCACCAAAAACAGCAACAATCATGGAAACTATATTTAAATTGATGCAATATTGCAACAAAATTGCTTTGTAACTGGTTTCCAAAATCCCATGGCAACAAGCCTTTTAGCAACAACAAATTTTGTTTCCAACCCGTTGCTAAATAGAGTTGGCAACGGATTTTTGGTGAGTAGCAACAAATTTTAGTTGATGCTATATTGATTTTTTTTTTGTAGTGGTTTAAACGGTAGTATCTCGGTGGTTGATTCAACGCCGCTATTTGACAAGGTAAAGTCGTATCCCCAAATCAAAAGTAATTCCTAAATCCTCTAACTAATGTAGATAGGGAAGTAGGGTCGAATCCACAGAGAAACGGATCTTTCTATTCCTAATTAACTAATATAATCTAGATTATGAAGTAACCAATATTTATAATTGAATAATAAACTAAACTATAGTGATCAAGAATAAGGAGAAAATAATATATAAAAGGATCTAGGACATAGAATCACCAATAAATAATATTTCAGGGTAGAATATAATGATCATTCATCAATGCATATATTAATCAGATTATAAAGGGCTTTCGCTACATATTATAATCACACAATTAATTTACCGGTATTAAATCTCATCTTTCGAATCTCGATCTAACCATTTATAAATTAACCTGCCTATTGAAACTAGACCTAAACATCAATTCTCATCTGTCGAATCTCGAATCAATGTTGTTAAACTCATGCATAAAAGATCTGCGTAAATCTAGTCACAGAGCATTAAATCAATCAATAAGAAATTAATGTAGCATTGATAATTAACAACAATAAATTACCCCTTCATATTATTTATGGATCCCCATAAACCCTAGAAATAGAACTACTCACACATAGTAAAAACTAAACTAATAAAAGCAATAAAACAAATCATGATGAAAGGAATAAAATAAACAACTAAGATTAAGAGAAGAGAAATCGTTATAAACAAATCTGGAATTAAGAGTAGATTAAGAACAAAGGTTTAGAGAGAGAGAAAATCTAAGAAAACAATTAAGAGAGTAAGGGAAGAGTAAAAGAGAGGGCAGAGAGAGTTAAAATCGTATTACGGAGGAGTATTTATACTCCGTACAAATCCTAAACTAAAAAAAATTAAAACGACGCTAATCGTCCCCTAATAAATACACGCGCCCGATCGGGTGCGCCTTTTTACCTCCTAATACTAATCTCGCGCTCGGTCGGGCGCTTCACCGGGCGCCAACCATAGCTTCTCCCGCCCGGCCGGGCGCGCCACTTGGCGCTAGCCTCTTTGGCCGGGCGGCTCACTTGGGCCACTATTTGGACTACGATTGGGCTCCAATTCTTCGGGCCAATCTGGGTTTCCTCTTCCGGTCTTGAATACTCGGTCCAAATGCCCCGGTATCACCTATACCGAGCCCTTAATCACCGGTTCGATGGCTCTAACTGGCCCTGGGCTATAAAATCTGGTCGTGTTTCTCCAATGTTCGTGATTGCTCCAAAATATCTCGAGAAAATACTCCAAAAGCATAAATCCCTGCAAAAGTCAACCAAATCTACGAAAACACTAGAAAACACCAATTAGTAATAAAAGTGGCTCTAAAGATCCAAAAACACTACTAATTACGACCAAGGGATGGGGGTAAAATACTATATAAAATAGACACATCACTATTAGTTAGTGAGACCAAGATAGGACTTTATCTTTGGTAGGCTCGACGACGGCCTATCAAGGATGAATAGTGGAACATGCGTCGTTGTTGGTGAAACGACTCATCATCTCATCCATACTCTCCTTGTATCTCCTCTCTATTTCAGCCATTCGGGAGTCAATTCGGTTTTGCATCTCGACTTTCATTTGAGTTTGGAGAGCTTGCACCCTATGTTCCATCTGATCTTGCATATGAGAAATGATAGACGGCGTGTATTGCTGTGAAGAATGGGAAACTTGACCCATCTGGTTGCCATATTAGAGCTCTGCACTTTGGTCAAGTCCCTTCACACGACCCTTCTTATTGCGCCCACCCACCGTCTTCCAGTACAACTCATTAGGACTCTTCTGAATCCCCTGACTCCTTGCTTCTTCGAGCTTCTTCTAGTAGGTCTCCTACAAAATATAGAAGATAATAAAAAAAAATTGTTAAAAAAACAACCACTAATATAAGGTGGGATTGTCTCGTAATAATCAAAAGGTGAGATTGTTTTTGTCAGACCACGCAAAGGTGGGATTATTTATTTCCAGTTTTCCACAAGAAAATCTATGTTATTAGCCTAATATAGAAAGATAAAGATTAAAATTTATTATAGGAATGAAAAAAAAAATCTTAAAAAACCATAAAAGAAGAATTAAAAATGGGAGAGAATGTGAGTTTTGGCGAAAAAATATGTACCTATATACTTATCAATTATCAATCCGATCATATACTGCAATGTCTTTTTTTTAGTCATTAACTTTTGTCTGTCTCAATTGTATCCTTTGAAGTAATTATTATATTTGCCACACATAAACTTATAGTATAAGATCATATTGTAATTTTTAAAAATATTTTACAAAGACTATATTTGAGATTATATTTTCCATATTAATTAATTGAATGTCAATATATTAAAAATAAAAAATCATTGCTCATATATACAGTAATTAAATTTTACAAAAAAAAAACTATTTTTTTATTAAAAATTAAAAAATACTAAGGACACACCAGAAAGTGACATGTGTCACTAGTGGTGTGTCTTTTAGTACAATAATAATAATGATAACTTAATATTAAAAATATATCACACAAATATACTTTCCAATATTGATAATTTGATTTATATCCTATATAACTCACAAATTGTCTCGTAAATTCGTAAAATAATCTTCAAGAATCAAGATTAGTCCTCAAATTTATGGTTAGTACAGAGAATAATAAGTTTCAACAAAAAAAAATTTATTTTTCCTCTAAAAAAATGATTTTTATTTATCAAAAATATACCTCTGAAACTTGGAAGTTCTTAGGGCTAAACTCTCTTTCCAAATTTCAAATATATGGGTCTTTATAAATCCTAGCTAATATTGAAGTCTTACAATTTTCAAATCGGCAAATATATATATATATATATATATATATATATATATATATATCTAGTTGAATGAAAGAAATAAATGTAGTTGAACTAAAGGTGTCTTTAGAAAACTACTCGAGCAATATGATTAGGGTTGATTGGTGTACGTTGCCCTCTGATCTTCTCATTGCAATTGCACTCAAATTAGATTCCATTAATGACATAATATATTTCTCGGCGGTATGTCGTTCATGGAATGATGTGTTCACCATGGTTAAAAAAGAGCTGAATAATTCCGCCACACCTTGGCTACTGCTAGCCGATCCCAACCCGAAGAACGCGGTTTGTTCGGGTCGTAGTGAAATCTTTGAAATCAACAGCATTAAGGGTTTAGAATTGAATATCCCACAAGCCTATATGAGGCAGTATTTTGGCTCCGCGTATGGATGGATTGTAATGATGGGTTTAGGTTCGGACGAGTACGACAGACAAGTTTGGTTATTTAACCCCATCACTAAAGCTCAACTAACACTACCATCCCTTGCATCTTTGCCAGTGTTACGGAATTCTTCTATGAGGTATGAAATTATGCAGATACCAGGAAAATTCTGTATTTGGGAACCCATTCAATTTTCAGTACTCAAGGCCATTGTATTTATTAAAAATCGATGATAATGACTTTGTTGTAATGGTAATCTATTATCACAGTTTACGGTGTAATGATGAGTACCCCTTAATGTCTAAGAATGATTCATTAGCGGTATCTCGCCCTGGAGATAGAACTTGGAGATGGACAAAGGTTATAACAAGCGGCGAAAAGGACCCTCCTCATGTCATTGATTTGGTGTATTTGAATGGATTAGTGTTGATCTTGCATCTTAATGGATTGATTACATGTTGTGAGATTAGTGCATGGTTAACTTTAGCCCTTCTTCACCTGTTTATGCTAATAAGCCTTATTGTTCCATTGTTAACCCTGATTTTATCAATGTAACGTTGGGTTCTTGTGAACAATCCTATATGGTCGAGTTAGCTGGTGATTTATTACTAGTAATACGATACAGAGCAAAGGATGAAGCTGTTAAGAAACACTATTATACGTGCGATTTTAAGGTGTATAAACTTGATCGTAGTGGCGACCAAAAGTGTTGGACTATTGTTGAAGATTTGGGTGATTATATGGTCTTTATTGGTAATAACTCTTCTATGAGTGTTCATAAATCAAAGTCCCCTAATTATCAACATAATGCTATTTACTTTACCGATGATATTAAGGGTTTCTGGAGTGAGCCAAAACCACGCCTTCAAGACATAGGTATGTTTGATACGGGATCTAGAGAATTCATACGGTTTAGTAAAGGCAACGATAAGATTTTTACGACTTTTAAACCTCTATGGTTTATGCCCAAGTTTTAGAATAGGTTGCACGGAAAGTACTTGTACGGATGCACCAAGGACGACTATCAAGTGAAGTGCCCTGCCTACTTCTAGCATTTATTCCATAGGAATCTAATTAAGGAACGGAGGGAGTACTCCGGATTATTAACTTTATTTCTTTGTTGTTTCTTGTTTTATGTTTCTGTCGACCATGTCTATTTGATTTTCATGTCTATTTCTAATTAAGGCTTAGATTGTTTTTCTTGTTTTTGAAGTTCATATCGTTAAATTAATCATTTAAAATTCCATGTTTTCCTATATTTTTTCTGCAACTCGACTACTAAAATTCCAATCTCATCTAGAAATAAATTATTGTTAAAATAAAATAATGCCTAAAATAAATTTAACTTTGACTGGAATAATTATGATAAAATAAATCTTGTTTGAACGTCTTAATTTATATCTTATTCGTATAACCTGATCAAACAAAGAATGTAGAACTGTAGAGTAATAATCATATACTTTATGCTGGGGATTTTACTTGAACAAGGGTCACAAAGATGAAATTGGAATTCAACAACAATAAACCTTCCAGGCGTGAACGGAATCATTTTCCCAAAAGTAATATTTCGATCCTTAAACTACACATCGGTTTTCACGAAATTCACTTAGGAGATACAACGAAGAAACAATCATAATTATGTGTAGTATAATTATGATTCAATGTAAACAAGTTTGTGTAAATTGTGAGATGAACCTTGAAAAATAATAGCCAAACCAAGAGAATGAAAAGAAGAAATCCTTTCACTTTTTTTTTCCTTTTTTTTCTTTAATCATATACATTCATGTAGTTGTTAAATATCGCCCTCGAATATCTAACTAACGCCCGCAAAATAAAATAAAATTACATATTTATCCTTATAATAACGATCATAAAAATAATTAATTTTTTTTTGTGAAAAACTACCTATTATAATTCAGAATTTGCGAGAAACTACCTAATAAAAAAAATGTTGTAATTAACTACCTAATAAAATACAAAATGTTGTAATTGACTACCTCCCACCGGATTCTCAATTTCGACTATTTTTTTCCGGCATTGACTTGGTCACATGACACTAGCATAATATTTTCCTCCTTTTTTCCCCCAAATTTCCTCACCACAACAACCAACCACCATTACCAATCAACCAATTCACACCCCTGCTCCACCATATACACCAAGCAACACCCACAACACTAAACACAGCCCCAACCACCTTTCTTCTCTCGCCCATAACACGACAACAACAGCAACTGCAGCCACTACTCACCACCAGAAATCAACTCCAGCTAGCTCGCATCACAGTCACAACTCCCATTCACCCGCCAGCCCGCAATAATCGCACCTCCATTGCAGCACACTTATCGCCACCAAACGCCACTGCTCACCACCGGCACCACAACTCTCAACACTGACAACTCCAATAGCCACAAAATCATTAATGCCACCCAACAATGGTCCAAAAAATCGGAGCAAAGAAAGAAGACAGGTGTCGGATATTTTGGGAACAAAATCAACAATTGTTAAAGGGTTTTAATCGAAATCCATTACAGAAAACTAAATTAAAGAAAACTTACCTCAATTGCAGCCTACAAAAGGAGAATTTGCCTCAAAAGAGTGGATTTTCGAACTAAAATTAGGGGTTTTTGGGGTTAAAATGACTCAATTAGGGATTTTGGGGATTAGGCGGGAAGTTTTGTGGAAAAAAAGGGAGGAAAAGAGTCACGTGACCAAGTTAACGCCGGTGAAAAGTAGTCAAAGTTGAAAATCCGGCGAGAGATAGTCAATTACAACATATTGTACTTTAATAGGTACTTAATTACAACATTTTTTTTATTAGGTAGTTTCTCGTAAATTCTAGGATTTAATAGGTAGTTTTTCACAAAAAATCTTTAATTTTACCTCAATTTCACACTTTTATTGTACACAAAACTTTTTACCATTCTCTTTAGTGGTCAATGACCACTAACGCTCATCGAACAACCACCCCAACCACCGTGAGTTTCAAAATCAAACAATTTTTTTAATTTTGCAAAATCAAATTCATTAGATCTTAAGGACAACGACGAAATACCATAAACACAACCTTAGACGCTCGCCAAAGGCTCGTCGAACCGTACGGAATCGGTACGTCACGATAATTATTTTTAAAAAAATTTGAAACCCAAGAAATGCCTAGAATTTTCTAATACCCTAGGCTGAATAACCTAGGCGTTTCGCCTAGGATGTTTCGAAAAAATTAGGCGTTTCAGCCTAGGGTATTCTAAAAAACTAGGCGTTTCACCTCAAACGCCCAGATTTTTCATACAACCACATGGTTGTTCGCACGAACAAGGTGTTTGAGCCTAGAACATGTGAAAAACCTAGGCGTTTGCCGCGAATTCAAAAAATAAAAAAAAAAATAAAACAAACAAACATTTGCTCCGCCGGCGACCGACTTCACTTTGTCCTTAATTACTCGTCATTATCGCGGCTGTGTAGATCGTGAAATCGGAGGAAAGGAGTTGGTGATTAAAAGAGGAGGAGGAGAAGGAGGTGGTGGTGGTAGTGGTGCAGTGGTTAGTATGAAGTGGTTGTAGTGGTGGGTAGTATGAAGAGGGGGTAAATTAAGGGGTAATTTTTTTATTAAAAAAGGTAAATATGTAATTTTATATTATTTTACGGGCGTTAGTTAGATACTTAAGAGCGACGTTAAGCTTTCCACATATATAAGCAAAACCAATTGTAACCAACCGTCACAATTAATTGAAGCAAAAAGTATTGTGTCTGATCGGCAAAACACCACTTCAATTTCTTGTCTTATCTCTAATTTTTTAACTCCCTTAATCATCCACATCTTAACCAATGGTAATTAAGAAAATCAAATCATGATATATATCATCACTAATCTAAATTTTTCTACAATCCTCCCCCATTTAGAGTATTAAATAGACTCATTGCTAAACATTATCATCACAAAAACAATCTTATGCATAAATGAAAGTGTACAAAGATTTGAACTTCCACTTAGTGCAATTCATATTCCAAGAATCCGTATCCATTTGGTATGGTAAAACGTTTGAACCAAAAGCAATACATATTGGATACTTGAAGATATTACACACACAACATTAAATACTTGAATACATATTTACTTGACACTTTAAGCCATGTGTCCATATCTATTCATTAGCACATCAAAGCTATGCCCCAACAGCTTCTTGAAGCGGCTAAACTCGTACTTATATAGGTAGATCTCCTAAAACATGCTCCTGTGACAAAGCACATTATCCGGAAATCTATTAAGATAAACAACCTCTTTTCATCACAGTAAAACCGGAACTTAAGTACTTAACTTTGGATGAATAAATATGTTCTCAATCATCAAATAAGAGAATTGATCTCATTGAACTTAAGACCCAACGTCTTATTGGGCGTTAAGTAATAACACCCAAATAATAAGCTATGGACCAACCCTAACAAGAACCAAAACAAATCACAGAAATAAAATTCCCCAAATTTACATGAATCTGAAATCTAGAAGTCTTGTAAAAGAGTAAGCTTTATTTATTTTGTATTAAATATTGAAAAAATATTTTTGTCAAAGTTCATTTCCTTTCAAATAAGTAATTCAAATGAAACAAACACAAAATAACGGAAAGAATATGATATTTCATGAATTGACCATTTTATCTTTTTTATTTTCACTTCAAAACGAATTCTTTTTATATGAAAGTAACACCCAAAAACGTTGAATGATTAAAAGGGTTATTTTATGTGTTGAAGATACGATTATAAAAGTAAGCGCTAAAAGATCATAAATTAGAGGTATACTCCAAGAATCAAGCTGAGAATATACCCAAAATAGTGGTACATCGCACAGTTGAAGACTTTAAAACAAATGGCAAAAATGCAAAATATAGACTAAGTTACTATTACTCTTAATAAAATAATGACATTTTTTTTATTTTCCATACTATTTTGAAATTTGCCCCAACTTTTCGCAACAGTGGTATACCATAAAAACAACGTTGTGTTAGACAGTAACTCTGACTTTCCTTGTTTTTATTTAAAAGATAAAATTAATAAATTTATATAGATAAAATTTATAAATAAATATTTAAATTTTTGAATTAAAAAGAGCATAAAAACCACACATTATTATTTACTTAGAATTAATTAAGTAATAAGAATGTATTTAAATTACTTGTCAAAAAAAATGTATTTAAATTATAATTTTACCTTGGAAATATAAACATTTGGAAAGTAAAAGAAGTTACATAAATTCATCATATTTTGGAAATTAACTTTCAGTTAATAACCTAAAAAATCAAGTGAAGATTAAATATGCTACAGAAAAAATAAATCAAAATAACCTATTTTACTACTAACAAAATCACAAAGATATCAATTGTAAAAAAAAAAAAAAAATAAGTAGACCAAAATATAACAAAAATAAAATAGAGCATGCATGCATAAAGATTAATAATTGTCTTACAAAGGTTGATAAGAAAACCTTAAAATTAAAGGAAAATATTAAAGATAGTACTATATTGTCTATTTTATTTAATATAAAGAGCAAAACACCAAAACACTTATTCTACCCTCCAACCTCCAATTGATCAGCAACCACCACGCCTGCATGAATCACAATGTTGCTGATGATCTACGACACTTCTAATAACCCGCTGGCTTTGGAACTATGCCTCCGGCTGCTCGAATCTGCTGCTCCAGCTACACATTCATAAGCACAAAATATTAGTACGTCACAATAATAAGTTTATTGATCTCTAGACCCTTTTATGGATATGATCGACTTGATGAGCTAAAAAGTTTAATTAATTATAAGTGTCTGGTTAATAATTTTGAACATTATTACTTGATCACGAATTAAAGCATCGTGTTAATCAGTTAAACGTATGTAATTTAAGAGTAATTAAAATTTCTACTCACAATAAGTAAGGCCTCCAGCTTGAGCTTCACCAATGCAAATGCATTGCTTGTTTGTTCCCAACAGTTAAAGCACCTATATATAATAAAGTGTTTTTAATAAAATGAAGTCATTAAATATTTATAGAACTATATAATATAAATATATAAAGTGAAAATGCGTAGAAAAATAGATAGTATTAAGCATACCCTTCAACGTCTTGCTCTTTGCAGCAAGCTACAAATGCATTACATGCATTCAGCACACAGATTGCACCGATGCTGCATTATCATAAGTAGGCCAAAAAGAAAAAAAAAATTGTTAGCCGTTGTAATTATAATTAATTAAGAGAAAATTTTCAATCACTTGCAAACGTTTAATTTCTTCATTATTAGTCAAATAATTGTATCCATTTTTTTTGAAAAAAAAAAATGTGGTCACTGGCAAGAACAACAAAGTGTGTGTCATGTGTGAGCGTTAAAGGTCAATGGTCAAAACATTTTGTTTAAGGGCAAATATTCACGTACTTAAAAACCTCAATGAAAAAATATATAGTGGTTTGGACTTTGGAATGATATCCGACATGTCCGAATGAAATCTCATAATCTAATTTCTTGTAAAATGATAATTGACACGTCGGAATCAAATCTTGTAATTCTCAATTATTGTTGAAACAAAATTTAATATAACCTCAAAAGAGAGATGTTGTAATTAAATTTCGTAATCATTAGTCTATATCAATATATAATATTCGACATGTCAAAAATAAACTTCGTAATCCTCAATTACTATGGAAGCAAAATATCATACAAACAAATCTCCTAATTCAAATTCTAGTGGAATGAAAACCGACACATCATAAATTATTAAACCTCGTAATCCTCAATTATTCTTGAAATAGAATTTAATACGGACTCAAAAAGAGAGATCTAATGTCGGAATTTAATTTTGTAATCTACATTTTTGTGGAAAAATTCCCAATATGTCGGAATTAATCTCATAATCCTCAATTGCTCTAGAAACAAAATCTATAATGTACAAACAATTTTTTTTTTTTTTTTTTTGACAGACAAACAAAGGGTTGCTAACAACTCAATAAAGTAAAAAAGAACTCAACTTGAATAACGGAAGTATTTATTTATTTATTTATTTATTTATTTTTCACTAACACCCTTTTATTCCCTCAACTCTAATCCTTTCATCAAACTATATAATTGTAAGTATTAAAATTTATCTTATGTCAAAAAAATAAATAAACTAAAATTTTATCATTTAAAAAATTTTGTCAAAGCAACTACTAACAAGTAGATAAAAATAATAAGTTGTAAAAAAAAAAAATAATAATAAAAATAAAGCCCAGATTCTCTGAATGTTGTCAGATTATACATTATGATTTACCTTCATTAATCAACAATTAATATCAACATTAACAACCATTTTCAAATAATGAGAAAGATTAATTACCTTGAACTGCTTCCCTTTATATTATGGAGAGTCTTATCAAGCTTCACAAAGTCCACATGTTGCTGTTGCCTGCATAATTTCATCCATTCATTAATTTAAACACATAAAACAAATTAATTAAATTTTAATTAATCACACTAAAAAAAAAAATTTAATTAAAGAGAGAGAAAAACTAACAGATCCAAAGCCAAGCTATGGATGAGTTTTGGCATATCTCCAAGATAACAACGCAGAATTTCTGATAAAAATTTGGGGTTGGAATTATCTTGCATATTTTGGATACAATTGAATTGATCATCCATAATCCCCTGTTTTAACAAGAAAATAAAAACAGAGGTTAATTAATAAGAAGCTTAATTAGAGAGAGAAACAAGATTTAATGAATAACGTTAATTACAATAGTTAGTACCTGAGCAATCAAAGAGATGGCATACTCAGCATATTTGCTCTGCAATTCAACAACTTTAGTACTCATTTTTTTTTCCCGAAAATTTCTCTCTCTAAAATAAAAGAAGAATGAAAAATGAGAATTATTTTTGTTGTAATTTTTATGAGAAGGGGTTATTCATTTATATAGTAGTAGAATTGATAATTGTATGTATGTATAATGTGACATATGAATTATGTAGTCAATTAGTCAAAGAAGAACACATTAATTAGGGGGAGTTACTATTGTTTGGAGTTTAAGTTTTTGTGGTGTAATAATCGTGTCATTTGGCTAAGAATGCTTTTATTTTGTGTTTTGAGTCACATGGTAATGACCACATTTTGAATAACGCAAGGGCGGGGATGAGAATCGATCCCAAGATCTCCTGAAATCGGGAGGGAAGTTCTAAGCACTTGAGCTATCCCTCACTCTCTCGTTTTATATCTAATGCACGCACCAAAAAGTTTTTTTTGTTTTTCAAGTTAAACTGATATAATATGTTTGGTTTCGTTATATTTAACCTATTTTGTGGACATTGAAGTATCACTAAGGATTTGATACCAATATTAGTAGGATTTCATAATCTTCAATTGATTTTGTTGGTAAATATGAAACATCTCAGGAGAGATTATCCTTCTTGGTAAAATGAAGTACAAGCTATGTTTGGAAGATAATGTTTTCGGGTTAGGTACAGGTCGTGCTGGGTATACATAAGTTTGGTTAGTTGATTAGGCCGATAGTAGAAAATAAACAATTTTAACTTTTGATCACATTAGTTTTGATTAGTCGATTTCAATTAAGGTTATTTTTTAGTCATCTAATGTAGAGTAAAGTTAGGATTCAAATTAGATCTACTCGATTCAAGTCGATCCTAAGTTATCTACGAGTTTGACTTCGAGCTTAGTTTCAATTAACCTAGTCGAGTTCAATTTCAATTCCACTTAACCTTTGAACAATTGAAGTAAAATTGGTAGATTCCTTACTGTACATTATCATGCGAAGAAGGAAATGGTGAGAAGTAAGGCCCCCACCAAAGCAGTTTAGGCCTTAATTTTTTTTGGCCCATGTTTTTCATTCCAACTCACATGATAGTGCACATAAAACATTCCATTTGTAAAACTAAAAAGATTTTCTACTTGCATTGTTTTCATGACAACATTTATTTGTCTCTCTTCTATCAGATATCTGCTTTTCCACTTCTTGAGAAAAAATAAATACTTGTACTAAGTACTTTAAGAATAAAATACTCACAAACGTTATTTTATATTTTTATTGCGCACTCCTACATACATATTTATATAAATTATAAAATTATTGTGTTAACTGAACTGATTTATTGTCAAAATACACATTCATATTTTTTTTTAAAATGTGATAGAATTCGTGTCGCCAAAATTCATACTAGATCCGCCTATGATATTGTAACTTTGTAAGAATCGTCACCAAATCCAAAAGTAATAATTTGATATGAATTCAAACTACCGCCTTTGTTAGATGACTTGAAATCACGGTTATAAGTAAGATTAATACAATATTTCTTTTTTCTTTTTTTTTTTCTTGTGCTTGGTCTATTTGGTGTGACAATTCTAATCCTTATCGCAATAGTAATAGAATTTTGCTAGCTATATATTCTAGTCTAATTTTTTTTAGTAGATAATTCCTACACTCATATAGTCATATATATATATAACAATAGATATAATATTACAAGTTAGAATTTCACTACTTTAAAATAATACGAGTACAATTTATTTCTTATGTGTTACTCCCTCCGTTTCATAATGTTAGTCCCATATACTATTTTGGGCGTTTCAAAATGATCTACCCATATTGAATCTATTCATTTTTAAATTTTATTTTATTTTCCTAATTTGGTCTTATAATTTCTAATCCCATTAGTGGATTGATGACATGGCAGTAATTAAGTATTCTGATTGGTCATCAATCCCATTAAACAAGCATTGTAATTTATGCTTTCCAAATACAAAAATCACAACATTTAATAAAATAGAACTAATTAAGCAATTTTTGTACTAAAATGTAAGATTCCAAATATTATTCATTCTCTTATTTTTTTGTGATTGATTCTATATGGGACTAACAAAGTGAAACGGAGGGAGTAATATAAATGGACACATTTTTTAAAAAGTACTAACAATTTTTTAATGCCTTATCTCTATAATTCTATATTTTAAGTATCCACTGTATTCTATTTTTAACAACCTACTCATACTTTGTTTACTCCACACTATCTCACTCACCAATCAACTTTCCTCAGAATATACCGTAATTAGATTAAGTCATCAAAAGAAAACAGGAGAAAGTAAGATTCAAATGCATGAAAACACCCTTTTTCACTTCTTTAACTTTGATCACGTACTACTACTACAACTACTACTCTTTCAAAAACTAGTTTAATTTTATGTTTTGTTCAATCAATCAACTACATGAATTAATTATGATTTGCTTGCTTTGCTAATAAATTAAGGTACTACATGTTCCTGCTGGATTCTGCTTCCGTTAATGTCTGAGGGCTGGTAATGGTTTACCGTCCAATTGCTCATCTACACAGCCAATACAGATTAGCTAGCCCGGGGGTTATCCGGGAATAACCACTCCGATGCTAAAGTCAGTACCTTTGTGAGAAGAAAGTGAAAGAAGTGAAAGAAGAGAGAGAAAGTGTTTTAGAGAGAGAGAGAGATTCTACCTTTGAAATGAGGATTTGCTTGGGTATTTATAGGAACACAACCAAGCAGGTGCCACCTATACAGATAGGTGGCACACCGACCTTGTAAATAGCAGGTGCCTACGCGGCACCAAGCAACTCTCCACGTGTTGGAGGGACATGCCACGTTCTGAGAAGCAGCTCTCCACGTGGTAGAGACTAATGCCGGTAAGGACATGAATTATTCAATGATTAGCGAGGGCTTTAAACTGTACGACACTCTTTTACCGGCACATTATGATACTACCGGTATATCCCGTACAACTAGCCCCCCAAGTGAGGACGTTAGTAAAACTGACGTGCTCACTTGTGATGAACACGGTAGTGGGGCGTACAATACATCATACAAGAATGCTTAGAAAACGAGAAGAAAAATCTACGATTTGCCCCTAAGTGAGCAAAGTGACGATAGACTTTGCTCAATAAGACATGAAAAAATCTACAATTTGCCCTCAAAATGAGCAAACTGACGATAGTACCTTGCGCAATAAGACATGAAAATATCTACAATTTGCCCCCCAAGTGAGCAAATTGACGATAGTAATTTACTCAATTATCGAGCAAAATGCCGACATGGCTTGGCTCAATAAGATACGAGAACCGAAAACAGGAGTGAAAACAATTTCACATATTTGAAAATTCATCCCCCAGGATTTGGCGGGAAAACGTAATAAAGTAATGGGGCACGTGTCAGTCATCGAAGTAGGTTATTTTTGAAAAGGCGTTTTATTACAGCCGTTGGATTGCATGCAGTAAATGTCACATCAACCGCTTCATTTGTACAGTATAAATAGCAAATTTCGTACTTTTGACCCTTCATGTCCGTTGCGAAAAAATTTCGAAAAATTTCTACTTCACTTCGCTCGTAGCGCGCTTGTATTTCTGCGATTCAAGGCTCAATTTGTCAAGGGTTTGTTCAGTTGTGTTGTGACCGGTTTTTGTAAACGGAGGACACTTAATTCCCGAGTTACGCTTTCAAGAGTTGAGTTGAAAAAGAGGTAAAAAACCCTAACTTTCTTTTCGATTTCTCACTGGTTTGTGGTTTAGTAGATTTTACGTTTATTTCATTATTTGTGAATGTTTGGTTCTGGAATGCATGCAAACATGGGTAAAGCCAATGAGGCTGAACTCTGTACACCCTTAACTTCTGTAGAAGAAAGAGAAGCTTATTACCGTCATAAGTTTCTAGCTGACGCCGAGAAGGCTTTGCGTCCTACCAACCCTGATATTCCAGAGGACATAGAGATTGCCGATGTTGAGCCTATTAGCGTTCAATATCATTTGAGGTCAAATTTGGATTTATTTAATCAATACGGCACTAATATTGACATGATGCCGAGAACGAAACACACCTGTTACCAACGTGAGGTTGGTGAAAGCAGTAAACCTTCCGTTGATGAAGAAATGGTTTACCTTGGGCCTGAAGCTTCGGATATCCGAGAAGAAGATATCCGGTCAGTCAAAGATAGCCTAGAACGGCAAGAAAGCGGGGGTGAAAGCATCGGTAACGAAGACGATGCAGATGGGTCTGAAGAGGTTGGGGAGGGAGAAGATAATGAGGGTGAAAACAGCGAGACCGACGAGGAAATTGCTGCGGATTTCAACCTTGCTGCTCAGATTGCAGAAGAGGAACGTCTCGACGAGGAATACGACTCAGATCAAGATGATCCAAAGTATCTAGAACCTCAAGAAATTCCCAGCAACTATGAAATAACTGAGTCAACTGTGGATCCGGTGTGGTTGCAGACAGCCACCGAAAAATATTATTGCGAACATGGAAAACACTTCTACCGTCTCCCTGACGGTTACGAACTGAGACTACCAAGTAATGGTCAGACGGCTTTGGACTGTTCTGCCGGTCACATTGTTGTGTATGCAAAACATTTAGAGTTTGGTTTATGGTTTCCACTCCATCATTACATCGAAAAAATATTCAGGGCTTGGAATGTTTCAATTGCACAGTTAACGCCTCCGACTATCCGAAATATTGTGTCTCTTGTCTGGGTTATGATATTTATGGACTTTCCCCTTACCCTGAACTTATTTCGGAGATTACATTGGATAAAAAGAGATAGTCAGTCACCCGGATGGTGGTCCCTTTTTACCGCTCCCGGTAAATGCACAGTGTGGCCAAAATTGACCAGTTGCAAGAACTGGAAGAATGAATTTTTTTTATGAGTGTGCCTGACGATTTTACCGTCCGTAGGACATTTCATCATCCACAGCATGTTCGAGACCATACGGTCAAGAGTGTTAGGACCGATGGAGAAAAAAGCTTTTAAATGGTTTAATTGTACATATGTTAGAGCCGGTAAGAAGAATAAAGCCGTTCCGGGGGTGTGGTTGCCCCATTGTAATTATATACTGGGCAACGCCCCTCTTTCTCATGTCGGTCTTTGCCATACCGATGCTTTTGGTATGGATGCATTTATAAATTATATACATTTGCTTATACTCGTGATTTGGAATTAATTTATGTGTTTTGCCTGCTTATTCTCGTACTTCCCTGTGTGTATTTACTTACACTTATTGTTACGCCTAAGCTTAACTTTATCATATCAGTTTATTGACGTGTATTATCGGCTTGTCCTCCGCCAGGTATCAACAAGCTTGACTTTAGCCGACTAGGGTTGCATTCTGACGGGAGGGTGAAGCAACAGTGCCCGGATCGGCCAAAGAAGTCATACGACACCCTGCCCTCTTTTTCTACTAGAGCGTCGAAAAGAAAAAGAACCAAACAACAAGATATGGCTCCTACCGAACGCACTACCAAGCCCCGCACCCTTGCTGTGAAAGGGGGTGGTGGGAATGCGTCTAAAAGGACTTCCGAGTCCTCCGACCGAGAGCCACAGAAAAAGCAGAAAAAACATGACGGCGATACAGTCCCTCTTCGTCCGGAGGCACAGGAGTCTTGGCCGG
The DNA here is from genome assembly GCF_001683475.1 of Chenopodium quinoa. Taxonomy (NCBI): domain Eukaryota; kingdom Viridiplantae; phylum Streptophyta; class Magnoliopsida; order Caryophyllales; family Amaranthaceae; genus Chenopodium; species Chenopodium quinoa. The sequence goes on along the minus strand of NW_018745024.1, from coordinate 10,307,543 downwards.
AAGGAGTTGTCAACCTGGAGGACGAGACCGAATCCCATCCTGCAAAGAAGCTGACGGTCACCTTGAGAGATCCAAAAGGTCTCGGGGTCAGCAGCGAGGTCAGAAATGGCCAGATGGCCAGCATTGAAAAGCCTCCAAGCAAGGAGACAACAATCATGTCGGGGCACACTGGCGGTCTGGGCCAGAATGCTTTCGTCCCGGCCGGCGTCAATCCCGGTGGACGTCGCTAACGAGTTGTATGTGCCCTCTGGTGTTGCCGGCGACCCATGGAACCCCCGGATCAACGTCAACCGTGGAGAGTCTGTTCTCTGTGACGACCCTGCGACTGGCGGAAGCATGGGGTGGAGGGTACTCAAGGATTTGGCAACGCCAGCCGACAGGCCTGTCAATCGCGTTGCCGCTCCCTGCGGTCAGCTGATGAACAACATGCTTCGGGTAAGATAGCATTTTTATATATTTTATTATTATTATTATTATTATTTAACGGAAATTTCTTTTATCGTTAACTAGACCGTCAACTCCGCTGTCGAAGTGATACACATGTACCAGCATTATCAGCGCGCCGCCGATAACGCTGAGACCAAGCTGAAAAAGGCTAACGACGCTTGTAAGGTCGTCATCAAAGAGCGCGATAAAGTCAAATCTGATATGAAGACCTTGTAAAAACAAGTGTCGGAGCTAAACAAGAAGCTGACCGACCAGGAGCTGTTAAAAAAGAAGGTAGCCAGCCTTGAGCAGAGTCTGAAGGACGAGAGGGAGGCTAAAGCAAAGCTGGTCAGCCAGGTTGAGGAAATGGAGCGTGACAAGCCGAGAATCAGGCGTTGAGCCGTTAATCGGTTCCTGCAGACCGACCTTTACGCCAATTTGTTGGTTGACCGGTATACTGTCGGCTGGGTCTCTGCGCATCGTTGTGTGTGCAAAGCAGAGGGGTGGGATTCGACGAAATGGCAGGCCGTCGAGAGGGCTTTTAACGAAGAAATGAACCACTCTCCTACCAGCTATGAGAGTGAGTAATTTGACGAGCTCCCCCCGCATGCTGTGGTAACCAATTTAGACCCGCGCGAATTGCCGGAAGTGGAGTTTGATGACGCCCTTATCCGTAGCCCTATTGCCACTCATGCTGGTAATGATGGGTCTACCGGTTCCTCCAACAAAGAAGCTGAGAAAGAGCCTCTTAAAGCGACTGAATCAACAAAGGAGGCCGGCAAAAATTAATCAGGAGGGAAGTCATCTCTGGGCTATAATTTTTATGCTTGTTTGTATCCGTTTCTATGTATCACACAATTACTTCCGTCTGTACTATGCAACCCTTTTTTTTCTTTTAACGTTTAAATACTTTATTTGCGTTTGTCTGTATTTAACACAATTATTCTTAATCAGTTAGTTCATTTACTTCCTTACCATAATCCTTACTGTCATACGAATTTTGTTTATGCTATGGCCGTTACTTACCTTTTAACTAATATTTAATGATTGCTTTCCTTGAATCGTGTTTTAGTCATTCCTTGATTTTTAACACGATGATCAGTGGCCATTTGGCCCACTTTTCTACTTCGTTTCTTCCCCGATTGAGCCCTTTGTTTGCCCTTTTTCCTCTATTTTAGCTTAGTTTTGTTATTATTGAGCATATTTGTTACTTGGAGTGGTTTTGAGTCATTTTTGGCTCATTTCCTAAGGTTTTATTCCCTCTCCTTTAACCCATTTCAATTTGCTCCTATTAGAACCTTTCCTATGATTTGTGTTTTCCATCTTACAGGTCCTCCCGTGGCTAAGAAAGCAAGGATTGGATGCAAGGATTAGGCATGCTTTGGAGTCAAAGGGATTGGAGCATTAGAGCCCAAAATATGAAGGAAAGAAGAGTTCAGAGCGGGCGCTCTAGATATGGAGCGGGCGCTCTGTATTCCTTGCTGCAGAAAAACCAAGTACCCAACCCTCAGAGCGGGCGCTCTAATGTTGAAGCGGGCGCTCTAGCTCCCAGAATAATCAGAGCATTTTCTGCGAGACTTCAGAGCGGGCGCTCTGGCCTTAGAGCGGGTGCTCTGGCCTTAGAGCGGGCGCTCCGTGTTCCCCTGACCGATTTGAACTCTGCTACACGCGTAGGCCGACGGCTCTAATTATTTTACTCTGCACGTGATGCCTAAAATTTTGGGCCTTGATTTGGGTTAGGTTTTAGAGGAGGGTATAAATACCTCTCTTCCTTGTAATTGGAGAGAGAAGTAGAGAGAGAAATATTAGAAAATCAGATTTCAGCTTATTGTTTTCTTTCTTTCTTTTGCACTTTAGATTAGTTAGGGTTTAGTTCCTCATTAGATCTAAAACACTACTCTTTGTTACTCTCTTTCATTTTCAATCCAAGATTAAATCTTTTGGTATTATTTCTATCCCTACTCTTTATTTATTGCTTTATTTATCTATTTTAATTAGTTTTAGCTTATCTTTAGTTGTTATTTCAAGTCAATAGAATAGTTTAATGTCTTAGTTGCCTCCTTGTTTAAACTTGCAATTTCTGGTTTTGATCCTTTATTTTCTTGCTATTAGTATAATATTATCCTTATTTGCTTAGATTTCATGCTATTTAGAATAGATTACAAGTAGACTTAACATATTCTCTTCAAAGTTAACTTCTTTAGTAAAGTTAAATCATCCTATTTTCTGGTTTTAGCCATGTTTCTCTCATTAAACTTAGTTTTTGCTTTTGCTAATGTTCTTGTGTGCTTTGGTATGACCCTTCCTTCTCTAGGCTAGGTTTCTAGCTAGGGGAGGGGGGAAATGATGAACTAATGATGAAATGAATGATATGTGGTGCAAGATTGGGTAGATTGAGAAGTTTTGCAATTGATTCCAACCTAGGTTTTAGTTGTTAGGAATTAGAGATTGATCACCTCTAAGACCCTATTTTGTGTTGCATGCTAGTTGTGCGAGAGTGAGCTTGTATGTGATGATGACTAGGTTAGGGATGACCTCGACCACCGAGGCGGGGTTGGGTAGGCGGTGTTTAGGTGAGCCCGAGAGGGAATCCTAGATGTTGGACCATAGGCCCCAATTGGTTGGTTGACCGATTGAACCATTCTTGTTGCCTCTAATTGTTGAAATCATTGTTAGTTAGGAATTCTCCCCTATCCCCTAGTGTTTGCTATTCCTTGATTTTCGAAGTTTTATACCTCTGCTTGTTGCTTGTTAATTTAGTTCTTAGTTTAATTGTTTCCCTAGTAGCTATAGATAAATCCATCAAAAATTTATTCCTCCCTTTTCAATTGACTTATAAGTGATCTAAGCAAGAGACGTTTGACCTTCCCTGAGGATTCGACCCCTCTTCCACTATGCTACCTTTGGTTAGTTTAGGACGTGGGTTTTCTTTTTATTCTTGACTCGACCTTTAGGAACTAACGACACCTAGGGGGCCGATCAAGTTTTGGCGCCGTTGCCGGGGAATGGCAACATTGTTTATTGCTTAGTTATCTTGTTTTTCAATTGTTTTCTACTTCTATCCTTCTATTTTTCATTTATTTCTCCGTTGTTGTCATTCGCTAATTGTCTGTTTAGCTGTGTTGAATGCTTAGAAGATCACAGGGACCACCTACTCACGACCTCGATCTCGACATTGACCGCACTCTAAGGCGAGTGAGGAGACTATTTGTTGAACAAACGGGTGAGGAGGAGGAGTTCTTTGATTCTTCTAGTGATATTTCTTCAGACATGGGGGATGCCAATGGCGCTCTTTTTGGTGACTTTGGTAATCCGGGTAGTCATGAATTGCAATGTGGGATTCTACTTCCTACAACGGAAACAAATTTCACTATCCACCCGCACTACACTCAAATGGTGCGTGGAGATCAATTTTCTGGAGCAGCTCATGAAGATCCGATAGAGCATTTGGACAAATTTCTCGAGACATGTGCTTTACTCCAAACCAACCAAGTCACCCAAGAATACATCCGGATGCACCTTTTTCGGTATTCGCTCACAGGCAAGGCTTATAGGTGGCTCAAAAACCTAAAGCCCGGCTCGTTGGCCTCATGGAGAGACACGGCCAAAGCTTTCTTGAACAAGTTCATTCCCGAAGACAAATCAACCGAATTGAGGCAGAAAATTTCATCATTTAGGCAAGAAAGGTATGAATCTTTGGGGGAAGCTTGGGACCGGTTTAAAGAGTATGTGAGAGCTTGCCCACACCATGAGTTTGACAAGCAACTTCTCATCAAGTTCTTCTATGATGGTCTTGACGACATACCCAAGCAAAATTTGAATTCCGGATGTGGTGGACATATTAGCAAGGTGCCTCAAGCTCAATTGGAGGACACCATAGAGGAAGTTGTGAGGTACTATTCTACGAGTGGTGGAAGAAGAAGAGGTGAAGAGAGAGCTTCGGGCAAATTCGAGCTTGATCAAGGTTCACTCAAGGCTCTTATGGAACAAGTCATTGACAAGAAGCTGGGAAATAGCCAAGGGTCTTCATCTTCCTCCACCAATCAAGTACACTCTTTCTCTTGTGAGAATTGTGGGGGTACCAACCATGATATATCATATTGTGGTGGTCGAGACCCCGAACATGTAGCGGCAATGGGGTACATGAACAATCAACGTGATAATTGGAGAGCCCCCAATGCCAATTATGGTAATAGATTTCAAGATGCAAGTGGCCCAAGCCACAACACGGGTCAAATGGCTCCCTTTCCAAATCCAAATGCTAGCAATCACCCTAGAGCACCATTCAAGCAAGGACCACCCAACCAATTTCAAAATTTCCAACCCAACCCTTCCATGAAAAATGATCCTAATCAACAAATGCTCATGGAAACTCTCAATAGAATCCAATCAAGCCTATCCGCCATGGATCAAAGAATAACCAATAGTGAGCGAAAAGCGGATCAAAGGCATCAAGAGGTCACCGCACATCAAAAGATGATGGATAATCAAGTGGCTCAACTCGCCGAGAGGGTGACCAATCTAGCCAATGAGAAGCTCCCGGGCCAACCTACTACCAACCCGGCTACCACCCATCATATCAAAGCTATCTCTCTTAGGTCCGGAAAGTCTTATGAGGGGCCTAGGAGTGATCAATCGGAGCACAACAAGGAGGGTGAAGAGCAAGTGGTTGAAGAGGTCAATGGAGATAGCCAAGGTCAAATAATTGACAATAGTGTTGAAGGAAGCATTGAGAAGAAGAAGGGTGAAGGTAGTGAAAAGAGCAAGGAAGTTGGGAAAGACAAGCAACCATCAACATCTTATCAACCATCAAGGTTTGAACCACCACCGCCTTATCCCGAGAGGATTGTTGAGAGGAGATTGAATGACAAGTACAACAAGTTTATGGCTATGCTCAAGTCACTTCACATCAACATTCCATTCCTTGAAGCCATGACTCAAATGCCACCCTATGCAAAATTCCTCAAGGAACTCCTCTCCAACAAAAAGAAGCTAAGTGATGAGTGTATCACTCTTCCTCATCAATTTAGTGCCCTAGTGCAAAGAACCTTGCCTACCAAGCAATGTGATCCGGGAAGCTTCACTCTTCCGGTCAAGATTGGTGATATGGAGACCACGGGTGCACTAGCCGATCTTGGGGCAAGTGTGAGCCTCATGCCACTATCCATTGAAAAGAAGCTCAAGTTCGAGATGATACCTTCAAGAAAGGTGATTCAATTAGCCGACCGGTCCACAAAATTCCCATGCGGTGAGTTAGAAGACGTTCCTATCAAGATTGGGAATTTGTTTGTGCCTTGCGATTTTGTGGTAATGGATATGGAGGAGGACCCTCATACTCCTCTTATCCTTGGAAGAGAGGCACTCAAGACCATGGGAGCGGTCGTCAATTGCAAAGATAATACCATTACATGTGAGGTGGCCAATGAGAAGTACAAGTTTGAATTCTCAAAGACTTTAAAGCAACCTATGGTAGAGAAGATTTGGCGGGTGGACTTGGTGGACTCCGAACTTGATGAATTGGTGAAGTCTCATGAGGTAATTAAAGACAAGGGTGATGAAGACCTCCCATGTGAGGAGGTGGGTGAAGGAGAATCTTTGTGTGCCTTGGAGGTTGAAAGCCTTGAAGGTGAAACTCATCCCGAGACTCAAGGAGCCGTGGATGAGCTCCCATCGATCCAAAGTGAGTCTAAGGAGGAGAGTTCCACGCCTCCTCCCAAGGTAGAACTAAAACCCCTCCCTCCTTCTCTCAAATATGCTTATTTGGATGATGAATGCTTACATCCTATTATTGTCAATGCTAACCTCGATGACACCTCATTGCAAAAATTAATTGAGATTTTAAAAAAATATAGGAGTGTTATCGGGTATAGCATTGATGATATTAAGGGGATTAGCCCTAGCTTGTGTATGCATCGCATTCATCTTGAGGATGATCATGCCTCTTCCATTGAACCTCAAAGGCGGTTGAATCCGACTTTGAAGGAAGTGGTTAAGAAGGAAATCCTCAAACTACGTGAAGCGGGGATCATTTATGCTATCTCCGATAGCAAATGGGTGAGCCCGGTTCATGTGGTTCCCAAAAAGGGAGGCATGACCATCATACAAGATGACAAGGGGAATGATATCTCCACCCGCACTGTCACGGGGTGGAGAATGTGCATTGACTATAGGAGGCTTAATAAAGCCACTAGAAAAGATCATTTCCCCTTGCCATTTATCGATCAAATGTTGGAAAGGTTGGTGAAGCATTCACACTATTGTTTTCTTGATGGTTATTCGGGTTTCTTTCAAATCCCAATTCACCCGGATGACCAACATAAAACAACCTTCACTTGTCCATTTGGGACATTTGCCTACCGAAGGATGCCCTTCGGATTGTGCAATGCCCCATCGACTTTCCAACGATGTATGACAGCAATCTTTTCTGATATGATCGAAAATGCAATAGAAGTTTTCATGGATGATTTCAGTGTTTGTGGTTCGTCTTTTGACCTATGCTTGCACAATCTCGAAAAGGTTTTAAAGAGGTGTCAAGAGACGAACCTTGTGTTAAATTGGGAAAAGTGCCATTTTATGGTCGAGGAGGGCATTGTCCTCGGGCATAAAATGTCCATTAATGGTATTGAGGTAGACCCGGCAAAGGTCTCGGCGATAGAAAAGCTACCCCCACCATCATCGGTGACCGGGGTACGTGCCTTCTTGGGGCACGCCGGCTTCTATCGCCGATTTATCAAAGATTTTGCACAAATAGCGAGACCTTTGACGAGTTTACTTCAAAAAGAGGTGGAGTTCAAATTCGATGATGCTTGCACTAAGGCATTTGAAACCTTGAAAAATGCTTTAGTGAATGCGCCTATAGTGCAAGCACCGAATTGGGAACTCCCGTTTTAACTAATGTGTGACGCGAGTGATAATGCAGTTGGAGCAGTCCTTGGGCAAAGGAAAGAAAAGAAATTGAATGTGATCTCTTATGCAAGCCGGACTTTAGATACGGCACAAAAGAATTACACCACCACGGAGAAGGAAATGTTGGCGGTGGTCTTCGCTTTTGACAAGTTTAGACCCTATTTGGTGTGCAACAAGGCCATTGTCTACACCGATCACTCCGCGGTGAAGTATTTGATGAGAAAAAAGGATGCTAAGCCGCGTCTAATCCGATGGGTCCTTCTCTTACAAGAATTTGACATTGAAATACGGGATAAGAAAGGAAGTGAGAACCTAGTGGCTGACCACCTCTCAAGGTTGCCGTTAGACCACCCTTCTTACCTTGACAAAGAGGATCCCATCGATGATGAGCTTCGAGATGACTCTCTTATGGTGATCGTTACCAACACCATCCCTTGGTTCGCTGATATTGCAAATTATTTAGCAAGCGGGGTGGTACCTCATGACTATGATGCTCGACAAAGGAAGAGGTTCTTCAAGGAAGTTAAGAGGTATTTTTGGGATAATCCAAGCTTGTACAAGAAGTGTAGTGACGGTTTGTTCCGGAAATGTGTGGCAAATCATGAGATGGAAGGTATTATGGAACATTGTCATTCACTACCTTGTGGAGGTCATGGAGGTGTCAACAAGACCGTGGCAAGGATCCTAGGTTGCAAGCTTTGGTGGCCAACTATGCGCAAAGATGTTCACAAGTTCATCCTTCGATGTGACCGATGCCAAAGGATGGGAGGAATCACAAAGAGAAATGAAATGCCGCAACAATCAATCTTAGAAGTTGAGCCATTTGATGTATGGGGAGTGGACTTCATGGGTCCGTTTGTCTCCTCATGTGGGAATTTGTATATCCTTGTGGCTGTGGATTATGTGACTAAATGGGTGGAAGCGATACCATCACCCACAAATGACCACAAGGTAGTGTTGAAGTTGCTCAAGAAGATCATCTTTCCTAGATTTGGGGTGCCACGGTGCCTAATTAGTGATGGCGGATCTCATTTCGCCAAGAAACAACTCGAAGCACTTTTGAAGAAATATGGGGTACATCATAAGGTTGGACTCCCTTACCATCCACAAACCCAAGGGCAAGTGGAGGTGTCCAACAGAGAAATTAAGAGTTTGCTCGAGAGGATGGTCAACAAGTCTAGAAAAGATTGGTCCCTAAGACTGGATGATGTACTATGGGCCTTACGGACCGCTTACAAGACACCGATTGGCACCACGCCATATCGACTTGTCTATGGTAAGGGATGCCACCTTCCGGTGGAATTGGAGTACAAGGCATGGTGGGCTGTAAAGGAACTCAACATGGACCTTCACTTGGCCGGAGAAAAGAGGTTACTCAAGCTCAACGAGTTGGAAGAGTTGAGGTATGATGCTTATGAGAGCTCTAGACTCTACAAAGAACAAACCAAGAGGTGGCACGACAAAAGGATTCGAGATCGTGACTTCGAGGTGGGTAACAAGGTTCTTCTCTTCAACTCACGTCTCCGACTCTTTCCCGGGAAGCTCAAGTCCAAATGGGTGGGGCCGTTTACAATCACCAAAGTAACCCCCTATGGCTCGTTCGAATCGGAAAATCATGAAGATGGGAGCCGGTTCATGGTGAATGGAAACGGATCAAAAGATACTATGATGAAGGAGATATTGGAAATATCGGTTGCCTAATGCTTGGGACGGTCCACACCGTTCCTCCCCCTTAGCTTTATTGCTCGTGACGTAACGTCAAGCTAGGGACGTTAAACTAGCATGCTTTGTAGTATATTGTGAATATTTGTCTTTGAACTATCTCTTTAGTTACTTTTTTGTTTTAAGTACTTTGCAAAAATCCGGAGGATTTTTCCCCAAAGAGGGGATGGTTTATGTTGGTTATCGTTAGCCAAAATGCTATAAACCGAAGGGCACGACCTCTTGGCTCAACCAATCAATGGTTGAGTCGGGTACTTAGGTCGCATCCTATAGAAGTACTAACGATTTTGGTTTGAGTGATATTTGAGTGTTTGCAGGTTTGGGAAATAATGCTTTTAAAGCCAAAAATCCGACAGTCTAGAGCGGGCGCTCTAAACAGAGGGCGGGCGCTCTGGGTGTAGAGCGGGCGCTCTGATTTTAAGGGGGCTAAGGAAGGAAAATTTCGAGGATTTAGAGCGGGCGCTCTGGGTGTAGAGCGGGCGCTTTGAAGGTCCCTCAGAAATTCTACATTTTTTGGTGCTAAAATCCGAGAAGCTAGAGCGGGCGCTCTGGTCAGAGAGCGGGAGCTCTGAGTTTTGGGTGAAAAATTGACTAAGTGTGGGAAAATTGCGCAGCATTAGAGCGGGCGCCCTGGTCTTAGAGCGGGCGCTTTGATTTTCAACCCAGAAACCTGATTTTTCAGCGAAATGTTAGAGCGGCCGCTCTACCCTTAGAGCGCCCGCTCCGACCCTCATTTCAGACTTTGCGTTTTATCCCCTTTTAATTTTGAGCACCCAAATTCTCAGCTCAAACTCCCTATCTCTATCCCTTCTCTCACCTCAAACTCCCTCAACTTCTTCCTCCATAACCAAACCTTCATCTCCTCCAAATCTCCACCTTCCAACTACGAATTCCTCTAAAATTCACAAATTATTCATCCCCTATCTCCAAAAATCATACATCTCCATCAAGAATTCAGCACCTAGTCCGGATTTCATCAAGAATTGAAGCGGGTTCTACCGGGTTCGCGTCGGGCCAAGTCGGGTTCTTCTTCAATTTCAACTCTAGGCTAATTTGTCTCCAATTGTTGGTATAATCCTACTCTTACTAAGTTAATTTTCCCTATTTCTTTGGATATTTGCTTATTAAGGTTGGCTTAATTGGAGAATTGATGGTGAATGAATGGGTTTTGTGTTTTATGTGGTGAAAATTTGTTGTGAATTGTAGTGTGTTGTTTGTTGTGGTGCTTTGGCAAGGGAAAATTATTGTGGATTTTTGCTAGGTTTTGGTTTGTAGAAAGTTTTGGTTTTAGAATTGGTGGTTGTGCAAAGTTTTGGAGAGTTTTGTTTTTGTGGTCATTGTGTAGAATTGTTGGAAATTGTTGGGTTGTTGTGGTGTGTTGCTTTGGAAAATTTCTATATTGTTGTTGTAAGAAATGGCTGGTGGTTCAAAGAGGCAAAGAGCCGAACCAAGGAGTGGTAATGTAGGAGAAAGTAGTGGTGCCGGTAGTAGTGGTGGGCATGCTCAACCCACTCAATTCAACATTACCCTGCCACATGCGGCCCAAAGGACCAAATTGGCCGAATTGGATAGGAGGGCAATTAATCCAACTCTCTTCTATTCCCAACACGACTGTTATATGATTGGAATAGACGAGAAGGTTAGGGAGCTTGCAGTGAATCTGGGGTTTGATGCGTTCTTGGATTGTAGATTGCCAAATGATTACATCACCGCAGATACTTCCTACTACTACCCCACCCAACCGCCTCTAACTTACCGCCCCCTAACATTAGAGTTTCTTGCTAGCTTCGAGTTAAATCAAGAAGAGGGTATGGAAGGCATTGATGCATTCAAAGTAAAATTCCGGTTGTTCAACAAAGGCCGCCACATTACCCTCCGTGCTTTCAATGAACTATTTGGTTGGGACCCAAATGCTCGAATCTTGGATACCTCCGGACTTGACGGTCAAGGTTATATAGAGGGGTACAATCCGCAAGAATTTTGGGCCCGAATCACGAGTGGGGCTAGAGAATTCCAATCAAACTCCTCCAAGGCCTCAGAGATCCACCATGCCGCCTTACGGTACTTTCACCGGATGCTTGCATATATTTTCTTCTCCAGAAAAGATCTAGGTAAAATGAGCGATCAAGAGTTATATCTTCTTTGGAGAGCTACCGAGGGTGCGCTTCTTTACCCACCTACCACCCCGGAGCACAAGATCAATCTAGGGTATCTGTTTGCCAAGAGATGTAAGGCAATAAGGGACTCCCCCCTCTTGACTGGTCCTATCTTTATGGGAGGGATGGTCACGTATATCGCCTTCAAGTACATATACAAGACCCAGCTGCACCAGATGGAGAGCTTGAACATGGCAGCCGAATTGAACATAGAGAAGATGAAAAGAATGCAATTCATTTCGGATTCCACGGGAGTCACGGGTAAGGCCTTCATTTGGCGGATCCGAGACGTCCCTTGGTGCTACATGCCATGTCCGTTCATGATGAATCCGCCCCCGGGAACTGAGTTACCATGGCAAGTCCCTATGGAGCAAATTCACGAGAATGACCTCTCCCAGCCCGAGATTGATCATAGAAATGAAATCAGGCAAGCGAGGCGGCAACAACAACAATTCCAGCAACATCAAGAGCAACAGCAGCAACAGTTTCAGCAGCAGCAACAAGAGCAATTTCAACAATTTATTTCTCAGGCACATCAGCATCTTCAGCAGCCCCCCCAGTTCTCGGGGGGAGGTGAGCCCTCTTCCTCTTCTGCATTTAATATTGAGCAAGCTTTCGCTAGCCTCACTCTGGAGGTTAGGAACCTTGCTCAAGCCCGGCCTAGGGAAAGAGAGGAGGCCCCTGCTCAGTCTCCTGGTCCCACTTTTGATATTTATCAAAACCATATTTATGATTACCATGTGGACCAGGGACATTTTAGCCCATGTGTCAACTACCCCTACTACCCTCCGCAGCACGGGCCTGTCCCGAATTGGGACCCCCCTCAGGTAGATGACAATGGGAACCCCATTCCTCGTACCGGCGGCCAATACCCCTATTGGCAAGGCCCCGGTACCCTGCATGACCCTCCCCACTCCTTCCCCCCCTACAACTACCAGCGCCCAGGTGGGTGTGATTACCTCGGTGATCCCGCCTATCCTTATCAGGGCGACGACTTTCCCCCCGGTTATTACGGTGGGTGGGAGCCATATGGGCCGCCATGCGATGTTGATTATGATTGGGCGCCCCCTGTAGTTGTAGAGGGAGAGGAAGAGGAAGACTCTGAGGAATAGATGATCATTTCTTTTGACCCCCCCCCCCACCCTTGACTATTACATGTTTTATCGCACCGAGACGGTGCCTGGTTTTAGTTGGGGGGGTGCCTTAGCATTTTCATATCTAGGGGCAAATGAAAAGATCATTTTGGGGATGAGCAGCCTTTCCTATGCTTGCTTGTGCTTAATAATCTGTTGGCTTGTATCTGTTGGTTTGTATTATACATGATCACTTTTCCTTTTTCTTCTTTATTTTGTTTTCTAATCTTTTTGCTTTGGAGTTCTGGTATTTCTCACTTTTTGGCAGGTTGTATACTACTTTTGGAAGGAGCCAAGGTTGGTTGACTTGGAACCCATCATTCTTTTTATGTTTTGGATTGGCATGGCTCCGGTGAGATCTTTCCAAACTCTCTTCTATTTATTTTATCTTGCTTAGTTCCTAGGAGCGGAGTTAGGATTAAGTTGATTGATTCATGGATGTTTGCATACTTGGAATTGTGTACTGAGAATTGTGTGAATTGATGCTTTCATTCTTGAGTTCCTCTTCTATCCTTCTATCCCTTCCTTTCTATTTTTGTTGAAGAGTAGCAACGGGGCGAGGTTCACACCTCGTGAGAGGCGCCCGGCTTTATGCCTAGGAGGACGTGCATTCAATTCACGTACCTTCTACCGCCCCCACTTATGGAATTTATTCCAAACGAAGTCCTACTTCTCTTGTTGCTCTTCAATGTTTTCTTTTTCTTTTTCTTTCTCTTAGTGTTATCCAAGGCAAGTGTTAAAACTTTGTTTTGTGTTTGGCTGAATTAGTAGCTACAATGTATGAACATATATGAGTTGGTTCCTTGGTTTGATAGGTTTACAAGGTCTTTAATGTTTTGGTTGAAAATCACATAGCTTCATTGCTCAAATGACTCCTATTGGACATATCTTGGGCTATTTAGGCCTTGATCCCTTTTGTCCTCGGTTTGTGGTTGTGGGCGTAGCTCATCTTGTGAATGAAAGCTAGGTGGCTAGAAATTTGGAGACTTAGTGTTTTGCTACTTGATCTAAAACTCGCTCCATTTGACTCTTGAGACCGCGACCGAATCGACTCATAGGATGATAAAGGCATTCATTTCGGGATAAGGGCATAATTTTTCGTTCTTTTTAGATCTTTTTTTTATTTCCTAGGACACCTTTACTTTCAAATTTCAGGTTTTTGGGTTTACATTCACCTTTTGCGTACCCCCTTGAGCCTTCCACTTTTTGTCTACCCGCATTACAAGCCTTATGAACCTAATTTTATTTTCACCTTTACAGAAATGAGTGAAACTCGAGCTTGGCTTTGTATCTAAGTTAAAAGTTTGGCATAGTGGATGTCTATAATGTAAATTGCAAGGGACGTGTTTGTTTCCCCAATTAAATCTTTTGGTATAAAAAAAAAAAGAAAAAAAAAAAGGTTGGAATAAGAATGCATAAGTGAGGCATCGATCTTGTATATAGTTTAGAGTTAGTTGGGGGGTATAATACCCACCAACTAAGGTTAGTTGGCCTTGGTTTTGCTCGATTCATTAATGTTTCACTCTTAGGAGCTTACACCACTAGCCAGAATTAACCCTTACCCCAAGCCATTTCATTGCACCTTAAAAGCCCTTTGGACCTTGAGTGATTGAGTCAATGTCGGTGGAGAGAGTCATGGGTCGAGCTTTTAGATTGGATTTGCATTTACTAAGTTAGGGCAATCCTACCTTGCCCACCTCCTTGTTGTTCTCCTAATTCTCTTGTGGAATTCGAGACGACTAGCCGCCTAGTGTACATGATCGAGATGAGGAAGGTTGCCTTGGTGAGGGACAATTGGAGGATAGGATCTTTATAGTCCAAGCCTTTGAGCATGAGCTATGTGGCCTTCAACCAGGAGCATTAGCTAGCTTGTCCACCTATCTTGTCAAGAAGCTTGCGCATCCTTGTGATTGCATTGTAGTGAAAGTTCAACCATTCATGTTTGTGTTTCTTTCCCTTTTTATTTTTCTATTTTTCTATTTTTCTATTTGTCTCTAAAAACCTTGCCTTGATTTAGTGCGAAGTTGTGGGTTAATCTCTCTCGAAAACCCTCACGAGAGCATACTCGTCCTCCTAAGTGACTTGGGGGTTTAAATGGCTTGTCGTTTACGCTAAAAACGACCGTGATTCCTACGAAAGTGAGTTAGTGTATAGACTTATGCTTTTGGTTATTTTTGTTTGTTTGCTTATTTTACTTCGCTCGAGGACGAGCAAAGGACTTAGTTGGGGGGAATTTGATCAGTGGCCATTTGGCCCACTTTTCTACTTCGTTTCTTCCCCGATTGAGCCCTTTGTTTGCCCTTTTTCCTCTATTTTAGCTTAGTTTTGTTATTATAGAGCATATTTGTTACTTGGAGTGGTTTTGAGTCATTTTTGGCTCATTTCCTAAGGTTTTATTCCCTCTCCTTTAACCCATTTCAATTTGCTCCTATTAGAACCTTTCCTATGATTTGTGTTTTCCATCTTACAGGTCCTCCCGTGGCTAAGAAAGCAAGGATTGGATGCAAGGATTAGGCATGCTTTGGAGTCAAAGGGATTGGAGCATTAGAGCCCAAAATATGAAGGAAAGAAGAGTTCAGAGCGGGCGCTCTAGATATGGAGCGGGCGCTCTGTATTCCTTGCTGCAGAAAAACCAAGTACCCAACCCTCAGAGCGGGCGCTCTAATGTTGAAGCGGGCGCTCTAGCTCCCAGAATAATCAGAGCATTTTCTGCGAGACTTCAGAGCGGGCGCTCTGGCCTTAGAGCGGGCGCTCCGTGTTCCCCTGACCGATTTGAACTCTGCTACACGCGTAGGCCGACGGCTCTAATTATTTTACTCTGCACGTGATGCCTAAAATTTTGGGCCTTGATTTGGGTTAGGTTTTAGAGGAGGGTATAAATACCTCTCTTCCTTGTAATTGGAGAGAGAAGTAGAGAGAGAAATATTAGAAAATCAGATTTCAGCTTATTGTTTTCTTTCTTTCTTTTGCACTTTAGATTAGTTAGGGTTTAGTTCCTCATTAGATCTAAAACACTACTCTTTGTTACTCTCTTTCATTTTCAATCCAAGATTAAATCTTTTGGTATTATTTCTATCCCTACTCTTTATTTATTGCTTTATTTATCTATTTTAATTAGTTTTAGCTTATCTTTAGTTGTTATTTCAAGTCAATAGAATAGTTTAATGTCTTAGTTGCCTCCTTGTTTAAACTTGCAATTTCTGGTTTTGATCCTTTATTTTCTTGCTATTAGTATAATATTATCCTTATTTGCTTAGATTTCATGCTATTTAGAATAGATTACAAGTAGACTTAACATATTCTCTTCAAAGTTAACTTCTTTAGTAAAGTTAAATCATCCTATTTTCTGGTTTTAGCCATGTTTCTCTCATTAAACTTAGTTTTTGCTTTTGCTAATGTTCTTGTGTGCTTTGGTATGACCCTTCCTTCTCTAGGCTAGGTTTCTAGCTAGGGGAGGGGGGAAATGATGAACTAATGATGAAATGAATGATATGTGGTGCAAGATTGGGTAGATTGAGAAGTTTTGCAATTGATTCCAACCTAGGTTTTAGTTGTTAGGAATTAGAGATTGATCACCTCTAAGACCCTATTTTTTGTTGCATGCTAGTTGTGCGAGAGTGAGCTTGTATGTGATGATGACTAGGTTAGGGATGACCTCGACCACCGAGGCGGGGTTGGGTAGGCGGTGTTTAGGTGAGCCCGAGAGGGAATCCTAGATGTTGGACCATAGGCCCCAATTGGTTGGTTGACCGATTGAACCATTCTTGTTGCCTCTAATTGTTGAAATCATTGTTAGTTAGGAATTCTCCCCTATCCCCTAGTGTTTGCTATTCCTTGATTTTCGAAGTTTTATACCTCTGCTTGTTGCTTGTTAATTTAGTTCTTAGTTTAATTGTTTCCCTAGTAGCTATAGATAAATCCATCAAAAATTTATTCCTCCCTTTTCAATTGACTTATAAGTGATCTAAGCAAGAGACGTTTGACCTTCCCTGAGGATTCGACCCCTCTTCCACTATGCTACCTTTGGTTAGTTTAGGACGTGGGTTTTCTTTTTATTCTTGACTCGAACTTTAGGAACTAACGACACCTAGGGGGCCGATCACACGAATGTACGTCTTTCGGCATTTCAAAATTACATTTCTCGGTATTTTATTTGCGAATAAAATTACACTTTGTTATTGGTGTTTTCAAGATACACCCGACCAATAATTAACAAAATTTTGGAAAATCAAAGAATGCATTCAACTTTGTTATCGGTGTTTTCAAGATACACCTTACCAATAATACTCCCCGAGTTTTTCGGCAGAATTTATTCGTAAACAAATTCTGGGAAAACTCTGTAATGCTTGTGTTGAACATCGGATATGAAACATACCGAGATAAAGTATCCAACCTTTGTCAGGCTGAGCAAAGGCAGTGGATCAGACCGCACTTTCAACTCCCCTTGAGGTCCATTATTATCTTATTTTATTATTCTTCCCTCACTTGAACGACCGAGTCAGCTAGCTAGGCTGTGATCAGATCGTATCGAAAGTAGGTAATGCGATTGTATTTTATAAGTGTTGAAATAGGTTACAATACTAATAAATGCCGAGAACATATGTATGACAACATGTCATCAAAATTTATACTACGTAAAATAGGACATATTTACATCTCACATGAAATATTTCTTTAATACACTAGCGTTCCAAACATTCTTCAGGGGTACACCTTCAAGGGTCATTAGCCGATAAGACCCTTGCCGAAGTGTTTCATATATTTGGTAAGGCCCCTCCCAGGTTGCAGTAAATTTACCTTCTGTGTTCCCTTTGCCGGTTGCCGCCGTTCTACGTAGAACTAGATCACCATCTTCCATGGGCCGATAGTTGACACGCCGGTTATAAGCGTGGCTCATTCGGTTTTTGTATGCCGCAGATTTTATGGCAGCCGTCAACCTTGCTTCCGGTAGAAAATCCAATTGCTGTCGGAGCAAAAAATCATTTTGACTTTCGCAGAAGTGTTGTACCCGAAAAGAAGGTAATCCCACTTCCGCCGGAACCACTGCCTCTGAGCCGAAAGCGAGGTTAAAAGGAGATTCCCCCGTAGTTTCTCTTGTTGTCGTACGGTTCGCCCACAAAATCTCGGGTATCAGATCTGCCCACAAGCCTTTAGCGTCTTCTACTTTTTTCTTAACTGCCCCTAGTATCTGCTTGTTAGCGGCCTCAGCTTGGCCATTTGACTGCGGGTGACATACTGCCGCATACGCAAACTTTACTTTGTATATGCTTAGAAAGTTCTTTATCGGGCTACAGTCAAATTGTGATCCGTGATCAAACACCATTGCTGTCGGCAACCCGAACCGCGTAAAAATGCTTTTCCAGATATACTTGTTTACCTCATTCGCTGTAATCTTTGCTACCGGTTCTGCTTCTATCCATTTTGTGAAGTAGTCTATCCCTACAATCAAAAAATTACGGCCACCTGTTGCCGATGTAAACGGCCCTATAATGTCCATCCCCCACTGAGCAAACGGGATTGGGTTAAGAATAGGTGACAAATCATTAGGAGGTTGATTAATTACCGGCCCGTACTTCTGGCATTTATCACATTTTTTAGCGTATTCCATGGTATCTGCATTCATTGTTGGCCAATAGTAGCCTCGTTTCATTGCTTCCAAGGACATTGACCGACCCCCCGCATGATTACCGCAATCACCCTCGTGTATTTCTTCTATCAGTCTTGCCGACTCATAAGTCGTTATACACCTTCGCAGCGGTAACGAAAACCCCCGCTTATACAACAAACCTCGGAACATGATAAACCAGACACTGTCTTTCTGGACCTTTCTTGCCTCCGTCTTGCCGGCAGGAAGGGCATTATGTATTTTGTAAGCCAAGATATCATCATACCATTCTTGTCCCGCAGTTGTACAATATACGTCCTTAGGAGGTTGTTCATCAATACTTCTTTCTTTCATAACCTCTACCATAACCGCCCTCTCTAAGTCATTGAAGCTTGAACTTGCGAGTTTAGCCAAAGCGTCTACCTGTGTGTTCATTGCTCGAGGGACCAACTTGATTTCGAAATACTCCAGACCAGATGTAACACTCTTGAGTTTTGCCAAATATGTCGTCATGCTTGGCTCTCGAGTCTCGTAAGTGCCATTGAACTGATTTGCTACTAATTGCGAGTCAGTTGTCATCTCAATACGCCTTGCTTCCACAGATATGCATAACTGTATTCCTGCCAACGCTGCTTCATATTCTGCCTCATTATTCGAGGCTTTGAACTTGAACTTAACGGCATACTCGAACACATCTCTCTGGGGAGAGATCATAATTACTCCAGCTCCTGAGCCGGTTGAAGCAGAAGAGCCGTCAACCGATACCTTCCATACGCCGATAGCATCCTCCTCTTCATAATAGGACGTTTCCACAATGAAGTCAGACAAGGCCTGGGCTTTAATTGATACTCTTGGTTTATACGTAATAACATACTCAGACAGTTCAATAGCCCATTTAAGCAGTCGGCCAGACGTTTTCATCTTCTGCAAAGATTTCTCTAACGGCTGATTCGTTAAGATATCAATTGTATGTGCATCAAAATAAGGGCGCAACTTTCGTGCGGCCACAACTACTGCGTACGCGATCTTTTCTACTAACGGGTACCTTCTCTCGGCAGCATTTAAGACGTGGCTCACGAAGTAAATCGGCAGTTGTGTTTTTTGCCGCTCTACCAGGAGCACCGCCGCTACCGTCTTTGCCGACACGGAGATATAAAGCTGTAATATTTCTCCTTGTTCTGGCCTTGCAACGGTGGGTAAGGACCTCAAGTGATTTTTCACAGCCTGAAACGCCTTGGATTGGTCCTTCCCCCATTCAAACAGCTTGTTCTGACGCAAGATCACAAAGAACGGTAAGGCCTTATCAGCTGACTTGCTGATGAATCTCGTTAACGCGGCCATCCGACCAGTGAGCCTCTGTATGTCTTTTATACACTTTGGTTCTGGTAAACTAAGAATCGCCTCAATCTTATCGGGGTTGGCGCCTATCCCCCTTTCGCTCACCATGAAACCGAGAAACTTTCCTGACCGCACGCCGAACACGCACTTCTCTGGGTTTAACTTCATCCGGTAACGCCGAAGTGTCTCGAAAGTTTCTCTCAAATCGGCGACGTGGTCTGTAGCCAATCGGCTTTTCACGATTGAATCATCCACATACACCTCTACATTTCTTCCTTTCTGGTTCGCAAATACCTTGTCGACCAGCTTCTGGTACGTAGCCCCTGCATTTCTTAATCCAAACGGCATAGCCTTGTAGCAGAAAACTCCGGAGTCGGTAATGAATGTCGCCTTGGTTCAATCCGGCTCATATAAGCTGACCTGATGATATCCGGAGAAAGCGTCCATGAAGCTCAATAGCGCGTGACCGGAGGTTGAATCTACCAATCTATCTATCCTCGGCAAGGGATATCAATCTTTCGGGCAGGCTCTATTCAAGTTTGTAAAATCCACGCACATTCTCCATTTCCCTGACGGCTTCCTCACCATAACCACATTTGCTAACCATTCGGGGTATGTGCAAGGTTCGATAAATCCTGCCGCTAGCAACTTATTCACCTCTGACCGAATAGCCTCCATTTTCTCTGTTGAGAAGTTCCTCTTCTTCTGCCGAACAGGTCTTGCCCTCCTGTCGACATTTAGCTTATGTACTATGACGTCGGGATGTATCCCTGGCATCTCGTCTGCCGAGAAAGCGAACACGTCAGCACTTTCTCACAACAATTCTACCAAATGGCAGTGTGTGTTGACATCCATATCGGATCCGACACGCACTACCCTACCGGAAACTCCAGGCTGCAATTCGATCTCTACAGTTTCGCCTCCTGGGGAAGGACGTGGCGCAGTTACCGGCCAGGTATCAAAAATTTCCATAGCCAAGTCATGTGTAGAGGGAATTCGTTCTCGCTTGGCTGGTGTCTGTTCACAAGTTGGATGTCAGCCTGGCTGCTTCAGTGCCGATACATAACACTCTCTTGCCATAGTTTGACTACCCCGTACGCGTTCTGTCGTTCCCGCGTTGGATACATACACCATCGTCAAGTGGTACGTTGAGACCACAACTTGCATGTCATGAATTAGAGGCCTGCCGACAATGGCGTTGTAAGCGGATGGCACAACAATCACCAAAAACTCCGCCATAACGTCTCTTACTGCCGGACCCTCTCCCATTCGAACCTGAAGAACAATAATACCTTTAGGTCTTACCGTTGATCCGTTGAAAACTATCACGGGATAGGACACTGGCGTCAAGTATTTTCGGCCAATCCTCATGGCATCAAAAGCCCTAGCAAACAGGATATTTGCGAAACTTCCGCCGTCAACGAGTGCCCGCTTGATATCTGCTCCATTTGGCGTCAATATCAGCACCAACGGATCATCATGAGGGTAAATTACTCCCTTAGCATCTTCTTCTGAAAAAGATATAGAAAGTATGGAAGAAGGCCGAGGTCGTTCCTCTACGCTCAAAGCGTTCACTAGGTGCCGGTATTCCGACAAACTCTTCTTGGCCCCGCTTACGGAACCTCCATATACTGGCCCTCCCGTAATAACATCGATTGTTATTTTACGCCCTGTCGGATTACCTCCCTGTCTAGATGTTTCCGCATGATTCTGTCTGTAAGTATCATCTTGCATTGATGGATCTTCCTGCTTTCGGTACTCGATTTGTCTAGGCTGTGAATTTTGCTGTCGGCTGGGACCTGCCTGGGTACGATACTGGGATAATCGCCCCTTCGTTATGAGATCTTCAATGTTCTCTTTTAACGAACACATTCTTCGGTGTAATGACCAACATCTCTATAAAACATGCAATATTTCTTCACGTCCCGGCCCTTCGTTATCATCGGTGCCGGTTGACTCCAATCTTCTCTATTCTGGTTTATTGAATATATTGCCGCTCTCGGGGTGTTTAACTGCGTATAACTACTATAACAACCCAATCCCCGTGTCGGCTGTCCGGATCTCTGCTGGCCTTGCGGCAGCACCCTGTTTATCCCACCCATCTGAGAATTCGAGCTATTATCATTTTGCCTTTTGGAGGGCTCTGCCGACGATATCTGATGGCTCGTTTTCAGCAGCTCCTCACTCTTTATGTATTCATGAGCTTTGGCAAATGCTACCCCTAAGTTTGGGAAAGACTTCCGCGACATATATTTTTTGAAGTCGTTGTCATCTAGCCGATTCATCAATGCCATCACGGTAATTTCTTGCTGCAATTTTGGTATAGTGTTAGCCTCGTTGTTGAAGCGTCTAATGAAATCCCTCAGCGACTCATCCTTTCATTGCCGAATACCCATGAGCTCGCCAGATGTCCTTTGTCTCGCACTATTACTTATGTACTGACCTGTGAACAACTCCATCAGGGTCTCAAAGCAGTCAATTGATCCCGGCTCTAAATTGGAGAACCAATCCGAAGCTGAGCCGATAAGAGTCGTAGGGAAAACTTTACACCACACAACATCGGTGTCGGTATATAGCAACATGTGACTCTCAAACGCAGCCACATACCGCTTTGGGTCCCCCTTACCGTCATACGTACAGGACGGAATCTTTATTTTCTCCATTTGTTGGTCAAGTACCTCTTGTGTGCACGGAGATATTTTGGGCCTGATGATCGCCCTGACTGCCCGCCTTTCCAAGCCACTAGAGACCTCGTGCCGCTATGAATCCCCTACCTGGGCGCCTTGTGTGAGTCGGCGCTCGATCGGTATGGTCTCTCGGCCCCGGTTTCTTGACGGTTGTTGCTGTCCCGCCTGATTGAACTGACTCTCCAAGTTCACTATCAGCGGCTTTGTCGGTACCTCATCCCGCATTCCCCCTGCCGCTAACTCGGCTTCCTTTCTTTTCTTAGACATAGCCCGCATGACCTTGGCCGTTATCTCTAGCTCCTCCGGGGTAAACCCTTCCAAGGGATCTGGGGTTAATGCTCTACTACGGTCAGGTGTTACGGGTCTGTTCCTTGTGTTACCGTGAAGGAGATGAGTTTCATCTTCGACCATGATTTCTGGTAGTACGGTTTTATTCGTGTTGTCATATTGCCGGTTATCAACTTCAGGCACCGGTACTAAAGTTTCCTTACTTCCTTCCATGACTGTGAGAGGTCCTGTTGGACGAAAGAAGTTATTACTTCCCCCTCCTTCTAGCGCCAATTGTTCCTGCTGGATTCTGCTTTCGTTAATGTCTGAGGGCTGGTAATGGTTTACCGTCCAATTGCTCACCTACACAGCCAATACAGATTAGCTAGCCCGGGGGTTATCCGGGAATAACCACTCCGATGCTAAAGTCAGTACCTTTGTGAGAAGAAAGTGAAAGAAGTGAAAGAAGAGAGAGAAAGTGTTTTAGAGAGAGAGAGAGATTCTACCTTTGAAATGAGGATTTGCTTGGGTATTTATAGGAACACAACCAAGCAGGTGCCACCTATACAGATAGGTGGCACACCGACCTTGTAAATAGCAGGTGCCTACGCGGCACCAAGCAACTCTCCACGTGTTGGAGGGACATGCCACGTTCCGAGAAGCAGCTCTCCACGTGGTAGAGACTAATGCCGGTAAGGACATGAATTATTCAATGATTAGCGAGGGCTTTAAACTGCACGACACTCTTTTACCGACACATTATGATACTACCGGTATATCCCGTACACTACAATTTCCTTTGTAGTATAATAGACTTAATATGCAAGCGCAGAATAACCTTTGTAGCCTTTGTAGTGTACGGGATATACCGGTAGCTCGGGTAAGAGTGCATCAGGTCAACTCGGGTCGGGTTAATTTGGATTAATTCCATAACCTATTCGGGTCGGGTTTGGGTTGGGTCATACTTGAGTCGGGTCACGTCGGATCATACTTCTTATCGGGTTTGCATCGGGTTTAGGTCGGGTTAATAATAGATCAGGTTACATTCGGGTCGGGTGAACAATAGGTCGGGTTTAATTCGGGTTTTCACGGGTTAAAACGGGTTAGGGTAATTCTCGGGTTCGAGACGGGTTCGGTTCAAGTCAATAATTTGCGGGTTAGCATCAGGTCGGGTCATTATTCGGGTTTGGTTCAAGTCAATGATTTGCGGATTATAATCAAGTCGGGTCATTTTCAAGTCGGGTCATTCTCGGGTTCAAGTTGGGTTCGGTTCAAATCAATAATTTGCGAGTTATAATCAAGTTGGGTCAATTCCAAGTCGGGTCATTCTCGGATTCAAGTCGGGTTATGTTCAAGTCAATAATTTGCAGGTTACAATCAGGTCGGGTCATTTTCAAGTCAGGTCGGATTCAAATAACTATAAACAGATAATTATCATTTTTATCAAGCTAATTATTTCCTTTAACTAGAATATATATGGCAATATACTAGGGAACTATAGTCTATATTTTCAGGAAGATAATTATCTCCTTTGACCATACAACAAATACTCTGTATATACTATACTCCGTATTTAACTCTTAAATTTGAGGATGATGCTCCTTTGTTTTGCTGGCCTGGACCGACTTGGTCTCCCTAGACAAAATGCTTTGATCAACAATAATAAGGTGGTCTAAATTGCATTTAAGGTGATTTGAAATCGGGTTAGGAACAATTTGGGTTGAATTTAGGTCGGATCAATAACAAGTCATGTTAATTTCGAGTCGGGTTAGTAACAGATTGGGTTGAATTTTTTAATCGGATAAGTAATAGGTCTGGTAAAATTCGGGTCGGGTCAATAACAAGTTGGGTTGAATCTGGGTCAGGTCAATAACAAGTCTGATTGATTTCGGGTCGGGTTTGTAGCAGATTGGATTAAATTCAGGTCGGGTTAGGACCGGGTCGGGTTGAATTCAGGTCAGGTTAGTAACAAGTCAGGTTAAATTTGGGTTTTGACGGGTTATGGGTTTGGGTAAATTTCGGTTCAAGTCGGGTTCGGTGCAAGTTAATTAAATTGGCCATTGTAAATCGGTAAATTGGTGCAAGTTGTAAACCGGTAAATTGGCCATATAACAAATTGGATGGTTCGACACACCCAATTGGACTCCCGGAGGGTATTAGGGACCATGGTAAACATTTTGGCAATTATTATTTTCAGGCGAAAAAAGTCTAAGAATTTCAAAATTAAAGGCTAATATCCACGCTTTTTGAGAAATTTTGGAGGTTTCGGGGCCCGGTATCGAAAAGCCTTGAGATTCTAGGGAATAAATTTCGGGGTCATATAATGTCGTTTGGAACCATATATGATCATTATTTGTTGTCATAAATGTTCGTGGTAGACATGTGTTAATGAAATCGGGCAAGTTGTAAACCGGTAAATTGGCTGTTTAAATGCAAATTGGATGGTTCCACCCACCCAATTGGACTTCCGGAGGGTATTAGGGATCATGGTAAACATTTTAGAAATTTTTATTTCCGGGCGAAAAAAAAGACAAAAATTTCCAAAATTGAAGGCTTAATGTCCACGCTTTTTTGAGAAATGTTGGAGGTTTCGGGGCCCGGTGTCGCAAAGTCTTGAGATTTTAGGGAATACATCTGGAGGTCATATAATTCCGTTTGGAACCATATATGATCATTATATGTTGTCATAGATGTATGCATATGGTAGGCTTGAGTTAATAAAATTGACACAAGTTGTAAATAAGTAAATTGGTCGTTTAAAGGCAAATTAGATAGTTCCATTCACCTAATTGGACTCCCGGATGGTGTTAGGGACCATGTAAACATTTCAGCAATTTTTATTTTCGAGCGAATAAAAGTCAAAAAATTCCAAAATTGAAGGCTAAGATCCACGTATTTTAAGAAATTTTGGAGGTTTCGAGGCCCGGTGTCGAAAAGCCTTGAAATTTTAGGAGATACATCTCGGGGTAATATAATGTAGTTTTGAACCATATATGATCATTATTTGTTGTCATAAATGTTCGTGGTAGGCTTGAATTAATGAAATCAGTACAAGGTGTAAATCGGTAAATTGGTCGTTTAAAGGCAAATTAGATGGTTCCACCCACCCAATTGGACTCCCGGAGGATATTAGGGGCCATGATAAACATTTCGGAAATTTTTATTTCCGGGCAAAAAAAGTCAAAAAATTCCAAAATTGAAGGCTAATATATCCACGCTTTTTGAGAAATTTTGGAGGTTTCGGGCCCCGGTGTAGAAAAGTCTTGATATTTTAGGCGATACATCTCGGGGTCGTATAATGCCATTTGGAACCATATATGATCATTATATGTTGTCATTAATGTTCGTAATAGTCTTGAGTTAATGAAATCAGTGCAAGTTATGAATCAGTAAATTTGTCGTTTAAAGGCAAATTGGATGGCTCCGCCATCCCTATTAGACTCCCGTAGAATATTAGGGACCATGGTAAACATTTCGGTTTTATTTCCGGGCGAAAAGTAGTCATAAAATTCCAAAATTGAAGACTAATATCCACGCTTTTTGAGAAATTTAGGAGGTTTCAGGGCCTGGTGTCGAAAAGTCTTGAAATTTTAGGGGATACATCTCGGGTTCAATTAATGTCGTTTGGAACCATAGATGATCATTATTTATTGTCATAAATGTTCGTGATGAAATCGGTGCAAGTTATAAACCAGTAAATAGGCCATTTAAAGGCAAATTGGATGGTTCCACTCACCTAATTGGACTCCCGAAGAGTATTGGGGACCATGGTAAGCATTTCGGCAATTATTATTTTCGAGCGAAAAAAGTCTAAAAATTCCAAAATTTAAAGGCTAATGTCCACGCTTTTTGAGCAATCTTGGAGGTTTCGGGGCCCGATATTGAAAAGCCTTGAGATTCTAGGTAATACATTTCAGGGTCATATAATGTCGTTTGGAACCATATATGATTATTATTTGTTGTCATAAATGTTCGTGGAAGGCATGTGTTAATGAAATCGATGCAAGTTGTAAACCGGTAAATTGGCCGTTTAAAGGCAAATTAGATGGTTCCACCCACCTAATTGGACTTCCGAAGGGTATTAGGGTCCATGGTAAACATTTCGGCAATTTTTTTTTCGGGAGAAAAAAAGTCAAAGTTTTCCAAAACTGAAGGCTTAATTGTCCGCGCTTTTTGAGAAATTTTGAAGGTTTCGGGGCCCGGTGTCGCAAAGTCTTGAGATTTTAGGGAATACATCTGGAGGTCATATAATTCATTTTGGAACCATATATGATCATTATATGTTGTCATAGATGTTCGTGGTAGGCTTGAGTTAATGAAATCGGTGTAAGCTGTAAACCAGTAAATTAGTCGTTTAAAGGAAAATTAGATGATTCCACTCACCCAATTGGACTCCCGGAGATATTAAGGACCATGGTAAGAATTTCGGCAATTTTTTTTTTCAGGCGAAAAAAGTCAAAAAATTCCAAAATTGAAGGCTAAGATCCACGCTTTTTGAGAAATTTTGGAGAATTCGAGGCCCGGTGTTGAAAAGCCTTGAAATTTATGGGATACATCTCGGGTTCATTTAATGCCGTTTGGAACCGTTTATGATCATTATATGTTGTCATAAATGTTCGTGGTAGGCTTGATTCAATGAAATCGGTGCAAGTTGTAAACCGGTATAATGGTCGTTTAAAGGTAAATTGGATGGATACACCCACCCAATTGGACTTCTGGAGGGTATTAGGGACCATGGTAAAAATTTCGGCAATTTTTATTTTTGGGCGAAAAAAAGTCAAAAAATTCCAAAAGTGAAGGCTTATTTATCCATGCTTTTTGAGAAATTTTGGAGGTTTTGGGGCACGGTGTCGAAAAGTCTTGAGATTTTCGGGAATACATCTCGGGGTCATATAATGCCGTTTTGAACCATATATGATCATTATTTGTTGTCATAAATGTTTGTGGTAGGCTTGAGTTGATGAAATCGGTGCAAGTTGTAAACCGGTAAATCGGTTGTTTAAAGGCAAATTGGATGGTTGCATCTAGTGATGTCAGATCAGGAAAACGGGTCGGGTTTTGGTCGGGTAAGAGTGGGTCTGGTTATCTCGGGTCGGGTCAATTCGGGTTAATGTCGTAACCTATGCGGGTCAGTGAACAATAGGTCGGGTTTAATTCGGGTTTTTACGCGTTAAAACGGGTTAGAGTTATTCTCGGGTTTGATTCAAGTCAATAATTTGCGGGTTAGAATCGATATGATCGGGTCATTCTCGGGTTTGAGTCGGTTTCTGTTCAAGTCAATAATTTGCGGGTTATAATCAGGTCGGGTCATTCTCGGATTCGGTTCTAAACAATAATTTGCGGGTTATAATCAAGTTGGGTCATTTTCGTCATTCTCGGGTTCAAATCGGGTTATGTTCAAGTCAATAATTTGCGGGTTACAATCATGTCGGGTCAAATTTGGGCCCAGCTAACTACAAATAGATAATTATCATTTTTATCAAGCTAATTATTTTCTTTGACTTTAATATATATGGCAACATACTAGGGAACTATAATACATAATTTAGGAAGATGATTATCTCCTTTGACTAAACAACAAATATATACTATATTTAACTCTTAACTTTGGGTATGATGCTCCTTTGTTTTGTTGGCCTGGACCGGCTTGGTCTCCTTAGACAAAATGCTTTGATCAACAATAATAAGGTGGCCTAAATTGAATTTAAGGTGATTTGAAATCGGGTCAGGAACAATTTGGGTTGAATTTAGGTCAGGTCAATTACAAGTCGTGTTGATTTTGGGTCGGGTTGGTAACAGATCAGGTTGAATTTTTAGGTCGGGTAAAATTCGGGTCGAGTCAATAACAAGTCGGGTTGAATTTGAGTCGGGTCAATAACAAGTTGAGTTGATTTCGGATCGTGTTAAATTTGGGTCGGGTTGAATTCAGGTCGAGTTAGTAACAAGTCGGGTTAAATTCGGGTTTTGACGAGTTAAAACGGGTTTGGGTCAATTTCGGTTCAAGTCGGGTTCGGTTCAAGTCAATAATTTACGAGTTACATTAGGGTCGGGTCATCTCCAGGTCGGTTCATGTTCGAGTTCGGGTCTCACATAGTCGGGTAAATTCGGGTCTAGGGTTGGTTTCAGGTCGGGTTTAGGTCACCATTTTTTCGGGTTCAGATGGGTCGGTTAATAATCGGGTTCGGGTCGATATTTCAGGTCGGGTCAACTTTTGACAGCTCTATGTCAAAGACATGCAAGCGCGAAATAATCCATTGGTATATTAGAATAGAGACGTGTAATACTTTGGCATTTGCATATAATCTGTGATGTTATATGGAATATAAATTTTCATAAATTTTACTAATAAAAAGTGGATGATTTTACGGTGGTTATTTGAAAAATGACTACTAATATTGTTTTACTGATATATAATATGATAAATTCATTTTTTTTTCACATTATAAAATGACCACAATTAGTCTTATAATATCTACAATGTAAATATAAATTTTAAAAAATTTAATCCAACATAAAATAAATATTTTTTGACAAACTATAAAATAAAAATAAAAATTACATAAATGAAATTAAAAATTTGATAAATCGAAAAATGTTAATAATGCTATTTAATACCATTAATTAAGTAATATATTTAATTACTTAGAAAAAAATATATCAATTATGAACTATATAATCATTAATACATTCATTATGGTAGTCTTATTTCAAACGAGTACTGTAAAATTTTGAATAAAGAGTGAAGATTGCATAAAGTTGTGTTGTTTGTGCATTGGCAGATTTATCAAACAAAGATGTTGCTATACGATATGTTTTGAAACAAGTAAAGTAAGATATTTTTTAGGACTAGAAAGGAAAAACTACTCTTGAAATCTTTCAACTTGAATCTTCACGATTTTGTCCCTATTATATAAAAAGTTGATCAAAAGAAGCTTGGCTCACTAGCTAGCCCGAAATTTGCCAAATTTTAAAATCTGTTTGAGTTTTGGGCAACTAATTTTAATTTTTAGTTTTATAACTTTGGCCTGTTTGAAATGATTAGATAATTTGCTTTTTTTGCCCAAAATAGCGAGTTTGGGTACAATTTTTTTTTCCCCTAAACTTGAATCCAATCCGACCTGAAACAATAATTTTTTTTGGCCTAGACCCGAACATCCGACCCATGATCAAGTCTACTAAAATACTATTTTCCTTTATTGTTAGATATGACCAGTGGTAGAACTAGGGGGTACACAGAGGTACAATTGTACCCCATTCTACATTTTAATAAAAAAAATTGGTAAGAAAAGAGACCGCGTGTATCAAATAGGTGGTATGGTAGGTTCTGTTAGGTAGTTACCTAAGGCAACAAATCAGCCTGTCTTTTTTTATTAACTTTAAAGAGTCCGCCTTTTTAAAAAACAGATCTTTTAGCCTTTAGGTGATATTTTAAATTTTTTCAGATGTAGATTAGTATTTTTCGATCAAAGAAACTTGTTATTCCAAATAACAGATAATCTCTTTTTACCCACAAACACATTTAGTTACTCAATAATAAGTCTTATCGTCGGAGGATGGGATGTTCCGTTGAAAAAATTATTGCAATCCACACATTATTTTGTAAATTTTTTTTATCGAAATTCATTTCGTACCCCATTTCACAAATCCTGGATCTACCATTGAATACGACTTGTTTGGGTCCAATTTAGTCCAATTGGGCCTGGTCACTGAATGATCCAATTAAAAGCCCAAGGTTAAGGTTCAACTCTCCAAATGTGCTAAAGTCAAAAATCAACATCCTCAAAGCCATGTCAAGGTCAGTCAACGGCCCAATCAGCTTGGCCCAGCCCAACTGACTTCCGGGCCCAATCCGCCTCCTTCATTAGCCAAGGTATAAAAGCCAACAATTTGGTCAATCCTTGGTAAGACAAATAAAGCCTCAAGCAACTAAACTCTTGCACAGCTTTCTCTCTCTAATATACTGACTTAAGCATCGGAGGGGCCTTCCTCGGCATCCCCCCCCGAGGCTAGTTTACGTGTATTTGTTGTGCAGGAAACCCTCGGCTCCTGCGTCGTTCGGACCGAGACCAAGTTCCCTCAAGATAAAAGGATCTTCCGAGATTAAATTGTTTTCATCCGAAACAATTTGGCGCCGTCTGTGGGGAACGCTACTAAATTTCGCGTCAGTCATCAAACACTCCGGCAGTCGCCATGACTAAGAGTGGAAAGAGTTCCAAGAAGGCTAAGAAGGGAGGAGGCCGGATTACGGTGAGGGAACGCCAGCCGGTTTATCCCTCCCCGGAGCAAGCCTCTTCCGAATCGGAGGCCCCCATTTCTCCGGAAAGGGAAGCCTCAAGAGGTCCTAGCCTCCAGGAGGAGAACACCTCGCACCACACTCGGCAGCCGGGGCCATCCCCGAGACCGAGTGGCTCAGGTGCGAGGAACTCCCCGCCGCGCCATAGCG
Source organism: Chenopodium quinoa (assembly GCF_001683475.1). Lineage (NCBI taxonomy): Eukaryota > Viridiplantae > Streptophyta > Magnoliopsida > Caryophyllales > Amaranthaceae > Chenopodium > Chenopodium quinoa. The sequence goes on along the minus strand of NW_018745024.1, from coordinate 10,276,860 downwards.
TGCAATCCAGGTCACATCCGCGGGAGACTCCTCCCTCCGGACCCTCCACCGAGGAAGTGGCCAGAGCAGTGGCCATCTGCATGGAGTTCCTTAAAGCTCAAGGGGCTCCAATCCAGATGCCTGATGATCACCAGCCGAGAAACCTGAAAAGGAGGATCGGTCAGGATGATGGTGGACAAGTTCCACCACATAGACAGCTCGGCCAGAGGTGGCGAGGGGACACCCGAAACTCCAGTAAGGAGAGGAGGAGGAACCCTCAACCCTCTGACCACTCCGAAGCTCAGAATTCCATGGGGCCCTCCAAGGACCCGGAATTCGCCCGCCAAAGCGTTCATGAACGCTTGGGTTCGAGGGAGGTGAGTGTGCATAGCCGCCTCACCTTCCCAGAGGATACCGGACCCCACCCAACCTTGTCTCAGCCGGGGACGAAAACCACTTCCACCTCTGAGAGAGGAGGGAGCGAGGTCCCTGAGGCCGGGTACAAGGGGAAGGCGGTCATGGTTCCATCGAACTCGCCCTTCCAGAAGTGGATTCTGGAAGAGCATGTGCCAACGGTCAAAATCCCGGCACATATTACTTACGATGGTACCTCAGATCCTAAGGATCACATTGCCTCTTACGAGGGGCACATGTATCTGAACCCGAGGTCTGAGGCTACCTGGTGTAAATACTTTCCTACGACCCTCAAAGGTGTTGCCCAGTCCTGGATCACCAAAGGGCTCAAGGAAGGCTCCATAACCGGTTGGAACGACCTCTCCAACAAGTTCAAGAGCAAATCCTCTACGGCCAACCGCCGAGAGAAGACCACTGCAGAGCTAATGAGTCTGCAGCAGGCGGAGGACGAGAGCCTCCGCGACTATCTGACTCGCTTCAGCAACGAGTCATCCGGAATCACAAGCCTGGATCAAGGCCTGGCCGTGTTCGCGCTACGGAACGGCCTCCAAGCTGGAAAGTTCCTGGACTTCATGGTCATGCATCCCCCGCAGACCCTGGAGGAAGCCTTGGAAGCATCGGATAGGTTCATCCGAGCCGAGGAGTGGAACAGATCCAGGTCTCAGTCTCGTCCGAGAATTGAGAAGCCGAAAGGGCAGCAGCCCGAAGTCTCGGCGCAGAGGAAAGGGAAGGCTAAGGCCTCAGAACCGTCCTCTGCTGCCGAGCCGAAGAAGGAAAGACACTTTCCCTACACGGGAAGGTACGATTCATACACTCCACTCTCCCTTCCCCGTGCTAAGATTTTCAGCACGACGAAGGACGAGCGGAGATTCAAAAAACCTCGTCCGTTGCCTCCCTGGCATCAGACGAGGGGAAAGGACCAGTGGTGCGAGTTCCATGACTCACCCGGACATCGCACCGAGGACTGCGTCCAGCTGAAGGACCAGATTGAGGATCTGGTCCGCAAGGGGTACCTGAGCCAATACCTCGCGGACAGGCGCGAGGAGAAAAAAGCTGAAAAAGATTCTCGGCAGGACCTCAACTTCGCTCGGAAGAAGGATAAGGGACCTCAGGGCAAGGAGTCCCTCGACATCCTAGTTATTTCCGGGGGAATCTCGCGAGGCACAGCCAAACGCCAACTGAGGGGTCTAACCCATCAGATTCATCAGGCTGAGCTTCGGCAGTCCCAGTCACCGGCGCCGAACATCCTGTTCACAGCCGAAGACTGTGAGGGGGTGGTATACCCCCACGATGACCCACTAGTAATCATTCTGGGCATCGCCAACCGCAACGTCTGGCGGACCCTCGTCGACGGCGGTAGCGGGGCGAACATCCTCTTCCGAGGAGCGTTCGACCAGCTGAGGATGGGAGCCGAGCACCTGGCCCCCGCACCCTACCCGGTGTCTGGATTCAACGGCTCTTCCTCGTATCCTGACGGGAAGATTACACTTCCTGTCACCATCGGCGAAGGCCGAGCAGCTAGGAATATCATGGCCGAATTTTTGGTCGTAGATGCTCCATCTGCATACAACGTGATCATGGGGAGACCCCTCATTCACGGCATTCAAGGAGTCGTCTCCACGTATCATCAAATCATGATATACGTTTCAGACGAGGGACGCTCCGAGAAAATAAAGGGCAGTCAAAAAGAAGCCCGCCGATGCAATCACCTCAAGCCATCCACGTCTCGCCGAGGCGACCGTGGCGATGGGGAGGAAAAGCACCGGGACCGAAACGCCAAAAAGCCGAGAGGCTCAGACGTTTCGGCTAATGAAGCCCCAGACAACGAGAAATCTGATGGGGGCCAAAAGGCTGACTCCGCCTCAGAGCCGAACGACTCTGATGGCCAGCCGCGGTCAGGAAAGTCTGCTAATATTGATAGCAGGCCGGAATTCGAGGAATCCAACTCTAAGAGCATGGAGACGGATGACCTGACCGAGTCAATAGAACTGACCGTAGGAGATCCGAACAGATGTGTTAGCATCGGGTCGTCACTGGAGCCAAACACCCGTGCGGCACTCGTCCAACTCCTACGGGCCAGTGGAGACGTGTTCGCCTTCTCAGCCGCAGAAATGCCCGGGATTGATCCGGACTTCGTCTCCCATAGGCTTAATGTCGACCCCTCCAGTCGACCCATTAAGCAGAAAAAGCGGAACTACTCCGCCGAAAAGAACCAGAACATCGCAGCTGAGGTCGATAAGCTCCTAGATGCTGGGTTCATTGAACCCTGTCAGTATCCGGAGTGGCTGGCCAATGTTGTAATGGTTCAGAAGGCAAATGGTAACTGGAGGATGTGCGTTGACTTCACGGACCTGAATAGGGCATGTCCCAAGGACTCCTATCCGCTGCCGAGGATCGACCAACTGGTCGACTCGACAAGCGGGCATGCTCTGCTCAGTTTCATGGACGCATTCTCGGGATACCATCAGATCTTCATGCACCCCGAGGACCGAGCTAAAACAGCGTTCATAACAAGTTCCGGGTTGTACAATTACAGAATGATGCCCTTCGGATTGAAAAATGCGGGGGCAACATATCAGAGGCTGGTTGATCAGGTTTTCGCCGAGCAAAAAGGCCGAAACATGGAGGTTTATGTTGACGACTCAATCGTCAAAAGCATAAAAGAAAAAGATCATGTCACGGACCTAGCCGAAACCTTCGCCACCCTCAGAAAATACAAAATGAAGCTGAATCCGAAGAAATGTGTCTTCGGCGTGAAGTCAGGCAAGTTCCTCGGCTTCATGGTCAGCAAGAGGGGGATTGATGCAAACCCCGCCAAAGTACAAGCTGCTTTAGACCTCCCCGAGCCGAAGACAAAAAGGGATATTCAGCGTCTAGCCGGGAGAATGGCTGCCTTGTCCAGGTTCATCTCACGAGCCTCAGACAAAGGGCTCCCTTTCTTCAAGGCGCTGAAGCTCCAAAATTCAAAAGGCATTGAATGGGGAGACGAACAAAAGTCAGCCTTTCAGCAGCTCCGTGAACACCTGGCTCAACTCCCAACACTGGCAAGGCCAGTCGTAGGAGACATCCTATACTTATACGTGGCGGTCAGTCCAGCCACGGTAAGCGCGGTGCTGCTAAGGGAAGAAGAAAAAGTTCAACAGCCGATCTATTTCGTCAGCCACACCCTGACGGATGCCGAGACGCGCTACCCATTGTTAGAAAAAGTGGCTTATGCAGTGGTGGTGGCTGCTCGGAAGTTGCGACCCTATTTTGATTCTCATCAAATAGCGGTTCTAACTGATCAGCCGTTAGAGAAAGTCCTCGGCAAGGTTGAAAAATCCGGTAGACTAGCAAAGTGGGCTTTCGAGCTCACCGAGTTCAGTATCGGTTATCAGCCGAGAACAGCCATCAAGGCGCAAGCCTTGGCAGACTTCTTGGCCGAGTGCTCCTATCAGGAGACTCTGGATGCAAGGAGGAAAATCTGGACCGTCTTCACGGATGGGTCCTCCACCGTGAACGGTTCGGGGGCAGGGGTCGTCATTACCTCTCCCGAAGGCAAAACCTTCGAGTATGCACTAAAATTTTCATTCAAAGCCTCTAACAACGAGGCCGAATATGAAGCAGCCATTGCTGGCTTAGACCTGTGCATATCGTTGGAAGCCGAGCATGTCTACCTCAAGACAGATTCTCAGCTGGTCGCCAATCAGATCCGGGGGGAGTATGAGGCTAAAGAGCCTTCAATGGCAGCTTACCTCACAAGGATCAAATCGACAATTGCGAAGCTGAGATCTTTCGAAGTAGAGCTGATCCCAAGGGGTCAAAATGCTCAAGCGGACGCACTCTCCAAACTTGCAAGCTCAACTCTGACTGAGTTAAGCCGTTCTGTCTATGTGGAGGTGCGCCGAGAAAAGAGTGTAGCCGAAGCAATATCAATCTGCTGCGCTGCACTCGAGCCGAGCTGGATGGATGACATCCTGGCTTATAAACTCAGGGACGAGCTCCCCGAGGATAGGAATTCGGCCTCCAAGATAAAGCGGATCAGTTCACGATTCCTCGTCTTCGGCGGCCAACTCCTCAGAAAATCCTTCTCCGCTCCATTATTGAAATGCGTGGGTCCAACGGATGCCGACTATATTCTCCGAGAGATTCACCTCGGCATCTGCGGAAACCACATAGGAGGGAGAACCTTAGCCCACAAAGCTCTCAGGGCAGGGTATTTTTGGCCTACAATGATCTCGGATGCAAAGAACATGGTCAGAAAATGCGAGAAATGCCAAAAATTTGCACCGATAATCCATCGGCCATGCCTAGATCTCCAGCCAATTCTTAATCCTCTTCCATTTGCACAATGGGGGTTGGATATTCTGGGACCCTTTCCCGAGGCCCCATACAAAAGAAAGTGGCTGATAGTCGGAATCGACTATTTCAGCAAATGGATTGAAGCGGAAGCTGCTTCAAGCATATCTGAGCAAACTGTCAGACAGTTCATCTGGCAGAACATAATAACTCGGTTCGGCATCCCAAAAGTTTTTGTGTTCGACCACGGCAGACAGTTTGACAACCTGCCCTTGCGCCGATACACTGATCAATTCGGGATAAAATTGGCTTACTCCGCGGTTTGCCACCCTCAGAGTAATGGCCAAGCCGAAGCCGCAAATAAACAGATCCTTAACGCTCTCAGAAAAAGAGTAGAGGATCAAAAGTCCAAGTGGGTAGAGGAACTTCCGGGAACCCTCTGGTCACTCCGGACAACCGAGAAGGAGGCAACGGGGCATTCACCTTTTCAGCTGGTGTATGGATCCGAAGCAGTGCTTCCAGTGGAAGTGGGCTCAGAAAGCCTACGAGTGAATCTCTTCTCAGCCGAGGAAAATGAGCAGCTCATGAAAGAGTCCCTCGACTTCCTTGACGAGATTAGAGATCTAGCCCGAGAAAGGATGGCTGCACACAAGCTCAGAATGAGCAAGTCCTACAACCGAAGAGTCTATCAACGACCTCTCAGAGTTGGGGATTTAGTTTTGAGGAATGCTGCAGCTGTTCAAAAAAGTCGCATTCATGGCAAACTCTCAGCATCTTGGGAGGGACCTTATGAAATTTATCAAGAGCTTCAGCCCGGTACCTTCAGACTCAAACAAATGGATGGCACCGAGCTGAAAAACCATTGGAATGCCGATGTGCTCAAAAAATACTATGTGTAAATCCTTCGGATAGTACAATCTATGTAAGTACACTGATTTTGTTTATAAAAAGGCCATCGAGCCAGTATTCATTCAGATTGCTTTCTACGGTTTTTCAAAAATTCAAGGTTTCATTCGGCGCTGTCCGGGGTATTGCATAATGATGCCTTGTACCTCGGCAAGCCGTAAAACCTGCCAAAAAAGGATACAAGCCCGAAGTATTGCATAGTGATGCCTTGTACTTCGGAGAAGCTGTTCCTTTGGGCAAAAAGGCCATAGACTTATCCGAAACATAGCCTAAAAAATAGGAACTGATAAAGCCCCGAAGTATTGCATAGTGATGCCTTGTACTTCGGATGAATCAGTTCCGGGTGGTAGTTGCAACTCTGAAGTATTGCATGATGATGCCTCGTACTTCAGATAAACTGCTGCCCCGGCATGGTGTTTCGGATAGTTGTTCCCTTGGATGAATTGAAGAAAGTGTCACAAGAGTACCATCTCTAGAGTGAAAACTCTCAGGTGGGAAATCAGTACTTTAAAAACAGATGTAGAAAATAAAGCAAAGTGTTAAAAGATCCTCGGCTTAGCCGAGAAAAATTATCAGCCATTCCAGAATTCAGAAGACCTCATCTTCAGATTTCTGGGGGGGCAGAGGGAAATAGAGAAATGGCACAACTGATCTAATACCCTTCAGCTCAGCCGAAGTTTGATACTTATGTCAGTTTTTTCACAAGTTGAAAACATCCGAGTACAAACGGCAAAAAGAAGTCTCAGCAGAAATGATTCTCGCTAGCCGAAGTTCTGCACTTAGCAAATATTTGAAAGATCATTCAAAGAAAGCAGTAAAGTGCGAAGACTGGTAAAGCGAAGAGAAAAAAATACACGAGAAAGCTGAGAAAGTGAACTTCTTTGAAATAAAAATGTTGAATTACAAAAATAGTCGGCAGCCGCCCACAAGCGGAAAGTAACAGCTGCCGAAATACGTACAGGCAAAATAAAAATATAATAAGCTGTTGTACGATAAGGCAAGCTGAAGCAAAAAAAAAACAAAAGGCAAAAATTCAGAAAGCGGCAAGTCTAAAGTTGAGCGCATGATGAACCGCAAGATTCTGAAGACGACTGCCCGAGTTCCTATGCTCCAGCCTGAGGATCAGACTGATCAGCTTCATTGGGCCCAATGGTGGTCTCAGCTCCAGCAGCAGAAGAAGCAGGCTTTGCACTCTGCCGAGCCTCCCTTTCCCTCTGCTCAGCCTCCAACTCCATCCTCTCAGCTTCTTCCTCGGCTTCCTCAGCCTTAAGGATTTCAGCTTCGATTGGAGTGGCATACTTCATGTGAGGGTCTTCGGGATCTTGGACCCATTCAGCACATTTGGACCAGTCCAGCTTCGGCTCAGCATGAAGGCAGACCCTTCGGCACACTCTGAACCCGTTTCTAAAACCCATTTCATACTCTTCTTGGGTATAGATACGGACTTTGAGTAGAGCCTCAGCATCGGCCAACTTCTTCTTCGTCTCCTCCAAGTCTTCCTCGGATCTCTTCAGCTCATCGACGAGCTTGGAGGAGGAGCCTTTCAGCTCGGTACACTCTTGCTGAACCTGGGAAGCCTCGGCCTGAACTTGGACCATTTCTTCCTTCTTGGCAGTGAGCTGATCCTCAGCCTCTTGTAGCTTAGCTCTTTGAGCTTCAGCAGCAGCAGCAGCCCTTGAGAGTTGGACATCCCTAGCTTGGAGCATCTCTTCAGCAGCCATTCTGCTGGCTTCAAGAGATTCTAGCTGATGCTGCACCTCAGCCTGTGCAGCAGCTCCTTGGATTCGGCTCTCGATAGCAGCCTTGAACTTGGAGATGTCCACCCCCAGGGGCTCTTGGAGGAATTTTTCCCCTTCCATCAGTGGGGGAAAAACCTCCATCTCCATAGCATCACAGAAGGTTTTCAGAGCTTCGGCAGCTTTTTTACCGTACTCCTCAACCTCCTGCTGCTTCTCTTCAGCTGCTGCTTGCTTCAGCTTAGCAAGCTTAACTTCCTCTTCAGCCACCTTCCTTTCGTGCACAGCAGCGTCTACCCTATCTTGTAGGGTATCAATCAGCTCTACAGTGAGAGTCTGATTGTGCACGAACTGAAAACAGGGGCACAAGTTAAAAAAGTAAAAAATAATAGCTGAAAGGTTGAGTTCAGAAAGAAATCAAGGCAAGGAGAATTACCTGCATCATCAGCAGTTGGTTGGACCTGGCAGGGTCAGGAACTGATCTGCTGGATTCGCCCATCCCAGCAGTGGCCTTCAGCGACCAAATCCTTGCCCTATCTACTTCGGACAGGCCAGCAAAATCGCCGAAGTAGGCTGCAGCACCTTCTCGGTTCTGACCCCATATGAGGTCCCAGATGTGGTCTGGGACTGGAATTCGGGGGGCCGAGAAACCCATTTCTCCAGACTGCAGCGTCTGGAAGGAAGGGAAGGATGACGATGGAGCCTCTTTAGCTTTGGGTGGCTCAACGTCCTCCTCCTTCTCAGAAGAGTCAATTATTGTGACCTCTTCTTCTTCAGGTGTGAGGACGAAGGCCCCAACCTCTCTGGCAATGTCCGCCGTGAAACCCTCAGCACTGGGCATCACGGCGTCTCCATCCTTGCCCTCGGCGGCACTCTCTCGAGCTTCTTCCAGAACCTCTCCCTTAGGTTTGGGAGTTCTCTGATCCACCTCCATCTCGGGGGTGGCGGAGAGGCCCTTGGGGGTGATTGAGGCGGTGGCCGGGGAACCCTCGGCGATCCATTGCCTTCCTCGGGTTCCCTTATTTCAACGCCGATGGTCATCGGCCTCCGCTGAAAGTCATGCGGGCCGATGATGGCCATTCTTCGGCGCCTCTTCTGAAGCGGCTGCTCGTCCATACCCGAGTCTGAAGACTCTTCTTGTACTTGGTCTTCGGGACGAACAGGGGCTTTCCCTTCCCTGTGTCTGCTGCTCTCTTCAGACTGTAAAGGGCAGGCAGGGGGAAGAATGTGAGTAAAAAAAAAAAAAAAAGAAGAAGACAAAGTTAAGTCTAAAGGCTCACCGAGGTCTTCAGCAAAGCCTCGTCTTCTTCAGCTGCCCTAGCCGCAGCTTCTTCAGCAACTCTAGAGGACCCTTCTCCACCTTCACAAGCTTCAATAACCCGTGCAACCTCTTCGGCTGTACGGGCAGCTTCAGCTTCTTCTTCCAGCAGCTGAAACAAGGGATCCCTCTTCTTCCACCAAGGCTTCTGCCTCTGATACAGAGCAACAGCCTCAATTTGGAAGTGGGAAGAGTCTAGGTGAACCTCTCGGCGCCTTGGTTCAGTGATAGGGGGAGCCCGATCAGTTACGACTCGTTCTCGGTTGACGCCAAGGCGAGCGTAATCAATGCCGACGTTGGTCTCGTCCCGTTCTGAAAAAGAAAAGGGGAGAAGTCAATTCAGTTAGTTCGGCACATCACAAGAAAGCAAAATGAAAGAAGAAAAGAGATAATTAAAAGGCCTCGGCCCCAGCCGACGAAGATTACCATCCCTAAACTTTCGGCTGAGGCCGACAGCTGCCAGCATATTCTCTTGGAAAACATAGTGCGTATCGGGGAGCCAAGTCTCCGGGATATGTTGCATTCGGCCGCTGCCTCCCCGGTTCGGCAGCTTGCCGAAGATGTTCTGCTGATTAAGGTTCGGGTCTGGCCCGCTATCTTCGGGAGGACCTAAACTTCCCATATCAGGATCCGGCTCGGCAAGATACCGGGGAGCGCTGAAAACGTAAGGGTGGCTCGGCTCCGTGGGTGCCCTAACCCAAATCCATTGACCTCTCCAGTCCTTGTCTGAAGAGTCGTTCGGCCACATGGTTAGGAACGGGGGCCGAGACTCAATCCGATACCACCCAGAGCCATGGCATCCGTGCCCACTTTGAATGTTTGGCACTAGCCGATGGAGCCTTTTGAAGCAATGCAGGTTCGGCACGTACCTGAAGAATTTGCAGACCCATAAGTACGTCATTACCCTTCGGATGCTGGTGGGGGTCAGCTGGCACAGGGAAATGTTGTAATGGATCAGCAAGTCTCGGACGAAAACGTCCAAAGGGAACCTCAGCCCATACTGAAGCTGTCTCGTGTACACCCCCACATACCCCGGGGGTGGACGATGGATTCTATCGGATGCTGAGGGCATTCGGCACCAATATCCATCAGCTTCAAAAATGCCGTAGTGCAACTCAATTTGCTCGGCAAATCGATATTGATCGGCGTTCTCTACCCACCATGAGTAGGGGCGGTTCTTTATCATGGCCGAAGCGACTTCGGCATCCTCCCACTCTGAAAACCCTGGGAGGATATCCCAAAGGACAGCGGGAACTTCATCATCCCGTCCTGAAGCGCTCACCCCCTCAGCCCTCTGAGGAGGAGCCGAAGAAATGGGAGTCGCCCTAACCCCTTCAGCAGGGTCAGACTCTGTCCTTCGTCCATTCCAGGTCCCAATCCTGTCCCTGGGGTCGGGGATTAGCCTTGCTCTTCTTGGAGCACGGGCTCCACCTCTAACTCCCCTCACCATTGACGAATTTCGAAGGAAAAAGTCGAAAAAGGGGAAAGAGTGCAAAGTCGAAGAAAAATGAAATAAAATCAAAGGAATTTACCTTGATCTGAAGCAAAAGTCGCCGATTTACGAATTGGTAGTGACAAGTCTCAGCTTCTAAGCTTAATGCTCGGGGAATTTGCGAAGTTTTGATGCGGGCTCTTGAGCGTTCTTGAGAATTCTGGGTTTGTGTTGATGAATGAGTGGGGAGAGAAGACGCGCCTCTATTTATATCTCCAGAAATGGGAATTCAAGGAGTCTGCGTTTCAATTTCTCTCAAGCACCCCACTAAGTAACCGTTAAACACACGACCTTGCAGTTAAATCGCCCACTACCCATCCAACTTCCGCAATTATCCACATTAACTGTTGTTATCTCATTAATCATGGGTTAATTACGGTTTAAATTCACATTTTTGGATTAACAAATCATTCACTTCCCTCCTTTTCTGATTAAATCAAACCCGACCCGTCATCCTTCCAAATCGGGTCTGGGGGGCAAGTTGTTTGGGTCCAATTTAGTCCAATTGGGCCTGGTCACTGAATGATCCAATTAAAAGCCCAAGGTTAAGGTTCAACTCTCCAAATGTGCTAAAGTCAAAAATCAACATCCTCAAAGCCATGTCAAGGTCAGTCAACGGCCCAATCAGCTTGGCCCAGCCCAACTGACTTCCGGGCCCAATCCGCCTCCTTCATTAGCCAAGGTATAAAAGCCAACAATTTGGTCAATCCTTGGTAAGACAAATAAAGCCTCAAGCAACTAAACTCTTGCACAGCTTTCTCTCTCTAATATACTGACTTAAGCATCGGAGGGGCCTTCCTCGGCATCCCCCCCCGAGGCTAGTTTACGTGTATTTGTTGTGCAGGAAACCCTCGGCTCCTGCGTCGTTCGGACCGAGACCAAGTTCCCTCAAGATAAAAGGATCTTCCGAGATTCGATTGTTTTCATCCGAAACACGACTAATATGAGTAGGAGAGTAAGTAATAGTCGGTTCGATAGGTGAGGGCCGGGTAACACTCGCTAGAAAACTAGCACTCCTAGTTCATGTAATCTTTTACCTAACGACCTCTTTCTTTTTTTGTAGATCTTTTCAAAATTTTACATCAAGTTGCTTTAATAGATCTTGTACCCTACAAGCTTTTCCTTATTATGGCTTTAATTTGTTGTTGATGTTGATGCAGTTTGTTTGGTGTCAATTAGTTATTGGTGGAAAAATAATAAAGTTAACAGATCAGAAACAATTTAATTTGATAATAATAGCCACTAGTAAGGTATTTATGTACCCTTTTACCTCTTTGGGTTCACTCTAGCCAAGGTTTTCAGCAAGCATCTTCCTATTTTTGTCAAAATAAGATATGTTTGTATTAGTACTCCATAATTTCTTTTCTTTTTTCTCATAAACACTTTTTTTTTAATGAAGTTAATTAGTCTCTAACATAGGACAAACCTAACTCGTTAACAAAGATGATTCAAGAAAACACAATATAATTATAAGTCAGTTAAGTACATGATTAATCACAAATTTACACATTTTATATGATAAACCATGTCACAATGACTTTTTGCACGTATGATTTTACTCCAATTCAAGCTAGAAGCAACACTATGAATGCGAGTAACAATTCTCCATCTAGTCAAGTAAGCAATATTTTACTTACAAAGAACGTAAACCCTAGCTTCTATAGGGTGTAGTCACATTGAAGAATGTTGAGCCATATGAACACCAGCCAACACTATGAATGAGAGATTAACCAAAAATGACTTAATTAATTGAAACCCTAATTTAATAATGTGTTGATACATACTAGTATATGCGCGTGTGAGAGAGTTATAGACATGGATCGATATTGTAGGGAGTAGGTTATATAGTTGGAGTTCATAATAAAAATTCATTTAATTATTTCAAATAAATTTACACTCCACATAATTGAATCAATGATATGAGTCATAAAATGAAATGAAGTACTCCTTTGTTAAGAAAAAATGATTGCTTTACACATTGCTCTTAATAGGGTGAGGACCACTCTGTTGTAGAAGTGACTAATGAAGATTATCAATTCAAGGATTGAAAAGGCATCTCAACATGGGGCCAATTCGAGTGAAATTAACACTCATTGAAATAATTATTGGCACAATACTACAAATCGACACTTCAAATCATTAGTGAATCGAGTGTGAAAAAAATTGAAGAGAAGAAGAGAGGATCAACCTCTCATTTATTATTATTCCTTTCATTCTAAATTTACCTTACCATCAATGATTACTGAAATTATAATAAACAGTTGTAAATGAAAAAAAAAAAAAAAAAAAAAAAGTTAAGAGGGATGACTAGTAGGATTTGTTTGGGTCCAATTTAGTCCAATTGGGCCTGGTCACTGAATGATCCAATTAAAAGCCCAAGGTTAAGGTTCAACTCTCCCAAATGTGCTAAAGTCAAAAATCAACATCCTCAAAGCCATGTCAAGGTCAGTCAACGGCCCAATCAGCTTGGCCCAGCCCAACTGACTTCCGGGCCCAATCCGCCTCCTTCATTAGCCAAGGTATAAAAGCCAACAATTTGGTCAATTCTTGGTAAGACAATAAAGCCTCAAGCAACTAAACTCTTGCACAGCTTTCTCTCTCTAATATACTGACTTAAGCATCGGAGGGGCCTTCCTCGGCGTCCCCCCCGAGGCTAGTTTACGTGTATTTGTTGTGCAGGAAACCCTCGGCTCCTGCGTCGTTCGGACCGAGACCAAGTTCCCTCAAGATAAAAGGATCTTCCGAGATTCGATTGTTTTCATCCGAAACAGGATTGAATGTCAAAGTCGTGATTTAAAAAAAAAAATTGGTTAATGTGTAACAAAGTTTAAATAAATAGGTAATCGACAATAGTTAAAAGGATTTGGTTTTTCCTAAATTTTCCTCATATTGGCATAAATCAAAGATCTTTTTATTAACAATAGTGAGAGAATAATCCAACGATGATAATTGTGATTAAGTATTAGATACATCTTTTAACCTTAATGCTTATTCTACCATGCTATATCATACATAATGGTTATGATAATTATGCCATAAGGGTTGTGTACAAACCTCGAGATTATTTCCTAATTTGGCATTGAAATAGACGTTTTAATTAGGAAAAATCACACGTTAAATCGATAAACACATATTCTTATATCATTATATGTGGCTGGCCACACGGTGTGACTAGCTACCATGGGGGTTACTTCGTTAGTGTAATAATAGTTTTTTAGGGCCTATTCACATTTACTTAATTTCAGTTCAGTTCAGTTCAGCTCCAATCAGTTCAGTTCAGCTTCAATCAGTTCAGTTCAGTTCAATTCAATTCAGCTTCTAATTTCCCTTTCTCATAAAAAATTCATTTCAGCTTAGTTCAGTTCAGTTCAGCTTCAGTCAGTTCTGTTCAGTTCAATTCAATTCAATTCAACTTCTAATTTCCCTTTCTCATAAAAAATTCATTTCAGCTTAGTTCAGTTCAGTTCAGTTCAGCTCCAATTAGTTCAGTTCAATTAGTTCAGTAAATTGAAAGGCCTTAGGGCTTGTTCTCATATGTTTATTTTCAGTTCAGCTCTAATAAGTTCAGTTCAGTTCAGTTCAGTTAAGCTCCTAATTTCCATCTCTTATAAAATATTCATTTCATTTCAGTTCAGCTCTAATAAGTTCAGTTCGATTCAATTCAGTTCAGTTCAGCTAAGTTCAGTCAATGAAAACAAGCCATTAGTTAGTGTCACAGGGATTACTTTGTCAATGTTATAGGGGTTATTACTTCGTCATTATTATAGGGGTTACTCGATCAGTGTTATAGAAGTTACTTTTTTACAAGCGGCCACAGGGTATGGTCAGTTGCACACAAGACGGACTGTTCGATAAAATGTTTAGGATTCATTCATTGTTGTTTCTGATATTTTTATAAGGGTTAATATACTTCCTTTTTTTAGTATTAAGTTGAGAATTTTTCTACAATTCATGAGTAAATCAGTGTAATAATTGTTTATTTTTTGTCAATTCTTTTCATTTTTAGCTTCTTATATGTATCTTTTTCCTTTTTATAAAATTAAAAATAAATATTGAGAAAACCACAATTAAGTGGCTTCTAGTTATTACAGTAGTTGCTAATTTCAAAAGCAATATAAATATAGTTCATGAATTATTAAATTCACATGATTTTAGAAATCTTAAAACCCAAAACTGAAATTTGACAATGATTAGACAAGCCCATAGTTAATGCTAAGTGTTTCTAATTTAAATTCATGTGCAATATTCAATACTAAGCTATTTGATCACTTTAATGGTGAGACAGAAAAAAGAGATGGATAGCAAGATTGATTGAACCAATTTTTATTAAGATACATGTGGTCTACAATATTTGAAAATGAAGGGGTAAAATAGGAAAAATTGACAAGATGAAAATTGTTCATCAATCCATTCTAGGCATTATAGGCAAAATACCCGTGAGGTTTATGCCCAATTGCCCATGTATTACAACTGAAAGAAGGCAAAAAGAACAAAAAAAAATAAGAGGGGAAAGTTAAGATGTAACAACAAAAATATTTATTACTGGTAGAAAATAGACGGATATGCTAGAGGAGGAGAAAAAAAAAAAGAAAAAAAAAAAAAAAAAAGGAGGTTTAACGCATACCATAGAATTGAAAGTTGTTACTTATAGACACGCAGTGTTACTATTTATCTGTTTATTTACACACATCAAAATTGATAAGATAAAAAGAAACAGGGAAAATAATTACAAGTAACATTTTTACAAAATGTCTTGGTACGTATGGTGAAATTCATACCGAGTAGGTTTAATTCTTTCAATTGATTCACATTAACGAGTCTAACTTGTACTCCCTCTATCCCCTTTTATTTACACCATGGGTCTATTTTATGTGAGAGCTTTATGAGTCATATAATGCTAACAAAAAGGGGATAAAGGGAGTAAGAAATATGGGGGTGGTGGCGTAGTTGGCTAGTGTTGCGCATGTCTCATAGCTTGTAAGAAATATAGGTAAGAAATGCATAAAAAGTTACACAAAGTAAGGGTATATACCGATTTAATGAAAACAACTTAACTGAGCTGAACTAATTGGAGCTAAGCTGAAATGAATTGTTTATGAGAGAACAAAATTAGATACTGAACTAAACTGCTAAGCTGAACTGAAATTAAGCCGAACAGAATAGGTCATAAAGGCAGGGGCGGAACTATGTAGGTGCATACTCACCAGCAAAAAAAATATCAAAGAGACCACCTATTATAATAGGTGGTCTCTTTGCTGCTATTGCTGCCCAGCACTTTGTTAGATTTTTTAAAATAACAAAGAGACCAGTTATTTAGATAACAGGTCTCTTTTCTGCTGACATTGTTGCGCTGCTTTCTTTTTTCATTAAAGAGACCTGTTATATTTAATAACAGGTCTCTTAAGTTATCTCACAATTTTTTTTTTGTGCACTCCGTATAATTTTTTAATTATTCTTGTACAATAAAGTTAATTTAATGTAATAATTTTATAGTACTATTTGTTTGTAACATGTTATTTATTTCATACTTTCGACTTGTAAGATTGAATTTTTAAGTACTATTGTAGTATGGATTTTTATGTCCTATTTTTGGATTGAAATCATTTTGGTGAAATATATTTTTTATATATACATATATATAATTTTTGGATTGAAACAAGTGATCAGTTATTGATGGTGACTCACCAGTTCAAAAATCCTGGATCCGCCCCTGTATAAAGGGCTGCCTTTTTTTCGTTTATTTTTTATTTCTTTTTGACAGGCTAGTGAAGGGCTTCTTATATAGGTAGAAATTCAAAATTGATTAACATAACAATTAATTTAAGATAAATGGAGTACTTAAGTTGTTGAAATTAAATACGAAGTAGTTGGTTACAAAAATGTTCTCAGTAGTATACAACTTTACTTATGTATTGCTGTGTTGCCTTTCAGTCTATCAGAAACAGTAAAAATTTACATGGATGTATCATGGATGACCCGACCTCATTCTTTTGCACTCCAGAATTCCACATTCCAGTACTCTCTCACACCATGCTTGCATGAGTCAAAACACGATGACAAAGTGACCAACCCATACTCAAATCTTGAATTCAGACGCGATCAATACACAAAACATACTCGAAACTGGATGACCCAAAACTAACACAAACCAAAATTAATCCAAACAATACATTAACTCGAACCAAAGGTCTCCAAATCCCAATATGACCCTAACTTGTATCTGAACTGAAAGTTTCCTCACTCGGAATAGTCATCAAATATGACACAAACCTGAATTGGATAACCCGTTTCCCACAATTCCGCCTCTAAGCCTAACAGAGTAACAGCCATGATAGGCCACATTCTATTTGAGAATACTTTATAAACCATCCTTAGTTATTAGTTATCACCAAAGATTAATATACTAAGTATCAGATTTTAAACCTACCACAAAAAAGCCAGCATGAATCATCTATCAGACTATAACGTTTATAATCAGACGGGAAAAAATCATGCTTGGAGATAAAAATGTACAGCAGAACTAACAATCATTCAATTTTTTTTCTTTCCTTTTTTCTTATTTCTAATTTTTCTTTTTTTTTTCCTTGAAGAAGAATTTAGTGTTACATAGCATTAAAAGAACATATGATCACAGAAATCATCGGAACTATTTCAATCTACAACATGTACAGGTAAACTAGAAGAATGGAAAACCAGAAGCACTTGCTTTGGTAGCAATGACACAAAAGAGGTAAGAAAAGTGAATTAAAGAAAAAAATATACATCGTACCCCCCGAGTGAATGAGTCTGTTCAACAGATGCAATATTGAATGGCTATGATGGACTGAAAACCTTAAAATTACTCGAAACGTCACCCTCCATGTGGCTGAACGCTGACCAGAATTTTACTATATTTGGCACAAATCCAGCACAAAGAGAGCCGACTGGGGTTTGCTTCTCATCCTACAAAAGAAAGGTATGAAGATATCAGATTTAAATATAGTAATCCTGCAGATTACATCCTACACATTCGAAAGCACTAAAATGAACCGTAGCAGTTTACAAAACACATTGACCGCGATAAATGAACCACAAACAATACAAAGGAAGGATAGATGTAGCTTTTTTTTTTTTTTTTTTTTGAAACAAGGATAGACGTAGCTTAGGGATACACAATAAGGGTCCAATCTCAAACAACAAATGATAATTTTGCAGTGTATTAATCCTTGGATAATTAATTGCCCAGTTTATTCGTTTCTCAACAGTCAATCTACAACATGGGGTTTGCTTCTCATCCTACAAAAGAAAGGTATGAAGATATCAGATTGGCTTAATTAATTAAAATATAGGTGGAAAGAGGGTACCCAAGGCCAAAGATTAAAACCCGTCTACACTGCCCCCTACTGGACTCTCTCTACACCCAAAAAAAAAAAAAAAAAAAAAAAAAAAAAAAAAAAAAAAAAAGTGGTTGCTAGCATGTTTACGCCTACTGAGACCCTGTCACAACCATCTACTGCATTCAATAGTCCTGGGTCGCACCAACTCAACTAATACACAGAAAGTTGTAATTATATATTTTTTTACTAACAACTTTGGGTTTAAGTTTCTGGTAAACAAAAGCACTACCATAATTCAATGTGTATCTGGCTGAGTGGCTGTCTATGGGACTTGGAGAGGTCAAATATACAAATTTTAACCTAACCAGATAAGACTGCTGTTGAGAGCCACCTCTCAAAGAGCACATGAAGCTCCCATCTCTTCCTTAATCAAACCAGCTCAACTGATAATTTCCAACTAATCATTCTTCATATTTGTTTTAATTTCATTTCTTTCTACATACCTTGTGACAAATTCCTATATGTCTAAAATGCAGATCACCACATTGTACATGATCTTGATCAGTCATGAACGTAAACAAGGTGTTGGGGCATAGACTATCCTGTGTGTCGTTTTAAGGTTAGCAGCATAATTATTTCTAACAATATACATCTAAAGCGTATCGGGTCAAGAAGCATAGAATAGG
The DNA here is from genome assembly GCF_001683475.1 of Chenopodium quinoa. NCBI lineage: Eukaryota > Viridiplantae > Streptophyta > Magnoliopsida > Caryophyllales > Amaranthaceae > Chenopodium > Chenopodium quinoa. The sequence continues at coordinate 10,258,735 of NW_018745024.1, read as the reverse complement.
GCGAGGCTAAAGAAAATCAGATCAAAAATAAATGTATCCGTTAACTATGCACTTTGATTAAGGTGAAGCTACGAGTTCATACCTTCTTCAGAAAAGGCAAATACACCTCCAAGCAATTCATCGTTCTCACCATCTTCTTCAGACTTCTCTTTCTCGCGGGGGCTGCTGCTACTATCTACATCAGTAACAACTTCTGATAGCTCATGGCTTTCGTCAAGAGGTCCAGCTTTACAATATTCCTCTTCGAAAAAACCCCCAAAATCTAGTGGGTCTTGAACAGAGCTCTCATCAGCAACGTTCATACTAAAATCAGAACGGTTAGAACTAACATTTGAAGCTTCACTGCCTCCGACACTGCTGGACGATTGAACTTCCTTTGAGTTAGCTCTTTCAGCTGAGAGTGAGGCATTCTTTACAGGGGATGGACTATTTACAAGGCAGCTGTTTTCAGGTGGTGAGATTTCCATGGTAGAAGTATCATCAGTTTTTAATGAATTTTGAGTCAGTAACGGTGAAGGAAATTTAGAAGAGACTTTCATCCCATTATTAATGATCTGATTTTGCGCAATTCCCAGATAAGACTTGACTGCATCCATCTGTGCATCTGGTGCAAAGGAACCTGACAGAAAATGCAGAAGATAATTTAGATCACAGAACCAAAAACAGAGGCAAAACAAGCTTAAAAAATTTCTTACCAAAGTGGGAGTTCTGTACAGTTTGAGGATGGACAATGGCAGGAGATGGATACTTGTCATCAGCCAAATGAGATTCAGATCTAGATGTAGAATAACCAATTGCACCCCTGAAAAAAAGAATGAGATTACAAGGATGACAGCAAAAGAGAAAAACCATGCATGGAATATATCTGCCCATCATAGATAATCATGCAAGACGCCAAGGCTGTAACTGTGTTCAGAGAAACAATTTAAGTATAACTCCTCTAACTTAAAATACGTGAGACTATACAACAGCTCTACAGTATGGACATGCACCAGAATTACAGTAATAACAGGATTACAGGAAGCCAAAATTAATTATAGAAATCAAAAGGTAATCTTTTTATATTTTCCTTATTACAAATTACATGAACTTGAGTGCTGAGAATTTAACATGGGTAACTTTCAAGCCATTCTCTGCTAACAATTTAAAACATTCTTATAAAACAAAAAAGTCCCAAGAGACCAAGGCTTATATATACAATCAAACTTGATTTGAATTGTACCAACAGCCTGCCTATTTAGTAGACAATAACAGCAGTTTGCACTGTGCACATATTTGCAAGAATAACCTCACACCCAAAGTCCGTAGCAATACAAAAAGCCATATCAAATACTAAGTTTTTTTAGTTGTTCTCACATAACTTTTTAAAAGTCGAAGTTAGTTAACGTTGATCGTATTAGATACTTAATCAACAAAAAAAATCATAATTCTGTTAAATTCAACTCAATTTAACTTTCACATTATAAATGTTAATAATATCTATAAGTACTAAGCAACAGACAATAATAATTAAAGATGTGAATTAGAGACCTAGATAGAAAAGGAAAAAAAAAAAAACAATAACTTAAAAATTAAAGGTCATATTGTTTTTCTTCTGAAATGTCCATAACGAGCTGTTACCATTTATAGATGTGAAAAAATGAGTGCGAACGGGGATTAGAGAAAAACATAACTACCTCCTTTTCAAATGTCTAATCGTTGCAAATAATTTGAAACAAAGGTAGAACTCTTTATTTGAGAAGGGTTAATGCCCCCATGCCCAAAAGCAATACATTCTCCGTTTCTTGATACCAACACTTCCATTTTCACGCTTGTCAATGCATAATTTCAACAATTAATATCTTTAGCTCTCAATAAGTTAAAGTTCTAACAAATTGATATTCTGAAAGGATACTTTCAAGATAAATCAAGCAAGACCCCAAAAGACTAACATTTAACATGAATAAAAAACACCAAAGATTTCAAAGTACAGAATTTGAATAGTATAAAACTCTAAAGGGGGTGAAATATTAACAAAACATGGACACAGGTAAAAAGGAATTCACAACAAACAAAAAATGCAGCAAGCAACCAAATTTACATCAGCTAGATAAAATCATAAAAATAAGCTTATTCCATGGTGATGACTATAGCAAGCTGTTGACACCAATATGGAAAGAGTTTGATAATGTGGTAGTTAACTGCCAAACAAAGAGAGATCAATGGAGTATCTTAAGATGAAGTAAGAAAGGGTGGGCCAATCAATTGCAAGGAGGTATTTATACCTGTTGTTCCAATCAGGTTTCACATTGTGAAAGTGCTCAAAAACAGGCAACAAATCCTTCCTCTTTATTTCAATCTCAAGATGTGAGACCTTTTCGATTTCGATTTCTCCACCAATATTATCATCAACAAAAGATTTCTGATTGTCAGGCACCATAGAATTCATAGCGAAGAAATGTATCTACAAGCCATGTAACGAAGTGAGTTAGGGAATAACATTTCATAGATAAATACTACCTCTGTTTCATTTTAATTGACACATTTTTTTAAACACCTTTGCCAATGCATGTATTCAAACATTGATATGCTTTATAATCAATAAGATAATAGTATAAAAAGTAGGTGGAAAATTTATATTGAGATGAATCTAACAAGACCCAACAGAACCGTTTAATTTCTTATGTATAAAACACAAAAGGAAATCAAATTAACTAGAGTGAATTGAAAAGTGCTCAAAGTCCAAAAACATGTCAACTAAAAAAATGAAACTAAGTATAAGATTGCTTAATGTATCTAAATGAACAACACTTACCTTGGAATTTTGCCATGATGGCATTCTTCCATAATTCATTTGAACTTCTGCATTGGAAAGATACAAGGTGGATTGTTCGTGTAGCTCTTCTCCCTTTCCACTATTGTCATTATCTTCAAAATCAGATGTTTCCAAGACCATTTCTGAAGGTTCTTTTGCGCCAAAAGATATCCCCTTGATGGACTCTTCTCTTTCTGGCCAATCTACTCTTCTGCAAACATCCCACCAATGGACGACTTCAGATTTCACCCTTAAGTCATCATCTTGTATCTGCGCCAGAGAGCCCGAACCAGTTCTAGGAGCTGTATCTGTTGTATCTACCCCCATCGATGGGATAAGTCCGTATTGGATAAGATGCCCGCAAGGAGAGTAAACCAAAAGGTGCTCCAAGGAGCGTCCACGGGAAGAGCCACTAGGCATCGAACAGTGGAAAACAGCAGAAACAGCAGAAGGTTGCGCAGAGCCCATTCCAGCGGCAGAAGATGCAGCGCTGCTAACTGTGTTGAGCCAGCCAGAATTACCGGTTCTTATTCTACTAACAACAGAGAGAGTGACTGGAGGTGGTGGAGGAATAGACAAAGACTGTTGATTTACAGTATAAGATGAAGTAGACCACCATGGTAAAGATAGAACAGGGACCAGAGTTGGCCCATCAACGTGAGAATTTCGAACTTGGAGCCCACACTCCCCACCAAAAGGAGACAAAACATATATGTGGCAAGTCCCTTTTGATGAGATGATGGCTACCCATTGGCTATATTGGCTGAAACAAATATCTTGAATAACCTGAGAGAAGACCATAAATTAACATGGGGAAAAGAACTTGCGAATGTGAATCACTAAAATAATAGCCCTTAGTACATCTCTAAACATTTGTTTCTCAATGGTAAAAAGGAGGTTAATAAAGTGACTAAATTGCCACAGTATAAGTATCATCTGGAAGTTGATTGCAAATATAAAGATGAGCATAGCTATGCAGTTTTTTTAATAACACAAAGCAAGATAGCAAACTTCTCTAAAATTTATGCATGAAGTGTAAAACTCTAATTTTGAGCCAAAAGAAAAATAGAGTCTAGAAAAGATGTATAAAATAGATAAACAACAAAAGTTTAAATTCAAACATACCGCAGTTGTAAAGCCACGATGAAGCTTATATAGATGCACGTGAGATGTTGTCCAATTGTAGTTCTGACTACCTGTCCCATTCTTTGAGCTGGATGGCATTATCCGGAAGATGTTTATATTATTACCATGGATTGATGCGGTCACCAGAAGCGTCCCGCTAGGATCAAAACAAAGAGCAGAAATTGGGCTTGTATGAGCCCTAAAGTGTGCTATAACAGCTCTGGAAACAAAATCTTTAACAATAACCTGCAACAATCAACACAAAAACAAGCAAAATCCATGAGCCAAAGCATGGGAAATGCAAGGTCTTGCATACTTTCACTTAAGTATCAAGAAGACTCACCATCCCAGCCGTATCAGTCTCAGGTGAATTAGCTGACGTTTTGTTAACTCTCCAGCCAGAGCTGGAAGTTACAGGAGAATTAGAACCATCAGGAAGAAGTTCATTACAGTACTTGGAGAACGTTTTGTAGCTCATGTCACCAAGATTAATCAACCCAGCAGCCAACTGCTTGCTCGACTCCATAGCATACCTCGCCACCATATTCCCACCGCTAGGTGATGTTGAAGGGCTTACACCAGGAGAAGGTGTAAGACTTTGGGGACTTAACCGCCCAGTGTTAGTTAGTAAGGGGTTATTAGAAGCATAAGCTAACCACCTGGGACCAACATCCATGGGACCATAACCAACATTTATACCAACCATTCCCAGGCCAGCCATTTGAGGGACAGGATAAGTCAAAACACTAAATTTGTTCTCGAGAGTGAGAGCATCAAAGCAGTATATCTGCATATACATGAGAAAGCTGTTATTCAAGCTTCATAAAGGCAAAAATATCTTTCTTATTTTATTTCTCTTCTTTTCCTGTGAAGCACTTGCCTATCTCAAAAAAGATACATAGCTAAAAAAATTGACAAGAAATTTAAAATATCAAAACCAGCATATTAGTCATCAAACTAGGGTCTATAACAGCCTAAGAATACATTCTACGACCTTCTACACATTTATTGCTTTAAAATAGATATATAACCATTGCAAATCCACTACTCTTATGGTGATAATTAGTAGGACTTGTTTCAGGTTAACAGCTAGCAGTAACATCAACTTTAATTGCATCCCAATATTACACAGCCAATAAAACCCAAAAAGAATACGTAGTATAAAAAATTCTTAAAATGCAGATAGAACATTCACATGTAAAAACATTCACCAATGAGCTATCATCTCATTAACAACACAATGTGGAAGTCTATCATTACAGTTTGACAAAGGATCTGAGTTTATTTTACTCACTTGTGAAGCAAGTCCCACAGCGACAATGCGAGGACTGCATCTAACTGTAAGGACAGCAGAACGGAATCTCAGAACATGTACATAGCTGTGAGACCTCAACGAATAAAAGCGAACAGCAGTTGGAGAATTGACCACATTCCCTGTCTGTGATTCAATATAGCCATCTCTAACCAGTCCATCTCTTCTCCTTTGAGTGGAATCTGGACCCATTGCTTCATCTCCTGCAGCAACCAAAAGTAAGGGATGTGATGCCCCAAACCCTTCACAACCTTCGGACATTGCAGGGAAAGGCTGTATTTGCAAAAACGTACATGGGCCATCACGCCTTGAAACCAGCTCAGTGACTATAGAGGCATCATCGACATCCAAAACTTGAAAACCATTGGTATAACCAAGCAACAGAACACGCTTGAAGATGGATGGACTGAGTTCTATCTTGTCAAAGCATGCCCATAGCACCTGTTTTGCCACAATAAGTTGAAATTCTAATTAATTATCAGACATGCCACACAAAGTAATAAATCACAAAAGCAATATCCATCAAACAAACATAAATTGAACCAAATGTAAGGTTTGGAGAAAAAAAGGAAACACAAGCAGAAGAGAAACTAAATATGATTTCTGAGTTTCTCTCTAATACTTGAATACCTTATTCTTGGTTAGGAATTAACACTAATTGCTTTTAGACCAAATTATAGATGTATAACTTACAGATGCTCAAGTGCCAACTCCTTACCATGCATTGGTGATCTCTTATAAGTGTAACTCTAGGTTCTACAGTTGTGCTACAAAGACTCATCACATAAGTATCATCTAAGAGTGCCTGTTTTGATAATTTAAATTAAAACTGTGCAAAACTCTACATGAAGATATGCAGCAACAAAGCATACTTGCAGTCGACTTCATCCAATACAGCTCCAAATATACACTGCTTCGATTCTAATGAATCTCGAAATCCAGTGGGTGAAAATACAATTGCCAAATATGAAAATTCAGAGTCTCATATAGCTCCCTGCCATGCATTGGTCAATATGACAGCAGTAGTTGATCAAACACAGATATAAGAGTCATTTCCAGAAAATTAGGGAAATATTGCATTATTGCAGTAAATATCAGTCACCGGTATAAAGATTGTACCTAAGGATTAATAAAGTAAAAAATCACGGCTCTCTTAACTTTAAAATACCAAGCCACAAAGCTATTCCACCAATTTCTCATCCAAGTTACCCTTTGCCAGCCTAAAGATGTCACCTATGCAGGCTAAATAACAAGTATGAAAGTTTAGAGTTTTAGACCATTGACAACGACAATGTGTATGAGACCAGTGCCACCTATGATATAAAATGACACAATATATGACAATATAACAAGCAAAGCATACAGGTATAGGGTCTCCTCTACTGCAGTTTCACAATTGGAATTTGAAAAAAATGCTGACCACCAAACTATCAAGAAAAAACAACTAAGACCAATCTAAAATCACACAAAGAAAATGTAAAATCCTCCACAAACCAACCCAAAAAAAAAGTCAGCTCTCTATAAGAAAAATCCTTTTCAGGCCATGCCTAATGTCCACTGAACAGAAGTCTATTTGAAGCATGGTAAAAAAAAATGCATATCCTACCTTCAGAGAGAAGTTATTGCTGGAAGCACAAATCCCACACTTCCCAAAACTTATAAAGAAGGCATTAATTTAATATAGGTTCATGGATAGCACTTATCCATATGCAACAGGATTGAATTCCAACGCATCACCAACAGAACAATTTCAACACAGAACACGCGACTTTGGGTTGTGGTTAGACAGCAACAAGTAAGAAAAGACAGAACTGATCAAGTGCAGAATTCCAGCCCAAGAACAGATTACAAGCAGCTTAAGAAACCTCAAATGCATAAACTCCCGGCAATGTATCAAATTCTATCACTACACCGCGATTTCGCCCCAGAAGTAAACTCCAATGAACGACATAACCCGAACCCAAACTGAAACATCTAAACTTGTAAATCAACACAAGTAACCAACAAGCATAATTCATCAAACTCCACACCCAACAACAAACAAAATTTACCCAAAATTAACCAAAAATTTCCCAATTTGCAACCCATTTCCTTGATCAATCATCCAATCATTCTCTTCTTACCAAAACAACGAAAACCCATTTCATTGATTGCTCCCAAAAACTTCAAATCACAACCCAATTTCCCCAATTCCCCAAATGGGTCATAATCAAACATCCCAGAACACAACTTGATCATCCCCAAAACTACAAAAATTACACAATCCCTAGCATAAACTAACCACTAATTACCATCACATTTTTTTCTTAGAACTAAAAATCAACCACTAATCCAATCAACAATAACTAAATCGCAGTAATTAAACTCAAAATTAATCCCAAAACAAAATAATCTCAAAATTAATCAATCAAAACAAAAACACCAACCTGGTCTTTGATGCCATTAGAATCAGAAGAAATGGAAGCGGCAACGGAGGCACTAGCTGACCGGACACCGGAAGAGACGGTTTTGATACAAGATGAGATGAACTTGAAAGAATTACGGCTAAATCCATTCGTTTTATTATGAATACCCTTTGTTTGCTGATGTTTCATTTAATAGAAATTTCCTTAAAAGAAGAAAGGAAAAAAACTAACTAAAAATGAAATTTTTAAAAAAATTAGTTCCTACTACAAGAAATTAACGGTACCCTTTTCACCGATTACCGGGTAGTTACCGGAAAGTCATATGATATGTCACCGGAAAAGTTACCGGCGGTGATGATTATGATTAGAAAGAAGGTGGGTGAAAGAAGAGAGAGAAATATTTTGATGGGGTTGTCTTGTTTTTGTGGGTTTGTTGGGTTTGACCTCTTTTGTTTAAATGAGGGTTCATCTTTCAATCCATCAATCTTTCTTTCTCTCTCTAACTTTCTCTCTCTAGAAATTAAATAAAAAAATTAAATAAATAGTTAGTTTAATTAATTTGATTTATTTTAATTTAGTTTCTTATGCTTCAAGGACTTATTCTTTGGGTTTTTTAGTATTTTTTTATTTTTATTTTTGGGTTTTTATTGTTGCTTGTAAAGGACTAATTAATCTCAAGTGCAAGTTTTGTTAATTGCGGAATTAGCAAGTTTTGGAATGTGGCCAATATTAGTTTTTTTTAAAGGGTGATAAATGTGGCCATTATGGGAAACTATGATGACATTTATTTTGTTAATGTGAAATTACATAAAATGGTCCATTTTGGTTTGGATTTTCATTAACTTTTGAAAACTAGTTTAGGAGTATAATCTTATCTATTGGGGAGTTGGGATTTTGGGTAGAAATCACTTGTCAACTAAATTTCTTTATTTGTGATAAGATTAGCTTTTTGAATGATTTCACTACCAATGACATTTACTATTTGTGTTGGTGAGTTCAAAAGGAGTTGAAAAGTTCATTCTTCATCACTTCGTATTAAAATGTTTCTTGAAAGTGTTTATTACTCGTATTAACTTCTAATTACTTTAATATAATGGCCTAAAAGGTTTCACCTAAACTTCACTTATGTTAACTTATCAATACTGATCTAAAAAAAAAACTAGACTGCCTCCTATTTCTCTCTCTCTCTCTTCCCGATCTCTCCTAAACTTTAGCCTCCATTGTTAATTTTAAAGGGAATTTCACTGGTGAATAGCCCCAATCTTTATTTCTTTTAAGCTTTTTGTTTCTTAGGATATAATAATGTCTCCCACGAAAGAATGGGTTTTTCTCCTTCAAAAGACAATGTTTTTTCGATCTCTCTTATTTTTCGAGCTGCTTTGAAAGATAAGGTTTTATTTGCATTTAATTTGGTCTCCAGTTATGTGGGGCTGCAATTGATTATGATTTGGATTATGAATTTAGCACAAGAATTTTATTTTTCACAAAATTGCGAAGCAACGACATATCTACTTAAAAAGTTGTATGAGACAACGAATCGAGAATGTAGCAAATTGTTATATTTATGTATTGGATTCTTAGTCCTTCCCCCATTAATTCTTGTTTGATTTTGTTATATTCCTTTTCATTTTCGTTAATTATTAATTGTTGATGTCGTATGACTTTAATTAATGAAATTTAGTGTCTTTTAGATCGATCTTCTTTCAAAAAAAAAAATTATTATTAGCCCTAAAAAGTTTTGTTGTTCAAGGGCCACCTTTCTTGTTTTTTACTAATAGTTTTTGTTTTATGCTTATCATAAATCTACCCAATTTTTAGGTCATATATATATCTACTCATGTACCGGGTATTATTTCTCTCCTAATGAGAGTTTGGGGCAGTGTTTTCAATATTACAAGAAAATTTGTTTATTTTTTTTTAACGAGGATTTAATTTGTGCAGCGTTTCAACAATAAAGGTCATTTCTACATGTATGATCAATTGCATCAATTTTTTTTTAATTTCAAAACTAGAAAAAAAAAAAAAAAAAAAAAAAAAAAAAAAAAAAAAAAACCTTGTAGAATAGTGGAAGGTTGTATCAAACAACAATGTGAAATAGGGTATTCATTAATGTATTATTCCATCTCCAACGATGTCGTCGTATGACTTTACTATAAGTGAATAGATTTTTCAATTAAAAAAATACTTATTAGCCCTTATATTATCTTATTAACCATAAACTTATTGCATTTGAATTTGTTAGCCCTTGTATTATCTTAATATATGAACTTATCAAGCTTTATTAGATTGTATTGACAACAACTCATAGAGCTTATTAACCCTTATCTTATATTATTAATAAAAGTTATCAAAATTGAATTAAGTGAAATAAGGTGAACAAAATAGAGCCTTAATAGAGTTAGCACCTTTCATATGTTACCTAACTTATCTTGTATGAGTCATTGAAAGAAAGGAGGAAAGACAAGTGCATTCTCACCCCAAAAAAGCTCACAGTAAAATTTAATCTCATGACCTTAGAGGGTAAGCCTTACATATAATTTTTGTAGATGAAAGCTAATGGCGAGAGAAAAGTGATGCAATAATGTGTAATGGTTGTGAGTAAAGATGGCACTGGGGCGGGCCACTCTAAGCCTGGCACGGGCACGAAAAAGCACGGCACGGCACGGTACTGTGCGTGTGGGTCCGAGGGCCAAGCTTAGGCTGCCTTTATTTGGGAGAAGCGCGATAATGCAAGGCACGGTCGAAATAATCAATGCAATTTTGTTTAGGCACACAAGCCCGACACGACTCGGCACGTACGGGCCAACCTTTTGAAAAACTTTGACCCAGCACGACACGACACAATATGACACAAAATCCGTGGACCAAGTCATGGGCTAGGCCTAACTAACCCCAAAGCACATGGGTTTGACATGAGGCACGACCTAGCACGACCTAGAGCCATCTTTAGTTGTTAGAGATAAACATTTACGAGTAATTTTTATTACACTATGGGCATGAACAAGAGTTTTCCCAAAAAAAAAACAAAAGCATGAGCAAGAGTTAGGCCCCGTTCTCTTCACCTTAATTTTGCTGAACTGAAATTATTTTTGCTGAACTTAAATTATTTTTGCTGAACTTAAATTAATTTTACTGAACTGAAATTATTTTTGCTGAACTGAAATTATTTTTACTGATTTTCTATTATATCTCTTATTTAATAAAACTGAATTTTGCTGAACTGAAATTATTTTTACTGAACTGAAATTATTTTTACTTAATATTATTTTTTTAAGGTGAAGAGATTAGGTCTTTAATGTAATATAAAGTATATTTGTATAACTATTGGTAGTATAGAGCAAAAGTCAAACTGTTATTAAAATATAAAAACGGAGAAAGTAATAAAAAAGAAAATGTAACAAGAGTCCAACATAGACGAGTTAGCTAAACATGGGGAAAATGGACTCGTAGAAAGGAAGACAAAGTCACAACACCACAAATAAAAACAAAAAGAGAAATACGTCACGGTAGGATATTAGGGAATGAGAATATCTTAAACAAATAAAATTAAAGATGCTCAAGCAAACAACATCACATACAAGTTTGTAAACAAAATTACTTCTCTTCTCGTAGTTATTAACTTACTACCCCTTCTTCAATCTTCATTGACGTGTACCAACTTCCAACTATTTAATCTTTACGATTTTATTTTTATACCATATCATATGGCATATGCCATGGTCCATTTGCCTAGTTCAATTATTACTCATTTTTTCTTGGATATTTTATCATCTATGAGATTATGAGAACTATTTTGCTTCATTTATTGCAAAATATTTCTAGATATTGTTTGTCAATTAGGGGATAGCATAATTAGCATTTAAGTTATCATATGGTATATAATGGAGGCGTGATGAGTCACTACTATATATGGTCCATACCAAGGGGTTAAAACAGTATAAAATTAACAATAACAATATAAAAACAACAAATAATAGTATAATATAAAGACTCATCAGTCTTTCCTCTTCCCCTCTTTCTCCATCGGAAATCTCAATAGAATAATAACAGTATAAACTATAAAATAACAGTATATTTATCAATAATAACAATATATTATCAATATAATAATAGTATAAATCGAAACAAAAAAAAAAAAGAATTTGGTATTTTTTTACCATACCAGGTATGGGCCTATACTTACTCGTATATAATGGTATATTATACTTCTATTTTATCATGTATGGTGTAAGACCTTTGTTCTTTAGAGGTGAAATGGAATGAACTATTTAATTAGTTTGTCCGTTTACATTACTTTGTTTGTTAATTAAGGGATATCAAAATTAGCATTAAAGTTATCATATGGTATATTATTGCTCTATCTTAGTATGGATTAAGGCCTGTTCTGATTTACTGAACTTATTGGAGCTGAACTGAATTGATATAGAGCTGAAATGAATTGTTAATGAGAGAAGGAAATTAGGAGCTGAACTGAAATTAAGCTAAAGAAAACAGACCCTTACTTATTCTTTTGACCTGAACTAGAATGAACTGCGCTAAACTAAACTAAAATGAGTCAAGCCGAAAAACTAAATTGAACTTGACAAAATTGGAAACGTGTCCAAAAGAACAAAGGCCTTAGTAGTAAATTGGCTATTTAACACATGCACTACACAAGGTTTTTGGTACTTTGCTAGCATGAGAATTAGATGTTTTTAACTAAGTTTAAATTTCAAATTGTTAGACCGTGTTCTGTTTACTTTATTTTATTAATTCAAGAAAAACAAGTTTACATATATATGAGTGAATAAATTCGAATAAGTCATAATAAAGACCAATAAGGAGTGTCTCATATCGATATGGTTATATTAATACAGTATATTTTGTGAATCAAAAACCTCTAAATTCACAATTTAATTAATTTTCCATTTTAGCGTAACCCTTTTCATAATTAAACTTTAAAAAGAAGAAAAAAAAATCAAGGGTATATGCCCCACAAGATAATGACATGAATCACTTGAATGACCCTAAGCTAATTACATCCAAGTATCCAACATGACAATTTGTACTTTATTCCTAAATTTGGGATGATGATTACGCCTAATAATCCTTGGCCCTAAATTGGGTCCCAATTTCATTTAACAGGCTTCAATTTCAGGCCTAAAATCAATTTGATGGCTGTTAATATCTGGACTAGCTCTATTTTACATGTCACAAGCTAACAAACGAACTATTTGGCTTCACAGTTCTTATTTTTTTTTCTGGCAAATACTACAAAAGTTGCATCTCTTTAGAAGCCAGCCACAATTCTCAGATTTTTTTTTTAGCATTTTATGTGATTTTGAAGAATAATTTGTGTAATTAGTGCTAAGGGGAAGCATATGCTTATGAATTTTATATGTTTCCTAAGGAGGGGGAAAACTTGTGATCGATATTGGGTATCCATAATTTTCGCGTTATATAGTTCATATAGTACATAGTATTTCATACTCTTAACATTTTTTTGGAGGAAACGTTTCTCCGGTTTACATTGCTTAGTCTGATAGAATGATTACGATGACAGAAAAATTAAAATTTTGCGTTCCTATAAATCTATAATTAGGTAATATGCTTTTAACTGTATATATAAATATACTCTACAAGTCTGCATCAGAATTCAGACATGATGTAAAGTTTAAGCATATCAGAAACTTCACAAGTATTTTATGATTACCTAAAAAGGAAATAAATGATAACTAAAGAAAAAGGAGGTAGTTTTTATTTGGGAGCAGAAATTAAAGTAGTTTTTATTTGGGAGCAGAAATTAAATTTTTAATAAAAATTTGTATTCATGCTCTCTCCACATTCCACAATTCTCTGATATATACACTTTCAGTTCAGTAACTGAGGTGAACATGAACAATAACAAAACAACAATCAAAGAAATAAAAAATGAAAAAAAAAAGAAGATAGAATCATCAAGATTTCCTATAATATCGAGCCATCATTTCCCGATTTAACTAAAATTTGATGGCTGAGTAATGAGTACATGCTTCCTGGTTCTGAACCTCCAACCAAACTTTTTAGTTCAATTATTACAACTTACAAGTTATAGTACCTGATCATCACTCCGGTTTTTTGTCATTCTATGGAAGCAAAGGCAACCTGCCTATGGCGTCGCAGGGTGTTTAGTTTCCTCGTTGAGTTGTACTCTTTAGCATCCAAGAGCTCTTCAGAATATGTTCTACGAAGAGTCTGTGTTTGGGTACCTATCGGTTTCTTGGGATAATAATTGTCCCCTCTGAGCAGAATAGCAACCTGCTATCAACAAAGAAATTAGAAAAGCCAATGAAAAAATAACCAGAGAAGGATATGAATTCTCTAAATAAGGACATTCTGCATGACCCAATTCACAATTGCAATGCACATACCATGGAATTAACAATTAAGTTCAACTTTAGATTCATTATAACCAAAAAAAACATACATGGTAAAATTTGCTAATCTTGCCATGTTGAATGCTGTTAGAGTATAAACATAGTAACAAGATGGGAGGAGTTAGGGTGCCCCCACATAATCTTGTCATACATGGTAAAATTTGCTAATCTTGCCATGCTTAATTTGATTACTTAAATAATCACTGAAGTAAATTAGAGTGCCCCCATATTAATCAGACAATTCTTCAGTCAGAACAAACTTAGATGAATCAAGCAAATTTCACAACAGCAGTCATCGTAAGGAAATCTACTTCGTATGTCATAATCACAACAGCTAGTACACTGTGAAAAAAATCATCATAGTCATCCAATAGAGCAGGTAGTGAGAAAAAGAAGAGCTAATCCTAAACAACCATTAGGTCCTTGTATTCTCTTATGGATGACAAACCAATAATGTGGTCAAACCAGACAATTAATAAAATTTTACGTGCCTGATTCATTCGGGGCCGTAACACTGGAGATTGTTGTGTACATAAGGCAGCAGTCAAGATCATACAATCCAACTCCTCTTCATCATAATCTTTACCAAGCATAGGATCAACAAGCTTCTTCAGGTCATGCTCATCGAGCAAAGGTTTCGCCTGAGCAGAAAGAGTAATAATATCCAATGTCAAGTCTACACAGTATAATTTGAGTGTCAAAATAATGGATACATTTTCCTATTTTGGCTGTTTTAAAATGGTTACACTTTACCTTTACATTTTTAAGACACGTGACCCACATTGTTGCTATTCATTTCCATACCCTTTATATACGTATCATTACACATGTGCTTCCACTACTGTTTTTTTTACTAATTCTGCTTTTTTCATTATTTTCTCTTACTTTCCCTCATTTCTTCAGACTTGATGAATGGTAAAGTGTAACCATTAATTTGAAATAGAGGGAGTATAAGGTACAGTATGAAGCATTGGACAAAGAGGTGGTAAAAGTAGAAACAAACCCATAGCATAATGCTTTGACTTTCACTATTGAAAGCTTTCCGGCCCGTGATAAGCTCCAAAAGCAGCACCCCAAATGAATAGACATCAGTTTTCTCATCCACTATCCCATGCATGAAGTATTCAGGAGCAAAATAACTGCCATCAAAGAGAGTAAATATTGGACGAGGAAAATGGACATAGTCAACTGGGATCTTGATCTCACATACCCAAAAGTGCCTTCAAATTTGGATATGTTATGATGAGTCCATTGTCTTGGCAACCATTTAGCAAGTCCAAAATCACATATCTGAATTGAAGCATATAAGACAAATCATCACTTTATCATACCGGCATAAACAAGGAGATGATTATTCATTTATCTCAAACAGCATATTTGATAATGAGAGATGATTATGGCAACCAATCATCTCAGATTTGGAGTCTACAAAATACCTGAGCCTCATAGTTCTCTGTAAGCAATATATTATCAGCTTTGATGTCTCTGTGAATAATTCGCCTTTGACAGCCCTCATGAAGATACAAAAGACCATCAGCTGTTCCCAAAGCAATTTTATACCTTAATCTCCATTCTAAGATTTCTCTTGAACCTGAAAAGGGAATTATATAAGAGAAATCTTTATAAATATCTTTAATCATTGTGTTTTACGAATAGGAAATTCTCACAGACCATGAAGAAGAGACCCTAGACTCCCGAGCGAAGACAATTGTAAAACAATGTAAAGTCCTCGTTCTACTCCATAGCCAATTAACTTGGCTGTATTAGGATGATCCACATGGGCTATGATACCAAGCTCGGAAAGAAAGCTAGTAATCCTTTCTTCATGAGTTAATGTGGTCAAGCGTTTGACGGCAACCAGCTGTCCTCCTTTTAAACATCCCTTGTAAACTTCTGCAAAGCCACCTCTTCCAATCAAATTATCTGCATGGTCATGACAAAACACATGAAAGTATAAGTATATAACAAGTACATAACTTCTCAAAGTTTTAATCAAGTACTCCACTTTCCTTGTATAATAGTTTTAATGATTATAGGTATTAAATAAGACAAAGACCTTGACTGAAGTTGTCAGTTGCCTTTTGAAGTTCAGAGAATGAGAAGACCATCCAAGAAGCCTTCATCTTGTACATATCAGCGTTTACATTTGGGACTGGCTCATCGTCTCCACCTTTTCCCACTATATTGCGTATCTTTTTTACAGAAGCTTTACTTGATAAGTGTTTGATTGATTTTTTTCTCCATGTTTTAAAAAGGGATTTCCATCGAAATTGAGGTTTGGAAGGTATGCAGATAGCTGGAACCTTTGTTGGTGAATCTCCTTCAGAATCCAATTTATTTTTACCCGTTTCCCGTTCTCCTCTGGGCAAATCACCATCATTTAGGTCCTGTATATCTAAGGGTCTCAAAGCTGTATTTGAATGCCAACCACATCACAACAGGATATTACATATGAAACCAGGAAATAAAATATATGTTATGAATTTATACAGGGAAGAGATTGATGCTACCTTGACCAGAAGGTATAAACAAGGAATTTAAAGTCCTGCTTCTTACAAGAGGCTTCACTGCTGGTACTTTCTTAGCAACCTTGCTAACCAAGCTAAAAATGTGGAAAACAAAGAGAGACATCAATTTAGAGAAAGATAAGAAAAAGAAATTCCTAGACATAGATCAAGAGCAAAAACAAAAACAAACAATTCCAATTGACAAAACAGCACAAACATAAAATCCAGTAGCACAAACCAACTGCTTAGGAAAAATATCAAAGTCTGTGTACTACGTTAACATGGACTCAGAGAAAAATATCAAATATGTCTTCGAAGGTCAGGCAAAGTTAGGGGCTAGTTTCAAAAGAAGTTGAAAGCCTATTGTCCAAAACCAAATATTTACATTCATGTCAACTCATATCACACAAAGACTTAAATGGAAAACACAGTCACAATTTTATTAGTGAAATCATTCAAAAGACAAAAGAAATAAAAAAAAAAAAAAAAAAAAAAAAAAAAAAAAAGAGGCAACGACATAAGTTTGATGGAATTTTAAGCAATTAAAACCAAGTTCAATAGAAGAATGTGCAATAAGACTCACGCAAAGAAACAAACAGTTGGAAACCTAATGGGCCTAATTTTAAGGTCAAAGACTCAAGTATGTGAAGGGGAAAAGTGGGAGGGGTCCTAATTTCACCTTTTCAATTGTGTTAGTAGAAATCTTTAAACAGGTCATGACAATTGACATAATGAAACTAATTAATCTAGAGGCTGATCCACAGGCACATGATTATGGTACAACACAACTATTCTGCCGAAGTAATAGATCAAAAGAGATGTAAAGACAAAGTGCAGCCAGAAAGAAGGGTAAGAAAATAAAAAGCTATCCGCGAATTACATCCAGTAATCATAATATATATTAGGAATATAATCTGAATTTTACTATTCAGAATATCTGCTAATCCAAGAATCGATGGCCTTTGCTCTCAAAGAACCAAAGTAGGTATAGAAGTACTCATGTACAGCATTTGTAACTTTTTTCAATTCTCAGCAAAGTATAAATCTTGTTTGTAAACAAAAAGCAAAAGACTGGATTGTACCAAATAGATAACCTGATAAGATTGTGCTCTATCATATATCAAGAGGTACCAACATCATTAACCTTCCTCACCTGATAAAATGTATCAAGTCATACATTGTACACAAGAGCAAAGAAGAAAAATAGCAATGCAAAATAAGCTAACACACACAAGCTCAAAGTAATCAAGACCTTATTAGGCCCCAAGAACTAAGGGCAACGCGGTGAGGAAGACCCAGGATTTTATCACCCCCATCCTGTCTCAACCTAGTCTAGAGTACAACTAAGCTCGCCTTACACAAAATACACAGTGTCTTAGTGATTCTATTACCCTCATCCTGTCTCAACAATGTCTAGAGTACAGCTAGATTAGCCTTGCACAAAACACGTTGTCGCCAATTTATTATCCCCATCCTGTCTCAAGCAACCATGTCTAGAGTACAACTAAGCTAACCTCAACACAAAACACACAATGACACAATCACCAATTTAATAACCCCATCCTGCCTCAACCTTGTCTAGAGTACAACTAAGCTAGCCTTACACTAAAAATGCTGTTGCCAAGTATAAGGATTCGAGGCAACAAGGGTTTGACACAATGTAACCACTCCGGGAAGCTATCTCACTGAAGACATTAACTAGTACAATCCAACAAAGCATCAAGACAACCATATCTACTTTGTTAAGCAACCTACATTTACAGCAATCCAGAATAATTTCAATAAATCTTCTTCAGTGCATGTCATTGGTACCTCTTACACAAATTTATGAATGTACATAAACATACATCGTCTTCACCCAAACCATGTTAAAAAGCCAACCTAAAAAATACCCATTTTTCAAAATCTTACAGAGATGCAGGAAATCAGAAAAATCTGCAAAATTTAAAACCTAAAATTTCAAGAAATTCTGCAAAAACCCATCAATAAAATTTGCAAATAACATTAAATTTAGGACCAAATGAGTTGAAATAATTCATACCCAACATTTGCATCTTCAGAATCATCCATAGATAGAAGAAAGAAAACAGAAAATTGGGGGAGACAAATTAATTTGCGAAATTAAATGAGGATGTTTTTATTGAAAAAATCAAGACATTTGACGCATTGGTTCACAATTATATTGCCTCCAAAGTTGGGCGATTATCAACAATATTGTTAGGGATAAAGATGAATCCATTACCTTAATTGGGAGTTTTTGAATTAATCGGTTACTCATCACGATTTTCACAATCACCCCAATTTCTCTCTCCTACTCTAACAGGGGAGCAAGCAGCTGGAGGCCTGACATGTGGAGGGAGGAGGTTTCTATCCGTTTTGCTTTCCCTAGTATTCCTGCTTTCATGCTTGCTTGCTCCGGTATTGTTTCTTTCAAAGGTAAGACCATACCTCCAATGTCTATATATATATATATATATATATATATAGGAGGGATCATGTGAGAACCAAGGCTTATATGAGAACCCTCTTAAAATAAGAACCAATCTTGCACCATCAATTATGAGATTATGGATGGCTGAGATTAATTATCACTTTCTCATGTATTTTCTTGGGAACACACATTTCAGTCATTGGTACATGCTTTTTAATTTTTTTTTCCTTATTTTCTGCATTGAAACAACGATTTATGTACTATAAAACCAAGAGATTCAGCCATTGAAGAGAGAGAAAATGGAAAATCTGGTTTCATTTTAATTTAGCCATTGAAGAGAGAGAAATGAAGGCAGATTTCAAATGAAGGTTTCTCTCTCATAAAGAAAGCTTTTGAAGCGTTTTTTTTTTAATTTGATTATTTTTTTGTGTAGAATAAGCATACAAAATTTCATAATTTTTGGAGTTCGTTTGATATTTTTTTGGGTAGAATTTTCGAAGTAGTGCAAAAAAGGAGCAAATCTGGAAAGACAGATTTCAAATGAAGATTTCTCTCTCATAAAAAACCCTTTTGAAGCGATTCTTTTTTTGAATCTGCTTATTTTTTTGTGTAGAATAAGCATACAGAATTTCAGAATTTTTGGAGTTCGTTTGATATTTTTTTGGTAGAATTTTCGAAGCAGTGCAAAAAAAGAGCAAATTTGTATGTGGAATATCATCCAATTGGAACAGTATTAATTACTTATTCTATTGTATTAAAGGAATAATTTTGAGATGTTTCAAAAGATGTTATTATTGTTTCAAAAAAACTTGTCGCTGTTTCAATTAAAAAATGTAATGTTACATTGAATTGTGTTGTCAACGTTATGTTAAAATGTAGTTGAAGTGTACGTTAATGATGTTTCATAAAATATATTAAGTGTTTCAATTTATAATATTAATGTTTCATATATATTATTGCTTGTTTCATATAGTTGGGCTCTATATGATATAGTTGGGCTCTATACCTTATGTTTCATTTTATACTACTAATGTTCCATAAAATATATGTATTGTTTCATATACTAATGATATTGTTTTATACATAAAAATCATTGATGTTTCATATAATATTTCATTCGAATATTATTTATTTTGTTCCAGAAATATGAACTATTGTCCCATAAATATTATACATTGTTCCATAAATTTGAAATAATGTACCACACATATGGTCTATTGTTCCATAGCCATGAACTAGTGTTCCAATTGGATGATATGCTCATTATTGTCAAATAATAATTATATTGTTCAAGAAATATGAAATATTGTCCCATAAATATTATATATTGTTTCATTTATAAGAACTAGTGTTCCAATTACATGATATGCTCATAGTTCCAATTACATGATATGTCTCACCATATTAATTCTTATGTATGAACAATGTATAATATTTATGAGACAATTGTTCATATTTCTGGAACAATATAAATAATATTCGAATGAAATATTATATGAAACATCAATGATTTTTATGTATAAAACAATATCATTAGTATATTTCAACTATATAAAACAAGCAATAATATATATGAAACATTAATATTATAAATTGAAACACTTGATATATTTTACGAAACATCATTAACGTACACCAACTACACATAATGGATGGCTGAGATTAATTATCACTTTCCCATGCATTTTCTTGGGAACACGCATTTCAGTCATTGGTACATGCTTTTTAATTTTCTTGGGAACACGCATTTCAGTCATTGTTATATTTCACACATATGGTATGGAACAATGTATAATATTTATGGGACAATAGTTCTTATTTCTGGAACAATATAAATAATATTCGAATGAAATATTATATGAAACATCAATGATTTTTATGTATAAAACAATATCATTAGTATATGAAACAATACATATATTTTATGGAACATAAATAGTATAAAATGAAACATAAGGTATGTTTTTTGAAACATCAATAAGATATAAGAAATCACAGTAAACCTAGTTCATATAGAGCCCAACTATATGAAACAAGCAATAGTATATATGAAACATTAATATTATAAATTGAAACACTTGATATATTTTACGAAACATCATTAACGTACACCAACTACACTTAATGGATGGCTGAGATTAATTATCACTTTCCCATGCAATTTCTTGGGAACACGCATTTCAGTCATTGGTGCATGCTTTTTAATTTTCTTGGGAACATGCATTTCAGCCATTGGTACATTTCACACATATGGTATGGAACAATGTATAATATTTATGGGACAATAGTTCTTATTTCTGGAACAATATAAATAATATTCAAATGAAATATTATATGAAACATCAATGATTTTTATGTATAAAACAATATCATTAGTATATGAAACAACACATATATTTTATGGAACATAAGCACTATAAAATGAAACATAAGGTATATTTTTTGAAACATCAGATAAGGTATAAGAAATCACAGTACACATAGTTCATATAGAGCCCAACTGTATGAGACAAGCAATAATATATATGAAACATTAATATTATAAATTGAAACACTTGATATATTTTACGAAACATCATTAACGACGTACACTTCAACTACATTTTAACGTAACGTGTTTCAATGCAATAAATAATAAAAAGCATGTAATAATGACAGCTTTTGGCAGATTTTGTGTCCCAATGCACAAAAATTAAAAAAAAAATACAAACAATCATTATAATTAATGAAGGTGGCCCACGTGAATTCCCATTAATGAAACAATAAATCTGAACCATTCATCTAATAAAAATGAATGGTGTTAAATGAGTTCTCATTTTAAAATGGTTCTCACCTAAGCCATGGGTTCTCACATGATCCCATTTCTATATATATATATATATATATATATATATATATATATATAGAGAGAGAGAGAGAGAGAGAGAGAGAGAGTGTTAACGGGTCGTCGGAATTAGGAGTGCTTATAATGCGAGTCGAGTCGAGTCGAGTTCAATTTTGGAATAGATTGACTCGACTCGTTAACATATATAAGAGATTAATCAAGCTGAATTTTGACTGTATCAAGTTCGAAAGGGAATGTTTCCTATGGTTACAAATAGAATTTATTTATGTTTTGCTTAAATTATTATTCTCTCCGTTTTTAAATACTTACTCCATTTCTCCATGCGCGGAGTTTTAGGAGAAATTGGAGAAAGTAATAAAATATGGAGGTAGTGGGGTTTGTGGAAGAATAAAAAATTGTGAAAAATCAAAAGTAGTGGAGAGAATTGAAGGAGAGAGAATGTGAAATTAATATTGTTGGGTCCACTAGGTGAGAGGAATTAATTAAATATTGTCAAAGCTTTCCAAATAGGGAAATGGAGCAAGTATTTAAAAACGGCCGGAAAAGAAAA
Source organism: Chenopodium quinoa (assembly GCF_001683475.1). Classification (NCBI taxonomy): domain Eukaryota; kingdom Viridiplantae; phylum Streptophyta; class Magnoliopsida; order Caryophyllales; family Amaranthaceae; genus Chenopodium; species Chenopodium quinoa. The sequence goes on along the minus strand of NW_018745024.1, from coordinate 10,236,371 downwards.
GTGGAGCAAGTATTTTAAAAACGGAGGGAGTATTTACATTACATATATATAAGAAAAACTTTTACCCAGTATTTTAATATCGTATATCGCACGAGACTAATCTACTTCTATAGTTATCTATAAAAAAGAGTTAGAGTGACTTAGAGTTGGTGTCAAAATGCAAGTGGGAACTATTTCATGGTGTAAGCTATTTTTGTTGGATCCATGATTTTATATAAAAGTCAAATGAATGATATAATGAACATGAAAACTTTGATCCTATGAACATGGTTAGGATAATATCCTAGTTAAAATACGTATGATCTACTAACCTAAGGTTCTTTCAAAGAAAAAAGTGGTCAAAATGAAACCAATGGACTTGGGACTTTGGGAGTAGAAGTAGAGAACAACAAACTAACTTTTGGCTGCAAGACTGCCAAGACCAATGACGGATCCAGAAATCAAATATAGACAGGCCCAATTGATCTCTAAAGTTTATTTATAAATTATCAATTAGTATTATGTGCACCATGGTGCACCTAGAAATAGGTGCACCACTCCTATACTTTTGAACATTTAGTAAAAAAAATTTGAACATTTTACAAAAATATGAACATCTAGTAAAAAAAATATGAACACGTCACAAAAACTGAACATAAACATGCAATTTTTATGTTCATATTTTATAAATAAATGTTCATTTTGTATACATTAAATGTTCTGTTTATATTACAAAACTATTGAATTATTACGAGTTAAACAAACTTCTTTCAAAATTTGTTTGACTTGCAATAATTCAAAATTTGTGATTGTTCATATTTTTTTTACTAAATGTTCAAAATTTGTTATTGTTCATATTTTTTTTTTACTAAATGTTCAAAATATATGTGTGGTGCATTGTGTTTGTTCAGATTTTTTTACTAAATGTTCAAAATTTGCGATGTTCAGATTTTTTTTACTAAAGTTCAAAACTCGCGATTGTTCAGATTTTTTTTACTAAATGTTCAAAAGTATAGATGTGATGCATTGCGATTGTTCATATTTTTTAACTAAATGTTCAAAATTTGCGATGTTAAGATATTTTTACTACATGTTCAAAATTTGCAATTGTTAATTTTTTTTTTACTAAATGTTCAAAAGTATAGGCGTGGTGCACCTATAAATAGGTGCACCATGGTGCATCTTAAAATTTGCGATAAATTATCCTAATTTTAATTTACTACCACAAAGAATAAAAAAGAAAGATTATAAGAAGTATATTGTTATACATCCTTAAGCTATAACCACCAACTAAAAAAAAAAAAAGGTTGAGCATTGAGAAAAGAAAGCACAAAAAAGAGGAAAAAAAATGTAGCCTATTGATTTCGATCTCAAAACCAGTTAATTGGGCGGGCTATGAAGCATGGATGAAGCCAACTTAGCCAAGATGCTTTGCATCTTTTTTTTTGGAGCTTAAATAAATACTACATCCGTTATATATTATTTGCAACGATTAAACATTTTCCCTATCTATTCTATGTCAAATCGTTGCAAATAATATGTAACGGAGGTAGTATATAGGTTTTCAAGATCATGGGGCGGGCCATCGCCTAGACTGGCGACCCCCTAGATCCGTCATTGGCCAAGACATGTCATAAATGAATAGTCGAAAACTCTAAACATATATACCTCGTCTTATAGATCCAATAGAATTTATAGACTACTACAAATTTTCAAGTTTCATTTGCAAGTTGGAGCTTCTGAGTGCTATACATGGATATATGTTTTTGATGGGATTGAAATATTAATTAGGAGAATGGAAATTGTTGGTTTATGTGTGGTCTTCGATAGCAATCTTGGCCAATTAGCCAAATGGGTGTATGTAGTTACGTAGTATAATAAGCCCACTTACACACAATTATATCTCAAATTTGTTGAGAGTGAGGAATACCTTGAAATTTTGGATTGATTCTCATCACATGAGAAGGAAAAGAAACAAGTGTCACTCATATAACACATAATCTATATTTTACTATTTTCCAAATTTGATCCTCGTATTTATTAATCACATTTGTGAATTGTCTAGACAAAGAGCAATTCAGCATCCAAGCAAGATACAATAATAGAGGAAATACAACTTCATCTCCTTAGTATACAAAATATGTTTATCAAATAGCAACATTGTAAATAAATTAACAACTTTTTGTTAAAATTTGGTCTACAATTGTTGATTAGTTTACAATTTTATCATGCTGACCAAACCAAATTATTGATTTATTTATATTAAACCCTTTCTTCACTTAGTCACTGCCTCACTGGTTGTAGCAAGAAGTTTGAAAAGGAAATTGAAAACAAAGATGAGGGCAAGATCATATTTATTGTGAATGTTAGAAATCCAGAATAATTGATACAATTCCAGAATATTCTGTAATTGTCTGTCATACCATACTTAGATAAATCACCCTAATTTAAGGAGTGATTATAGGACTTGATTGAGATTGTAATGGAACTAAAAAAGGAAAGCATGTATGTATATAATGATGTAAAGCCAAACGTTTGAAATATAAGATAATACAGAAAAACCTTTCAAACCCAAAACCAGTGTATTCTTTTTGACTTGGTATCAGAGCAAGGTTGTTTCCGGCGACCGGAAAAAGCCATCGGCATCATCATATACCATGGAAACCGACAACCAGGACATAGTTCCAAAACCAGTAACAATGGATGATTTATTGCAACTGCTCTCGCAGTTAAACACCAATAAACCAAACACGGAAACCATAAACCATCCGGTCCAAATTACCGAAAAACTAAACCATACCAATTACACAAAGTGGTCAAGATTGATGCGTCTGAGCATCGGAGGACGAGGGAGGCTCAACCACATCACTGCCTCCCCGCCATCTCCGACAGACCCAGAGTACTCACGGTGGGTTCAACGGGACTCACTAGTTACTGCATGGATAATCGAAAATATTGAACCAGAACTTCAAAATCAGTTCCTAGATTATCCAACGGCATATGAATTGTGGCAAGGAATTGAAACTATGTATGGGAGTGGTAAAGATGGCTTACAAATATTTGATCTAACGATCAAAGCAAACAAGATCCAGCAGGGAACTGACCCAATTGAAGTTTACTACAGTAAACTTTCATCAATCTGGAAAGAGATTGATAGGAGAGTACCAAACCCGATGGTACATTCGGAAGATCAAACCATCTACAATCAAAGAATCCAAAACAACCGTCTTTACCAATTTCTGGCTGGACTTAATGAGTCCATGGACAAAGAAAGAAGGGATCTTGTCAACCAAGACCCACTACCAACAGTAGAGGCGGCGTATGCGGCGGTCCGACGAGAGATCTCTCGGTGGGCTATCATGAAACCAGGAGAAAAGGCCTCACAAACATCATCGGCCGAATCTCTTGGTATCGGCAGCGGACTTGCGATCAAAGGAAGAACGGAGAAACCCAGATTCCGGCGGGACGATGACAAGGCACATCTCAGATGCACCCACTGTGGCGGAACCCGGCATACCAAGGAAGGGTGTTTCGAGATTATTGGATACCCTCCTTGGTGGGGCGATAGAAAGAAAAAGGGAGAAAGGAGGAATTCCGGCAAGGCTGCCGTGAGCAGCAGCGAGGGACCGGCGGCTAAAGCAGATGCTCACGAAGAGGCAACGGTGGCCATGACCTCTTCTACCTCAGGTATGAAAGAGAAGGAAGAAGGTAAGATTTCAGAAAACCTAGATTTGGTTTATGGCTTGAATTCTGTTGTATGTAATAAGAATAGGTACAGCTTACTTTGTCAAATTAAAGAAGAAGAAGACACTTATTCTAATATAAACACTAGCCCACGCAAACCCACTAGTCCAGAAATAAAAAATGTGTCCTATAAAACCCCTAGGCCCAAAAATGATAGTTCACAAACTCATGAAACCCAAACTATTAAAACAGACATATATAATGCGGGGTTAGTTTGCAATACCAAGAAAAATACCAAATGGATTTTTGATTGTGGAGCTACAGACACTATGACATTTGACAGTAATGATCTAGAAAAAATCCACCCACCATATAAAAACCGCAAATGGAGAGGTAATTAAAACAAAAGGGTCTGGTATTGTCAAAATTTCCGACAATATCAAACTATCTAATTGTCTCTTCATACCGGACCTATCTCATAAATTACTTTCCATTAGTCAATTGACAAAGGATTTAAACTGTACTGTTCTTATGAATTCTCGTGGATGTACTGTTCAGGACACTCAGACAGGGGAGATTATTAGGCATGGTACTGAAGAAGGCGGACTATATTACCTTACTAAGATGCCTCAACAGGGTGAAGCAGCGCTTGTTCGAGGGACAGTTGAGCACCAGCTCTGGACTTGGCATAAGCGCTTAGGTCATCCTTCACTAGGGTATCTTAAGAAACTCTTCCCATCCCTATCTAATTCGAATATTTCTTTTAATTGTGAGTCCTGTATTCTTGCAAAGAGTCATAAACATTCATATCCGAACAGTAACAGTAGAACTGAAAAACCTTTTATTTTGATTCACTCTGATGTGTGGGGACCAGCTCCCGAATTTAATAAACATGTTTATATTATGTTACTTTCATTGATGACTGCACTAGAATGAGTTGGGTATATTTTCTTAGAAACAAGTCTGATGTCTATAAAACATTTATCTCATTCTATAAAATGGCCCAAACCCAATTCCAAACTCAGATAAGAATCCTTAGGTCTGATAATGGTACAGAGTATAAGAACATTGACATGGATACCTTCACTAAAACAAATGGTCTTATTCACCAAACTACATGTCGCGACACCCCACAACAAAATGGCATAGCAGAAAGAAAAAACCGAACCCTTTTGGAAATGACTAGGGCCATGATGATAGAATCCTCAGTCCCGGCCTATTACTGGCCCGAAGCCATTTCCACAGCTAATTATCTCACCAACCGACTTCCTACAAAAAGCCTACAATTTTCCACCCCATTAGACACCCTTAAAAACCATGTCAATGTTCCCACTACTCACTCGTTACCACCTAGAGTTTTTGGATGTGTGGTTTATGTCCACTTACCCAAACGGGAAAGGAATAAACTTGAACCTCGGGCTGTTAAGTGCGTTTTTGTGGGATATGGGACTACTCAAAAAGGTTACCGTTGTTTTGATCCAGTAAAAAACCGCCTATATACCACTGTGGATTGTGACTTCGTTGAAACCGAATTCTATTACCACCAACTTCGATCTCAGGGGGAGAGTTCTCGTGAGGATCTAAGCTGGTTTGTCTATCCAGAACCTGATGTTCCTGGCCCAAAAGAACAGGTTGGCAACACCACCGAGGCAACTGAAAATATGATACAGCTCGACCTTCACATAACTACGCCCACTAATTTACACATGTCTGAGTCCCCTGTCCAGACTGAAACAGAGGTATGTACACCAGAATTAAACCATATTTCTGAATCTGGGTTACCTGAATCTACTAATATTTCTTCTGAAGGAGAGAATGTAGTTCTAGGTACAAGTGAAGGTCAACCGCCAGAACCTGATCATAGCAAATATGAGCTACCACCAAGAAGCACTAGGGGTGTTCCGCCAAAAAGATATGATCCAGAATTCGAGTCACAAAGATCCAGATATCCAACAGGAAAACCAGGAGAAGGAAACCTGTCTCAAGGAGCAAAAAACTACTGTGCCTCCTTATACACTGAGAATGTCCCTACAACCATAGAAGAAGCTCTTAAAAACAAACACTGGAAATCAGCTATGGAGGAAGAAATAAATGCATTGATCAGAAATAAGACTTGGGAGAAGTGTGTTCTACCCACTGGAAAAAGACCCGTGGGGTGCAAATGGGTCTTTACTATAAAACGCAGGTCAGATGGAAGTATCGAGAGATACAAGGCAAGATTGGTAGCCAAAGGATATACACAGACCTATGGGATAGATTATGATGAGACTTTCTCTCCCGTAGCAAATTTCAGCACAATTAGAGTATTGTTTTCGATTGCAGCAAACAGGGATTGGCCCTTATACCAATTCGATGTGAAGAATGCTTTTCTTCATGGGGACCTTTCTGAAGAAGTTTATATGGAAGCACCACCAGGGTTCTCACATGATTTCAGGAAAGGTGAAGGATGTAGACTGAAGAAAGCCTTGTACGGACTAAAACAGTCGCCAAGAGCATGGTTTGGAAGATTTACTGTGGCGATGAAGAAATTCGGGTACAAACAAAGCAATGCAGATCATACATTGTTCCTCAAAAGAAGAGGAACTGCAGTTACCTGTCTCATTATATATGTTGATGATATGATCATTACAGGAGATGATATCGAGGAAATAAAGCAGCTGAAAGACAAGCTTTTCAAGGAGTTTGAAATGAAAGATCTCGGCAATCTAAAATACTTCCTGGGAATAGAGGTGCTCAGATCAAAAAGGGGCATTTTTATATCTCAAAAGAAGTATGTCTTGGATCTCTTAGCAGAAACAGGTATGTTAGACTGCAAACCAGCAGATACTCCCATAATCATGAATCATGGACTGCAAATCCTTGAAGGAGCCGAGACTGTAAATCAAACACAATATCAAAGGCTTGTTGGAAAGTTGATATATCTAGCCCATACTCGTCCCGATTTAGCCTATGCTGTGGGGGTTGTCAGTAGATTTATGCATAAACCTCAAAAACAACATCTCGAAGCGGTATACCGAATCTTGAGATATTTAAAGGGGACCCCTGGAACTGGAGTCATCTATGAGAATCATGGTCATCTAGACCTCCATGCCTTTACTGACGCAGATTGGGGATCGGATCGTGACAGTAGAAAATCGACTTCAGGATATTTTGCACTTGTAGGTGGAAATCTGGTTTCCTGGAAGAGCAAGCGACAAAAGGTGGTTGCTATGTCTAGTGTCGAAGCAGAGTTTAGGGGGATTGCAAAAGGAATCACTGAAGTACTGTGGCTCAGAAAGCTCTTAAGAGAGCTTGGGTACGGACCCAAGAAAAGTTGCAAGTTGTATTGTGATAATAAGGCAGCCATAAGCATATCTGAAAATCCGGTCCAACATGATCGGACAAAACATATAGAGATAGACAGACACTTCATCAAGGACTATTTAGACTGGAAGGTGATAGTCCTACCATTTGTCCGGTCAGAGGATCAGCTAGCAGACATTCTCACTAAAGCAATCCCTACACAGGCATTCAAGCAAGCACTAAGCAAGTTGGGTGTTGGAGAGCCTACCACCCAACTTGAGGGGGAGTGTTAGAAATCCAGAATAATTGATACAATTCCAGAATATTCTGTAATTGTCTGTCATACCATACTTAGATAAATCACCCTAATTTAAGGAGTGATTATAGGACTTGATTGAGATTGTAATGGAACTAAAAAAGGAAAGCATGTATGTATATAATGATGTAAAGCCAAACGTTTGAAATATAAGATAATACAGAAAAACCTTTCAAACCCAAAACCAGCGTATTCTTTTTGACTGTGAAATTGACATTCATTTATTTTTTTTGGTGCACAAATTGACATTCTTTTGACATGTGTAAATAACTATATTAGAATATTGTGATTGTGATTCTACTAGCCTATTAGCCACCCAAATTACCTAACTTGTTAAGTTGTTGTTATGAACTACTGTCACCGGGTCCAATACTTAAATGTTCAATCTTCTATAAAAAAAAAAAAAAACCTGACACTTTTATTTGTTTATAAAAAAGAAAAAAAAATAAAAAGTTTTTAATAGTGAAGCTGGAAAAAATGAAGGAAGAAGTAAGAGTAGAGCTTCTACTGAATTCTAACAATAATGGTAAACTAGATGATGATGTGGGGCCGGCAGCAACAGCAGTAGCAGCAATGGTTAAAACGACGTCGTCGTCATCGATTACTCCAATGTTGGTTTTCTCGGCTTTCATTGCAGTGTTGGGTTCATTTTCCTACGGTTTTATTGTAAGTTCCGCTCTTTCAATTCTTACTCTTCTTCGGCATGGCACTCAGCTGTGCCTTTGTGCCAACACTGCCGAGTGCCGACAGAGTCGGTCAATAGGCATGACCTGTGAGGTGTCGGTAGTGTTAGGCTTGTTCGATTTTGTTGTAGTAAGAAAATAACCCACGTGTGAATTGGAATTAACTGTGAGATAAAAGTTAATTGTGCAATGTATAAACTATATTAAGATAAGTAAAATTAAGAAAAACTAATAATAAAATAGTAAAACCTAAATAAAATGTAAAGCATATAATGCTCCTAAATTTTCTATCACTATTTATTTAGGATGAGTTTTTCCTATATAAACTGTAATTGATATCATTTTCAATATAAGAGAATATAATAAAAGAAAACATATTCTTCGGTATTATTTCATTTTCAAGAATAAATATAAGTAGGTGCGGCAGCTCTACTCGTTTCTCGTATAGTTTATAAATATTACTTATTAATCTGATCCAATCACCCATTATACTTCCGCTGTCTCCAACATTAACTACTCTATATCCTATTATGTATATCCAGGTATACCCAGGTTATTTACTCATTAAATTTTGCTCATTTTATAAATCAGACTTATTTATTAAATGAGCAAAAATTAATGAGCAAATTACTTGGGTATATGGTACACCGGATATATTTAACAAATTCTAACTTAAACTATAACTATTAGAGCATCTCCAATAGTTTATAAAAAGGACCTGCTTGCAAATTAAATACTCCGTATAATTGTAAGCACGTAGCTTACCATTGGAGTGACAATATTGTCGTAGCTACATCAAGCAACGTTGCTCAAACAAGCTACGTTGTTTGATTTTTCAAAGAACATTTCATCCACTTATATTATGACATGTGTATAATTAAAAGTATTTTATTTATTTATTTATTCAAGCTACAACATTCTAGTTTTCACCATTGGAGCACCTCGTAGCTTAATAATATACTAGCTTAAAATTTTGATGTATTAAGATAAGCAACAAGCCCTTGTAGCTTACCATTAGATCCCTCACCTTTCCCCCTCACTTTCAACCTTGGGTTTAATCCCCACTAGGACACAGGTTGAAAGGTGACAATCTTACCACTAGACTAAGCTTAGTTTGGTATTAATATTCAGTTCAGTAAAATTAATTTCAGTTCAGTAAAATTAAGTTCAGTTCAGTAAAATTGAGTTTTCTTAAAAAAGAATTATAATAGAAAATCAGTAAAAATAATTTCAGTTCAGTAAAAAATAATTTCAGTTCAGTAAAATTAAGTTCAGTTCAGTAAAAATAAGTTCAGTTAAGTAAAAATAATTTCAGTTCAGCAAAATTAAGGTGAATTAAACAGGGCCTTAGTGAGTAGTTTAAGACTCATACTTTAAGAATATGTCTTAAATAAAGTGGGGCTCCCTCACTTATATTAACTTATATATAGCTAACATCTAAAACTACTATCTATAATTATGTTGATATTTGCTCAAAATAATCAAATTAAGACTATTTCTGATTTTATCCTTTTATTTGCATTTATTTATCAATCAGTATCTTTAATTTTGTAAATTAATAATTCATGAAAATATCATATTTGGAGAACTCATGCTAATATGGTTCTAATGAGTAATGACATCTCATTTGATATTGTTTACATTATTTTTACTAGGCAAATTTGTAAAAAAAAAAAAAAAAAAAAAAAAAAAAAACTTTTAAATGCACCACTTTACGAAAAAACCTTTTAAAAGCTTTATCATTAAAAAATAAAATAAAAAAACGAAGTTAAAAATTTTGTTCAAAGAAACCTAGTATCACTAATTAACATAATTAACCTCTAATCTCTTCTAATTACTCTCTAATTTTCACTTAACTATGTACTAACTAAATGAATGTGTTAATTTTTTTAATTAAGTTAGAGATTAATTAAGTTAATTAGTTAAGTGACTATTTGTTTGAACCAAACATAGAATACGGAGTAGAAAGAATGGGAAGGCCGGTATCGGTGGTCAACTGTGGTATTTAGGAGGAGAAAGGCAGACCATTTTTGAAAGGCACCCTCCATAATAAGGATTATTCCGTAATAATCTATAGTTGAGATTAATGTGGGAAGACCACCATTAGTTGGGATTAATCATGTAAATTTTTTCTTAAGAATATACGTATTCGAATAATTCATGGATTTCATTAAGTGGCCTATTTGATGAGGAAATCCCAGTTAATCAATTTGATAAACATTATATTGTTTATCAAATGGCAAAATGGTAAATAAAACAACATAAATACCTAATCATCATGTCATTTTCGTAAAAATATCAACAACAGTGGGACCCATATTTAATAAAAAGTTGTTGATTTATTTACAATTTTGTCATTTGATAAACAAATTTTGTTTATCATATTGATAAACTTGAATTTTCTCGATACATTAGATATTAAAAAAAAAAAAAAATCAACAAAAAATAAAGGAACAAGTACATACATGACATGATTCACTAGCATGTGTTTACTATGCTCACATGCATGCGAGAAAAAAGTGTTCTTTTTGATCAATCTTAAGGAAATACATAAAATAAAATTAGAGTAGGTTGATGACTTAGAGGGCGTTTGGTATGAATATTAGAAATGGAGTGGAAAGGAAATATATAAAAAGAAAATAAATCATTTAATTGTTAGTTATCTTTTCATTTGTTTGATTTAAACATGGAAATGAATCACTTAAACCTAATTTTCTTTATTTTTGTTTGATGAGGGTAAGGATATTGTTACCTTAGCTTTTAAAGAGGTAACAAATGGGTGGAAACCAGTATCCTTAGGTAATGGTAATTGTTATCTAAGCCTTCTAACCAAACACTTGGTAACAGTAATGGTTTAATTGAATCTGTTTCCAACCCTAAAAATACTCTAACCAAACATGCTCTTAGACCTAAAAATGAGACTGTAGCCCACTCGTGAACTGGGTCGTTTGTAGGGGACAAATAGATTCAAGACATAGTCTAACACAATTATTTGGGATCACTTATATCTAAATTCTAGTGAAAGATACTTTGTGCCATCTTTTATTGATGTGGTGCCAAATAGGTGGGATATACATCACCTGTGCAAGCTGAGATCATGGAGGAACTTGATCTTTCAACAGCCCAGGTATGACTACTTTGACTGTTTTGTTCAATGTACTCCAAATAACAAAGTAGTATTATATTGCTAATGTACTGCTTCTTTATGTTTGTATGAGTTTGTCCAGTATTCTCTCTTTGGATCAATGGTTCCTATTGGAGCAGCATTGGGTTCTGTAGTATGTGGTATGTTAACAGATTATCTAGGCCGAAAACATGTAAGTTATATCTTATTGTGTTCTGTTTTCGTGATGTTACAACTTCGGATTTATTCTGTTTTCTTGATAACTTGGCATTTGATAAGGCAGGTACTACAACTAACTAGCCTATTTTTGATATTTGGCTGGTCTGTGATATCAGTAAGCCAGGTTCTTTTTCTTTCTCTAGTGTTTAATCAAATATCTACTTAATTCATTAAATTAAAATTCTTGTTTATGTTGTGATTTCAACAATCCTTTATCCTGATAAAAGGGTGCAAGGCTGCTTGACATGGGTAGATGGATGCTCGGTTTCACTTCAAGCATTTTAGGATTTGCTGTAAGCAAGAAATTCTGCTTTCCATCTAATACTTATGTCACATAGTTCACGATTCATGCATCGTAATGATTTCTCAGATTCCAATATATGTAGCAGAATTTACTCCTAATGATCTTCGGGGAGGGTTCGTTGCTCTCCATGTGGTAATGATTAATTCTGAAACAAGTTGTTTACATGTGTAATGCGTTCATAATTAAAATTTGTATATCTGCTTGCACCTGCTTTTTAACTTCGCCTCATTATATCCTGTTTCAGTTAATGCTAACAGTTGGTGTCTCAACAGCATACCTCGTGGGACTAATCATCTCTTGGCGTACTTTAGCTTTGATTGGTACTTTCCGTGTTTATAAATGTACCCCACTTCAGTTATTTCAATTTTTGAATTTCTCTGGTAGTTTGAACATCATCATATTCCAGGAATTATACCGGGTCTTGGACAGATGGTTTATTCTTCATTCCAGAGTCTCCTAGATGGCTGGTAAGGCATGTTCCTTGCAATTCCTGTAAAAATTGTCATTAACCACTGATAAGATGATGATTAAGATATGTTTCACGACAGTTGATTAAGAATAAAAACAAGGAGTTCGAAGCAGCCTTACAGTGTTTTAGGGGAGGCTTTGTTGATGTATCTCAGGAAGCAGATGATATAAGGGTAACAGTAATCCACGGTCTATAGTTCAAATATTTACATGGAAATAATTTTTGTATGACATGATGAAATGTCTGAATATTTGTGAAGGACACTGCTAGAGCCTTACATCAAATGGAAAAAGTTAGCATTATACAACTATTTCAGAGGAAATTTGCATATGCGCACACAGTAAGCTTAGAACAAATCGATTATGAGCTTATATTTTGTGGGTTTTTCACACTTCATCAGCTAATGAGGATAATATGCATTCATATTAGGTGGGAATTGGTCTTGCAATGCTCGGTTCCTTTGTTGGTTTAAACGGAATCATCTTCTATGCCAGCTCTATATTTGAATCAGCTGGTCAGTTAACACTTTATAGCTCCATATTTCACAAACTTCTCCATAATAGTACTTCCTCCGTCCCATATTTGACATTCCACTTACCTTCTTGGAATTTATTGAACTAAAAGTTTCCTGTCTTCTTTTTGATTTTTACTTTCTCTGTAATATAATGTTAAAATCCTCTTTCAGTTCTGATGCTTCTCTCACTAAAGCATCTACGTACTTTCGACATGTTCTTCTTAATCTCTGTTCCATATAGTCATATAGAAGTGGAAAGTTAAATATCTAAGAATAGTAAATGCCTTAAAGTTGATTCTATCATTGGTGTTGAGCAGGAGTTTCAGCTAAAGTGGGAACTACGGCGCTGGCTTTTTGCCAGGTACTTGATTTCTGATTAATTTCAACTGCTAATTATAAGTATTAGTAATTGAAGTCGCTTTGAATTGAAAGTGACAAAATACTTTTTTTATTTGCAGCTTCCAAGTATGGCATTAGCTATAATTTTGATGGATAAATGTGGGAGGCGGCCTCTTATGATGGTTAGAACAATGAACTAATAATAATAAAGTTTTAGTACATCATAAAATTGGTATTTCATAAATTGAGATCATAACTTGTAGATTTCAGCAACTGGTCTTTTCTTAGGTTGCTCACTGACAGGACTTGCATTTCTGTTTCAGGTTAGCTTTAACTACTTAACATTTTTGTTGCCAGAGTTTTTCTGAGGTTAACCAGAATGATTGACTCTATGATACCTTTTTCTGTTCAATCAGGAGCAACAATTGCTGGACGGTTTCAGTCCGTATATTGCACTTATTGGCATAATGGTAACTTAAACTACTGATCAAAGAGCTGCATTATTTGTGTTGCTGTTGTTGCTGCTGCCGCTGCTGCTGTTGTTGTGTGTTTTTGATCGATAATAAATTAAGAGCTTAACTTATAATCATTATGCACAAATGGACTGGCAGATATGATTATCATTACCTTAATACCTTATAGGGCATATAGGCATGCAAAGGCCCACTGAATTGTGTTAAGAGCAGTTTACTCAGTCTGATAAGTTCCTTGTTTCTGCAGATCTACGTTGCTTTATTTCCCATAGGCGTAGGCGGAGGATCTGCTGTTATTACTTCTGAGGTATGACTACTTCCAGCTCTGAATTATACTTCTCAAGTGCATAAGATAGCAAGATGAAGTTTTCCCAGTTTAGTAGATGGATTGATGGAATGAATTAATTAATTCAGTGAATGTTACTATATCAGATATACCCCTTGAACATAAAAGGGTCAGCAGGCAGTATTGTTGCTGTAATATCCCATCTATCATCATGGATTGTTTCTTATACATTTAACTTTTCAATGGAATGGAGTTCTTCAGGTAAATAATGTTCCATCCCCTTTGATCTTCAGCTCTTATTTTCGCCTGTCAAACATTCACTCGATAATATCATCTGCATTGCTGTAGGAACTTTCTTTGTATTGGCGGGTGTTTGTGTGTTACTGATAATATTTGTGGCAAAATTGGTGCCGGAGACTAAGGGGAGAACACTTGAAGAAATTCATATGGAAATGAGTAATGCTTGGCAATAATGTGACATAGTCCTGCTTTAAATACATTATGAAAGACTATTTTATGCAAGTTATTAGAGACTATTATTCTCACATTGTAGATGAAGAGGGAGACGACGAACATATTAATCTTTTCGTTATCTTTCACCTATGAGCCTATCATCAATTCGGATGCAATCTTTCAATGCTTGTATGTGGTTAAAGGCGCATTTGTTGAACACTTATTTATGATTTATGTCTAATTAGTTTCGTCTCAAGTAATTTATACTTTCATAACATCAATATTTTTATTATACCAATAATAACAGATATATATGTGATTTAAAATACGCATTAATTTAACAAATGTGAAATAAGAAGCGTTGCTGATTACAAATTACTTGTATCATAAGTTTTTCGGAATTGGATTCATAAATGCAGAAAGACTTGCGTGGACCTGATTCATAATAAGCCAATAATATTATTGTGGACATGAGGTCTATACACACGCAAGTGACATTACTTTGCACATAGTGACCCCTTATTTTGAACATAGTAACATTATTTTCAACATTATTTATTAAAACTTGTATAATGTTTAATGTTATTGTGAATTTAAAATACGACGTTATGATCCTAATTTTAATATAGTGACCTTTATTATTCATATTGAATATTCCATCAAAAAGATTAACCTCTTGTAGTTTATATATTACCAAAATGACTTTTATTTCAACATAGTGACTTTATTTTATTATTATAGAAACCTTTTTTATATTAATAAAACAACTATAGTTTCTCTAATAATAGTGGTCCACAATAAATTAGAGCGGAGCAGGTCCATTTAAGAATTTGTATCATAAATGTGAGGACAAGATATAATTGTGAACAAATACGAATAATGCGTTACAGTTATAACAGATATAATTGTGAACAAATGGGAATAGCCACAAACAACTAACTTGTTAGAAAGATCCAGTATTGAAGTGGTCCACCAGACAATTATAACAGATGAGTAGCATCTATCAATAATTTATTACTCCGTATTTCATACCCCAAATTTAGTAACAAACAATTAATAATTAAAATTACAAAATAAAAAAAAGAAAATAAAATTTTTAACAGAACATCAGTTTCAGACTCTGGAAAAAAAAATGAAGGAAGAAATAAGTAAACAGCTCTTACAGCATGATAATAAGATAGATGATGAAGCTGATGATGCGGAGCCAGTAGAAGCAGCAATGGATTCGTTGTTGTCGTTGATCACTCCAATGCTGCTTCTCTCCGCTTTCATTGCAGTTTTGGGTTCATTTTCATGTGGTTTTATTGTAAGTTTTGTTATCTTTTCAATTCTGGTTTCATTTTCATTCGCTTCCTCTGCGTGGCAATGGATCACCGTGCCAGCAGTCGTGTTGTTACATGTCCCCTTGTCTGGGGGCAGGGCATGACATGACACTACACGACCTATGAACTTGGTTGTGTGCTATGAAAATAGCCTACGTGTGAGTTGGGATTTTTGATTATCACACATGTAAGAATGAGGATGAGTAAATATATAAGTCTAACAGATTTTATTAGATCAATTGATGCAATTGGTCTGGTACGAATTTTGTTTTATAAAATAGAGATATAAATTCCTTTTTTGTTTATCATATGCTTGATATGTCCCTAAATGTTATCGATGTAGTCATGTAGTCTCTAATTGGAATTCTTAATCAAGTGGTGTTGATATTGAAACTATATGAATGTTAAAAATTTATTGATGGAATTTAGAAAGTGGCCTATTATTTTGGGACGACTGAAATATCATTTCTGGTGAAATGTACAATCTTTCATCGGAGTAGTGGCTAACAGGTGGGATATACATCACCGGTGCAAGCTGAGATCATGATGAAACTTGATCTTTCAACTGCCCAGGTATACATTAATGTATGGCTTATATATTAGAGTCTTAGAAAATTCATGTAATATACTCCCAATTCATTTAGTCTTCAAATATTCTGCTTCTTTATAAGTGTGTGTACATGTGTTTGTCCAGTATTCTCTCTTTGGATCAATGGTTCCTATAGGAGGGGCATTAGGTTCTGTAGTATGTGGCAAGTTAACGGATTATCTAGGTCGTAAACATGTAAGTTGTATCCTATTATGTTCTGATGTAACGATGTTACAACTCCGGATTGATTCTGATTTCTTAATAAACTTTGCTTTTGGCAAGGCAGGTACTGCAACTAACTTCTGTAGTTTACATCTTTGGCTGGTCTGCCATATCAGTAAGCCAGGTTTTTTTCGTTATCTCATTTCTTTGGTTTAATTTCAAAAGTTCAGTTGAATAAAATGTCTGATTGATGTTATTATGAAATCCATTTTCCTGATGCAAGGGTGCAAGGCTGCTCGACTTGGGTAGATTGATGTTGGGTGTTACTTCAGGCATTTCAGGATATGCTGTAAGTAGAAAATTCTGCACTTCATTTAATTCTGATTATTGTGATTTTGCAATATATGCATCATAATGTTGTCTCAGATTCCGGTGTATATAGCAGAATTTACTCCCACAGAACTTCGAGGAGGGTTTGTGATTCTCCATGTGGTAAATGATCGATACTGAAATAACAAGCTCTTGTCTTCATTTACTATTGTAATTTTTATACCTTTTCGATTTTATAACCTTGCCTTTTGAATATCCTGTTTCAGTTAATGATAACAGTCGGAGTATCAACAGCATTTCTCATAGGACAAGTCACCTCTTGGCGTACCTTATCTTTGTTTGGTATTTTCAATGAAACTTGATGTATATCAGCTCAGATCTTTCAGACCCGAAATTTTTCTGACAGTTTAAATTTAATGTTCCAGGTATTATCCCGGGTTTTGTACAGATAGTTGGTTTATTCTTCATTCCAGAATCTCCTAGATGGCTGGTAATGCATGTTCATTTATTTCCTTTGTCAGTAACCATAACCTTTTCTAAAATGATGATCTAAGATATGTTTCAAGACAGATGATGATGAGCAAAAACAAGGAGTTCGAAGCATGCTTACAGTGTCTTAGGGGAGATTCTGTCGATATCTCTCAGGAAGCAGCTGATATAAGGGTAGAAGATTTTAATCACAATCTATAGTCCAAATGTTCACATGAAAATATATGTTGTATGACATAACATGATGAAATGTCGGTTGATTTT
Source organism: Chenopodium quinoa (assembly GCF_001683475.1). Lineage (NCBI taxonomy): Eukaryota > Viridiplantae > Streptophyta > Magnoliopsida > Caryophyllales > Amaranthaceae > Chenopodium > Chenopodium quinoa. Next base: position 10,219,090 of record NW_018745024.1, on the reverse strand, counting down.
TGTGAAGAAATCTGCTAGAGCCCTTCATCAAATGAAAAAAGTTGGCATCACACAACTATTTCAAAGGAAATATGCTTATGCACTCACAGTAAGCTTCAAAAAATTAAACCATGAAGTTTTCTATTTTTTCAGTATTGTGCACTACTAAGCTATTGGCTGTTTGTGTGACAATATGCTTGGATTTTAGGTGGGAATCGGTCTTTCAGCACTTCCTGCCCTTGTTGGTTTAAACGGGATCATATTCTATGCCAGTTCTATCTTCGATTCAGCTGGTTAGCTAGCCACTAAAAGCTTCATAATAATCTAAAAACTAAATCTCCATCTTATATCCACTAACCCATTTTGACTTCCCAACAACACTTAAGAATGCACCAAGAAAAAAATTTATGTTACTGCTTTTTTCTCTCTCAATTCAGCCAATAGTTTAAGCATTGAAGGTTTATTCTGTTGGTTTTGAGCAGGATTTTCAGTAAAACTGGGAACATTGGCACTGGCCTTATTCCAGGTTCTTCAACTTTGATAGATTTTAGCTACTAATCAAAGTATTACTGATGTAAGTTCGAAAGTAACAAATAATCTTCTGTTTGCAGCTCCCAAGTGTGGCTTTCGGTATAATTTTGATGGATAAATGTGGGAGGCGGCCTCTTATTATGGTTAGTATAGTGAACTATATATCAAATTGTATTGCTTGATCATTAAGATCGTGTGCTCATGACTTGCAGGTTTCAGCAGCCGGTCTTTGCTTAGGCTGTTCACTGACAGGGCTCGCATTTCTGTTTGAGGTTTGCTATCACTACTTGCTTTCGTTGCCAGCATTTCTCAATTTTTTTTCTTACCATTATGATGATTTACTCTTTTTCTTATTGCTTACAATTCTCAGGACCGTCACTTTCTGAGTGATTTCAGTCCTTACATTGCGCTTATTGGCATACTGGTAACTCAAAGCACTGATTTTGTTTTGTTATTGTTGTTCCTGCTGTTATGTGTTTCTAATCAATAAATCAGGCGCATCTTATGGTCATTACTCATAAAATGACTCACTAATATGATTACCACTACCATATAGGCGTATGATCTTAAACTTATATCTAAGATGAATCATGGACTAATGAACTGTCTTTACTGATTAAGAGCGCGTAGTTGATAAACTCTGATGAAAAACTAACTTCTGCAGATCTATGTTGCTTTATATCCAATAGGTATAGGTGGAGGATCTGCTATAATTATTTCCGAGGTATGATTATTTCCAAATTTGAATCAACAGTACTGGTAAAGTTAAATGTTTGGATTTATGGGCTAGTATGTTAAGTAAATGCTACTTTCAGATATTTCCCCTGAACATAAAATGGTCAGCAGGCAGTATTGCTGCTGTAGTAACAAACCTATCATCATGGATCGTTTCATATGCTTTTAACTTTTCTATGGAATGGAGTTCATCAGGTAAAATGTTCCATCTTCTTTTCATTTTTACTCACAAATCATTTTTTACCTTACAATGTTCACTTAATAAAATCATCTGCATTGTCTTAGGGACATTTTTCGTGTTAGCGGGTGTTTGTGTGTTTACACTGATATTTGTGGCGAAGCTGGTGCCAGAGACAAAGGGAAGGACTCTTGAAGAAGTTCATATGTCAATGAGTGATGTTTGGCAATGATGTAACATGTACTTTTATTAAGCTAAAGTTCAATTACTTTCATCACCAAGTATAGTTCAAATTTATTTGTAAAAAAAGAAAGAAAAGAAAAGAATTGAACTTAGAAAGATTGATGATGAATTATGCTCTACCTATGTTCGTTTTAAGTTTGTTATGAAGGAAAAAAACTCATCATCCCGACATCTGTTATCTATTGAGCCAATTACCAACATCTTAAAATCTTAGGGGTCGTTTGGTTGGGGGGTATTCAAGAAAGGGAATAGGAATCAATCACCCCGATTTCCTTTGTTGTTGTTTGTTAAGCACTTTCTTTCATTCCCTTTACCCCCTTCATCCCCCAAATCCCTCTAACTTCATTCCCCACCCCCCTAAGTATTTCCATTCCCATTCCCTACCCACCTTCACACCTACCAACACCACCGGAAACGCCCACCTTACCACCGCCGACACTACCCTGACCACCACCGCCCCTCCCCCGACCACCGCTGTCCCTCCCCCTCCCCCTCCCCCTCCCCTCGCCGCCCTCCCCTCCCCTCCCCCGCAAAACATCCCACAGCCCCCGCAAAACCCCTCCCTATCCCCGTAAAATCGCCGCCCAACCCTCCCACCACCCTCGCCGACCCTTCCCCGATCCTCGCCGCCTGTCCCCTTCCCCGCAAAAGCATTCCTCCGCCACTTCCTAAACCCCTCGTCGATCTAGGGTTTTTTTTATTAGGGTTTTTTCGGGGTTGTGGAAGGTTTTGCAAGGGGCGGGGATGGCCGGAGAAGGGAGGCGAAGGGTTAGGGAGGTGCGACGACTGGTTTGGTGGTGGTTCGGTGGTGGGAACGTTGGAGAATGAATATTACTGGTGGTTGTGTGGTGGTGGTGTGGTGGTGGGACTAGTGGGTTTCATTCCCTTTGTTTTTAAAACAAACAACACCCCAAATTTTAGGTATTTTCAATCCATTCCTTCTCTTTCCCTTTGTTCATTCCATTTCGATTACCCCGTGCGAACCAAACGGCCCCTTAGATTAACTAAATAGGGTAGAGAATCTAGAGATGTAATTAGATTTATTTTGGACACATTTTAAATACAATATTGGATTCCATGAGTGTTTTAAGACTCAATTTTTATATTCCAAGATTGTTAAGAAAAATGTATCGATTACATATATAATTATACTCTCTAAAATATTTATTAATCTGCTTCATTATTGTTAAATCGAGTGATTTCTCTTAATAATGCTAAAATACAAATTAATTTCTATATAAGTCAGTTTAAAAACTATACCCCACAATACGGTCCAAGTAAGATTGGTCCCTAGGTTTGAAATTTGGCAGTATAAAACCGCTAATACCATAAGAGGTTTTATGCATAGGACCTCTAATATCATTAGCGATTCTAAGGATAATCCAAATTAAATAGAACCGCAAATACCAATAGAGGCTCTATGCATAAATCCTCTAATACCATTAGAGGTTCTATATTAGTTAAAACCTTTTATACTAGCAAATACCGAACCTTGAAATCGAGCATACGTGCATAGTATTGTGGGAAATAGTTTTTAAACCAATGTATATAAGGAATTAGTTTATATTATTACATTGTTTTGGGAAATCACTCTGTTAAATATATCTTTTTTTGAACTGTTATTGTATGCAAACATTATGCTCCTAAAAACCTTTATTTACATTTTTTTTTTCATTAGTACTATCAACAACTAAAGTTGTGACATAAAAGTATAAGACCAACCTAAAAATATTTATTTACCTATATTTTTTGTTTACATACTTGTATATTTTTTTCAAAAATGTTGACCCTGTTTACCAACTTATTCAGGGTATAATCGTCCATACTTATTTAGGGGTTACTCAGTCGGTCAAGAATTACTTATTCTGGGACTCAGATCAATCGGGTAGCGTGTTTTATTTTTGCGTGAGAGTAACCCTTGACTGACCGTGTAACCCCTGGATAAGTCATCCTTGAATAAGAAACCCTTTACCGAATAACCTCTGAATAAGTAACTGACAAATTATTTATGAGAGAATAACTTGAATTGTATTGATGATCTTAGCTAATATTTATAGCCTATAAAAGATAACCTACACAATATATTGTGGATTTTCTTCATGCAGGAGAAAGCCACTAAGTTTATATGATAGAGTTTATATTGTATTGATGATCTTGGCTAATATTTATAGCCTATAAAAGATAACCTACACAATATAAAGTCTATCATATAAACTTCCATAAATCTATCTTAGAATACCACTAAGATATATTATTATCCTAAATATAATATCATAAGATCTATTTGGAAAATATATCACAATAATATATTTTCCTATATTCCTAACAGTAACCCCGACCACACGGTGTGATCAGCCACATATAAAAATTTGTGAAACTATTATTGGCATTAGAGATGCTCTTAGCTTAGCAAACCACTCTAAACCCAACAACTTTTGTGCGACTAATAGCTGACACAACAAGTAATCCTTGATCGACGAGTAACTTCTGATCGATTAAAACCTGATCGATGACCAAGTAACCCCTAACCGACCAAGTAACCCCTGACCTACTTAGTAACCTCTGATCGAGTAGTCATGACCGACTTAGTAACTCTTGACCAACCGAGTAACCCCTAATTAACTTAGTAATCTTTGACCTAGTGACAGTTTCTGATAAAAAAATTTTCCTCCAAAAGTATTATTGATGTTATTATTTTTTTTTCTTTTTCAAGGTAATGTTAATGATTGGAAATGATTGATTAATTATACATTCTTTTTAAGGGTAATGATATATGTAGCCCTCAAGTGTATATATAAGCAATAAATATACTTCCTAAAATGAAATTAAGTAGGGAATTCGTGACAAAATCACGCCCAAATCGGTGTAATAAATTTTAATTTATCTTTAATATTTCCCTTTTTAGCTTCTTATAGGGTTATGTATATAATTTTCCTTTTATTAAAAGCTTTTATGACTAAATTGACTAAATACTAGGGCTGAGCAAAACTACCCGAAAAACCGAAAACCCGTTCCGTTACCGTTCCAAAAATTAGGGTACCCGATCCGATAATCATAACGGTTTGGGAACCCGTTCCGATAATTTGTTATCGGGTATGGTTTTTGGGTATCATTTTAAAATTAACGGGTACCCGTTCCGTTCCGATAAGCAATTATTTTGTTTTTTTTCCTACTTAAATCTATCTTTTCAATATTTAAAATCTTACGTTACTTCATAATCACTATAAATATCAATAATTAGTAATGTTATTAATAATTTGGTCAAGATCATGTGGTATTGTTGTTAATTAGTGTTAAAAAATATCATAATAACTAATTTTTTAAGTTTAATTATCACTATTGGATACTTTATAGGGTATCCGATAACCGTTCCGAAAATTCGGGTACCCGAAGTCCGGGTACCCGAACTTATCGGTTCGGGTTATGGATAGTGATATTGGTTATCGGGTACCCGAACCGTTAGTACTAATGGTACGGGTACCCGTCCCATGCTCACCCCTACTAAATACACAATTTCTATTTCTATGATCGAAGTAAAAGTAATTGAAGGTTGGTCTCTTTCATATTTATTTTTTCCTCTTCATAGATTTAAATAAAATAAATAAATATAAATAAATATAAAAATGGAAAAAAAAAAATCTCCTACGTAGATTTTATTAGTGATTGTCGAGTTTGAAATTTCCATTCTTTATTTATTCTTCAAATTTTCTATAATGAATAAAAAATGAATGCTAATATTTAAAAAAATTTACTATAGCTATGTCGTTATTAATTAGAGTACTAGTATTTAACATCATGTTCTTTATTTTAGCTCAATTAATCTAACAAGAGGGATCACGATTATTATGTTTTACTTAAAATATTCATACTACGTAATCAAAAGAAAAAAAAATTCATATTACACACTTACCTGTTCACATTTGCTGAACTGAGCTGAAGTGAACTGAACTGAACTAATTGGAGCTGAACTGAACTGAACTGAACTGAACTGAACTGAATATTTTATGAGAGAGGGAAATTAGGAGCTGAACTGAACTTAACTGATTGGAGCTGAACTGAACTGAAATTAAATAAATATGAACAGACCCTTACAATCAAAACTTTTTATTTTTTTTATTAAAACTGTGCTATAATAACACTAACAAGGTAACCCCATAACAGTTGGTCACGCACTCACACAGTCACACATATAAAAGTTTGTGCTCTAACACAACCCACGTCTCTTTAACTTTAGTTTATTCAGTTGGAGGAAAAGCAAAAGCAAAAGTATCAACAAACAATGAAGGAAGAAGTAAGTGTCCAACTCCTCCTAAATGCTAACACCAACACTAATCATCAGCATAGACTAAATGAAGTTGATGGAAAACCATTGTCGTCGTCGTCGTCTATCACTCCTACGCTGCTTCTCTCAGTGTTCGTTACTGTCTTGGGTTCGTTTTCCTGCGGCTATACTGTAAGCTTTTTAATCCCAACTTTTATTTATTTATCAGATTTTAATTAGAGAATAATTGTACATCATGAACATGTTTGTATGTATGTGTGTGTATGTCTTGATTTGAGAGGTATAATACTAGCTGCATATTTGTGAAATTCATAGTTGAATACTCCCTTTGTCTCTAAGTTCTCTTTTTTGTTTGTCTCATATTCCTCTTTAAAATATTTCGTTCCAAGTTACTAATAGAGTAGATAAACCGATTTTGTTGAAACTATAAGATAGGGAGACCGGGGAAATAATATTAAAAACTTGTATTCAATTTCATTAATAAACGTACTAAACTAATAAATTAACTACAAGTTTGTCCCTCATCTCTAAATCCATTGAAATTATTAAGCTAGAAGTAAGGAATATAATCCCTAACCATTAATCTACTAAACTCACTGCTTTTATGACTTCCCTAACACAAACTAATTATACATTAGAATTAATAAAACACTAACAATTTAAAGCATTACAAATTATAAGCTTCAAGTCCTTCAACCAAAAATCATTACCTTAAACTTTTGGTTGAGTTAGTCATGTAACAAATTAAGGATTTGTTCTCATACGATTATTTTCATTTAAGCTCAACTCAATTCAGTTCTTTCAGTTCGGTTCATTTTCTAATTTCCTTCTCTTATAAAATATTTAATTCAATTCAATTCAATTAAGCTCAAATAAGTTCAGTTCAATTAAGCTCAAATAAGTTCAGTTCAATTAAGCTCAAATAAGTTCAGTACAATTCAATCAATGAGAACTGACCCTAACTATTTAAGTGGCCCTAACTATTAACTATTACTCTACTCGTACTTAAGAAATTTTGCCACAACTTCACTAGTTCTTTGACTTATTTCTTTTCTCATCAACTACTGTCCAACCCCACTTGCAAGCCATGTGCACATTATTTTTTTATTATTTTTTTTTTTCTGAAAAAAAAGCTTTGTTCGATGAGACATTTTCATAGTTGGAAGGACTGTAGGAGCATTAGATATGAGTATTAATATTGTTTTTTTTTTTTTTGTTAATGAGTCCAGGATGGTGTGGTGTGGCCGTGTGGGTAGTCGAGTAGAAAGTGCACAATTCTTTTACTTTTTGCTTTTAATTTATATTTTTTAGACACTTTATGCTATAGGAAATGGTAAAGGCTCATAGTGGGTACATAGATCATTCAACATTTTTGAATTTTTTAAAGGTTTTTTAATTTTTTTTTTTTAAAGTATATTGTTAAACAACTTCAAGTATATTTTAACAACGATTAGGTTTTCTTATAGAATTCTTGTTAATCAAATTTTTAAATGGTTTGAGCTAATCATCTCAATGTCACTATTAGAATTTTTCATTCATTAATTATGTAACTAATTTCAACGATACACACACTGTACATTTTTATCTATCTATAAAAAAACACACTACAATATAATATTGTGTTACTAAATGAATCTCGTGTGATGCACGTTTGTTTGTATTTTTTCAAATAAAAATTCCTATATATATATATAACAGATAAACTTTGTGATATTCTCTTGCTTACTACTTGACTTTTTAATTATAAAATGAATTATTAACTTTATTTCTTTAGATTAAATTCGTAATATAAAAAGATAATATTTTACTTTACAAAGTTTCATATGTGACTGGTCACACCGTGTGGTTGGGGTTACTTCGTCAGGAGTTACTTGATTAATCTGGGTTACTGTACTCAATCAACAAGGGTTACTCGGACACTCAGGGGTTACTCGGTCGGTGTTTGGGTTTGTCTTTGCCATGCGATATGCTAGTTTTATTTTATAATTAGTACTCTGTATGAAATTGTAAATCTAAAATAAATTGCAATTTTTTTTTTTCATTGGCTAAAATATAACTATTGGACGCTCTAAGATTAATCTTACGTGGCATAATCTTATTGTAGCGTTTCAAAATTATTATTTATTTATTTATTATTATCTTACGTAGCACTTTTTTTTTTTTAAAAAAAACTAATCTTACATGGATTAATAATCCGATTGTAGCGTTTTAAAAATATTAATCTTAAGTGACGCTCTAATAATTTTGTAAAAAATAAAATCCTAGGTGGCGATCTAAAAACTCGGGAAAAAATTCCCCTTTATATATATACAATAGTTTTGTGTCCGGGCGATCCGGATTGTAAAGTTTATCATGAAATTTTTGGCTTGAATTTTTAATACATTCATATAATTCCTTTTCATAATTTATATACTCTTAGTAGTGTATTTTTTGTAATTTTGTTTGTAAATAGAATTATGTATTAATATTGACTTGAAAATATTTTTATTGAACTTAAACTATTTTTACTAAAATGAAAGTATTTTAAGCAAAGTAAAATTATTTTTACTGATTAGAACTTATTTTTTTACATATACTCTATTTTTTTAATAAATTAAATATATCTATGATATAATTAACTTGAAATTATTGAAAGTTTTTTTTTTAACCAATATTCACTATAATTCATTAAAATAAATTAATATATATTATAAATGGATCTTATTTCAAAGAATTTTTTTAAACGAATTTTATGATGGAAATAGAATCTAGTTATAGGACATTTATTAACAACTACAGTATAATTAATTTTGTATATATGAAATATTAGAAATATATCAGCAATAAAACTTTATCTAGCAATTTTATTCTTGAAAAATTCTATCCAAAATTCGCTACTTTTTTATCATATGTGTCACAATAAAACCTAGTTTTTGCCTACGTGGCGTGACACGTGGCGAATAATTGTAATGTCAAGTGTCACATCGTGGCCTGGCTGCGAGACCGACTTTATATATATATTAAAGATAGGATATATATTAGATTGTGATTATTGATCATTTTATTACATTTTAAAAACTACAAGTTATTTACCAATTGTTTCGGGGTTTTCTGATGTCCTGCGGGAGAGTTACAATTCCGAGACTGGAACCGGACGCCTGTACCTGCAAAATAACGGAGACTCCTGAGAGCTCCGCCTCCAACGGTCAAGTTAGTACCTGATTAAGGAGTTATTAATACGGAAATTAAAGTACTAAGATCTCTCTAGGTGAGAGTGCTTAATGTTGGTAATCTGCGTCGTTAGCGAGATTAGCCGGTTGTTGGTGTTCCGTAATATTTCTGTTCTTCTCTGCTTGATTTCTTGATTTTTCGATTGCCTAACTAATGAGGATTAATTAAGTATTTATAGCCTTGAGAAGCGTGCCACTCTCTAGGTTTAAGGTAAACCTAGGGCTGATCGGGCCTCTAGACTGGATTGGGCCTTGATGGCCGGTTTTCCCATTTGGCATGGGTGGACACGTGGCGTGCTTTGATTGGTCCGTAGAGGACGTATCTGTGATTGACACGTGGCGGGCTCCTATTGGCCTTCGTGAAGGACCCGTGGCGGAACCTGGTTGGTCCACTTGTCAGACGGTGATTGGTGGATAAAAATCCCCTAATCATTTGCCCCTCACAGGTGGCACGTGACTGGTCACGTGTCGCCTGTGACAGGTGTCGCACGGTGACAGGCGACGGCCTGCTACAGGTGTCACCTTGCAAACGGCCGAGAGATTTTCCCGCCCAAATTTTGAATTTGGAAGCGACCTTTCGCCTTCTCACTTTGCCTATAAAAGGAAGTGCTGACTTCGGTCATTTTCACATTTGAGAACTTTGCGAGAACATTCGGACCCCTGAACTTGCTCTGACATTTCAGACCTTTTCTGCCTACCGCCTGTTCTGACAAGCCGACTGCACCGGACTTCCAGGACTTCATCAACCGTCACTCGTTCAGGTAACTCAGTTCTCTTACTCTTAATTTTCTTTTTATTTTTTGAAATGGCACCACGGAAGCACACGACACGACCTAAGTTAGTGATCAGCCGGTCACCGGGGACGGCTGAATCTAGGACTAGGAGTGCCGCCTGCCCTTTTCTGGACCCATCTTTTCCCTTTATACAAAGTCCGACTGTATCTGTGTCTATGCAGAACGTGATGGCCAGAACGAAACAGACTGCTATGATATCAAACTCAGACGGCTCCTCCCAAAGGGTGCTCCTTAGTGAAACATCTGACCAGGCGCCAGATGTAGAATTGAAACGAGGCGACTGCCAAGCCGACAGTTCTGAGAGAGGGGCCAAGGTGGTCCCTTCCCATCTTACCGTTGACATGTCTAATTTTCCTCCTGCTCCTTCTAAGGGAGAGGAGGCGGGCCCCTCTGGGAGAGGGGAGGAGTCGTCCTCTTCGGACTCGTCAGAGGACGAGTCCGAGTCCAGCTCTTCTGGCCACAGTTCTCCAGGCTCAGAAGAAAGACATAGCCGCCTACAAGAGGCGAGACTTTCTCATGCAGTTGAGAAGGGGGACAATTGGGCGGAGCCGTCCGCCTCTTACAGAGAGGAAAACGCCCCCTACTACTGCATGGTACCCCGGGGCCGGATCGCAACCATGCAAGACAACGTGGCGAGCTTTATTGCCAACCACAGAATGGGCCCGGAATTTTTACTGTTCGTGCCGGATCCAGAAGACACTGTCGTCTGGCCGGCTGGTACCAGCTATGGTGACGGCTGCTTTGGCTGCTATGTGGCGGCCATCAAAGCTGGACTGCGCTTCCCATTACATCCGGCTGTTCAGCGGATTTTAGATGGGTATGATCTGGGGTTATGGCAGTTAGCCCCCAACTCTTGGGTAAACGTACTCGGCTATGTGGCCGGGTGCGAAATGTACGGGGTGGAGCCAAGCTTTGAGGCTTTCGCCCACATGAACTATCTCAGCCGGACCCCTAAGTCGGGAGGTACCGGCTGGTACCAATTAACAAGCCATAGGGGTTACCTCATGACGAGAGGTAAGGCGAACAAATGGAAGGATTGGCGGAACACCTTCCTTATCATTGAGGGTTCAGACACGGAGCTGAACCAACGTTTTAACAAGTGGAATAGGGATCCGCCTCTTCTTGCAGGCGGCCGAAGCATGCCGCCTGTTCCCCCAAAGGCTAAAAGAGAGATCCTAGACAAAGGACTCTTCAAAGTAGAGACTAGGGTGAACCCTACGTCAGGGGTACGAGAGCAAGTACCCCTAAACTGCGTCCCGAGCTTCAAGTGGCTCTATGACGAGTACTTTTTGGCCGCCTGTGGCCTCAGCAGTCGGTGCTCTAGAGGTAGCCGGCCTGACAAATACTCTGTTTTTTCACGCCTTGTTTACTTAGGATTTTTACTAACTTTGCTGTTTATTTCTTGCAGCTGACGCCATGAGTAAAATAACAGCATCCAAGACTGCGGCGGCCATGTTGCGGGCCTCGCTCATGCAACAGTCTTATGCCGACTCCCCCAACAAGGGGGCACCCTTGGTAAGCTTCGAAAACTCCCTCTTTTAGGAGTTGTCTTATGCATATACTAACTCTTTTTGTTTTCAGTCTGGCACTCCAAGGGCTTCTTCCTCGCAACAGCCGGACCCCAAGGCCCGGAGGACGACTGTTGCAAGCTCTCCTGGGTCTTCCAGGAAAACAGTGGCGGCTGAGAAGCAGCCGGCCACTTCTTCTAAAACCCCGGCGGGGCCGCCTAGAAGTATGGACAATCACTTGTAAAAACTCACACTTGCTTCCTTCTTGACTAGGTCTAACTTGTTTTTTCCTTTCGCTTAATGCAGCCGGCCCTCAGGGGCTTGACTTGGTTGAGGTAGCCAAGTCCATGGTTAAAGTAGTTCCTCCATCTGACAGGGAGGCGGTCAGGGGTGCCGGCACCCTTGACCTTGATGGGATTTCAGGGGTCCTTGCTGAGGTATACTTAGCATATTTTTGAGCTTTTGAGTTCCAGGACGCCTGTTATCTTTTTTGTTTGGAAACTGACGCCTGTTTTTCTTTGTACTTAGGCCCTGCTCCGAGTCAACAGCCTTCGCAAGCCGATTGATCGGAAAAACAAAGAGGTAAAGGCCGCAAAAGCTATGGCCGCCTCCAGCTGTGATAAGGCAATGTTTCAAATTGCCCAAAATGAAGTACTGACCATTGATCTTCTTTATTATCAGGCGCAGGCTACCGCCGCTGTTCGGGCTCAGTTAGAGGCGGCCCAAAAGAAGGTTGACGAGCTGGAGGCGACCGTCACAAACCTTAAGGCCGAGCTGAAACCTCTTCGCCAAAAAATGCACTCTTACGAAGCCATGGAGAAATCTTTGGCCAACGTAAAAGAACGCCTGGTGAGCCAAGAGAAGAGTCTTACCCAAGAGCTCTCGGAAAAGGCCGAGCAAGAGAAGAAAGAGCTCGTCCGGGAGATGGTGGAAGACTCCGCTCAAATCCAGCGCATGACCTGGGAACGACTAGTGCCGACTTTGCCTCATGGGAAAGAACGTACCGCCAGTGTTCGGAAACATATAATCAACAGATCCTGGCGGCTGCTGAAGAAGAGGCGTTGGAAGGTGCGTTGGAGGAGGAAGAGCCGGTTGTGGCGCTTGTGCCACTTGGGGGTAAGGCATCAAAAGAGGGTGCAGCTAAAGCCGAGTCCAGCAAGAAGAGTGCTGACCAGGCGGCAGCTGCTGATTCTGAACTGCCCCCTTCTTAAGCTTTAAGTATTTTTTCCACGGCCTGCGTGCCGTTTGCTTTGTAATTACCCGGCCAGGGGGCCGGGGTTTTGAATATTCTGCTGGTCTTTAATGACCGGCTTATTTTTAATCAAATTTTTGTTTTGGTTCAAATTTGTCTAAGTATTCCATATCTAATATCCCTTTGTTCACTAGACCGACTGTTGTGTATGGCCGAACGTTGCAGACAGGTACAAATAGTAAGTACGCCGCCTATGCCCCTGGACGACTGGTTGAATGTTTCCAGGATAGACGATCAGTCGGCCATTTATTCAATCGGTATTCGAACTATTTATTCAATCGGTCTGACCAAGTAAATAGTATTACCTAGTCGTCAAGGAATTAAGTAGGATAACAAGCGGCGGGTACCGGTTGTTTCCCTTTATTGCCAATGTTGGCTTTTAACTCGTAATTTGTTTAACCTAGCAAGAGTAGTGGTTGAGAGTCCCTGTTTGTTAAAAACAGGCGGACGACTCATACCTTTTAGGCTCCATACTAAGTTTGAGTGACTATTAAGTTAACATAGGAGTTACTTAGTCTTCGTCACACTCTAGATTGAATAGTAGAGGTACCAGGCGGCGGAGGCCGGCTAGACCCCTTGATTCGCCAATGTTTGTTGGCTATTAACTCAATAGGTACCCCCTGCATTTATCCCAAGTAATACAGGCGGTCATCTGACTCAGATGTCAACTGCTACCACTGGTTTGGTTAGTGATAGAGTTATCCTTGTCTCAAAAACGGCTACGTGGTTGCCCTTGGGGATAGTCGTATAGGTGTCGTGTAATTAGTTTATAGAACAATGTTCCACCCAAAAGGGAGCTGCTCTCTGCGACGAATTTCATCCGGAGGGATGCCGTCGGACGCCTGCTATGATGTTGGGACAGGTCGTATTAGTTCTGTAGATTTGATCAGGTGGCTTGGCGCCTGGTCTGATCATTCGGCCGGTGGCCTTGGTAAGTTCTTGGTGAACGTAGGTGCTAAGTAAAAGAAGGGTAGCCGCCTGTTAGACACAGGGTCGGCCAGGCCCTAATCTTTTTAGCTAAGTATTGTGAGTAAAATACTCAATGGAGAGTAGCCGACTGTAAAGGAACAGACGGCATGCCCCTCAGAAGATAGAGTGAAAAACTCAATGGAGAGTAGCCGACTGTAAAGGTACAGACGGCATGCCCCTCGTAATACAAAATTAAATAGTAAGTGCAAACTTTATTAAGTAGCTCTTTACTTTACATCTCTTAGAAGAAATATTTTTTAAGGTTATCTACATTCCAAGTTCGAGGCAACGGTTTTCCGTCTGGTGTTTCCAGACGGTAGGTACCGTCCCTGACTTCCTCATAGATTCGGTAGGGTCCTTCCCAGTTGGGAGTTAGTTTGCCAGACTCATTAGCCCTACCTACTGCTTCCATTTTTCTAAGTACAAAGTCCCCTACTTTGAGTGGACGCCTGTGTACTTTTTTGTTGTATGATCTAGTCATTCTCAGGCGATAGATCTCATGGCGCAAAACAGCATTGCCCCTCTTTTCAGGAAGTGAGTCTAATGCCAGGCGCATGGCTTCCCAGTTTGCCTCTTCGTTATACAGCATTACTCGAAGAGTCGGCTCGTAGTGTTCTATTGGAAGAACAGCTTCTGCACCATAAGTTAGGAGGAATGGAGTTTCTCCAGTCGCCCCTTTTTCAGTCGTCCTAATGGCCCAGAGAACATGTGGTAATTCATCCGCCCATAGGCCGCCTGCTCGTTCAATCTTTTTCTTGAGACCGTCTGAGATGATTTTATTGAAGGCTTCTACCTGGCCGTTTGCTTGTGGACGACCGACAGATGCAAAGTAATGTGCAATTCCTTGGTCTCCCAACCAGCTTTTGAGAACAGGCGTCTCAAATTGGGGACCATTATCAAAAACCATAGACATGGGAACCCCGAACCGAGTGATGACGTTTTTCCAAATGAATGAAATTACATCTTTCGTCTTGATTCCCTTTACAGCCTCCGCCTCTACCCATTTAGTGAAGTAGTCAACGGCAACAAGTATATACCTTCTGCCGCCTGTAGCAGGCGTATATGGACCCAGAATGTCCATGCCCCACTTAGCAAACGGTAGTGGGCTGTGAATGGTAGTGAGGTCAGTAGCCGGACGGTGAATTAATTTGCCAAACCTTTGGCACTTGTCACATTTTTTCACCATCTCCATTGCATCTGCTTCCAAAGTAGGCCAAAAGTAGCCCTGCCGCCTTGCCCTTTGAGCAAGCATCCTACCACCTATATGGGAAGCACAGAAACCAGAGTGAAGATCATCTAGTATCTCTCGTCCCTTTTCAGGAGTAACACACTTTAAGAAGGGTTGAAGGTACCCCCTCTTGTGAAGTTCTCCCTGTATCATCTCAAAACAAGAGGCTCGTTTTTTCAGTGTTGCCGCTTGTTGAGGATCATCCGGCAGTTTACCGTTTGTCAGATATGCCCTGATTGAATCCATCCAGGTTGAGCTTCTGTCTAGGATTCCAATAGGGTTTTCCTCGATGCTTCTCTTCTCCATTACTTCCCAAAAAACAGTTCGAGGAGTATCGGAGGAGGCGGATGATGCTAATTTTGACAGTGCATCTGCCTGGTTGTTTTCTGATCTCGGCACTTGGATCAGATGGAAATCCTCCAGGGAGCCGACTGCTTGTCGGACCGCCTGTAAATACTTGATCATGGCCGGATGGGTTGCTTCGTATTCGCCATTGTACTGACTCACTATCAATTGTGAATCAGAACAGGCGTCTATTTTTCTTGCCCCTGCCGCCTTGCACATGCGGATCCCGGCTAGTAAAGCTTCATATTCTGCCTCATTGTTTGAAGCCTGAAAACTGAAGCGTAGAGCATACTCGAACCTGTCGCCCTCTGGAGATTGACATACGACGCCTGCTCCACAACCATTTGAAGTAGAGCTTCCGTCCACATATACCTTCCAGACTTGGTCTGGAACTTGAGAGTCAGGAGGACGAGTCATCTCTACAATAAAGTCAGCAAAGGCTTGCCCCTTCACTGCTTTTCTAGGCTCGAAAGTAACTTCGAGGCTCTGTATTTCTATGGCCCATTTGATCATTCGTCCTGACGACTCCATGATGGTAAGGGGCCGCTTGATTGGTTGGTCGGTATACACGACGACTGCATGTGCCAAAAAGTAGGGCTTCAATTTTTTAACAGCCATGAAGTGTGCAAGACCAAATTTCTCCACTAGGGGATACCTCAACTCGGCATTTTTCAGTACGTGACTGACAAAGTAGACCGGGAGCTGACAGCCGTCCCTTTCAGCAAGGAGCACAGCGCTTAACGCATGATCAGAGACGGCCAAGTACATGTAGAGATCTTCTTTGGGCAAAGGGCTGACCAGCCTCGGCAAGGAATGCAAGTGAACCTTTAATTTCTGGAAGGCGGCCTCAGCATCCGGCCCCCATTCGAACCTTGCCTTTTTCTTAATTGCCTGGAAAAAGTATAGGCATTTGTCGCCTGATCGGCTTAGGAATCTCCCCAAGGCCGCCAGACAACCTGTTAACTTCTGAACCTCTCGGACGGTACGAGGCGACTGCATGTCAATGACCGCCTGTACCTTCTCAGGGTTCGCCTCTATTCCTCTCTGATTGATAAGGAATCCGAGAAATTTCCCAGACTCAACTCCAAATACACATTTCTTGGGATTGAGCATGACATGGTGCCGCCTGAGTGTGGCGAAAGTTTCTCGGAGGTCCGCCAGATGATCTTTCTGACGTTTAGTCTTGACAATCATATCATCAATATATGCCTCGACGTTTCTCCCAATCTGATCAAAGAACACTGTGTTTATCATTCGTTGGAAGGTAGCCGGGGCATTCTTAAGACCAAACGGCATGACCGTGTAATAGTATAATCCCTGATCAGTGACGAAGGCCGTCTTCTCCTGATCTTTCTTCCATAAAGGAATTTGATGGAAACCAGAATAGGCGTCCATAAAACTCATCAAGGCATGGCCGGCTGTTGAGTCGACCAGGTTATCAATTTTAGGCAGAGGGTAACTGTCTTTGGGGCACGCCTTGTTTAAGTCTGTGTAGTCTACACACATTCGCCAGGTGCCATTCGGCTTTTTAACAAGCACCACATTTGCAACCCAGTCTGGGAAGTAACATTGCCGAATGAACCCTGCATCAAGTAATTTTTTAACTTCGGCGGCTGCCGCCTGACTTCTTTCTTCGCCATGGTTCCGCTTCTTTTGCCGTACCGGCTTCTTTTTCGGATCCACAGCGAGTTTATGTACCGCCAGATCAGGACTAATGCCTGGCATTTCATGGACTTCAAATGCAAAGATGTCCTTGTATTCTTTCAACAGGTTGTGAAAGTCGTCACCAAGGTTTCTCAGAGCAGTCGTCCCAACTTTGACTGTTCGGTCAGGACGTGAGTCGTCTAATATCAGGTCCGCATGCTCACCAGTCGGCTGAGGGCGGAGCTCATCCGGCCGCTCCTCTGCCAATGATTGCTATTTTCTCGCTTTTTTCGCGGACTCTGTCTGGGACGCCTTTCTCTTTTTGCCGCCTGCTTCTTGAACAGGCGCACTCTCCTTGACATTGTCAAGGTCTGTTTTTTCTCCACTTGACCCAGTGGCCACAACAGTGGGCTTGACATCCGAGAGATAGCACTCTCGGGCCATCCTCTGATCTCCCCTTAGGGAGCCGACTGTTCCATTATCCCTTTCAAACTTAAGCAGCATAAGAGACGGGATTATAACAGCCTTGGAATTATTCAGGGTTGGTCGACCCAGAATCATGTTGTAGGCCGAGAGTTCCTCTACTACTAGGAACCGGACTACCATGTGTCGTCCTTCCCCTTTTTCGCCCAGGCGAATGGGTAAATCTACTCGTCCCAGTGGGTGGACGACTCCTCCTCCAAACCCTATTAAAGGGTGGGAGGCCGGATGTATGCAGTCCGTCTGATATTTCAGTTTTGACAGACATTTGCTGCTGATGAGATCTGAGGAGCTCCCGGTATCTATGAGGATTCGGCCAACTCTCTGGTTGGCCACTTTACATTCAATAACGAGAGGGTCGTCATGCGGCCCCCTTACCCCTCCTAGATCCTCTTCAGTGATGACAATCTCAGGAAATATATATTTGGACGGCCGTTCTTGGTGAACGGAATTTACATCTAACCGCCTTATATTATCTTTGTTGCCCCTAATAGTGGGGCCGCCTCCTGAGAAGCCGCCTGCAATGGTGTAGACGACTGCATCATCTGTATCAGAACTGTCGGCCTGTTGATTCTTTTTGGCCGACTGCTTTTTTGAGGAAGTGTTCCCCGTAGATTTCTTGACATAAGTGTCAAGATCACCTTGCTCAGCCAAGCGGTCTAGGTACCGCATGAGACTGATGCAGTCATTGGTGTGATGACCAACGTCATCATGATAAGCACAAATTTTATCTTGGTTCCGGTTGTTTGCAGAACCCTTCATGGGGAGCGGCTTCTCAATTGAGAACCGTCCCTTTATTTCTTTTAGGATAAACTGGTTATCCTTGTTAAACACATACTTTGGGGAGTATGGTTTGAATTCTTTTTTCTTTTTCTGGGCCGGCTGTTTAGAGGAATCAGCCGCCCAGACCTCTTTTCTTTTCTCATCTTTGTTGGACGACTGTTTCTGTCGTCCCTCTCTTTTGTCGAACTTTTTCCCGTCCGACTGTTTTATCGTACACAGATCAGTCGCCTGTATATAGGCTTCTGCTTCAATCAAGGCCTCTTGAAGAGTCGCCACCCTTTTTCGAACTAAATCAAATTTGAAGGTAGACCCGTCTTTGAGACCTCTAAAAAAGTCAGTATAAGCTACCTCATCCGGTAACCCTTGAATCTGTATTCTCATCAGGTTGAACCGCCTGATGTAAGAACGAAGCCCCTCCTTCTCGCCCTGCTGAATTGTTCCCAAATCAAGGGTCGTTTTCTTCGCAGGGATGTTCATAGCGAAGTTGGAGGCAAATAAGTAAGCAAGCGTCCTGAAGCTGTTTACACAACCAGTCGGCAGGTTGCCGAACCATTGCTGTGCAATTCCCTTGAGAGTCGCTGGGAAACACTTGCACCAAGTGGGATCATCCAACCCTTGAAGGTACATCAGGTTGGTGAATGCCATCAGATGGTCTTCTGGGTTAGTAGTGCCGTCATAGGCGCCTACTAGAACATTTTTTACTTTGGCCGGCTGAGCGGCTTCAGTAATTTCCTTGGAGAAGGCCGACGGCTGTTCACCAAGTCTAAGCAGCCGTAGCTGCCAGTCCATAGGTTGGACGTTTTTTGCTGCAGGTCCACCAAATGGAGGTGGCTGCATAAAATACTGTTGTTGCGGCACAAATGGTAAGTTTGGTACCGCCTGGGCACTATGAAAGCCGGACTGACGGGAGGTGCCGCCTGACTGACTCTCATGGTACGACTGAGTATGCCTCATCGAGGCATTTCGCAAACTGTCTTGAAAATTTGAAGTAGAAGCCGACTCTGATAATCGGTCACTCTTCTTCTGCTCTAGCAGGAGCCGAGCATCTGTGAACGTTTTCTTTGACCCGTCCGCCTGAATATGACGAACCGGTTTCCTATTTCCCGTAGGATAACGGAGTTTTGTGAAATCAAGAGCAGGTGGCTCCCGCTTCTTGGATTTAGGATGAGGAGTCGCCTCTCGCCCTTGAACTGGCTTCCTCTTCAGTGAAGTGGAAGGTTTCTTGGCCGACTGCTCTTTGACTGAAGCAGGCGGTTTTTTGTTGATCAACTCTTGAATCTCTCCCTTGAAGTCCCTCATGAAGGTCATGAGTTCGTTCCTTGTGATGGGAGCAGACCCATCAGTCGGCTGTTGCCGAGCAGGCGGTGCGCCTGCTGGCTCGCTTCCTGTTTGAAGATGCTCCCGTTCCCTCCTTTCGGTATGACGGGTACGTCGGACCCTTAGGGTCCCGTCTGGAGCTGTATGAGTTTCAACTTCAAATTCACTTTCGGTATCATGGTCCGACTGAACTTGAGGATCGTCTAGGGGACGCCTCTCTTCAGGAGTCGATACAGACTTGGATGCCATCTCTGAAGTACTCTCCCCACAGACGGCGCCAAATGTTTCGGGGTTTTCTGATGTCCTGCGGGAGAGTTACAATTCCGAGACTGGAACCGGACGCCTGTACCTGCAAAATAACGGAGACTCCTGAGAGCTCCGCCTCCAACGGTCAAGTTAGTACCTGATTAAGGAGTTATTAATACGGAAATTAAAGTACTAAGATCTCTCTAGGTGAGAGTGCTTAATGTTGGTAATCTGCGTCGTTAGCGAGATTAGCCGGTTGTTGGTGTTCCGTAATATTTCTGTTCTTCTCTGCTTGATTTCTTGATTTTTCGATTGCCTAACTAATGAGGATTAATTAAGTATTTATAGCCTTGAGAAGCGTGCCACTCTCTAGGTTTAAGGTAAACCTAGGGCTGATCGGGCCTCTAGACTGGATTGGGCCTTGATGGCCGGTTTTCCCATTTGGCATGGGTGGACACGTGGCGTGCTTTGATTGGTCCGTAGAGGACGTATCTGTGATTGACACGTGGCGGGCTCCTATTGGCCTTCGTGAAGGACCCGTGGCGGAACCTGGTTGGTCCACTTGTCAGACGGTGATTGGTGGATAAAAATCCCCTAATCACCAATCATTTTTATTTAAATGATTAATACGAATAGCTAGTCAAACCAACTATTATTACAATCAAGTAGATAACAACTACTCCCTTTGAATTTTTTTTTTTTTTTTTTTTTTTTTTTTTTTTTAGTAGCACTCCCTTTGATTTCTTTTGTTACTATTGTTTATAATTTTTTAGTAGCGTCTTGTTTAATTTGTCTCAACAAATGTTACAAGATTTTTTTTTAATAATATTCATATATAATTAGAGATAATAATAATAATCTAACATGTGTATTGATTATTATTGGTAAACATGTACATTCAAAACCACTAGAACAAAAAAAGACAGAGGAGTAGCAACTAACAACTTGTTACCAATCAAGGCTTGATAGGAGTAGTTTAGGAGCAAATGACCCCGGGTGTACATAATAGGCTCTCAAAGAATACAACCTTTAGGGTGGCACACTGCCACTAGGGGCGGATCTATTAAGGTGCACAGGGAGTGTGACTCAAAAAATAAAAAAAAACTAAGAGATCGCCTATTATAGATAGGCGGTCTCTTTGTTGCTTCTATTTGAGATGATCATTGTCATTTTTTTTAAATATCAAAGAGACCGCCTATTAAAAAATATCAGATAGATGGTCTCTTTGTTTCTGCTTTGCCACCATGTCATTAGAGACCTGTTATCTAGTTAACAGGTCTCTTTTTTCTTTCATATTTCATTAAAGAGACCTGTTATATTTAATAACGGTCTCTTAAGTAATCTCACTTTTTTTTAATTAATTCTTGTTTCTAAGTAAAAAATCATAAAGTTAGTTTAATGTAATAGTTTTATAGTATGTATTTTTATGTCCTATTTTTGGATTGAAATCATTTTGGTGAAATATAAATTTTTTATATAATTTTTAGATTGAAACAAGTGATCAATATTGATGGTGACTCAAGTTCGAAAATCCTAGATTCGCCACTGACTGCCACATAAAAAGCTTAAAGTAGAAAAATATTAAGCTAAATTACATCATGAAGAAACTTGACCTTATAGCATAATGCAGGTGGGATATTCATCACCAACGCAAGCTCAAATCATGAAAGAACTTGACCTTTCAACAGCAGATGTATGCACTTCTTCGTCCTCTAGGCACCATTTGGTTTGATGTAAAATGTTGGAAAACAATTTTCCCAGTGGTGAAAAATTACATCTTTAACGATGCAAAACATTTTTCTTTACAAAACAAGGGGGAAAAACCCTATTTTCCTCCTTACCTCCTTTTTTATTTCCTTCTCATTCAATCCATCCTCACATTCCTATTTTTTATTTTTCTTGAACTTTTCTTATATGCAACCAAACAGAGGAAAACTAATTTACAGTTGTGGTTTTCCTTGAAAATATGTTTTCCATGAAAACTAATTTTTCACTTAAATGTTTTACATCAAACCAAACGGGGCCTTAATTACCCAGTTGATCATTATTGACTTCAACAACGTACACTATTCTGCTACAACATTTCTGTTTTCTGTAACAATATACTAAAAGTTTTTGTGCAGTATTCACTCTTTGGATCAATGCTTAGTTTTGGAGGAATATTTGGTGCTATAGTATGTGGTAGGTTAGCAGACTATTTAGGTCGAAAACATGTAAGTTAAATCGTATTAGTCTTAAATTTTGTATGGTTGATATCAACTTTAGATTAAAATTAATCCTGTTTCTAACTTCCACTTTTTTTTTTTCTTTTTTTTTTTTTTTTTTTTTTTTTTTTTTTTTGCATTCTATGAGGCAGGCCCTAAGACTAACTGTCTTAATTTATATCTTCGGATGGTTATCTATAGCAACAGGCCAGGTTCTTCCATTTGGCATTTCCTCTTTCACTATGATCTACATCAAATTTCTGATTAAGTTGTAATTAGTTTGATTGTTTGATTCTGATCAAAGAGAGCTTGGTTGCTCGACTTGGGTCGTTGGCTGCTGGGTTTTTCAATGATAATTGGAAACTATGTTGTAAGCACATAATCCTGCTTTTCATCTTAACTTTGAGCATCAACTTATGAACTTAATAACATATGGCCTAAAACTCTGTTGCCTGTCTCAGGTTCCGGTATATATAGCTGAATTTGCACCAAAAAATCTTCGAGGAGGGTTTGTTAGCCTCCATGCGGTAACTGAGCTATACTCTAATAAAAATCAGTACAATTCTTGTTTACTTCTGCTTGGATTTTTTAACCTTCTCTTATTATCCTGATTTAGTTAATGACAGCAGTTGGATCATCATCAGTTTTTCTCATTGGACTAGTCACCACTTGGCGTACTTTAGCTCTCATTGGTAATTGATGCAGTGTTTGTTGATGTATCTCATTTCAGTTCTTGGAGTCTTCAGAAGTTCTCTGATGCCGTATTACCAATGTTTCAGGAACTACTTCGAGTCTTGTACAGATAGTTGGTCTATTCTTCATTCCAGAATCTCCTAGGTGGCTGGTAATGCATTTACAAACCAAGTTCTTGCTAGTAATTAATCAGTTCTCAAATGACAGAGTTAGTATTTGCTTTGCAGTTGATGAAGAGTAAAACCAATGCATTTGAAACAGCCTTACAGCAACTTAGAGGAGGTTCTGTTGTGAACGAAGCAGCTGACTTAAGGGTAAAGTGCAATCCCCTGCATTCTATAGTTCAATGATTGACATCCCTCGGAAAAGAAAAACTTAGTGTATGAAATCTAATGTAATGCTATTTTTGATTTGGTGTGAAGGAGAGTATTGAAGCCCTTCATCAAGTGGAAAAAGTTAGATTCCTACAACTTTTTCAGAAGAAATATGCTTACACACTCACGGTAAGCTTGAAATAAAATTTTTAACAGCTAATCCTAGTTTCTTGTATTTCCCGAGTCCAAATGTTGTTACATTGTGCCAAGATATGGCACTATATTTCAATTTACCTATTTGTGTACTCTCTATTCACTCCATAGCAGCAATCAATTTAACTATTTAGATAACGACATTCTAGAAAATCGAATCATAATTCATTATTGCAAGTGAAAATGTAACACTTTTTCTAGACATCTTTAAGAAGTAATTGTATATTTGTCTAATAATAACGGACCTAGATGATACTTCGAATATATTATGCTGAGTTGCAAAAAAAAGCAGTCATAAGCTGATTTTGGATGATGTGGAAGTGATGCAGGTCGGAATTGGCCTTGCAGCACTTCAATGCCTTGTTGGTCTGAATGGAATCTTATTCTATGCCAGTTCTATATTCAAATCAGCTGGTCAGCTATTAGCTTTTATATGACACCATGTCTGTATGAACGAGCTAAATCTTCTATGTCTCAGACAAATATATCTGAATCTGATGATGGCTCTTTAAATACTGCACAGGTTTTTCAGCAACAGTGGGAACCATAGCACTAGCCTTAATTCAGGTACTTGAAGCCTTTTACCCACATTAACGATCAAAGCAAGCCTTTTACTTCTAAATTGTATATAGAGTTGAGAATGAATCCGATCTCCCTAATGAATTTCATTCGTTACTCACAGTTTTTGAATATATTTTTTTATAACTTCTGGTTTGCAGCTTCCAAGTGTGGGTTTAGGTGTACTTTTGATGGATAAATATGGAAGGCGCCCCCTTCTAATGGTTAGTACAATGAACAAATAAAGTTTGGTTGTGATAATATATATATGTTGATCATGTTATATAGAATCGTAAACTTTGATCATGAAATATGTTGCAGATTTCGGTTCCTGGGCTCTGCTTAGGTTGCTTTCTAGCAGGCCTTTCATTTGTATTTCAGGTTTGGTGGTTTGATTTCGTTATTTTATTCTTATAACCACATTTTTCGTAGGGGTTTGTCGTTTTGCTTTACAAAAATGATAAAGTGATGTTGTTTAATCAGGAGCATCGCTTGCTGGATGGCTGCAGTTCATACATGGCTCTTACTGGCCTATTGGTACTTCATTCATCCCCAAAGCTTTGAATTTAGACTAAACTATTATACATACGAGTACATTATAACTTATATAATAACATAACAACCTGTTTAATTATTTGAATTGCAACAATTCAACACCTAAAATAATACACAATTCAAATTCTTTACATTACTTTATTATATAAGCTTTAATCATATATGTTCTTTGAGTGCAGTTTTATATTGCTTCATATCCAGTAGGCATGGGTGGTGCCGCTTCTGTTATACTCTCAGAGGTATGCTCACTTCAGTATAATAATGCGTGCAATTCGTCTTAATGATTAGCTGAAAGATTAATGGATTAATTAACTTTGTTCTTTCAGATATACCCGTTAAACATAAAAGGATTAGCAGGAAGTATTTGTTCCGTAGTATTATGTTTAGCAGGATGGATTGTTTCTTACACTTTTAACTTTCTTATGGAATGGAGTTCTTCAGGTAAAGCTGCTTTTAATTCTGCTTACTTTTCGTGTTTTAGCTTTCGAATGAATATTTTTATTTTGACACAAATGAATCAACTGCATTTCGATTCCAGGAACTTTTTTCATAATGGCGGGTATCAGTGCATTTACAATAGTTTTCGTGGCGAAATTGGTCCCAGAGACAAAAGGAAGAACACTTGAAGAAATTCATGCTTCAACAAGTAATGTTTGGCAATGATGGAATCATGGAAGGAGTTTTATAAGATAAAGTAGTTTATTAACTCCGATCCTTGTTTATACTTGGTCTAAAGAATTAGAATTTGTAAACCCATTAAATATTATCTTAATTAAACACGATTGATTATTTAAAGTCTTTCTAAACAAATCACGTTCTCACCCCACGTCCTTTCAATTAGCTTTCATTTAATATCCTACAGTTTGAGGAAAAAAAAAAACTAAGGCAAAAGTGTCAACAATGAAGGAAGAACTAATTAAGAGTCCAACTCCTTAACAACAATCACCAGCAGACACTAGATGAAATTGATCGAGGGAAGCCATGTCCAGCTGCTGCAAGGGACACGTCGTCGCCGTCCATCACTCCTACGTTGCTTCTCTCGGCGTTCATTGCTGTCTTGGGTTCTTTTTCCTGTGGCTATATTGTAAGATTTTTTTTTTCTTTTTTCATCTTGGATGATTTATAATCTCCAACTCAAGCTAGTTTGTTAATTTAGTTGTATATTAGATTGTCACGTCAATGGTGTAATTTAAACTTATGTTAAAGGAGTTGACTATGGTGAATGTAGACCTATATCATTGTTGAAATTTGTAACCAATAGGAGAAAAAATAAAGAAAAAATAAAAACTAATAATCCCACCTTTGTCATTTTTACTCAAAACACTTTCACATTTTCGAAATCTTGAAACAATTTCACCTTTAACCTCTATATTCACAAAATAGACTTTTTTACCTAAAACCTGTTGAACCGGTATTTTTTTTTTTTTCTTCTAATAATTAAATTCTTTATTCTCTCTTCCCACCTCACCATCTTCTTCCATGGCCAACCCACCGTGACCACCGCCTACCCCGCAGTCTGAACCCTCAAAATCCCCTAGCCTCGCGTATCCATCATGCACCTCGCAGAAGCCATATCCCCTCCTCAAGCATTGCCAGAGACAATAGTACTCCAATCAAAAGTATCTCTTTCAAGCATTTCATTGAACACCTTCCGTGTTTCAAAAACCTTACCAAGTTTCCATAAAATTCAACCAATGCAGTCAAACACTAACACATGAGCATTTTCAAATCCCATTTTTCAAGCATAATAATGAATATATTCTCCAATTTGCAACTCAAATGATTGACGACAAACCTTAATTAATGGAGATAAAAAGTACTCCCTCCGTCCCTAAATTACATTCCTCTTTTTATCATTTATTCCTCATATAATAGAGAGAAAGAGGAATGTAATTTAAGGACGTAGGGAGTATAATTGTATCGATTTTTCCCAATTAATTAGACCTCTAATCAATGAATGTATAAAAGAGATTTCATCTGTATAACAACTAATTTGCATAATCTATTTGTTTGAGGTAAGAATAGACACGAAAAAAATTTAAAAAGTCAACATGCAACTAACTTGATTAGATGTGTTAGTGGGCAACAAATTTTGTATGTATTTATAAATTATAGGATAATCTAACATTTTGTATATCACTTGATTGGCGTCTTTTTATCCATCTTATAAATTATAAAATGGATGAATTACATTTTTTACATGTACAATTTCATATTCCATATTGCTTCAAAATAAAAATTATACTAAGGGGTCGTTTGGTTCGCACGGGGGAATCGGAAGGGAATGAACAAAGGAAAAGACAAGGAATGGAATGAAAATCCCCCAATTTTGAAGTGTTGTTTGTTTTGAATAATAAAGGAATGGAAGGCCACTAATCCAACCATCACACCACCACCACATTGCTTTACTTTCCACCATTTTCAGCCACCACCCAGCCACCACCCAGCCACCACTCGCCGCACCTCCGATCCTCCACAACTCCCCGCCCTTCGCAGCGCCTCTCCTGCCCCTCGCCGCCGCTAGCCGCGCCTGCCTCGACCTCCCCTCCCCCGAAAAAACCACCCCTAGCCCCGATCTCCCTCGAACCCGAAAACCGTCGCCTGACCCTCTCACCACCCTCGAAACCCTAGCGGCTAGGGTTTTGAGGGTGGTGGAAGGGCTGGGCAGCGGTTTAACGGGGATAGGGAGGGGTTTCTAGGGTTTTGCGGGGGCTGTGGGATGTTTTTGTGGGGGAGGGGAGGGCGGCGAGGCACAGGGGAGGGGCGGCGGTGGTCTGAGCTAGTTTTCTGGTGGTGTTGATAGGTGTGAAGGTGGTGATGTGGTGATGTGAAGGTGGGTAGGGAATGGGAAAGTCTAGGGGGTGGAAAATGAAGTTAGAGGGATTTGGAGGAATGAAGAGGGTTAAGGGAATGGGAAAATGGACTAACAAGCAACAACAAAGGGAATGGGGACAGTTGATTCCCATTTTCTTTGATGATTAACCCCAACCAAACGCTCCCTAAGTATTATAGAGTATTAGTCCTTTAACTTTTAAGCTGACTTCTTCCTTTTATGATCATCATTCCTTTCAAACATTCATGCTATTAGTAAAGTATATAATTGATACTCCGTATGTTCTAGTACCTAAATTTAGTATGTATTTACTCGTATATATTAAATTATTAATACATACAGATGGCATATACATCACCAGTGCAAGCTCAAATCATGAAGGAACTTGACCTTTCAACAGCAGATGTATGCACTTCTTCATCCTTTCATTACCCACTTGATCATTCTTGGGTTCGAAAACGTACAAATGTACAATATTTATAAACTGTTTGTTTTTCTGCAGTTTTCACTCTTTGGATCCATGATTAATATGGGAGGGGTATTCGGGGCTATAGTATGTGGTAGGTTAGCCGACTACTTAGGTCGAAAACATGTAAGTTTAATCTTATTAGCCTTGTAGGTCTCATTAATCATAGGATTAATTCTACTTTGTGTTAAAGACAACTTAATTAAGAGTTTAAGCTGACGTTTGAAGCCCAAGATCGATTTGAATCTGGCTTTGTGTCACGCTAACTCTTGATATTAGCTTAAGCTAATGATTGAAGCTAGGATCAATTTACATATTCTATCATTTCAGACTAACTTCCACTTTTTTTTTTTTTTTTTTTTTTTTTGTGCATTTGATGAGGCAGGTCCTAAGACTAACTGTCTTACTTTGTATTATTGGTTGGTTATCCATTGCAACAGGACAGGTTCTTCCATTATTTGGCAATATCTACTTCACTTAGATTTCCATCAAATTTCTTTCTGATTTTAGTTGTGAATTTAATTGTTTGATTTCCTGATCATAGAGTGCTTGGTTACTCAACTTGGGTCGATGGTTCCTGGGTTTTGCTTTGATCATTGCAAACTATGTTGTAAGCATAAAATCCTGCAATTCATAGCATCTATCAAACTTGTTAAACTTAGTGATATATTGACTATATTGCTGTCACCTGTCTCAGATTCCGGTATATATATCTGAATTTGCACCCAAAAATCTTCGAGGAGGGTTTGTAATCCTCCACGCGGTAACTGATCTATACTCGAATAAAACCAATACAGTTCTAGCTTACACTTACAGTTATCAATAGTTTGATATGCTTAGATTATATAACCTTGTCTTATACTCTTATCATCCTGATTTAGTTAATGATAGTAGTCGGGGCATCAGCAGTTTTTCTCATTGGACTAATCACCTCTTGGCGTACTTTAGCTCTCATTGGTAATTGATGTAGTGTTTCTTGATGCATCTCATTTCAGTTCTTGGAATAATCTTTGGAAGTTCTTTGATGCCAATTTATCAATGTTTCAGGAACTATTCCAAGTCTTGTACAGATAGTCGGTCTATTCTTCATTCAAGAGTCTCCTAGGTGGCTGGTAATGCATTTACAAACCAAGTTCCTGCTATAAATTAGTCAGTTTTCAGATGACAGAGTAATTGTATTTTTTGCAGTTGATGAAGGGTAAAAACAATGAATTCGAAACAGTTTTACAGCGCCTTAGAGGAGGTTATGTCGTGGATGAAGCAGTTGACTTAAGGGTAACACAATCTCTGCTTTTTAAAATTCGAAAACTGACATCCCTCAGAAAAATTAGTGTATGAATTCTAATGAAATGCATTATTTCGAGTTATTGTGTAGGAAAGTATTGAAGCCCTTCATCAAATTGAAAAAGTTAGTTTCCTACAACTATTTCAGAAGAAATATGCTTACACATTCACGGTAAGATTGAAAATTTTTTAACAGCAACGACTAGTGTATCTTGTATTTCTAGCATCCGAATGTTTTTACACTGTGCTAAGCTACCAAAATATGACAGACACTACTTTTCAAATCACCTATTTGTGTAATTTCTATTCACTACATATCAATCAGATAACTATTTAACGACATGTTAGAAAATTCAGTCATGAACCATTACTAATTGTCTAATACATCGAAAAAGGTGACCCTCTCAACATACTTGAGAAATATTGTGTGGTGTCTAATAACTATGGACCTAGAGAACATACATAATGCTGAATTGCTCAGCCGTCATTAGCTGACATTGTGGAAAAGTTATAGGTGGGAATTGGCCTTGAAGCACTTCGCCACCTTGTTGGACTGAATGGAATCTTATTCTATGCCAGTTCTATATTCGAATCAGCTGGTTAGTTACCAGAATTTACATGACACCATATCTATATGAACGAACAAAATCATCTATATGTCTCGAACAAACATCTGATTGTTGTTCTGTTACTGCTGCACAGGATTTTCAACAACAGTGGGAACAATAGCACTAGCCTTAGTTCAGGTACTCGAATGTTCATCCACTTACCTACTCTTTAGGACATGAGAACAAATCCGATCTCCTGAATTACTTCCATCCATTACTCACAGTATGTGTATACATTTATCTTTCTGTTTGCAGCTTCCAAGTGTGGGTTTGGGTGTACTTTTGATGGATAAATTTGGGAGGCGCTTCCTTCTTTTGGTTAGAACAATGAAACATACTAGCCAAGTTTGATTGTGATGATATATATGTGTCGTTGATCATATTATATAGAATCGTAAACTTTTGATCATGAAATATATATGTTGCAGGTTTCGGTTCCTGGGCTCTGCTTAGGCTTATTCTAGCAGGCCTTGCATTTGTTCTTGAGGTTTTGTGATTCGATTTCGTTACTTCCTTCTTATCACAGCATTTTTCATAGTGGTTTGTGATTATGATCAACAATTGTGATATTGTTGCTGTTTAACCAGGAGCATCACTTGTTGGATGGCTGCAGTTCATATATGGCTATTACTGGCATATTGGTATATCTACAATAACTTTAACAACCTATATTTTTTTTTTCCAAAACTTTATATTACCCATCTATTATTAATTTGATTAAAGTGGTCATATTGTATAATTATTATTATAAATAAAGAAGAGAATCAAGAGTAACCATTATCATGGACACTGTCATGCCACATGCATCTTAAAATTACATATTACAGAATATTAATTTTAGGAAAAATTGTGGTACTTCTAAGTGGTAGACCAGTGAGAAATGTTATATAAAATAGGAAATTTTGTCAAAAACCTCCTTTTAAAAACATTTTTTTTTTTTTTTGTCAAAAACCTCCTTATAATTTTTTTTTTTTTTTTGTAAAATCATACCTTAATCAATTTTTTTTTACAAAATCATACCTTATGACGGAAAACGGGGTTTGACCCCATTTTCAGGCGTTGACCACCAACGTGTTTAACGGAAACCCACCACCAAAGACCAGCCACCACGCCCATCCCCACAACACCCACGCAAACACCAACAACCCCACCAATCGACACCAACAACAGCCGCAGAACCGAATACCTCACGCACCACCTCCAATCGCCACCAATTCGAGCCAACCAGACCCTCGCAACTCGCCTACCCCCACCTGCCCGACCACTCCCTTCACGGCGACAATACCCTAGGCGGTGGAGATGGAGGCTGCTGGGGATTTTGGGGCTTAATTGGTGCGACTTGGGGTTGCAATTGGTGCGGTGTTGCAGCGGTGGAGATGGAGGCTGCTGGGGATTGATGTTGTTGTGCTTGCGCCAAGATAGGTGGTGCGGTGGAGCAGGTGGCGGTGATGTGGTTGCGCGGAGATAGCCATCGTGTTAGGAGGATTCTGGTTGCGATGGGAAGAGGAAGGAGAGGGAGGGTCGTCGACGGGGTTTGGGGTTCTGGGTGACGGTGGGGTTGGGGTTGGGGCTGGGGTAGCGTCGCCGGCAGGAGGTGGTGGTGGACTGGTGGGTTTGGGTGGTTTTCCGTTGAACACATGGGTGGTCAATGCCTGAAAACGGGGTCCGTTTAAAGGTCAGATTTTGTAAAAAAAAAATGATTAAGGTATGATTTAACAAAAAAAAATTGTAAGGAGGTTTTTGACAAACGCGAGTACTAAATGTAGTACAAAATAACCTAAATGCAGAAATTAATTAATGATATGAAAATAATAAAATGACTGAAATACCCTTTTTCAAAATGAAAAAACTGATTTGCCATTTCACCAGGTTTTTTGTTTTTACATGTTTTATTTTGCAATTCATTATATTTGCCTATTTTTTTCATTTCATTCACAATTTCAGTCACCTTTTTTTTTTTTTTTTTTTTTTTGCAATTTATTTCATTCCACCATTTCCCTTAAATTCTTCAATTTGAGCCCTAGAGACGAAGAAGTCGTTCACCGCTCATAAATCATCCGGTCTTAGATTTTTTTCATTTAATTTTTTTGTTGAATTGTTATAATTTTTCATTATAATTACCTCGACTTTGTTTTTCGGGGGTACTAGAGACCCCCGGAAATCATAGCCGGGGGGTATTGGAGACCCCAGAAATCATAGTCGGGGGTACTTGAGACCCCCGGAAATTGTGTAAGGGGGATGCTAGAGAGCTTCAAAAATCTTAGCCGTATAAGATGGAAATTTTATGTTGTTCGATTGTTCATCTATTACAGCACATAATTTTCATACCTCAAAAAAATGTCGTTGTAAACTTCATTATTGTCTAAGAATTTGTATAGTATTGAATACTCCGTATTAAATAGGATACAAAATTGAATACGTTAGTATATGGTTGTAAATTAAACAGTTGAGATGATTATATAGTTAGGAGTGTATAGGATTTAATTTTAATCATTTAAAAAAAGTGTAAAGGATTAAGTTAAAACAAGGACAAAATTGGAATGTAATTTTTTTTTTAAAAAAAATAACTAATTCTGCATTTAGGTAAAATTGTCCTGCATTTAGTACTCCCCTTGACAACATGCTTTTAAAAGGACGTTTTTGACAAAATTTCCTATAAAATAAGTTGCCAAAAAAAGTTCTTAAATCTCGTTTAGGTTGTAAGCATATCAAAGACCTTTGGGATTCCATCAATTGACTTTATTTTCTGGCCATTAACCATCACATGTCCTAAAACGTGTTCCAGGATACTTTTTTCCCTGGCAGTACATTACCTTATTATAGAAGTTAAAATAAATTACTACGTAAAAAGAATTGTACTGTATAATCTATGCTCAGATTTGTTCATTGAATGCAGATTTATTTTGTTTCATATCCAGTAGGCATGGGTGGTGCTGCTTCAGTTATACTTTCAGAGGTATGGCAACTTTGAATATAATAAATAAATTCCATAATTAAGGTAGCAATTCCCTAATTAGTAAAAATTAATAGATTAATTAACTTAACAATCTTAATTTCAGATATACCCGTTAAACGTACAAGGATTAGCAGGAAGTATTTGTTCCATAGTATCATGTATAGCAGGATGGATTGTCTCTTACACTTTTAACTTTCTTATGGAATGGAGCTCTTCAGGTAAATTTGCTTTTCATCAGACTAATTTCTAATTTTTCGTTAGATTTACAAAATACAAGTATATTGATTTTCACAGAATTGAATATATAATCTGCATTCGGATTTTAGGAACCTTTTTCATAATGGCGGGTATTAGTGCATTTACACTGGTTTTCGTGGCGAAATTGGTTCCGGAGACAAAGGGAAGAACACTAGAAGAAGTACATGCTTCAACGAGTAATGTTTGGCAATGATAGAAGAAGTGCATCTTATGAAGTTGCATCTCAACCATTAGAGCAAGATTACCGCAGTCTCATCTTAAGGCTTTAATTCATAGCCACATTAGCTTTTTAAATTAAATTTAATTATTTTTCTAATTTAATTATAATTATGTAAGACTACTTAAGACTCGATAAATTTTATCTCTTCAATCTTAGACTCATTTTTTACATATAAATTAAATTATTAAAGTTTTTTTAAAAAATAAATAAATAAATAATTAAGTCTGAAGTTGAATCTAGAACTTGGAAAATAATAAAGTTTTGACTTAAGACCACAAAATTTGAAAATGATGATGTCATCTAGAATCTTAAGACCTAGGGCTAATTTTTGTCTTAGTCCTTATTTCTTGGTCGGGTTCTCTATGAAAAAGAATTAATCAAAGCTAAATTTTTAAGAGAGAGAAAAGACCATTAGTAGATAAAGATATATTATTAAATTATAAGGAATTTTTAAAAGAAAGTCAGAAAGTGTATGTTTTTTTTTAAAAAATAATAATAATAAAAAGGATAAAAATAGCAAGTGTAGAGTTTTTAAAAAAAAGTAGGTCATGGGCAATTCAAACAAGATCCCACTTGACTATGTTTCATCGTGTTTATAGATCACAAAAGTTAAGGTTTGATCTTCTCACTTTATTTTCACTTATTTTAGGTCTTATAAGATAAATAAGGTCTTATAAGAGTTACTTAACTAACTTAAGCATAAATTATAACTAAAATAAGTTTTAATAAAGTAAGATAAGATAAGTGAAAATCAGGCGAACAAAACACACCCTTATTTAAAGTATAATTTGTGAATAGTATAAAGGTTAAATGGTACAAAGTATTAAACGGTCGGATGAGATTCGAACCCGTAACCTTTGTGTCACGTTGGCTCTGATACCATGTTAGAGGATCAATTCAACCAAAAGCTTAAACTGATGGTTAAGGCCCAGGAATATGTTTTATACTCTATCATCATTTTTCACGGGAATTAAGGTTTTTGTAGATTCAAACCATGTGATTGGAAGTACCAATGTACATTAAGTACATTAAATAACAAGTGGGGGAAAAAAAGAGAATAAATTATGTGCTCATAGATAAATGTCATAAAAAATCAGTGAATATTGAGGATTAAAAATATTTGGCACAAAAAAATCAGTAAAAATTGAGGATAATTTGAAGGATTAAATTAGGAGAATGATCTAAAAAAAAAAATAATTCGGAGAATGAAGTTAAAATTGTAAAAAGGATCTTGCTAACGAACGCCTCCGGGACGTTGGAGAAGCATTTAAAATATCACCTAAAATAGTATTAATTTGGGAAAGCATGACAAAATTACGCGTCGATTCGTGTAATTAATGTTAATTTTTACCCCCCCCGTCCCTAAATTACATTCTTATTTGTAATATTTATTCTTCACATAATAGAGGAAAACATGAATGTAATTTAGGGATGGAGGGAGTACTTTAATCTTTCTACTTTTAGCTAGCTTATGCAACGCCTCGGAAGCGTTCATTAGGATTTGCCTTATAAAAAAAAAACCACTTACTAAAAAGGAAAATTTTTTAACAATGAAACTTAAACTTTAATATGCCAAAAAAAGAATAGTAAACTCTAATAAAAGACCGAAGGGAATATAAGTTACATAAATTTCAGCATATGATTCACATTCACTTCAAATACTACGGAGTAGTATTTGTTTGTTTGGAGATTGGGTTGTTTTAAAATTATAAGGCACACAGCCCCACATATGACATATCCCCCGAGTCATGATAGTAACTCACACGTCCCCCGAGTCCCGACCACAAATCCAGACGGTGAGACGGCTATCTCTCACTCTTATTATCTCTAATTTGTTTTTTTAATAATTTAATTATAATATAATTATAATTAGTGGCGTGTTTCTCGTCGATTATAAAATACTGGTAGTGTAACTGTAAAGTGTAATAGAGTTAGACGAGTAATTTGAACAAGTCAACGCATGAATAGAAGAATTGTCCAATTGTACTCATTTCTCAATAATGGGATGAGGATAATAATCGGACCCATCCACGTCATCTTCTTATCCAACCTGGCAGTGTAATTCCCATGCGATATTATTCTCTCTCCTCATTTTCATTAACTTTCTTTTTTTTGTTTGCTTTATTTGGACGAAATACGAGTACTTTGTTTTAATAGAGCTAAAATGTACCTAATTAAATTTGACAATAAAGTTATACTTCCTCCGTTCTTTTTTACTTAAGCCGCTTTAATTTTTACACTATTTATCATTCCTTCTTTGACCGTGTTTTGTAAATAATATGTAAGAAAAAACATATTTATGTTGGATCATTTTGAATTTGCCTCAATAAGTACTACTTCCTCCATTTTTTTATTATTGCACCATAAGGGTTGGATATAAATATTTTGGTAGTGGAAAAAGTAAGAGAGAAAGGTAAAAATACAAAATTGCCCATGTGACATATTGATAGGCTAAAAAGTAAGTGTGAAAAAGCAAGGGTATGTTGGGTATTTGTAGTGTGAACACAAATAATTTTTTCCCTAAAAAGGAAATGGTGCAATATTTGTGAAACTTCCTTAAAAGGCAAGTAGTGCAATAATAAAAGAACGGAGGAAGTATTATAATATATAACTTTTATATTTTTTAATTATGGAGAATTAAAATTATTGACCGTTAAAATTTTGCATTGGCAAACATAATAAAAGAAACAGGTCAAGTAAAAAAGAACAGAGAAAATATAAATTACTCGGTAATTGATTAAAGTTAGGCATGTGTTGCTTTCTATGAGAGCTGATTAAGCATGATACGAAATAATTTCAATATGAACTTGTGCCACATATCAAACATGTCTTAAAGAAGTTAAAAACATGTTGATGGGCCACGAGTTAGTTGTATATATGTACATCCTCAATTATGAGTTAGATTGCATGTCGATTTATTAATATTTGATCAACTTAATCAAAAAAAAAAAAAAATTATTAAGAGACATGCTTGTATGATGACAAGATAAGTGAGTTAGACTATGCATGCACTTTTATAAAAACATTGTACTAGGTCGATATGACATAGCTTTTTTTTTTATTCACTTTAAGCATAATAATAAAATAAAATTTTGATCATAAAAATAAAAAAAAAAATTGGGAATACTATTCAATGGCTACAATAAAATTGTACTCCGTAGCTATTATAATAGTTTCAATCTTGTCCCTAAATTTTTAATGTTCAATCTTGTCCATTCATCCAATTGACTTTAATTTGTAATAAGAATTGAAAAAGGAAATGGTTTTACAGTTTCTAAAAAAAAAAAATCTGAACTTTGCCGCGCCACTAATGCATATACTTGCAATTTCTGAGTTTCAAATGATTCTCCCATCTCCATTAAAAATCAACATTTGATTTATAGTTTATTAACAATAAACCTAGTCTACTGCATTTTATATTGCAAGCCGCATGATTTTTGCATCGAATTTGACAAATAATGAATCATCCTCGAAATCCAGGAAAATGGAGGAAAATTAAAGAAGATGATAAAAAAATTACTCCCTCTGTCCCAAAAAGAACGACCCATTTGAATTGATTACGCGGGTATTAAGGAAGTTAAGTAAAAAGAAGTAAAAGTATATTGGAAAAATAAATTTACATGGGGTTTGTAAAAAAATAGAGAGAGAAAGTAATAAAATAACATGAAAAATCAAATTTTTATATGGGAAAGCTAATTTTTGCACAAATATTGTAGCAAATTGGTGAGTGTTTTAATGCAAATGGATCATTCTTTTTGGGACAAAGTTTTGGCCAAATGGGTCGTTCTTTTTGGGACGGAGGGAGTATGAGATTTGTCTCTAATTTTCAAGAAACCAACCAATTAACATTAAAGATTAAAAAAAAAAAAAAGAAAACATCAAGTAAGATAAATGATAAATCTCTTTTATTAAAAAAATGAAAACATCAAGTAAGATAAATGATAAATTTCTTTTATTAAAAAAATGAAAACATCAAGTAAGATAAATGATAGATTGAAAACATCTAGTATTAAAAAAGATTTTTATAGTCATTTGAAAACTGTCCTAAGAATTAAATAAGGAACTTTTTTTTTAATAGAATTAAATAGGGTAGGGAACTTTATTGATTAGAGATCCTCGCAAAAAAAATAATAAATAAATAAATATAATATATATATATATATATATATATATATATATATATATTATTAATCGATGGTAGCTAGACAAAGAAATAAACAACACAAATCACGTCAAAAATTTCATTTTCTCATTTGTTAAAATAATGGGACCTTTCGAAAATGATATATGAACCTTAGGTGAGCATACTCTCAGACAGTATAATCATGCATTCATGCATGACAAAAATTGATACTCTGTATAATTCCGTCCTAATTAAATTAAAGTAGCAACTAACTATCAAATTAGTTGAATGATTAATGGATTAATGAACTTCTTTCAGATATACCCGTTAAACATAAAAGAATTAGCAGGAAGTATTTGTTCCGTGTAGTATAATGTTTAGTAGGATGGATTGTTTCTTCCATTTTTAACATTCTTATATAATATGGAGTTCTTCAGGTAATACTGCTTTTGATTCTGCTTGATTTCTTTTATTTTTCCTCCCTTAGCTTTCTAATATATATATTTTGACACAAATTGGTTTTCGTGGCAAAATTGAGTTCAGCTTGACTGAAATTTCAAGAAATTTAAAAGGAGGGGATTGCAGTTACGAAATGTAACTGTAGGGGACTGAAACCAGTTGTTCAAGTAAACACCGGTGTGGTAACTTGTTGTAGGGAGTTTGCACTTATTTAAAAATAAAAATAATAATAAAAAAATAAATAAAAATAAAAGTCTCTGATAATTGCAGACCTCGAGCTGTGTGATTAATTACAGTCGTAGGAGGAACGCGGGAAACGAAGGGGGTCTTGAAGCTTCTATTGAAAGCTGTTTCGGGTGTTTTTTGGATTTCCTAGGATATTGGTCACGCTCTCCTGACAACGAGACGATCCAACCTGCAAAACAACGAATATTCCGGTTAACGGAATATTCGCCTCCGACGATCAAGTTAGTGATCGGAACGGAAAAGGCCAGAGAGAGAAAGTAGAGAGAAGTTGGAGCTATTTAATGCTCTGTTTTTTTGTAAATGTCTTAATCTACCCTTCCCATCATAAATGATTGGGGTATTTATAGGGGTGGGACTCGTGCCCCTTTCTAGGGTTTGTACCCTAGATTTACGTGACATGATTGGCTACGCAATCAGTGAATGCCACGTGTTACTTTGGGGGCGTCGCTTTGCGGCTTTCATTGATATCTCTCGGGATTTAGGCCCTGACGTTGTTAGGCCTCTTTGGCGTGCTGATTTAAAGGGAACACATGCCCTAAACACGTGGCATCTTCTCGTGACAACACGTGTCACCCTCTAACTGGGTCACGTGTCGCTACGAGATTGGCCTGAAACCTTGGGTGCTCTTGATCTGAATGCGTGGCATCTTCCGTGGTGACACGTGTCACCCTATAACTGGGCCACGTGTCACTACGGGATTGGTCCACGTATACGAGGTATTTTTACCCTCAACATTTGCCCCTAAGAGGGGGTGGCTCGTACGCTTACAGGCCGACTCCTCTGACCTCAAATAGCCTTGGGGCGTACAAGTGTATTAGGGTTTTGACATATTTCTGTCCGCCTGACAATTTAGAGTGAACGCCTATCTATACGAATGGCGCGGATAATGGTAGGCCGTCTCACTTTTGGGAGATGCGGCCGTCTTGCCATTGCGGAGGGAGCTTTAGCTCTGTCAGCTTATTTTTGGACGTGCCGTTTATTAGGTCATCTTCTTTTCCGCCTGTTTTAACGGCGTTGCTCTTTGCCCCTCCAAATTCTGGGTTAAATTTTGTTAGGCGGGAAAGATGAATTTACTGTCTTACCCCCATAAATTTTGCCTATATATACAAGGGGTTTGACCTCATTTTCGCACTTTGGAACTTTACATTTTCTAGAGAGAAGTCAGAGCTTCTAGAGAGAGAAAGTGTATTTTCCTTTGAATCTTCGAGAGCTCCGCCGTGCTTTTGAGTTTTCCGGGCACATTCGTTGAGTTTTCCGGTCAACCTTCAAGACTTCCAAGTTTTCTACACGTACAGAGGTAGGCCGCTTGTTTTCTTTTCCTTGCATTTTTTGTTTCTTTATTCTTCATTTAAAATCTGGCTCAACACTCGGCTTCGTCTGTTTCTCCTAATGAGGTCGGTCGTTCGCCTGGGACTGAGGAGTCTAGAGTGGACGGAGACGAGTTGTCTCCTTCATGGAGTAGGTCCATTTCTAGTGCGTACCAACTCACTTCCACCCATTCTTCTCTGTCCCTGCAGTCGAACATGGCAAGGACGATGCAGACGTATGATCGTCATGCGGCCATAAATCCAGACGGTAGTCTGGTGAACCCTAGGCCTCCTTATGACCCTAATAATACTAATTTAGAGACCCCTTCTTCTACTCCTACGACCGCTTCCACGGGCACTCACTGCTTGGCCGTGGAAGTAATTTCCTCTTTCGAGGAGCGCCAAAGAACTCAGGACGCTTCCACTGCAGGGGGTACGTCCGGGCGTACTCCGGGGTTGAGGTTCCCCCAATGTTCCAACTCGGTCATGGATGGGGCCGAGTTGCTACTCTGTGAAGGATCTCCTTCCTCTTCTCGGGCGGACGCTGATCTATCCGTCCCTACTCCCTCAGAACTCTATCTCCGATATGGCAGGTCGGAAAGGCCAAGAACTGGGGTCTTAATTAATGAACCGTCCGACCTGCCTCCTCGCAGAGCACCTCCTACTAGGATTCAGGTGGCCGATGCCGAAGACAAAGGCAAAAGGCCCCTAGAAGACATTATCTCTCCCAGGGGCGGCCATAGCTCTAGGAGCCGTAGCTCAGCGGAGGCAGCTGATCTGGACAGAGTGCTGTCTTCTGAGTTTTGGAGCGCTCCTCAACAGAAGGAGGGAGAGGTCGAGAAAGCGGCCCAGGGCGAGGCGGCGACCGAGGAAGACGTCGCCAGCACTGACAACTTTAAGGACCCGTACGCCTGTACGGTGGGTAGCACGGCCTTGGGCTACCTAAATGACAACTTTGAGGAGTACAAGGCATTCCTCCACCTTGGGGAGGGGTTTGAAATTCAGCCCCCAAGGAAGTCACATGTTGTGGCTGCCTGGGAGGAAGAGAGGCAGCCAAAGGTCTTTCAGCGTCTACAGGGCGGCCCTAGACGTAAGACTGCGCTTTCCTCTCCACCCCTTCGTCCGCACCGTTCTGGACGAATACGAAATTGCTCTTTTCCAGCTGATGCCGAACAGCTAGTTAAACATTTTCGGGTATTTGGTGACGTGCATCTGCAAAGGCTTCAAGCCGGACTTTGCAGTTTTTTGTGAAATGCACTCACTGACCAAGCTGGACGCTGAAACGGACGGCTGGTTTATTTTGAGTACCAGCAGGGACTACATGATGGTGGTCGACCGCGTCTCCAAATGGCGTGACTGGAAGCACCGATTCTACCGCATCAAGACAAAAGATATTGAATTCAATCTGCGGATGAATCGGTTCAATGCTGAACCAATTCAGCTTGGACGCGGGGACCTTAAACCTGATAAGCCACCCGTCCACCCCAGCCAAGAGCACCAGCTTGAATACTTCAAAGTCAAGAGGGTGAAGAGGAACGACAAAACTGAGCGCGTTCCAAGCAACTGGGTCCCCTTATCCAGTTGGCTGCGGGATCCCACGTTCATGTCCGCCTATGGCCTATACAAGAACTTGCCCCAAGGTGGACGCATGGACGCATATTTTTACACATACATAGGTTATTTAACGTTGAAGAGTTTTCTAACCCTTTTTCCTTTTCTTTTTCAGCTGAGGCGTACAAGATGCTTGACTCAGAGCAGAAAGGGATGTAAACATGTCAGAGATTGACTTGGCTCACTACAAGGCTCGTCAGAAGCTGTACGAGCAATCTAAAGGAGTAAGTATACCCATCTCCATTTCTTCTTTTTTTCCGTGTATGCATTACGGAAGAGATCTCCTTCCTAACTAGGCACGGTCAATCAATTGTATTATCTTGATCTCTTTTCGCTAACTTTTGCCTCTTCAGCTGTCAACTCCGACCCCTAGGTCCAAAAGGAAGCAGTTGTCCCCTGCATCCAAGACGGAAAAGGACGGTAGGGCGTCCAAGCAAAGGAAGACGGTCACATCCAAGACCACTTCCACTACTGCGGCCAAGACCACGTCGCGGACTGCCTCTAAGCAGTCCTAAGGAGAACAAACCCGAATGAGTGATAGCGGGGCCTCCAAGTCCATAGATCCGACCGCCATGCCGGATCATGATAGGTCCGAGAAGTCGGACGATAGGGGTAAGTCGACCCCGGCAAAACCGACCGGGCCAGAAGTGACTCCGCCCATAAAAAGAGTCAACGAATCTGATTGGCTTGAAGCCTCTCAGTCGGCCGGTGATCAGCCTGGCCAGACGGGGGAGGAGGGTGACGAGCCTGCGCCGCCCCCGTCATTCACTTTCAACCTTCCTACCCCTCCAAGCTTCTCTGACGGTCAGTCCGAGTAACTTTGAATTCTCTACTTCGTTTTTTTTTTTTTTTTTTTATTGAGCTTAAATTAAACTCTTTGCATCCGCGTGTAGATATTACAGAGGAGCTACAGATGAAGCTGCCTGACCAGTCCCTTACTGGGGTGGACAGGAAGGCCATGCGGGAAGCCATGGCCCGGACCGTCCCTGTTGAGCAGCGAGATAAGTTGCGGGGAATACATGAGGGCTTCCTCGGCCCTATGATCAATTGCAGCGCTGAGGTAACTTTTTCAACCCTCAAACTGAGGACCTTTCTTTGTTCTCTGATTCACTAACCCGTTTTTCTTGTGCGCAGCTTTTCTTACGGCTGACCGCCTTCCTTGAATGGAAGGATAAAGAAAATGAAAAGCTGAAGCGCGCCTGGGAAAAAGTCCAGAAGGCCCAGGATGCCGTTACTGGGGAAACAGCCCTCCAGCGCCGATATTTTGATACCCAGATCAACGCGCTGTCTGACAAGGCAGCGCGGCAGGCAGAGGATCTGGTGAAACTGGGTAAGGCCCTTGAACAAGAGACCTTAGCTAGGGACACTATGAGAAGAGAGGGATCAGGCCCTCTTGGACGACCAGCGCTGGAAGGCAGGGTTTGAGGCTTCAGAGAAGCTCAAAAGTCAGGTGTCCTTGGTCCAGAAACATTTGAAAGAATCCCTGGATGAGGCGGACGCACTTAGG
This sequence comes from Chenopodium quinoa, assembly GCF_001683475.1. Taxonomy (NCBI): domain Eukaryota; kingdom Viridiplantae; phylum Streptophyta; class Magnoliopsida; order Caryophyllales; family Amaranthaceae; genus Chenopodium; species Chenopodium quinoa. The sequence goes on along the minus strand of NW_018745024.1, from coordinate 10,176,952 downwards.
GCCGAGGTGGAGACTTTGAAGAAGTCCGTTGAGGACTTGACTCTTCAGCTGAAGACGCCTCGGGCCCCTAGCGTAGACGAGGTCGTCCGCATTGAGCAGAACGCTGAGGACAGGATGAAGAGCCTCTTCTTCGAGGCGTTCGAGCTCATGGTGGACGAAGGGGTGGCTGCCTATTTTCAAGAGCGCTTCACTAAACGCCTCAACTTCTTCTGCCTCAGGGAAGAAGCTAAGAAGGCTGGACAACCTTCTCCAGAGCTGGACGCCACACCAACAACCTCAGAGGATGAGGAAAATGAAGTAGTGGAGGCCGACAATGATGGTGAAGTGGAGAGCAAAGAGGCGCCAGCTGAGGACGCATCTCTTGCCGTTTCTCAAGATCCTGCCCAAGTCCAGGATCCAGCTTCAACCGATCCAGCTTCAACCCCAGCCGCCCCCTGATTTTCAACTTTTTTTCCCTTAGTTAATTTCTATTTATGTATTTTTTTTACTTTTCCTGCCGCCTTTTCGAGCAGTTTTATGTAAAATACTTTACCGCCTTTTGAGAGGTCTTTTTATTAATCCAACTTTTCTATTTTGCTTCATACTTGTCAACAGACCTAGCTGTATATACAACTTTTGGCTAAGTACTTGCACTTAAACATTATATTTCTTCAAATTGTCAGTGTTCCATGTACGCGGAATAGGTCGGCCGTTCATTGCTTCAAGACGGTAAGTCCCATCTCGGACTTCTTCCCTGACTCGATACGGCCCTTCCCAGTTTGGGGTCAGCTTCCCATCCTCATTGGCTCGTCCCACAGCCTTTATCTTCCTTAGGACCAGATCTCCCAATTTTATCGGCCGCTTTGACACTCGGCGATTGTATGCCCTTGTCATCCGTAGACGATAGATTTCATGCCTAAGCGCCGCGTTGCCCCTAGCTTCAGGAAGGAAGTCTAGGGCGGTCTTCATGGCTTCCCAATTAGCCGCTTCATCATATAGCATCACCCTAAGGGTGGGCTCATACATTTCAATTGGGAGGACAGCCTCGGCGCCAAAGACCAAGAAAAATGGAGTTTCTCCTGTGGAACTCTTGGTCGTGGTTCGTATGGACCATAGCACATTAACCAACTCATCACCCATAAGCCGCCTGCCCTTTCAAGTTTGCGCTTAATTCCATTAGAGATCAACTTATTGTATGCCTCTACCTGACCATCGGCTTGAGGTCGGCCGACTGAAGCAAAGCAATGAGCTATGCCCTGGTCCTCCAACCATTCTTTGAGTTGAGGCGTTTCGAACTGGGGTCCATTGGCAAACACCATTGACTGAGGAACGCCAAAGCGTGTAATGATACTCTTCCATATGAAGGCTGAAACATCCGTCCACTTGATGCCCCGGACAACCTTGGCCTCCACCCACTTTGTGAAGTAGTCAACTGCTACAAACACATAACGCCTTTGACCGGATGTTGGTGTGTACGGTCCTAAAATATCCATCCCCCATTTGGCAAAGGGGAGCTGATTACTGATGGCCGAAAGACTGTTGGCGGGTCGGTGGATCAAGGTGGCAAATATCTGGCACTTGTCACACTTCTTTACCATTTTCATGGCGTCCGACTTTAAACTCGGCTAGTAGTAGCCCAGATGGGCAGCCTTTTCAGCCAAGGCTCGTTCTCCAATATGAGAGCCGCACTGCCCCTGGTGAAGATCGTCCAAGACATCATGCCCTTTCTCAAGAGTGATACACTTCAGGTACGGCTTCACAAATGCCTTTTTAAACAACTCTCCTTGCTTCATTTCAAACCAAGCCGCTCTCTTTTTCATCAGCCAGCTCTCTTTAGGATCGGCCGGGAGTAATCTATGCTTTAGGTAAGATATGATCTCATCCATCTAAGTGGAGCTTCTATCAATGATATGTACCGGCTCAGCATCAATACTCCTCCTTTCCTTTACCTCCCAAAATACCGACCTGGGGGTATCACATGATGCAGAGGATGCTAGTTTAGAGAGGGCGTCCGCCTGATGATTGGACGAACGAGGAACCTGTTGTAGAGTAAAATGATCTAGGCCCTTAGCCTCCTCCTTTACAATCTTCAAGTATTTCATCATAGCCGGCTCCCTTGCCTCGAAGTCTCCATTTACCTGGCCGACTACAAGTAGGGAATCCGAGCTTACATCAATTTTTGTTGCTCCTGCCGCCTTACACATTCTAAGGCCGGCCAGGAGGACTTCGTACTCGGCCTCATTATTAGAGGCTTGAAACTGGAATCTTAGAGCGTACTCAAATTTATCTCCCTCAGGAGACTGACATATGACGCCTGCACCACAACCAGTAGTTGTTGCACTACCATCCACGAACACCTTCTAGATCTGGTCTTCGGCCGGCTGAAGATCCGGCCGAGTCATCTCAGCTAAAAAATCAGCAAAGGCTTGTCCCTTGATTACTTTTCTTGGCTCAAATGCAATGTCAAAGCCTCTCATTTCCAAGGCCCATGCATTTAAGATACGACCACTTGCCTCTAGAGTTGTAAATGGCTTCTTCAGAGGTTGATCTGTGTAGACCACAATTGAATGTGACAAGAAGTATGGCCGCAGCTTTTTCGATGCCATGTATAATGCCAAGCCAAATTTTTCAATAGGGGGATACCTCAGCTCAACGTTGTGAAGTACATGGCTGATTAAGTAGACTGGGATCTGATGGCCGTCCCGTTCAGCAAGCAGGACGACACTTAGAGAGTGTTCAGAGATGGCAAGATAGATAAATAACTTCTTACTCTTGAGTGGACTGACAAGCCGAGGAAATGTATGAAGGTGGCCTTTTAGCTGTACGAATGCCTCCTCGGCCTCCACTGTCCACTCAAACATGGCTTTCTTTTTATGGTTTGAAAGAAATAACGGCACTTATCCCCTGATCTTGACAGAAATCTACCAAGTGTTGCTAAACAGCCGGTCAATCTTTGTACTTATTTAATTGTCCTTGGTGACTTCATGTCCATGACGGCTTGGATCTTTTCAGGGTTAGCCTCAATTCCACATTGATCAATTAAAAATCCGAGAAATTTACCGGACTCAACACCAAAGACACATTTCTTTGGATTTAACATCATCTTATGCCGCCTGAGTTCGGTGAAAGTTTCTCGCAGATCCTTCAGATGGTCGGCCGGTTCTTTTGACTTGACAATCATGTCATCAATGTACGCCTCCATATTCCGGCCAAGCTGATCTCTAAAGACTGTATTAACGAGTCGTTGAAAGGTAGCTGGGGCATTCTTAAGGCCGAAAGGCATAACTTTGTAACAGTACAACCCCTGCTCAGTTACGAACGCTGTTTTCTCTTGATCTTCTTGTAGGGAATTATAGGTACTACGCAGCGGAAATACATGAATCATATTCATACAGTACCTAATCCCAAGATCTAATGCATAACACATAAAGAACATATAATAGTACCTTTGAAGCGTGATTCCACGTGCGATCGAGCAAGAACAATGGGAGATAAAGAACCCCAAGCGTGATTCCTCTACTTAGTCCACGAGCATGGATTAAACCTCCACTAATGCTGGTCAGTTGTGACTGAACACTTCAATCAACCTTCAACGGAGATATGAGCCACGAACACACCACAACACCACCCACGCGCCACCACACGCGCCACCCGGGGAGGAGGGCCGTACGGACAGGGAGGAGAGAGAGAGGGCCGAGTAGAGAGAGAGAGAGTTAGGGATTTTAGGAAAACTGGTTGCTTGTGTGACAATTCACTGTATGTCAATTGTTGTGTCATGCAACCCTATGCATGGTTTATATTTGTAGATCATATCTAGAAATAAAACCATGTCAAGTCCAAAACCCATTAGACTCTTCTAACTATCCAAGCCCAATTATCAACATGGTATGTCATGTACTCATGAGGCCCAATAATGGGCCTCTAACTTGTTTAACCCAATACTCTTATGTGTGACCTTGTAGGATCCATTCTATAAGGCTTTGGGCCATTAAGCTAGCCCAAAGATCAATTGTCATATCTAGCACCAAACATTGACGACCCTATAGAAAGAACTTATTATCTCCATAATAGTGATCCTTGATATATCTAGTAATTGCACTTATCGAAGACATAACTCCTTCAATCTCCCACTTGTCTGAGACAAGTGCGCAATATTCAAATTCCTTAAGTCAATGTGTGTCGATTTGATAATATGATTGCATCTCATGTCGTGATCATATTAGTCTACAAATCTTTTCTTGAAAACTGAGTGGGAATTACAAAAAAATGGTTACTATGTAATCCATTTGAGCACGGCCATGCATTTTCTGAATTCTCCCTCTTCAAGGGGCCAAGACACATTCCTAATTAAATAGGTAGACTCTATCCAATCTTGTGGCAACCAAAGCTCCCACTCAACTTCTGAAATAACCGGGAAACACCCTTTATAATATCCAGTTACGGGCAGAAGTTTGAGTGTACCACAACCATAACATCCATTGAATGAAATCAATGTTCCACTCATGTCAAAGGAATCCACTAATATATCCGGAAGCTCTATACTTGAACTTAAAAGTAGGTCTATAGTTCGATCATGCATCATTCATGCATATCCATGTAATTGATCGAGCTTCACTACGCTCCTATAGCCCATGAAACTGCGCTATCCAATCAATCTTACATGCTAGTCCACGAATTGAAATAATTTATGTCCAGTTTAATGATTCCGAACTAGGAACTTAAATAATGTATGAATTTAGTTCACCTAGGCATGGTTTATATTTGTAGATCATATCTAGAAATAAAACCATGTCAAGTCCAAAACCCATTAGACTCTTCTAACTATCCAAGCCCAATTATCAACATGGTATGTCATGTACTCATGAGGCCCAATAATGGGCCTCTAACTTGTTTAACCCAATACTCTTATGTGTGACCTTGTAGGATCCATTCTATAAGGCTTTGGGCCATTAAGCTAGCCCAAAGATCAATTGTCATATCTAGCACCAAACATTGACGACCCTATAGAACGAACTTATTATCTCCATAATAGTGATCCTTGATATATCTAGTAATTGCACTTATCGAAGACATAACTCCTTCACTTCTTCCCATAATGGAATTTGATGGAAACCGAAGTATGCGTCCATAAAAATCATCAGGGCATGCCCGGCCGTTGAATCAACCAGGCGGTCAATTTTAGGCAAGGGAAAGCTATCCTTAGGGCATGCCTTGTTCAGGTCGGTGTAATCCACACAAATTCTCCAAGTTCCATTCGGCTTCTTCACAAGAACCACATTGGCCACCCAGTCTGGATAATAACATTGCCGAATGAAACCGGCGTCCAAGAGATTTTTTACTTCAGCTGCGGTGATACGTGTCGTTTACCGTATTAAATTAATAATTTATTTACCTAACTAGACCTTCAAAAATATTTACAAGTAGTAAAAAGGACAAGAAAGGGTCGATCCCACGGAGAGATTGTTAATCTACTATACTCGAGTAACTCGTAAAATACAATAACTATTTACACTATTTACATGTGATGGGGGGGTTTAAATGATAATAATCAACTAGTACTATAATGAAAAAAATAGAATTTAAACTACTATATACAATCGACGACATACTTAACCAACTCCATTAATTACATTTACTCAAATTAAACTATTGGTGATTATAATAAACCGGACTCGCATAATTAATCAACTTAATTACCAGACTAACTGTAGAGACTTTAGCAAAAATAACCTAGGGTTTTCGGGATCAAAGAGATATATTAGGGAAAATAGATAGAGATTCATCTTCTCTTATCTTGCATGAAATTCGGAGGAGATTTGTTGAAGATGAAACTTGATAATGATGGTGGTGAGGTTCTGGTACTCACGCACCTCTTTCTCCCTTTTCTTCTTATCCTTTTATTTTCTCTTTTTCTTTGTTCTTGATTTTGTAGTTGCGCGTACCTTTTGCTCCAAGTGGGCTTCTGACTTTTGGCACATGTTATTTGGAATGTTGGAGTAGTACATATGATAATATGGGCTTCATTCTTCCAAGTCCATTTAATACTCTTTCTTATTCTCCTACCAAGAACACACAACATAATTTTAAGTACCCTTTTGTTATGAAAATAGAAATAAAATAAAATACTAATTAAAATAATATCTAAAATAATAAAAATAGATAATTTCATAAATTAACTAGAATTAAATGACTATAAGACTAATATTAGGGACCAAAAATATGATATATTATGCACTTATCATGCGGTCGTCTGATTCCTCTCTTCTCCATGATTCCTCTTCTTCTGGCGGACAGGATTAATGGCTGGGTTTACAGCCAACTTATGCACGGCCAGGTCAGGACTTATTCCTGGCATCTCGCCAACAGCAAATGCAAATACATCTTTGAACTCTCTCAGCAATTGAATTAACTCATCCCCAAGCACATCCAAAGCTATAGTGCCTACCCTAACCGTCCGACCTGGTTGATCGGGGTCAAGCACTATATCTTGGTGACTGCCGGCCGGCTGGGGTCGTAACTCTTCTGACCGACCGACAGTCATTAGCTGCTATGCTTGTTCTATCTTAGTCGCCTTACGCTTCTGGCCGACCTGGTGTGTTGGGAGTGAGGTTCCTTCTGCTTTTAGCTCGGACGCCTTTGGCTGCGTTCAGCGTAGGACGGTCGAGTATGACATTATATCCAGTCAGCTCTTTTACAACCAAGAAGCGGACAACCATATCTCTTCCTTCCCCTTTTTGCCCAAATCGGACAGGTAAATCTATCCGCCCACCGGATGGATGACATTCCCCCCAAATCCGACCAACGGGTGAGTGATGTCCTGGAGAGCATCCTCTGGGAAGCTTAGATTCTTCAAGGCAGCTAGGCCGATGATATCAGCCGCGCTACTCGTGTCAATCAATATTCGTCCGACCTTCAAATTGGCAATCTTCATAATGAATACCATGGGATCATTGTGTAAGGCTTTAACCTCCCCCCGATCGGCCTCACTGATGATTACTTTGGGGAAGGGTTCGACCTTTACTGAGTCCATTTGCATCACCTTTCCCAAGTTTCGGGTTGCCTGAAGCAAATCCTCCGGATATCACGGCCACAAAGCCTAAATCAGTGCTATTCCCATCATCTTCCTTGTCCTTATTCTTGTCATTCTTCTGTCTTTTCTCGGACGTGTTTTTTGTCCGTGTGTTAGTGAATTTGGACTTCATCATATAAGAATTCAGCATACCCTTCTCGGCTAGCTAGTTCAGCAATCTCTTCAAGTTAATACAATCGTTTGTGTCATGTCCCACGTCCTTGTGGTAATTACAGTACTTGTTCTTGTTCCTATACTGAGCCGGGCCTCTCAGCGGCTGTGGCTTCTCAAATTCAAACTTATCCTTGATTTCCATCAAGATAGAATAACAATCCTTGTTGAATTCAAACTGAGGCTCGTACGTCTTGACCTTCTTGGACTTCTGTGGCTGGGCATCAGCCACCTAGACTTCCTTTCTCTTTTTTCCTTCTTTCTATTGGCCGGCCGAGTCTTGCTGAGAAAGTTTTTTCTCAGCCCCCTTGGCCGGCGCTTCTGATTTCGTGAGCGAACAGAAGTTCGCCGCTTTAATATAAGCTTCGGCTTCCCGCAAGACACTTGCGTATGTCCAAATCTTTTTTCTTACCAGATCAAATTTAAAACCATTGTGCCTTAATCCCTGGAGAAATTCAGAGTAAGCCATTTCATCCGGCAGATTATGAATTTGGGCTTTTCTTGGTTAAATCGTTGGACGTACGAGCGTAGGCCCTCATTCTTCCCTTGGACTATTGTCGCCAAGTTAAGGCTGGTCTTTCGAGGCGGTATGTTGTATGAAAAATTTCCCACAAACAGCAAACTGAGAGTAGTAAAACAATTGATACATCCGGCCGGCAAACTGTTGAACCAATCCTGCGCCACACCTTTCAAAGTGGCCGGAAAGCATTTGCACCAAGTAGCATCATCTACGCTTTGCAAATACATCAGGTTCCTGTACGAGGTGATGTGTTCTTCTGGGTTGCCCGTGCCATCATAGGCTCCCACAAGTACACTCTTCACCTTTGGCGGCTGAGGGGCAGTTAAAATATCTTGCGAAAACGGAGGCGGCTTGTCTCCTAGAGTAAGTAGGCGCATCTGCCAATCGATGGGTTGTGGTTGCACGGACGGTCCAGCCAGGTAGGGAGCATGTCCGTACACCTGTCCGTATGGCCCATATTGTCCATAGGCCTGGGGGTTCGGCTGCATCAAGCCATTGAACCCCTGAGGAGGTTGATATTGAAGTGATTGCGTTGGAATAGGAGTTGGAGTATGGATAACTGGAATAGGAGTTGGGGTGCGGACAGCCTGACTTCTGCTGGAGATGGTCGTGTTGGTATGTTGGGAGAGAGAATGATGTGAAAAATCATCCGGCATAGTTGGGGTTGAGGCCGTGTCCGAGTAGGCGGCACGCTCCCGCTGCTTATGCCGAAGGTAATCCCTTGCGTCCTTCCATCGTCTGGACGGCTCAGGCTCCTCTCTTCGAGGCTGCCTACCCCTTTCCCCAGCCGACTGTGTTTTCGCCAGCAAATCAGAGAAATTAGTCCGTGGTACCCTTGGGGACCTTCCAATCGGCCTTCGAAAGGGAGTGTTTCCAGCGTCCGTTGCATGGACAGCTTTACTGTGTGTCTTCTTTGGAGCCCTCTGTTCCTCTCTCCTGGGTGGCTCCCTCGAGGTAGAGGCTCCATTGCTCTCAATCTCTTTCCTGAGTTTGTTAAGCGCGGCCTTAAGAGAGGCTGCGGTAACAGGAGGGTCATCAGGTTCTTGAAATGTGGCTATCAGTGGATCGCTGGTACGGAATGTAGGGATTATATCCTCTACATGTCCATCCTCGCCTGGATTAGGTGTCTGACCGTCTATCGCCATAACGTACGAGTATCCCCACAGACAACGCCAAATGTTTCGGGTTTTTGGATTTCCTAGGATACTTGTCACGCTCTCCTGGAAACGAGACGGTCCAACCTGCAAAACAACGAATATTCCGATTAACGGAATATTCGCCTCCGACGATCAAGTTAGTGATCGGAACGGAAAAGGCTAGAGAGAGAAAGTAGAGAGAAGTTGGAGCTATTTGATGCTCTGTTTTTTTGTAAATGTCTTAATCTACCCTTCCCATCATAAATGATTGGGGTATTTATAGGGATGGGACTCGTGCCCCTTTCTAGGGTTTGTACCCTAGATTTACGTGACGTGATTGGCTGCGCAATTAGTGAATGCCACATGTTACTTTGGGGGCGTCGCTTTGCGGCTTTCATTGATATCTCTCGGGATTTGGGCCCTGACGTTGTTAGGCCTCTTTGGCGTGCTGATTTAAAGGGAACACATGGCCTAAACACGTGGCATCTTCTCGTGACGACACGTGTCACCCTCTAACTGGGCCACATGTCGCTACGAGATTGGCCTGAAACCTTGGGTGCTCTTGAGCTGAATGCGTGGCATCTTCCCGTGGTGACACATGTCACCCTATAACTGAGCCACGTGTCACTACGGGATTGGTCCACGTATACGAGGTATTTTTACCCGCAACAGAAGCTACCGCCTTTTCCTATAAAAGTAGTACCTTTTATCTTCTTTAATGCCCACATTACTGAAGGAGTTCTGTCTTCGATAAGTACAATTACTAGATATATCAAGGATCACTATTATGGAGATAATAAGTTCGTTCTTTTGGGTCGTTATTATCTGTTGCTAGACTATGATCATTGACCTTTGGGCTAGTTAAATAGTCCAAAGCTCACTAGAATGGATCCTTTGAGGTCACACAACAAAGGTATTGGGATAAGCAAGTTAGAGGCCCATTTATGGGCCTCATGAACAAGTAACCAATCATGAATTGGATTGGGCTAGTATAGTTAGATTAGAGTTAGGATTTGGGCTTTGTCATGGACTCTTATTTAGAGATGAGATCTATAAATAAAGTCCATGCCTAGGGTTGTATGATACAACACAATTAACAGTTAATTGTGCACCAAGCAACCAGTAATCCAAACCTCTCTCTCTCTATACCACACGCCCATCCCCTCCCTTCGTGGTGGTTCGTGATTTGTTCGTTGCTCGTTCTACTCCATAGAAGGTCAATTGAAGGGTTCAATTGCAACTAACTAGCATTAGTGGAGGACTTAATCTATGCCTGTGGACCAAGTAGAGGAATCACACTTGAGGTTCTTTATCTCCCCTGTTCTTGTTCGATCGCACGTGGAATCACGCTTCAAAGGTATTAATTCTAATTCTTTATGTGTTATGCATGATCTTGGGATTAGGTGCTATATGAATATGATTCATGTTTTCCGCATTCGTACCTATAAACTCCTACAGTGGTATCAGTTAGCCTATGCATGTACATATATTGAATATTAATTCTTTGATAGTCCACAATTTTAATTCAATTAGGAGGGAGAATAATTTAATTATGGTTCAATCTTTATATTAAATGAGATTTAATTTTTAGAATTGTTTAAATATGATTTAAATTGCTCAATTTTTCTAGCCAAATCCGATTTAAGCCCTAGAATTTTCGAATATTTTGATTGAAATAAAGCCCTAAATTTTGATTTTGTGCTTAATTTTGATGATTTTCGAACCCTAGATTTGAAATTGAATTGTGAATTTGATTTCAAAATTGAATTAGGCATAAATGTTATGTTTTACTTTAAAAGACCTAATTTAATTTAATTTTACAAGAGTTGTTAAATTAAATTAAAACTCTCAAAAAAAAGAGGGGAAAAGAATTGATTTTTTGGGAGGGGCAGTCGTGGCTGGGTGGTCGGATCACCGTCTTGTGGACCACGGCGGCTACCCAGGTGGTCGAAAGGGGAAGTGAGGGCGGCGGCTGGTTAACAGGCGGCAGCAGCAAAGTGCAACTATTGCACGGCTGCCTGCTGCGGCCTGTGTCGATCGTGGCTGGGCACCAGCCTGGTTGCGACGACATCCCTCAGCCGCAAAGCGTGTATTCGGGAGATCGGCTGGGCAGAGGGAATCGATTTTGGCCAGGTGGTTTCCTCGGACTGCCGATCTCAGGCGTTTTTTCCGGTCAGGTTGCTGGCCGTGGCTGGGTTATTCCCAGTTTTGGTTGCGTGGTTCCTGTTGTTGTCGCGTTGGTTGGGATTTTCCCCAACTGACGTGGCAAAATATTTTTTAAAAAAAAATTATTTTATTTTAAAATATTTTCAAAATAAAATCTGATTTTATTTTGAGGATAATATCAAATTTCAAAAGTTGATTTTTGATAATTATCCTTAATTAAAGTTGTTAATTTTGGATAAAGTTTGTTAAGATAATTTCAAATCTTTAAATTTGTTTTAATCTTTGAAAATTTTAAGGATTGTTGAGCAAGATTCCAAAAAGATAAAGATTGATTTAAATAATATGATTATCCCATAATTATTTTTGATAATAATTGAATTAAAATTATGTGATTGGCTAGCAATTAGGATAGAATCTCCTAAATTAGTTAGGATAACCATGGAAGATAAATATGATTTATCGTTCATAATAAAATATGATTTGATTCTATCTCTTACCTTAAATAAAATATATGATATTTTATGATTGGTTAGAAATAATAGATGATATTATCTAATTGCAATAATTAATTAATTAAAAATATGAGATATTTTATGCCATGTTTCCTTAATTATGATCATTCGATGTTATAGTTTAGGAAAGCATGATGAGTGATTTATTATGTGGCAATTTATAATATATGATATTATTTATTGCTATATATAAAGACTAGTATGGCCCATAGATTCTAAATACGATATGCGCATCATTTCGTATTTTTTGTAATCTAAATACGGTCTGCGTACCGTTAAGTATTTTGTAATTTATTTTATTTATTTAGGTAGTAAATAGAATAGAATAGTATTACAGGTTGCAGTTAATCCAAGAAATCCATGGAGTGAAGGCCCAAAGGAGCAAGATGGATGAGATCCATGAAGGTTCAAGTGGGAGCTTTTTGCTTTATTAGTTTTTCTTAGGATTAAGGGGTCATACTATGTCATGTTTTGTTTATGCATTAGTAGATTATGCATGTTAGATTTTATTTATGTTGATTGATGATACGTTAGAGTTCACTAAATAATCACAACATAATAAATCTAGGTCCCGGTAATATTGAGGTAGCTTTTCCAATCAAAAACCCGATGAAACCTTCGATATTTATGATGGGTCATGCTAAAGCTGGGTGTCATATTATATCTTAGGGGAGTGGGGGTAAAACAAATTTTACACTTTTGATTGGTTATACTCAACGAGGTTACCTAAAGAGTTTAGAACCTTGAAACTAAGGGTAATAATTAAACATGTGATGATTAATTATTCAACCAAGAGTTACAAAGAGTTGTAATCAGTAAAGAGTTTACTCACCTTGAAAATGTAATGGTTGATGGTAGGGCTAAAGTCCGGTCAATTATTTCACAAATAAAGGATCTTGGAATCGTTTTATTCAATAGGGATCAATTAAAATTGAATAAATGTTTTAAAGTTGCCAAAATTAATTCTCTTATGATACTTTAAATTTTATTAAACATAATTGAATTTTGCGTTTACTTATAAGTAACATGTCGTTCTAATTTTATTATTATATATAATCTCCTCGATTGAAAATAAAGTTGAGAAACGTTCTCAAAAGGTTACAAGATAATCCATAAACCTATTTACAATTTTGCTAAAATGGTTCTAAAAGGCAAGTTTTAGAAACCCATTTCACATGTCTAAGGTTGGTTTTATTCAAAATGTTTGAGTAAAATGCCAACACATCTTCATTTTGAAAAGTGTTTCAAGGGATATAATGAGATGGGAGGAATAAATCCTCCAAAATGACAAGTATAAAAGCCAATAAAATCTCTTATCTTCAATATGATTGAATATAAGAAAGTGATTGGAAATTTCTATGATCAAAAGTTGATTAAATGACGCTATTCTTCATCCACTTTATATAAGAGTTTAATAATTGATTAAACTCTAATATGAATAATTATAGAATATACTTAGCAAAATCATGAAATGTGCTTAAAGTAATTAAGCAAAGCATCATTTTTAACCCAAGAGAAATGTTCTAAGTGGCTCAAATGGGAAAGGTTTAGGAATATATGAGGACTGCATTAAGAAGTTATAGGCAAAGAAATGCAAACAAGTTGCTACTTCTCAAACCTAGAACTACTTACATGCTAAGAGTTGTTATGAACAACAAATGTTTTAAAATAAATGGACCAATTCCAATTGATTAGAAACTACCTCATATAGTTGGAAGGTAAAAGAATGGAAATGTTCCAATTTAAGAAGTATATTATAGAAATTGATTTAGCACATTGCTACTTCTTAGACATATGATGTCTTGTTTAGTTCTCTCTTATTGAGAATGAGGTTGAACTAAATGAAGACTAAAGGAGAAATAAATCTACAAGTTTAGAAACAAATGTTGCTACTTCACAAGTAGAATCTACGAGTGTGGAAGCAAAAGTTGCAACTTTACAAGTAGAACCTATATTTCACCTTACCTTGTTATTGGCTAGAATTAAGTAAATGTTATTCATTCTTGCTATTATCAAAACACCATTCAATGTTATTAATGACTAAGCATCGAAGATTCAAAAACGTGGAATAAATGTTATTCTATGCTTCATTGAGTCATAATGTGTTTTGAATTGCTAAATAAGTTTAAAGTTCTATATGATAGAATTAATTAAACCATTTCTATATATAAATTGTCTCTAAAATGTCAAATAATTCAAACAAAAATGAATATTGCATGCGAAAGATCCAAAGGGATGGACTTTCAATATCATTAGATTATGAATCCATTGATATATGTAATTAACATTCTGATTTGAAATTTTGAAAAGTCACCATTTAGAGAAATGCTAATGCGAACTCGAGGTCGAATACATATCGATGTAAGAAAACCAAAGGTTCAAAGGCTAGAGACGGAAAATGAAACTTCATTTGTGATATGATCACTATTTATGCTTAGTTGAAGCATAGAAGTGAAAATTTTGAAAAGTTCAAAATGTTCAGTATCAACTTGACAAGATAATGATTACATTACAATATGATCGTAATTGTGAAAATTTAAGTCAAGACATATACTTGGAAACACATTCAAAGTATTGTGATATGATCGTAATAACGAGAATTTAAGTCAAAACCTTGATGAACATCCAATAGTTGTGAAATCGTTTTACGACAAACTCCGAAAGAAAACCTCGTGAAGTGTTTATGAAGGGAGCTATCAATCTATATAAGATATATTTTGATAATGGATGAAATAACCTATCTTCCAACCATTGTTCAAGGGATGTACTTTTAAGATAAGCTACAAAACTAAACAAAGATACATAGGTCAAATCAAAATGTAGCAAAGGTTTCATATGTGATATGGATAAGAAGAGTTCTTATAAAGTCTTTCTACAAAGCAAGGAATAAAAGTTGTATTAAATCGTTTAATGCACGATAAATTCCTATACAGAGCACAGGGTTCTACCACACAAATCATAATTAGCACAAAATGTTTGTTGCTCAAGTAGGTGCCCTTATGGAAATTGTTCCAAAAGGTCAAGTGGGAGTAGTATAAATTTGAAAAGTTCGAGAAAAGAAACAAACAAACATGGCTCAAACCATGGTTGGTTCACCCTATGCTAAATATGCCTCCTCAAAAGGCAAGTGGGAGTATAATAATCTTGAAAAGTTCGAGAGCCTTGAAAAGTTCAAGAAAAGTGAATTCGAAAATCTTGAAGAAATTTGAGAAGTAATCGAATCAAAGCAACAATATGAGCATGATTCACCTCATGTTACAAATGACAATGCGTGGTCTCATTAAGTGTAATGGGAAAAATAACCATGTGTCAAAGGTAGTACATTCCAAGTGCAAATCCTCTATTGTTGTTTCTCATTGAAAGCTAAACAAAGTTGTTGCATGAGTTTCAATTGTTGCATAAAAACCCACAATGATGACTAGCATACGTAAAACATAGCCAAAGAAATATGATTTCATATTGACTAAGAGTTCTAAAATATTTATTTTGGAACATGATGATTATGCAAGTAATGAAGATGATTTGACAAGTTTTAACTCCAAATGGTTTAAAAACCAGGACATCTAAAATAGATTCTAAGTCTGTAACCAAGTGTATGACACTTGAATAATTTTCTTAATTGGGTGAGACCCATTATAAGAAAAATAGACAAGAAATAAAAATGTTTTCTAAGTAAGCAAAGACTTGTTAAAGGATTCAACTAATTCATAGTATGACTATGACTACGATGAAACCTTTACATTAGTCACGTTGCAAAGATCTATTAAAGATATTTGAGTGATTTCTACCTTATGAGATTTGGTAGATGGATTTCAAAACACTTTCTTGAAATTGTTCATGAAATAATATTTGTATATGATACAATCAAAAGTTTGAAGATCCAATAATCTTAGGGATGCATAGCATCATGGAGTTAGTGTTCTTAATTTTGTGAGTTAATCAAATCGTTTGATGTTCTCGTAAAATGAAGAAAAGGTCTTGTGTGTACAAGATGTTTAGTGATAGCTATAAAGTCTTCTTGATCTAGTTTAAAGAGAAATTATTCATTGCTTGAAGGGTCAAGTAATGGCTGATGCATTTTGTATGAAAAACCTTGAAGAGAATGATGAGTACATTTGGGATTCAAAATCTATAGAGATAGGTTTTGGTGGATGTCTGAGTTTGGTTAAGAAGCTTAAATTTATAAGATTCTTATAAGGTTCAACATTATATTGAAAGGAGTTTCAATCCCATGTAACATGGCACATTACTTAATGATTCAATACTTTGAGAAAGGTGGATGAAATTAAGGTTTTGAGTGATGATCCTTATGCAATATGCAAAGGATGCATCATGCATGTCATGGACTATACTCTTCTATTTGATTCACATGTTTTAGAACAAGTGATGATAGATTTCAATCGAAATCCGATATAACGTTGGAATACAAATTAGAAATTCTAGAGTTCTTTACGAAAGGGCGAAGGAAAATTCTTAGTGTATGGAGATGAAAATGATTATAATATTTAGAAATTGCAAAATTCATGTTTATGAGAATGTCTCATGAACTTTACTTAGTAAACCCCTTCCATTTCCAAAGCATGAGAAACATGCTAATGAAACTGGATTGAGGCAAATGATGTAATTAGAAGTTGTATTTGTTTTTGGAGAAAAACAAGTTACATGTGTAATACATTCATTTACAGAATTATGTTTATCAATTGAAACAAAGTTTCAATCTTATTTAATCGTGCTTTCAAGATTAAATAAAATGTCCAAAATAATTATGGATTGATGGGCTCATCAGGTTAATTTATTTAAATAACCTGGTGAATGAAACCCCACAGGTGAACAAAATCCATACATTATTTTAGTTCCTAGTCTAGAGTCATTAAAGTGGACATAAATGATCCTTTTGAATGGACTAACATGTAAGATTGATTGGATAGCGCTGTTTCTTGGGCTATAGGAGCGTAGTGAAGCTCAGTCAATCACATGGGTATGCATGAATGATGCATGATCGAACTATAGACCTATTTTGAAGTTCAAGTATAGAACTTCCGGATATATTAGTGGATTCCTTTGACATGAGTGGAACATTGATTTCATTCAATGATTGATGTAACTGTGTACATTCAAACGTCTTCCCGTAACTGGAGATTATAAAGGGTGTTTCCTGGTTACCTCATGATTTGAGTGGGAGCCTTGGTTGCCACAAGATTGGATTGAGTCTACCTATTTAATTAGAAATGTGTCTTGGCCCCTTGAGGAGGGAGAATTCAGAAAATGTATGGTCGTACTCAAATAGATTACAAAGTAATCATTTGTTTTGTAATTCTAACTCAGTTTCTCAAGAAAAGATTTGTAGATTAATATGATCACGACATGAGATGCAATCATATTATCAAATCGACACACATTGACTTAAGGAATTTGAATATTGTGCACTTGTCTCAAACAAGTGGGAGATTAAAGGAGTTCTGTCTTCGATAAGTGCAATTACTAGATATATCAAGGATCACTATTATGGAGATAATAAGTTCGTTCTTTTGGGTCGTCATTATCTGTTGCTAGACTATGATCATTGACCTTTGGGCTAGTTAAATACTCCAAAGCCCACTAGAATGGATCCTATGAGGTCACACAACAAAGGTATTGGGTTAAGCAAGTTAGAGGCCCATTTATGGGCCTCATGAATAAGCTAAGTAACCAATCATGAATTGGATTGGGCTAGTATAGTTAGATTAGAGTTAGGATTTGGGCTTTGTCATGGACTCTTATTTAGAGATGAGGTCTATAAATAAAGTCCATGCCTAGGGTTGTATGATACAACACAATTAACTGTTAATTGTGCACCAAGCAACAAGTAATCCAAGCCTCTCTCTCTCTCTGTACCACACGCCCATCCCCTCCCTTCGTGGTGGTTCGCGATTTGTTCGTTGCTCGTTCTACTCCATAGAAGGTCAATTGAAGGGTTCAGTTGCAACTAACTAGCATTAGTGGAGGATTTAATCTGTGCCTGTGGACCAAGTAAAGGAATCACACTTGAGGTTCTTTGTCTCCCCTGTTCTTGTTCGATCGCACGTGGAATCACGCTTCAAAGGTATTAATTCTAATTCTTTATGTGTTATGCATGATCTTGGGATTAGGTACTATATGAATATGATTCATGTTTTCCGCATTCGTACCTATAAACTCCTTTAATTACCATTTTCAGAAAGCTCCAACTAAAAAAATAACTGCAACTTGTAGGGAATAGTTTCAAGCCTTTAAAATCCCACTAGCTTGAACCCCACTGTGATCATACACTAAAGTACGGTGGCGTCCAAAAGGGAAGAAGATAGAGCAAAAGAGTTGCCAACAAGTTTTTAAGGAACTTGTAAACCATCACGAGGTGAAGGTTACACCCCTTAACGATCCAAGAGATCGTCAACTCCATAAGGTCATGAACCAAATAAGGGTCCGGGGATGATGGTACAAATCCAACCTAAAAGAGATTGAACCTGCCCTAATAATAGGCCTCTACTTTATTCTGCTCGTATTCATGTGCGCTTTCTGACTAACATACAATCAATAGATTAACCCTAAACCTGTTTAATCTATGTTGGTTGAATTTAATGCACAAATAAACTATTATTGGTGATCACTTGAATTATAATCACAATTAACCCTAACAAGATTATTAATTATCTTATCAAGCGTGATTGCAAATACCAATTCCCTTTAACCTGCAATAAAAGGTGATCAAGCAATAACAATATAAAATAATATGAATCAAGCAACATAATAAATAATCATAATCATAAATATTAGAAATATTAGAAAGGACATAAGAAGCATCATACTTTTAAATCATACTTGATATTAAAGATACCCTAGACATGATACTAGGAACCATAAATAACAATCTAAGTGTGATATCTACATCATAAAATAAATTAAATAAGATACTTACTTGGATGCCTCGTACCTCTTTCTAATTACAAAATACACACGTTAGTAACTTCAAGGAAAATAATAATCAAAACAATTAAATTAAATAATTGAAATAGAGATTTGGGACCAAACCCTCAGAAATTAAAACCTTTCACGTCTAGGGCGAAGGCAACTTTGAATATGGCTAGGTGTATCAAGATCTTGTGAATGCGGAATTTTGTATTTAAAAACAAGGTTTTGAAAAGGAAAGAGAGAGAGAGAATAATCAAGAAAATCTTGATGAAAGTTGGTGAATGATTAAGAGAGAATTAGAGAATTAATGATTGCGAAAGAAAACTGATTGTTGATGAATGAAAATGGAGTTTTTGATACGATATTTATAGAGAAAAACATCCAAAAAAGATAATTTATCAAAACAGAGTCTGAAGACCACAAAAACACATTGGCGCCAGCCCTGGCTCATTGGCGCCAAGACCAGTGGCTACCATCAGGCGCCAATGGCTGGCGTCTGGCGCCAATCCTGATTCCAGGCGCCAAGGCCTGGGGTTGGACGCCAATTTGGATTTCAACGCGTTTTCGAAATTCTGATAAAATTCCCGTACTGGAAGATAAAATAATATAATTTCAATCGAAAATGCTATTTGATCTTGATTAAAACTCTGAAAAATCCTAATTGAATTAAGAATGATAAAACCTTCTAGAATGTTCTAGAAGACCAAAACCATTCCTAATTGCATTAGGAATGATAAATCATATTAGGCCCTCCCCTAGATCATTGGGCCGTACTTAAAACTCAAACCGGGCCCAGTTTAGTAAATTGGCCATAACTTCCTCAATATTCATCGGAATTGGGCTTATAATATATCGTTGGAAAGGTCTTTGCAAACCCCATCCAACTACACCACTATTGGACCCATATCATGGACCAAACAAACTGGATTGGTTATTTTCTTAAAATAAAGTTTTCAAAAAGAGAGAGAAGAGAAAAGAAAAGAAATAAAAACTTTCTGCAACACTAGACCTTTCCACACTTTCGTTTCATTCGATTATGATTCGACGTGAAAGGTACTCATCACTGGGTTTGGTTTTGGGGAGACACAAATGGGTGTCTACACAACTCAACCTTTCTGCAGGATCAAATTTAGAGGTACACAAAGGCTCCCTTGGTTGTTTGACAAACCTAGATTTTAGATGCTTGTTTGAAGAAAGAAAAAAAAATTTGAGAACTCAAAGTGCTTATTGTTCTTCAAATTAATTTTCTGTCCTAGAAAATCCTCTGTGTTAAATATTTGTATAACGGCTACTTTTGTTTGCAAAACTTTTTCTGTTTCCAATGCACTTAAAAGCTTGTCAGTGATTCAAAAAAAAATAATCTTAAAATACATGGAAACCGGTTGTAGGAGGTTACCTTGGCCGGAGTTATAGGCATAGTCCCCTGCTTTTAACTTCCAAAACTGCAGTCCCCTCCTTTTAAATTTCGTAAAAGTTCAGGTCCCTTGTAAGAGGCTTAACTCTGGCGAAATTGGTTCCGGATACAAAGAGAAAAACACTTGAAGAGATTCATGCTTCAACTATGATGGAGAAAGTGCATTCTATGAGTTGCAGTTCAATTATAGCTATGTCTCATTTTGTTTGGGTGTTAATTGTTCCGGGTGATCTCCAGTACCGTAAGTTTTGGAGTTGGTAAAGGGTTACTGTCCAATTAAGCACCTGCATAATCAGCACAAATTACCTGATCCGGGGGATTATCCGGGGATAACTGCTCCAATGCTAAAGTTAGCAATCTGACAAAAAGAATGAATGAAAGAGCAAGAGAGTGTTTCTAGAGAGAGAGAGAGAGATTGTACCGGGGGATTATCCGGGGATAACTGCTCCAATGCTAAAGTTAGCAATCTGACAAAAAGAATGAATGAAAGAGCAAGAGAGTGTTTCTAGAGAGAGAGAGAGAGAGAGAGAGAGAGAGAGAGAGATTGTACCTTGACAATGAAAAATGCTTGGGTATTTATTATAGGAAGGTAACCAAGTTGGTGTCACCTATCAGCATAGGTAGAAACCCCCTTGTAGGCAGCAGGTGCCTACGTGGTCGGAAGCAGCTCTCCACGTGGTCGATGTTAGGAAATAAGGGTGTAATTGTGTTTGATTAATGAGGAACAAATCAATGAGAATTAAGAATTGAGAAAAACAATAAAGAAGAGGATTTACGTGGTTTGGTCAAAATAGACCTACATCCACAGGTGGGGGATTCGAGAGCTTCTTCACTATAATGGAGAAAGAACGAGAGAATAATACAAGGAGTCTTAAATCTAATGGCTCAAAAAAGGTATGATCTAATTGATCAACTAAAGGGTCCTTTTATAACACAAGGAAACCCTAATAAAACCCTAAGATTGTTCCCCAAGTACACTCAAATAGCCGTCATAGAAAATATATAATTTTAGGAAATATTCCATAAATTATCCTAGAATAACCTAACTACCGAGCTATAGCTTGGCAGCTAGCTCATGCCTGTCGCAAGTCCTCACAGGGCCGAGCTATAGCTCACTCGCATAGACCTATAGCTCGCAGCCTCGTTGCAAATTTCCAGCTTCGTCAGGTTTTCCTAAAACGATCATATCCTTCTCGTTTCTTATCGGAATTGAGCATATAACCTATCGTTGGAAAGATCTTGAACCAAGATATCACTTCCAAATTGAATCATCTCAAAATCAGTTGTATTTTGAGAGATATAAGCGTTCAAAGTCAACCCTACTAGATTTTGAGTCACAATTTAACAGTCGAGATAATGGTTGTTATGAATGTTAAGCCGATATGCTAACGCATAAATGATTAGCAACGTAATGTAATTTAACAACTAATTACTAACGGTGTCGGTACTATCTAGTACATTAATGAATCAAGGTTAAATTTTCTTTTGTGTAAATAGAAAATGCAAATTTGCAAATCGAAATATTACAATATCCCAGTATGATGTAATCTGTAATGCGTTTCTTGTATATCCAAGGCACATATTATAAGGTTTGAACTTAAATTGATTTATTGTATCAAAATTAGCTAACCTTAATTTATTAAAACTCGGATTAATTTCAAGTTAACCTACCTATATAGGTCGATACACATTGAATCCGAATGCAACCTGCCAATTTGAGATGTTGGTTCAAATAAGTTTGGGTCGAGTCAAGTTGGCAATTCGTATGCTTTGTTAAATTTGAGTCAAGTCATATCTAATTTGGATCACTTCAATTAGGTTTTTAACAATTTGAGGCAAGTTATTCCTTGTTCAAGTAGATTTAAAATTGGGTCTTTTTTGTGATAGGGCTATCTAAGGCCGAGCAACTTAATTTCTGATTTTGGGTTCGATCCATTTCGAAATAATTGACACAGTTTTTTTAATCATTTATCATTAGTAATAAGTTTAAGACTAAAAAGTTTGGACATTTTGATAATAACCGCCTAATATTGTTATTATTTAGAAATTGTCATCTAATATATATACGGAGTATATATATTTTACAACTCAAATAATTTTTTAAAACATCAATTTTTTTCACCAATTATCATTAATAGGTGCTAGTGGTTTCTTATTAAACGTAATTGGAACAATATCACTTATGAATGGACACAATTTCAACATTGGAAAATTTATCTATGTTCTTAATTTGGATTACTTAACTTTTGATTAATATCCTGTTTAAGCTAATATACTTGAAGCATTAACAGAATTTATTTTTTCTAATAATACCAGTATAAGGTAAATTTAATACTAGATTGATGATTCACATGCACATCAAATACTTGTTTGTATGTATGGAGATTGGGTTGCTTTGAAGGCCCGCATGTATTTAAGCAGCCGACGTTTGTTGTACTTCACTTTCCCATCCACTAGCTCAAAGAGAGATTGTTATATAAAGCTAGGTACAGCTGAGCAAAACTACCCGAAAAATCGATTCGTAATCGTTTCGAAAATTAGGGTATCCGATCCGATAATCATAACGGTTCGGGTACCCATTCCGATAATTTGTTATCGGATATGGTTATTGGTATCATTTTAAAATTAATAGTTACCCGATCCGATACAATAAACATTTAATTATTTGCTTATTTCCTTACTTAAATCTATTTTTTAAAATCTAAACTCTTACTTTATTTCATAATTACTTTATAATATCAAAGATTAGTAATATTATTAATGATTTGGTCAAAATCATCTGATATTGTTGTTAATTAGTAATAAATTATACTGGAGTATCATAATAACTACATAATTAAGTGTAATTATCATTATTGGATATCTTATTGGGTAACTGATAACCGATCCGAAAATTCGAGTACCCGAACTTATCGATTCGGGTTATGGATATCACTTTTAGGGATTTTGGTTATCGGGTACCCGTCCCATGCTCACCCCTAGGTATAGTGTATGGTGCATTTATACTTTATTCAAATTTTGATGATTATTTTTTTATTAAATTATCAAATAAAAAAACAAATGATGACACACACAAATCAAATAACAAGCAAAAACTTTGAATTTATTGGGTGTATAGCGCAGCTGAATCTATAAAATAAATTTCAAAGTGGAAATGGTGAGAGGGCCACTCCATCACTCATTCACTCCAACTTCTCCAATTAATTATTTAAATAATCAAAATTAACTCTTTTAAAAAAAAATTAGGGCATGTTATTTGTCGATTATAAAATACTGTATTTTTTTAGTAACTAGATGAAGCCCATGCGATGCACGGTTTGTTAGTATTTTTGTAAAAAAATATTTTTATATTTATGTGATTTTTGTTACTACGTATTATATTAGCTTTAAAATATTAGATAAAATTTCTAATCACAAAAGATAATATTTTGTATTTAATTAATTTAAAATTTAAAATTTAAAATTTCATTCGTCAATTTTGCTAACGTGGCATTTGAATTATTTAATTGTAAAATAAATTAATAATCTCTTATTTAATTGGCTACAACTTAAATTCATAATCCTACGTGGCTCTCTAAAAACTCGGGGAAAAACTCCCCTCTATATATATATATTAGACTAGATCGGGGATTAATTAGACGAGTATTTGTTTTTAAAAAAAAAAAACAAAGTTAGGCGAGTAATTTGAATAAGTCAACGCATAATTAGAAGATAGTCTAATTGGACATTTGGACTCATTTCTTTCAATAATGGGATGAGGAGAATTATGGGATCCATCCACGTCATCTTCTTATCCAACCTGGCAAATTGGTACTCCGTAATGTAATCCTCATGCGATAATAATCTTTTTCTTTTCTTTTTTTTTTAAATTAATTTTTTTTTAAAATTTTGATCTTTTTTGTTTGCTTTATTGGAACGAAATGCTTTTAGTGGAGCTAAAATGTAATTAATGTGACAATAGAGTCTATTAAAAAAATGTGACATTAAAGTTATATGAAGTACGGTAGCATGAAGTAAAGATTAAAGTTGGGCATGAGATGAGTTAGTTAGGGCTTGTTCTCATACGTTTATTTTCAGTTCAGTTCAATTTAGTTCAGCTCTTAATTTCCTTCTCTTATAAAATTTTTATTTCATTTCAATTCAGTTCAGCTCCTAACTTCCTTCTCTTATAAAATATTCAGTTCAGTTCAGCTCAGTTCAGCTTAGTTCAGTTCAGTTCAGTTCAATTCAGTTTAGTTGAGTTCAGTATATGAGAACAAACCCTTAATATAAGGAGTGATTAAGCATGAAACAAAAATGAACTCAACATGTGAAAATTAGATAATACACCCGGGTGCACCATGCTCATGGTGCACCCGGGTAAACAAAAAAAGGCGGAAAGAACATATAGTGTTTGATAAAGAACATACCTATGTTTGACAAAGAACATACCTTTAATATGTTTTTTGAGTGTGATCAGTGTGTTCTTTGAGTAAAATTATATGTTCTTTATATTATAACTTATGTTATTTAACATATGTTGATAAACATATATTTTTTTTGGGTTTAATAATACAAAGTATGTTCTTTGAATTTGGCGTGTATGTTCTTTAAGGTCGTAGTGACTCCCAAATTCTATTTTTTATTATCATATGTCATGTTTAAATTACTTTTATTATCGTATATTCTTTGAGTTTGATTAGTGTGTTATTTAGGTATTAACTATATGTACTTTACAATATAAATTATGTTCTTTTAACATATGGTATTTTGAAATTTGATATTGAAATCTTAAATTATTTTTAATTGAAAATAATGTTAGAGTAAAAAAAAAAACTAAATTATTATGGGAAGTTGAATTTTTTTTGGAGAGATAGAAAACTATTTTTTGGGGAAATGATATCTTTGGTAAGGATTTTTTAAGAGGTGATCAACATTGGCATGACTCGCATCCCGACCCGATCCGGCCCGAAATAGGGTGGGTTTGGGCAAAGCTAAAAATACATTTTTAGTTAAAACTCGAACCGGGTTCGAAAAAAGCCCGAAAACCCGCTACTTTTCTACGGGTTTGGGCACAAGAAATTATGATATGGCCCGGCCCTACTCGATTTTTTATCACCTCTAAATTTTTCCCGTTAATAATGTGTAATTTTTCAGAAAATTTTATCAAGTTTTTATCTCGTTCTTTTTATTATATCTTTATGTTCTTTGGTAATGCATGTTTTTGTCAAATACAAACATGTTCTTTGTCAAATACATGTATGTTCTTTATGAAACACAGGATGTTCTTTCCGCCTTTTTTTTATTTATCCGGGTGTACGATGAGCACTGTACACCCGTGTGTATAGACCACGGATTACTCAACATGAATTTCAAAAATTTGCCACATGTCAATCATGTCTTTGGGAATTAAAAGACACGCTGGTGAGTCATGAGCTGTAAAATGTATGTCCTTTTTCATTTTTTCCAAAAGCACGAGCTAATTGTATTTTTAACTACTAATTTTTTTGTTAACTTATAAAAATAACACAAAATTTATTAACAGGTTTGCTTTTATGAAACAGCACTATACACAAGGTTTATTATTTATTTTATTTTTTTATTTTTTTTTAATGAAACACTAGCACAAGTCTAATATGACATAACTTTTTCTCCATCCATTTCAAATATACGGAGTAAAAAAAAATCTTAAATTGTCGGTAGTAATCTATATTTATACTTTATTAGTATTTAAAAAGACAAACCATCATTTTCATAATGTCACATGTAAACTTTATTTTTCATCAATGTCACATGTCACCTCTTTTCATTAGATAATCCCCTTTCTTCTTATTATTTTTTTTAACTTTAATTCAATACATGTATGAATGGTACTAGATTCATTTCCTCTAACTTAATATCTTCTACAATTACATCAATTTTTACCCCTTCTTCTCTTTCATAAAATATTCATTTTTCAAATAAAACATATTACAGAGTATAAGATAAAAATGCACAGACCAAAAGACTAGTTAATAACAAGTTAATAACCAATTCACAACATTCATGTTTATACAAAGTACGGATCAACGTAAGATGTAAAGTGAGAGTGAGTCAAGTTTTTTTAAAAATTATAAACACAGTGACTTTTTTTTTAACATAAAAAGTACGAGTAGTGAACTTTGTTGATTAGAGATTCCCCTCACAATAACAAATTAAATCTTAATTGATTATAACTTTAATGATCACAATAAATTATTACCATTAATCGATGGTAGTTAGATAAAGAAATAAACAGCACAAAATCATGCATGTCAGAAATTTCATTTTCTACTTTGTTATTCCAATAATACTACACTAGTCGAAAATGATATTTGAACCTTTTATTATCTAGTACTACCCACCAACTCACCAATGATCTCTTTCCTCTACTCTTCTTCCTTCCATTTATTATAAGCATATGGAATAATATTCTGAAGCAGTCATCAATCATTTTCTCTCTCTATATTCATTCTTTTGACAGCTAAAATATCGAAGATCAAATAATGGCTATTATGGAGAAAAGCCACAGTAGAAAGAATAACCAACACCGAGAAAAACTACTCTCGAAGTTAGAGGATGGCGCCACCAATGTTATTTATAACGATGGTGGCGCCACCCCCGTTCTTTTATTCAGTGTTTTCATTGCCGTTTGTGGCTCTCTCGTTTGCGGTTGTGCTGTAAGTTGTTTTTTCTTTTTACTCTTTCTAAGGCCGTGGTCCAAGATTACCATGTCATTTGTGTTCGATCGGTTGCTTTATTAAATAACCTCACGATCATTTTCTATTTTTGGAAATTTCACATTAATTATTTTGTATGAGAAGTCACAGTAGTAAAATTTGTTAATCATCGATGATTACCAATTGAATTGAAAATTTTAAATTTGATAGACGCGTAATAAAGGATGGTAATGATTAAAGAAATTTTTTTACGAGTACTATGTAAGTATTTAGGATATTTTTTTTTTTTTTTTTTTCTGACAGGTGAATTTTTTTTTTTTAATCATTTTTTAGTACAACCTGTCTACTAGAGTATTAGTTGTACACAGATTTTGAGGAAATTTCTGGGTTACTTTGTTCGTGAGTTGCACGTCTAGCCAAAATTAATACGAAGAAGAAGTAATTGATGTTTTTTTTTTCTAGCAAATTAGAATAAGCCCACTGATTATAAAATAGAAAATTATCTGCAGGCTGCATATGTACGTTATGTTATGCCCATGATTGTCATCATGTCAAGCAATTAAGTCAAATTGAAATATTTAATAATAATAGTAATTATTAATAATTGAGAGTTGAAATTATTGACAAATTTTATCTTTTAATTTTCATGGATTAGATTATTGGATGCAGTTTTTTTTAAAGAAAATTTATACTCGTAATAATTATTGGTCCAATGGTCCCTGGTCGGGTGGTACTTTGAATGGTCGTGGTTGTGGTTGTGGCCGTGTGTGACCTATGGTGGTACCTTACTACCTTAAATGACTATAATCTATAGATATTCGATACTTGTGACAGACTGACAATTGGGATGTGCAGAATTTTGTAACACATTGATATTGTTGCAAGTAGCTTGTTTATTTTACAGTCCATTTTTATGTGTTGTGTTACTTTCAATAGTATCTTAAAATTGATAATCAGGATAATTAGTTGGCTAATCTAGTTTTTCGGTATTGTTATGCATAGATGGGCTATAGCTCCCCTGTACAGTCTGGAATCATTGCTGACTTGAAACTCTCTACAGCTGAAGTAAGTTGCTTTGTTTACGCTTTCTAATCTTAATTACGGAGTACTTAGTATATTTTAGTTATACTTTTGGTGTATTGTTTGATTTGATGGCCTTAATGTTATTCTGCAGTATTCCCTCTTTGGATCAATGTTGACTGTTGGAGGTTTGTTAGGTTCACTAGTCTGTGGTAACCTTACAGACTACTTTGGTCGTCGAGGAGTAAGTTCTTCTTTTTAACGTTTTTTAGC
This sequence comes from Chenopodium quinoa, assembly GCF_001683475.1. Lineage (NCBI taxonomy): Eukaryota > Viridiplantae > Streptophyta > Magnoliopsida > Caryophyllales > Amaranthaceae > Chenopodium > Chenopodium quinoa. The sequence continues at coordinate 10,149,088 of NW_018745024.1, read as the reverse complement.
ATGATTAGCATTCAAATGGAGCTTACACTCTTAACAATTTTGGTTATTTTTGTACAGACTATGGGTTTATCTGACATACTCTACCTCACCGGGTGGGTTGCAATCGCGTTTTCTAAGGTTATTTCCCTAGACATTTAATCCAGGATAAATTTTTCGAGTTTTTAAGTTTCTTTTCCCTCTAAACCTGACTTTTGTTGGTGCAAATTTGAAGGATGCTTGGTCACTTGATGTTGGTAGACTATCTGTGGGTTGTGCTATGGGGCTTACTGTTTATGTGGTAATTTATTCTAAACACTTGTTTTTAATACTTTTTATGACTTTGTTCTTATTCAAACTAAGTTGAATACTGAGATTACTATATTGATTAAGCAATACATTTGCCACAACAGGTTCCGGTGTACATAGCAGAGATTACACCAAGAAATCTTCGTGGAGGATCTGTGCTTCTTCATCAGGTAATGATAATGCACTTACAATTCGACACTATTTAGTACTAACGAGTTTTTAGAATAAATTGTACCAAGTTATGTCCAAACTTTAATTCTTACTCCTTAGTCACAACTCACAAGTTGTAATATGTGCCCTCATATTCCAGTTGATGTTGTGCTGCGGAATAGCTCTAGCTTACATCATGGGACTTTTAACAAGTTGGCGCGTCTTATCTTTGATTGGTAACTTCATTATTTCTGTTATCTTGTTTGTAAAATCTTTATCACTTCCATTGTGATGGCCATTTATATATCCAAGCTTCATCAAAACGATACTATTTGTTATTTGTTAATAGCAAGCATGAACTGTTTCAGGTGCTGTTCCATGCATCATACAGTTTTTGGGCTTATTCTTCATTCCAGAGTCTCCTAGGTGGTTGGTAAGTCGCAATCAGATTTTATTTGGTGCGTAATTGATCTGTTACAGCAGGCTGAACACATAAAATTAGGAAATTAAGCTGTGAAACCCCTGTTCTTGCAGGTGAAGGTTGGTCATGAAAAAGGTTGTGAGTCTACTTTACGAAGACTAAGAGGAAAGAAATTCGATATAGCTCACGAAGCAGCTCTAATCAAAGTAATACACATTCTTCAAAATAGTATCAGAGGACTTAAACTACTTGATTTAATTGCATATAGTGCATGTGAGATTTAAGCATTAAAAATCTTGTAGGACTCTGCTGAAACTATTGATCAAGTCTCGCAAGATAGCTTCTTCGACGTGTTCCAAATGAAGTATGCTTTTGCACTTACAATAAGTCTTGGGCTCATGGCACTGGCATCATTTGGTGGAACAAATGGGATCTTGTTCTATGCAACTACAACATTTGAATCAGCCGGGGTTTCAGCCAAATTGGGTACCATAGCAATGGCTCTCATCCAGGTAAAATAGGATATATTCATGATTATAAGCATCATCAATGATGATATCTAATATACTCCCCTTTCATCTGCTAAAAGTATTTATTCTGCTATTAAACTCTGCAGCTTCCCCCTACTTTTCTCGGTGTATTTTTGATGGATAAAAGTGGAAGACGTCCACTTCTGCTGGTGAGTATGCTATGTGATGTAACATTTAGCTAACACTTCGTAGTAATCATCTTGCGTGGTCTGTTGGAAAGTTTTTTTTTATTGATGTCTGTTGTTGTTGTTGTTATAGTTTTCTGTTACTGGAATGGGAACAGCTTGTCTATCAGTGGCGCTGTCTTTCTTGATGAAGGTTAGTGTCAGTCCATTACATGCTTTCTTACATGAATATACTTTTTTTCTGATCATAGCTCTTTGGTTCTTCTTCCTTAGCTGAATTAACTTATTTGTTGTTTGTGTGTGTACACGCGTGTGTTTTCTGAGCAGGATTATGGATGGATGCCACACTTCAGTCCCTATTTAGCACTATTTGGCATTCTGGTAAATCAAATTACTCTACCTAAAACTAAACTTAACCTGAAATTGCATGACCTGATGTTAATCTGAATCAGAACTGATTTAGCCCGAATAAAAAAAACAACGTGACTTATACTCGGTTTCATGATTCTACTACAGATTTTCTCAGCGGCATACCCTGTAGGAATGGGAGGGATTCCATTTATTATAATGTCAGAGGTAGACATGGTTTCTTAAGTATCCTACCTTTGTTTCTTAAAATTATAGCAACAGAATTTCTGAACTACTAGTATGTTTTTGCAGATATTTCCAATCAATGTAAAAGGGGCTGCTGGAAGTTTAGCGACTGTAGTAAGCTGGTCGAGTGCTTGGGTTGTCTCCTACTCATTTAACTTCATGATGGATTGGAGCTCATCAGGTGAACATTCTTTGCTCGGCTTTTTCGAAATGTAGACTACATCACATGATCACCTAAATTGACTGTGAGAGAACTCTAAAACAATGGTGTCTATATCCGGAGTATTTGCTACAAATAACCTACCCTTGAATATTGTTCAGCTTTCCTAAATCAACTCTTGGAAATAATGAACAAGACTCTACCTAAAGTGTAACCTTGCAAAATTGACTCGATTTGTATATAGTTGACATTGGTCAAGTCATTTCCAAAGTAAGTCGGTTGGCACCTGATAATATAGCCCAAAGTGACCTAACCATAAGTTAAATCAACTGATCGATTTTCCATCTATAATTTCCTTAATTCATTTATTACCTCTTCAGTTCCAAATTAGTTGAATTTTTTTTAATCACGCTTTCAGCTTATAAATTCAAATGTAGATAGCTCATAAGATCCATATGAGTATATTCGTTTCTTATACATAGTAGTACACTAGCACATAACTTAAACAAAATAGAAGTTGTGAATACTGAATAGTATCAATAATCAAAGTGTATCCACTAATTTGAAAAATAAAAAATAAAAAATTACTTGTAATTTATATCTTGTTAAAAACTGGATCTGCAAGGCTGAGACTCTGAGAGTAACTACCTAATTGTCTATGACTTATTTAGTAGGGCCCATTGGCCCACTATCTTTAAAGCTTGTCCTGGGCCCAATTCTCTGATACTCCTTGCTGACACTTAGAAGTCAGGCCCATATGGTCATCTTGTCCAGCAATCTATAGTGACCATAGTACTACATCGATGTGAACCAAACAAACACTTAATATACGGAATACTATGTAATCCTTAACGTGGCATGTTTGATTTCAGGCACATTCTTCATATTTACAAGTATCAATGTATTGGCTTTGATATTTGTGGCAAAACTTGTTCCGGAGACAAAGGGACGTACATTGGAGGAAATACAAGAATCACTCACTCATACTCTGTATTAGAAATGTACAAGATATATATAGGAGAATATATACATGTACATAGTCTATTCTATTTATTCTATTATACTAAGTACTAGTTAATCTTAGGTTTGTCTCACAATTTGGTTGGAGAATTATGGTTTATATATCTTATGGTCTTACTTATATAAAAAGTAAAGAGTGAGTATGTAGGGGAAAATCTTTGTAATAATACTTTAAGAGAAAATTATCAAGGCTTTTTTATGGTATACCCATGTGTTTTAAAATATTTATGTGGTGTACACCTGTTTTTAAAGAAACTCAATGGTATCCATTTTGTTTTAAAAGCGTTTAATGATGCCTTCCAATCAGGTGTTTAATGATGCGTTAGCCATAAAATTAGCTAATAGGGTCACTATGTGTATTATTCAAAAGTAGGGTATCACTTTATAGAACAAATATTTTGCCCTATCACCATATAGATTTTTTGAATCTTGAGGGATACCAATATAGAATTTTTCAAAAAAAAAAAAAAAAAAAAATTTGATATGATAATCTAATTAACTAAATTTTCTTATATGCATAAGTTCATTAGTCTATAATAAGAAAAACTAAATACTTCCTCCGTTCTTTTTTTATTGCACCATAAGGGATTTCACGCTTGTCAATGCATTACTTTGGCTATTAATATCTATAATTATACTTTTGTAAAAATTATAAAAAAAATTAATATTTAAAAAGTAGATTTCGAGACGAATGTAACTAGATCCCACGTGACTATGTTTTTTCTAATGGATAAATCACAAAAGATGGTCAAAGAAGATTAAGTGGATAGTGTAAAAGTCTTTTTGGTGCAATAAAAGAAAAACGGAGGAAGTATTAAATAAGGTCTTATAAAATATATCAATGTGTATTTTCCAAATATTACCTCCATTTCAATTCATGGGTTATTCAATCAGTATAAAAAGGGTTACTCCGTCAATATAATACGATTACTCTATGAGAGTTATATGAGTTACTTTGTTATTTTGTACAAACGGGTCATACGGTGTGACTAGCCGCTCATATAACATGTTGTTTTCCAAATATGTAATTTATTTTATTCCTTATAATTTTTTTATAGTAATAAAAAAAATAGCAAATAAAACAATATTTACCTGAACTTAGGGCCTGTTCTCATACGTTTATTTCCAGTTCAGTTCAGTTATGTTCAGTTCAGTTCATTTCACTTCAGCTCCTAATTTCCTTCTCTTATAAAATATTCATTTCAATTTAATTCAGTTCAGTTCAATTCATCTCAGTTTAGTTCAGTCTATAAGCAAGAACAGACCCTTATTTTTTCTATTCTCATCTAATAAGAACTTTTAAATATAAGGTGAATCAAACAAGAATAACCATTCAAAGTATTGATGTGGAATCTTTAATGCTTATCAACCCACTCATGATAATGATAGGTTGATTAAATTAGCTTCGTTTAAACCGCTTACACATACCACTGCATGAAACGACCGTGCATGCATAGCACACTGCACTACTGCAGTCCAGCAGACGAACCAATTGGTGCAACCCTGAGTTCTTCAAGGTAACACCAACAACGAGAAAGAGAATGAGTGGCCAAACTTGTAATTATGTACTAACCAAAATATATTAACCGAGCCACTAACTGCACCACCGTGCCATTATATTTGTAATTTGTTAATTAACTTCTAATACATATGTCAAACAAAATAACTTATTTCGTATGCCATATTCACTGACTTACATATATATAAAATAAAATAAATACATACTCTGTATTGTATTGTACATTTGTACTTCCGGCTAGTCTCGTCCAATTACATACGTATATCGGATTCAAATATACACAAAAATTTACATATTTCCATGCCACTAAGGCTCACCTCCAACCTCTGGGCATCAAAATGTTTTGTTCACATTCTTACATAGTTAAGAGAGGTTATGGAGTCCCATATGCTACTGAACTAGACTAAGGCCATGCTTTTTTTAGCTTCTTGGCAGAGCAGAGCAAGAGTCAACAGAGTAGAACAGTTCTCAACAGAGCCGAGAGAACGGGACCTAAGACTGGTAATCTAGAAAATAGGAAACAATCACAAAAGATAAAATTTAAGGTTCTGATACCATTTTAAATACAGATTTGGACCGCACCCACAGGAGAGTACAAGTCCACCACTTTACAAGATCAAGAAGTTTCCACCTCAAAACCATATGGCAATGAGGGAAATATTCTCTTAGCTTATGTAGTGGTAGTAACTATTGAATTCTTTCAATGTGGAATTTTATTACCACAACACTCCCCCAGGGCCGGGGCAGCCGGGGCACCCGCCCAAGGCCCCAAAACTTGAAAATCAAATTTGTGTAAAAAAAAAGAAAAAAAATTAAAATTATAATATTACGAATAACGAAGTAAGCACTAAGCAGCGTTTTTTTGTAAGTTAGTCAAGCATTCCCTTAATAACTCCTCACATTAAATCATTATATTCTTCCTTGAAATTAACTCCTTCATTTTGGGAAGTTAAATTTGACAAATTAATCCCATAATCTAACCAATTCATCCGTATAATCTTCTATTTTCATCCATGAAATCAATTATTTGTATTATTACCTATATTTTTCTGATTTTTCATCTTCCTTCCCGAATTAATGCTAAAATGATGTTTTCCCCATAAACGTTCTTCTTTGCAATCAATTTTTAACGGGATTAAAATCTATGAATTTTCCTATAAATTATACTCTTTCAATTGCTCTTCACATATCAATCTACTTAATCAATTTTTTCTATTTGTTTCTATTAATTTTTCACCATTATTGTGGATTTTGGCTTCGATGTTCGAAGATGAACTCAGAAACGGTACGGGCCTACTATTAAGTCATTGGTAAGTTCTGTACATTAATTTTTTTTCCCAAAAATTACAATTGATTAATTTATTTTAATGTATAGATTATTCGATTTTACAAGAGAAGTTTTGAAATACTCATATTAATTTTATGTCATACGAATTTTAATTTCTGATTTATGAATAGTATGTCAAATTTATATTTTTCCCAATTCATTCTAATTTCTAATTTTGTTTGAATTATGATATTTCATATTTGATTAATGATTAATAATTAATTGATTATGATAATCAAATTGTCAATATGTCGAATTGATAAATTGATTGATTTTTTAATTATGAATTATCAGTATGTCGAAGTGTAGAAATGTAGAATGATAATTGATTAATCTTTAGTTAAAAATTATCAGTATGTGAAATGATAAACTTTTAATAATTTATTCAATTGTACTGAATTTTTAATTTGTACTATCAATATTATATTGTAGGTGTCGGGGTGTCGCTCATTCTACCATATCCGAGAAGTTCTAAAATATTTAAGCCTTTAGTAAAAAAAAAATTTGTGCATACCTAAAATTTTCTCTTAGTCAATTTAGTCGTTATTTTACAAGGGCCCCATTTTTTTTATCCGCCCCTAGGCCACCAAAGTCTCAGAAACAGGCCTGCACTCCCCCCTTTTTTTTAGATGCATCCTTATGCACCTAAGATAGGTGCAACAAGGGAAAGCCCAAAATGCGCGGCCCAATTTAATCACCCAAACAACATATATGTGATCCGTCAAAATCAACACTACGCTCTACAAAATGAACATTTAGTAAAAAAATATGAACATGAAAAAAATGAACTTTTAATAATAAAAAATGAACACGTAAAAAAAATGAACATTTAATACTTATAATGCGTATGTTTCATAATCATATTATTTTTTATTTCTTCAAATTTTTATGTTCATAATTAAATTTATTATATTCATAATAATATTTTATATGTTCATATATAATTTTAAATATTCATAATGTATTATATTCATAAATATATTATATGTTTATATTTTAAAATGTTTTGAAATGTTAGTATTTGTTGTTCATATGATAAATATTCTTAATGCTCATAAAATGTTCTCATTTTGTTGGATTATGCTTATGAAATGCTTATGTTCATGCGCATTCAAAAAATGAACCAATAATGCATATGTTCATATTTTGAATGCATATATTCATTTTCTAAAATGTGTATATTCATATTTTTAATGCATGTTCTTTTTTTTAAAACTTATAATGTGTAGCTTTCATAATCATTTTATTTTTTATTTCTTCAATTTTCTTATGTTCATAATTAAAGGTCGTAAATTCAATTCATCTGAATTACATGTTCACAAACCTAATCAAATTTATCAAAATTCATTACAAAATCACCACATAATAAATCGAAATTCATACATAGATCAAATTGATAGAAATTTAACAAAATACAATTGCAATTGAATATAACCTTTTTAAAAAAAAACTAAAATGAACACGTACAAAAATGAACATGTTAAACAAAGTTATAAACATTTATTTAGTATATAAAAAATGAACATGATTTTCATATTCAAATAGTTCAAATTCATTGTATATAATAAAGATGTTCATTTTTTTGTAGTAAATGTTCATGTTTAATGTACTAATGTTCATTTTGTAATAAATGTTCATTTTTAAATTGTTACATGTTCATTTTTCTTACAGAAATTATACAAATATTCGATTATAATTATTCCAACTCAAAAAATTGATTATATATCTTAAATCTAATCTTGACTCATCATCGATAAAATAATTATTGATCAATGATTGATTAAGAATAGAAACAATATATATATATATATATATATATATATATATATATATATATATATATATATATATATATATATATATATATATATATATATAAAGAAAAGGAGGAGAGAGAAAATAAAATAAAACCCACCTTCTTCTCCATTATTAGTTTTCTTAAACTCAAAATCATTTCACAAAATGACGAAGGAATGAAGATCATTGTAATTATATCATCATCATTATTGCAAATTTTTGATCAAGAACAATCTTCAACAACATTCGTGGTTGGATTTGATGAATCAATTGAAATTAAAAAAAGGAAGGAGAAAAAAGAGTTAAAGAAAATTATAATGAAATTTATGATCCAAAATTTTGATGAGAATTAGGAAAGAAAAGAGAAAAGATAGAATTGGGAAGAAGGAAACTAAAATTTTTAAAACAGAAGCAAACTAACGCGGGAAAAACGTTAGAACTAGGTTGTATGATTTGAGTTTGGGTTGCGTTTCACTCATAAATTCCTGCGTTTCATGTTGTTGCACCTACACTAGGTGCAGGAGGTTACACCTAAGAATAGCCATACTCGCATGAATGTTGTTCATGGGCTCAACACTCTCCCTTGGCCCAGTATACTTTAGCCATTAAGGCCCCAATCGTGAGATCATGGGCTTGGCTCAGCTCTGATACCATGCTAAACTTTGTGAATACTCGCTTGATTTTCATTAATTCGAGGAAACATTATAAAAAGTCCGAACTACACCCCTAGAGTTACCTTATCTTGGTAACCTAGAAATAGGAAACAATCACAAAAGATAATATTTACCATAAACAAACTCTATCAAATATACTTTAATGGAAAGTAAATCTTTGCAATAAATACTCTCTCATAAGATAATAAAAGGATTAATAATAGGATCAGATAAGAATTAATTAGCTTAGATAAGATGAGAGTTAATGAGTTGTAATAAGTAATTAAGTCTAATAACACCTTATATAAAGTCCAATAAGTGATTAAGATCAAACAAATAGGTGATAGCTCTAATAGGATAAGCATTAATATGCTCAAATAAATTAAAATAAAGTCTAATAAGTTCACTAATGAGATAAGTAAAATTCGGGTAAAAAAACACTATCTTGATTAGACTTATTTTGTTGATATTAGTGAATACAAGTATAAGATCAAACAAGAAGAGGAAGAGATATCCTTACATTTTACCATTTTAAGGGAAGCAAAGTTTTGCCCCTTCATCACTCACTTTTTGGCTTATTATATGATTCATATGGGCATACTTGTAATTAACTACTATTTTCCCTCAAAAAAATATGCTATAAACAAATGAAACAATTAACTAAAATTTGTAACTGTATAGACACATGTCAAAATTTTAGAATAAACAATATAAAAATAATGTGAATGTATTAACTAATAAAGGACCAACATAATCAAAAAATTAAATGGATGGCTATATATATTAAAACTAAGAATTGGTTTTTAATTCCATCAAACAACTTATTAGTAGATATCATTGTTGGTTAATAAGCTCAAATCTAGGAAATCTATTTTGATTGTGCTTGCTCTTTATTAGTACTATCAAAAAAGGGGTGTTATCAATACTGATACACTTCACACACTTATAAAAGGTATTAATCATCTCTTATATAAATATTATTATATCATCATTCATCAAACAATTTGACGTATAATATGGAGTGGAAAACGAACCAAATGGAAGAGAAAGAACAACCGTTGATTGAAATTCATGAAGAATTTGAATCAACGGCTGGCGGAAAATGCGAGGGTGGTGTAACTTTTGCTCTCTTTTTCAGTATCTTCATTGCTGTTTCTGGTTCTTTCACTTGTGGTTTTGCTGTAAGTTTTATTTACTTAATTTTTAATCATAATTTTTATCTTATAATTCAAGCGTTACATTTGGAATTTTTGCATGTTAATTATGAGTTTAAGAGCAAATACTCGAAATGTTTATCCGTTCATAGAGGAGGGAAATGAGTCGTTTGGATTGAGTTTATTTTGAGTTGATCCGATAATGCGGATTGTTTAACTTAACTTATACTTCCTCTGTTTTTTTTTTTTGTAGTGGCAGCACTTCTCTTTTCACGTTTACCGATTCATGTCGTGAGTCGTTAATTGTCAAATCTAATCGAAATAAAACACATAAATGGTGTAAAAGTCAAACTGTTGCAAATAAAAAAAACCGAGGAAGTATTTGATATTGAATTTTGAATTTTGATGTCAAGAGATATATGTGTAATAATAAGTATCATGCAAATGCAACAACATATTCGACCGACTCTTTGAAAGGTTTTCTGTCAATTCATCATTTACTAATGTAATTAGCATATGTTTAATTAAATGTAGCACTAAATTGGAACTCCGTGTTTATGTTATTATGTAATTTAATTTAGGTATTGTGTAAATGTGTTTAGTTGGTGCATTAATCCCTAATGTGTGGGCTAATTGATTTAGCAATTTGTTGTTGGTGTAGGGAGGATATTCCTCTCCTGTTCACTTTGCAATCATCAAAGACTTGCACCTTTCTACAGCGGAGGTTAGTTCTTCGTTGTCTATTTCTTATACTTTACCCTTTTCTGATATTTAAACTCTGTTTTGGGATCGAAATCATCGTATTATGATATGATATTTTCTCCGTCCATAATTAATCTATTTTAAAATTTGGGTACACATTTTATATTCCCTAGACATGAGCGTTTTTTTTTTTTTTTTTTTTTTTTTTTTTGGGGTGAAGTACAATTCATAACAAATTACAGAGACAGAGTACAAAGATTTTTCCTCAAAAAAAAATAAAAAATAAAAAATAAAAAATAAAAAAAGCACAAAGATTAAAAAATATACTCAGTCCACAAATAATCTTCGTATATTTTATTTTAAGATGTTCGTAAAAAATATAACGGAATATATATATTTGATGTGGATCCCTCAACTATTTTTTTAATCTCGCATTCACACGCCTCACCCTAAATTTTATAATTTGCATGTCCAATTTATTTTATTTTATTTTATTTTTTGAAACCATGCATGTCCAAGTTTAACATGAAGGTTATTTGTGGATGGAGAGGATAGATTAGTAGTTAATTAGGTGGGTGAGTGTAAGGGGAAAAAGGGTGATTAATGTCCGAGACAGTGTAATTAATGAGTAGGTAAGTGTAAGAAAAATGTGGATCAAGACAATGTTTGTACCAATTAACATGAGATCTATAAATACAGATGAATATTTGCTATTGTTACTAATGACAAGAGTAGTTATTGATTTAGAATTTTAGATTAGGCCTTGGGATTGGGGGTAAGAGGACTAGAGGAGTAATGTAGTAAAATGGGTTGTCAAAATTGAAATAAAATCTTGAAATGAAGTACATCATATGGGGTTTTTTGGAACCAATATGCAGATGATATCGTTTCAAATTTTTTGTACCTGATAGAGTATAAAACATATTTCTGGGTCTCACCGCTTGGTTGAGTTGGTCCTCTATCAGTACCTCCAATCAATAAAGTTTTGTCAAATTTTTGAGCCACTTGACACCTTTCTTTCAAGACAAATATCTTGAGTTTAAAGAGATTATTTTCAACATTATGATAACAGCCAAAGACGCGACAAATCTTGATGTAAATAGGCCTAATTGCTTGCCATCTCAAATAAAAGTTTCCATAACTCATTCTATCAAATGAATATTGGCTCTACTTGGTGTGCATTTTGCAGTATTCACTCTTTGGATCACTTTTGACAGCCGGAGGACTGTTAGGTGCAACAGTATGTGGAAAACTAAGCGATTTAACTGGTCGTCGTGGAGTAAGTTTTGATTTATTCCTAGTTTGATGACTTGGTACTCAAAAGATTCAAAGTGCATGGTTATAGTTCAACTTCGTCTATTTTGATGCAGGCTATGGGGCTTTCAAGTATACTCTGCCTTGCTGGTTGGCTTTCTATAGCATATTCACAGGTTTTAATCTTGTTACATTCAAATTTTGGTCAATACTTCGAGTACACTATCTTATCAGTTATCAATGTTATAATCTTTTCCTTACCTTGTGGTGTATATCGTGACAGGATTCAATGTCCCTCTATATTGGTAGGCTAGCTCTTGGTTTTGCAAATGGGATCATGACTTACACCGTAATTTCTTCTTTCTGCTTAATATCTTTTCCTATAAGAAAACATAAGTAACAAAATAATAATAACAGTAAATGCTTGTGATGCAGATTCCTGTATACGTTGCAGAAATAGCACCAAAGAATATTCGAGGGGGATTAGGGCTTCTCCATCAGGCAACTCATATTTTAGAGATACTCGAGTTGTATTCTATACAAGTTCTAGGAGTGTTTTGACCTTGCACTTTATCCCTGTACTATGTAGTTCCTGATGTGCTGTGGAATAGCAGCGGCTTTCCTTGTTGGGCTTATAACTAGCTGGCGCAGCTTAGCTTTGATGGGTAATCATTTTTTATTTGATAGAAGATTGGTAATCATTTTGATTTTCATACTAAACCTTACATACTTCGTTTGTATTTAGCCATTTTAGGCTCGCTAAAATAATTTGGTTTAACATTTTTTAGGTACTATTCCGTGCATGATACAAATTTTGGGAATATTCTTCATTCCAGAGTCTCCTAGGTGGCTGGTAAGTTAAACCATGATTTCCTTAGGATGTTATAACTTATAAAGACTGAAAGAAGAAAAACAGAACACAAAGATACCCTTGTCCTATATAATTTCTCACGTAACCATACAATTTCATACCTAGCTGAGGATACTATACGACGCAATTTTACACAACACCCTTCATAAGAAAGTTAATCACAAACCATTAGTATCTTAGGAATGTAACGACTTAATTCAAACATCCTAAAATAGTTCATGTGATAATATTTTCTGACAGACAACAGAACTATTTAAGGCAGCAAAATAAAGTACTAATTTAATGTCTTGGATGGTGTTGAATCCGTGTTTTGCAGGTGACGGCCAGTTCTGTAGATGATTTTGAAGCAGCTTTGAAACGTCTTAGGGGACAACACACTGATATATCTGAAGAAGCAGCTGATATCAAAGTAATATATAGGCCACTGGCCTTCTTATGCTAAGTGAAATTATCGTACTATGAGTTGTTGTCTTGTTGAATCTAAGACCTATTTAATTGTCTTACAGGAATATACTGAAGCTGTTGAAAATATCTCAGAAAAATTCTTGGATGTGTTCCAGATGAAATATGCTTATCCACTCACTGTAAGCCCCACACATTAACAAAATAATACTTTCCGTATAGTAACTTCAATTCCTCTATGATGAATTTCAGTTTCTTGTACTACATAGTATGAAGTATACATTTAAATTTTTTTTAGGTAACCCTTGGACTCATGGCCCTAGGAGGATTTGGGGGGACACAGAGGATTTTGTATTACGCATCTGCTATCTTTGAATCGGCTGGTAAGTCAGTCGCAGCAGCTATTGGAAAATATATCATACAGTTGATCGCTTACTGACATTTTTTTGTGTATAATTTTTCCAGGAGTTCCAGGAAATATTGGAACTATAGCTATGGGACTTATCCAGGTTTTAATCATATACTCTGTACTTTTATACAATAACAAACAAATTCTGACTTCAGAGTTCTTCTCTTAACTTTTCTCTAAAAACTACAACCACAATTTCTCTGCAGCTGCCACCATTTGCGCTGTGTGTAATTTTTATGGATAAATATGGAAGACGGCCACTGTTGCTGGTAAGCTATCAATCCATCTGAGTAAGCCTTCCACTAAATTGTTTTGTTTGGTGTACAAATTGGTTAATCAAAGAAGACTACATGTAATGTAATGTAATGTTTTGAGTGTTTGTAGTTTTCTGCAGCAGGGATGGGCGTAGCCTGCTTCTTGGTGGCATTATCTTTCTTGCTTAAGGTATGTTCCATACTCACAAGCATATTGGTGCACAATTTCTACTTTGATATGAACTTTAGTAGTTCAGTGTCTCCTAGACCCGGTTTTCTGATCCTTTTCTGACATAAATGTGTTTGCTGATCAGGTACATGGTTTGATGATGGATACCGGCCCCTATCTTGCCCTTGTCGGAATATTGGTACAGTTTTTTTTTTCCACTATCAAGCTGATTGCCTACACTCTTAAGCATAATACTGCATAAGACACATTTTGGACACTTCGCCTCCTAATATTTTCCTAACTAGATAGGCAAACAGACTCTCTTCAGAAAATACTTTCCTTAATTTCATATTTCCCCTCAATCTGTGACACTAAATCTATACAGAGTATATCTTAATCCTTAGCGTGTTTTACTCCAGATTTTTTCTGCGTCTTTTCCAATAGGAATGGGAGGGATACCATGTGTTATAATGTCAGAGGTAAGTGAATTTTCATTGAGGTAGCATTCTTAATTAGTTTCTATCACATTTTCTTACAACAAACGTAATAAGTACTATTTGTCCTCAGGTATTCCCTATAAACATAAAAGGGGCAGCCGGAACCTTAGCAACTGTAGTCAGCAGCACAAGTTCCTGGATCGTTACCTACACATTCATTTTTATGATGCAATGGAGCTCTTCGGGTAGATATCTTTCTTCCTCTCTTTTCCTATTGTTGTTAAGTGTAAATAGTTCATTGGATTAACAAAATAACACGATTAATTGATTTTCCTTTCAGGCACGTTCTTGGTGTTTACAAGTGTTAATGCAATCTCTGTGATATTTATCGCAAAGCTGGTCCCAGGGACAAAGGGCCGAACATTAGAGGAAATACAAGAGCTAATAATTTATAAGGGGCCGGTTATGGACGTAGCCTGTAATACAAAACCATTGTTGTAGCAAAAGTTCGTCAAATGTGGTTGTGTTTAGGTATGCAGTAGCTTATACCTTCATCAATCTTGTAAATTTGAAAATTTCAGTTGTGTATCATGCATGTACAAGTTGCAGCTATATATAAGACTAGCGATGTTGATGTTGTCAAAGCGTGCACAAATTAATAAACTTAAGCATTTAGCTAGTTTTTTTAGAGTAGTAAGAATGACTAGGGTGGTCTCTCTCTCACAGTCTCACTCACTCTCACTCTTACAAAAGTAATTTCTCCAACTATTATCACAGAGTGACAGTGGTCATGCAGAAACCACTAAACTCTAGAGGGCAAGCATAATGTTACAAGTTTACTAGGACAAACCTCATACTATCTCATAATTGACACGGTTTGACATTTTGCACTACTTATATACACTTTGACCATAAAATTTTATAATGTATTAAAAATGAATATTTTATCATATTAAAAAAAAAAAAAAAAAAATTTTGCAAAAAAACACTTTTTTTTTTTTTTTTGTGCATATAAACCACCTTTTAAAAAAAAAATGTTGCAAAAAAACACTAATTTTAAAATTTTGTTGCCAATTACCACTTCCAATTACCATTTGATAAATTTTTTTTTTTTTTTTGAGGAATTTTTTTTCCAAGCTATGAGATAATCCAAGTTTATATTTACCGCAAGATAAAGTTGTAAATATATTTCTTTTCACAACATAATTTTAATCTTTTATTTTTTAAATATTTAATTTTTATTTAATAAAACAAAACAAATACATAAATTGTGAGAGGAGTTATATTGAGATTTAGAGATTAACTTAAACCTCCTCCTATACAGCTATGCTCCTCATATGGTGATTCGTGGTCGTGGCAACATTGTTTTCATCGTGCCACCCGAGATCGATTCCCCTCTTAAACTCACCAGTTTTACCTAATTTCATAATTGCATTTTCATCTCTTTCTTTTGTATCCCGAATCTCCCAGCCCCAGTGGACCCCCCCCCCCAACCAAAAATCTCCAATGTCTACCGCAAGAACCCCGCAACATCTCCTCCGATTACTCGTGAGTTGCCGGAAAATATCAGCTCAGGTGACTAATCCGGCGACGGATTCCATCATTGCCATGGCTTCTTCCTCCGAGCAAGAATTCGTCTCCCATTATCGCTCCAATCTTAATCGATTTCCTCGATCGCAGAATTACTGGGACGCTCGTATTGCATCTCGTGTTGGTGAGAAATTAGGGTTTCGATTGAAGGATATTGGGGTTTCTTTTGTTGAAATTGATATTCATGAAGAGCTTTCTCGTCCTCATCATCATCGCAAGCTTGTTATTCCTCTTTTTGATTCTGTTAAAAAGACTGGTGTTTCTGTCTCCGGCACTGAAGAATTGCAATTTTAGGGTTTTTTTTTTTTTTTTTGGGGGGGATTTTTTTTGTTGGAAGGAGATTTGTATTTCTCGAGATTTTTAGTTTATTATTGAAACAATTTTGAACATGTTTATATATAAATTAATATATATGATCAGGTTTATTTACTGCTTTTGCCGGAGTTATTTTTGTTGTCCTCGTTTTGATTGATGTATTTTGTTAACAAGTTCTTATTAGATTGACAATGGATGTGTGCATCGTGTTCTTGAGTGTACAATAGTGTGCATCGTGTTCTTGAGTGTATAATGGACGAGTAATTAATTTTACAGGATGGTGGGACTGTAGGAGGAAGTAAACGGGATGGCTATTATACGATTAATTAATTATACTTGTGTGCTAGAATAATTAATTGTCAAAACATGGTAATTAAGGAGATAGAATAAAGAAAATTTGAGAGTTAATGTACTATGACTAAATTTAAAGGCTCCAAATTCATCTGCACTAATATTTTTAAATCTACTGGTTAGTTGATTACTCACAATCTTGCAGTCAGTCGCGATTTGATACAGGATTTTTGGGTAGCATAGGGATTATATCTATGGCTCTTATGCAGGTTCTATGAATTTGGAAGACTGTCACTTTTGATGGTTAACATGCTATTATTTGGCTTAGTAGCATTCTGCAAGTGGTGTCAACTGCAGCTTGAATTTCATAATTCATCTGCAATATCAATCCTCTACGCTGTAAGTTGATATTGTTGTATACAAAGCGAACATTCTTCATTCCATTCAAATGTAGATCTCAATAAATTGTCTGTCATTCCTTCGACAGCATAAATTCTATTGAGCAGGAACACGAAATAGTCTCTATTTGGCCTTCATCACCATATTAGCTGTCATAGTAACTTTCATGCTTATGAGCATTAACGTTTTTACTCTGATGTTACTTAAAAATTGGTGCCGGACAACAATTATTATACCCTCATCTTGCATCAACAATTTATGTTAAAGATGAACAGAGGTGTATACTTATAGTTAGTGTATGCTTAGTGTTCAACAAATCCGATGTCGTCCAGCGGTTAGGATATCTGGCTTTCACCCAGGAGACCCGGGTTCGATTCCCGGCATCGGAACTTTTTGAATTACAAATAATTTTTACAATTCATCTTTTGTTTAATTGTTTTCAATCGTGGATCAGAATGATGCATAATTATTAGCTTATTACACCTTAGAGTACTGACTTAAGCCTAAAGGAGGTATTAAGCAATCAACCCCCGTTTTATTTTATTTTATTTTTTATTTTTCTAAATCTCCGTGCAGTGGCGGACCCAGGAATTTCCGACTGGTGAGTCACAATCGATAATCAAATATGTAAAAAATTTTTTTTACCAAACAACCAAATAATAGTACTAAAAAATACATCTAAATATTCAAACAGTACAAAATACAACCAAATGTTCATATAATACTACAAAAGACAATTAAATAGTAATGCAAACTTATTACAATATTTCTCGACGAGTTTTCATGTTTTGATATCGATTTATGATATCTTCCATGCTAACATTCAAAAACAAATCATTCTCCAAATAAGTAATTAAACAATCATTCAACATTTGATCTCCCATGCTATTTCGTAGTTTGTCTTTCACTTGCTTCATGCCAGAAACAACACCAACTTCAAAAGTAAATAAACCCTATCATGAGTTTCAGACAATCCCGTTTCAACCAATTTGATTGAAAGTTCACTAAGACCCTTCAAATTCCAAAACCTTTCATCTCCTCTAACAGAACAAATGTAACTCTCAAGTGTATGACCAAAGACTATTTCTGAACTTGGAAATTCATTAGGATAGAATTTTGCAACCTTAATCAATTTTTCCTTATCAAACTTAGAAAAACGATCCACAGGACTCAAACAAGACATACACACAAGTAGTTCTTTAGTAATTTCGGGAAATCGATTTTCAAGTTCTTGCAATTGAAGATCAATGACACCAAAAAAAACTTCAACTAATAATTAACAAGCTAATAAACACCCTAAATAAACACTGACCACAATTCACATAATCACATGATCAAAAAGGTTCAAATTTCATCAAAAAGACAAAAACCCAACAACATTAACAAAAGGTTCAAAGTTTACCAAACAAACAACAACAAAATCAACCAAAGTTTAATAGAATTAACTAATTAGACTGAATTAAATTGAAGATTAGTATTTTAAACTAAAAATTAGAAATCAACTTACTAGAAAAATGAGAATAGGAGATTAGAATTTTGAAGAAGCGACGAAGCGAAGAGCGGTGAGCACAGAGGACAGAGCAGGCGAGCAGCAGCCAGCAGCACTGGAGGCGTGAGCAAACTAGCGAAGAGCACTGTCAAACATTTCAGAGACTTTGGGTTATTGCAACTTTTCCAAGTCGTCTCATAATCACAATTCACAAATTCACAATAACTGTCAAACTTTGAAGTTTCAAACGAGAAACATTTTGCCACTGTCATAATCACAAATTCACATTTTTACAAATTCACAAGAGCATTGTCAAACTGTTTCCAAGTCGTCTCATAATCACAATTCACAAATTCACAAGAGCACTGTCAAACTTTTCCAAGTCGTCTCATAATCACAATTCACAAATTCACAATTTTGCCACGATGGTGTTACAATGTTACTTGATAATTGACAATCCTTTAGATATTAAGTGCATCGTTTTTCTCAATTGAATTTTTTTAGTATATAAAATCCCTAATTCAGATAATGCAAAATTCTCTGAAATTGAGTTGATTATTGAAAAATTAGGGTTCAAATTTAGTATTACTAAATCATAACTAACAAGTAATATCAACAATTAAATAAATAAATAAAAAAAAAGCCGAAAGATGAGTAGATGACTAACCTGAATTTATCTAGCTGTGCCATCGCTTCAGTTCAGCAAAAATGGTGAATTGCAGCTTTCTTCTTTCAGTGTTCAGCAAAAAAAGCAAGGGCCCAATCCATTTCAATAAAGGAAGATGCGAAGAGGAATATGATGAACTGAGGAAGATGCGAAGAGGAAGAGACGAACTGGCGAAGTGGGCTAGGGCTAACTCAGAAGTTAGAATTTTTTTTTTTTTTTTTTTTTTTAAAAAAAAAAACTTAAAATTTTTTTTAGGCCCTGGTGAGTCATTTGACCGACCAGGCACAAGGCCCAGTCCGCCACTGTCTCCGTGTAAAGATAGTAGTAAGAGGAATGATTTAGACGGATTTGATCTCAACTGCCACCCCAACACTTAAATCGTGGATCAGAATGATGCATAATCATTAGCTTATTACACCTTAGACTAATGACTTAAGCCTAAAGGAGGTATTAAGCAATCACCCCCCCCCCCTCCTTATTTTATTTTATTTTTCATTTTTCTAAATCTCCGTGTAGAGATAGTAGCAAGAGGAATGATTTAGACGGATTTGATCTCAACTGCCACCCCAACACTTTAATCAACTAATAAGATGGTTAAAATCCACACTATGTTAATCTTTTATGTAACTACGCTCGCACCATAATTAGCCACGTTTTGAGAGCTTTTTTGGTTGTTTTTTACATTAATGAGGGAAATATGTAAACAAATAAATATTTTATAGGTATAAATATCCGCGCAATATTCTAAATAGTTTTAATTATATACTCGTAAAATATAGTACTCCGTAACATTTATGAAGCAAATTACATTATAACCCTGTAAATTTTCATTTTCTACGTTGTGCCCCATTTTTTAAGAAATCTACAGTGTAACCCCAAATTACGTATGACATCTACAAAGTAGCCCACGTCATGCAGCATTTATGACGGACGTTGGTAGTTGGCATTAATTCCGTCACCTACCTGATACTGTTCACAGAACATTCTCTCTCCTTCAAAATTCCCTCCTATTCAATGACATCACTGCCCTCTGTTTCATTTTTTGATCAAAAACCCTAAAAACCAAAAATTCAGAGACTGAGAGAGATAATTTCTTGTGTAGAATTTAGGGTTCATTCGTGCGATATTTGCAAAGAACAATCTGACACTGGGGTAGCCCTATCAACGAAGGTATGTAATTGTTATCTTATTTTGGTAATGCATAGGTTGGTTCAAATTTTTTGTATTTTTGATGAATTGTGATATGATTGAGATGGTTAGTGGATGAAATTGGTGAATTTGTGTTATTTGATTAGTGTATGTTGCCAACGATTGCGTCTTTCTTGGGTCTTTGTTATTTGATTAGTGTATGATGAATTTGTGTAATTTGTAGAAACTTGTTTGCTGGGTTTGTTTTGCATGAACCTTGATAAATTTGGTCTTTGTTGGCAATTGTTTGTTTTTATTGATTTATTGGTAATGATTTGCAGATGGATGAACAGAGGATTTTAAAAATCCACTATGGTGCTAATTGTGTTGACTTAACAGTAGATGATATTGATAAGTGTGTATTAATTGATTTGATTAATGATATGTGTGAGGGTTTTGCAATTAGAGGGTTTGAGTTGCCTGAGTTCCCTGGGTTGCATTATTGTTGTAAGGAGAAAGCTCGTGTTTTAGTTGATGATGGCACAATGATGAAGATGTTTCAAAATATTGAAAGTAAAGAGATTGATTTGTGGGTACATTGTTTGAGTGAGCCAAGTTATATACTGAAACTAGCAAGAACAGTGAAACCCCAACAAGTTCATCCTAAGCCACATGACTTCATTTCTGTTAATGGCCCAATTGGTGAGGTTAGCCCAAATGTTCCTACCAGCCCAACTAATTCTGAACCAGGCCCATCTAATACAGTTAAATCAGGCCCACCCAAGCCTTTCACACCAAAATTACCCACCAGGCAAAACAATAATAAAAGGCAACATGAACACATTGATACTGAATCAGTTGCTTCATTGAGTAAATTAGAACCTGTTAGGAGGAACCCAAGGTTGACCCTACCTAGTTCACCTCCACATATTTCTTCTCCACCCACTCATGGTAGGAGGTTACCTAGGTTATTAGAAGAAATATCTCCACATTACCCTCCTCATGTCATACTTGCTGATGATTACTTTTTCACCAACCACTCCTCCCAACATGCATCCCCTGTACCCAGAAGAAGCCCTAGGCTCTTACAAGGTGATCCCAACCCAAATCTTAGGAAGGCCCCCCTTGAACCACCTCATCCTAAACCAATTCCAGAAACTTCCAAAAGAACTAGGTCATGCTTAAGCAAAGTGCAGCTCTTTCCTCATGGGAAAAAATGGCTAATTCCACTGCTAGGGCAAAGGGTTTGTTTGTTCCTTTTAGTCAGTCTTCCCAAAACATACACAGTGAGGCACAAGAAAGTGTTGGGACTAGGAAAAGGGGTGCTACTAGGGCTGTTAATGAAGATGACAGAGATCATAGTGATGATGATAGTCAATCTGAGAGTGATGGTGAGTATGTACCTGAAGTTGATGAAGTGAATAACAATGAGTATGAGGAGGGTGATCTAGATGAAGATTAGGAGAATGTGGCTGACTTGTTGAACCAGAATTTTGTTGATAGTGGATGGGAGCCTTTTAGTGGTCACTGGAAACATTATGATGGATATGGAGGTCAATTAGGATTGAAAGCCAATGTTGGTGAGGTGTATGCTGATGCTGAAATAGGTAAAATTAGTTTAAGGGCTTGGCAACTGTCTATTGATAGGGATCATTTCAAGGAAGCATTGAGAGACTACTGCATCTAGGAGGGCTTTAGTTTAGTTATTAGGAAAGCAGAGCATGATAGATACACAGATGAGTGTGCAGATATCAGGTGCTCTTGGAGAATTCATGCAAGAGTGCTACCGGATGGGTTTACCTGGGCCATAAAAAGCATTAAGAACAAGCATGTGACTTGAACATGATGAACAATCCCATGTGCAATTGAAAATGGGCTGCAACAAAGCTCATGGAAGATATCAGAGCTAGTCTAGACATCAAAGGTAAAGCTTTGAACAATATACTTTGGGAGAGATATGGGGTTAGCATGGCTGATATGTCCATTTTATATAGTAATTTACCCCCGTCCCTTGGTCATAATTAGTAGTGTTTTTGGCTCTTTCGAGCCACTTTTATTACTAATTTGTGTTTTCTAGTGTTTTCGTAGTTTTAGTTGTATTTTACAGGAAATTGCATTCTTAGAGCATTTTCCCGGGTTTTATGGATCAACTACGGAAGCTAGAAGGACACGGCCACTTTTGAAGCCGGGGATCGGTGAGAACCGATGATTAAGGGCTCGGTATGAGATACCGAGGCTATTGGATTGTTTAATCAAGACCCGATGAGGAAACTTAGATTGGGCCGAGGAATTGAGCCCAATCGACATCCGAGCCTCGAAGAAGAAGACCGGGCCCGATCGGGCAAGCTTGCGCCCGATCGGGCGGGCGCGCATAGGAGGGCACCAGCAAGATGGCGCGCCCGATCGGGTGAGCGTTAGCTCGATCGGGCGCGGCTACCCCGATGGATCCTGAAGAAAAAGGCGGGCCCGATCAGGCGGCCCTTCGCCCGATCGGGCGCGTGTTTTCTCAAGACCTGATTAGTTAGTTTTAATTTTTGTTTTAGGAAACGTTC
The DNA here is from genome assembly GCF_001683475.1 of Chenopodium quinoa. Taxonomy (NCBI): domain Eukaryota; kingdom Viridiplantae; phylum Streptophyta; class Magnoliopsida; order Caryophyllales; family Amaranthaceae; genus Chenopodium; species Chenopodium quinoa. The sequence goes on along the minus strand of NW_018745024.1, from coordinate 10,126,424 downwards.
AAGTACGAGATTTGTACGTAATTTTGGGATTACCTTTTTTCTTAGACTTTCTCTCTCTACTTAGAATATTTTCTCTCTCTTAAATTCTCTCTTAAACCTTTGTTCTTAATTCTACTCTTAATTTCCAGATTTGTTTGGTAACGATTTCTCTTCTCTTAATCTTAGTTGCTTATTTTATTCCTTCCATCATGACTTGTTTTATTTCTTTGATTAGTTTAGTTTTTAATATATGTGAGTAGTTCTATTTCTAGGGTTTATGGGGATCCATAAATAATATAAAGGGGTAATTTATTATTGTTAATTGTCAATGTTAGATTAATTTCCTATTGATTGATTTAATGCTCTGTGACTAGATTTGCGCAGATCTTTTATGCATGAGTTTAACAGTATTGATTCGAGATTCGACAGATGAGAATTAATGTTTAGGTCTAGTTTCAATAGGCAGGTTAATTTATAAATGGTTAAGTCGAGATTCGAAAGATGAGATTTAATACCGGTAAATTAATTGTGTGATTGTAATACGTAGCGAAAGCCCTTTATAATCCGATTAATGTATGCATTGATGAATGATTATTATATTCTACCCTGGAATATTATTTATTGGTGAACCTATGCCCTAGATCCTTTTATATATTATTTTCTCCTTATTCTTAATCTTCGTAGTTTAGTTCCTTTTGATTATAATACATTGGTTACTTCATAATCTAGATTATATTAGTTAATTAGGAATAGAAAGACTCGTTTCTCTGTGGATTCAACCCTACTTCCCTATCTACATTAGTTAGAGGATTTAGGAATTACTTTTGATTTGGGGATACGACTTTACCTTGTCAATGGCCACATCAACATTGTACAAAATGAAGGCCATTGCAATGGAGATGATTTAGGGAGGTCATGAACAATCATACTTCAATTTCAATGTTTACTGCCACATGGTAAAAGAGAGAAATCCAGGTTCTGTTTCTTTTTGCACATGGAAGGAACTACAACAGCCAGAGAAGCCTCTCCAATTTAGATCAATTTTCATAATCTTTGCAGCCTAGTTCCAAGGTCTAATCCAAGGGTGCAGAGGGCTTATTGGTGTTGATGGTTGCCATTTGAAAGGAAACTATGGAGGGATTCTCTTATCTGCGGTTTCTTTAGATGGGAATAATAAAATTTTCCCGGTAGCAGTAGCTGTTGTTGATTCTGAAAACAAGTGTAGCTGGTCTTGGTTTTTTCATCATTTGAAAAACATACTCACTGCAATTGGAAGGGAAGCTTGGACAATAATGTCTGATAGGCAGAAGGTTTGTCATCATTAATTTTGTACATCTTTTCATATCTTGCATTATTAACTAGGGTAATTTCTAACATAGTGTTTTAATGTCTTTAAGGGAATTGACCCCTCACTGGATCAGATATGGCCAAAGGTTGGAAGGAGATACTATGCTAGGCATTTATGCAAAAATTTCAAGACTGACTACCCTGGCATTCTAATGCATAATCTTTTTTGGGGAGTGACAAATGCATACTCAGCATTTGGTTTCAAAAAGGCACTCTTCAAAGTTCAACAAGCTGCTGGACTTGGAGCGGTGAAATGGTTCAAAGATTTGGGACCTCTAGAAAGATGGGCCAGATGGAAGTTTGAATGTGAAACTGCTTTAGATGAGAATACAAAAAAACTTTGTTGAGATTTTCAACAACACAATTGGTGTTGATAGGACTTACCCTATACTCACTCTACTTGAAGGTATACATAGTCCCTTGTACTTTTTAGTTCACTGTATTTACATAGTGTTGCTGACTAAAAATGTCTTAATTTATAATAGGTGTTAGGAGGATTGCTATGGTAAGGCATGCAACAAGACAACAACTGGCTGAGAAATGGGTTGACGAGGGAATATGCCCTAACATTAGAGAATATGTCAGACAAATAACCAGGGAATCCAGGTTATGCCATGCATATCCATCTGGTAGGGGAGAGTATGTAATTTCTGATGGAAGGAGTATGCTCCCTGTTTCACTTAACAGCAAGACATGTGTGTGTGGTAAGTGGCAGATAAGTGGCATTCCATGTAGGCATGGAATTAGGGCTATACTAGATGCTGGCAAAAATCCACTTGATTATGTCAGTGAATGGTATTCTATAACTAAGTATAAGTTAGCCTACAATGGGAATATATTGCCTATCCCTGATCCTGACCAATGGCCTGACTTGGATGTTCCCAAGCTAGTCCCTCCCCCAATGAAAAGAAGTGTGGGCAGACCTTCTAGAAATAGGAGAAGAGAGGAGGGGGAGAAGAGAAAAGGGAAGAGGAAGGCAACAGTGTAATGCAAGAATTGCAAACAGTCTGGACATAATTCAGCCACTTGCAAAGGTGGAGCCACTAAGAAGAAACTTCTACAACAACAAGGGAAGTTAGCCAACACCACTACTAAGTCCAAGAGGCGGACAAGGCAACACACCAGTCAACAAAGCATTGAGGTTAACTTAATTGATCTCATGATTGGGAACAATTCATCTACTGTAGCTGCAGAGTCTTCAAGCCAACCATTGCCAAGGCAAGCAACCAGACAACCAACACACACTGAAGGACCTTTCACATAGCCTGTCCCAACATCAACAAGTTTGCATAACAAGCTCGGCCCAAAGAGGCAGAAGATCATGAACAGGCTAGCTATGTTATGAGTTCCACTTTGGAACAACTTAGTGTCACCTTGTTTTTTTGTGGGGATAACATGATGAATTGCAGGATTTTTTTGGGTGTTGATATTTTGGGGTTGAAAATTTCTGTAATTATGTTAGTTCAAGGCCACATGTGATGGAAGAATGATTTGGATGTAGTTTGTTTTTGGGTATCATACTTTGATGTTTTTGGGTGTCTGTAGACACCCATTTGTGTCTCCCCAAAACCAAACCCGGTGATGAGTACCTTTCACGTCGAATCATAATCAAATGAAGCGAAAGTGTGGAAAGTCTAGTGTTGCGGATAGTTTTAATTTCTTTTCTCTTCTCTCTGTTTTTGAAAACTTATTTTAAGAAAACATCCAATCCAGTTTGGTTGGTCCATGATATGGGTCCAATAATAGTGTAGTTGGATGGGGCTTGACAAGAGCTTTCCAACGATATATTATAAGCCCAATTCCGATGAATATTGAGGAAGTTATGGCCAATTTACCAAACTGGGCCCGGTTTGAGCCTTATATGCGGCCCAATGATCTAGGGAAGGGCCTAATATGATTTATCATTCCTAATGCAATTAGGAATAGTTTTGGTCTTATAGATTCTTCTAGAAGGTTCTTTTCATTCCTAATTCATTTAGCATTGATAAATTGACTTTTGACTTTTCAGAGTTTTAATTAAAATCAAATAGCATTTTCGAGGAAATTATACGATTTTATCCTCTAGTACGGCAAACATATCTGATTTTTGAAAACGCGTTAAAACCAGGCTTGGCGCCTGACCCCAGGCATTGGCGCCTGGAACCAGGCCTGGCGCCTAGCGCTAGCCATTGGCGCCTGGCGCTAGTATTGGTGCCTAGCGCCAGTTAGCCAGGGTTTGCGCCAGCTCTGTTTTACGTGCGCCAAAAGTTCTGTTTTGATATTTTATCTTTTTGGCTGATTTTCTCTATAAATAACGTATTAAAAACTCCGTTTTCATTCATCAACAATCAGTTTTAATTAATATTCATCGACAATTAGTTTTTCATTGGCAATCATTAATTCTCTAATTCTCTCTTAATCATTCACCAATTCTCACGAATTCTCATCAACAACCAGCTTTTTAATTAATATTCACCTACAATCAGTTTTGATTCTCTTCTCATTCATTCATCTTTCATCTTTCTTTCTCTTTTTCAAAACTTGTTTTCGCATACAAAATTCCACATTCGCAAGATCTAGAAACACCTAGCCATATTCGAAGTTGTCTTCGCCCTAGACGTGAAAGGTTTAATTTCTGAGGGTTTGGTCCCAAATCTCTATTTCAATTATTTAATTTAATTGTTGTTTATTATTTTCCTTGAAGTTACTAACGTGTGTATTTTGTTATTAGAAAGAGGTACGAGGCATCAAAGTAAGTGCTTTATTGGTTTTAATTGATATTATGATGTAGAAATCATGTTTACATTACTATTATGGTATTCCTAGTATCATGTCTAAGGTAATTTTAATACTAAATATGATTGTTACGATGCTTCCTATGTTCTTCCTAATATTTATGATTGTTAGCATCATGTTAGGGCTAAAGCTTTGATTTTTATTGCTTAGTGACATGCTAGGGTTTGTTATTAATCTTGTTAGTATCATGCCTAGGATTTTGTTATTTTTATTATGCTATTAACATGAACATGATTATGATTATAATTTTTATAATTTATGATGATTATGAATATTATTATTATTATTTTTATGATGATTATTATTATTCATGTTTATTCTAATGATTGATTATTTATTATGTTGCTTGATATTTATTTTTATTGCTTGATCACACCTTTTATGCATGTTTAAAGGGAATTGGTACTTGTAATCACGCTTAATAAGATAATTAATAATCTTGTTAGGTTAATATGATTATAATTTCAAGTGATTGCCAATAATAGATTTATTTGTGCATTATATTCAACCAACATAGATAAACAGGTTTAGGGTTAATCCTATTGATTGCATGTTAGTCAGAAAGAGCACATGAATACGATCAGAATAAAGTAGAGGCCTATTATTAGGGCAGGTTCAATCTCTTTTAGGTTGGATTTGTACCTTTATCCCCGAACCCTTAATTGGTTCAAGACCTTATGGAGTTGAAGATCTCTTGGATTCTTAAGGGGTGTAACCTTCACCTCGTGAACGATTTACAAGTTCCTAAAACTTGTTGGCGGCTCTTTTGCTCTATCTTCTTCCCTTTTGGACGCCACCGTACTTTAGTGTATGATCACAGTGGGGTTCAAGCAAGGGGGTTAACGCTTGAAATTTATTCCCCACAGTGTCAAACACTTATGGTTCTACAACATTGAATATTAAGTTTATATACATCAATTATCTATGTAAGGAGATTAAAACTAATTGTTATTGTTTCTTAATTAGCAGTTGTGTACTCAATTATATGTTTGCTTTTATTTCATAACCGAAAAAATGTCAATGCTAATAGCTCAATAGAAAATAGTACTCATTTCATTAACACAATATTAACTACAACACTAAGAGAAAAACAACAATAAATCAATTACAATGTTCAAGTTACAATCTCTTCACCCTACACTTTTTAACATCACAATTATCACTAACACCACATACATAATGACACCTATTTTAACTACTTCCCTAATGAACGAATTGAGCTCGGTTAAATTCTCCTTCGAACTTGCAATTTCAATATCATCTATCCTCAATGCTTCAAGGCCTTGTAAATCGCCTTCGTCCAGCCACATGAAGAACCCGCAATCGTCGCACTTAAAGAACGCTTTCCTAGGATTGCGATTTGTTGTTGAGATCTTCAACTTCGCTAGTTTATGAGGGTTGCAAAAACATCATGGGCTACAAAATTGCAACGAACAGGTTGATTTGAGAGGGAATGACCTTCGTGAAGAAGTAGACATGGCTTGCTTAAAATTTCCACCAAGAAATAAACAGGGGTTATATATAACAGGGGGAAGAAGAAGAGGGGAGAGGGGAAACTATTCTTTTGGAGGGAAAATTCCCACCAAAAATGAGTGATAATCCAACAACTACACTCCCTTATTTAAATTAACGGACCCAAGTAACGGGAGACAAACGACAAGGTTACTATGTAGATGTAATACGAAATTTGGGGTTACAATGTAGATTTCCCAAAAGGGGGGGGGGACACAACGTAGAAAATGGAAATTTACTGGGTTATAATGTAGAAAAACCCAAAAAAAAAAGCAATCATCATTAATGAAGGCAAAATAAAATCTTATCAAAAAGTTTCATATGTGGTTGGCCACACGGTGCGGCCAGCCACAATTTTTTTGTTTTTCATTTTTTAAAGTTTTCTCTCTCCTCTCCTCTCATTTTTTCTTTCTAACTTTCTCTTGCTAACCATCAATGGTTGGAGCACTCACTTCCACCGTTGTTGTCTTCGTCTCTATGTTGTCGTCTTCGTCTACACCGTCGCCGTCTTCGACGTCGAAGCTCCTCGAAGCTCCAAACCAACCCAGATCTCCTCGAAGCTCCAACCCTAACATTTTCCCCAAATTTCAACAGATTCAGATATAAATTCTGCAAACATTTTCCCCAAATTTCAATAGATTTAGATACAATTCATCAATTTCACTCAAATTTCCTATTGATGATCTGTCACCTTCGCCGTCATCTTTGTCTCTGTCGTCGCCGTCTTCGTCTTCGTCTTCGCACGCAAGAAGATTAATAATATCTGTGCAGATTCAAGGCATATTGTAGGGAATAAATTCAAGCGTTAACCCCCTAGCTTGAACCCCACTGTGATCATACACTAAGGTGGCGTCCAAAGGGAAAGAAGATAGAGCAAAAGAGTCGCCAACAAGTTTTAGGAACTTGTAAACCGTTCACAGGGTGAAGGTTACACCCATTAACGATCCAAGAGATCGTCAACTCCATAAGGTCTAGAACCAAATAAGGGTTCAGGGATGAAGGTACAAATCCAACCTAAAAGAGATTGAACCTGCCCTAATAATAGGCCTCTACTTTATTCTGATCGTATTCATGTGCGCTTTCTGACTAACATACAATCAATAGGATTACCCTAAACCTGTTTAATCTATGTTGGTTGAATTTAATGCACAAATAAAACTATTATTGGTGATCACTTGAAATTATAATCAAAATTAACCCTAAACAAGATAATTAATTATCTTATTAAGCGTGATTACAAGTACCAATTCCCTTTAATCATGCATAAAAGGTGTGATCAAGCAATAAATATAAATAATAGCATCAAGCAACATAATAAATAATCATATTAACAATTATAATCATCAAAACAACAATCAAAATAATAATTATAATCATAATAATAATTATAATAATAATAATAATATTCATGTTAATCATAATAATAATAGCAAGATCCTAGGCATGATACTAACAAGATTAATAACAAATCCTAGCATGTCACTAAGCAATAAAAATAAAATCTTTAACCCTAACATGATACTAACAATCATAAATATTAGGAAGAACATAAAAGGCATCGTAACAATCATATTTAATATTAAAATTACTCTAGACATGATACTAGGAATATCATACTAACAATTTAAACATGATTTCTACATCATAACATCAATAAAAACCATTAAAGCACTTACTTTGATGCCTCGTACCTCTTTCTAATAACAAAATACACAATTAGTAACTTCAAGGAAAATAATAAACAAACAATTAAATTAAATAATTGAAAGAGAGATTTGGGACCAAACCCTCAGAAATTAAACCTTTCACGCCTAGGGCGAAGGCAACTTCGAATATGGCTAGGTGTTTCTAGATCTAATGAATGCGAAATTTTGTATTTGAAAAGCAAGGTTTAGAAAGAGGGAGTGAGATAGAGATGGTGAATGATTAAAGAGAATGAGAAAATTGATGAATGCGAATGAAAACTCGTTGTAGGTGATTATAATTGAGAACTGGTTGTAGGTGATTATAGATGAAAAACTGGTTATTGATGATTGAAAACGGAGTTTTTAATACGTTATTTATAGAGAAAATCAGCCAAAAAGATAAAATTAACAAAACAGAGCATTGGCGCACCTAAAACAGAGCTGGTGCCAACGCTAGCTGATTGGCGCCAGGCGCCAACATTAGCGCCAGACGCCAATGCTAGCGCCAGGCGCCAATGCCTGGCGTTTCGCGCTAATCCTGTTTTTGACGCGTTTTCTAAAACCAGATAAATTTTGCCGTACAGGAGGACAAAATCGTATCTTTTTCCTCAAAAATGCTCTTTGATTTTAATTAAAACTCTGAAAAGTCAACAAAAGTGAATTTATCAATGCTAATTGAATTAGGAATGAAAAGAACCTTCTAGAAGAATCTAGAAGACTAAAACCATTCCTAATTGCATTAGGAATGATAAATCATATTAGGCCCTCCCCTAGATCATTGGGCCGCAAATAAAGCTCAAACCGGGCCCAGTTTGGTAAATTGGCCATAACTTCCTCAATATTCATCGGAATTGGGCTTATAATATATCGTTGGAAAGGTCTTGTCAAGCCCCATCCAACTACACTACTATCGGACCCATATCATGGACCAACCAAACTGGATTGGCTGTTTTCTTAAAATAAGTTTTCAAAAACAAAGAGAAGAGAAAAGAAATTAAAATTATCCGCAACACTAAACTTTTCACACTTTCGCTTTATCGATTATGATTCGACGTGAAAGGTACTCATCACTGGGTTTGGTTTTAGGGAAACACAAATGGGTGTCTACAGAAGCCCCCACTTTGATTGAGTTTGGAGAAACGCAAGTTTCGAAAACGAAAGTCAGAGTAACGATAGGGACAGAGAATGATTCAGAACGTTTTTGCGATCCTAAATCACTCTTGTAACGCCGATACCTGCAAACTAGCGTTAGTTAAATAGATAAAAGAGTTAAGAAACGCGTATCTTGCACCGTCGAGCACACGTCTCTGAAAGTAACCGATTGTTTTGTCGCTTTACTGTCGTTTTGATGACCTCCTGCAAGCTAGAAAATGTCATTTCGCTTGAAAACCGCTACGCTTGTAACTGCTTCCAATATAGAAGATTGCTTCGCCTGAAACTATCCTCCTCCGCTTTGATAATATTCCACGTCCAAGGGAACACTATCGAAGATTGTTTCTCTTGAAATAATCCTCTGTCGTTTGTGACAACTCTCCACAATCCAGGGAACGCCACCTTGTTGTTTCGATGTTCACTCGTCTCTGAACAAAGAGCTTCCTTTTTTCGGATATTTTCACGCGCCTCTGAACAAAGAGCTTCTTTTTGATATGATCTTCTGAATAATGTGTCCACGCGTCTTTGAACGAAGAGCTTGATAATAGGATGCCCACGCGTCTCTGAGCAAAAGAGCTTTGTAGGAAATGTCCACGTGTCTCTGAACAAAAGAGCTTGAAAAGGATTGTCCACGCGTCTCTGAACAAAAGAGCTTGATTGATATGCCCACGCGTCTCTGGACAATAGAGCTTGAATGAAATTTCCACGCGTCTCTGCACAAAAGAGCTTTTGAATGATATGCCCACGCGTCTCTGGAGCAAAAGAGCTTTGATGAAGATGTTCACGCGTTTCTGAACAAAAGAGCTTGAATAATATGCCCACGTGTCTCTGGAGCAAAGAGATTTGATGATTGAATATTTGTTGCGATAATATTCCGAAGAAAAATTTCCGAAGACCAACGCTTGCCAATCTCTAAAGCTCGCATGAACTTTGCTTCCGCTAAAACCTGTACGTCGGTGTTTCCGTGATGAGCGCTTTAAGCTAAGTGAGACGATCTTTCATCAGGTCAATCACTTATTGCAATTGTAATCAAACCGACTACTTAATCATGTCAAACTGCTTATAGGGTTTAACTGGCGTACCAAGGAACCCGAAATCGCTGTATGAGGTCGAAATCACCTTTCTGAGAAGCTTCGAGCTCTGTCGTTGCTGAAATATCTCTGGCGCCAAGAATTGACTCTGTCGCCGAACGTTGTGATAGGGTCTTCCCTATTCTACTGCACCTGTATTTATTTTATAGAACTTTGCCAATCTTCAATTATCTTAGGGTTGACCTAAGGCTTAATTATCTTAGGGTTGACCTAAGGTTTAATGTTGCTTGACTCATTAACTTGACACGACTCAAGGTATAAACTTGACTCGATGTGATTGACTCGAGGTTGACTCGAAAGCAAAAAATTTCCATCGAGGGTACCGACTTTCTCCCGAAAAAGAAAGACACGAAAAAGAATCGAAGTGTTTGAAGGTGCATGTTGAATGAGCTTAGTCAAATGTTGTTTATCACAGTACAAGGATTATAACATCTTAAACTATCCTAGTTGACTTGATAATGAAAGTATTTAGGTAACTTAGGCACGGAGGCTAAGTACTTCATACTTCATGATGCAATGACAATTATGATTGATGAGTGATGTGACAAGGCAAGCTTCAACGTTATGATTTCATGACAAAGGGTTCCTAAGGGAAGTAAATTTTGGTCATGTATCTGTGCGGTGTGTGAAAATGACACTAAAGCTAAGCCACAAGAGCTAAGTGTGTGGTAAGATATTATTTGTTAAAAGAGTCAAATGGTGGTGACTCTTAGGCTAGGTAAGCTAATGATGTAGGGATCAAGCCCCCAAGTCTAGCTCTAAATGAAAAGGGATGAGCATAGGATATCTCTTGATATGATCATGGTGTAAGTGTGTGAATGTGAATATGAATGCATGTTTATTACGGCTGCACCTCGATGTGAGGTTGCCTACGTATCCGTTTGGAATCAGGCCGAACGTAGCTCTAGCCGAACCTCGCACAAGTATGTGTATACCTCAAAAAGGTCTTTTAAGGGTTGTAACGTGGTTAGGCTAAAGGTAATAGAAGAAAGGGATAAAAAGGCTCAAGACCCTTGATAAGCCCCCAAGGTGTGCAACCTTGCTATTGAGTATTTGTATTTTTATGCTTGAGTTTCTACTCTTTTTTAGCTCACTTTTATCTTTTGCTTCAGCATTTATTTTATTTTATAAGTGTGGGCAATCCCGATCATGCGGTCTATCACTCACTTGACATTCATGTTTCTCAGGCACGATACCGAGCACTCGATAAGAGACGCAATCTGACACGTGTTCTTATCAAAAATATTTTCATATCAAAGACATTGGAACACTTGCCCTTTTGTACACTTTTACTATTTTTTTACTTATTTTTTTGCTATGTTAATCTTTTGAAGTCACTCAAGCTTTTTATGAAATTCAAAACTGCATAAGTTGCACACCATCCCATCCCAAGGTTAGGTAGATATAGGTTGAAAAATGACAGGTCTATCATTAGACGAGGCTCAAAGTGGTTTATCAAGAAAGGATTACATATTTTAAGGGTAAAAGATAATATAATGTGGCTACAAGGGGTGCCTCAAATCATTGGTATACCTTGTGCTTAGTTTGACATGGATTTTTTTTTTAATTTTTTTTTTATGCAATGCAATGTGATGATCATTTGTAAGAGAATAAAATGCTCATTTTATTTAAGGAAAAGAAATAATGATCCTACAAAATAAATCTAAAGAGAATAGAAAGGTGCCTATGCTAGACTTATTGGGGAAAGGGTAAATAAAAAAATGGAAAAAAGATCATGAAATCTTGTCGTTTGAAGCTCGCCTCTTGTCCCTTGGCTTATCATCACTTGGTGTTCTTGCCGACTGGAGGTATTGGAAGCCCGTTATTGTCGATCAAATATTGGATTTCTTCCTTTAGCTTCCAACATCTCTCAGTAGTATGACCCCTACCTTGATGGTACCTGCAGTGTACATTTGGGTTTCAACTAGGAAATCTCTTCTCAAGTGGGGGATCTTGAATGGGTCCAATAGGAGTAATGAGTCCCTTTGCATGGAGTCGATCGAAAGCATCATCGTAGATAATTCCAATAGGGATGAAATCCTTTCTTAGTTGCTTTCTAAATCCTCGATTATCCATGGCTAAGATCTCATTAAGGTCGAAAGTACCAACACTATTACTAGAGTAGGTGTTTTCGGAAGAAGAAGGATAGTCGTTCTTTTTCCCTTTACAGCCACTGTTACTATTGTTACTAATCTTGACCTTCTTGTCACGCGGTGGAACATAAAGGAGACTTGAATCAATGAAGTCTTGAACACGATCCTTGAGGGCGAGACACTTTTCGATAGTGTGACCGCGACCTCTATGGTATCGACAATAGGAATTTGGATCCCAATTGGGAAAACGTTTTTCAGGTGGAGGGTCTTGACCTTGATCGTGAAGACAGTCAAAAGCTTCATTGTAAGTCATTCCTATTGGTGTGTATTCTTCAATGGTCCGTTTTGCCAGTGGCTTAGGAGCATTGAGTTCTTCATTAAACACTAGGCAAGAATTTTGTTCGATGGCCATTACCTGATTTGCTAATCCTTCTACCACATTCAAGAGCATGGCAACGACATCTTGCAATTTTCGAACGTCCTCTTTTAGACTTGACGAGTCTTCCCTGATATTATCTATGAAAAGACTTTCATCCTCCCCAATCATGGCCACTTCATCGAGAGAGGTCATATAAGTTGTCTTGATCATGAGCTCTCCTACAGGTGCGATAAGAAGTGATGGATCAAAGGATGCTTGGCATCTTCGATGGCTAGAATCTCGGAAGTTTCATTGTTATCGATCAGATCTTGAATAGCTTCTTTGAGTTTCCAACACTCCTCAGTGTTGTGACCCTTTCCTTGGTGATATTTGCAGTGCTTATTAGGGTCTCACTTAGGTGGCCTGGCTTCTTGAACAGGGTAAAGTCGTATCCCCAAATCAAAAGTAATTCCTAAATCCTCTAAGTAATGTAGATAGGGAAGTAGGGTCGAATCCACAGAGAAACATATCTTTCTATTCCTAATTAACTAATATAATCTAAATTATGACGTAACCAATCTTTATATTTGAATAATAAACTAAATACGGAGATCAAGAATAAGGAGAAAATAATAAATAAAAGGGTCCAGGGCATAGGTTCACCAATAAATAATATTCTAGGGTAAAATATAATAATCATTCATCAATGCATATATTAATCAGATTATAAAGGGCTTTCGCTACGTATTATAATCACACAATTAATTTACCGGTATTAAATCTCATCTTTCGAATCTCGACCTAACCATTTATAAATTAACCTGCCTATTGAAACTAGACCTAAACATCAATTCTCATCTGTCGAATCTCGAATCAATATTGTTAAACTCATGCATAAAAGATCTGCGCAAATCTAGTCACAGAGCATTAAACCAATCAATAGGAAATTAATCTAGCATTGATAATAAACAACAATAAATTATCCCTTCATATTATTTATGGATCCCCACAAACCCTAGAAAGAAAACTACTTACACATAATTAATATAAAGAGAATTTTTAGTATAAAAGTAATAAGGAAAACAAAATAATAAATCTTGTGAAAAAGTAGAAAAGAAAAAAAGAAAACTAAAACTAAAAGAAAACAAAAGAAAAAAAAAAACTAAACTAAGAGAACTTGCCTAACTCCAAACCTACGTATTACTTCCTAATATATAGGAAAGAAACCCACAAATCCCACTCTTAAAAGAACTCCAAAAGCAGCTGTTCACCACTTCTCTGAGCCCGATAATTCATGCCCATCAGTTAAGGGATTGGGCTTTAATTAACAAAGCCCAGCCGACTTTCAAATCAGCGTGAGTGTTCAGCGCCCGATCGGGCCAGGCCTCGACCGATCGGGCCCGGTCACCATAGCAGCGAGTTAGGCTTAAATGTTCCATTCTCTTTTGTTCTTGGACTTGGTCTTTTAGAGTTCATTAGCCCAAATTCATTCACTTGTTTGGTCCGTCGTGATATAATAACTTATAAAATCTTGGACATTCTCTCGTATCAAGTCCTTAATTGCCGGATTAAATTTCTCTAACTCGACCTTGGGTTTTAAATATATGGTCATAAAATACGACTCGACTCTAATATCTTTGTAGTGGCTCAATCAGCTCGGAAATTGACATAAATTTGTAAATTCCTACAAAATAATACCAACTCTACAAAAACACTAGAAAACATATATTAGTAATAAAAATAGCTCTGTAGAGCTCAAATAAGCATAAATATGACCGTGGGACGGGGAATAAAAATATATATATAATAGACTTATCACTTCTGGAACTGGATCTTTGATGGGCCCTATGGGCATGACTAGTCCTTTGTGGTGTAACTTCTCGAAAGTTGTTTCATAACTCATACCAAGTGGAGTGAACACTCTTTTTGATCTTTGAATTCGTGGTTTAGAGGCGTTCGTGGCATGTACGTCATTAATAGGAGAGGAAGAAGAAGGATGGTCGTTCTTCTTTCCTCTCGCACTATTATCTTTCAGAAGGTCATCTTCAATGTCAATGCCTATATTATAGACAGCTTTGAAAGTATTTAAATTGTGTTGGTACTTTAAGTGCCTTGAATACTTCCCTTGGAGATTCTTGATAAACGTCCTCACAGATTCCTTTTCAGTGGGAGCCTTGACCATATTAGCGGAAGTTTCCCTCCATTTGTTGAAGAAAGACGTGAACCCTTCGTTTTCTTTTTGTTTTAAAATCTCAAGTTGTCTACAGTCTGTTTCGTCTTGGATGTTGCATTTATATCTATCTATGAAAGCGTTTGTTATCGACTCCCAAGAAGAGGTCTTTTCTTTCTCGAGGGAAAAGAACCATTGTTGACAAACGGTTTCGAGAGATAGTGGGAACAGAGAAGGGAAAACCTTCTTATCGATACCCTTAATGTTCATTATGGTTTCAAAAGCTCTTAGATGGAAGTAAGGGTTATCTGTTGCCTTGAATTTAGGGATGTCAATGGCGTTGAACTTATGCGGAAGAAGTTCCTTGTCCAGCGAGACCCCTTGTGAACTCATGCCCTGAAATTTATAGTCACTAGATAGCTTGCTTATACTCTCTTGCATGAGGTCCATTTGTCGTTGCTTCACGGGATCATCAATCTTGAGTGTGAGTAGCTTCAGTGTCTCAGTCACGGTAACTGATTGGTTCCTAAGCTCATTGACTTCTTCTTGACTTGCCATTATCTTTTTAGCCTTCCTTTTTTGACGAATTGGTTTATAAAAAAGTGAGACTTGAACAAATAGGTTGTCCTTGATTAATCGCCCTTCTCTCCTCGACCAAGTACTGTGGAAAAGGAATTTGGGGATATCTATTGTTAATTATTTGACTCAAACTTTATTCAACATGCAATGGATGGAGGAAGTGAAGAAAGATTGGAATAGAATGTGAAGAAGAATGATATAGATGGAGGGATATGAAGAATTAGGAATAGAATGTATCCCCAACTCAAATGACGGAAAAAAAACCGACTCATGCATGAACCTAAGACATGGTCATGGTGTTGTACTCAAAGTGTGTGCTAAGACTAGTGAGTGTAGGTGACATGTTAAGACTTGTGTCATGACCATGTGGCTAGATTATGTGACTAGAATCACTTAATGACTCGACAAGGTGTTATTGACAGCGAAATTTAACCGAATTAATTAGCAAACTGGTTAATTAGACACTAGGTGATGACTTGACCAATAATCCGAACTGTCGGCCAAACGACAGGACTGACGTCACACTGTGTAGCTTGGCGCCAGACGACAGAGCTGTCGCCAGGCACCACACTCCACAGGGTGGCGCTGCAGTCCAGACTTTGGCGCCAATACTGGAGCTTCAATCTGGGACTGTTTTCGGTGTTATTAATCAAAAAGGGTATGCCTAAAGTCGTACTAGGTCAATTCTGATTAAAATATTAGACTTTATTGACGCAAATTAATTAATTAAATAGGCAAAGTTTTTCAAGTCATTAATTTATTTAATCTCAACACGAGTCAAACAAACGCTTAAGAGAAACATAGAATATATGCACAACAAATAATGCACAATTAGTCAGGTAGGCACAATATGATGCAATGAGTTCGCAACCTAACCATAGCTCTAGTTCTCTAAAGTTCGGGATATGGTTTAGTCAATAGAGGGTCCATGGTTAATGTCCAGATGCACCGCGCGGAAGTCTAACCGTGAAGGGTTGACGCGAGTGGATGGGACATAGCAAGTTTAGAAAAACTCGCTTCCATGGTTTGGTGAATTCAACATTCTCGGATGTATCCTTTGTTGCACAGAGCGTTCAATCAGGTAGATGGAGCATGAATTCCCAGAGGTTTATGTCCATATATAGAACACATATGGGTTTCAGAAAAGTGAGAAAAAATTCAATCATGAAGTAGGATCGAGCAAACAATACGAAAAACCGGTCGAAATTAGAACGCATATTTCTGGCTCGGTATTGGGGGAAATTGGCGCCAGCAAATAGAGACTGGCGCCAGCTTTTAGCTGTAGCACCTGGCGTCAATGCTGGCGTCTGGCGCTATGGTTAAAATAATCATATTAACAATTATAATCATCAAAACAACAATCAAAATAATAATTATAATCATAATAATAATTATAATAATAATAATAATATTCATGTTAATCATAATAATAATATCAAGATCCTAGGCATGATACTAACAAGATTAATAACAAATCCTAACATGTCACTAAGCAATAAAAATCAAATCTTTAACCCTAACATGATAATAACAATCATAAATATTAGGAAGAACATACACTAGTAGAAAAATACAAAAAGACACCCCCTAATTGGCACCGGTTCAGTCCAAACCGGTGCCAAAAATAGCCTTAAAACATGCCGGTCTAATGAACCAAGACATATGGCACCGGTTCATTTCAAACCGGTGGCAAAAAATAAAGCCCACTAGTTTGAACCGGTGCCTTTATTTAATAAAAAAAACCGCCCCTTTATAATCACCCCCAACCCTAATTACATACCAGCCGCTCTCTCTCCTCTTCTCCTCTTTTTCTCTCCTCTCCTCTCCTCCTCTCCTCCTCTTTCACGATCTCCTTCTCCCTACTATTTCTCTTTCTATCTCCTTCTCCTTTCTTTCTTTCATTTGAAGACCACCAACATGAAACATATGGGTTTTTTTTTCAAGTTTGATTTCAACTTCTGGGTTTGTGTTTTTCGATTTAGATTTTTTTTTTTCGAGTTTGATTTCAATTTCTGGGTTTGTGTTTTTCGATTTAGATTTTTTTTTTCGGTTTTTATTTTTGTTTTTCTGATTTTGATTTTTGACTTTTGATTTTGATTTTTGTTGTCTGATTTTGATTTTTGTTTTTCGATTTTGATTTTCGATTTTTTCTGGGTTTTTGTTTTCTGATTTTGATTTTTGAATTTTGTTTTTCGATTTTTTCAGGGTTTTTTCGACTTCAATTTTTTTCGTTTTTGTTTTATTTTAATTGATTTCTGCGTTTTTTATTTGTTCGTTTTTGTTTTTATTCTTTCGATTTCTGGGTTTTCAATTTTTTATTTTTGTTTTTCGATTTTTACTTTTATTGTCTGATTTTGATTTTTGATTTTTGTTTTTCGATTTCGATTTTGATTTTTGTTTTCTTTTTTTTCGATTTTGAATTTTGTGTTTCGATTTGTACTTTTGTTGTCTTATTTTGATTTTTGATTTTCGATTTTGATTTTCGATTTTTTCTGGGTTTTTCGATTTCAATTTTTTGTTTTGTTTTTGTTTTTATTTTAATTGATTTTTGGATTTTTTAATTGTTCGATTTTGTTTTTATTTTTATGATTTCTGGGTTTTTTTCATTTTTTTCTGGGATTTTGTTTTTATTTTTTCGATTTCTTGGTTTTTCAATTTTTTTCGATTTTGTTTTGATTTTTTGATTGCTGGGTTTTTTCGATTTTGTTTTTATTTTAATCGATTTTTTTCCTTTTAAACGATTTTAATTCGATTTTTTTTTATTTTCTAGGGTTTTTTTTTATTTTTTCGCAGCTTATTCATTTTAATCAATTTATTTTTGATGTTTTAATTGGCGCAGGTATACATAATCGAAGAATCAAGAATCAAGAATATGGGGATTTTTAGATTGTAATGTTGTAATATTTTTTTTTATTTATATTGTAGTTTTTTTTTTTATTTATATGTTGTAATTTTTTTTATTGATTTATATGTTGTTGTCAGATAATATAAACTCCTTGATTAGAGTGATTTCTATTGATCAATATTTATAGGGTTACAATGAGAAACCTAATCATATTAGGTAACTATAAGATATGTACAGATATCAAAGATAATCTTACACAAAATATATCCTAAACCTAGGATGAGAATATTCTCTATCACACCCCCGCAGTCTGAGCGGGAGAAAATCGGATGCTTGGATTGGATCTGAATCACGCATCGAACGGTAAGGATAGTATAGTAACCCATGATCAAAAGAGAAGTAGTAGACGTGTGCTGGTGATGACGATGAGAAGCAACAACTACGACCTACGTAGTAGAGATATGCTATTTTAGGCCGACGGAGAAGAGTCACGCATATACTTGGGCCAAGTTGCAGATCCAGAGAAGAATAAGTTAAGGGATCAAACCATCATCGGGGAGAAGACACTACACTACTACGTGAAATCATAGTTGAAGAAAAACAAATAAAATTGCACAAGAAAAGATTAAATCCCACCGCTTGAAATTAATCAATTCTCAAAAGAGAAACCAGGTAGCAAGAATAAATACTCCACAAAGATTCCAAGTGCTGCAATAATAAAAGGAGCTAACTTGATAACAAAAGAGATGTGCAAAAGTTGACCTTATTGTGATATACCACCACCGAAACAAAATATATGTGATTATGTGTAAAAAAAAAACCAATGAGGCAATGTAAGAATCATTGTTGGTCATGGGGAGGTGGAAATAGAGTGCGGCACATGGAGTAGGTTGGCAGATGTGGTTACTGCCAGTAGGGGGAGGCGGTAGTGTATGCGATTGCCAACAACGATGAAGGAGGCTTTCGCGATTGCTACTGTTGGTAGGAGGCGCAAGGTTACATAAAGATTCTATAAAAAACTTTGAGAAAAGAAAAAAAAATCTATATGTGTGTTTGCGGAAGCATAAAAAACTTTGTATATCCCGCCGGTGGGTTTAATTTTCTAACCCACCGACAGGGTGATAATTTTTGTATATGATCCCAAGATCTAACCTAAGCTGTGATACCATGTCAGATAATATAAACTCCTTAATTAAAGTGATTTCCATTGATCAATATTTATAGGGTTACAATGAGAAACCTAATCATATTAGGTAACTATAAGATATGTATAATCTTATACAAAATATATCCTAAACCTAGGATGAGAATATTCTATGGATATTCTCTATCAGTTGTAATTTTTTTTATTTATATGTTGTAATTTTTTTTATTGATCTATGCTGTAAAATTTTATTGATTATATATATATTAAACAGAATCGTTTATATTGATTGTGATGTTTGATTTATATTTTGTGTTCTTATTTAATTTATTTTATTTAATTTTTAAGCAAAAAAAGACAAAAAAAAAAAAAAATTGTTGGCACTTTTGGCACTGGTTAACCGATGCCAAAGTCATTGAATTAATTTTTTTGAGATTTTTTGGCACCGGTTAGCCGGTGCCAATTCCAACTTTCGCCACTGGTTTGAACCGGTGCCTTATTAAACCTCTTATTGGCACCCCCCACATTGGCACCGGTTCAAACTGGTGCCTTAAGCCGGGTTTGAACCGGTGCCAATTTCATTTTTTCACGTAGTGATAAAAGGCATCGTAACAATCATATTTAATATTAAAATTACCCTAGACATGATACTAGGAATATCATAATAACAATTTAAACATGATTTCTACATCATAACATCAATAAAAACCATTAAAGCACTTACTTTGATGCCTCGTACCTCTTTCTAATAACAAAATACACAGTTAGTAACTTCAAGGAAAATAATAAACAAACAATTAAATTAAATAATTGAAAGAGATATTTGGGACCAAACCCTCAGAAATTAAACCTTTCACGTCTAGGGCAAAGGCAACTTCGAATATGGCTAGGTGTTTCTAGATCTAATGAATGCGGAATTTTGTATTTGAAAAGTAAGGTTTAGAAAGAGGGAAAGAGAGAGAGAGATGGTGAATGATTAAAGAGAAAGAGAAATTTGATGAATGCGAATGAAAACTCGTTGTAGGTGATTATAATTGAGAACTGGTTGTAGGTGATTATAGATGAAAAACTGGTTATTGATGAATGAAAACGGAGTTTTTAATACGTTATTTATAGAGAAAATCAGCCAAAAAGATATAATTAACAAAACAGAGCATTGGCGCACCTAAAACAGAGTTCGCGCCAACGCTAGCTGATTGGCGCCATGCGCCAACATTAGCGTCAGGCGCCAATGCTAGCGCCAGGCGCCAATGCCTAGCGTTTGGCGCTAATCCTGTTTTTGACGCGTTTTCTAAAATCAGATAAATTTTGCCGTACAGGAGGATAAAATCGTATCTTTTCCTCAAAAATGCTCTTTGATTTTAATTAAAACTCTGAAAAGTCAACAAAAGTCAATTTATCAATGCTAATTGAATTAGGAATGAAAAGAACTTTCTAGAAGAATCTAGAAGACTAAAACCATTCCTAATTGCATTAGGAATGATAAATCATATTAGGCCCTCCCCTAGATCATTGGGCCGCATATAAAGCTCAAACCGAGCCTAGTTTGGTAAATTGGCCATAACTTCCTCAATATTCATCGAAATTGGGCTTATAATATATCGTTGGAAAGGTCTTGTCAAGCCCCATCCAACTACACTACTATCGGACCCATATCATGGACCAACCAAACTGGATTGACTGTTTTCTTAAAATAAGTTTTCAAAAACAGAGAGAAGAGAAAAGAAATTAAAACTATCCGCAACACTAAACTTTCCACACTTTCGCTTCATTCGATTATGATTCGAAGTGAAAGATACTCATCACTGGGTTTGGTTTTGGGGAGACACAAATGGGTGTCTACACATATAATCCCTTGGCATCTGTGCAGATTCAAGGCATATAAAAGGTGGGAAATTCATCTAATTTTTGAAAATGATGATGATGGCTCCTCAAATGATTATAGCTGAAATTATACTGCAAGCATATTTTGTAAAATATGATTTCTATACTTTATACAGATTACGAGTAATTTTTTTAATCAGATTTTTTTGTGAAAATTATTTGTATTGAAAGTTGTGAGTATTATTAGACTACTTCGTATTCTTCTGGTAATTTTGTTTGGAATGGGTGGTGGTTGATTGTTGTGGTGGTTGGAATTGGTGGTTTCGTGGCCGCTTTGACGGTGGAATTAATGGTTAGGTCAGGGGTTACTAGATCCGGTTAGGGGTTACTAGATTCGGCCAGGGTTACTAGATCCGGTTAGGGGTTACTAGGTCGGACAGGGGTTACTTTAGGGGTTACTAGACAGGGGTTACTTCAAAGGTTACTTCAGGGGTTACTTTAGGAGTTACTAGACAGGGATTACTTCAAGGATTACTAGAGGGGTTACTTCGAGGGTTAGTAAACAGGGGTTACTTCGAGGATTACTAGAGGGGTTACTTCGGGGGTTACTAGACAAGGGTTAATTCGAGGGTTACTAGAGGGGTTACTTCGAGGGTTACTTCGGAGGATACTAGACAGGGGTTACTAGAGAGGGGTTACTTCGGGGGTTACTTCAAAGGTTACTAATGTGGAACCTTGCCAGTGGCTGGCCACATAAGAAACGCACTAAAATCCAGAGCTTTTTTGGTGCAGCAGGCCACACCGTGTGGCCTGTTGCCAAGTCAGTAAAGATAACGGATTACGCGCACATAACGGGGTTACTATTCACTTGCATAACAGGGTTATTGGTTTTGTCAGAGTTACTTGTATTTTTTTTTCGGTGGTTACTTGTATTTTTTTTCTTCAGGACTTGTATTTTTTTTTTTTCAGGAGTTACTTGTATGAATTACTTATTCAGGGGTTACTAGTATTTTTTTTTCAGGGGTTACTTGTATTTTTTTAAAAAGAGTTACTTGTATTATTTTTTAGGGGTTACTTAGCTTGTATTTTTTTTTCAAGATTTACTTGTATTTTTTTGAGGGATTACTTGTATGGGTTAATTCAAGAGTTACTTGTATGAGTTACTTAATCAAGGGTTACTTGTATGAGTTACTTATTCAAGGGTTACTTATATAAGTTACTTCAAAGGTTACTTGTATGAATTACTTATTCAAGGGTTACTTGTTACTTATTCAATGATTGCTTGTAAGCCCATACCAAACCAGTAACACCCTACAAGTAACCCTTGAGCAAAACTAGTAACACCCTACAAGTAATCCCTAACCAAACCATAACACCCTACAAGTAACCCTTGACCAAAACCAGTAACACCCTACAAGTAACTCCTAACCAAACCAGTAACACCCTACAAGTAACCCTTGACCAAAACCAGTAACACCCTACAAGTAACCCATGACCAAACCAGTAACACCCTCACCAAACCAATAACACCCTATATGTAACCCCTGACCAAACTAGTAACACCCTACAAGTACCCCTGACCAAATTAGTAACACCCTACAATTTTGACGTAGAATGTTCAATCTAAGATTCCGCGAAGAAAACGAGCTCATATTTCTTTGGTTCTCATTGATTTCACTACTTCAAATGTTGTTGATGATTTTAAGGATAATTAATCACAATTTTTCACAACAATTTGACACCCAATTTCTACAATTTCGGCTTTAATTGCAGCAATTTGGCAAAGAGGAGAGAGAAAATGGGTGGAGCAGAGATATGGTTGTTGGTGATGTGTGGTTTGACTTGAAGAATGAGCTAAGAAAAGAGGAGAGAGAAAATGGGTGGAGTAGAGATATGGTTGTTGGTGATGTGTGGTTTGGTTTGGAGAAGAAGATAAGAAAAGAAGATAGAGAAGAGTTGTGGTATTTTTTTAAAAAAAATAATAAAAATTGTGGTTGGCCACATCGTGTGGCCAGCCACATACAAAAATTTGTGTTTATAATAAGAGTAATCTTGTACATTTTTTACTGTAAGGTATATTAAAAAAAATTGAGTGGGTGTAAATAAGTAAAAAGGATATAAAAAGGTGGAGGGCAGGGGTGAGAATCGATCCCAGAATCTCTAGAAAACGGGAGAGAAGCTCTATCCACTTAAGCTATCCCTCACTCCCAAATAATAAATGAGTATAAATGTTGATAAATGTTGTGGTTTTTTTTTTCCTGTGTGTGGAACCGTGGGGCCTTGATAAATCACAAAATGAAAAAAAAAAAAAAAGCAACTACAACTACTCAATCCTAGCCACCCTCCTTGGAGTCGCTCTACCTCTTAGATCCTCCAATAAAACGGACATTTTGAAAATCCTTCGGAATCACCTCAAAAATGATCAATGACTGCTCCATTTGGTAACCCCGTAGTTCACCAACCAATTGGAATTATTGGATTCCCTGTAACAGTTTCCGATTGTGACTTTCCATCTTTGTCTAGCAATTAAGGCCTTGCACTTTCGGACAATGTTGAAGAACATAAATGTTGTGATTGTGAGATAAGTGGGAAGGATCTAAGATACTCCGTAATAAATGAGATATACCTAAAATTTAATAAAACAAAGTTAGTAAAACCAAAAAGAATGGAGTACATATAATTATACTTCGTATATACGGAGTATATTTTTTTGGTTCAAGTACATATAATTATATAAACTACAAGATTTACGAAGTGCAATAATAATGGTATAGCAATTACTCCATGTAATTATTTAAAATGCATCAATTTAATTGATATGCTTGTCAATATGTCATTTCACAATAGTAATTGTTGACATATTTGATCCTTATTATTTAAAAATAATATAAAGTTAATCTTGCTATCAAACCACATTGAGGGTCTGTTCTCTTACATTGAAATTCAGTTCAGTTCAGTTCAGCTCAGCTCAGTTTAGTTCAGTTCAGTTCAGCTCTTAATTTCCTTCTCTTATAAAATATTCAGTTCAGCTCAGTTCAGTTCAATTCAGTTCAGTTCAGTTCAGTTCAGCTCAGTTGAGTTCAGTCAATGAGAACATGCCCTAAGATTAGGACATGTTCTCATTGACTGAACTCAGCTGAACTGAACTGGACTGAATTGAATTGAGCTGAGCTGAACTGAACTGAACTGAACTGAAATGAATATTTTATAAGAGAAGGAAATTAGGAGCTGAACTGAACTGAACTGAGCTGAACTAAACTAAACAAAGCTGAACTGAACTGAATTTCAACATAAGAGAATAGACCCTTAATCCAAATACAATTTAAACATATATTAGTAAACAGCAAAAAAAAGTCAAAGTAGTAGATTTATATATTAAGAATTGGTGTAGTAATACGTCTATTCTCAAAAGTTAAACTCACTTACCAATATAAGTAGCTTCTTGTATCATGTATTGAATGAAAAAAGTGGCTGGGAGAAGAAAAAATGAATAAAGTAATAAAGATAGGTAATAAGGTACTCCTTAGGTGGATATAAACAGTAGTATGGGGTATGAGTGCATGAGGCCGGGTAATATAATATTACCTTTGTTTCTTTTTTAGTTGACACGTATTTCTTTTTAGGAAGTTTTTATTTTTTATTTTTTTAGTTGACACGTTTTTTTTGGGGTAAATTTTTATACCTCACATTTACAAGCTATCCCACTTGCCTTTTCATTCTCTCTCACTCTCTCTCCTCTCCTTAATTTATGTGTCTAAATCAAACGCGTCAACTAAATAGAAACGGAATAAGTAAAAGAATACTAGATAAAGAATTGAGTATTAGTTAGTCTAACAATTTGAAATGACTCAAATTACAAAGTGAGTTGAACTTTTGAGAATAAAGGTCACAAGTTCAAGCCTCACCAACACCATTTACTTGAATATAGGGAGAATCCCTTACCTCCTGCTTACTCTTTTTAAGTGTTAAGTTGTAAAGTTAGACTGGCTTAACATATGATGAGAAGTGTTATTTCAACAAGGTCCTTCATTACTCGTCCTTTTAGCTCTCTAAAAAAAATTATAAAAAAAAACTTTTAAGTATACATATTACCCATTAAACCCGTTGGTTATTCCACATAACTAAGCCAATGTAAGATGTTTTCTTCAAACCAATCCCACCATCATCCTTGCTACAAAACAAAAAAAATTTAGTTCTAGTTTAGTATGGAGTATTAGGGTCTGTTTTGTTCACCTTATTTTCACTTATTTCAAGTATAATAAAATCAGATAAGTTCAATTAAGTTCTTATAAGTTTTAATTAGATCTAATAAGTTCTGATTAGTTCACCTTATTTTCTTACCATTACGATAAGATTACTATTGGCCCAAGTATCAATAAATCCGATGTCGTCCAGCGGTTAGGATATCTGGCTTTCACCCAGGAGACCCGGGTTCGATTCCCGGCATCGGAACTTTTTGGTATTAATTTTTTTTTTTTTTTTTTCCAGTTGACTTGTTGAACCCTATTTTGTCTGGATTTCTTTGTTCTACACCACCAATTCAAAAAATAAATACGCTCTGATTGGTAGTAGATTACCAGGGGAAAAAGAAAAAAAACAGAGCAATGGAGAGTCAAAGCATGGAAAATCAACACCAAACATCAATGTTATCCTCCCCTTTGCTGGCCAGTAACAGAGAAAACAGCCCGCCGCAGCCGACAGCAACTGCAGCTGTAATACTGAGTACTTTGGTTGCTATTTCTGGTTCCTTTGTCTTTGGTGCTTCGGTAAGTATACGCTTGTATATTGTTTACATTAGTCTTTCATCATTTTTTATTTTATTTTATTTTATCAAGATGGTTGTATGTTGGGCGTTATGATTCATTTTTACTAGCTTTGGTTTTGTTGTGTGAAGTTGTAGGAAAATGACTTGGTTTATTTGCAATTTTGTGTATTTGAGACAGAATTATAAAACTATTGTATTGAAAGAGAAATGATTAAATGCAGGTGGGATTTTCATCACCTTGCTGAATCTGGAATGATCTCTGAGACCACTCTCAATGGTGAGCAAAAAAAATGCTCACTCACTCTCTCTCTACCCACTTTCTCTCTCAACAAATTAATTTTGCTCATGGGCAAATTTTTTTTACATTTCTTCTCCCAATGGTGAGCAAAAAAAAAAGCTCACCCACCACTATCTCTCTCTTACTTTTTCAATACCCCACCATTACTTTCTCTCTCCTACACAACACTTCTTTATTTATTTATTTCATTTATATTTTAACAATGTTACTCCAAATAAATAAAAACTAGTTTAAATTTGTGTAACTTATTTTTTTTATTGTTGTCTTTTTTATCGTTAAAATTTGTCGTAAAATTAAATACGTTATATAAAAAAATTGTAAAAAAAAACTCATAATTTGTTAAATGTTTTTATTTATTTTAAAAGCGGTACAATACTAGAGAACAATTACATTTGCAACGTCATGCGTAATTAAACTTAGGAAATAAAATAAACACAACAACTAAAAAATAACTCGACTGCGTACGGAAAAGTAGCTACGCCATAGTACTTGGCTTTATTTAAGTCGTCTAATTTCTCCCTAATTACGTGGCCCGTATCGTTGCCAAATATGTTCGACTAAATCACGTTTCAGAGATAGATGAATTTCTCTGTCACGGAGGGAAGCTTTTTGCTGTAGAAATGCGTTGAAGTCAAAGTTGGTAGGTCGGCCTACGTTGAATTCAAACGGTGGCGTTGTAGATGTTGATGCTGGTGTTGATTCTTGTTGATCTTCTTCGTAGAACGCTCTTAGAACTTCGGCTCGAGTGTAGTTGTGGCGCTCATCTTCAACAATCATGTTGTGCATAATGATACATGCTTTCATTATGTCTCGCAGTATGTCCTCATCGTACGCCAGTGACGGTTTTCGTATTATTGCAAATCGAGCTTGCAAAACACCGAATGCTCTTTCAACGTCCTTTCGAGCAGCAGCCTGGTGGTCAGCGAACAATTTATCTTTTTGAAGTTGAGGGGTTGTGATACCCTGAACAAAAGTTGCCCACTTCGGATAAATACCGCCGGCTAAGTAATATGCCATGTTGTATTCATGGCCGTTAACGGTAAAATTTACCGGAGGAGCTCGACCATGCAGAACCTCATCGAACACTGGGGAACGGTATAAGACATTTAGGTCATTACAAGATCCAGGAATCCCAAAGAAGGAATGCCATATCCATAAATCCTGATCTGCAACGGCTTCTAGTATTAGCGTTGCTTTCTTGTTCCTACCGGCGTACTGCGCTTTCCATGCCGTTGGACAGTTCTTCCATTCCCAATGCATGCAATCAATGCTGCCTATCATGCTTGGAAAACCACGCAGTTCATTTTGATGCAGTATTCTGGCCAATTCATCAGTTGTAGGGTTTCACATGTACTCGGTTCCGAACTGCTCAATGACACCGGTACAAAAACGTTGAAGGGCAACTCGAGCGGTTGACTCACTGATCCGAACGTATTCATCCACGGCGTCCGCAGCCATGCCGTAGCCTAACATTCTTATCGCCGCTGTACATTTTTGCAGAGGTGATAAACCTAACCTTCCAGCTGCATCCCTACGCTGCTGGAAGTACACATCACCTTCAACGACCTTGTTCATTATATGTACAAACAAAGGTCGTTGCATACGAAATCTTCTTCTAACTGGGTGGTGTTGTTCACAGGATTATCGGAAAAGTAATCATTAAACAACCTGGCATGTCCGATTTCCCTATCTCTTCTATTCGTACCCCCTCTAGGTTTTTTTGAAGAGTGTTGGGATTGTGTTTGGGGCATGAGGACAGATGGGGGTTGGTATGTGAAGAGTTCATCAACAAGTTGGTCATATTCTTCAGTATTTGAAGAAGATGAGCTTGAACTTGAGCTTGATGATGGTCTAGAATACATCTCGTATTACTATTGTTACTTGATGAAGGGGTGTGGTTGTGGATATGTGCCATGCCTACTATATATAGCAAAAATATCAAATGAATATGTGGTTACAAATCTGAATGACCACACCAAGTACAGGCATCAAATTTTCAACCACGGAATAGGTATACTATGCTAGTTGACAGTGACAAGTCTTGAGTGCAATAATGTCGGTATCAATGACACAAAGGTAAAGCATTCTGATAAAGTGAATATAGGAAAACGTGGCTATACAATGACAAAGATTTATTGTAGTTATGTCGGTATCAATGACACAAGGTTAAAGCATTCTGATAAAGTGAAATCAGAAAAATGTGACTACACAATGACAGAGATTTAAAGCAATTATGTCGGTATGAATGGCAACTTAAATCAACTTGTTAAACAACTTGTCATTCAATATTGGAAAATCAGAATACAAGTGTACATCTTTCTTACATTGAGATTAACCACACCACTAATACAACTTAAAAATAAAAGACTAAATTGCGCTTAATAAATAAAAGACTACAACCAAACATGCTTAAGGGCCTTGTAATTTACCCAGTAAAAAATTCTTGTACGACTCTTCTTCGGGAGTGAGTGGCGTAGGCGAATTCTTCATAGCTTGCACCATATCAAACCAGGTTTTCATCTTATGAATGTCAAGTTCCTCCCTTTTCCTCTGTTCCTTGTCTCTTTCAATTTTTATCCTCTCTTCCTTCAGAATGGCCTCCCTCTCGCGAATTGTAGCGAATTCCTTCATTCGTTCGCTAAGCTCAGACAAACCACTGTCTGTTGCTACTGCTTTCCCTTTACGCTTCGCCTTTGCCTTCTTGACACCCTCGGGTCGCTGTAAACTGCCAGATGAAAAACCATCCGTAGGGGTATCATCCTCTACATCATCTCTGGACCTCTTCCCACTTCCAGCACTACCTTCTTCCTCAGCATCACAAGCGAATTTTCTTTCCTTCAAGGACGTTGACCATCTTAGCTTTGGTCTCCACTTTGGATCCTTGTTAAGCATTTCAATTGCGTGAGGAAAAGTGAAATTGCGACCTTGCGCAACATGAAAAAGCTTCGCCGCACTTTTCATACGATCAGCTTCATTGTAACCACTCCCTCCCTCCGGAAGTCTACCTACTTCATCATAGCAAGATATCCATTGCAGTGTGTCCGCTGCCAACCTTCTCCAGTGCGACGTCAGACTCTTAATAGGCCTTGGCGGAATTATATGCGGCTTCTGCGTATGCAAAGTTTGGTATGCTGCGTGTACGTTGCGCCATAGGCTAGTTGCTTTTTGGCTTGTACTTTTAATAGCATCCTCGCTAATCTGCAAGTACAACCCAATCAGAGCTTCATCTTCCGCAACAGACCAAATACGGGTAGCTCGTGCAGGAACCTGATTGGGTTCCAACAAGCGAACTGGTGGAGGAGGATACTGCGGCGTCTCTGGTACGGTTTCCTCTTCGCTCTCATCGAAGAGTGTGTTACTACCAAGATCAGTTTCAGGTGTACGATCTTCATTAGCAGGGTTTTGTAGGGGAACCTCATTGGGTGTCTGATGTAGTGGAGGTGGTTGCGACGACATATTGCCCATTCTTTGCAAGAACAATTGAAACTCGGGATTAATTAGGAAATCATCACTAAAACCCGAAAATTGTTGACGGAAATTTGGGTGGTTTGGATCCATTATAAGATTCTGCATCAAAAAACAAAAGATAAATATCGTTACAAACATTTACTCAAAAAACAAATTAAAATGATAACAAATCCAAAAAAATACCAACAACTTTCTTCAATTGCATAATGCAATTACATTACATGCCATACAATTTTTTTTTTCCTCGCAAAATAACATATATACTAATTTTAACACATAACTACATGTACATATTAAAGAAAATAATTAACCAATACTTGCAACACTTTGACAACTATGAATTTAGAAATTTCTTGAGAAAATATACACAACTTTGTTTAATTACATAATGCAATATAATTCGTGGCCTATCATATTCATTTTTTTCCAAAAAACCAAACATATACTAATTTTATTATGTAACTACATTTATATATAGCAAAAAAAAAAATTAACCAATAATTGCAACACTTTAAATAACTACAAAGTTAGTAATTTATGGAGAAAATATACACAACTTTGTTTCATTACATAATGAAATTTAATTTCGTGGCCTATAATTTTTTTTTTCCATAAAATCACATATATACTAATTTTATTAAGTAAATACATTTATATATAGCAACAAAAATTTACCAATAATTGCAACAACACTTTAATAACTGCAAATTTAGAAATTTATGGACAAAATATAAACAACTTTGTTTAATTACATATTGCAATATAATTACATGGCCTACAATTTATTTATTTTTTTAAAAAATCACATATATATTACTTATATTATATAACTGATTTTAAAAATTAAATAATTTTTTTTTTACCTCAATATGGCTGAATTGCAACAACAATATTCTTCTACAAATTTAAGAAAATTAAAATTTGGAGGATTTTAAAGTGTTTACAAAATTATATCAAAATATATCAAAATGCATGTCTATTTATAGAGAATTTAATTTTATGACCGTTGGTAATTTTTTTTTTTTTTTTACAAAATATATTTTTCTGAAAATGCTTAATAAATAAATAACCGTTGTAAACGGCTAGTAATTTGTGATTGGCTCCTCCGCTGCATCTGCCACGCGTCGCTTCTCCACTCGCCAACCGCCTGCACGCGTCAGATCTTCTTCCTTTTTTTTAAAAAAAATTCTGGCAGCTCAAAACGACGCGTTTTGAGGCTGCTTCATCAAAACGCGTTGTTTTGATGGTGGGGGAGGCGAAATTTTTTTAGTGGGTCTGACGCGTGTGGGGCCCACTTCATTTACTGTTCATCACCAAAAAAGCTCAAGTTTTGAGCAATTTTATTTTTGCTCATGAGCTTTTTTTCCCCTTTTCCCTTTTCCTCACCGTTGTAAGCCTTGAGTATTTTTTTTCCTCACAAAAAAAGCTCATGAGCAAAAAAAAAAAACTCACCATTGCTAGTGCTCTGACCTAGACTTAACTTTGGCACAGGTTTGCATCATCTTTTTATCTGTTTATATACTTACATTTATTTTTTTCTTCCTATTGTGGCTAAATGTAATTTCCTTTAACTTTCATATATTCTCAAGTACTCAAGTCAAAACCTTGCACTCTAACATGACTGTTATGGATGAAAACCAAGATTTCTTGTATTTTCATAAAATTGCCTAGTTTGACTCTTCAAGATGTTCCAATGTCGAACAGCAATGCAGTGGAATTACCCGAGTTTAGGTAACATAGGTCTAAAGAAACTAAAAATCTGTATTGGAAAGATAATTTGTATTAATTGCTCAATAGAAATGACCTTCTCATGACTCAAGATTAGTTGTTTGCAATAAACAAGGTATGTTTTGGATACATAATGGAGGGAGTTATTCTGCTATAATTGGAGCAATGATGGGTGCAGTAGTAAGTGGACATGATTCATATTCTCAGTGAACTGTTATATTTCCTTTTTCTCTTAATCAACCACTTTTATCACCTGTCAAGACAGTATTCAGTCTTTGGATCAATATTGACAATTGGAGCAATGATGGGTGCAGTAGTAAGTGGACGGATAGCAGATCGTTTTGGGAGACGGGGTGTAAGTTGTTTCACTCTTCCTACCTGATCCTTGGCAAATATTACTGATATATTTATCTTCCTTTATTCTTATTTCAGTGATCTTTTCTTACAGGCTATGGCATTCTCGGAACTTCTTTGCCTTGTAGGAAGCCTTACAATTGTATTTGCTAAGGTTTGGATTCTTATCTCTTTCAACTGTGAATGTCCAGGTACCCTTATATGTATCTTAATATTCAGATTCTCATCAATATAAGCAAACACGTGCTGATAGTGATGGAGTTTAAAACATATTCGTGGGCCTCAACCACCAGCTTAAGCTTTAGGTTGAGTTGGTCCTCCAACATGCTATTAGAGTCGGGTTTATACTCTATCAGATAGGAACTGATAATATAATTGCATATGCCAAACGAACATAGTACATTTACCTTTTTTTTTGAGAACTGTTGCATTGTTTTTGTTTTTTTTACCTTTGAAAGATGTTCTTCCAATCTTATGTAGTCGTGATTAATGAATCCCATTTTTTCTGAAGGTGGCCTGGTTACTTGATGCTGCAAGGCTATTAATTGGTGTTGGAATTGGGATCCTCTCTTATGTAGTAAGTACAAACATCATATACAGCATTTAGCTCAATTTACTTGCATCTGATTGCGAAACATTGTAATTCCTTTCCTAAAATCATATATCACAGGTCCCTGTGTATGTTGCCGAAATAACCCCTAAAAACCTTAGAGGAGGATTTACAGCAGCCCATCAGGTTCTGTCTTGAATCTCTGATCTGGTTAGCTAACAACTTTAGCATTTATAGCTTACATACTCTCAATGGCAGTTGATGATTTGCTGTGGTGTGTCAACGATGTGGCTTTTTGGAATTATCATTCATTGGCGCATCCTTGCCTTAATTGGTACTCTTTGTCTATACCTTTGGCTGGAGTAGAAGATGGTATCAAAATTACAACTTCTTGACTTCTTTTCACTGTTTTCAGGGCTAATTCCAAGTATCCTACAGTTTCTTGGTGTATTCTTTATCCCGGAGTCCCCACGTTGGCTTGTAAGTGAAATACAGTATCCAGTATGTTATAGTAGAGTAGCTTAATTGATTTGTATCGAGCAAGGCTTGGCCTAGTGGTAAGGGTTTAACCTCATGACTTCAAGTTTTGGGATAAAAAACTACTAGGGTCTAGGGGATCTTTGGGGTTGTGAGATTCCCTTATCCGTACCCCTCACTGCCTCACCGGCTTTGCCAATTGGTATATGAGTATATATTGTTATTACTTAATCAAACACCTCTATTAAAAAAATAAAAAATAAAAAATAAAAACTGCAAATAGTCAGCTAGAAAAAATTCACAGGGATAACCTGGAAATCTTGTACAGGCAAAGAATGCAAGATGGGAAGAGTGTGAAGATGTTTTGAAGTCCCTAAGGGGACAACACGCGGATACTTCAGCAGAAGCTGCTGAGATTAAGGTGATTTATCCAATTTCTTGATTTTTCTTGTTTTTGTGAGTCCTTAATTTGCACAGCATGGAGAACGACTTAAGCCTTAAGCCTCTTACATGTTTCAGGAGTATACAAAAACCCTTCAGCATTTATCTGAAGCAAAGTTTCTAGACCTATTCAAAAGAGAATACACGCGTTCACTGATAGTGAGTGTCTCAAACTATGCACTGCAGTCCCTTTTATGCCTTTCAATATAACTGTTCTTTCACGAATTGCTTTAAATTTGATATAGGTTGGAGTTGGACTGATGGTCTTCCAACAATTTGGAGGTGTTAATGGGGTTGTATTTTATGCAAATTCTATATTCGAATCTGCTGGTATTTAAATGCTTCTTCTTGGTACTTCTTCTAACGATGGAATGTTTGGGAAACTTTGCAGTTAATCCTCTGTTGTCATTAACTTTATGTTTGCTCAGGTTTCTCAGGAAGAGTAGGGACACTAGCAATGGTTGCAATTCAGGTTCACTACTTTCACCTTATTGTTGTTACTCAGAAATCTTCTTGTGCTGTCTCTAAGACTGTGTAACTGCCAATGACAGATTCCTATGACAGTTGTGGGCACTGTTTTAATGGATAAATCAGGACGACGACCTCTTCTAATGGTGAGTAATTTTAAGGTGAAGGAATTTTTTTGCATGCCCCTACATTGCTAGTAAATAGAGACCTGAAGATGTTTTTGTAAATTCAGATTTCAGCAGCCGGGACTTGCTTGGGTTGCTTCTTGACAGGATTGTCATTCCTGCTCCAGGTCCTCTTCTCGCTCACCCCAAATTCCCACCCCAACCTCTCCCACTCTCTTCCATGAGTCTAAAATATCATCTTCACCTGTGAAATTTCTTATAAAAATTCAAAAGTTCTTCATTTGCAGGATCTTCAGATGTGGAATACTGAAGCTCTCTTTTTGGCACTTATTGGAGTGTTGGTAAGATGCATTAGAGTAAACTCATGCCACCTTATTTTCTTTTCGTTTTTGCTTCCCTTCCTTCTACTTAATTACTTTTCGCTTTTGCTTTGATCTAGATGTTCTCTGCATCCTTCTCATTGGGAATGGGTGGTGTACCATGGGTAATAATGTCCGAGGTAGGATCTAAAACTCTATGCATCATATGCCTCCTTCACAGAACTTATAATTCTTCATGACTTTGTTAAAAAGTTGTCACAGTAGTAAGCTTTCATTTCATGTACTGACAGTTGCATATTTTTTCATAGATTTTTCCAATTAATGTGAAGGGTTTAGCCGGCAGTCTTGTCACAGTAGTAAATTGGCTTGGCTCGTGGATGATTTCGTTTACCTTCAACTACTTGATGAGCTGGAGCTCCCCTGGTAATGAACACAATTCTTTGCTGTCCTGAACTTTTTGTTTTCTTTGACAGTCACTTGGATATTCTGATATTCATATAACTTGGAAATTTTCATAACAGGTACTTTCTTCATATACTGCATCATTTGTGGTGCAACTGTTGTTTTTGTTGCGATGCTTGTACCTGAGACTAAGGAGCGTACATTGGAAGAGATTCAGGCATCCATGAATCCCGCAACATCAAGCAGATAGATATATTCACTGAAACTGGTATGTATCATCATCTATTCATTTTATTAAAAAAAATCTTTAGCCTCATCTGATTCATGTTTACATAGGGTTCACCTTGAATCAATCAATTTAAATTCTCCTACACCAATACTGTCTATATCTGTTATGTAAATATGTAATAGCTTATATTGCTATGACAGCTTCTTAAGTATGACATTCTAGCTGAGCAAACTGAGCATTTTTTTTTTTACTCAAAACTGAGCATAATTCTGATAAAATCTAAATGGACATTATCGTAATTTTGGTGCAGATACGTAGAGGTAAAGACAAAAGACTGAAAAGAGGTCATTTTTCTGTTAGGTATTTTTGTCCAAAATGTTACCGTGAACCTGCATTGTTACTTGTGAATATTCCAATCATCGTAAACCATGTACTACAAATCATATGTTGTCATTTTTGTTACACAGTTTGGCATACACATCACAAAGATGCCCAATACGCTATAACTCCTAAAACATCTCACATGATTATTATGTTTTGCTGCCTGTGCATGAAGTTAGTTAGGTTACCCGTACAAAAAAAGCTAAGGCAAAAACTCCACCAAAATTTGACCACTCCTTTTCCATCTAACTAACCAAATTATATATAACCACGTTCAGTTTCGTTCCGATCAAATCAAATCAAACTAAATCCGATCCCCAAAAGTGATTAATTTAATTGATTATTCACCATGGCAAACGCCCCTAATTCACAACAATCATCAAATAAGCCACCCCTTAATGGACCCTTGCTCGGTACATCCACACCCCGGAGTACAGGCTCAATCCACAAGACCTTATCTGGTGCAGCAAACCTCGCTAACCTTCTGCCCACAGGCACGGTCCTTGCATTCCAAGCCCTGATCTCTCCCTTCTCCCACAATGGCTTATGCCATGCTGTCAACAAATACCTTACGATCTCTTTGATCACGGTGTTTGCTCTCATTTGCTTCCTGTCCTCTTTCACTGACAGCTTCATTGGCCCTGACAGTAAGGTGTACTATGGAATCGCTACTCGTAAGGGTATCTACATTTTCAATGGGATGAAATGGGAGGATGAAGAGAGGAGAAATGGTAGAGAAGCAAAAGACTTCAGCAAATACAGGATTAGGTTCATAGACTTTGTTCATGCTTTTGTTTCATTGGCTGTTTTCTTGGTGTTTGCCTTCAGTGACTATCATGTGTTGAAGTGTTTTATTTGCAATCCTACTGAAAAATATTGGGTTAATTCATTACTTCAGAATTTGCCCCTTGGAATCGGAGCTTTGTCAAGTTTCTTGTTCATGCTCTTTCCTACTAATCGACGAGGGATTGGATATTCAGACAAGGCTGCTACTTAGCTTAAGCTTATTATTCTCAAATACGTTCCCCTGAATTTCTCTGTAAAATGGTAGGTACAACCATACAAGGCAATTATACACAAGGAATTTTATACAAATGAACTTCATTTGATTTACTTACAACTATTTTTCATCAAGCAGTACGATGTAATCTAATACATACCAACTCTGTAACTCCCTATTTCAAGTTTGTGGTACTAGCAAATGTAGCAATACTTATTTATCAACAAAACAAAGAGATACAATTTACTACCAAGTGTAAATTTTAGCCTTTTCAACAGAGCTATGAATCTCATCATCCTACAAATAATTTGAGATATGTGAGATGGTTGCAAGTGTCCCAAATTTACAATCCAATATGCTGCTCATTTTGGCTCTTAATAGCCATTGCTTGTTATACTAGTTATATTTTCTCCGTTACATATTAATTGCATCATTTAGTACACTAGTTGCAGACTACGGAGTGTATATTACATAAACTTTTACGCTTTCAAGTGATGATAGTTTTCCTCTGCCACCTTATTCCTACCACCACCACCACTGGCTCACCGCTACACCCTCACAACCCCGCCTGAACCGCACCATAAGTCCATAAATCCGGAACCCCTTCACTCTGATCACATATCCTTATAGTCTAGGGACCAGTACTCTACGAGTTCATTTGAGAGACTTTCCTTTAACCTTAACCTCACTGTAATGGCCACTTCTCCTTACCAATGAAACACAGAGATCGAAAAGGGGTACATACATGATACATATCTAGTTGAAGCACCTAAAAAGTGGCTAAACAACCGAATAAGATTGGTATATAAGTATATATTGTTAATTCTAGACTCCAGACTCCTAGAATCAAAGCTCAATTTTCAAACAGATAGATAGGATATATGCTTCTTCTATCTAATCTTGCTGATTCACCTCTATCTCCCTCTTTTGCATGATTCCAAAGCAGGAGCTCTGGAGCTGCTGCAATAGCAATCAAGCAAGGGCCTGTTCTTGCCGTTTCGAAGTTTTTGGTATGAGGGACAGGGATAAGAAGGATAAGCGGGTGTGATAGGATAGAAAATTGGTGAGTGAGATAATGTCCATAATGATGATATAAGTGTTTTAACTTCTTTGATTTAAAGCTAACTAGTTGTTGTGATAAATAAGTCTGGGCCACACTTGTCACGAGTGTCCACTTTACACAATCAAGGAGGTTTCACCTCAAAAATGAGGATAATAGCCCCGTAATTTTATAAAGTGGATACGGCTTTCTCTTTTCTTCAATGTGGGATACACTTCTCAATGTTCTTCTTCACTTTTATACTCTTTCAATATGGGACAACACTTTCACTCACATGTGAATTTTCTCGTGTGGCTCAACATGTTGTTAGTTGTTTCACACAAAATACTTAAAACTCATGGGGAGTAAGGTTTTGTTCTTAAAACTTAATTTATATTGAAGTTAAATTGTTTTTGTTAAACTCATATTATCTTTACTGAAATTAATGATTTTTGTTTGAAATTATTTTACATATTAAACTTAATCTTTCTCATTCACTATTATATTTTTTCTAATAATTATTGTATTATAATACTAACTAAGACGTTTACTTCACCTTAAAAAAAATATTCAATAAAAATAATTTAAGTTCAGTTTATTAAACACAATTTTATAAGATAAAGTGAAAACAGATTATTACTAAACTTAATTTATTTTTCTGAAATTCATTTAGGTCATTCATGTTCTCTTCTCATAATTTTTTTTAAGTGAAATTATTTTTATTAAAAATAAATTATTTGTGTTGGACTAAAATTATTTGTACTGATTAAAATTTATTATGACTGATTCTCTATTACATATATTTGCTCTTTAATATTCTTTCAAAAAAAATAATAATAATATTTGTTCTTTAATATTAAATCATAACCTATTTTTGCTGAACTTAACTTATTTTACTCCAGAACCAATTGAACTAAATCTTACTTTGACTTAATTAAATTATATATACCAAATAAACTGAGTATTTGAATAAGGTAAAACTAAATAAACAAATCCCACATTCTAATTGTGTTTCCTTATGCAAATCATACAACGTGGACAAAGTTATTTTATTTTGACTACCTGAATTATAAATTAGTCAATCTTCCTAATGAAGATAGTACATAGTTTTTTTTTGGCTTTTTAGTGAGATGTATCTATCTAAACAAATTTGTGCGTTATAAATATATTCATGAATGGACAACAATTTGAGTTAATATGTACTCCATATTATATACACTTATCCATATCAAAACCTTTTCTCTTACAGAAAGAAGTTCATATCAGAAAAATAAAATTTTAAATACAAAATTTATAAAAATTATATATTAATAAAATGTATATACTGATTAGGGGATTTTTCCCCACCAATCACCATCTGACAAGTGGACCAATCAGGTTCCGCCATGTGTCCGTCACATGGGCCAATAGGAGCCTGCCACGTGTCGAGCAATGATCCGTCCACTATGGACCAATTACGACACGACATGTGTCCTTCCCATGACACCTGGGATAACCGGTCACCTAGGCCCAACTTCCGAGGGAAGCTCAATCAGCCCAAGGTTAACCTAAACCTAGATTGACACGTTTCCCGAGGTTATAAATACCTCCCTTAATCCTCATTAAGGGAGATTACACGCTAAAAAACGCAGATTACACACATTAAACACTCTCACCTAGAGAGACCCAATCACTTTAATTTCCGCATTAATTACTCCTTAATCAAGTACTAACTAGACCGTCGGAGGCGGATCTCCAATCATCCGGAGCATCCGTTTGTTTTGCAGGTACAGGCGTCCAGTTCCAGTCTCGGAATTGTAACTCTCCCGCAGGACATCAGAAAACCCCGAAACATTTTGGCGCCGTTTGTGGGGAGAGTACTTCTGAGATGGCATCCACGTCTGTACCGACTCCTGAAGAGAGACGTCCCCTGGACGACCCTCTAGTTCAGTCGGACCACGATACTGAGAATGAATTTGAAGTTGCAGCTCACACAGCTTCAGACGGGACCCTAAGGGCCCGACGTACCCGTCATACCGAAAAGAGGGAACGGGAACATCTTCAAACTGGAAGCGAGCCAGCAGGCGCACCGCCTGTTCGGCAGCAGCCGACTGATGGGTCTGCTCCCATCACAAGGAACGAACTCATGACCTTCATGAGGAACTTCAAGGGAGAAATTCAAGAGTTGATCAACAAGAAGCCGCCTGCTCTGGACAAGGAGCAGTCGGCTAAGAAACCCTCCACTTCACTGAAGAGGAAACCAGTTCAAGGGCGAGAGGCGACCCCTCATCCTAAATCTAGGAAGTGGGAGCCACCTGCCCTTGATTTCACAAAATACCGTTTTCCTACTCCAGGAAATAGGAAACCTGTTCGTCATATTCAGGCGGACGGGTCGAGGAAAACATACACAGACGCTCGGCTACTGCTAGAGCAGAAGAAGAGTGACCGATTGTCAGAGTCGGCCTCTACTTCAAACTTCCAAGACAATCTGCGAAATACCTCGATGAGGCATACTCAGTCGTATCATGAGAGTCAGTCTGGCGGCACCTCCCGTCGGTCCGGCTTTCATAGCGACCAGGCGGTACCAAACTTACCGTTTGTACCGCAACAACAGTATTTTTTACAGCCGCCTCCGTTTGGTGGACATGCAGCAAAAAATGTCCAACCTATGGACTGGCAGCTACGGTTGCTTAGACTTGGTGAACAGCCGTCGGCCTTCTCCAAGGAAATTACTGAAGCCGCTCAGCCGGCCAAAGTGAAAAATGTATTAGTAGGAGCCTATGACGGCACTACTAACCCAGAAGACCATCTGATGGCATTCACCAACCTGATGTACCTTCAAGGGTTGGATGATCCCACTTGGTGCAAGTGTTTCCCAGCGACTCTCAAAGGAATCGCACAACAATGGTTCGACAACCTGCCGACTGGTTGTGTAAATAACTTCAAGACGCTTGCTTACTTATTCACCTCCAACTTCGCCATGAACATCCCTGCGAAGAAGACGATCCTTGATTTAGGAACAATTCAGCAGGGCGAGAAGGAGGGGCTTCGTTCTTACATCAGGCGGTTTAACCTGATGAGAATACAGATTCAAGGGTTACCGGATGAAGTAGCCTATACTGACTTTTTCAGAGGTCTCAAAGACGGGTCGACCTTCAAATTTGATTTGGTCCGAAAGAGGGTGGCGACTCTTCAAGAGGCCTTGATTGAAGCAAAAGCTTATATACAGGCGACTGATCTTTGTAGTACGGTAAAACAGTCAGAAGGGAGAAGGTCCGACAAAAGAGAAGGACGACAGAAACAGTCGTCAAACAAAGACAAGAAGAGAAAGAAGGTCTGGGCGGCTGATTCCTCTAAACAGCCGGCCCAGAAAAAGAAAAAAGAATTCAAACCATACTCCCCAAAGTATGCGTTTAACAAGGATAGCCAATTTATCCTAAAGGAAATCAAGGGACGGATCTCAATTGAGAAGCCGGTCCCCATGAAGGGTTCTGCAAACAATCGGAACCAAGAAAAATTCTGTGATTATCATGAAGATGTTGGTCATCACACTTATGAATGCATCAGTCTCATGCGGTATCTGGACCGCCTGGCTGAGCAAGGTGATCTTGACACTTATGTCAAGAAATCTACGGGGAACACTTCCTCAAAAAAGCAGTCGACCAAAAAGAATCAACAGGTCGACAGCTCCGATACAGATGATGCAGTCGTCTACACCATTGCAGGCGGCTTCTCAGGAGGCGGCCCCACTATTAGGGGCAACAAAGACAATATCAGACGGTTAGATGTAAATTCCGTTCACCAAGAACGGCCCTCCAAATATCCATTTCCTGAGATTGTCATCACTGAAGAAGATCTAGGAGGGGTAAGAGGGCCGCATGACGACCCTATCGTTATTGAATGTAAAGTGGCCAACCAGAGAGTTGGCCGAATCCTCATAGATACCGGAAGCTCCTCAGATCTCATCAGTAGCAAATGTCTGTCGAAACTAAAATATCAGACTGATTGCATACATCCGGCATCTCACCCTTTAGTAGGGTTTGGAGGAGGATTCGTCCACCCAGTGGGACGAGTGGATTTACCCATCCGCCTAGGCGAAAAAGGGGAAGGACGACACATGGTAGTCCGATTCCTAGTAGTAAAAGAACTCTCGGCCTACAACATGATTCTGGGACGACCAACCCTGAATAATTCCAAGGCTGTTATAATCCCATCTCTTATGTTGCTCAAGTTTGAGAGGGATAATGGAACAGTCGGGTCCCTAAGGGGAGATCAGAGGATGGCCCGAGAGTGCTATCTCTCGGATGTCAAGCCCACTGTTATGGCCACTGGGTCAAGTGGAGAAAAAACAGACCTTGACAATGTCAAGGAGAGTGCGCCTGTTCAAGAAACAGGCGGCAAAAAGAGAAAGGCGTCCCAGACAGAGTCCGCAAGAAAAGCGAGAAAATAGCAATCATTGGCAGAGGAGCGGTCGGATGAATTCCGCCCTCAGCCGGCTGGTGAGCATACGGACTTGATCTTAGACGATTCACGTCCTGAGCGAACAGTCAAAGTCTGGACGACTGCTCTGAGAGTCCTGGGTGACGACTTTCACAAACTATTGAAAGAATACAAGGACATCTTTGCATTCGAAGTCCATGAAATGCCAGGCATTAGTCCTGATCTGGCGGTACATAAACTGGCTTGGATCCGAAAAAGAAGCTGGTACGGCAGAAGAAGCGGAACCATGGCGAAAAAAGAAGTCAGGCGGCAGCCGCCGAAGTTAAAAAATTACTTGATGCAGGGTTCATTCGGCAATGTTACTTCCCAGACTGGGTTGCAAATGTGGTGCTTGTTAAAAAGTCGAATGGCACCTGGCGAATGTGTGTAGACTACACAGACTTAAACAAGGCGTGCCCCAAAGACAGTTACCCTCTGCCTAAAATTGATAACCTGGTCGACTCAACAGCCGGCCATGCTTTGATGAGCTTTATGGACGCCTACTCTGGTTTCCATCAAATTCCTTTATGGAAGAAAGATCAGGAGAAGACGGCCTTCGTCACTGATCAGGGGTTATACTGTTACACGGTCATGCCGATTGGTCTTAAGAATGCCCCGGCCACTTTCCAGCGAATGATAAACACTGTGTTCTTTGATCAAATTGGGAGAAATGTCGAGGCATATATTGATGATATGATTGTCAAGTCTAAACTTCAGAAAGATCATCTGTCGGACCTCCGAGAAACTTTTGCCACACTCAGGCGGCACCATGTCATGCTCAATCCCAAGAAATGTGTCTTTGGAGTTGAGTCTGGGAAATTTCTCGGATTCCTTATCAATCAGAGAGGAATAGAGGCGAACCCTGAGAAGGTGCAGGCGGTCATTGACATGCAGTCGCCTCGTACCATCCGAGAGGTTCAGAAGTTAACATGTTGTCTGGCGGCCTTGGGAAGATTTCTAAGCCGATCAGGCGACAAATGCCTATACTTTTTCCAGGCAATTAAGAAAAAGGCAAGGTTTGAATGGGGGCCGGATGCTGAGGCGGCCTTCCAGAAATTGAAAGTTCACTTGCATTCCTTGCCGAGGCTGGTCAGCCCTTTGCCCAAAGAAGTACTCTACATGTACCTGGTCGTCTCTGATCATGCGTTAAGCGCTGTTCTCCTTGCTGAAAGAGACGGCTGTCAGCTCCTGGTCTACTTTGTCAGTCATGTACTGAAAAATGCCGAGTTGAGGTATCCCTTAGTGGAGAAATTTGGTCTTGCACTCTTCATGGCTGTTAAAAAATTGAAGCCCTACTTTTTGGCACATGCAGTCGTCGTGTATACAGACCAACCTATCAAGCGGCCACTGACCATCATGGAGTCGTCAGGCCGAATGATCAAATGGGCCATAGAAATACAGAGCCTCGAAGTTACTTTCTAGCCTAGAAAAGCAGTGAAGGGGCAAGCCTTTGCTGACTTTATTGTTGAGATGACTCGTCCTCCTGACTCTCAAGTTACAGACCAAGTCTGGAAGGTATATGTGAACGGAAGCTCTACTTCAAATGGTTGTGAAGCAGGCGTCATATGTCAGTCGCCAGAGGGCGACAGGTACGAGTATGCTTTACGCTTCAGTTTTCAGGCCTCAAACAATGAGGTAGAATATGAAGCTTTACTAGCCGGAATCCGCATGTGCAAGGCGGCAGGAGCAAGAAAAATAGACGCCTATTCC
Organism: Chenopodium quinoa; assembly: GCF_001683475.1. NCBI lineage: Eukaryota > Viridiplantae > Streptophyta > Magnoliopsida > Caryophyllales > Amaranthaceae > Chenopodium > Chenopodium quinoa. Next base: position 10,083,657 of record NW_018745024.1, on the reverse strand, counting down.
GATTCACAATTGATAGTGAGTCAGTACAATGGCGAATACGAAGCAACCCATCCGGCCATGATCAAGTATTTACAGGCGGTCCGACAAGCAGTCGGCTCCCTTGAGGATTTCCATCTGACCCAAGTGCCGAGATCAGAAAACAACCAGGCGGATGCACTTTCAAAATTAGCATCATCCGCCTCCTGTGATACTCCTCGAACTGTTTTTTGGGAAGTAATGGAGAGGAGAAGCATTGAGGAAGAACCTATTGGAATCTTAGACAGAAGCTCAACCTGGATGGATCCAATCAGGGCATATCTGGCAAATGGTACCCTGCCGGATGATCATCAACAGGCGGCAGCACTGAAAAAACGAGCAACCAGTTTTGAAATAATAAAGGGAGAACTTCACAAAAGGGGGTACCTTCAACCCTTCTTAAAGTGTGTTACTCCAGAAAAGGGGCGAGAGATACTGGACGATCTTCACTCTGGTTACTGTGCTTCCCATATAGGCGGTAGGACGCTTGCTCAACGGGCAAGGCGGAAGGGCTACTTTTGGCCTACTTTAGAAGCAGATGCGATGGTGATGGTGAAAAAATGTGACAAGTGCCAAAGGTTTGGCAAACTAATTCACCGTCCGGCTACTGACCTCACTACCATTCATAGCCCACTACCGTTTGCTAAGTGGGGCATGGATATTCTGGGTCCATATACGCCTGCTACAGGCGGAAGGAGGTACATACTTGTTGTCGTCGACTACTTCACTAAATGGGTAGAGGCGGAGGCTGTAAAGGGAATCAAGACGAAGGATGTAATTTCATTCATTTGGAAAAATGTCATCACTCAGTTCGGGGTTCCCATGTCTATGGTTTTTGATAATGGTCCCCAATTTGAGACGTCTGTTCTCAAAAGCTGGTTGGGTGACCAAGGAATTTCACACTACTTTGCATCTGTCGGCCGTCCACAAGCAAACGGCCAGGTAGAAGCCTTTAATAAAATCATCTCAGACGGTCTCAAGAAAAAGATTGAACGAGCAGGCGGCCTATGGGCGGATGAATTACCACATGTTCTCTGGGCCATTAGGACGACTGAAAAAGAGGCGACTGGAGAAACTCCATTCCTCCTAACTTATGGTGCGGAAGCTGTTCTTCCAATAGAACACTACGAGCCGACTCTTCGAGTAATGCTATATGACGAAGAGGCAAACTGGGAAGCCATGCGCCTGGCATTAGACTCACTTCCTGAAAGGAGGGGCAATGCTGTCTCGCGCCATGAAATTTAACGCCTGAGAATGACTAGATCATACAACAAAAAAGTACACAGGCGTCCACTCAAAGTGGGGGACTTTGTACTTAGAAAAATGGAAGCAGTTGGTAGGGCTAATGAGTCTGGCAAACCAACTCCCAACTGGGAAGGACCCTACCGAATCTGTGAAGAGGTCAGGGACGGTACCTACCGTCTGGGAACACCAGACGGACAACCGTTGCCTCGAACTTGGAATGTAGATAATCTTAAGAAATATTTCTTTTGAATGATGTAAATAGTCAAGGGCTACTTAATAAAAGTTTGCATACTTAATATTCAATTTTGTACTAAGAGGGGCACGCCTACTAACAAACAGTCGGCTACTCTCCATGTTTAATTTTTATTCTTACTTAAGAGGGGCAGGCCGCCTATACATTTACAGTCGGCTACTCTCCATTGATTATTTTACTCTATCTTCAGAGGGGCATGCCGTCTGTACCTTTACAGTCGGCTACTCTCCATTGAGTATTTTACTCTATCTTCAGAGGGGCATGCCGCCTGTACCTTTACAGTCGGCTACTCTCCATTGAATATTTTACTCTATCACCATAGGGGCATGCCGTCTGGACATATAGTCGGCTACTCTCCATAAAAGAGGGCCGACTGGTTCCAAACACACAGCCACCCCCCTTATACTTAACTAAAAATGATCAGGGCCTGGCCGACCCTGTGCCTAAACAGGCGGCTACCCTCCTTTTACTTAGCACCTACGTTCACCAAGAACTAACCAAGGCCACAGGCCGAATGATCAGACCAGGCGCCAAGCCAACTGATCAAATCTTCAAAACTAATACGACCTGTCCCAACATCATAGCAGGCGTCCGGCGGCATCCCTCCGGATGAAATTCGTCGCAGAGAGCAGCTCCCTTTTGGGTGGAACATTGCTCTATAAACTAATTACACGGCACATATACGACTGTCCCCAAGGGCAACCACGTAGCCGTTTTTGAGACAAGGATAACTCTATCACTAACCAAACCAGTGGTAGCAGTTGACATCTGAGTCAGATGACCGCCTGTATTACTTGGGATAAATGCAGGGGGTACCTCTTGAGTTAATAGCCAACAAACATTGGCGAATCAAAAGGTTCAGCCGGCCTCCGCCGCCTGGTACCTTTACTACTCAAGCAGGAGTGACGGCGACTGAGTAACTCCAAAGTTAACTCATAGTCACTCTCTCAAACTTAGTATGGAGCCTAAAAGGTATGAGTCGTCCGCCTGTTTTTAGCAAACAGGGGCTCTCAACCACTACTCCTGCTAGGTTAACAACCTATGAGTTAAAAGCCAACAAACATTGGCAAATAAAGGGGAACAACCGGTACCCACCGCTTGATACCTCTACTACTCAGTTACTTGGCGACTAGGTAACAATCATGTTTACTTGGTCACTCCTTAAAAATTTAGTATGAAACTAAAAAGGTGTTCATACAGCACCGGCTCACACTAGATTAAATATGGCGGGGAACAGTCGGCCTAGACGGCCTAAAGTCTCTAGCCTAAAAACATGACAAGTAGGAAACCACTTTCCTACTTGGTTAATTTTATATGAATGAACCGCCTGCCTAAAGGGGATCCAGTCTTTAAAATGGTTCGAATACCGATTGGATAAATGGCCGACTGATCGTCTAGCCTGGAAACAGACAACCAGTCGTCCAGGGGCATAGGCGGCGTGACTAACTATCCGTACCTGTCTGCAACTATCGGCCATGTAAAACAGTCGGTATAGTGTACAATTGGATATCAGAATATTCAATACTTAAACAAATTTTGAAGCAAAACAAAAAATTCATTAAAAAGAAGCCGGTCATTAAAGACCGGCAAAATATTCAGAGCCCCGGCCCCCTGGCCGGGTAAATACAAACAAACGGCACGCAGGCCGTGGAAAGAAGACATAAAGCTTAAGAAGGGGGCAGATCTTCAATATTAGCAGCTGCCGCCTGGTCAGCACTCTTCTTGCTGGACTCGGCTTCAGCTGCATCCTTCTTTGATGCATTACCCCCAAGCGGCACAAGCGCCACTACCGGTTGCTCCTCCTCCTCCAACGCCTCTTCCTCAGCAGCCGCCAATGCCTCTTCCTCAGCAGCCGCCAGGATCTCCTGATTATATCTATCAGAACACTGGCGGTACGTTTTTTCCCATGAGGCAAAGTCGGCATTGGGGAAGAGGCGGCCCCAAGTCATGCGCTGGATTTGAGCAGAGTCTTCCATCATCTCCCGGACCAGCTCTTTCTTTTCTTGCTCGGCCTTTTCCGAGAGCTCCTGAGTAAGACTCTTCTCCTGGGTCACCAGGCGTACCTTTACGCTCGCCAAGGATTTCTCCAAGGTTTCGTATGAGGACATCTTTTGGCGAAGAGGTCTCAGCTCGGCCTTGAGGTTGTTGATGGTCGCCTCTAGCTCGCTATTCCTCTTCTGGGCCGCCTCTAACTGAGCCCGGATAGCGGCGGTAGCCTGCGCCTGATAATAAAGAATATCAATGGTCAGAACTTCATTTTGGGCAATTTGAAACATTGCCTTATCACAGTCAGAGGCGGCCATAGCTTTTGCAGCCTTTACCTCTTTGTTCTTTCGGTCAAGCGGCTTGCGAAGGTCGTTCACTCGGAGCAGGGCCTAAGTACAAAGGGGAACAGGCGTCAGTTTCCAAACAAAAAGAAAACAGGCGTCCTGGAATTCAAATACTCAAAAATATGCTAAGTATACCTCAGCAAGGACCCCTGCAATCCCGTCTAGGTCAAGGGTGCCGACACCCCTGACCGCCTCCCTTTCAGCTGGAGGAACGGCCTTGATCATAGACTTGGCCACCTCGACCAAGTCAGGCTCCTGAGGGCCGGCTGCATTAAGCATAAACAAACGGATTAGACCTAGTAAAGAAGGGAGCAAGTCTAAAATTTACAAGGACAATTTCATACTTCTAAGTGGCCCAGCTGGAGTTTTAGAAGAAGTGGTCGGCTGTTTCTCAGCCGCCACATGTTTCCTGGCAGAACCAGGAGAGCTCGCAACAGTCGTCCTCCGGGCCTTGGGGTCCGGTTGTTGGGAAGAAGAAGCTCTTGGAGCGCCCGTCTAAAAAAGAAGAAAAGAGTCAGTATATGCATAAACACAACTCCAAAAAGAGGGTGAAAGGTTCGAAGCCCACCAAGGGTGCCCCCTTGTTGGGGGAGTCGGTTGAAGACTGTTGCATGATGGAGGCCCGCAACATGGCCGCCGCAGTCTTGGAGGCGGTAATTTATCTCATGGCGTCCGCTGCAAAAACAAATAGCAAAGTTAATAAAAGTCATAACAAGAAATGCATGGAACAACAGAGTATTCGACAGGCCGGCTACCTCTTGAGCACCGACTGCTGAGGCCACAGGCGGCCAAAAAGTACTCGTCGTAGAGCCATTTGAAGCTCGGGACGCAGTGCAGGGGTACTTGCTCTTGTACCTCTGAAGTAGAGTTCACCTTCGACTCTACTTTGAAGAGTCCTTTATCTAGGATCTCTTTCTTAGCCTTGGGGGGAACAGGCGGCATGCTGCGGCCGCCTGCAAGAAGGGGCGGATTCCTGTTCCACCTGTTGAAGCGCTTGTTCAGCTCTGTGTCTGAACTCTCAATGATGAGGAAGGTGCTCCGCCAGTCCTTCCATTTGTTTGCTTTACCTCTCGTCATGAGGTAGCCCCTGTGGCTCGTCAATTGATACCAGCCGGTACCGCCTGCCTAAGGGGTCCGGCTGAGGTAGTTCATGTGGGCGAAAGCCTCGAAGCTCGGCTCCACCCCGTGCAGTTCGCACCCGGCCACATAGCCGAGTACGTTGACCCAGGAGTTCGGGGCTAACTGCCATAACCCCAACTCATACCCATCCAAGATCCGCTGAACAGCTGGATGTAGTGGGAAGCGCAGCCCAACCTTGATGGCTGCCTCGTAGCAGCCAAAGCAGGCGCCATCATAACTGGTACCAGCCGGCCATACGACTGTGTCTTCTGGATCCGGCACGAACACTAAAAAGTCGGGGCCCATTGTGTGGTTTGCGATAAATCTCTCCACTTTCTATTGCATGGCCGTGATCCGGCCCCGAGGTACCGTGCAGTAGTAGGGGGTATTTTGCTCTCGGTGAGAGGCGGATGGCTCCGCCCAATCGTCCCCCTTCTCAACTGCGTGAGAAAGCCTCGCCTCTTGTAGGCGACTGTTTTTCTCTTCTGTGTCCAGGGAAGCATGGCCAGAAGAGCTAGACTCGGAATCGTCTTCTGACGAGTCCGAAGAGGACGACTCCTCCCCTCTCCCGGAGGGGCCCGCCTCCTCTCCTTTAAAAGGAGCAGGAGAGAATGTAGAATTGTCAACTGTAAAATGGGAAGGGGTCACTTTGACTCCTCCCTCAGAACTGCCGGCTTTCAAGCCGCTTTGTTTCACTTCCACATCTGGCGCCTGGTCAGATGTTTCACTAATCGGCACCCTGTGGGAGGAGCCGTCTGAGTTTGAGATCCTGGCAGTCTTTTTTGTTCTGGCCATCATGCTCTGCATAGACACAGATACAGTCGGACTTTGTATAAAGGGCAAAGATGGGTCCAGAAAAGGGCAGGCGGCACTCCTAGTCCTAGATTCAACCGTCCCCGGTGACCGGCTGATCATTAACCTAGGTCGTGTCGTGTGCTTCTGTGGTGCCATTTCAAAAAAGAATAAAGTAAAGAGAAAATTAAGAGTAAGAGAACTGACGGTTACCTGAACGAGTGACGATTGATGAAGTTCTGAAAATCCTTTGCAGTCGGCTTGTCAGAGCAGGCGGTAGGCAGAAACGGTCCAAAATGTCAGAGCAAGTTCAGGGGTCCGAATGTTCTCTCACAAAGTTTTCAAGTGTGAAAATGACCGAAGTCAACACTCCTTTATATAGGCGAAGTGGGAAGGCGAAGGGTCACTTCCAGAATTCAAAATTTTGGCGGGAGAATCTCTCGGCCTCTCGCCGAGTGACACCTGTAGCAGGCCGTCGCCTGTTACAGGGCGATACCTGTCACAGGTAACACGTGACCAGTCACGTGCCACCTGTGAGGGGCAAATGATTAGGGGATTTTTCCCCACCAATCACCATCTGACAAGTGGACCAACTAGGTTCCGCCATGTGTCCGTCACATGGGCCAATAGGAGCCTGCCACGTGTCGAGCAATGATCCGTCCACTATGGACCAATTACGACACGACACGTGTCCTTCCCATGACACCTGGGATAACCGGTCACCTAGGCCCAACTTCCGAGGGAAGCCCAATCAGCCCAAGGTTAACCTAAACCTAGATTGACACGTTTTATCTCCCTTAATCCTCATTAAGGGAGATTACACGCTAAAAAACGCAGATTACACACATTAAACACTCTCACCTAGAGAGACCCAATCACTTTAATTTCCGCATTAATTACTCCTTAATCAAGTACTAACTTGACCGTCGGAGGCGGATCTCCAATCATCCGGAGCATCCGTTTGTTTTGCAGGTACAGGCGTCCAGTTCCAGTCTCGGAATTGTAACTCTCCCGCAGGACATCAGAAAACCCCGAAACATATACAATTCTGAAAATACCTCATTTGATATAATTTTTTTTCCCTTATATACTACGGTGTAAATTTTATATAAAGACAAAATTTAACCAAATCAAACAACGAATTAGATCAAAGTAATAAGGTAAGTTTCCTGCCAATTCCACCAAGTTTTGCTTGATATGACATATATATTCTTAAATGCATTATTTTTGAATGATTAAGTTTTTGTCTGTTTAATGAAATATTCCACCGAAGAACTAATCAAGGAAATGGATGAAGTAAATGATTGGAGCATGTCTTGATAAAATACACTGAAAACAAGGATTGTATAGCTTAATGGCCGCTCTTTTAATTTTTAATATTATGTCCAAACAAACAATTCAATTGGGAGAAGATTTGGTTAATGCATTTGTTAAATATATTCTGATAAGCTTCCCAGATGTTATTTATTCTAATATCTCTTGCCACAATCCAAGTAACATGTAACTTTACTTTAAATTAAATTTGTGTAACGTAAAAAATCTTAGTTTATACCAAAAATGATTAAATTCGTCATCATATACGTAATAGTTTAGCAAGTCAAAGGATTTAGTCTGTCTCAATTCTCAATGAAGGGAAGTTTGTTGCTCTTTACACGGTTTATAAATATTTTTTTTTAGAGGAAGTATGTATGAACTTTCTTAGTAGTTGAGAAAACATTCGAATATAGACCCATATACCAATACACGTAATGATGTGAAGTATGAAGGATCTTGATACAATTCATACAATAAAGGATCTAGATGGTCCACTTTTATTCACCTTAAACTTATTTTAAATTAAAGTTGGAGGTTGTTCTCTTCATCTTATTAAATAATTGAATTTAAGGCTTAATTAGGTTTAGTTAGAATTTAATGATTTTTATTGATACGGTATAATTAAAATTAAACATATGGTAAAAACATAAGCGGCCCTTCCAAAGATGTGAGTTTAGGTATCATCAACTCAAGTTTGGATAAGTTAGGTTAGATTCCGCGTCATACTCAAGTGGGGTCATGTCAAATATAGGTCCGATTCATGTTTATCAGGTTCAGATTTGGTCAATTTTACTTAGGTTATTTCTGATTGTTTAGCTTTATAAGTGCAAATTGGGAGTTTGAGTCGAGTCAAATTTAGCCCAATTTTAATTTCGAGTTTTTGACTTCAAGTTGTGTCATGTCAGCTTTAAAACGAGTGTATTCGAGTTCATGATGTTATGTTTGGGTCAGATAGTTATTAGGCTTTAAGTTGGATAAATTTAAAGTAAAAGTTATTAGGTCGGATAAATATCTAGTTGGATTAGACATACATATTTAATACACTTTTAATGATTTAGCTAACATTAACATTAAAAGACCATGATTATCCCATAAAATGTTGTTAGTAGTGGGTGTTAATATAAAGTTTTATAATACTCCCCAGTAGACCTTATCAAATTTAGGCCCTGTTCTTTTGAGTTTCTGGGTAGAGTAGATTTTAGCAGAGCAGAGCAGAGCGGGGCTAGGCTTTCACACACTACGGAGCAGGGCAGGGCAGAGCAGTGCAGAGCACAACAGCTCTAAAAAACAGGGCCTTAGCCCATCCCGCTGGTCCGACACAATTTTGGGCAAGATTTTGACAAATTTTTTCGGTCCAAAATCGGGTCGGGCCCGGCCCAATTTTTTTTATTGGAGGTGGTTTGGGAATGCAGTTTTTTTTTTTTGCCCGGCCATTTTGGGCGGATTTGGACACAAAAAAACCAGCCCAAAGCTTGGCCTGACCCGAAAAGTTGGCTGAATTTTTTGTTTCGGCCCGGCCCATCCAATGATCACCTCTACTCAGTAGGTAATTAAAGAGGAACATCATTTTGGGATAAAGGGAATAATATTTAGTTGTACTCCCTCCGACCCTGAAATTTTGATTCACACTACAATTATTAAGGTCTCTAATAATTGTGCTTCTTTAAGCTTCAACCCCATTTATATTTCGGCTATGCATAAGTGAAATTTATTTATGAAAAAAAATTGACATATGGAAAATTGGCACTCGGGGCATGTTCTGATTAACTAAACTGAACTTATTGAAACTGAACTAAACTGAATATTTTATGAGAGAAGCTGATAAGGAAATTAAGAACTGAACTAAACTTAATTGAACTTATTGAAGCTGAACTAAACTGAACTGAAAAAAAGCTGAAGAGACCCTCAAGCGAATCTAATAAAATTCCACGTGCTAACTTATACTCCCTCCGTCCTTTTATATAGTCTCATTTCTCTTTATTATGTGAGTAAAAAATGTTAGAAATGAGACTCTAATACTGTATTAATTAGTTCTTTCGCATGAATCACAAAATGTGGTTCACATTATCTTATCTTAGAGTCAAACTAATATAATTGCTAGTTTGACTGAGTTAATTATTAGGAAACGATGGTACGAAGTACTTTTTAATTTGTGTTAAGAACAAACTCTAATCCTTCTTATCCGGTCATCTAATAAAACCCATTTATATTTTTGAAATTTAACATGCTATTAAAGATCTTAGTGTATAAGTCGGAGTAACTAAGTAGTTACTCTGTCCCAATCTATTAATATCATCATCACTTTGGAGTTTCGATTAATTCGAGAACATGACAAGCATCATACTTACCATTACATACCTAATTTGCACGAACTCAATAATAAAAGATGTAACCAACAACCAAGCAATGTAATTCACAAATACGTAGTTATCAAGCTAAGTTTGGTCTAATGAAAAAAAATTACATCTTCCAACCTTGAGTTCAGGGGTTCAATCGCCCCATTCACCACTAGAGATACTTTGACGGTAGTATAGAAATCCTTACCTTTTTCCTTCTCCCTCACTCTCAAATTGTCTAAAACCGAAAAAGTTGAGATACTGTTAGAATCTTTCTCATTACTTTTTTTTGTTTTTTTTTTAATAAAAAAATAAAAAAAAAATTACAACAAGTTGGCAAATTTGCTGTATTTGAGTACTCCGTACAGACTAGACGGACAACATGATCTGATCTACAATTCTACATCAAATGTCCACCATTCGAATAACATATACTCAAATTCAAATGGATAATTAGATAGTGCATATTTGGACACTACTACAAGAGCAGCACATTATTAACGTGCCTTTACTAAGACAAAAACGTACTGTGAAACCCTGAATCTGAAAATTTGTTAGCCATCAACCAGCCAATCAGATTTGTTATTACACAGTACACAATAAAATACACTGTATATTTCCATATAAAAATACAGTACATTGTACAAATACATGCCATAATTAGTCTTTTATTTGCAGTCCCCGTAATCCACCAATGGAATTGGAAAACCCACTAATGGGATTTTGCTCCCATCTTGGACCATCTATTCTTCATATATACACTTCGTATTAAATACTCGTATTCCCCCTAAAAATAATGTACATGTAGACTTGTAGTATTGAAATTTTGAAATTTGTGACAAAATAAATACCTCATCTACAAAGTGTTTTTTAAGTTTCTATTTAAATTCGTTCATTGTAATATATGTGGCTAGTCACACCATTAGTTGATGATGTAATCATTTCACATATAAAGATTGTAAAAGTTTAAGGGTAATGTTATATGTAGCCCTAAGGGCTAGATATAAGCATTAAATATACAATTGGAAATTGTATAAAAAAATTAGGAATTTATGGCAAAAACACGCGTAAATCAGTGTTTATATTTTGATGATTTCTTAACTCTTTACGATTTTCAAGTGTAAATTTAATGCTTATACTAGTTCCGTCCCCGAAAGAACGACCCATTTAGCCTAATTTTTGTCCCAAAAATAATGACCCATTTGCATTAAAATCCCCACCAATTTGCAATAATATTTGTGCAAAATTAGCTTTTCATTAAAAAAATTTGTTTCCCCATCTACTTTTATTAATTTCTCTCTACTTTTTTACAAACTCATGTAAATTTATCTTTCCAATATACTTTTATTTCTTTTTATTTAACTTTCTTAATACCCGCTAAATCAACCCAAATATGGGTCGTTCTTTCGGGGACGGAGGGAGTATGTAACCCTAAGGGCTATGTATAACATTTTCCAACATTTAATTAAGCACCTCAAGCTACTACGATGATCAAATTACCTTGGTGAATGAGAGGTTAAATTGCATCAATGGAAAAATGGGGTTACTTTTGAAAGAGTATAAAACATTTTTTTAAGCCTTAATCATATTTTAAGTTTTTGGTTGACATGGTATCAGAGCCAACATGACAAAAATATCACGAGTTCGAATCTTATCCACCTCTTATTTCAAATCGAATATTAAGCATAGGGTATGAGGAGAGCTAATGATGCATCCACATTTCAAACCCAAACAACTCTCATGTAAAGGAGATGTGATAGAGTATAAAAAATAAATTAAATGGGTTGATTGAATAAACGATTATGCTTGCATGCATTGTTTTTAAGTAATTGATGTAACTTGTACAATAAGATGGGGTTACTTTAATGCACAAAATTAGATTACCTTCCCAGAAAATCAAAGTTACTCATAAAATAAATAAAGGCTTTTTCTCAATCTTAATAACAAAGTCTATTTGTTTGATCTTATTTTAACTTATTTTATGTTATTTTGAAAAAATAAATTCAAATAATGTAAAATAAAATAAAACAAGAACAATAATGTAAAATAAATTAAAATAAGTTTACATGATGTAATTTGTGTGTTAAGCTTATTTACACACACAATTTCCAAAACTTATTTTGTGAATATAATTTGCACAAAAACGGGCCTCAATATGATATTTTAGATATGCCTTGAATCAATTTGTCCTTTTATAAACAATCTAATACATGTCTCTTAATGCCTAATCAGCTGGTCAAGTCCAAGAGCAAAGATATCCGTTCTATTGGGATAATGATATTTGATTAAGGGCCTATTCTCTTACATTGAAATTCAGTTCAGCTCAGTTCAGTTCAAATCAGTTCAGTTCAGCTCCTAATTTCCTTCTCTTATAAAATATTCAGTTCATTTCAGTTTAGTTCAGTTCAGCTCAGCTCAGCTCAGTTCAGTTCAGTCAATGAGATAAGGCCCTAAGTCTATTTTTTTGGGACCATATTTTAACTTATTTTCTTAGAAAGAGTTCAAATAAGAGTTATTCATAATTTTGTCAAAAAAAAAAAAAAGAATTACTCATAATAAGTTCGGATAGGATAAGCTTTGCAAGAACTTATGTACTATATTGCATAATTTCACGAATCATCGCACTTAATCAGGATCAACGTGTATAACACGTAAAAATCACATAATTCTTGTAAAAAAAACCTAATTATCACCTAAATATCTTAATTTTTAAAATCTATTTATCATAATGGATCACATATAAATTTTCACAATAATACCTCATATGGTATTATTTAGAATTCGTCATATACACCCGGGTGTATCGTACACCAAACTAACCCAAGATTAGTTTGTTGAAATAAGTTGAACATATTCTGCATTAAAAAAAAGAAAAAAAAAAGGTTGAACATAATATATATATATTTTTTTTGAAAGAACACATAATATATACCTTAGATTACGGAGTAGTATATACCACATAATTTTTTTTTTAAGTGACAAATAAAATAAGGGTAATGCTATACATAGCCCTTAGGGTTATATATAAGCATTGAATTTACTCTTGAAAAATGTATAAAGTTATGAATTCATGACAAAAATACGCGCAGATCGGTGTAATTAATGTGTTTTTGTCATGATTTTTTAAATTTAAACAATTTTCAAGATTAAATTAAATGCTTATATGTAGCCCTTAGCAAAATTAGGAAAATAATACGGAGACTTGCGACTTTAATTTCACGAGATTAAAATGGTCAAAACAAAACTGAATGTCCGATTATTTGAAAATAAATATCCACTTTAATTTGGTGATAAGTCCCAAGGATTCTCAAAGGATAAAACAAGTACACACCTACGGATGATAATTCACAGTACACAAAGTACAATTTCCCAATTTTTTTTTTTTTTTTGAAAGCAAGTACAATTTCCCAATTTAGTCAAACTTATGTTGCCAAAAAATGCCCATAACTATTTCCACTTTCCAGTATTTTTTTTTTTGAATAAATATTTTTAATTTCTCAATTTTTTACGGTTTTTTTTAATTACTTAATGTGAAATTGTAATCTTATTTTTTTTTTTTACCTTCTTCCTTTGCTAGAGAATTAGTTCATGTAGCTGTGCCTGAGCTGTCTACATTATTAACATTACCATAATATGTGTGCATTTAATTTTTATTTTTAATTTTACGTTTCAATAAGACTTGTTTGTTCCCAAAAACCACCTTAAAATCAACCAAAATCTAATCCCCGTAAAAAAAACACAGATTTTGAAACTTTCATTTTTCTTTCCTTTTCTAACGGCTTCTTTTCTACACAGGTTTTAGACTTGTGTTCTCACCTTGAACATAGCAAATTTGAGCTTACCCATAGCAAAACCATCCTCATCTATATTTCTCACACCCCACCCAAAAATCGATAATTCTTATGTGAAATTGATTTACAATAATTTAACATGAGACCAAAAATCGGGTAGCTAAGTACCATCCTTTTAAATATCTCGTGTATTATTCTAAAAAAAAAAAAAAAAAAAAAAACGCCAGTTTGACTGGTATAATTGTCAAAATGAATGCAATTTTAACTATTAATATCTTCAATTGGCTATTAGTAACAAAAATTGTACAATAACAAAATTATGTTATGAAAATAGACATTGTGAAAACCAAAGGGTAACGATATATATATGTAGCCTTTAGGTCTATGTATAAGCATTAAATATACTTTCTAAAATGGAATTAAGCTGTGAATTAATAACAAAATCACACGAAAATCAATATAATAGAATTTAGGGCTATGTTTATCATTTTTCAAAATCAAATAAGAAGTAGCAGATAAATTAAGTCAGGTAAATAATGCAAAACTAAAATGATGAATTAAAAAAAAAGGAAAATACTATACATAGCTCTTAGGACTATATAAACATTAAAGTAAAGAAATCATAAAAATATAAATACTGATTTACACGTGTTTTTGTCATAAATTCCTAATTTTATATAGGGTAATGCTATATACAACCCTAAATTTTATATAAGTATTTAATATACTTTCTTTTAGTGTTAAGTTGGAAATTTATCAATAATTCATGAGTAAATCGGTGTAATAAATGTTTATTTACGTCAATTCTTTTCATTTTTAGCTTCTTATTTGCAATACATATGACTGCATATATTTTTTTTTTCTTTTTATATAATTTTCAAGAGTAAATTTTATGCTTATATATATAGTCTTTAGGGCTGCATATAACATTACCCTTAAAAAAAATTAAAGAAAGTAAAATAAGTTATTGTAAGTCCGTGTCCCATGATAAAACAGAACGAGAAAGTACAGAGGGACCCACGTAGGATCACCTTCACTACCAGCTCATATCCTCCATCTACTTCCATCATATTTCCTTCGTATTTATAGCAACCACACCCTTCCCAAAATAAATAAAAAAATTACCTGAAAAAAAACGAACATTTCCCAATTCAAAAAATGAGAAAATAAATAGACCTAAAGAGATTTATTTTTTAAAAAAAAATTAAGAGAGAGAAAAAAATAAAAATAAAAGCACAAAATATAAGAGATGACGAGCATTTGCAGGAATAATAGTGTGAACTCATTCTTTGGCCTTCCTCCTCCTTCCTTGGAGGAAGACCACTTCTCTCAAGCATTTCATCAAACACTTGGTGGTTGTTCTCCTCTTCTCCAACCTTCTCAACCACCGCTTAATTTCACCCTCGCCGTCGATAATCACAATAATCCCCTTAAACCCATCGAATCTCTCACCGGTCCTACCGCCGGAGATAAGGGTAATTCCGCCCACATAGACCTGATGTCGTGCACGGAGAGTATCGGGTTCGAGAGTTCCGATGAGATGATATCGAGTTTCGACGATCTGGGTCGGAATTGCTGTAGGAATTACGACGGAGAATCGTCTTCGTCTTCATCGTCATCATCGGAAGGGTGTTTTTCGAGGAGGAGAGAGAGGGGGGTGGGGAAGAGGTGGGAGGAGAGGAAGTTTCCGCCGCCATTAACGTCGTTGAGTGAAAACGGAAGAAGAAATTTCGTATTAAAATCGGTGAGAAATGAAGGTAGATTGGAGATAATTGGGGTTATGATTGAACACCCAGAAATGCTTTGCGCAACGCGTGATAATGGACGGTTGAGGATGCATCTTGTCAAAAGCACTGGCGTTTCCGATGATGATGAAGATGGCGGAGATGATTCGGAAGAGGCGGAAAATGAAGAAGAGGAGACGAATGAATCGTCGGATGATGAAGGTGAGACGGTGTCGGAGGAGGAGGAGAGAGAGTTGAGGAGGGTGCCGGCGACGGCGGCGGCTGCGGGAGGAATACGGCGGTGTTATCAACAACGGGTGATGCATCATGTGTGGGGTCCACAACAACATAGATGTGTGACAACCATTTGATTGTTGTTGTTGTTGATGTTGTTGGGTGGTGTACTGGTGTTGCAGGATTTAGATCAGAAGAAGTAAGGGGATTTTTTGTTTTTATTTTTGTTTTTTAATTTAATTTCAATTTTACCCTTAAAAAAAAATAAAAAAATAAAAAAGTTATCGGGTGGTGGATGGTGGTGGAGCCGGGAGAGGTAGTTGGCAGGGGTGGATGACGCGGTTTTTGACTGCTTGTTTTGGCGGTTAATGTTGGAATGCTTTAACGGTCGAATTTTTGCTCGCTTTGTCAATGACAATGAAATTTTTTACTCCGTTTCTAATAAATTAAAGAACGTGAAGCTGTAACTTGTGTTTGGACGGTGACTTTTGGGTGGAAAGATTGCTATGTTAGGGCTGCATTTACATGGTGTTGTTCCATAGCATTAATAACAAAAAGAATACATGACTTTTTTTTGATATTTTTGTGTGCTTTAGTTCTTGTAGTTTATTTGGACAGTAATCACCTATATCATTCGTGAAAATATAATAGAGATTAAAGAGGACATAAAAGAGTTTTGTAGAAGATCGTAGCTAGAAAATTCAGTGTAGGTTATAGATTGTTTAGGGTTTAGGTTAAAACTCAACTAATTAGTTAATTGGCATGATTTTTACTTGCTTGCATTCTTGTTAACCACTCAGCAATGTTGATTCCTTAGCTAGTCAAGTTGAGAGAGGAAATTAAGGTTGTTGTTTCAAGTTGTATATGGAGTATAATAATCAAACTAATTTAGAACCCATCATCATTCGTCTCAATTCTCAATTAGCCATTTTTTTTTCCACAAACATTTTAAAAAAAATCAGACGTACAATAAAGAGAAAATACAAGTTAATATCAAATATCAACAAAACTTGTTAATATCAAGGCTAATTTTGTAAGTTTAGCAGCCACACCCCTTTTATCTCCCCTCTATCACCACCGTACAAGTTGAGAAGGAAAAATTGGCCATGTGAGGGGAGGAGGGAGAAAAATTGATGATATTAACATGTTTTTGTTAACTGATATCAATAGGGACAAGTTCGCCAATAAAGCCTCCGCTATAAATTTATCTTAAAATGATCAAAAGTTATCATTTAATGAATGAAAGTTATCCATTATATATAAATTACCATGATATAAATAAAAGTTATTTATACTTTATTGATAATAATTACCAAAAATAATGTAAAAGTTACCCTGATATACAATAATATTACCGTACATTAGATGTGTATAAAAGTTTTTGTTTTCTTTTTTTACCATTTCCCTTCATTTCACTCCACTCTATGTTCAATTCATGAATGAATTGTGTTTTAATCCTACCCTACTCTATCTCTATCTTACTCACATTTACCTAATTTTTCCTCCGAAGCTATGATGATCTTAGATGATTCTTCTATATTGCATACTTGCATATTACTCTGTAGTTGGTAAATAACAATTCCCAACTTCAGTTTTATAAATTTATTTTTATTAATTACAATTAGTTTTATATATCTACAACAACCTTATTTCTTGTGGAACAATGACCACATTATGTTATTATAATTAGGCAAAAGACTAGGATTTTGTTTTATTGAAAATAAATCTTTCATATAATCATATATGGAGCCCAATAAACATGTATTCTTCCGAATTAATAGGATAAAGATCGATTATGCAGATGAATGCCAAGATTATCCAACTAGCACAATGATCTTAAAATAATGATTAGGTATAATTACCCTAGACATGTAATCAAATCTCATCTACGTCACACTAATTCCTTATGACTCTCTACACCCAAGAAAATATTAATAAAGTAAAATTAAATGGTTATAATTTATTTTTTTTATTATTTAAAAATAAGTGATCAAAAGTCCCTTAATAAGAAAAAGTACAATAGCATGCATATATAAATTTCATTTGAATACGACAAACAACTCCTATTTCAAAATAATTGCACGTAAATTGAATTAGAATTTTGCCTGTTATTACTTTGATTATAATAATCAATTATTAATTTAATATCACACTCAACCAATAGAATTTCAAAAAATAGAAGAAAAGAAAAAGGGGAATGGTTCATTATTATTGGTAAGTCATTAGAAAAATAGCTTGGCCCTTGTAATCATTCTCTTCTTTTATTAAATCCTTTCTCCATAGTTTCAAAACAATGATTAATGTGGGACTGATTAATAATGATATGCAACAAATTTTCTCAAGT
This sequence comes from Chenopodium quinoa, assembly GCF_001683475.1. Lineage (NCBI taxonomy): Eukaryota > Viridiplantae > Streptophyta > Magnoliopsida > Caryophyllales > Amaranthaceae > Chenopodium > Chenopodium quinoa. Next base: position 10,066,160 of record NW_018745024.1, on the reverse strand, counting down.
TAGAATATCTCCATTATTGCATTATAATAATGATATATATTATGTATGATAATCTAAATATTGGTATTAATAATTTGAAAAAGTCCTGTAAATCTGTAATATTGACCTTTTATATTAGATGATGCTTCTACAACCTTATGCAATTCCTTTATAGTTAATCATATTTCATAGGAGATTTTTTTTCTTATAAAGTTACAAAATTTTGAGTAAACCGTAGTATGTGGTAGAAAACAATAAATACTCCCTTTGTTTTATAATGTTAGTCCCATATTGTCATATACGGAGTATGATTTTGGGCGTTTCAAAAAGATATACCCAAATCGATATATTTTATTTATAACTTGATTTTTTTTTGGAATTAATTGATTGTGGATTGATGACATGACTCTAATTAAGAAAATTTTTACCTTAAATTATGCAATTATGACTGGTGCTTTCCTAATAAAAAAATCAAAAAAGTTAAATAAAGTAAACTAATTATGAATTATGTTGTACTCGTACTTTAATGTTAGATTCCAAATATATTTATTTTCTTATTTTATGTGATTGATTCTATATGAGACTAACATTATAAAACGGAGAGAGACAGAGAGTATTACAAAACTCAAATTGTTAGAGATATAATATATCACAAATATTTTCAGATATATCATATCTCTACCACAAATCAATATGGCGGATTAATCAATTTATTTTAAAATGTATTTTATCACATTTATTCGTGTCAAAGAGTCATAGTTGTATGGTTGCTTTCTACTTCCATCATTTCCTTATGGGGGGACATGTTTGGTCAATATCATCAACCCAATTAGACAATTATTTAATCAAAATCAATCAACCATGGGAAGAAAAATAAAAGTAAATAAACAAAGACAATTATATTTAATGAAGCCACATCATTCCCTTTTCTACACGTCATTTTCCATAACTTTTTCAAGGAAGATACGGAATATGAGTTGGGAATATTTTAGTTTTTGTATTTATTAAAAAAAAAATATCAAGTCATTATGAGGACAAACTAACCCTACAAATTAATCAAAAGTTAAATGCGATTAATCATTCAAAATAGGCTCTCTTCGTCTAATAATATAGTGTATATATCTATTCACACGATTTTTAAAATGTACAATGGCTATTAGTATCGATTTCTAATTACGTATGTATTAACAAAAACTATATATAACAAACTTAGTGTTATGAAACTGCACAATGATACGAATTCAAATATTTTTCATATAACATGTCTTGTGTGCGGCTGTAGTACTGATTGAGTAATCCATATAACACTGATGAAGTAACCCCTATAACACTAACCAATGAGTGATTTCTATAACACTAACGAAATATACCCCATGCATGATGCTAGCCTCAAAGCTAGTGTGACCATCAACACATAAAATCTTGTATTTTTTTTTATAAGAATATGTATTATGATAAAATTTGGTAATATTTATTTATTTATTTATTTATTTATTTATTATGATAATAGTTGCTCAAGGATGGACCATGAAAATGAGAATTAACATTAAATTTTCAAGGATGGACCATGAAAATGAGAATGATCATGAAAATTACTTCCTATGTCTATCAATAAAAGTCCTATTTGTTTTTCTAAACATGTCTTGAAGAATATAAATTAAAAACATAATGATAATGAATTTGTTTGATTATTAAATTTTAGTATTTGAAAAATATAGTGAATTATTGATTAATTCCTTGATAATTAAGAAAATAGATTTTACAAAAAAAAAAAAAAAAAACTCATATTAAACTTCTTTTTAAGTTTGAGATCAATGGGCTTTTATTCTAGACTAGAGGGAGTATTGTTTTAGCATAGTTGTTGAGTATATTATATATTGACCCATCAAATCAAAATCTTAAAGGGTAACTTGAATGAATGAAATTTGCATGGATCATGATCGTAATTGCATGGTGACTATTAACTTGTTTGATAGCATTATAGCACTAGAAAAGATATGAACCAAACGTACTTGGTGGGAATTGGAAGTAAGAAAGGGATCTCCCACTTACCAAAATAGTGTTTGATTCTCGTCCTTTGAAAAATTATCAGTCGCCTTCTCCTCCTTTTTGATGGGGCCTTCACTCCATAAAGAGGTGGGAAAATCTTGGTGGGATATCAACATGCAATATATGATCAATCAATATTACTCGTTGTAAACTAGGCAAAACCGACCATACTGCTAATTACTATTATTCAAGGTTGGTCAATATTTTTTTTTTTTTTTTATTTGAAACAAAAATTCACTTCACAAATTCAAGAGGGTAGGTTGGTCAATACTTTGAACCACATTTTTTTTTGATGCAAAGCCGGGGGCAGAAACTAGATTAAAGATTAGTAAGAGTTATAAGGTAGTTAGGGAGGCTTATCCTCCAAAATTACATCTCGAATTAAGTCAGGTGGATCATACAAAATTACAAGAGTAACATCTTGATACGGAGAAGTCCTACAATATTGAGCTAATAAGCCAGCTGCCCTGTTTGCATTCCTGCCTTCATAGTGAACTTTGACTTGCTGCATATCCTCAAGCTGGACCCTGCACCATTTCAGAATATTAGACTTTATATCCTTTATAGTCAGTTCCTTTGAGATGAGATCAACAGCTTGCTGAGTCTGAGTAAACACCCACTCTGTCCCAGCCCTTTTCTCTGATCAGCTCTAACCCAGCTGCAATGACAGCCAACTCCCCTAGACAAGCCGTTTTGACTCTGCATTTCTAATAGAAACCCAATATCCAATTCCCTGCATAATCTCTTACCACCCCAGCAATCCCAGCCCAAGAGTTATCAGAATTGAAAGATGCATCACAATTCATTTTAAGAGAAGGGGCAATAGAGGGGCACCAGCAGACAGGAGAGATGGGAGAAGAGATCAAACCCGAAGAAATCTTCAGAGAGGTTTCAAATTCCCAAGCTAAAGCTTGAGACTCTCTGAGGGAGGATTCTGGGGGTTGGTTGAGTTGGTTAAAAATGAGGTTGTTCAATACTTTGAACCACATTTGAGTTGTATGACTTGTTATTTATTTCCTCTGTCCCTTAATTAGATTTCTACTTCTATCATTTATTCCTCACATAATAAAGAGAAGTAGGAAGGGAGTATAATGATAGTTATACACCCTTAGCTTTAATATTATTATATAAATCTACTAGAACCATCACGTATAATCGCCAACATCAAATCTTAAGTTAAAGGAAAAATTAGAAATAATAATCCCAACTTTGTCTAATTTATGTAGAATAATCCCAACTTTCGTTAATACTGGAATAATCCGAACTTTTGGGGGTTTTCTTTTTCTTCAATCCCAAATACCGGTTACCAGTTGAATGGGTTAATTTTTTTTTTTTGGGATTTAAGTGACACGTGTCACAAATTAATTGGTTAAAATAATAATAATAAAAAATAAACCCAGCAATCACCCAACCTCCACCCCTGCTTCACCGGAGCCCTCAACCCCACCTACTGCCCACTCCCTCTTTCACCGGAAAACCTACGTTCAGACCGCCAAACCTGACCCCAACCCTCCCCCACCCCGGAAAACACCATCTCCACCCCTATCTAACATCTCTCATCCCGAAACCCCTAACCCCAGCCCCACTCGTTTTTGCAACCTAGTCGTTTTCCCTCAATTCGTGATTAAGCGACGCGTCGGGAGAGGAATAACCGGCATAGGGGAAGGGGAATTAGCAGTGCATAGGGGACGGGGTATTAGCGACATAGGGGGAAGGGAAAAAGTGGCGTAGGGCGGTGATGTTTGGGGTGGAATTGGAAGGGTTTTTATTGGTGGGTGGTTGCGTGGGGGTTTCGGAGAGGGGGGTGGTGCCCATGGTGGTTTAAATGGTAGCGGCTGGAGCGGCGAATAGGATGGTGGTTGCGTGGGGTCCGATGAGGTTGGTTGATGGGTTGGCGGCGACCAAGGTGGTGGTTCCGTGGGGTCCGACAAGGCTGGGCTGGGTGGTTTAATTTTTGTTTAATTTATTTTTTGGACCAATCAGAACTTGACACGTGTCAAGTAACCTGATATAATAGGTCATTGACTTTTGTTGACCGGTTAGGGATTGAAGAAAAAGAAGACCCCCAAAGTTCGGATTATTCCAGTATTAACGAAAGTTTTGGGATTATTCTACATAAATTAGACAAAGTTGGGATTATTATTTCTAATTTTTCCTAAGTTAAATCTTAAATTATTAGGTCAATGTGAAGTGATATATGCCCTATCCAATTTGATGATGGAGCTGTATGCATAGTACACACTGTAAATTCAATGAACATTTAAGAATATATAAACCAACTTAAAGAATATGAATACTAAAAATAACATAACAAAGTTCCATGAACATAAACTCCAATGAACATAATATAACTTTAGTTATAACTCTTACATTCATTGATTGGAGGTAGTGTTCATTTTCTTTGGTTTTAATTACTCCCTCCGTTCCGACATAATTGACATATTTGATTTTAATTTTTTTCACAACTTTAACATTTCTTTTATTGCTTTTACGTGGATAAAATGAAATTAAAACGTGGATAAAGTTTAGATTTGAATCCAACAAATTCGGACCACGTTCAAGATTCATGACACTTTTAACGTGTGAGATATAGTAAGAGCTCCCACAATGGTGTAAAAGAGGTCTTAGCTTGTAATTTATTAGTAGTTGTAGCTTACCAATGTAAAGCTATAATAGATTATTAGTTGTTGCTTTGGTAAAATTACATAGCTGATAGCTCTATAAAGCTGTATGTGTAGTTTTAGAAAGTCCAAACCATGTACTGTCCAATAAAACAAATAAATTGTATTTGATTATTTCTTTACATTACCTTTTTTTTAGAAAAATTGATGGTGTGCCTTGTCATTGTGAAGGCTATAGCTTAAATTGATATAATTTGAGAAAAAATGTTGTGGGAAGCCAAGGCTGTATCCATTGAAGATTTGTAGCTATCAATTGTGGTTGTGGATGCTCAAACTACTACCTCCGGTCCAAATTACTCGCAACTTTGGGGTAATATTTGTGAGATATAAAATGTTCCAAAGTTGCGAGTAATTTGAACCGGAGGTAATATTAAGTATAGATGGAAAATGGCAATTATTGCTAATTTGCCATCAATCCATACAGTCCTATTGAATTGGGCCTGTTAGTACCAACCCAAAAGGAATATTGGTACAAATCCATTAAAACCTAAGTTCATCTCCTACAAGTATCCAAGAATGACACCTTCCAGGGCTTCCACTAGTACAAAAGCTAGCAAATATTGCTATGTATTACAAAATATTAAGCCATCAAATTAGTATATTTACACTTTATATCTACCATTGGCAACTATATTGACTATACATTTCAATGTATACATACGTATCGAAGACTCATAATCTCTAATATCTTTGTAGGTAACTTAAGCTTCTTTCACTAGGTTTGATCTAGCACTCAAAATCCATCCTGTCCTAGAACATAACTTGAGACATTCAATCTGCAATTCGACGACTGAATCACATTTAGCTAGCTTAGACACTAGATCAGTAGAACAATCAAACTAGAGTAACGCGACATAAAAAATTGAGATAACTAACCAGGATGACATTAACATGATTAATGATATCCCTCTTTTCTCTTGTAAAGAGAGGAATATGTAACTCAAAGGCAGACGTCGTAAGCCTTTAGTTGGCCTAGTTGTGTCCTTAATTTGCAGCAGACTACCATATATTTACCTAATATATCAAACCATGGAACTTAGTAACACTCTAACCATTCTGTTTACATCTCCTTTCCCTTATCCATTTTTCTCATACTAAATGTTTGGGTTCAGCCCAATATGCCAAAAGTGTACTAGTGATTGTAACCATTGGGTTTGGCCCAAATATTATTTTTTGTTGTCTGGCCCAACTTTGGGATTTGTTGTAGTTTTCAAGAGAAGCATTGAGGGCCATGAGGGGTGTAAAACTAAGTCCTAAACTTAGGGCTTGTTCTCATTGACTGAACTCAGTTGAACTGAACTGAACTGAACTGAACTGAATTGAACTTATTAGAGTTGAACTAAACTGAAATGAATATTTTATAAGAGAGGGGGATTAGGAGCTGAACTAAACTGAACTGACCTTAACTTATTAGAGCTGAAGTGAACTGAAAATAATCGTATTTATGAGAACAGTCTCTTAGTCACTATAGACTTATTTTGATGATAAATTGTCAATGAGTGCATCCGGTAATAAAATTCATACTTGTATTAACATAATTGTGTAGACACGTTCATGTATCAATGATTGTAATTAGACCATATTTTATCAATGAATGTAATCTTGCTTTTAAAAGATGTTAAAAGACACAACCTTAAAATTCGTTTTATTATATAAATGGAAAGGGGAATTCATCTACCCTTTCTTTTACATCAACAACCACCAGTCCACCACTATTTTCCATCACTTATACTACCTCCGGTTTTTATTAATTGTAATTTTGAGTATTATTTGTGAGATACTCGTATAAAATATTCCAAAGTTACAGGCTTACAACTAATAAAAATTGGAAGTAGCTAGTATATATTTTTATACGGATCAAATCAACAGTAAGAGTGCATGGTAAAGTACATTAGTTGTACACCGGTATGAGATGATTAAACTAAAAGTAGGTACAAGTAGGAAGTAGGATGCATCAATCTTTTAAAATCCAAGGAAAAATTCGGTAAAGTAATTGTAATAAAATAATACGAATCAGAGTACTATATAGCTTAAAAAGACAACGGCAAAATTATAACTTAACATGTAAAGCGATTAACCATATTACTTTGATCAAATTAATATCACAAAATATAAGCATAAATTATTAACTTGAATGAAAAAGTTGTATACCTTAAATGATATTGTAAATGGTGATACACCGAATATGAATGACTAATTGTATTAAGACCACAATAATCCAATTCCAACCACGTGCATGGCAGCTTCCTTGTCTTTAGAAGACAAAATTACCGACATCTTAATAGTTAATCATATAATTAGTATAATGCACTTTGTACCTTAATCGATCATTATTGTTTGTCGATTGGGCATGCACTGCACGTCACTTGATTAACACCCAAACTATTATTTATTATTTGTGTTAATTAACTAAGATTAGCATGATCTAAGAAGGTTCACAACTTAATTAAGCAACTAAATACAAAGTTATGAAGAATTAGAGAAGAAAGTCAACCATTGCATGCACCGCCGAATTTAATCATAATATGGTCTCAACTCGCATGCACGTAACGCTGTTGCCAACTGCATTGTACTACAAGGCTACAAGCAAGCACACCAATTGTTCTATTCAAAAAAAAAAAAAAAAAGCACACCAATTGTTCCTTAAAAATGTTGCAAATTATATATCTTTATTTGTCAATTTTGTGAACGAATATGCACTCAAGTACACGCTAAGATCATAAATCATGCATGATGCATGGATATGTTATTAAGAACATTGTTACATCTCTTAAATTTATTGAAAAATAGGAAAAAAGTTACAACATTAAACGTTAAAAAACAAGCTACACTAAAAGTGGAGATAATGGTTGAATTTAATTAAAATATATCATATGGAAAATATATAACAATATAGCAATTCTAGACTACATTTTGAAAAGGTCATTTTAAGGAATGTGAAAACATTTACCTTTTAAGAGTGTTATTTGTTTAAGTCATGTTGTTATTGTTAAAATTATCATTTTCTGTAAAGTACTATGCATGAAAAAAAAACCTTACAAAAATAAGTTTTTATTATAAATTTACTTTTCCTCAACTTTTCTTTTACACAAGTGTTTTAGCATAGTCAATACTTTGAAAGCGGGCGTAAAAGCTAGGTGTCCATATTATATATTGCTGAACAAGCGTGGTCTAAATGTTAGTATCACTTAGCTTGCCATATTGATTATTGACCTTGTTTGGAAATAACTATACGTCTATACATAGTCTCATGACTTACAATATGATGACATGAATACTCTTAGAGGCAACCAACAATTTTATCTATCCGACTATTTATGGCTATTTTTTTCGCAACGAAGTACGCCATAAGAAATATATTACGTAGTGTTTCGGATGAAAACAATGGGGCTTTGCCGAAGGCCCGCTGAAGTGGCTGAAGACTGGTCCAGTCCAATTGATGCTGGGCCGAAGGTTTCCTGCACAACTAAAACACGTAAACTAGCCTCGGGGGTGGATCCGAGGAAGACCCCTCCGATGCCGAAGTCAAACAGTGTTTAGAGAGAGAAAGCTGTGCAAGAGATTTGATGCTTGTGGCTTTGTTGTGTTGTCCTATGAATGAATGAATTGAAGGCTTTTATACCGTTGCACATGATGAGAGGAGAGCAATTGGGCCTTTAAATAGTCATGGGCTGACCATGGCAATTCGGACCAAAGGACTCTTGGTTGACTTGGCTTGATTGGAGGCTCGGGCCTTGGCCTGGGAATATGAAGTCATTTAGTGACCAGGCCCAATAAGATAATTGGACCCAAATACATGACTAGGCCCAATTAGATAAATTGGACCCAAACAACTTGCCCCCCAGACCCGATTTGGAAGGATGACGGGTCGGGTTTGAATCCAATTAGAAATGGAGGGAAGTAAATGATTTAATTAAATCAAAAGATTTAAATTTTTAAACAGTTATTAATTAAATAACTGTAATTTGGATAATTAACAGGAAGTGGAGTGGATAGTGGGCGGTTAATCAAGAGAGAGAGTGTTTAACGGTTAATTAAGGAGGCATTTAAGAGAAATTTGAACTTTTCGACCTTTGGGATTCTCCTTCCTGGAATTATAAGGTCTGATTCGCATTTCAACCTCATTTCTTCACCAACTTACACTCAAATTCTCGTGCAAACCCATTTTCGCTCTGAACTTCCAGCGTACCATTTTCGAATCCAAGTTCGAGACTCAAATCCATCGCTTCCACTGATTTGACCGGCGTATTCCGACCAATTTGAAGGTAATTTTCTCCGAGCTTTTTCGATTTTCTTGCCCTTTTTTAGGGAAATTCTTCTTCTCCCTTCTTTCCTTCTCTGAATTTGATTATGGCTCGAGAAAGGAGGCGTCAGCCGGGTCGACGGGGTTAGGCTAGGGATCCCCGTGACCGCGCCGACGTTTGGAACGGGGAACGAGCCGGTGAAGACCCGGAAAGGGGGATTCCGGCAGTTCCTTTAAACACCGCGCCGCCTCAGCAGGATGCCGAGGCCGGTGAGGCGGAGCAACCTGAGCAGAGAGAACAGGCTGGGCAGGCTGAAGATTTACCCCCTGTGCTCTGGGACCTGCTTCCTGGGCATGCTGAATGGCAGGACGCCGAGGCCTAGGACGCCATGGTGAGAAATACCCCATACTCATGGTGGGTTCGGCGTGCCGAAACCTACCGATTCGCCGAGCAAATTGAGTTGCACTACGAAATTTTTGAAGAGGATGGGCATTGGTGCCGAATGCCCTCGCCGACTGACAGGATTCACCGTCCCCCTCCTGGGTATGTAGGGGTGTACACTCGGCAATTGCAATACGGGCTTCGGTTTCCTTTGGATCCCTTCGTCAGGGACATTTTAATAAAGTACAGGATCTCCCCGTGCCAATTAAAACCCGTTAGCATTCGGCGGGTGATGACTTATCTCTGGGTGTGTCGGTTTTTTGCTGTTGAACCGAATTTGCACTGCTTCCGAAAGATGCATCAGCTAGTGCAGAACCTCCAGAGCGTGTACGGCCAACACGGGTCTTCAGGCTGGTGGCGAATAGAGAGTCGCCCCCAATATCTGACTATGTGGCCGAACGACTCCTCGGATAAGGATTGGAGTGGTCAATGGGTCTGGGTGAGAGTTCCCGCTGATCCGGAGCATCCATATTTTTTCGGGGCTCCCCGATACCTCTCCAGGCCTGATCCGAACATGCAAGACTTGGGTCCTGAGGACCCTGATGCCACTAGCCACCCGAGTTATGAGCAAATGAGCTTCTTCGGGAAGCAGAATAACCCCGGGGAGTTGGCCGAATGAGAACTCTCCCGACCAGATGGCTTCCGGATAACCATTACATCTTCCAAGAGAAGATGTTGGCAGTTGTCGGCCTCAGCCGAAAGTACAGGGGTGGTAAGTATGTTCGGCTGGGGCCGAGGACTTTAACTTAGTCAATTTTGATTTGTCTTTGATGCTTATTCCCTTAGTTTAACCTTCGTCTGTTCTTTTCAGAGCTGAGCGAAGCTACCTCGGGAATTGATTATAACCGGTTCGGGGTGAACGCTGAAAGGGTCATTCTAGACCGGGCTCCGGCAATCACAGCTCCGAAGAACCGTCCGCTGCATCTGCACAAAACGGGTCTTCAAATTGAAGCCGCTGCCGAATACACCAAGCAGAAGCCTTGGTGGGAGAAGCGAGATCCCCTTCGGCCTTTATTACCTGAGGAAGCACAGGCTGCTCAGACAGCAGCTGACGTGTCCCGAGTAATCAACTCCTTGGAAGGAGGTGTTGGGACGTCTGGTGCTGCTGAGGGGGATATCCCTGCACCTGGAGTTCAGCCGAGGGTTCCAGTAAGTTCCTGACTTGGTTTTTTTTTTTTTTTTTTTTTACTCATACTTTGCTGCCCCCCCCCCTTTCTGCAGTCTGAGGAAGGGAGCGGAAGAATAGAAGGAAAGGCGCCTGCTCATTCTGAAGATCCATTTTCGTCAGAATCTAAAGAAATGGACGAGCAACCCTTAGCAAAGAGAAGGAGGAGGTTGGCCGTGCTGGGGCCTCGACAGTTTCAGATGGGGATGAGGCCTACCGGGGGCATCCTCATACGGGAGCCTGATGAAGGTAGACGCTCGCCGAGGGCTCCCCCTCCGCCGGAAGCTTCGCGTCCTCAAACCCCCCCTCCACCTCCCGAAACTCAAGAGATGGAGGTGGACCAAAGAACTCCTGATCCGAAGGGGGGGGGGGGGGTTCAGGGACACCCTGCTGAAGAATCTGAGAAGCCGATTTCTGAAGGCTTCTCAGATGATATTGATAGGGAGGTTGACGCTTTTCTTCGTCAACCTGATCTGGGGGAGGAAGCAGAGAAGGTCGTTGCTGCTGATCCTGATGGAGACCAACTGGGCTCCGCCGAAGGAGAAGGCCATGCTGAGCCTAAGAAGATTCAGGAGGTTCCCTCTTCTTCCTTCCCCTCATTCCAGACGCTGAACTCTGGAGATTTGGGTTTCTCGCCCCCCCGTATCACAGTCCCAGAACCTGTTTGGGAACGAATTTGGGGTCAGAACCGTGAAGGGGCTGCAGGCTACTTCGGCGACTTGACTAGCATGTCCGAAGTGGACCGAGCAAGGGTGTGGTCGCTGAAGGCCACGGCTGGGATGGGAGAATCCAGCCGAAGGGTCCCTGACCCTGCAAGAGACAACCAGCGTTTGCTGATGCAGGTACTTAACCTTTTAGTTGCTTTGCTTTCACTCAGCTCTTCTCCTCCTTTCTGGCCTTTTCCCTTTTTTTATTACTTTATTTATTTCAACTGATGTGCCCCTGCAAACAGGTTGTGCACAATCAGACTCTTACTGTAGAGTTGATTGACACCCTCCAAGACAAGCTGGAGCATGCCTGGGAGGAGGCAAAAATTGCCCGGGAGGAGGCAAAGCTTGCTGAGCTGAAGCAGCAGGCTACTGAAGAGAAGCAACATCAGAGCGAAGAGTATGAAAAGAGGGCTGCTGAAGCCATTCAAACCTTCTGCTCGGCTATGGAGAAGGAAGTTTTTCCCCCGCTGATGGAAGGGGAGAAATTCCTCCAGGAGCACATGGGAGTGGACATCTCCAAATTTAAAGATGCCATCGAGAGCCGAATTCAAGAAGGAGCTGATGCACAAGCTGAAGTGCAGCAGAAGCTGGAAGCTCTTGAAGCCAGCAAGATGGCTGCTGAAGAGGCTCTACAGGCTAGGGATGTTCACCTTTCTGCTGCCCAAGCTGCTGCTGAGAGCCAGGACCAGAAGCTGAAGGAGTTGAAAGATCAGCTGAAAGTCCAGGGAGATGAGCTGATCCAGGCCAAAACCGAAGCTTTTGACGTCCAGCTAGAGCTTGATGAGCAGAAGACTTCTTCCTCCAAACTCTCAGAAGAGTTAGAAAAATATAAAAAGGATTTGGAGGAGAGTCAAAAGAAGTTGGCTGATGCTGAAGCCCTACTCCAAGTCCGCCTTTACACCCAAGAAGAATATGAGATGGGCTACATTAATGGGTTTAAGGTGGCTCGGAGGTTGGCTCTCCATGCTGAGCCTTCGCTGGATTGGTCCAAGTGTGCGCTTTGGGCACAGGACCCCGAAGATCCGCACATGTTGTATGCCACTCCTGCCGAGCATGAGATTCTTCAGGCTGAACAAGCCGAGGAGGAAGTTGAGCGGCAGGAGTTGGAGGCTGAACAACGAGCCGCTGAAGCTCAGGCAAGGGCCCAACCTGCCTCCTCTGCTGCTGGAACCGAGACTGCCCCGGGGCTTGGCCCGGCTGATCAGCCTGATCCTCCAACTGAAGCATAGGAAATCGGGCAGTCGTCTTCAGAATTTTGCGGTTCAACATGCGCTTAACTTCAGACTCGTCGCTTTCTCAATCTCTTTTTGCCTTATCTTTTTGCTTCAGCTTGCCTTGATGTACAAACAGTTTATTTTTGTTTCTGTACGTATTTCGGCAGCTGTTATTTTTCGCTTGTGGGTGGCTGCCGATATAATCTTTAATTTATTTGAACTTGTAGCTCATTTTCTGAGCATGAGTCATTAATCTGATGTTCCTTTCTTCAACTGCTTTGTCTTATTTTGAATGCTTTACTGTTTCTGAGCTTGAGAAATTCTCGCAAAAATTTGCTAAGTACAAAGCTTCCGGCTTGAAGAATTTTGTTGAACATAAACTTGCACTGGTAGTGCCTCTTGCCCCCCCAGAAATCTGAAGATTCAAGTCTTTGGATTACTGAGCTGGGTTTTGTTTCTCTATCTTTTTAAAAATGGATATCCGAAACACAGGGCCAACTGAAGGCAATGCTTCGGATAATGGCTTTCTGGGATACAAGGCTCAGTTAAGGCAATATCCCAGACCGAAGAACAAGTCTTTGGAGAACAAGTCTTACTGAAGTTTGACTTCAGCTGAAAGACCGGAGTTCTTTAAAAAGACAAGTTTGTCAGCAATCTGAAACCCAGTTACCCGGAGGCGAAGGTTTAAGACGAGGCTGAATAAAAAATTTCCAACAGTTGCTGTTATCCTTGATTTTTAGTCTATCTTTAAAAAATGGATATCCGAAACACAGGGCCAACTGAAGGCAATGTTTCGCATAATGGCTTTCTGGGATACAAGGCTCAGTTAAGGCAATATCCCAGACTTGTCCATGGACTCATGTCTTTGGAGAACAAGTCTTACTGAAGTTTAACTTCAGCTGAAAGACCAGTGTTCTTTAAAAAGACGAGTTTGTCAGCAATCTGAAACCCAGTTACCCGGAGGCGAAGGTTTCAGACGAGGCTGAATAAAAACCCTTAAAGAGTAGATAGAACAAAGAAAACTTTGAAAGAATAAAAAGTTGCAAATATTTATATAAATGGTGGCTCCAAGGCCTTTCATTAATTCAAAATGTACTTACAAAGATTGCTCTGCCCCGAAGGGTTTACACATGATATTTCTTCAGTACATCAGCGTTCCAGTGATTTTTCAACTCAGTTCCATCCGACTGCCGAAGTAGGTATGTCCCTGGCTGAAGCTCATCACAGATTTCATAGGGCCCTTCCCATGCAGCTGAGAGTTTCCCATGGATTCGGCCTTTTTGAACTGCACCAGCATTCCGAAGGACAAGGTCTCCAATTTTGAGAGGCCTTGCATGGACCCTTCGGTTGTAAAATTTGCTGATTCTCTGCTTATAAGCAGCCATTCTGTCTCGGGATGAGTCTCTTACTTCGTCGAGGAAATTGAGAGATTCCTTCATCAGTTGCTCATTCTCAGCCGAGAAGTGGTGCACTCGTAAACTCTCAGAGCCGATTTCCACTAGAAGAGCGGCTTCGGCATCATACACCAGTTCAAAAGGTGAATAGCCCGTTGCCTCTTTTTCAGTTGTCCGAAGGGACCAAAGGGTTCCTGGGAGCTCCTCCAGCCACTTGGACTTTTAATCTTCCACCCTCTTTTTGAGGGCATTTAGGATCTGTTTATTTGCAGCTTCGGCTTGTCCGTTACTTTGCGGGTGGCATACCGCTGAATATGCCAGTTTGATGCCGAATTGATCTGTATACCGCTTCAGCGGTAAGTTATCGAATTGCCTCCCATGATCAAAGACAAATACTCTCGGGATGCCGAAACGAGTGATGATATTCTGCAGATAAATTTTCTGACAGTTTGCTCTGTAATGTTCGAGGCTGCTTCGGCCTCGATCCACTTACTGAAATAGTCAACACCGACTATCAGCCATTTTTTCTGGTACACAACATCTGGAAATGGTCCGAGTATATCCAGTCCCCATTGGGCAAACGGGAGTGGATTAAGGATCGGCCGAAGATCCCTAGCTGGCTGATGGATAACTGGTGCGAATTTTTGACATTTTTCGCATTTCCGAACTAGCTCCTTAGCATCTGAGATCATGGTGGGCCAGTAATATCCGGCCCTCAATGCCTTGTGGGCTAAGGTCCTTCCCCTAATGTGGTTCCCGCAGATGCCGAGGTGAATCTCCCGTAGGATATAATATGCATCTGTTGGTCCCACGCATTTCAGCAGTGGGGCTGAGAAGGACTTTTTCAGAAGCTCCCCTCTGAAGACAACGAACCTCGAGCTGGTTCTCTTCAGCTTGGAGGCCAAAATTCTGTCTTCGGGAATTTCTCCCCGAAGCTTGAAAGCTAGGATGGGATCCATCCAGCTGGGCTCTAGGTCAGCGCAGCACACTTCAGGTGCTTCGTCGACACTTCTTTCTCGACGCACTTCCACATACACAGATCTGTTCAGCTCAGTGAGAGTTGAACTGGCAAGTTTGGAGAGTGCATCGACTTGGGTATTCTGACCCCTTGGGATCAGCTGAACCTCAAAAGTTCTCAGCTTTGAAATGACTGATTTGATCTTGGCAAGATAGGCTATCATGGAGGGCTCTTTGGCCTCGTAGCTGCCACTGATCTGATATGCAACTAGCTGAGAGTCTGTTTTCAGGCAGGCATGCTCGGCTTCCAGGGAGATGCACAATTCTAGGCCAGCGATTGCTGCCTCATATTCAGCTTCGTTGTTCAAAGCCTTAAAAGAAAATTTTAGTGCATACTCAAAGGATTTGCCATCGGGAGAGGTTATTACTACCCCTGCCCCCGAACCATTTACGGTGGAGGATCCATCCGTAAACACGGTCCAGACTTTCCTTTCATTGTCTAGCGTCTCTTGGTACGAGCATTCGGCCAAGAAATCCGCTAGAGCTTGAGCCTTGATGGCAGCTTTCGGCTGGTAGCTGATGCTGAATTCGGTGAGC
This sequence comes from Chenopodium quinoa, assembly GCF_001683475.1. Classification (NCBI taxonomy): domain Eukaryota; kingdom Viridiplantae; phylum Streptophyta; class Magnoliopsida; order Caryophyllales; family Amaranthaceae; genus Chenopodium; species Chenopodium quinoa. Next base: position 10,050,729 of record NW_018745024.1, on the reverse strand, counting down.
TTGAAAGCCCACTTGGCCAGCCTACCAGATTTTTCAACTTTGCCGAGAACTTTTTCCAGCGCCTGATCAGTTAAGACCACTATCTAATGGCAATCAAAATAGGGCCTCAGCTTCCGAGCAGCTACCACTACCGCAAAAGCGACTTTCTCGAGTAGAGGGTAGCGAGTCTCGGCATCCGTTAGAGTGTGACTGACGAAATAGATCGGTTGCTGAATTTTGCTTTCTTCCTTCAGCAACACTGCACTGATGGTGGCTGGGCTAACAACCACATACAGATACAAATTTTCTCCCTCTGCTGGGCTAGCCAGTGTTGGGAGTTGAGCCAGATGCTCCCAAAGCTGCTTGAAGGCTTCTTTTTGCTCTTCCTCCCAAACGAGCTCTTTTGTTTTCGGGAGTTTCAAGGCTTTGAAGAAAGGTAACCCCTTATCCGAAGCTCTGGAAATGAACCTCGAGAGGGCTGCCATTCTTCCGGTGAGCCGCTGAACATCCCGCTTTGTTTTCGGCTCAGGAAGGTCGAGCGCTGCTTTAACTTTGGAGGGATTGGCATCAATCCCCCTCTTGCTGACCATGAACCCAAGGAATTTCCCTGACTTCACGCCGAAGACACACTTCTTCGGATTCAGCTTCATTTGATGCTTTCTTAAGGTGGCGAAGGTTTCAGCCAGGTCTTTAACATGGTCCTCAGTTTTTTTGCTTTTGACGATCGAATCGTCAACATAGACTTCCATGTTTCGGCCCTTTTGATCGGCGAAAACTTGATCCACCAGCCTTTGATAGGTTGCCCCCGCATTTTTCAATCCGAAGGGCATCATTTTATAATTGTACACCCCGACGTTCGTGACGAATGCCGTCTTTGCTCGATCGTCGGGGTGCATGAAGATCTGATGATACCCCGAGAATGCGTCCATGAAACTAAGCAAGGCATGGCCACTTGTCGAGTCGACTAGCTGATCGATCCTCGGCAAGGGATAGAAATCCTTCGGACAGGCCTTATTTAGGTCCGTGAAGTCAACGCACATCCTCCAGGTACCATTGGCCTTCTAAACCATCACCACATTTGCCAGCCATTCCGGATATTGACAAGGCTCGATGAAGCCTGCCTCCAGCAACTTTTTGACCTCGGCTGCAATGTCTCGGTTCTTATTAGCGGAGTAATTCCGCTTCTTTTGCTTAATTGGTCGACACGTTGGGTCAACATTAAGCTTATAGGAGATGAGGTCTGGACTTATCCCGGGCATATCAGCTGCCGAGAAAGCAAACACATCTCTGTTGTCCCAAAGGAGCTGAATAAGTTCACAACGGGTGTTCGGATCAAGGTCCATCCCGATTGTTACACATTTCTCAGCGTCTCCTTCGGTCAACTCGACCGTTTTAGTCTGCTGGTCCATGTCCATTGCTGATGGACTGGACTCTTCACAATCTGGCCTGATGTCTATGTCAGCAGGCGTCCCAGACTTTTTGTTCTTCGGCTGGCTCTCTGAGTCTTTCGGCTCAGATGAAGAGCTAGCCTTTTCCCTTTCTGGCCCTTTTTCTCTGGGCACAGAACCTTGGGCCGAAGCACTTAGGCCTTTCGGCTTTTTTGTGCTTGGATCTCTTTCTTTTTCTTTCTTCTCCTCATCCTTGTCATCGTCATATGGGCGACTAGTGGATGGCTTGAGGTAGTTGCACCTTCGGGCGTCCTTTTGGCTGCCCTGGATCCTTTCGGGGAAGCCGGCGTCTGAGACGTAAATCATCAGCTGATGATAAGTTGAGACGACCCCTTGGATCTCGTGAATTATGGGTCTCCCCAAAATCTCGTTGTACACTGAAGGAGCGTCAATGACCAAAAATTCAGTCATGACATTCCTGACTGCCTCATCGCAGCCGATGGTGACAGGAAGTGTCACCTTCCCATCTGGATAAGTTGAAGCCCCATTGAATCTGGATACCGGGTAGGGTACCGGCGTAAGGTGCTTGGGCTTCAGCTTGATTTGATTGTAGGCCTTTCGGAACAGAATGTTTGCTCCGCTGCCACCGTCAACAAGGACCTTGCTGACGTCGTGGTTGGCCACCGTGGCGATGATCACCAACGAATCCTCGTGAGGGAACGTTACCCCCCGGCAGTCGGCGGCTGTGAACGTCATGTTCGGCACCGGCGACTGGGGAGGCTGAATGTCAGCGTTGTTCACCTGGTGGGTCAGAGCCCTAAGGTGTCGCTTGTGTTCCCTCCGAGAGCATATTCCTCCCGAGATAACATTGATCAGAGAGAATTTTCCCTCCGCATTTTTAATGTTCTTCAGGGGGAAGTCGAGGTCTTGCCGAGAGTCCTTTCCTGACTTCTCGGCCTCCTTTTTCTCGCGGTGATCCGCGATGTATTTTTTCAAGTATCCCTTCCGGACCATGTCCTCGATCTGGTCCTTCAGCTGGATACACTCCTCAGTGTTATGTCCCGGAGATTCGTGGAACTCGCACCACTGATTTTTATTTTTTCGCTGATACCACTCTGGGAGTGGTCTCGGCTTTCGGTAACTCTGCTCTTCCTTCGTCACGCTGTAAATTTTGGCGCGTGGAAGAGAGAGCGGAGTGTAGGACTCGTATCTGCCTGTGTATGAGGCAGATTTTTCCTTTTTCGGCTCGTTGGCCGAAGATTGTTCCGAGGCCTTGGCCTTTCCCTTTGTCCTCTGGCCTTGGCCTTCAGACAAGGGTGTTTGTTTTTGCTTACCTCCCCCAGATTGAGATAGGGTTTTTGTTTTGTTCCACTCTTCGGCTCGGGTGAATTTATCCGAGGCGTTCAGAGCTTCCTCCAAGGTCTGCGGGGTATGCATGACCATGAAGTCTAGGAACTTCCCAGGCTGAAGGCCATTCTACATTGCAAAAACGGCTAGCCCCTGGTCCAGCTGAGAGACGCTGGATGACTCGTTGCTGAAACGGGTCAGATAGTCTCGGAGGCTTTCGGTCTCCCCCTGTTGCAGACCCATGAGTTCTGCAGTAGTCTTCTCTCGGCGGTTTGCCGTGGAAAACTTGCTCCTAAATTTGGAGGACAGATCATCCCACCCTGTTATAGAGCCTTGCTTCACTCCCTTGGAGATCCATGCTTGCGCGACCCCCTTGAGAGTGGTTGGAAAATATTTGCACCAAGTCGCTTCGGACCTGGGGCAAAGATGCATATGAGCCTCATACGAGGCAATGTGGTCCTTCGGATCCGAAGTCCCATCATATGTGATGTGCGACGGTATTTTAACCGTGGGCACGTGCTCTTCCAGTATCCATTGCTCGAATGGGGAACTGGTGGGTAGCATAACGGCCTTGCCCTTGTTCCTGGCCGAAGGGACTGCGCTCCGCCCTCTTAGAGAGGTAGGAGTGGTTTTCGTCCCTGGCTGGGAAGTCTGGACCTTGGCTGCGGGGAACGAGAGGCGACTGTGCACGCTCGGTTCCTTGCCGCCGAGTCGGTCGAGGACGCTTCGGCGAACAGTCTCAGGTTGCTCTCGGCGAGCAGATTCTGGCCGAGAAGCTGAGCTGCTTCTTTTATGCGTTTCTGGTCGAGAGGTTGAGGATCCTCTGAAAAATTGAGGGTTCTTTTTCCTCTCTCTTTCAATTCTCTAGGAATCCTCTTCCCACTTTTCCAGTTCCTGGAAGGAAGGAGGTTCCCCACCATCATGGTCTAGCTTCCTCCGCTGATGCCGGGTATGCGGAGGAGTTCGATCGCGAGGTGGAGGCATGTTTTGTGCCCTCATTGCCTCCATGAGCACTGCCAGCGCTCTCGCCACCTCCTCCGAGCTGGGCCCCGTCAAAGGGGTCCTCGGCTGAGTGTGGGAATGAGAGCGGACGGTCGATGGTTGGCTTTGGGGCACTGAATGAGTCCTATGATTGGACTGACCTCTGCTAGACCGAGAGGGACTCGGCCTATGATGAGAGTTGTGAATTACGGGAGAAAGGGAATCCTCCCTGTATGATCCTCCCCCCGAACTGGCACCCTTGGGAGAGTTTCGGTCCGGTGAGGGCGATGGTGTAGGAGTTTTAGGCTTTTCGCCTGCTCCTTGACGGAGGCTTTTGCTCTTGCGGTTCTTAGCCATTGCTACTAAGATGATTGCAAGATGATTTTGATTAGAAATTTGGCTTAAAGATTTTTGAAAGTCTTCCCCACAGACGGCGCCAAATTGTTTCGGATGAAAACAATGGGGCCTTGCCGAAGGCCCGCTGAAGTGGCTGAAGACTGGTCCGGTCCAATTGATGCTGGGCCGAAGGTTTCCTGCACAACTAAAACACGTAAACTAGCCTCGGGGGTGGATCCGAGGAAGACCCCTCCGATGCCGAAGTCAAACAGTGTTTAGAAAGAGAAAGATGTGCAAGAGATTTGATGCTTGAGGCTTTGTTGTGTTGTCCTATGAATGAATGAATTGAAGGCTTTTATACCTTTGCACATGATGAGAGGAGAGCAATTGGGCCTTTAAATAGTCATGGGCTGACCATGGCAATTCGGACCAAAGGACTCTTGGTTGACTTGGCTTGATTGGAGGCTCGGGCCTTGACCTTGGAATATGAAGTCATTTAGTGACCAGGCTCAATAAGATAATTGGACCCAAATACATGACTAGGCCCAATTAGATAAATTGAACCCAAACACGTAGTATTAATAAATAGTTTATGAAACGACATACTCCGAACATAAAGCACATTTTTTAAGAACTATACAAAGTACGTGATTGTATATATTAGGAAGAGGAAATATAACAGCACGGTCATTTAACCTGCTAATATCTTTCTCCATTTTGTTATAAATAAAAATTTCGAAGTAAAATATGTATACACAACTTTCCATGCTATTTTTTCAGCCAAGTAAACACTTAGAGCCTGTTCTCATACATTGAAATTCAATTCAGTTCAGTTCAGTTCAGTTCAGCTCAGTTCAGTTCAGTTCAGTTCAGCTCCTAATTTCCTTCTCTTATAAAATATTCAGTTCAGTTCAGTTCAGCTCAGGTTAGTTCAGCTCAATTCAGCTTAGTTCATTTCAGTTCATTTCAGCTAAGTTCAATCAATGAGAACAGACCCTTAATTTACCAAGATAAGCTAGCTCTAGTGGTAAGATTGTCACCTTTCAACCTTGAGGTTGTGGGTTCAATTCCTATTAGAGACACTTTGAGAGTGGGGATCCCTTACCCTTCCTCCTCATTCCCAAAGTATTTGACCCACAAATACTAAATAAAAAAAAAACCGTGAGGGTTGAGCTACGATCAGGAACTTTTTCTTTACCTAAAAAAAAAAAAAGTAAACACTTAATTTGCGTAACGTAAGCATAGAAGTAATGTGCACAACACAATAGAATGCATATATGCTATGTATAGGTTGGAAAAGCAAGCATATTGTTGTTGCTTTTGAATGGGGAAAGAATCGAACATGTTGAATATTGAAGCATGCACAAGGTGTGCGTACCACTAGTCCAGCACGATGAGCCACCGGTTTGTACAAATTTTCAATCACGTAACAAGCCAAAACCTCATCTTAAATTTACTAATTGACGCCACATCATCAATATGCCCTTTTATCTCTCCTTTCCCACGAATTTAACTATCACCCCTAGCTTAGCATTATGGAAAGTTGTGATGGTAAAGTTCGTCTAGATATCTATAATTACACCAATTGGTTTCTCGTACTCCGTATTACTTAAGTCCTATTTTTTAGAGTTGTTTTGCTCTGTCTTGCACTATTTTGTTCTATTGAAATCTTCTCTGCTTTGTTCTATTCTGTTAAAATATGCTCTACTCTGTACAACAGTATGTGAAAGCCCTGCTCTGCCAGAAGCTCAAAAGAACAGGAATTGTATTGTAATACTCTCGTTTTATGCTCCTAAAATATTTTTTCTAAATACTTGTGAAAAACCAAAACGTGACCTTAAAAAAGAAATGAAGTGAGTAAAGCTTAAGTCAAACATCAATTACAATTGATTAGCCACATCAGTGTATTTGTCATGCATTACTTAAGAAACTATAATTAATTACTTTCTCTGTTTTTTTAAATGTATCACTTTATAATTGCGGCATCTTAGACATTTTTTGGAGTAGAAATTAAAGAGATAAAAGAGAAAAAATATAAAGGGTCGTCGATATGATAGGAGAGTGATAGAGAGAATTTATTAACTAAAAGGGAAGAAGTATATAAATAAAACTAAGTACTCCATATTAATTATTTAATTTACATGATGAACTAAAAAAACCCTTATTTTGATCCAACTTATTTATTTATCTAAAACAACGAATTTTTAAAACGGAGTCAAATTCGTACATTTTTCAAATTTGAAATTCGAACTAAATTACCATCCCTGAATACAAGGCATTTACCATTACTGGGATCGCGAGCCGTACCCGTAACACATCAAAACCCAATACCCCGTACAAAAAATGGTCCCGGCAGACAGAAACCCGATTATAACAAAAACGCCCAACCTAATTGACAAAATAGTCCATCCCATAATTCCATTATTTCTTCAACCAAACTTAACACGTCTTCTTCCTTCTCCTAACCCCATATAAGTCCCCTTAACCCCCCTTTAACTATTCTTCCCAGAAAACAAAACCAATTTCAACATCCCCCCCAAAACCACTCCAACCACCCTCAAAACCACCATTACCACCCCCAAAACTACCCTCAAAACCACCCCTAAAACCACTCATTTCATTTCAATGGGACACTACAAACTTCCAAAGAGAATAATCCTAGTACGACACGGCGAAAGCCAAGGAAACATCGACACAAAAGCATACTCAGTAACACCCGATCACAGCATCCCTCTTACTTCCGACGGAATTAACCAAGCTCGTGAAGCTGGGAACTCAATCCGTCGTTTACTCGACACTTCCTCTTTCTCCGCTGATGCCGCCGCTGCTTGGAGAGTGTATTTCTATGTGTCCCCTTATGAACGGACTAGATCCACTCTCCGAGAGATCGGACGGTCGTTTCCGAGGAGAAGGGTGATTGGGGTGAGAGAAGAGTGTAGAATTAGAGAGCAGGATTTTGGGAATTTTCAAGTTGAGGAGAGAATGATGGCTATTAAACAAACTAGAGAGAAATTTGGGAGGTTCTTCTATCGTTTTCCTGAAGGGGAATCTGCTGCTGATGTTTATGATCGTATTTCAAGTTAGTTCTTCTCTCTCTTTGTCTTTATTCTTTGAATTTTTAGTGTGTTGTGTTATTTGGGTGTTTTTGTTTGATGGGTGTTTAATTTGAATGTTTATTTTTCTGGGGTTTTAGAGTTAGTCCTTCTCTCTCTTTCTCTTTATTCTTTGAATTTATAGGTTTTTGTGTTATTTGGGGTGTTTTTGTTTGATGGGTGTTTGATTCGAGTGTTTATTTTTCTGGGGATTTAGAGATTTTGCATATATTTTGATGATGATTGCATTAAGTGATCGAGTAGTTTTACTAGTTTGTGATCATTTATAGTCTTAGCTAAGGGGAACTCCTACTATTCAAGAACTCGGGTCGAATTCCGTCTATATCATTGCTATGTGTGCTTTCGATTTCTTGTTAATGGGGGTTTAAAGTAAAATGTGTAGGTAGCTTATAAGATTTGAAGGTATTGATAGTATTTGTAGGAAATGGGTGATAAAAGTTTTGGAGATTAATTGTTCTTAGAGATTTAATGTAATGTTTGTTGAGGTTGAGGCTTTCTTCTAAAAGTAGTCACCTTGATCTTGTCATTGCCTTGTCTTATTCATTGGTATTAGGTGGAATTGTGGGCGTTGTTTGATGTAATTTTCATGGGATTTAGACTTTGGATTATTATTGCTGTATTTAATTCTGGGGCTGAGATTTCTATCTGAAAAGTCAACGAGTATTTATGTTGGGAAAAAGTCAACGAAGATAAGAAATTTTATGTGTTGAAGATTATTTATTATGCTATTGGGAAGAATTATATTTATATCAAAGTGTATCATGGTTTCTTGTTTGGGTAAATTGGATCATACGACCTGCAGTTTACCAGATTTGGTATAATTTATGAGTTGTGTCCATGTTAAGGAAATCTCTTGGTGAGATAGTGCATTTGAGTATTTGATGAGTTAGTTACACATCTACTCTCTCTGCTTGTTTTAAAAAATTGACGAGATTTGACGGAATCCAGGGCAGTTAGTGTTTGTATTGATGGAGAATTGTCTTTGCGAGTGGCTATTGAATATAAAAAACAAAGGAGTGTCGTGAAGATTGACGGATTCTTTTTTATATATTATCAATAACTAGGTAAATTCTTTCTTTTGTAGATTCCCGAGTATTCTGCTGAACAATGAACATAGTCGACTAACCAAGAGAAAAACCTTATAATGCATAGAAATATTCCACTTTGCAGGAAATGTGGACAATATCAAATGTTTGAATATGATAATTTGGAGGGAAATAGAGGGATAGATTCACTACTTTTTTGGAAATTGACTTTAAGGAGAGGGAATTCCTTCCTTTATTGCTTAGAATTGGAAGGAAAATGCTAGCTTACTTAATAATTACTCCATCCCCTCCCTTCTTTTCTCTTTTATTCCATCTCTTTCCTTCCACAATAGTTAATTAGTCATCCAAACAAAGTGCTGAAGTATCATGTTATACATGTGAAATTATGTTTAATCATTGGTCTTTTGAGCTGTAATGGCAATACAATAGTAATTATGCTTGAAAAGGTACAGATTATATGCCTTTGAGTGAGACATCTAGTAGATTGTTTCTGGCTTTCTGCATACTTTTACTCTTCACTTAACCTCAAGTACCCGGATTGGATTGATACTTCAATGTTGCTGTAGACACTTTGACACTTCATTTCTTGCCAGAATCAGGAATCTATTCACAAATTAGTCAAATTGACACTTGAACACATACATAATTACCCAAGTTCGAGTTACATAGATCACTTCATATGCATCCATATATGGACTCTGAGTGCATTTATTTATGGAGTCTTATTTTGTGTGGCTAGACTGCTAGAGGTACTAAGTTATTTCTCTACTTAATTTTAATTTTTATATTTTTTGATGAACTTTTTGTCTAACTTAAGAATCAAGATGTGAACCATTAGTCTTTCACTAATCACTATGATGAAGTAGAATAATTCAATTCTGCTGCTTGCGTATGGAGTGCCTTATGGTTGGAGGATGGGTAAACAATCTAACAGTTACAGCTCTGAAGGAGAACTCTGGAGTTGGAAAGAGTCCAATTAGTAGTACTTCTTACTTAATAGTGTTAATCATGTTTCTACTTGATGACAACTTCCCCTCCTCGTGCTCTTTATGCTTATAATATACAAATCCTTTTTCTTATCAGTATACTCTGTTTTTATAGTGGCGGTAATAAGTTTGTTTCTTTGTGAAGAACTTTCCACAATATGATACTCTAGACTCAGTTTGTATCAAGTCTTTGTGCTTGCCTTCCTTTGTACTCAGATTAAAAAAGTATCACGAGAGAATAATTTTCCCCGCAATGCAAAAAGAATTTGAGCACTCAAAGCTGTGTCAAGACTCAAGATGGCTGCTTGTTTGAAAAATAAATTTCTTCAGAGCATGGCTCTGATCAAGTTTGAAGGGTCCCTGCTGTTCTTGGTGACAACGTGAAGCCATTTTGCTATTATATATAATCTGTTATTCTATGATTCTAGCTCTACCATATCTCAAGTCTTGAAAATATTTGGTCAACCAACTCCACCCCTTTACTTCATACTGCAGTTTCTTGAAAATTATGGATTTGTGCGACTGTGGATAGTTGTTCCCTCTAAACTTCCAAAATTGTCATGCTTCTGTTTTCAGTTGATTTTGTATTAGCAAGCATTTGGTATCATATAACTGAGCTTTAAGCAAATTGCAGGTTTCATGGAGTCATTATGGAGGGACATAGACATGCACCGACTTCAGCATGACCCTGACCATGAACTTAACCTTGTAATTGTAACACACGGTTTATTATCACGTGTATTTTTGATGAAGTGGTTCAAGTGGACAGTTGAACAGTTTGAGTACCTTAATAATCCAGGAAACTGTGAATATCGAGTGATGGAGTTAGGCGAGGGGGGAGAGTACAGCCTGGCTATCAACCACACAGAGGAAGAGTTACTGGAATGGGGACTCTCTCCTGAGATGGTAGCTGACCAGAAGTGGAGGGCCCATGCTAAGAGGGGTGAATGGAATGAAAAATGCACTTGGTACCTCGATAGCTTCTTTGATCATCTAGAAGATTCAGACCATAGTGCAGATGACGATTCCAGCCCTTATTCTGGGAAAGATGGTCAACTTGGTGGACTAAAAGAGAGCTGCAATAATCATGTTGAAGGTGAAGAACATAAACCTATCAATTGTTGATCTATTCCTTTACTATACTTTGTACAGGCAGGTGCTTCATTGGTTGCAGATTCTTTTATTCAACTATCATATATAATCTCATACAACCTGCTTACCATGTATACTAAATTACTAACTGAATGGGGTTGAATATCGGATATTGTCCTTTATATAGCCCTTGATTGTATTCTTTGTAACAATTTGCTTCATTATAGTGTCCTGTGTTTAGATTTTATTTAAAAATTTCTTGTGTAATGTCTCATTGTTGGAGATTGTATTTTGAAGAAAAAGAATTTAAACATATATTCTCATCAACATATGGACATTTGAAGTACGTTGTATTTTATTTGACAAGCTTATGCAATCTATATTTTGTGGCAACCACACATTCTGAAAAATATTGTAATAAACTACCTTATAAAATACTAAATGTTGTAAGTAGTTACCCTTTGTTGGATTTTCCCCATTGACTAAGTTATTCGTCGTTGATCCAAGCAAGTGCTTGTCATGTTGATTTGAAATCCTCATTTCTCAACCTTTTGTTTCTCTTTTCAAACCCTAAATTTGCTTTACCATCCATATTTTTTGCAAAGTAAATGATTGACAAGGGATTTTAACTTTGATTGGCGTGTTGCACACCTGACGAAAGTAAACCTAACTACACCACTAACTATGTAAAAGGGCAAGTAAGGGTCGGATCCCAAAATACTATGGTTCAACCAATCATAACGACTCAAGCAATTACTAAGAGAATTTCGATAATACAAACAACCAAGATCAAGCATCACCACGAATATAATCAGTACATAGTCATTCTATCCCTAACATAAAAGTCTCTCTCGAGTTATCAATGGTTTCTCTAATCACAATCAAGCCAACTCTCGTGGTATCGACATTAAACACATCATTTAACTTCCTAATTATTCATTCAACTACTCTCGTGATGACTTTCAAACCCTTAATTGATTTATTCAAACCCGTTAGAATCCAACTCTCGTTGCGATAAAAACAATGGATTATAACAATACTACTTATCTCTAATATAGTATTGGCATAATCACAATCTCATGTCAATTGCAATTATCATTAAAGAATTTTAAAAAATAATTCATGCATCAATCATATTCAATTCGGGTTAAGAAAACAAGAACAAGAATCAAAGAAAACATAATTAATTAATAATAAAAGAAATTAAAGAGAGTAAGAAAGTACCAAATCTTGAATTGCAAAGGAAATTAAGTTCTAGAGAGCAAAATAGGTCTAAGAGTTCATCTCATAAAACTAAGAAAATAAAGAATTATTTATAATCTTAAATTTCCTAAAATACGTGTCCAGGCACAGACATGCAAAAATAAGGCATGGACGTGCCTGACTGCACACATCTACAGTTTCTTCGTTGGGGCACAGGCACGGACGTGTCTGCATAACAACTCCATGGCATCTTCCGCAACAACACGGGCGTGTCTTCTCAAGGGCATGGACGTGCCCCCTCTCAAAATCGAGGCAGTAGCTACACTAACTTTTTCATCAATGAGGCACGGACGTACCTGCACAACATCGTGCTTCACTCGCACCTACACGTCCACGCCCGCACAAAGGCATAGACACCATACTCGAGCACGAGCGTGCCTCTATCGAGCATGGACATGCTTGGACATTTTTCTTCTTTTCTCAGCTTCTTTACTTCCTTTCTTGACTAGGCACATCCATGCTTTATCCAACATGGACGTACTTGATTTGAAAACTTCTCCAAACGAACTTAGATTCAATCATTGATCGTCGTGAGTCTTGGTTTAGGTTCGTAATACCATAAAATCACCAAAATTAGATTTGTTAATCCTGAATTACATCAAAAATAAAAAAAATAAAAAATAAATAAAATAAAAAATCTACCCATAAAACCACAAAGTCATTGCAGTTAAACCAAATCAAGCCAAAATGAACCAAAATCAGCTGAATTGGACTCAAAAAATAACTAAAATGACTTTGAAAATATGCACACGATATATCAAACTTAAAAAAAAATTGAAGAATTTCAGCTGGATGATTATTCATTATCGTCAAAAAGGATAAAAGGGATGCAATAAGGCTTTGTTTGGTTCAATATTAGTAAAGGAAAAGAAGAGAAAGGATGGGAAGGGAAAAAAAAAAAAGGAAAGGAAGGTGATTTTCCAATACTTGGTTGATGAATAGAAAATGAAGAAAAGAGAAAGGAAATTACTTTTATTTTTCTCTTTCCAGTCAAATTCCTCCGATTTTGGGAGGAAAGGAAAGCCAAAATTTTGTTAAGAGAGTTTCCTCCCACTTACCTTCATTTCCTTTAAATTTTTATGTTATTTATTCAACCAAATATGGAAATTTGATTAAAACAATTTCCTTTCTTTTATTTTTCATCCAAATTCCTTCGACCAAAAAGGGCCTAAAAGTGTGTGAGAAAAAGGGAGTAAGGGTGAAAAGGATGGAGAATGGGGCATTAAAAGTCATGTGGCAAGCACAACCTTGGATTAACATTGGAGAACTTAGTTAATGGAGAAATCCTTTAGAGGATACCATCTTACAGCATTTAGTATTTTTTTTAATGAAAATAATATTATAATGCATTAATATAATTACTATTATTAAATCGCATTATATATATGAGAGCTTGCCTCTAAAAAGCTTAAGTTGAGAGACATGAAACACATTATTAGTTTTAGCATAGCTAGACAACTGTAGTTTGAAAGCAATCTTCCCATCAATAGCTACTGTAACCTTGAAAGACACAAACAACTTATTATTACCCTTGAATGAAACTTAAGCCAAACCCAGTTATTGACTGCAAATGATCTCTTAAATCTTCTTTTTCTGCTTGATTCTTCCAAGTTTTTGCCAAATTTCCTTTAGGAATTTGAAGTATTTTTTCCCTACTCTAAATAATTTTTGCAACACTTTCAGGTATATTATCATTTTTATTATACTTATGTTCATTATTATAAAATGTTTTTGACATATTGTTTTGGCGATTGTTATCGAATATTTTTAAATAAATTCTTTTCAATATTTTTATAATAATGATATTTATTTTTATCTTTTCAATAGTTCCAATTTGAAGTCAGAATTGACAAAAAATAATCAAAAAGCCTCGTTTTGCGTGTTTCACATCAATTGAGGTATTTTTTAGTAGGAAAAACGAGTCATTTGCGAACATTTTTTTCAATTCTGACCTTAAATTGGACTCATAGGGTCAAATAAAATGCCCAGTTTTGGAGGTAAAAAAACAATTTTGTTTTTGATTTTTTTTTTGTAAAAGTAATAAATAAAAAAAAACCTTTTTATTATTATGAAATTACGAAACATGTTCAAATAAGCCCAACTTCACATACATAAACCCTTGCTTTTATACGTATTTATCTTTCGCATATTTATAATAAGAATAAAGAGAACCCTGATTTGATTTCTCTTTGTTTTGGTGCCGACAAGAAATAATTTAAAGTTTTAATCTTATTCAAGAAAAGAAAAAGCGAAAAAAAAATATAATTATGGAGATTTATGTAGATTGGGACTATTTATCCCTTCCACGATTTGTTAATCCATTTCTTCCCATGCTTTTTGGCCACAAAACTCTAATTCTTCATCTACAAAATTTCCCACAAATTAATTTCTTAGATTTTATAATCCATTTTATTTGCGTTAATATTTTTTTCAAATTGCTTTCATTTATATATATATATATATATATTTTAATTCTTTTTCAAAATTTGAAAATTTCTAACGATAAAATATTATGAACGACAAATATGGTGGATTTCATGGTCACCGTACGTGGTTTGTTTTTGACATCTTGTTTTGGCGGTTGTTATCGAATATTTTCAACAAATATTTTTTAATATTTTTATAATAATGATTTTGTTTAAAGTTTGATTAGCGGCATAAGACTCAGGAAAGTAGACAAAATTTGAACTTTTAAGCATTGTTATCTTTAAAATTGTGTATCAATTAATATAAGTCCTTTCACGGAATAAACAGGGTATTTATAATGAGTGTGTACTATTAGAGGTTAACGTAAAATGTATCATTTTAATTGGATAATCATTGTGAAAAGAACATGTGTCATTATCAAAATAAATCTTTAATCTTTATTATTATGACTTAATAAAGTTTGAACTAAATGTATGTTCCTTCACGGAATAAATAGAGTATTTATAGTGAGTGTGCTACTAAAGGTTAACCTAAAATGTATCTTTTTGATGGGATAATCAACAAAAGGACATGTGTCATTATTGAAAGATATTTTGGTCAATTCATTGTGAATAATATTTCTTGGGTTTTATAATTTTTGTACCAATACGCCCTTAGAAATATAGTATAAGTATGGCAAATATGCTGCCACATGTCCTACTATAACATGCCAATTTGGCTGAAATGTGTCAATTAGTGATTGAGTCATGTGGCGGCTGAAATGAACAATTTGTGTGCATTCTTGTTAGCCCCCTTAATGTTAGTTTGTTGATTCCTTAGTCAAGCTATTATCTTACTCATGAGAGTTATGCTTGACATTAGTGGCGGATCTAGAAACCAGAAAATAATAAATGGGGGTCCAAAATAAATTTATAAAGGGGCACTATTGGTGTCCGATGGACGGTGCCAAAGTCGGGTTGGGCAGCGGCAGATCAGATGTGAGAGTAGCAAATATAGGTGTCTGTTTCACTGTTTGTATTTGTGGGTTCCTGGAGTTGGAGAGATAAAATTAGAATATGGGCCCTAATCTCTCGTGAAAAGTGATTAGATGGCCAACAATTTTTGTAAAAAAAAACATTATATTTTATATCTAGTTGTTTTGGACTCTTGGTTAGTCGGTCTTTAAGTGATGACATTAGAAATAGGGTCCAAATTTATGGGTTTTTCTTCTTTTAATCTATATAGGCCTAATGGACCTGATTTATTTTTTACAAAATAGGGATGCAGCTGCTCCCCACCTGGGCTTTATAGGTCTGCCCATGCTTGACATTGCACAAATAGTCCCTTAGATTACATGTTTGAGACTATGAAAGTCCCTTGATTACATTTTTGAGACTATGAAAGTGAATTAAGACGTGTTTGGTACTTCGTAGTAACTTTTAAGTAGTTTTTTTTGGGTAGCTTAACCAAGTCAGGTAGCTTTTGTCAAAAGTTAATATTATTAGCTTTTGAAAGTTAGAGGTAGTTTTTTTTTTTTTTTTTTTTTTTTTTTTTTTTTTTTTTTTGCCAAAGCAACAACTAATCAACCGACAATCGCTACTTTACCAAACACTCAAACTTAATTATTCATTTTCACAGCTAACAATTTGTTGACAGCTAACAAATACCACTAAAGCTACATTTTGCCCAACATCGCCCTAATACATGTTTTAGGACTTTAGGTGATTGGATGCACCCTTGGAGCCATATTTATATTAATAGAAACTTCATGCAAGAATGCATGAACAATTCCTGTGTTAAAACAAATGCCTACTATGTCTCATATGCCACTATTCAAAACGAAAACAGCCCTTTCAAAGACTGGAATAAAAATCTTTCAAAAATAATTTTGGTACTCCCTTGTAAATTTCTGTTTTTTTTACAATAATCTTATTCCTCCATTTAAAGCCACAAGCCAATTCTTGCCCTTCATGATCTAGCTAAATTGAAACCAATGCAAATGTAAATGTCAACTTTTAGCAATCATACATTGCTTTCTCCATTCAAACTATCAACTCAAGTACAAACTGTCCAAGACAGCGAAACCAGCTGCAACTCCACCCTCATCTGATGAAGAAACCTTTGTCCGCATCAAGTAACCACATTGCTCATTTATGATAATATTCTCTTTGTTTCTGCACATTACGGAAATCTTGGTGAGATATAACCATTGCAATATTTGTAAATTTAAGCCAATATCCACGCTATGTCGCGGTAGTGCTTTTCTAATACCACTAAATAGTAAATATAAATTGGTAATAATATTTATACAGAAAAGCACATGGGTGAAGTTCATTACAATGAACATTGAAATGAAACTTATTTCATAAAATTTGATACATTCATTACTCTTGGGTCTTTACTTGTATTACCAAATTTGAGATAAATGTCCAAAATTTTGTATGTGAATGAGATGTTGCATGACTACGATTTGAGAGAAAACTTTTTTTTAGGGGGGAGGGGGTGTTCATTCTGCTTCTTTATATCTCCTTAACTCCTTTTCATTGCACGAGTGTATATTATGACAGCTAATGAAGAATAAAGTTGAGTGTGTAGTTAAATACCTTAAATAAGCACCATATATTCCTAGCTCTGATATAGCATGATCTTTGTGAAAAATGCCTTCTCGTACCAGAAGTGCTGGGAAAACAGTCGGAAAAATCCTTTGCATAAGGATGTACGCAGCATCTTCTTCGGATCCTCCCTTCTGTATTCTTAGCATTGCTTCCTTCACCTCATTCCCATAAATGTTGTTTCCTGTGTAGAATGATAATAAAAATATCACAAATTACATACATATGAAAAAGTACTCTAATCAAATCAGAAAATCTGCAGATAATAGTACCTCCGCCTTCTCTTTGCGGTTTCATCACGTATAACTCAGGTCTTTCGATTGCATCAGTAATTATTTCAGTATCATCTAAACTCCA
Source organism: Chenopodium quinoa (assembly GCF_001683475.1). Lineage (NCBI taxonomy): Eukaryota > Viridiplantae > Streptophyta > Magnoliopsida > Caryophyllales > Amaranthaceae > Chenopodium > Chenopodium quinoa. The sequence continues at coordinate 10,033,823 of NW_018745024.1, read as the reverse complement.
TAAGCCTGCAAAGCATTTTCGCAATTTGGCAATGTCTTCTTTGTCATCGAGGAACCTGCTTTCAAAGCAAGGGCAAGCTAAGATTCAGAGTTCAGGATGCTTTTCATATATAATAATAATAACAATAATAATATGGTGAGCATCAAAGGCTGACTTTTACAAAATATATTTCAAATTTCTAGGATTTCAGTACATCAAAGATAAATTTTCATGTATAAACATGCATGCATAATAGACTTCAGCAAGTGAAAAAGTTAACTATGCAAGGAATTTATTAGTTCTTGCAGTTTCAAACACAAATTTATAGCTGAAGGTACACAAGGATTCAATTTGAGTTAAGCATGTGCATCAAAATTAAGAATTACCTTTCAAGCACATTGGGTTTTGCAAGCTCCTGCTGAATCTTCTTGGTACCTGCTAAATGGTATGCAATAGACGGACACTTCACAGCACATGACTGCTCTATCAATTGCCTAGCTCTCCATTCCTGCAAAGCATAATCTACTATAACATTAGAACTGAAGTGTGGCAGCCTGTGGCTGATCCATAGTTAGAATTAATTTCAATGTTAGGTGATGGGTAAGAGTCGGCAAGTAATAAACAGATCAGAAGGAAACATTTTTTATCCAATAAAACTGACCCCTAAAATATCGCAAGCTATGCCTTGCTAGCTGTTGATGATTCACCCTCAAAGTGATACAAAAAAAATCTTCTTCTAATTATGCATTTATAGTTGCTCAGGGGTTTTGACATATTCTTGCATACAGCAGGCACCAAATTATAGACAGAGAGCAATAAATTTCTCATAAAATATGCAACGAAGCATCATAAATTGCAGCAGTGGAACTAACCAACTCAGAAGGATAATCAGTAGGCGAATAACCAGCTCTAAAATACACCACTGCAACTGCCTCCCCATTTCTGCAAGTGTTCAATGATTCACGTTAGAAATTTAAAGTGATAAAAACCTCAACACACCCTTCTCCTGTAGTAATAGTAAGGAAATTCAAAGCAGGAAGAGGAAGAAGAAAGGCATAGTGTCCATGTGATGACATACACAGCAAGTGTTCCGTCAGGCAGTAACTTGCCTTCTGCATCAATTTCTGCTAACGTCTTCCTGATAGATGTAACACCATGTGTATTATACAGTTAAGAAAAACAGAGGCACAATGATATCATGACAGTATAAAAAGCCATGAAATGGTTTGTGAATATCAGTTCAAATATTCACCCTCACCATCTTAATAGTTTAGACGCAATTGGTTGACCATTCAAAATAACACAGAAATGTGATTACGCTGTTAATAAACCATCTAAGTTGAATGCGCTTGAATAATGAGAGCTTTACAACAACCATCTTTACACATGTTTTGTTAGACAAAGAAAAAGGATATATCTCCCTCAATACATCTGAAAGCCAAAGCTGGTCATACATGTTGCGTTCCTCAGCTTGAACCACAACAAGAACAACAGCCCTGCAGAAATTAACAGTTCCATAGGTTATACAAGAGCACGTGCGATCAGGAACAGAAGAGCTTAAATTGAAAATTAACCTTGGATTATTGTACTCTCGCCAAGCTTCAGCTAATGCCTTAGCGAATTGTTGAACAGAAGCATTTTCAGGGACCTTTCTGAAGTCTAATTGAAGCTGATTTCCATAGAGACCAAGCAAGTTCCTACATTTTAAACTCCCATCTGTCAGCTAGAACTACTTTTGTAACTAAAAGAAATGCATATACCATTAGCAGACGGCGGTATACTTGAATTAATTCAGGGCCCTTTAGTTAAAATTTAGTAATTAGTAAACATTATGTAATCAACAGGGGAAGCAGGAATTCATACTACCTGTGAAGGTCACTGACAAGACACATTAGCCCAGCAAATGAAGATGAGATTGTGTTGAACTCTATTTGGAGAAGTGATTTTGTTTGTGCATCAAGCATGTAATCTGATCGATGTAAGCCCAAACGTATTTCCTATATTTATTTTCGAATCAGATTAGACCTCAAATTTCTCAATGGTATAACCATTATTTTTTCCCGCGCTGGTAACCAATATAATTGTAGTTCCTGTTTATAACAGTATACAGGAAAAAATAAAATCACCTCTATCTTATTGATGTCTATCATCTTGGAGTGAATATCTAACAGTCTCGATGTGAATTCATCTACTTTTCTGGTTCTGTAATATGAAACAGCTGAATATTCAGTTTCACAAGCACAACCTGCTAATCCAAATCAATAAACTGAGTAGAGGCAAAAAAAAAACAATAAACCCAGACTTATAAACATAATGTCCAAGCAAAAAGTTTGAAATAATTAGACAGTCTACAGAAGAACAAATCTAACTTGACCTACCATCCCAGCTCCTCCTACTTCTTCTATATAAGGTTAAATGAGCAGGACTCTCACTAAGCCTTAGTCACAAGGGGTATGTACGGATTATATATCCTTTATAGTCAATAATGATACATCCCCTTTTAATTACCGATACACAGAGACAAGCTAGGCTGAGTGGCGTACATGTGAATGATTACTTGTCCATGAATCTCAACGAACTTGAAATATCTACAGTATTTCCTATTCAACCAAAACTACATACATCTGACTCACCAATATGATGGCATTTCACACTAGGATTAAATAAAGGAGTAGATAGCTAAGCGGATACTCAAATCCATATATGTACAACTGATTCTTGTTCCTGAATGAGCACCTTATATAGCTAAGCCTATACTCAAATCTATATGTACACTTAATTCTTGCCCTGAGCGAGCATCTTATATAGCTAAGCCTATACTCAAATCCATATGTGCACCTGAATGCTTGTCCTAGAGTAAGCAACTAGCTAAGCCTATACTCAAATCCATATGTGCCCCACCTAAATCCTTGTCCTAGAGCACTTAAATTTGTATGTACACTTGATTCTTGTCCCAGAGTGAGCAACTTAAATAGCTAAGTCTACTCAAATTCATATGTACACCTGATTCTTGTCCCAAAGCGGGCAACTCAAGTAACTCTTCCAGTTTGCTAGGAAGATAGCTAAGCGGATACTCAAATCCATATATGTACAACTGATTCTTGTTCCTGAATGAGCACCTTATATAGCTAAGCCTATACTCAAATCTATATGTACACTTAATTCTTGCCCTGAGCGAGCATCTTATATAGCTAAGCCTATACTCAAATCCATATGTGCACCTGAATGCTTGTCCTAGAGTAAGCAACTAGCTAAGCCTATACTCCATATGTGCCCCACCTAAATCCTTGTCCTAGAGCACTTAAATTTGTATGTACACTTGATTCTTGTCCCAAAGTGAGCAACTTAAATAGCTAAGTCTACTCAAATTCATATGTACACCTGATTCTTGTCCCAAAGCGGGCAACTCAAGTAACTCTTCAAGTTTGCTACCTAAATTTAATGATAAAAGAACTAATCTGATTGGTTTCAACAAGATGTACATACAAGAATGCAAAATTTGCAATGCACAACATCTACAATGTGGGGACATCGAAAACGAACCTTGACAGCGAGTCCTGGAGAAACTTTGCATCCAAGCTGACACGATCAAAGAGCTCATTGAAAATAGGAGCTAATTCACATGCTTGCTTGAAGTGATCCTCAGGAAATGAGGCAGGCAAAAGAGAAATTGGGGCATGAACCATACCAACCCCAGGAACTGTCCCTGATTTCTACAACATAACCACCAAAATTCAACAGTAAAATTTTTTAACTTCCATTTAACAACCAAATTACAAATACCCAACTGCCCTTTAAACCAATAATAGCTCTAATAGTCTAATTAAACCAAAATCAACATTCATAAATCCATTATTCCTTCTCTTAGTCATAAAGCATATATCTTCATAAGCATTTGACTTGCATCTTTACTTTGTTCCAAACATTAATGTTTACAAAATCCCAGGAAAGTCTAAATTAAGCTAAATGAATAAACAAAAGAGAAAATACAAACTTCAAAAGTAAATCCGATTCAAAAGTATAAAGGGTATTGCTAAATTATAATACATTTCACAATATGGTATTAAGTTGGAAATTTACAGATGACAAAATCGCGCGTCAATTTGTGTAATTAAATGCTTTCTATATCTACTTATGGAAAACAATCACAAACCTTAGCAGTTCTATCACCAACGAGAAGCCCATGAAGAGAACACCAAACCAGGGCATCATAAACCAATTTTTGAAGCAAATTGGGATTAATATCATGAGGGTTGAAGATGGGTTTTTCAGAAATTTGTTGTTGGGTTTCAAATGAATCGGATTTGGTCGAATTTAGAGGAAGAATGGAAGAAGATGGAGATGAAAATTGAGACATGGATGTGTTACTTAGATTGGGGAGATGGGAATAAAATGGTGAAGTTGGGAGATTGTTGAAAGAATTGGATTTGTTATTGATTGGAAGAGTTGAGGAAAGAGAATAAAAAAGGGTGTGATTAGGAGTTGGAGTTGAGAGAGTGGAGCATCCACTTCCCATATTCGTTTTAGTTCTTGCTACAAAGCGTCACTGCTTATGCTTTAAGGAGAGTTTTACATTGGTCAATTGGCCAATGGAGGCATTACAGATGGGCAAGTGAAGCCGGCCGGCAGAGAGGTTTGGTTAGGCACGACAAGAAAATAGTTTGGTCTAAAATTATCCCGTCACAAACTTGGCATAAGAGATGCATTGATGAGTTATGAACGATATATGAAGATTATTTTCAGGCATTGACTTGACATGAGCACATAGGTGACCTTCATGTCGACTAGTTTATGTTTGACCAATTTACAAAAGGAGTATAAATTAGTACTAAATAACCCATTAGCAAAGTAGGACTGAGCACAATGTATAATACAACGCATGGGCAAGGTTATGTATGGGTTTCATTTATGAAAGATTAACACAAGCTCGACACGACACAACTTTTTCTTTACCCATTCACAAAATGTTACACAAGCTATACTAGTATGGCCCGTACATGGCGTTAGGAGGCACATGTATGATTGGATTACACTCTTTGCCTCATTGTGTACTCAAAAGATATTATTAAGGAGAAGAGCATCGGTAAAAGAAAAACTAAGTATATTAATTGATTTAATTACCGAATTGTAATACTCCGTATTGTGAAACTATTTAATAAATATTTATTTGTTGCTTAATAATTGTAGCATTTCAATTTCTATTGCTTGTCATTTAAATTTATTTTTTGTTTTAAGGGAACCAGTAAAATGACCAACAAAGGCATTGACAAAAATAAATTAAACAATATGCTTGTTGCTTTCCTGTAATGCATTATTTATTTATTTTATTTTTTTAAGAAGAAGTTTAAAGATATTAATTTTGATTAACAATATGCATGGTATTTTTTAAAAATAAAAAAAATAAATAAAAGAGCATGCTAGAAATTATCATTAATACCATAATGGATAGGATAATAAGAAGGATACAGCTATTATTTACTATAATCTTTTGCCAATAATACTCTTTCATTATGCAGGAAATGTACAGAATTAAACAATTTATTAATGTTGTGAGAGATGACTAGTCCAATGTGGCTTTCCTCACAGGATTGCCATTACCACCCTGAGCTGAAGTCTTGGACAAATTTGAACCCACCTTCAGAATGGATTTCAGAGGTCTTAACTCAGCGTCGTTTCTTCTCTCTGTCGCCTCGTTCTTCTTCCTTCTCTTGCTCTCATTTATAATTTCAGGTTCATCTTTGATGCTAACCATCTTTCTTGGAGCTTTAGTTTTAGTTTCACCTACAAATTCTATTGTTATTATTCCTTGATCATAGGCACCAAGCAATCTAGAAGTTTCATCTTCAATTTCAACTGAAGCCAAAATATCAGAATCTTCAGCTCCATTAATTGAATCAACACGCTGAGAATTCATTTCCTGTCGATCAATGACAGGCCAACTTGTCATTCGGGTTTGCTGGATTTGAGCCGGAGGGCCCAAGGTCACAGGTTTAAGGGCTTGCGCAGCTAAGTTTCTCATGATGAAGCAGAACAATCTGTGGCAGATTCCAAGAGATTGAAGCTGCTGCTCATTTTGAACCATTTCTTACGTCGTATGAGAGGCGTTTGAATAACAAAGAAGGTAGGTAGCCTATGTGAAAACATGGTATCCCCTAGCAAAAGTGGAGTGCAAGTGAAAACAAAGGTAGAAGAGATTCTTTTCTTGGATGAAAACCCCACTGTTTTGGTTATCTAAAGAAGAAACATTCTCTCTTTTTTCAGCCAGTTTCCATGTGTAACTGAAACTTCAACATTAAAACGCAATTTATGCCATAAGAAAATGCAGAACATTTGAACCACTAAAATAATCTCACATATCCATAATTTTTACAATTTGGTTAGAAATATCGGTGACAAAGAGCGTATAACTTTTGCCTGAAACCCACATCCATGGGTGTATGCCAATAACAAAGCTAGAAAGATACTTTGTGAAACAATAACACATGCTCAACTTGCAAAATTTTAGCAGAAGCAAAATTTGCCTTGCAACTGTACATTACAGGACAATCAAGTCTAACTACTAAGATCTATTTAGGAGGAGGAATTCGTCCACAGAGACACCAATATGCTCCAGGGTGAAAGAGTGACTTCTCAAATACCCATATGTCACGAACAAGTACCTACTCGAACATCAGAATCAGCAGTAAATGTTTGAATGAGCAAGATGGTACAAAACTTCATGTAACAGCAGAGTTGAGTTTCTTGATAACAACATTTCATATTGCAGGCCTTGATACATATGTACCAGTGTTAAAGACAAATTTTGTCAGAATTACTATTCAGTTTATTTCAAAGCGATAATCTTCTAGATATAACTGAACCATTCAAAATAATTTTGGATAATTGGACCATCCAGATACAAATTTAAAAGGATTATTTTTTTTTGTATTTATACAAGTTCGGTTCAGATACATGCAGATTTGCGTCTAATATTTCAATGTCTCCATGACTCCATATCTATAATCTTCTAATGTAATCACAAAAAATTTAAATGAGAAGTATAGCCAAATATTACCATGCGGTTGTTGAAGAATTTTCAAAAAAAAAAAAAAAAATCAAGAACCACCACATAATATATTATGAAAATCAATATTTGACAGTCAATTGGCCATGATATCAAGATGAAGCACGCAACACTACCTCTTTATTTTTATCTCCAGCAACAGCAGCGCCTTCAGAATTATAGGCCTCAAACTTCTGCAAGAAATTCATCTCAATCAACTTCCAATTGCAATGGGAAACAGATAAGAAAAATCCAGTAATCACGTTAAAAGCGCATTTGGTGCAATGCCAGAGAAAATAAAAAAGAGAGGGGGTGGGGGGGGGGGGGGGGGGGGGGGGGGGGGAGGGGAAACCAAATTGGATTTCACAAGAATCACAACATGGAAGAATGGAGTTTTAGGTTAGCTGAATCCCATGAATTTATAAACCTACTTTAGTCACATTCTGTTCATATCCATTAAAACATGTATGATATATCCCATTCCCTTCTCTATTCCCAAACCCATCTAACAAACAAGGGAATTTTTTGGGATTAAAATTACCAATCCCACCCTCAATTCCCATTTACCAAACACCTCCATAGTTGACATTTCGATATTTCATGTGTATCTCTTCAACTCTCTTTATATTTCAAGAGTCTCACCAAAAACTTGTGCTATAGAAACACTGTTATGGCATTTACATTCAACCTTTTGAACAGAGCATATAGCATCTTTTAAAACTAGCACGCATTCCCTTCTTACGGGCATAGCACTACAATTAGTGATTTAGCTGAAAGCATATTTTAATTGAGCATATATGAAAAACTAATCAGCATTAAACAAAAGGCAACTTGCAGCAGTTAACTAGATACCACTGAGGTGTTCCATTGAAACGAAGAATACCTGGTTTGTAAGGAACTCAAGGGTGAGCTGTATGAAAACCTTCTTAAGGTCATTGCGGTCAACACCAATCTGGAATCAGAATATTAACAGATAAGATTCACTTCAAAAATAGGTTAAATAAATATTGCTTGAACAAAAATGGAGACTGAACCTCAATATTTAATTATATATATTTTCTGCACTAGAAAAATTTACTTAGCTGTTTTTACTAGCATAAGGAAATTATGCTACAGCAAAGACCACAGCTTCTAAACAACACAGCCACAAGGCAGCCTACTTCTACAAGAGCATCAAGAGACCATCTCTTTTTTTTTTTTTTTTTTTTTTTGAAGGCTCAAGAGACCATCTCTAGAATAGTCACAAAGCAATAAAAAGCTAGTTTAATTATATTTTTCCCTCTCAAATAAGGCACAACAGTCAACATGCTTTCAAACTATGTGGCACTACTAATTTCCAAATAGACAAAGAACAAAGGCACTTAAATAAGGAGCTTAACGTAAACAGCAATGTAAAGAGCTACATGAGAGATACCCTATATAAAAAGGACATCCAAACCCTTCCATTATGTCAGAACTCAGAAACAAAGGCTCAAGAGCAACGTAATTTAAGTAACTTAGGATAACACCGGAGCTTCAAACTTCATAGTACTCTCTGAAATTAAAACTTCAAAGAATATATTCAACTCTGCTCCAAGAAGGGGAAGTAGAAAGAAAAAAACTATGCAGAACGTATTTTAAATAAATAAAAAAGGGGGGGGGGGATCAAGAAAGTAAAGACTCGAACGCAACGTAATTGACTAAGTCTAACATCACTTGATGAATAATATTTGAAGTGAACCAAGATCTGGAATGATAAATCCCAGTAATCCTGGAATAGATATGGGAGCCAAGACACAAGTTGCAGCCACACTTCCTCACCCCCTCACCCTCCCCTTTTACAAAAAAATCTTTACCCAAAAAAGAAAAGGATGTAACAGATTACAGACCAACTCCACTAATCAGCCTCGACTTTAATTTGTTACGTGAATATAATCTACCAATCTAGACATAAAATCAAGATAAGATAACACATTTCCCACGCAATACTCCTCTACACGAAACCAAGAATAGATAATGCATCTCCAGCCGGAACTCTATGCACGAACTAAACAACATCCTCAAGGCTGAAGTAACCAGCTTCCACACCCAAAAAAAAAAAAAAAATAACAAACAAACAAATGAAATAAAAAATTAAAAGAATTAACAACATTATTCTTCCTTAGTCATTATGAAGGCCACAAATGCATTTTAGGTAAAGCAACCACAGCTAAAGGTAGCTAAAGAAAGATGACATATAATTAAAGAGAATGAAATACAAAGCCAAGCAGGAGGAATAGATCATCCGTTTGCTACAATAAACACGAGCTACATCGATTAGCTAAGTAGAAAACCCTTCCCTTAAGTACTCTATTTGCCATATTACCATGAAATTACTCAATGGAAAATTTGGCAATACATTGGGATATCCGAAATAAGTAATTTTTTACCCATCTTTTTGTGATTAGGGAAATACCTTATTTGCGGCAACCTCATCAAATACAGCAAAAGCTAAGAAATACTTGTTAGGAGAAGACATCAACTGCTAAATAGCCTTAGAAGGGACATCAAGATAGTAATATCCCTCATCAGGAAAACTACAGAAGCTTAACAGTAGAGGGAGACCTTCTTGTCATGGAAATATAAAAGTAATCAACTTTACATACAACTATATGACTACCTAAGAAAAAAAAACTACATAAAAGTAAAAAAAAAAAAAAAAAAAAACAAAATTTTTCTTCTTTACAATTGAAATCTTACGAAGGTAACCATCAATATCCTAAATATTATTCATTCCAGAGCACCAATTCTTGGAGGGTATCATCCTTAAGGGAAACAACCCTTAAAGATGCAGATATTGGTGAATTTGCCCTATCAAATACTATGCCAAACCAGCAGCATAAATCTACTTTTCACTAAAGGCCCCACCCTTTGTGGACCTACAATAGACAAATCCCACTTCTCTGATACAAGGATTTATAAATTAAATTTGTGGATCCATAATAGATTTCAAACCCCACTTCTCTGAGACTGTAGTGGGTGCAGTCCTTAAGAGCGATCCATCCCCCTTTCATCTTTATGACCTTACACAACTCCTGATTCTTGACAGACCCTAAATTACCTAGACTTCCAACCTCCATGTCTTTGTTTTTTTTTCTTTTTTCTTTTCTTGAAACTCTTAGATAAACATCCTTCTGATTAATCACCCCACTCTCAAAGAGGAATTAATCTTACCTCATTTAGTAACAGCCTTTTTTCCATAAGACAGAAGCCACTCAATAAGGAAAAAATCAAAATAAAGTTGTATGAATGTTGAGAGGCTAGAGTATTCCAAAAGATAATGAAGGTCTTCATGTTAAAATATCACAATTAACAGAAGAAGAAAAGCACAGCAAAGCAAAAAATGTGTTTCTTTAGAAAAAGTGTATTTGATTCGCACTTCATATTGTGAAATTTGTCTTTCCAAGCTCAATGCAATATTTTATGAAGCACATTTTAACCGATTGAGTGTGAAATGATAGAAACTTGCCAGTCTAGCTCGCAGAGTTCGGATTTTAATAGCTGGCTCAACCAATTCCCAATAGACACTGCTCCACATTGTTTCTCTCATTTTAATATCATTTTTCAGGACCTGTATGAATTAAGCCTTATCAGATTTGTAAATAAGTCAAAGGACTGATCTCTCAGGAAAACTGTAAATGATTATAAACTTACTGAGAACATGTTTTCCGTAACCAATTTCCTCAATGAAGTTTTATCACCATGTGCAAGGAATGCATTTATCTATGAAAGAAGAACAACTTAGATACAGAGTCAGCTCAGCAAAAATATATGAACAATCCAGACATATGATGCAACCCACAACCTAGTCAGCTGTGTTACCTGCTTTCTAACTTAAAAAGAAAAACGAAGCTCCATAATTATTAATTGATGCTAATACCCGTATCAATAAAACAATTGGTTGCTTCATCAGACATTAGCCACCACAAACATTAGAAAACAAGCTAAAATAATCTATTAGCAGTAAAAATACAGATCAACCCAATCACCCAATGTGATTGGGTTTGTAATGACCTCATAACGATAATGCCTATACTCCTTTTTTTAGCCTTATAAAACAAAAATTAGTACTAACTCTCCTTTACATTATTAGTATTTGTTGAAATTAACAAGATTCTAACATTGAATATTTATTTATTTATTTATTTTCAATATAATTACAAAGGTTGTGAATCCTGCTACTAGATCTAGACGGTTTACAGAGATCAAGAAAAAAATAGTACATATGTGCTTTTTGTTCATTCCATTTAAAATCCATAGGAACTTGAAACACCCATTTGTTGGTTCTAAAATTCTCAAGGACCGGAAAGTAAAAGGCAAGTCAAAAGTTGTTACCGTATAAGGCATACCTCTTTATATAATTCAAATGCCTCTTTATAGAACCCCTGTTTCGAATACCCAAATTTCCTCAATTTGGAGATAGCATAGGCGCTTTTCATCTGCAAATAAACAGCACACAACAATGAACAATATCTGTAACTGACTACAAAGGAGATCTGAATAATTGAGTGTAGGACATGGCTTCATTCTTTTCACCTTAAAACTCCTTATCTAAACTTATCAAGATGTATCGGCTTTAATGTGGTGAACTACTTCAAACTATATGTAAGCTGTAATATAGACTCAGTAGCTCTTATTTAAATTGTTAACCCTTATCTGTAATAATATGAAAAGATCAATGTCACAATCCTGTGTCTCATACACATAATAATGACAACTCCCTTCATCCCAAAATAGTTCGAACACTTTCCAATTTCATCCATCACAAAATAGTTTGAAGTCCTTTTTGGTATGGTCATACTAACTATCTATTATATCCTACCTTACTTTTGGATCCACAATCTCCTTTTCACATCTAATTTTCTATTAAAAATTTAAAATAACACTGAGATTAATGATATATTCCTTGTCTCCACTCTCCACCCATTATTCTAAATCATCTGTCTGATTAATGATATATTCCTTTAAACTAAAGCGCTTGGGATAGTTCAACTAAGAATGTAAACCATACAAGACTAATCTACCCCCGTGTATTTTGAGAAACCGCTTTATCATATTTACAACATAAATCCAACAAACTGCAAAGATAAAGCAAAGTCGAAGAATATACCAAAGTGAGAGCACATTGAGAATTACGAAAGATCAGCCTTGCTAAGACAATTAACAGAAGAAGACCACACTTGTTTCAGAGCAAGAACAGAGCCCTTGGGGAAAATTAATACGCAAATTATGAAAAAGTTTACCTCTATGATCATGTCTTCCTTCGTTCTTCTCCATCCTCTTCTAGTGAACCATCTAAAACAGAAACACGAAGAAGAATTCCCACCATAAGAAAAAAAAAATTAAAAAAAAAAATCAAAAAATTCTAAGTCTAATTCGCCAGATAGAGGATAACAACAAAACAGAACTTGTTATAGGAAACTAAGAGCACAAAAGGCAAATAAAGCATATATTTCCTCCGAATAATATTTTTCATTTCAAAAATTGCCTGTCAAAAAAAAAATAATAATAAAAAAAAAATTAAAAAAATAAAAATCAAAAATTGGATTTTTGAGTTTTTGACACTATTCACTTACAATAATTTGACCATATATTGTGATTTTACGTAGGGAAGATTATAGCCATGTAGGGCATTGTTAGATTCATCTCAATTTATAACTTCAACATATAATCATTTGAAGATTGTCATGGGTTTGTGATTGGAGAAATTAACAGTAGAAATTAATTGTTTAAGTTGTGCATCAAGATACCATGAACCTTCAATTGTATAAAAAAAGAACAAAGTAAACACCAAGTTAAGAACTACAATTAACTGATTACGATACGATGCCATATGGCATATGGCATAAAAACTATATCCACAACTCACAAGCATAATGATCAAATGAAAATATCCTTCTATTAACAATACTGATATTATTTTCATAATCAACATCAGTATGACAGGTTGAAGGATGAATGATATGGAAGTCAATTATATTTTCTTAAACTTCAAAAAGTATCAAAATGGACCTCTGTGGTGAGATGGAAGAGAATTTCAAAAAAAAAAAAAAAAAAAAAAAAAAAACCCACCTTTGCAAGATTGAGATTGGTTCTCGAGGCCCATATGGTTCATAGATAAATCCAGGGCTAAGCATTGCAACTTGCATGGCCCCCTGCATGAATAATGAAGCAAAAACATTTAAATTTTCTTTAGATAGAATCTTGCCAAAAACAACCAAAGAATAAGATGGGCAAAAGACCACTCAATATTAGCAGACAAAGAAAATTTCGAGAAGTTTAAATATTCAAATAACAGAGAGGCAAAGATGGATGAATAATTATCTTTGGCATCAGCGTGTATAACAAAAATAGACATTAGGAATAAGTTGAACAACAGGTTAAATCACTTACATACATAGTTGAGAGTTGCATAATTAGAAGAAATGTATATGGCTCAAAGAAATAGGAGTACCTAAGGCACGTGCACAAACACACATAGAGGTGCACATTTTAACTTTATTTACTAGGTCCACAATATTGTACTCCCTTCAATTTAAAGTTTAATCCAACTTTTTTCAATCCAAAATTATAAGTAATGCTTCAATCCTACAGCATTGCTAATGGAAAATTAATTTATAGTATTAATGTAGGATTATAGATCATTTATCTATCATTGCAATTTCAGCAGTTGTATCTATTTAAATTCTTAATGTGTGAAAGTAGCTAAAGTGACATAATATGGATTATTGTTCACGAAGGGGTTGCAACTCAAATTCTTGTTTGAATCAAAGTTACTATAGTGAATTCTTACCAACATAGTAAAGGATTGCATTAGGAACATCCAAGAGATGCTTCATAAATATATTAAAAGAAAAAAGGGACGAAATTTAATACAAATTCTTCTTCCAATGCCAAAATTAGAGTTACATGCAATCTAGATTGCACGAAAACGGAAGAACGGGGAATTGAGGAAATGGAAATTTTAAAATATTGGGAAACGGGGACATGAAAAAATAAATTAATAAAACACATAAAAAAAAATAAAAAAATAAAAACCCAAATTGTCATAAATAAAAACCAAAAAAATTAAATAATAAAAAAAAAATGCTGCCAAACAAATACAAAGTAGCAATCAATACGGAGTTAACTAAAATTTTCCTCTTTTCTTACATGTCCCCACTCTCCACCTTCAATATCCTTCTGTTCCTCTCAAGAAAGAATGTATGCAGACACTTCAATTGCAAACAAAAACCAAAATTAATCTTCTACTCCGTACTACGCAGTCAAGCAGAGGTCAATCACAATAAGGTTGAGGAATTCTTTATTTTTTTACAAATTAAAACCAAAATCAACCTCAAATCAGTAAAATGGGTCGATGGTACTTGCCTTGACATTCTTTCGACGAGGCGGCAAAGAAGGCAAAGCAAGGGGACTTATCTATTCCTTTAAGTAAGTTTCCCAAAGGTTTTCCAAAGTTCCAAATTGTGCGAAACATTTCGCAAAATAAAGAAACTCTCATAGGCGTTTCGAAACGTGAACGTTTCCGAAACAATATGTTGGTGGATTTTAACGTTTCCGTGCATCAGAGCATGCAATCAAACAAGGTAGCAGAGAAAGATGTACAGTTTACTAGTGCCACATTTAGTAAATTAAAATGAACCTCACTAAGATTATGAAAAAGTTTAGCCAGGCAAATTACCATCTGTCGTGCTTGATGAGGGGCTTTTGCTTGTGTTGATAATGATCTAGCTTCATATAAAAACACTGACATCTCAGCAGCCTGATATTAAGGATGAGAGAAATGTCACATATTGTAAATCAAGCTATGATCATGTAAGACACTATGACAAATTATAGATAAAAAGCATTATTTTTATCAGTTGACAGCAAAAGAATACTGTTTAGTATGAGGTTTCTACCATTGTAGAGCGAAGCACCCCTGCTCTGCCATGAGCCAGTGGATAGGTTTGACTCTTGTATAAAAAAGAATTTGTCCTGCATAAGTTATCTTGAGGCCCTAATAACACCAAACAAAATCATGTAAGCATATTATCAACTTGACAGGAAATACATCTCATGAAGTCACAATTATATCATCCGTTTTCAGTATTTGCATATATTTACATACCCAACAAGGAGCAAAATAGAACAGAATGGTTGTAAGCTTCGTAACTACACGGGAGCATATAAATTTTTATAGGCTGCAAAAATGTCCCACTAAGAGCATGTTTGATATAGATTTTTTTTTGAAATTTTGAGTAGTGCACATAATGAAATCAATTAACCATTTCCAATACCTATTGTTTGATACGTTGGTAACACGCTCCATATCTTAGGGGTAGCCATTACCCACCATTTGTTACCTCTTCCATCCCTATGGTAACCAAAATGATTCCCACTTTAATCCCCAATTCGATACAAGGTATTCCTTTCCATGTGCATACCCAACAAAAAATAAGGGTAACACTTTGTACATAGTATTATTCTTTCTCCTTATTTCCATTCGAATTCTAAGAGTGAAACAGAATATCAATAAGGTTTACGCTTAACGGTTCTTATATTTTAACTTTTAGGCCTTGTTTGGTTTGATGTAAAAGGTTTTCATGGAAAATGAATTTTCCATTTTTTTCCCATTTTCCTTTGTTTGGTTTGTTAAGGGGTGGAAAACAATTTTTCCAAGGGTGGAAAATTCCATCCTTAATGATGGAAAACATTTCCCTCCCAAAACAAGGGAAGCCACATTTTCCTCTCTCCTCCTTACCTCCTTTTTTTACTTCCCTCTCATTCATCCTTACATTTCCACTCTTATTTTTTATTTTTCTTGGACTTTTCTTGTATGCAACCAAACAAAGGAAAACTAATTAGCAATTATGTTTTTCCTTGAAAATATGTTTTCCATGAAAACTAATTTTCCATTGAAAATGTTTTACATTAAACCAAACGGGGCCTTAATTTAAGACGCAGAGGTGTGTTTCTCTACCCCTTCCTACCTCGAGAATATGATCAGCTTTTTCTTCAATTTCATTTTCAAAAGTTCACATTAAAACCCTATACAAAGTTTCTTAGGAAAGCCACCTTGTCCATCACGCCTGCCTACGTAAGTACTTATCCAACAATGACATTGCACTCTAATAACGACTTTGATTAATAGATCAAAATTCTACGTTCCCATCTCATTGAACACATAAAAATTTAATCTTACACAATAATCTCTCATTCCCTATTCATCAATCGAATAACTCCCACAATACAAACAAACAAGGTATAATAATCTTCAGCTAAACTAATGCAAATAAAAAATTTATCAAAATAGCATCAAAATCAAATTTTAATTTATGATACAACGGCAGCAACAATAAGCATAGAATTGTGAATTGGTACCGTTAATAATAGCATTAGCGTAAGTTCTTGAGCTTCCCAGACTGCAAAAACATTGAATAATAGATCAAATAAATTAATAATTCCGAATAAAAAATGAGTCAACTAGAAGTAAGAACTCTAAAAATACATAAAATGTGCAAAATATTATGAAAAAAATAAAAAATAAATAAATAATTCTTACGCAAACGAATGTTGTTGAAGGTGGACCAATTTTGATAGATTTCGAATAACATTAGATCGTAAAAGCGCCATTTTCAATCAAATTAGAGTTTTTGGATTGGAAAATGGTGGGGAAGAGAGAGAGGGGAGAAGGGGTTTTGCGGGAGAAAGGGAGAGGGTTTAATGAGGAAGGATCTGCTACCTCGCTACGCCCCTGCTCCTCTGTTTTTTCATTCGTTAACCCCTGTCCGATCCCGTTATTTAAATAATATTTTATAAAAATAATTTCAAGACAGATAAATATAATGGCGAATCAATAAGATTAAATCATTAACTATGGAGTACTTTGTGTAAGTTTCAATAAAAGAAGGGAGCCCCAATTGATCAAAATGATAAACGAAATATGTTGATCAAATGGCAATCTTTTAAGTAAAAGTTTTGTGTAGAACGGATTCACGTGAGTTCAGTCATACAAAAAAAAAACAAAAAACAAAAAAAAAATTGTGGAAAAAACAAATCTTAATGGTCAGAAATTAGATAATAATAGTCAGAAATTAGATTATAATGGTCAGATATTAAATTATAAATTTAAAATCGTCAGAAAATATGTTATATATATATCAGAAATAGATTAAATATATCAGAAATTAGAGTATAATGGTCAGGTATTAAAACCCCTCCTTTCTTCTTCTCTTTCTTTCTCCTCAACAATTACCATCTTTCTTTGCAACTCACATTATTAGTTGCTGAAATCATGTAATTTGAATTGTTTAGTATTTTGTTGATTAGAGAAAGCGAAGAAGGAAGCGAAGAAAAGCAGGTGGCTGACGCTGTTAATGGCGGAGTTCAAGAATCATCTCTCCATCAAAAGCAAATCGAGCTCGAAATTCAAGCTTTTACTCATCAATGGCAGAGTTCAATGTCGGAGTTCGAAATTCGAGCTGTTTATGGCGGAGTTCAATGTTTTACTCATCAATGGTTTTACTCGAAATTCGAGTTTTCATTAACAGAAGGTCAATGGCGGAGTTCAATGTTTTACTCATCAATGGCTTGCTGCTTAGCTTCTCGATCTCTTACTACCGCAATTAAAATTAAGGTCTGGGTTTGGACTCTTTGATCTTTTAAATACTTGCGTTGAAATCCGTAAAAAAATTGAAAAAGAATGTCCATGTGCTCAGATGCCAGCTATATGGTTAACGGTAGATTAAATGGAAAATTCAATTAGAGGTTAACTTTTTACCAAGTAAGTAACTTTGTCGGAAGAGAAAGGGGAGAGAATAATTAAATAAGAGAAGAAGTTGAACAGATGCAAAGATCGACTCCCACGTGTACGCCCAAAAACAACTTCCAACTCAGAAAGGTGCTCTGTAGAAGTTCAACCATGCCTTCCATAATTTGTAGAACTTCAACCATGTCATAGAAGACGGTAGAAGCTTGGACAACGGTGGCGCAAACAGTGGGAGCAGAAGAGTCAGCTCCCATTACTACTTCTGCCATTGGAGGTCGGGACTAATGACATACTTACACACCGGTGGCTCGGGTCCTAACTGACAGTCTGTGTCAAAGGACACCATTTCCAACTTCATCCTTATGCCCCAAAATTGGTAATTCGCTCCAATGGTGGATTACCCAGGTTCAAGTTCTTAATTGTAACTTGTATTATGATTGTTTTGTTTTGCTTGATGCTTTGTTGGGGATGGCATATAGGCTTATATTAAAAATTTAAAAGTAAATATCCATACTCATCCCAAGTACTCCAATGGTGATAATGGTGATACTCCAGAGGAGAGAGAGGAACAATTTGCCGAGGAGAGAGAGAAATAATTTATAGAACTGAGGAGGACATAGAAATTTACTGAGGAGAGAGAAAAGTCAACAAAATTCAAAGTTAACGTTCAACAACTCAGTGTTTAACGTCTAACCAAAATACTTATAAGCAATTGTCATAATTGTCCTTACTTTTTCAAAGGAAATGACGACATCACCCCTAGATAAACAAGATTTGTTTCTCATAGTGATAAACTTGAATAAACTTGAATGAGCTCCAATAAAAGCAAGTTTTAATTTGGAATATTGCCTTTAAGTTAAAAAAAAAAAAAAAAATATATGTTATACATAGCCCTTAGGGTTACATATAAGCATTAAATTTATATTTTAATATCGTAAAAAGTTAAAAATCATAAAAAATAAATAAACACTAATTACATTGACTTATACACATTACTCATTAGTTAAGTACAGTAATCATGATTTTTTCCTTATATTTTTAACAACACTAGGGCGACTTATGGTCTAATGCACGCGTATGATGTCAAGAACATATTTTGTTACTCATAAGTCGTAACTCAACAAAATTGCATGGTCCGTGCAATATGAAGGTTTTATGCCTTTATGCCACTGCAATGGGCATTGCACGACTTCGTAATCACATTGACATTGTAATAGAGAGTGAGGGATAGCTCAAGTGGTTAGAGCTTCCCTCCCGATTTCAGGAGATCCTGGGATCGATTCTCACCCCCGCCCTTAAACCTTGATCAAAGTAACCTATCATTATAAAATGTCAACAACCTCAAATGCTGGTCATCCTCTATTAACATAATATCATCCATGACTCCAATATCAATCTCGAACTCCATCCAAAATGTTCACGACAAATAAGGTTTATCTCAATTTACAACAATATACAAAAAAAAACAAATCCTGTGATGTATTTTCCATTATTCCTTCTGCAAAATCTTCCCTACTAGTAAAAGGAAAAAAATAAAGGAAGCTGAGAACTCTAAATCAAAATTTATTGCTCATGACTTATATCAGCAGCACCAGTTGGCGAAGCTGGTTCATATGTCACAAAACCTCGTCCGCCAAAAACAGGTCTCATAAATTTATTATCAAATTTCCTCCATATGTGATGCACGGCACCAGTAGGATATTTCATAAGCAAACTGAAGCCTCCTCTTCTTTGACGAGGTTCTTCATCACCATTCAGATTTGTTTCTTGATTTTCTGGATTTTCTTGATTTTCCTGACTTTCTAGGAAAGGTATGTCTAAATATTCAAGGCTCGGTATATCACTTGCATATGAAACTGCATGTCTTGGAGCTCCCAAAATCGCTCTAATCAAGGGCTTGGTAACAGTTCCGAACAGCTGTTTCAAAGAAACAGGATTTACTTAAACTAGTTAGATACTTATATAAGTTATATACAAAGATTGTAAGGGCGAATAGCTGAATAATATAAATGCAATGCAATTCAATGTTGGATAAAAATCTGGTGTAACACACGCACAAAGAAAATATAGAAATGAAGAGGATATGCAGAAAACTGACCAGAGTACTAAACAGAACAACGATAAGAGTACAACTGATCATCAGTGATCTCTCATTTGATACCTCTACAGAACCTGAAAACTGCAGTAATATAATTTCATTAAAAAAAAAATAGGTACAGAGGTACATATTTTTACTATAGATCGTAGGATGAATATTTACCGCGTTGTAGGACAAGGCCACGGTAACTGCACCTCTCATTAGTCCTGCCCACCATATAATAAACTGAAGTTGCAAGTTGTCAGAACCAAAAAGGAAAAAAAGACTTAAAACAGATTGGAATCTGAACAGAAATATTGAGACATACCTGTGTGGAAAAATTGATTTTTTTGTCACTGTTCTTCTTTGTGTAATTTAAAATATTAGCCAGAGGGAAGACAAAGGCTGCTCGTCCAATCAAAATTAAAGACAGCATCGCGGAACTAACAGCAAGGTAAGTTCCTAAACTGAATTGGAAAACAACACTAAGTTTAGTCTTTTGTCATTGCAGTTGCAAAGAATTTCTTATCATCATATAAATGTTTTACTAGGGTCACCCTTCTTGTTTTGGCAGTAATACAGCTAATTTATTATGGAGTATTTTTTTGGATCCATTTGAAGCAAATACCATAAGGCAGACAATTGCAATAGGGAGAATCCTCTCTAAATCAGGTACTTCACTATGCCTAACCAAACCAAACAATACTGATAAGTTTGGGCGACAATATTTTTGGAAGCTTGGTAATGGAGTAAAACGGGCAAAGACTGACCCAACCGAAATGCCAGCCCAAATGCCCAATACTATTCCAAGTAGGCAATGATATATAGTTGAATTTGTTATATAACATGTTTTTCTATGTATGGTTGTAAAAATTGTTGTTCTTTTATCATGGGGAGTGATTTGGAGCTCCCACTCCAATCATTGCCTTTTCTCCCTAATGCCAGCTCGAAACCCATTTAGAGAAGGGTTGTCTGGGCTAGCAGAGAGCCAGCAAAATCTTAAGATGAGTTTTTAGCATAAATTCTACATGCTGAATTGTAGCAGTAGGGATCCATGTAAACAACCATTTCTTGTGGGTCCAGGCTTATTTTGTTTGGTTTTGGTTGAGATATCATTGACCAACATTGTCTGTAACATTATGTACATGCCATCTCTCGAGATTCTACTGGTATGGTTTTCACTAGAATTATGACCGTAGATTAGAAGGAACAGAATTCTACAAAATGGAAACAGGTTCAATGTAAACATACCTTGCATTGCTCTCCTTCCACTTGTCAATGTCTAATGTGTCCATACCAACATACAAGAAGATGAATGTTTCTGATATAAACGACATTGTTGCAAAAGCATGCCTGCAATCATATAACAGCACTTTAGGGTTAGAATATGTACTTGCCTCCAATTAAGCGTGCTGCAAAAAGAAAGTTCTTTTCATTAATTTCATGACCTCAACTCAATGAAGTTGAATAATAATTTTTTTTAAAAAACCTTTTTCCCTTAAATTATCAAATGATCCAAAACTACACTATGATATGTAGTTTGTGCTCATGTTTCAAAAAAAATATATATATGTAGTGTATAGTTTGTGCTCTTAAAGACACCCGTTTGCCAAAATAATTGAATAGACGACAAGGAAATCAGACTGATTGCAAATCACTCATCCATCTTGCCCATGTTTGATCCTTCCTTTACACCTAACTACTCCCCATCCCCCCCCCCCCTCTTACCTATTATACCCTCCGATAATACCCAATTCTAGGTTTCCCCCCTAACCTTTTATATCTTATGTCATTAAGTAGTACCAACTATCAAGCACATGTTTCAGGACTCTTAAACACTGTGTTTGGATAGAAAATTAGAAAGGAAAGGGAGTGAAGAGGAAGGTAGAGAAGTAATTCCATTGTTTCGATGACGGAGATGAGGAGGGAACAGGATGGAAATCTAAGAACAATAAAAGAACAAGAAATAAAAAAGGAATAGGAGAGAAAGTAAAAAAGGGTGGACAAAGAAGCCAGGGAAAGGAGGCAAGAAAAAGTAACAAGGGTCGGACATAGAAAGCAAGGGAAAGAGGAGAGGCAGACTTATGTGACGGGTGTTACCATTTTCTTTCCAAATCTCTACAATATTGGAGAGATTATTTTCTTAAAAAATAAAAGACACAATTTCCTTCCATTCCCTCCCCTCTCCTTCTTTTCCCTCACCCTCTAAATGTACTATCCAAACAACAAAAATCCCTCCCACCTTTTCCCTTCTTTTCCTTTCTCACAAGTCCTTCAACCCAAATACTGTAAAATTGCTTCAATGCTCTTACTATGTCAGAAATTGGAAATATCACAAATGCAAGTGAGAGTTACTGTTATCCACAGTATACAATGCATAAACGTTCTAGAGAAACCAAATGACCACCAAACTTTTACATTTGGGAGGTTACAAAGTATGAACTTCGAGTATGTATTATGAAGACCAATATGACTATAGATTTGTAATCTCTTACTTGGAGGTTATTCTTGAGCTTTCTGATACATTGTGCCATGTGTAATGTGACATGACAACACCACAAAAAAAGACTGTCAAGATACCGCTAAGATCCATAAGCTGCAAGACAAAGGAATCAATGATTTTTTTTGCCTGTAGTAATATTAATATTACAGGATTTTATGCAATGTAGGTAACACAGAGGAAAAAAAAAAAAGTTACTGACAAAGCAACACATAAACATCATAATTGTTGGGTGTGGCCCAAATTTTATAAGCCCATTATTTTGGTGGAGTATTTATGCATAAACTTGATGTTTCCTGATAAATCAAGCAAGGATAGTCCTTGCCCATATTTTCTCTACATTTGTCTACTTTATCGTTCTAGAAAATTCTTGAGATTGGAAGCTACTAGAATACATGGCCACAAGAATATTTTGGATACAAGAATGATGGAGGAATTTAAGGAATCTTCCGGCCATTTCTTCCAAGATCCATCTACACCTATAAATACTGGTCATGGGCATTCAATCAAGACATACACACAAGAAGCCATACCATACACACTAGCCTTCCTACATACTACACCTCCTTGTACAATTTACCTTCCCTACGAATCACTATTCTCTATTTGTTATACTCCTTTAAGAATTTCTATTTTGAGAGTTTGCATGCACTAATCACCCTTTCAAGAATTCTTGTACTCTCTTATTTTTCATGTAGTGGATTGTTTATTATGCTCCTTGTTAATGGGTTTTTTTAATAATTTTTCCTATGTTAAATACTGTGTCTATTTTAATTTGATTCTTTAGACGGTTTTATCTTATAAGTTATCTCAGTTTCTTATAACCTCTCTTGCTAATACACAAACTAACCACTTCACTGAGTAAAAAAGCCGGAGAAAAAAAAAATGTAACATACATAGTTTGTCAAACTCTTAACACAACTACAGATTTGCATTTATGGTTTTTACCTCAGCTATCATGTAAGACAAATAAGCCATAAGCATCATAAGCGCTATTTCACGATCTGTAGAATGTCTGCCAAAAATTATAAATTAGATCAAATCGAATATTGATAGCATCTTAAACAGCATATAGAACAATACCAAACTTTGCGCACGACTTGCACTCTTGCCACCAATAGGAAAGAGTACAATGAAACTTGGGAATTATAGCAAAAGTTACAAAAAGAATTAAGGGTATGAAATGACACTAAACTTCTCCTAATCATACAATGTCATTATCCAAATTCAAAAGCATTGTAACAATCAAATTTTAAGCAATGTACAATAAACAGGAGATGTAAAGTGGAGCACCATATACAATATTTAACGAAAAACATATTCATTTTTTGGCTTTTCATTATCTTTCTTAACAGAAGAGATCCTATGAACAGACTCACGTGAAAAATTCATAATACTTACGAATTTGTTCTATTGACAACTATGAACACAAAGGAGTGGAGCCAGTGGTGACTCCCTACACTTCAGATTTCTAAAGTAAACTCCCATAATAATATAATAAATCCAACAAATGTAAGCATTTATTGGTTGATTATATAAAAACTTTTAAAGAATATATATTGCTTGATTATATACAAGTTGCTTGCCATGTCTGCAATATCATATGAAATATTTGAACTTAAGTGGAATATGGTTGTATAGGCCATACTTATTTGGAGGATAAAAATTTGTGTTATTTGTCTTTAAGCACTACCAGTTCTAAATATTTTTGAGAAATAACAAGTAAAACTAGTATTATAGTTCCTTGATTTATAAGAAAGATAACTAGTCGTCCTTTGTTATTTGAACTTGAGAGAAAGTGTTTAAAAAAAACAGCTACAAAATTTGTCAACCTTAGGCACCATCTCGTTGAAATGGGAGGGAGGGAGGGGTGTGCACGAAAACAAAGGTACACTTAGACCTTAAGTTTAAATGATAGAGGACACTCAACATAATCTAACAGGTAAATAATTGACATTAGACAATATGTTTTAATTGAATTACCTTGAAAGGTAGAGCTTCTTTATAATAAAAGCACTCAACAGCCCTACCTGCAGCCATAGAATACAAGATAACAGTTACGTAAACAAACAAATGAACAATTACATAGAATACTGCAAAGAAAAAATGTTGATGTTGGAGCATTGATGGTCAATAGCTCTATATTAAACTAAGAAAGAACTCTAGTGGATGTTCGATTTGTCCAATTAGAAACAAGGTTGAGAGAGTGTCCAGTTATGTTTCAACTTTGTTTGATGTATCCACAAACTACACAGTTCAGACTTATATACAGACAAATAGACAATACAGTAAGGCTTTAAGCACAAAGTAAGTGTTTCACATATATATTTCGAAATGTTTTAACCCAAACAGCACAACCTATTAAATGAAACTTTTTTAAAACTCTTAGGGGGTGTTTGGTAAATGGGAATTGAGGGTGGGAATGGAAATTTTAATCCCAAATAAAACAAAATCTCTTGTTTGTTAAATGGGATTGGGATTAAAGAAGGGAATGGGAATGGGATTGGGAATAAATGGGGTGAATTCCCACTATTTTATTACCTAGGGAGGGTAGGTAATAAATGGGTGGGAATGGGAATAAGTGGAAAAAGACATTTTTGCCATTAATGAAAAAAATGGAGGAGAAAGATTAGTAAGGGCAATTTTGTATTTTTGTTATTTATTCCCATCCACTACCCAAACAAAGTATTGTCATATTTTTCTATATTTCCAACAATCAATTCCCAATCTCATTCCCACATTTTAATCCCCAAACTCCCATTCCCACATTCCAAACGCCCCGTTATGAGACTGGCTAAATCAAACTGGCTTGGTTCAGTGAGGTCTAAATTGACCAAAAGCAGCACAGCTGGCTAGGAGTGGGTCCGTTCAAGGCTATGCTTAACCAGGTCTACAGGACTGCCAAGTATTTGAACCATCTAGGCATGGTTGGCCCAGCCTGTGACAACTTTACCACCAAGAAACAGGATATATGAGAGAAGTGCTAAGATTACACCCTTAAGTCCAAATTTTAAGTCATTTTATGTAAAGTAGCATTTAATACTCTCTTGACCAATAGTGTTATCGTAATATTAAAATTTGACAATTAATGTTACATTGTATTGTAGAACTGCATATGGTTTAGATCAAGAAAATTTAGCCAAAACAACTGTTATCTTGGATTGGAAAAAAAAACATCTTTTTCAGCTACCAAATTTAACAAGTAGCTCATGCAATACTTTGATAATGAGACGGATGAATATGGTATGTAAAAATGAGCCTAAATTACAACAGTTGAAACTTACGAAAACACCAAGAAGTGTGCTGGTGACAAACAGATACAAGAAGGTCCCCAACAATGCTAGGGCAGTCATGGCACTGAGGTTACTTAAATCAAGTGATTGGACTGCATTGAAAAGCACAATGGAGGTTGCATCATTTACAACTCCTTCTCCAAATACAACACTGTAAAGAAGGGGTGTGTCATCCTGATTTAGGACCTACCAAATGCAAGAGAGATCATATGTTAGTAGAGCATGGTTATGAACCAATTATCACGCTTTCTCTTTCATTGATATGCATACCTGCAAGGTACAGACAGAATCTGTTGCAGATAATATGGCACCAAGAGCTGCAGATATATCAAGCAATATTAGTCTATGATAAGGATATGAAGAGAATGGAAACCTATTAGATATTTGTAATAAATTACCCAGATAGTCATTAACACTGAGCTGTGTCAAACCAATCTTCTTCAACAGAAATTGTACACCTACAAGATTCAAATGAAAAAGGAATTTCAGATAAAATATCTTTGCAAACATATACATTTCCATAAGTTGGTTACATTAATCTATGCGTCAATGTCCCTTGACAAATCAACTGTTGGACATCCACTATGACTTCATATAATAAATTGGTCAGACAGATTCAAGAACAATCAAGAACTTCAATGTGATGTGAACCCCAACAATCACTGTGCAAGTTTGACCAAATGTTACTAATCTTATTATTAATCAACTGGTTTATAGAAATATTTTTTGGGTAATGATATATGTATCCCTCAAAGCTACATAAAAGAATAAAATAAACTTCCTGAAAAGGAATGAAGTTGGTAATTCATGACAAAATCACGCGCAAAATCGGTGTGAGTAGTGTTTATCTATCCTTGATATTTCCTCTTTTGGCTTCTTATTAAACATAGCCCAAGGGCTATGTACTATGTTTATCATTTTTCCATATATTTTGACGGGTGGTTTTCAGGATCTTATACGATCGACGTATCTGGTATGTGAAATTTCACATTTTTTTATTCTACTGAAAAGCATTAAATAGACGGCAAAAAGTTCCATAATTTATGGTTTCATAAATGTAATAAACAGAATAATATAAAATCCAATCAGTAATTATGGAGCACACTGCGTCTATTGAAATTATTTTTAATTTCATATTAATAAACTTAGGCGAGGAGATGCAAAAAAACTACTTGACAGAAACGGACAAACAATGGCCAGAGAAATGAACTGTCTTACCTACTGATACGAGACAGAATGATATCAACGTACCCACCACCCCAAACGACAATATAGTTGAGAAATTCTTGAAAAACTGTTTTTTCTTAACCTGAAACCTGCAAATATCCAAAATCAATAAAAAAAAATGATTCAGTTCTAGAATTTCAACCGTTGTAATCATATAGTATCAGCATACAAGATTACAAGGTAAATTGCCTACTTCCAAAGATATCACGTAAGGGGACCCAAATTATGAGCCAACATGATATTCTTTAAATCAAGCACAGAGCACTCTAAATGAAGCATTAGGATGTGAAACCATAGTATAAGCATTTAATCAAAGTGCTAAAGTAGTATATGACACAAGTTTAAGTCTTGAAGTCTTAATCCATGCAAATCAGAAAAGAGAGCTTACCCGGCATTGAATATGATCGGTGGCAACAGGTAAATGAAGAACAACTCTTCATTGAACACAAGTATGCGAGAGTTCTGGCCTTTACGTATTAATAATACAATTCCTCCAGATGCCACACCCTAAGTTTAGTAACAAAATCGATCAAAGACCACAACCAAACACAAAGCACTCGACATATATATGCAAACAGGCTTAAAAATTCATACAGTCAACCAGCCAACTGCTGTTAAATAGTCAATCACATCACAGATCACATTAAACAGCCAAAAGATGCCTAAGGCTATGTTTGGATAACAAAAAATGGAAGGAAAGGAAGGGAAGGGAAGGGAAGGGAAAGGGAGGGAGACAAAGTTCTTTGTTTGGATAATATGTTGGGGGAGGGAAGGGGAGGGGGAGGGAGGGATCCATTTTCCCTCCTCCTTTAATAAAGACCATCCCTTCAAAATTGGAGAGATTTGGAGGGAAAACAGAGCTCATCATTTCCTCCACTTTCCCTTCCTTCCCCTTCCTCCTATTTCCCTCCCTTCCATTTCCCTTCTAATTTGTTATCCAAACATAGCATAAGAAATGTTTTGGTGCACTGTCCACTGAGACAGATTCAAACACATGGTCCATTCTAATCCCAGATACAATTCAACATTTCAATAACATGCAGAGTTGATGATGAACCTTATTCACTTCCAAATCATAAAGAACTAAATCAAATGTCTCCTTCATGTGTTTTTATAATAAATGTTTTAAAGTAAAGGTCTTCATTACAGAACTCAATCAAAAACTAAAAATTTCCAATCATTGTTGAGAAAAGATAAAAATGTGCTACAGCATATCACATTCACAGCCCGACGACCCGACTTAAGGTAATTCGAGTGTTGGGCAGACCTACGATACCCCACACCCGGCCCACTCCATTGACATCCCTGGTAATCACGAGCCATATAAAGATAATTCAAGTTTTGGGAAGACCAAATTTAGTCATAAATGATAACATTGAAAACCCTAGTAGTCCTGCCCTAGGATCATATATATATCCAGTCTTACCAATTGTGAGTTCGCTACTCCGTAATATCATCACATTATTGATCCAAAACACAATTGATGGAATACTTGGCAAATGGCAACTAATTAATCAATTCCATTCAAAAACTAACTTAATAAAATCAAGAATCAATATCCAAAATATGTAAATTCACCACCCAAAACAACAAAATTACATTTAAATTCCAATTGGGTACCTCAGATTTTATATTTTTGTGTACCAACCAAAAATCAACCTAATTAAAACCAAGAAGTAATATGCAAAATTCCAACTTAAATACACCACCAAAACAGCAAAATACCATTCAAATTTTCAAATGGGTAATTTACTATTTTAGTGTGCTTACCGAAAGTTAACCTAAATAAACCCCAAAATTAAATTCCAAAGCTTGCAAAAACTCTATTCAAAACCCACCAAAAAAGATCAAAACTTTCAAATGGGTATCAAATAAAAAATATTAAAAAAATATATATATATACAAAAAATTAAAAAAATTACCAGAAGAAGAGAGGTGATTGATTCATTGGCCCAACGATTTTCCTCGAGCAAATGACCAATAATAATACACAAACAAATTAAACTGATGAACACAGTAATCGAGATCACTGTACTCGTATCAAATGGTGTTGATTCATGCAATATCTTTTCCACCCCAAACATCTTTCTTCTTCTTCTTCTTCAAATTGAAGAAAATATCTGCTAAAATTAATTCATAAAGTTCCAATCTTTGAGCTTAATTAGTGTACAATTTCTATAAAAAGACTGAAATTTACTTTAATGTCAATTAAAAAAAATGATTTGTACTCCTTTTAGTCTTATATTAAAGGGAACATAAAAACATCAATTTTGGGCCCAATTGAAATGATTCTATGCTACGTGCTTGTAGAAAGCCAGCTAAACAATCCCCACGTGGCAAATTCTGAGTTAATTTGAGGGTTTGACTAATCATGATTGGATATTGAATATGGTTTTACATGAAATAAATTGAAAAAGAAACATGAGATGGACAGGTGGTGGAAGATTATTGGTTGTTGAGGAAAAGTGTCGAGAATATTATGATGAAACATGATGTAGAAGATAACTTACAGTTGGCGCTTTATATTCATAAAATAAATAAATTGAAAAATAAAAATAAAAAAAATAAAGAAATTTGTTGTTTTGGGATGAAGGTGGGTCCAAGATAGAGATGGAAATTGGAGATTGGCATTTGAGTTTGACTATTTTAAGCAATCGTGAATCCATAAACTTTATCTTGATGTTTGTAGTCTTGTTTCTAGAATTAATTAGAGTAATTGTTTAGATAATCCTGAATTTTTTATTCTTTTATTGTGAGATTTGTAATCTATAAATAAATCTTGGCGTTGCCTGGTTTTAGAAATAGTCTTGTTACAATATTTGTGTTAGATTTAATTTGATATGAAAATTTTCATCAATTAATTGAATAATTTTTTTTTATCATTATTATTGTTTGGATGCAAGCGCGTAATGAGAATTAAAGCTAATTAAAGCTAGAAAATAAAAATCATCACTAGTGTTTTCAATTGCATAACAATACTAGACCGATTTTAACTAATCTAATATTATTTTTTTCTTTAATGTAAAGTTATCTGATACTTGTAAGACCTTATTAGGGACTGTTCAGTTCAGCTCCAATCAGTTCAGTGCAGCTTCTAATTTCCTTCTCTCATAAAATATTTATTTCAGCTCCTTCAGTTCATCTCGGTAAATGTGAACAAGCCCTTAGAGTCTGTTCTCATAGACTGAACTCAGCCGAACTGAACTGAACTGAAATGAATATTTTATAAGAGAAGGAAATTAGGACATGAACTGAACTGAATTTCAACGTATGAGAACAGACCCTTAGAAGCAATTCAAAACTATAGTGGTAAATTGACGCCTTATCGACTATTACAGTAAATATATATTGAAATATCTTGTATACCAAATTATCTTTAAAGAAATTTCAAAGGTTGGAGGGCAAGAAATTAAATATTTAACCTCTTGCTCAAAACTAATCACTATGCCGCTAAAGATGTGAACAGACAAATTACGGAGTATATAATTTCAAAACTGGTGAAGAAAGACATGTTTTGTAATTAACGTTTAAGTTATTTTAAACTGTAGCTAATTTATACATAAGTGTACCTTATCTAATCTTTTACTCAAATAGTATGTCACATCAAAAAAAAAAAAACAGTTAATAAAAATAATAAAATAAAATAAGAGAGTTGGGGTTGGATTTAAAGGGCAAACGCCAAATTAAAACATCACAAATCCAAAGCTTAATTAAAGTGTCCTTTGCGTAGCACTAAGAAGTACTAGTACAAGTAATTCAATTAATGTTATTAGCACCTAGCTAGTACTCTTAAAGTACTTTGGAATTTTGAAGATTTCCTTGCCTACGATTTTGTTTATGCCTTTATTCTTGCGTTTGACAAATATCTTTAATACCAGTACTTCATATTGTACTATCTCTATTAAGTCTTTTTCTAATATTTATTGGATACTTAAGACATTCTTCTCTTCTTTGATTATTATATTATGACACCAAAATTTTGGACTAGTAATATTTGATATAATGGGGGACTTCTTGGTCTATACTAAGTTTTCTTCGATATAATGATTTTTTTTCCCCCTTTTAGGGATGACGCAAGGAAAAACAATTATCACAATAGTGTTTTGACAACTAGTTTCAAATAAATTGTAATGTACTCCGTACAGTTTTAACTTTCATTCATATAAACTAGAATGGTTCTATAATGATTTCAGCAATGATTCTTTTTTTTTTTTTTACTATTCAACAAGAACCATTATTGGACTATGAAGAACAATATAGGAAATAAAATAGGTTACTAACCTTAACAATGAAACGGATACAAATATTAAACGTTTACAGACCACACCATCTATTTTTGAAAGGACTCCTCTGTCAACAACTCAAAACCCTTGGTCTATTGAAGGTGACTCTAATGGAGAGCTTTGTGTTTTTTGAAGAATTTTCAATTTATCGGAAGAGTCATAGAC
Organism: Chenopodium quinoa; assembly: GCF_001683475.1. Lineage (NCBI taxonomy): Eukaryota > Viridiplantae > Streptophyta > Magnoliopsida > Caryophyllales > Amaranthaceae > Chenopodium > Chenopodium quinoa. The sequence goes on along the minus strand of NW_018745024.1, from coordinate 10,002,489 downwards.
TTGGACTCAAACTCCTATTAGTTAATAGATAATTTTTTTTTTTACTTTTTTTTTTTTGATAAAGTTAATAGATAATTAATTACATGATATGTGTTACAAATTCTTAAATGGACCTGGTTCACACTAATTTATTGTGGACCACTAACATTAGAGAAAGTATGGTTGTTTTATTAATAAAAAAAAAGGGTCACTGTAATTAAAAAAAAAAAGTTCACTATATTGAAATAAAAATCATTTTGGTAATATATATGCCTAAGTGGTTATTTTTGTAATGAAATATTTTATATACTGATCAATATGAATAATAAAGGCCACTATGTTAAAATTAGGGTAATAGCGTCATATTTCAAGTTCACAATATTATTAAACGTTGTAGTAGTTTTAATAAAGATTACTAGGTTAAAAATAAGGTTACTATGTTAAAAATAATGGTCACTATATTCAATATAATGTCAGTTGCGTGTGTATAGACCTCGGGTCCACAATAATATTATTGTGGACCAGGTCCACGCAAGTCTTTTTGGATATGTGTTTAATAAGAACTAGATGTAAGCCCGTGCGATGCACGGTTTTTAAATATTTTTTTTTGTTTTTTTTTTTTTTTTGTAATTTCTTAATATTTTTTTGTTTTTATTTTCTATTCTATTATTTTAACTTTAATTTAAGGTAAAATATTTTGTTAAGTTTTAAATTATTTCTATTCAAATTTTACGTATATAGAACTTGAATTTATAAATTGAAATAAATATTATCTCGTTCATCGGATAGTTAGATAAAATCATTAAATCAAAATATATTTTTTAATTTCTAATTATTTGTTAAAATAATATAAATCCTAATGTAAAAGATAATAAAAAAGATATTTTTTGTTTTTTTTTTCATAATTTAAATCTTAAATTACTATTTTTTTGTTTTCAATTCTCAAATTTCATTTGTTAATTTTAACTTAAATGACGATGAAAATTTAAATTCAAAATTAATATATAAATCTAATTTTTCATTGGTCAAAATATTACTTTTGCTTATGTGGCGTGCGATGCACAAATTTTTATATACATTTTGTATATAAATATTTTTTTGATGATCTCTTAATTTTTTTTCTTGCATTATAAGTTTTAAAATTTTGTATGAAAATATCATATCATCAAATATTTACATAAAACCATTAACATCAAATGATAATTTATATTTTTTAAATATCAAAATATAATTTTTTTAGTTTTTTAAATAATATAAATCCTAATATCTAAAGATAATTGTTAGTTTTGTAACAAATAAAAATTATAAAATTTAGTGTTCTTAAATAATTTAAATCTTAATAAATTACTATTCGTAGTTTTTACCTACGTGGCAAAAATTTAAAATTTCATTCGTCACTTTTGTTTAAGTGGCGAGTGATTTTTTTAATTCTAAAATAAAATATATATCTAATTTTTAATTGGTCGAAAATATACATTTTCTTATGTGGCGCTTCCAATCCTCTCCAAAAATGCCTACTTTATTTATATATATTAGATTTTTTTGGTGATCTCTTAATTTTTTTCTTGCATTATAAGTTTTAAAATTATGTAGGAAAGTATCATATCATCAGATATTTACATAAAACCATTAACATCAAATGATAATTTATATTTTTTAAATATCAAAATATAATTTTTAGTTTTTTAAATAATATAAATCCTAATATCTAAAGAATAATTTTTAGTTTTGTAACAAATAAAAATGATAAAATTTAGTGTTCTTAAATAATTAAAATCCTAATAAATTACTATTCGTCGTTTTTACCTACGTGGAAAAATTTTAAAATTTCATTCGTCACTTTTGTTTAGGTGGCGAGTGATTTTTTTAATTCTAAAATAAAATAGAAATCTAATTTTTAATTGGTCGAAAATATACCTTTTCTTATATGGCACTCCCAATGCTCTCCAAAAATGCCTACTTTATTTATATGTACTAGATGTAAGCCCGTGTAATTCACGGTTTTTTTGTATTTCATTTTGTATATTATTTTGTAATTTCTTATTATCTTTTATATTAGAAGTATAATATTTTTTAAAAATAATTAAAAAAATCTTTTGATCGATCTAAATGATTTTATTTAACCACCCGACGAATGAGATAATATTTTCATAGTTTATTTCAATTTAAGAAATTCAAGTTTTGCATACTTGAATAATGAATAAGAATAATTTTTTAAAAAAAAAACAAACTTAAGTTGATTTTTTCTGTTTCGTATGCTCAACAAAAATATTATTCCAAAGCTTTATATAAACTTATTTTTCCTAATAAATATTTCAATAAGAACATTAAAAAAAATTACACATAAGCAAAACGTAAAAAAAAATTATTAAATACACATAAATATATGGAAGAATATTATTAAAACCTAATAAAAAACATCAATATAATTGTTGCGGAATAAATCTAAAAATTGTAAATGTATAAAATCAAATCTATGCATTGGAATTTTTTCATCATTAATTATTGAATCATTATTTTGTTGTCGATATGACAACGCGATATTGCTTATTATTTGGAACGACTGAAAAGTTTCTAATAGAGTAAACATTTCATAGTCTTCAATCAAGTTTGGACAAAAATGTTGAACACAGTTGGCTTTAAATTGAGGCATGAACTTGTGTAATCACCCTAAAATTAAAAATAAGAAATTAAGGGTTCGTTTGACATTGTTGTGGTTTTCTGTTTTTTGGTTTTTTGTTTTCTAATTGTATATGATATGAGTCCCATAATGAATCAAAAATTATATAAACTTATTAAAATTATGATAATTTTGAAAACTGGCAACAGAAAAGTGGAAACACCTTTTTCTTGTTTCCTGTTTTTGGTTTTTCAAAAAACAAGAAACTGAAAACTAAAACTGATGCCAAACAAGCCCTAAATTAATTTAACAAGTTGATTATGCAATCCAAATCACAATATTTGTTTTTAAAAATACCTCTTCGTCCAATATTACCATTGTAATCCCCCGTATTTTTAAATATTTTAAAAATGAAAATTTATTTTATTTATAATATTTATTTGTTATTTTCCATAGTTTAATATCAAAAGTTTCAAATTATTAATTTGGGTCGAAAAATTATTTGAATAAATTATTTTATGCACCTTTATTCTACAATTTATGTCCAATCAAACAAGCCTAACCCATTTGTTTACTTAATTGACCCATTATTTTTATGAGGCCCATCTTCCTATTTACCCTACAATTGTCTCCTATAAATACCCCATGAATCCCCAAAAAAAATTCCACACAAAAAGGTTAGTCTTATTTTCTCTCTCCTTTGTTTTATTAATTTGTATAATTATAATTATTGATTTATGGATTTTGATTTTATTGTTTGAAAGTAATTTAATTAGTATCAATTTGTATTTTGATGATTAAACTTTATAATTTCAGATTTTATAATGTCATAATTTTCAATTTTGTAAATTATATAACCTAGGGTTTTTAATTATTGAAAATCATGATTTTTTGGTTTTTATGAACAATTGATTTAGGGCTTTTATAGTAATGATGTTTTGAAATTTTGGTGATTATAACTACTGATTAGTTTAACTTAACTCCAGATTATTTTAAACACTTAAATTTGTGTTTTAATTTTAAGATTTCCGTTCATTAATAGTAATACCGTTTTAATCCCGATCAGGTTCTGAACTCTCCAATTTTGATGAAAAAGTAGTGTTTTTCATGTGGCCGAATTCAGCCTCTAAATATGATTTTCGGGCATTTTTTTATTTTAACGAAGTTTTTTTATACTTAAAATTTTATCCTTCAGTTTTAATAAAATTAATTATGTTTAAAGTTAATTAAGCATAAATATATGTTTTTATTGAATTTTTAAGTGTTGGAAATAGTTTCTAAGTACTGCTTTTGATGTTTTATAAAGAGGGTTTAATCATCCATTAAAAAGGGAGATTATTAAAGGTTTAAAAATAATTTTCAGATTTTTATTAGACTTTTAACTTGCTGTAATTTCATGTATAAGAATGTATTTTAAGGTTTTTATGAAGAAAATTTAAAGAACTATATATAAGCCTTTAATTTTAACTAAAGGGAAGGTTTTAAAGTGTTGTTTGATTTGGACTTCGGAGGTTTTTAAGTAAGTTAGTATTGCTGTAAATTTGATTGATTGGGTACGGTATTGATTGAGATGTTATTATTTGGTTTAGGAGAGGAGTTTATTGAAGGTGATTTCTAGTTAGTAAAGTGGCACAAAAGATTGTTTACACGAGGTACGTACATATCTACTTCGTTGTAAGTAGTATCATGTTTAGGTACCAAAGAAAAGAACTTAGTTTCATGATTAGAGAACACTTGGATGAAAATTGTTTGGTTATACATTTAATTAATTCATGTGCTTATGTTTATGAGACATGTTTTGGTGAATTGATTATGTTTGTATGGAATTATGGATGCAAACATGTTGAATTATATTGGATTAATTGTTTGTATGGAATGTTGATACAAGCATATTTTTATTGGATTGGTTTGTTAACCACATTTGGATTATTAAAGGATTGGAATTGAATGGTTTAAGTGGAATGAATTTATTAATTATTCCACAAGGTTATTATTTATTTATTTATTACTCAATCATGACTTGTTAATATGTTGAGTAAAGGTGGATTAAGCCAAAATGGCTAGGTGGGTTGACTATGTTCAACAATTTTGAATAATTTAGAAGTTTAATGGAATTAAAGGTCAATTTGGGATGTGATCACCATTGTCCTAAATAAGATTAAAAGTAAATTGATGTATGATTTTTATGTATGGTCTATTTGATTGAGTCGGCTATTAATTAAAATTATAAATTCGGCTATTAATTAAAATTATAATCACGTAAAGTGAAACATGGATGAGCAATAAAACTCTGGAAAGCGTGCACTTCTAGAGTATTGACAATTATGGGTTGGGGTACACGGTGGTAGCCCGTGGCTTTCCGAGGCTTGTTTGATCAACATGTCCTCTTCTCTTTTAGTATTTACATTTTTATTTTATAATGAAAGTTAGATGGGATCCTAGACTAACTTTGTGAGAATGGAGTCGCGCCCATTCTTGCACCGCGCTAAACTTTTATTTTAAATGGTCATTTGGGACCAAAATGATTTGGTGGATTGGACAACCTCGTCTATTGCTTACTCCAAACTAAATTAATTAAATTAAATATAAAGAGTCAAGTGTTTGGAATTGATTAGCAAGTATGTTGAGTCGAGTGAATTTTTTAAGTGTGGAGTCTTGATTAATGAATTCGTGTTGTATGTTTATTTACTTTAATTAGTTGAGCATGCTAGGCTTGGTACGTTGTAACTTGTATGTACTCAGCTTTGCTGATTGCGTGCTTTTTTGTGTTTTCTTTTGGTCATGGCATTCGCCTTTCAATGACCCTGTGATGATCCAATTATTACACTTGTATTATTGGGGAGCAGTATTGCACAGGTTAGTTTGATGATGTGAAGTTCGGTGATTTGACATACGCATTGTCAAGGGATTGATGTGATTGAGAGTATTCGTCCTTTGTGTTGAACTTATTTATGTTTTACTACTTTAATTATGTTTTGGGACTTTGATTATTGGTTTGGTTTTAAATAAGGGCCTTTATGGTTCCAATTTGTTAGCTTTGACTTATTGGTTTTCTAAATTATATTATTTTAAGATTTAAGTTGGATTTCCGCTGCAATACTTTGATAAAGCCTTAACGTTTTAACACGTGGCGGTAACATGCCAATGGTTCTCCTTTATTTTTATTTAAAGTAAGTGGTTTGGAAATGGGAGAATTATTGGGGGTGTTACAACCATAAACAGACTTATTAAGCTATTTTTGTTTGCGGAAATTTAGTACATCAAACAGGTGAAAAACTCGTACTTTGAATTTTTAATCATTTTTGCTCGAATTTAATTCTCTGATCTGCATGTAAAAACGAAATTCATCAAACAAAACATAAACATATGAAATTAAGCTAAAAAGTACCCTACCATTGATGACCTAAAACTGACACAAAATTACCAATACAAAATTCTCTAGATGTGAATTTTGTATAAATATGAAATTTTGTTGGTGTCGTACATGTGTCAATTTATAACAGTAGGTATAAAAAAATTTAATTTAATTATGATTAATGAACAATTTTAATTTCTTATCATAAACACTATCAAAATTTATCTTATAATGATAATTTATCATTTAAATATAATTATTTTTCGGAGGTATTATTTAGTATTTGTGATATAGTGTCACAAGCTAGATAATTTTCCCTTAAATTTTTATTTGACCGGAAGTGTTAAGTATTAAAGTGGAATTATCATACTTATTATACTTTAATGGTTAGAAAAAAATCATTTATAAGATAATTTTGATTCGGTTGCATTATTAAAGTGGAGTTGTCATTCCTATTCTACGTTGGTAAAATTTGTGCACTTTTCTTTTTAAGATAATTTTTTTTCCAAAAAAATTATTATAAGACAAATAAAGATAAGATAGATGAAAATTATTATAAGATAAATAAAGATAATGATAAATAAAATTTGTGGTTTTTCATCCACGTGGCATTAAAATTTTATAAGATAAATATCATATTTTATTCGCTACTTTTACCTACGTGGCGATACAATTTTTTTATGTGGCATTAAAATTTTATAAGATAAATACTATATCTTATTCGTTACTTTTACCTACGTGGCGATACAATTATTTTATTCAAAATTAAAATACAAATCTAATTTATCATTGGACGAAATATTTACTTTTCTTATGTGGCGCCCCGAATGCTTTCGAAAAATGTCTACTTTAATTTTATAAGATAAATATCATATTTTATTCGCTACTTTTACCTACGTGGCGATACAATTTTTTTATGTGGCATTAAAATTTTATGAGATAAATACCATATCTTATTCGCTACTTTTACCTACGTGGCGATACAATTTTTTTATTCAAAATTAAAATACAAATCTAATTTATCATTGGACGAAATATTTACTTTTCTTATGTGGCGCCCCGAATGCTTCCGAAAAATGCCTACTTTATTTATATATATTAGATTAGATTATAATACAGTAGCATTGTATCTAAGCTACTCCAAGATTAACAATAGTTTAGGGAAGAATCTTCCATAACAAAAATCATCCTTAATTAGTCCATCAATTAAGAAAGAACTAGCATTTTGGCCCGTTCAATGCACGTGTTATAACTTATGTTATTTTTATATAAATGTATGCTTTTTAATAGTTGAAACTACGAAATTATTGTTACATGACTTTTGAGGTGAATGATGTGAAAACTTATTAAAAAAAAAAGTGAGGGTGGGATTGTAGAAGAATATGAAGGAATTTAGTTAAGTATATATACATGAATATTGTAGAATATGAAATGACATACTTCGTATTAGTTTAAGCTATATTTTAAGTTTAAGAGATAAAAAGACTATTTTTATTATACTTCATATGTTTATGTAATAATTAATTCAACTTTATTCTATCGTGATAGAAATGAAACACTTCATTTTCTTACTTAAATGTGCAAGTTAGGCATAAAGACTTTAACATTATGTAATATTTTTATTTTAATTTTTTAATATTAAAAAGGTAAGGGAAGTAACATGTGGCATATGAGTGAATTGTTAGGACATGTGGCATATGAATAACTTGTGAGGACATGTGGCATATGAATGATGGTGGTTTGAGTTTTTAAATACTAACTAAGTATAGAAGTATAGATATAGATTATATTATATAATTATACAAGAAAACTAATCACTTGATTAACAAATTAGAACTTATTTTTTGCTAAACTGAACTTACTTTGATTTTATAAGAATTTATTTTAACATTATGGACAATATTGATTTTTAAGCCACTCTAACTATGCCGATGCCATTATGGGTTTGTCGATTGAGGTTGAACCCTTTTATTTATGGGTAATAAATACTTGGGTAGCACCTAGCACGCACAAGCACATTATTTGATTTGAGGAGCAAATCAAGAAGATACCAATCAACTAATTTAAAGTTTCATAATCAGTGAAGATGACAATCAACCTAGTCAACATTGCCAAAACGATACCAATCCTTAAACAACTTAGTATCAATCGCCATCATCCGTTGTATTCATTCAACAATCAATTAAAAACTACTTTAGCTTTGTGAATCCTTCAATCTAGCTTATTTGAATGTTTTTTAATAATGCAATTATGACAGTCATTTTTAGTCAACTTGTCTTTTAACTATATTCTCTTCCCATATTATTTTTCTTATCAATAACATGTTTATTTACTTAATCTTTAACATGCTTTCTCAAATCCAGCAAATCATACACATGCCTTTCTAAGAATTTGCCCAAACATATACACCAAAGACCAACAAATAAGGCATGCATTTTATAAAAGACGCTAAAGCCGGAGTTCAGGCTGAACAGATCCTAATCTGATATCTGATGTAGTTCAGTAGGTTTGGACAGTGCAAATTTTATACCGTGCACCTAAAGGGGGGTGACATAACTAAGTCCAGGGTAAAAGACTTTTGCTCCGGATTTAGGGTATCTGAAGAATATAATCTACTTGTAGATGATTTCAATTTTCCCAAACAAAATTAAAAGGGTGATTTTCGATTAAAACACAAAGAATATTACTAATACTGTATTACATTAATCCAGGAACAAGTCTCTTCATCAAAGTGCATGTAAAATCTTGCACGCGAATACAAATGTAAAGAACATGCAATTATGCACAATATTAATTATAATCCATGAACCTCTAGTTGTATGTTGCCTGTAACAGAATTTCTACAACATACTCGAACAAGACATGCAAACACCCTAACAATGATATTTTGAATATGATGTACAATTACAATATGCCCACACTGCCCAGATCATAGGTACTGACCTACTGTATCACCAAGAAGGGGAACAAAAGGAACTGACTTTCAAGCAAAATGTAATGACTCCAGTCTTAAGATGATAATAAACAAAGCTAAACCTCAGTTGTCAAAGTAGGACTACAACAGCGTCAGAGACAAGGCAGCACTGCGAAGTTTTACACCATCGCTATCCCACTTAGACTGTGGGGCAGTCGCTCCAGCAACAAATGCCTGCACAATTTATAGCGAACATGAAACATCATATTGTGAAGTTAAAACAACTGGAATCCTTTCAGTCCACAATATGATTGCAAGAAGCATGCCCATTATACACTGTGGAAGCTAATATAATGGCTACAATATGAAAAGATCTACACTATCGATAGTATATATGATGACTACTTCGATAAGATCAAGGGAATACACCTTTTATATCGGTAGCTAAAAATTGCTATATGCTAGTACTTTCTAAATAGAGTGTTGTCATTCCTAGACTGGGATTAAAAGACTAATTATATAAAATTCTACAAGTAGACTAGAAAATACCTTTCCTCCATTAACAGCAGCTACAAGTGCAACATGTTGTTCATCTCTGCCAAACTCGTAGAAATAGTATGTCCTGGGTGACATGAGATACAACAAACGTGAGACTAACAGTTACTCTGGGAAGAGTCAGATATATTTTCATACTGCTAAATAATACTCTGTATCAAAATGTCTAAAGCAAGAAATAAAATAGAACTAATAGACAGGTAAATGCCCCCACCAAAATGAGACGATTAGTTAATAGAACATAACTAATTAACATAAATAAAGATGACAACCATCGAGATAACATATTTTCTGTTTTGACCTCCCACCACCAAATTTTCAAATAAACTACTTTTCGGATGTGCTAGCCTATTCTTCATATTGCCAACAAAAGGAAAAGACAGATATTATTTTTGCACCATTTACAGAAATATCAATTTGATAGATTTTTACCTATAACCATCCTCTTCTTTTATTTTAATAGTTCGTGCGGAATACAGTGATGACCCACCTGCCATGGCACCAAACAAAAGATAAAGAACAATCAAGCCATAGTAGACAAATCAGGAAGCTGTGAACCAGCAAGTCACAGCAAAACAGCATCAAATAGCATAGCTGCATATCTTTCATGTATAAAATCTCTTAATCCCCAATTTCTGTTTTAAGAAAGGAGGGAGAGGGGCTCTGAATGGTAATACATATACCTGGAATGAAAATCTTTGCTGCTTCTTTTAGAGAGCCTATATCAGTAATGTCCTGAGCCTGTAAAAAAATGATTATCATATCAAGAGAGTAGTACATTCTGTAGGAAAGAAAGCAGGTGATACAAGGTTCAACATAGTAACAACAAATGAGGTTAGTGAATCTAGCTAAAAGGTTAAACGTAAAATTGGTCAGGTCACGCGAAAAGCTGAGAAAGACAAAGAAAGAGGACCCCATAGGTGCTTCAGCAACTTATTTTGGTAGTATGTAGCAGCTTAGAAGAGATAGATGCCCAGAGTCAATTGATAACATGAACATAGAACAAAAACTTCTAATGAATGAATCATGCTTAAGTTGCAGAACTTGAAACAGACAGAATAGCATGAATGCAGCATACTCGACAACATTGTATGAAGCCTGAGTCAGAAGATCAACAAAAGGGAATATAACACTTCAACCAAACAAATTCCTTAAGATAGCCAACATTGGATAATCTGTGAAGTAAACGAAGTAAAACAAGAAACACACCTCTAAGAATGTAATTTTCAATGAGTTGGATGGCTTGATAATTACACTTACTACCTCAGACCTGTATAAATGCAGAAGAAGTTAGTATTCCCAAATAAGTAATAAAGCTCGATGACAGAAATAAACCCAATATCAAGCAAAATTTGTTGTTTCCCTTCGCTGCAATTACATAGCAAAACTGACAACACTATATGCCATAATTTCTTACTGGTATCTCAAAAACTGAGAAACATATATAATGGACAAAGACTAATTATACAGAGGTGAAATCTTGTAGTGAATAAAACTCAAAAGAGGAGAAAAGACACTATGTTTACCCGTCAAAAGAGGCAAACCGTGCAGCAAAAGTCTTTGGCTTTGCCTTATCTCCATAAAGGGACAACCCAGCATTAAAATCCTGAAAGGGAAACGGTGGAGCATAATCTATAAGAAATCTATCCAATTTGGAGGGACAACCCAGCATTAAATCCTGAAGCGGAAAAGGTGGAAGTCCTGTAACATGATCTATAAGAAATCTATCCAATTTGGACAGGCGTAAAATGAACACAAAACTAATTTCCAAATACCACATTCGGTGATTTAACCAACATGTTCCCAAGATATGCATCATTAGAGAACAAAGATAAACAAGGTGTTGTCAAATAAGGATTCAATTTCCATCATCAAACCTCTACAATTAATTAACCACAGACCTAACCGTAGGGAAACTCCAGCAGTTTGCAACATGGTCAAATTGAAGGTAACTGGTTCAACTGCAAATTTATGAAGTGGCGAATTCTATCATAATTATATAAAAGGCTCTAAATACTCAATATTTCAGAAAGCTTATGGCCTTATCAGTCATCACTGCAACAGCATACCCTACACAAGTTATCTAACTAATTACACTCCCAAGTCATATTATCCAAAAGGTGTATCTTCCTAAACAACTAGAAAGTCTAGTGTATATTACTACCTCAACTATCTCATGATCAAAATTTTCTTTTGATCATGAGATACATTTGAATGGCGGTACTAGGAATACATTTGAATGTAATTATGCTAGGAAAGTAGCATCATAATGTCTATGGTAATACAATAACATTCCAAATTCATGTTTTTTCTTCAAATATTTCCATTATCACCCACTACTGTTTCCCAAATGGTAATAATAATTTGTGAAGAAAATGAAATATTTGAGGTAAACTAAGCATTATTATGAGAATTGACATGTGAATTTTCTCACAAAATAGTACTATAAATTCAATTTCATTATCACCATATGTCACCACTTAACAAATAGGCTCTAAGGGTTACACTCCTCTTGCACCTCAATTGTTACAGATTGCCCTTGATTTATACGAAGTACAAGCCAACATACACGATTACTTGAGCTATAAGATTTAGTCTCTATAGTGTTTTACTCAAAGTGTGGGACAAAGATATAGTATTATAACAACTATGAACTATGAAGCAAGGGCGGAAAATAACATGGAATTCTATCTGTTACTACTCTCATAGTCTCATTTGAAGTGTTCAAGAGCCATTTTATACATATTTCATGACGGTGTCTGACTCAAAGTAGTTTGAATATGTACAGCCAACCACTCTTCTAATTTCTTAGTTCATCACACCAAGTTTTCCTTTCTTAATCCTTGAGCATTCTATACCAATCCTTGTGAATGCAAAAAAAATGCCTATACAAGTAAAAATTCTAGAATTTAACTGTGTATGTTAAGCTATCCAAAGATACCATTGCACATTCTATGTTCCATTCACATTCCCATTATCATTATCAGTTCCATTTCCATTTCCATTTCCATTTCCATTTCCTAGATTTAATTACTCTTGCTGAACATCACGTATTCCAACCTTTCAAGCACTCTCTCAATACAGAAAGCCTAGCTAAATATCCGACATTGATCAATCTCACACACATGTAAACTACAACCGCTAATTCAAAACCTCTAATTCTCAACCAACCAATTTACTATGCATGTGTTTGTGTGACTGTGAGATTGATCAATATCAGATGTTACCATAGACTTCCTCGTCATGCCACACATATAAACTCCAACCATTTAAGTAATTTATCCACTCACAACACAATTTAGACAACAAACAATTTCCCAATACAATGTATAAACCCCATTATCCAATACCAACAATGATACCACAAAATCATTTGGGCATCCCTCAGTTTCCCAATTAATTGCTTCTTTATACAAAATTAAGCATACTTTATACCAAATGCATAAAAACCAAGAACATAGTCAAGGAAATTATTATATGAAAGAAAGAAAGAATCAAACCTCAGGTTCCATAACGTCCTGAAATTCAGGAGGAACACGAATGGAAAACCCATCACCAAAAAACTGAAACCATGATTTAGTGTTCAAAATACCCGAAAGAATCGATTTTGAAGGAGGAGGAGCTTCAGTTGCAGAAATGGCAGATGGGGTTTCAAGGATTAATGAAGCAATGCAGAGAGAAATTGATTGGAAGATAAAATCCCTCTTTTTTGAGGTTAAAGATTGAATTTTGGGGTTAGAGGAGAGAGAAGAAATGGGTTTAAGGGTTTGAGGTGGTTTTGATTGAGAGTGGTGGAGGGAGGAAGGAAGGAGAACTGCCATGAGATTGTGAAGATAGCAGCCATGGCCACTAGAGAATGGTGTTTAGATAATGTGGGATAATGTTTATAGTAACTGCTTAATCAACAAATTGTAAAAATATTGCTTAACCAATTAAGGATGGGGTTTGATTAATTACAAATCTATACTTTTATATTAAAAAGCGTTCCTAAAATATAATATATTTTACATGTCACCTTTTTTAAGTTTGACATGTCAGTAACTAACGAAATTACAATTGATCTTGTATGGACCCGCTCTACAATAAATTATTGTAGACCCAAAATTTGACACTTTCAAATAATATAATCACATTCTGGATGATATAATCAGTTTCTTTAGATGATATAATTATCTATTTGTGAGTCATATTTTGATCTCATATTAAACCATTTAATGAGATTATATAATTATTGATAAAATTTAAAAATCATCTTTTGAATGATGTAATTTACTATTTGATACTTTTTATAATGATAAATTCACTCTTTGAGTGATACATTTACATAATAGTTTCAAGATGATATAATCACTTTTATAATAATATAATCTCATTTCGTATGATATAATTACATTCGTATGGTATACTAGAAGATTGGGTCTACAATAAGTTAATGTAGACCGGGTCTATTCTAGTCTTAATATAGTTAACTTAGATGAGTTAATTTGTATCTTATTATACTGTTTGTTTCCATTATATAATGATTGAGTTTGACAGCTAAAAAAATGTTTATAACAAGATTTAAACTCGAAATCAACAAGTCTTACTATCTAAACAGTCGAATTGATTAGCAAATTAAACAAGTACAATCTAGCAACCCGGGGCATCACCCGAACCACACACTAGTTTACAATCTCAAATCCCACCTTAAGAGCTTCGACTTTATTTTGTTCATCTTATTTACTCTCATTGTAAACAATAAACTAATGTGTGGCTCGAGCGATGCTTTGAATTATTAATATAATTATCATATTGCAATATCTACATACTGCATTGTACATATTGTTAAACAAAAATAATAATTAAAGGAAAAAAAACGTACAACACACCCAATCAAAGTTAGATATATAATTAAAAGCATTAAGTATATATATAATTAAAAGCATTAAGTATAGATGTATAACAAAAAGTTGGCTACAATGGTCAGACTTTGAGGTGATGATTCCCTTTTCCTTCCCCCTACTCTTAGAGTGTTGTTTTTCGAAAAAAAAAAAAGATTAGACTTTCAACTTAATTATTGTTGATCATGAACTCAAACATTATAAAGATTATTTTTAAAAAACATACTTGAAAGATTTTGTATAAAATTAGACCTACCTTTTTTTTCATCTTTATATTCCGTTCATTTTAAGAGATTTTTATTCACTTTAAGGGAACCTAATCAAGGATCTGTTCACTTCAGCTTAATTTCAGATCAATTCAATTCAGCTCTATTTAGTTCAATTCAGTTCGGCTCTAATCAGTTCAGTTCAGTTCAATTTAGTTTAGCTCCTAATTTCCTTCTCTAATAAATTATTCATTTTAGCTCTATTTTGTTTAGTTCAGTTCAGCTCCAATCAATTCAGTTCAGTTCAGTACAGTAAATGTAAACAGGTCCTAAGACACTTAAGAGTTAATGTTCCATATGACAGAGTTTAGAGTATGTTTTCTTCACCTTATTAAACTTGAACAAATTTAAACTGAACTTATTTAACTTTATTAAACTTATTAAATTACTAGAACTTGTTGAACTTATTAGACTTGATTAAGCTTATTAGAAGTTATTGGACCTTAATTGACCTTATTATTAGACTTGGTTAGAACTTATTAGACCTTATTTAACTTATAGAAACTTATTAAACCTTAATTAACTTATAGGAACTTCTTAGACCTTTTTGAACCTTTTTTTTTTTTTTTTTGAAAACATGAATTTATTAGGCTTTTTTAAACTTATTGAACCTTATTATAACTAATCTGAATTGAACTAATTAGACAAAAAACTTATTTTTATAAGGTGAACAAAACAAGTCCTTAAAGACCTCTAATGTTGTTAGTTAATTCCGTAAAATAATACTCGACTCTTACATAGGACATAAATAGACTGAAGTACCCCTCTCACATCCTCATGGCCTCATGGGTCCATAGACGTTTATCTTGTGGAGTTGTGGTTACTTGGAAAGCTGGAATCAAACAATTCAAAATCAAGAAAAATGCAAACCACACATAATTCTTGAAGCCACCATTCTCCAAACCAACACAGAAAAAAAAAATCTGTGCTTTTATCCAATTATCCTTCATCAGTTCTTCCATGAATTTTCTCTCTCTAAAACTATAAACCCTCTTTCAAATGGAAACCATTCTCTCTCCTCCCACATTCTCTCCATTTCTCAACCCAAAACCTTCATCTTCAAAACCCAGATCACTTTCATTACCCTTCACAAAACCCATAATTTGTTCCCTAAAAAAAACCCAATTGTTTACCTCAAAAATCATCATCTTTTACAGTACCCAATCACTGGTTTTCACCCATTCAACATGGATTAGCAGCTCTTGCTCTGTCTTTAGCCCTTAATTTCTCCCCCATTTTGCCAATTTCTGGTGCTAATGCTTCTGAATTTGATGTTTTGAATGAAGGTCCACCAAAAGAATCATATGTTGTTGATGATGCAGGTGTTCTTAGCCGTGTTACCAAGTCTGATCTCAAGAGATTATTGTCTGATTTAGAGTCTAGAAAGAATTTCCGTGTTAATTTCATCACTGTCCGCAAACTAACAGTAAGTTTCACTTGATCACATGTTTTTTCAGTCTTTGAATATGAATTCCTGCTTAAGATATCATAAGATAAGGGGTGCTAATTGAGCGAGCTGAGACTGAGCTTGGATCAGCTCTTATACTTGCATTCGAATTCAGAGCCGAATCATTTGTTTTTTCGAGTTTAAATTACAGTTGAACTTGCCATATAGCTCAACTTCTGCTGGGATTTTCGAGCCGAGCTTGAATAGTTCATAAATATGATACACCATTAACTTTGGTTGATGTTAGTGTTTTTAATGAAGTCCAAATGAAGGTTGTTAATGTTAGTGTTAAGGGTCATATATTTTTAGTTTTGAATTTTATGTGCATCACCCCTGTGGCCCTGTACAGTTATGGCTTACTTGTTACAAAGATTATGAATGGTTATGAGTTTGTGTGCATTTATACGTGGAGCGCGTGTGCCATGATCATGATAGCACATCCCACTACCAAGCTTGTGTTATATGGGATAGTGTTATTTAATCTTATTATAACTTGTTAGTTGTTACCATCAAGAGGTGAGTAACTGAGTATGGATAGTATTATGGTTATGAAATTCGATGATGAGTATGACATTGTGATGCATTGCTTTGGATAGCTGAGGTGACATGATGAAAAAATTACACAGAAACCCATTACCATAAGGTAGGTATAAACCAAATGAAGTTACTACAAAGATAAGGGCAATATTACATGTTTGTGTGTAACCCCCTAAAATGAGAGAAATCAGTTGCAATCCATGGATCAAGAGAGGGCATTCGATTATCTTTCTCTAATTGACTCTAAGGCTCTTACTCTTGTAGATATCCAATGATCTAAAACTTGGCTAGAGTTTTCGAGCATTAATTCCCTTAGTTTTAGTGAAATATTGCAGGTATGTGTGTTGCTGATCCCTCTTGGCCTGGAGAGATAAGACTAGGTAAAGGTAATTGTCATGTACGAAGTACAATATAGACATTAAGGTCTTTTAGTTGGGAGATGTCAGTGTGTGAATTCAGATACGAAATTCATGATAATTTTCGTTTATCCTGCAATAAAGAGTCTAGAGACCATTTATCATATTGATTTGAATTTGTAAAACATCTGCGGAGTACGAAAGTCTAACACTAGTGAGTTTGCTACTGTTCCCTTCCAGAGCAAAGCTGATGCTTTTGAGTATGCTGACCAAATTCTGGAGAAATGGTACCCGACAGTTGAAGATGGTGATAACAAAGGGATTGTTGTGCTTGTCACTAGCCAAAAGGAAGGGGCAGTTACTGGTGGACCTTCATTTGTCAAGGCTGTTGGAGAGAATATTCTTGATGCAACCGTGTCAGAGAATCTTCCTGGTAAAGAACCTTCATTTTTTCTGTCTTGTGTCCTTTGATTTGGTTTAAGGGGGGTTAAATGGAGTTCATTCATCATTTTGATGATACTCACACTTTACTTGATTATCTTTTACAAAAGATCAATTTAATTCTGCATAAATCATGAAAAAATCCTACTAATAAGAAAGTTTAAATGTGTTTGGGTGCAAAGTAAAAAGGTTTATATTGTTTAAACAAAGTTTTGTATATCTTGAGTTTATAATTGTTGAGGTGAAGTATTGATGATGGAAAAATGTACTTACAGTATTAGCAACTGAAGAGAAATACAATGAAGCCATTTATAGCAGTGCCAATCGGCTAGTGGCTGCTATTGATGGTCTTCCAGACCCTGGTGGTCCATCATTCAAGGACAATAAAAGAGAGTCAAACTTTAAGTCCAAGGAGGAGACAGATGAAAAACGAGGTCAATTCAGTCTTGTGGTTGGAGGTTTGTTGGTCATTGCGTTTGTTGTCCCTATGGCACAATACTATGCATATGTTTCCAAAAAATAGGTTGTGTTTGGATTATGCTCCAAGGTAACTTCAAATATTTTTCAAAATTTTTGTAAAGTATATGTACAAACACATAATTGAATAAACAAAATTGTTTGACCATGTAAACTACTGATTGATGAGGCACTTCTAATAAGGGCTATGAGAAAAAAAAAATGATGAGAATGAGATATTTATTTTTGTTCTTTATGTCAATGCCTAAATAGCAATGAAATCCTGCTCTCCTCAATAAGGATAACACTTGTAAAATGAATCATTGTAATTTTAAGAGAGAAATATTTTAGAAACATATATTCAGGAATAATGAATTGGATTTTACATACTATATTCTCTGTTTTGGCCTAATGTAATATACATTATTGTGTATTTTAGAACTTGAGCTTTAACAGAAAAGGCATTTTGTCAGAGAAAGGTGGATCAGAATATTTTCCAGTGAGTATTTGTGATGCTACATACTGGTTTGCTGCTTCTGTGTAGTGGATTCCATCCCAGTTTATATACTCTGTGCTGTCACTGCATCCTTTAGCAGTAACATTGTTGCCAGTTATGACTTTCGTTTGCCCACATGGTACCCTACTGTCGTAATTTAGTGGTGCACCGCCATATCCACAGCAAGCCATGATCGGTTGTTCAAATCCTGCAAATATGGATTTTATTGGATTTTCATGACAAAATGGAAGGAACAACTGAAATTTAGGGAGAGATTTGAAACTCACCATATCTAGAATAGTTTGAAAGAAGATTAGTCTTTATTGAGTATATATCAACATAGGTGACATTTGTATCTGGATATTGCCCCTGCACCTTTTTGGTCAGAGCATGTAGTTGCAGATTGAAGAGCTGAGCTGCTTGGTTGTGTGCACTCACACACCCTAACGCATCTAGCTTTGATCGATCTGTCCCAAATTTGGCTATGTTCTGAGGCAGGCACCCAAGGGGACCAGTATTGTGAATCCAAAAGAACCTTGCCCCCTCGTCATACAATTTCTGGAAAGAAAAACAGACATTTGAAAAACATTAGTTGTTTTCAATGTTTATGACAGACATTACACACAACTGATGCCAATTCTAGATTCCGAGTCATTCCTAGGGCTTTACCATCATGCCAGCTTCAAATTCTTGCAAAATGTATGGGATTGATGCTAGAATTTGATCAAATGACTTTGAATAAAATGCTCCTGCCAAATCATTCTGGCCTATATCAAACATGTAAAGAGCCTTCTCAAAGGAATCTTGTGCTGGGATATACTTGTCATATTTCCTACCTGTAGCTGTGAGGAGTCATGAAAAACAAGATCAGAAATTCTCCCATAAACTTTTTTCCCCTTCATAAGCATTCTAAAAGTAGTGGTGTTATTCTGTGGATGGCTAAAATGCATACTTTTAGATATATCTTGTACTCGATCTTTGAATCGGAGGAACTGAGCCACCTGAACTCCAAATGAGAAGGGACTAACTGATGTTGCAGTAGCTGGAAGAATAGTTGATCCTGCGGTAGCAAAATTGCAACCTCTTCTGAAAATAGGTGCACCAATGGATTCTAAATAGGCATTCAGAAAGGGTAGGTCCATATCATCCACTACAACACATTATACAAAACAGAGAGGTTTAAAATGAAACACAATAGATAAAACAGAGAAAAACAGAGGATATGTAGAATAAATTTTAGAATCTTACTGAGAAAATCTATTATCAAACGACCATCACTGTATCTCCCTGATGGTTTCTTAAAGTAAGTCTGTCCATATGGATCGGAGATCCCCTCGAGGCCTGAAGCCACAAGATCACCAGTATCAGAATTTGAATCGCCGAAGTTGAAAACTGCAGGGTAGTTGAAATCAATGGATTCGACATAAGATATTAATATCGATGTTAAGAGGAAAAATTGGGTAAATGAGTTCTTGATTGCCATAGCTGGTGCGAGATGAGCTATTTGATTTCATTAGCATTGCCTCAGAACAAACTTTATAAGCTGTTAGTTAGAAGACAATAAAGAGTGAGAAACTAAAGGGAAAGATAAGAGTTGGTTGGTGACAATCTTGGGCATACAAAAGCTTGCTTTGAATCATAGTAATCTAACAGAATTGGCCTGCCTATTTTTCCTGATCCCAAATATGCCCTTGGTGTGATCATTAGGTATAATGGTAAAAAGTCATTATGCTGAAATAATTTAGCTCATTAGTGTACTAATACCATGTTTAAAATACAACTTTTAAGTCACACAGTCTTTCACGAATATATTTTCTAATAAATTGGTAATACTACTATTTTAAAAAATGTTAGCTTTTAATACGTTGAGAGATTTGTAATTTTTATATTCACCCGTCTTATTATTAATTTCTGCCCTAAATAAGCACTAATATCGCCTTATTCTCCGTGTACACATCATCGCCTTATGCTCCGTAAACATATCTATGTTGAATACGTGAAATGCATCTCTCATAAAACACAACCTTTTATCAATTTTTTGAAGCTTCATGTGAGATGTGACCAAAAGCTCCTTCAACCAATACAATGCACAAGTTTAAAAGAGTGGTTCCCATGTACAACAAATTAAAGTCTAATGTCCTTGAGCTGAGCCAAAAATATACAAGTATGTATTTTGGTCATAGTTGAAGACCCTAGAGTTTTAGACTAACTCAATAATACTCCATTTGTTCCTGCACAATAGCATTAAGATATGAGATGTACGTACTCGTATAATTTAAGAGTGGGACAAGTAAAGTATGATATATAACATTATGATGTAAAAGTGGGGCATGTGCTAAGAAATTATAAGGGGAAGATAACTACTACCTCCGGTCCAAATTACTTGTAACTTTGGAATATTTTATATCTCACAAATAATATCCCAAAGTTGCGAGTAATTTGGGCCGGAGGTAGTAAATAAATTGGTAAGACTTTACAATATGGGAAACTGATGCAAGTCATGCAATTATCAAAAACCAAATAAGTCATGCAATTTTTTAAAAAGGAAAGGAGTAAGTCATAAACTACGTTATGTGCTAGGATATTATAAGATAGAAAATCCATCTTTCACAATTTACCATTAAATAATTCTAGTAGCAAGGACAGAGAAAGAATTAAGCACTAAAGCACCATCATTTGAACTCCCAATTATTCCTACAAATTCAATTAATTAGTTGTCGAAATTGTTTCTCTCTTCCTATTAATTGCAAATTTATGAATTAACACAATACTTGTTAGTTTGGATTATAGTTATATAAATTTAATGAATGAATTAGGACTTAACTTGGAGGGGCAATTTAATTATCATGTGGAGTCAAATGGTAACAAAGGTGGGGCAAAAACTATCCAATTCAATTTTCCACAAAGCAAACTGTTTATTTTTTATATATCTTCTACGAATAGCAATATCAAAGCTATCATTTGTGTGGCTGTGACAAACTATATGAATAACGTACCTCAAGATATAGTATTCTTTCACTTTAAACAAATGTAAAGAGTTAATATAAATTGAGAGTACTAACGTTTGGGAGAAGTTGCACAAAAGGGACTCAAGTTTCAGAAATTGCACATAGGGTACTCAACTCAAACTTTACCTTCTACAACAGGTTAACCCAACTTTAAAAAAAAAAAAGAAAAAGAAAATTCTGACATAAAGTCAGAAGGTACTAACGGTTGTAATTGTTTTATTTTTTGAGCAATTAAAATATTGCCGTTTGAACTCCAAGAATAACAGACTTCTATTTAAATTCCTCTCCACAGACATCTTCATCAATTTTCATTTTCTGCAAAAAAAAAAAAAAAAAAAAAAAAAAAATCAGAACAAACTATTTCATAAAATTACAGGAAAAATTATAAATTTTTAGAAAGAACTTGTAACATGTCAAGGATTGGGAAGGTGTTAGTTGAAGGAGAGCAAACTGTCTACTCCTTCAGCCAAGACCAGTACCCTATGTCAAGCCAGCAGCAGAGCCAAGACAGCAACAGCATTACAAGTCAAGCATTGCAGGTAGTAACAACATTGACATTATTCAACTTCAGTCATTCATTTCTAGATAAGTTCATACACTCATTTCATTAATTTTTACAGGATTTAGCAAAGAAAAAGAGAAACAGCAAGAACTAGCAGCACAAGGTACATTTTCATGTTACATTTTATCAATTCTTCATTGCATACCAAATTCGTTGCTTAGCCTTGACATGTTACAAGTTCTTTCTAAAAATTTATAATTTTTCCTGTAATTTTATGAAATAGCTTGTTCTGTTTTTTTTTTTTTTTTTTTTTTTTTTTTTTTTTTTTTTTTTTGCAGAAAATGAAAATTGATGAAGATGGTTGTGGAGAGGAATTTAAATAGAATTCTGTTATTCTTGGAGTTCAAATGACAATATTTTAATTGCTCAAAAAATAAAACAATTACAAACGTTAGTACCTTCTGACTTTATGTCAGAATTTTCTTTTTCCTTTTTTTTAAAGTTGGGTTAACCTGTTGTAGAAGGTAAAGTTTCAGTTGAGTACTCTATCTGCAATTTGTGAAACTTGAGTCCCTTATCTGCAACTTGTCCCAAACATTAGTACTCTCAATTTATAATAAATTTGCTGCCCTGTTTACTGATTTGATGAAAAAATCTTCACATACCTGTCTAAGTGACAAAATATGGGCATATCACCAAAGAGTGCAGAAGCCGAGGGCATATGATAGTCTATCCAAAAAGCTTCTATTTTCTGCAGCTGCTAACTTGTCCTTCAGAATTTTGTTCTGCTTCAGTAGCTGCTAAGCACATTGCTCGTCAAAGGACACACAAAACACAACTACCTTTTATACTATATTTCAGAAATTGAATAGCTTAATGTTGATAAGATGGAAAAATATAGCTTAATAGAGCTAGTTTCTCTTTTTTATCATTTTTTTTAGTTGCTTATGAGAGCTAGCTAAAAAAAAAAAGGCAGCTAAGAAGCACGCAGTACGTGTGCATCTGCAGTGTTCAGTGCCATGAATGTCATCTTAACTCCTAAGGATTTCAACTACCTTTCTCAAGAATGATACTACTTAAGTGTGCTTTCTCCTGTTTCTTAGAATAATGATATCAACTCTTCTTATTTTACCTCACATTTAAGTCACCAGGCTTGGATGGCTATAATTTTGGTTTCTTAGAAAGAAAAAATGGGTCACCCTCGATAATGATATTTGATAGCAAGAACGCCTAGCATAGTATCATTCATTAGACTGGGCATTTGTTGTGACCATACTTCCAAAGTTCAGGTCCCCTGCCATATTTTGTCTATCAGAATGTTTCAAATCTCCATTCTATGATGACTACTATAGAGGGAGTGCCTAAGGGCTTTTCAAAGAGGGTAGAAGATTGCATCATTGCAGCAACAAGATTTACTTTCACCTTATCATTTAGGCCTTGTTTGGCAAGTGGTTGTTGGCTGGTTCACTTGGCTTGTTTGACCAGATGGTATGTTTGGCTGTTTATAATGACTTTTGAAATTGGCTGTTAAGGCTGGCTGTTTATAAAAGTGTTTGGTAAATTAATTGTTGGTAGTTGGCTGTTTATTAGATAATTTGTGGGTCAACAAGCCAAAAGCCAACAAAAAAGCTACTCAAAGCAGCTTTTTCATTTTGGCTTAAAAGCCAGCTTTTTCATTGGCTAAAAAGCCAATTACCAAACACATTTTTTGGCTGTTTGACCTCATAAAAAAGCCAAAAGCCAAAAGCTAACCAAAAAGCCACCAAAAAGCCATTTACCAAACATGGCCTTAGTATGGAGAGCATATAAAGTTGAAAAATGCTTCCAACTGCTCCAAGAATAGAGCTAATCTTGTTTGATTGAGTGAAAATTGCTCTTCGGGAAGGGTCTACCCTCTAAACCCATGCAAAGTAGAAGAATTCAAAATCTAAGTCAAAAAATGCAATTTGCAACCGTGTCTAAAATCTGAAGAGGGATATTGTAAGCAAAGTGCCTGAAGGGGAACTTGGAGAGAAATAATGTCAAGGTTATGGTAAGAATGTACACAGATTGGACTCTTTAGAGAGTATGGAGATGCACTTCTGCTACATCTTTTTCTTCTACTTGCAGTCTAGTTCAGCATACTTAATGGATTCTAAGCGTAAGCACTAAGCAAGTAGTCCATGTAATGCAGTTAACCCTCTAATCATTACAGGAAAAAATAAAATAGAAAAAGCAAAGAGATTGCACAACTTTATATTTAACTAATAGAGACATAAGATTGTTTGTACCTCCTCCACTGTGGAAACAAGCTCTACTGTTATCCCCAAGGATGACATGAGAGTTGACTCGACAGTTTCACATTCCAATATCAAGTCTTCCATTGAACTCGGGTGGTACATAATTCCCTCTAAGATTAGCAGCTCTCTTAGCATCTCCAATTCCTCAGTGCCCATTCTGTCTTTCAGCTATTACAGAGAGAAACACATACTCCTAAGCAGACATGATTTTTTTACCCCCGGAGGGTAGAGCAAAGCAGTTGAGCATATACAAACAAATTAAATAAACACTTGAGTAAGCATACCTTATCCAAAATTCTCTCGCATGCCACATCTTTGTTTAGAACAGTATATTCTTGTGTCTTGCTAAGTTTATCTTCGCATGGGATAACACAAGGTGCCGCTTTTATATGTTGAGCCCTGAGCCATTAAAAGGACAACAAAATAACCAATCTTCAGTAGATTTATTACAAAAAGTTTAACTCTACATGAGCAAATTCAGCACTTCAAAGAGAATGCACACTTCAGATTTTTAAGTATTGAAGGTGAACGTTGATTCAATTCTGACCTTCTGTACAAACATCCAAGAAAGTGAAGAGAGAACAACTATAACTGATTGAGAGAAGGACAACTAAAATTGACCCCGGGAACAGGAGAAGATAAAATATGACCAATGATTTTTCATGCCAATTACCTTAATAAATTTAATTCATCCCCAAGAAAGGGTCTCACTCTTCATTTTCATAGGGCATCACCGCATCATTAGCACAAACAAAGCTTTCAAGCATAATACAGTATTTAAGATTTGATGTACTTTAAATTTAAGAGAAATCTCATCATTTATTTAGACTTTATCAGTTTAATCCTTTGTTAGTAAAAAAATATATCTCTTAGTTAGACAGACTTGAGATATACAGCCCCTTACCCCACCCCACCTCTTCCCACACACACATGCATAATAAGCTGCATTTTTCTGAGTTGAGATTAGGCAACCTTGCACCAAAACGAAGGGTGGACAGAGTCTCCGATGCATTTGAAAGACTTGGAGAACAACAGCACAGCAAAGCCATTCGGCAACTGCCACCCTGCAATATGAGATTTAGAAGAAACAGAAAATTTCACAAATCCAGCACAAGGACAGAAGAAAAAAAAAAACTAACCAGTGCATCTTGTAGTATTCGAGTAAGCTTAGAATCACGATAAGGAATGTGGGTTAACTTGCTCAGTGGGCTACATGTTAAGGCATTTACAACATTTCCAAGGGCAGAAAGGGACTTGTTAATTGTCTTTGCCTCTTCCAGAAGTCTACCTTCTGCTCCAGTTTTTCCCACTTTTTCAGAGCCAGCCAAGTCCACGAGAATAAGTTTCCCCGTTTTAGTCCTGTAAAAAACTTTCAGATTAACAATTTATAAAAAAAATCTAAGATAGACAATAGGAATAAGAAAATACCTCTTATCAGCAGAAATCTCTTGCTGAACTGTGAAAATATAGACACAATGACTTCTGCTACTAGCAACATTCATCTCTGATACCAAGATTGAGTACAAAAGCATCAAGATTTCTATCTTTGTATAAACTGATATATAGGGTATCAAAGATTTGATAAGTCACGGAGAAAAGATGCTCACGGGTCTCCCCAACTGCTCTATTCATAATTCCATTCTGCATTTTTAAGAACCTGCTGTCAGAAGCTAAAGCGTGAATAGAACTTAGAAATATCTGTAGCCATTCTCGACTTACAGATAGAATTTGCATTGCTTCAGAAGCTTCCAGCACAGGAATCTGAAAATGTTGAAGTCATTGTAGACTGATGTGAGCATGCCATAAATGACCAATAAGCAGGAGAGAAAACCCATAATTATGCATACCAAGTTGAGCACAATTTTCACTGGGCAGTGCACTTTTAATGATACCAGCAACATATGTTAGCACTTAAAATGATTGGCAAAGATGACCTTAACATATATGGCACATGTTATAGTATCGTCAGTATCTTCCAGCCCATAGGAATATAGGATGATACTTAACATTTCACAAGTATAATGGTTTTATAAACTATTGCAGTCACTTCATATTCGTAAGTTGAACTTCACATAACTGGCAAATGACTCCAAAACAACGAAACAAGCCAATATTTCCAGTTGATAAAGTTCTTGTTAGTACTTTTGGCAGGAATCACAGGGTAAAGTCAAGGATAAGTAAAAAGTAAACTCACCTCTGTGGCTCCAGACAGAAGAATTCCTTGAGATTTGCTCTCCTTAATTTGTATGTTATCCTTTGACAAATCAAACAGGTCCCTGTAAAGAAGGATCACGCCTATTGATCATATATCTTGGTTAAAGGTCAGAAAAAGTAAAGCATAATAATCAGGCTCTTCCACTAGAAATGTAACCGTTTTTACTTCATTACAGAATCTGACTGTCTATTGATACCAACCTCACTTTTTCCATGTAAATCTCAACCTGCAGCAGTTTGAGAATGCGTAAGCCCCATAAGAAGAGTGTGGGAGTGGGGAGGGCATAATCAGATGAAACACAACTACAGGAACAAACTTGTTACCATTGACAATTTAACTGAATGTGCAGTTGCTCCTTGTGAAGAATGGATCATCTCAAAGAGTCCTTCTATAACTCTTGGGATCAGACCTTTCCTTTCAGCATCACACTTGATGATTCCAGGTCCCTGGCATGACAATTCTTTGGTAAGCATTTGACTATTTAATAACCATGAACTAGTACCACTTTGAAAAGAAAAATCTTTTCACCTCCATGCTATACGTCTTGCCAGCTCCAGTCTGTGACCACATAAGCAAAAGTAGTTCAAGTTGGTTAGAACTCAAAAATCAATGATAAGCCTACATGAAGAAGATTCTT
Source organism: Chenopodium quinoa (assembly GCF_001683475.1). Classification (NCBI taxonomy): domain Eukaryota; kingdom Viridiplantae; phylum Streptophyta; class Magnoliopsida; order Caryophyllales; family Amaranthaceae; genus Chenopodium; species Chenopodium quinoa. The sequence continues at coordinate 9,975,546 of NW_018745024.1, read as the reverse complement.
AGAAGTATTAAAACTAATATTGCTCTTGCATCTAACCTCTAGTTCTTCATGTTGGTTAAATAACAATTTTTAAGTCAAAAGCGTTATTAGGAATTTAGGATTGCTTTAGAGTTTATATAAAAGAGAATTTCAAAAATCTTATCAAAAATAATAATAGCATGTGCATTACCCTAGTCAAGTATTTCAGTCTTTAGGACACAATCTGCCTCCATTATCAAAGCTATTAGAGCATCTCCAACGGTTGAAAGTACTGTGGCATAAGATCTAAAGTGGCAAGCATAGCTAAACTACCTTGACAAAAATGTGATTATAGAGAAGTATTTCAGATAATCACACCAGAGTTCTTTCGTTTGTAACAATTATTCCTAGTAATCCAAATACAGCAGATATAAACACAAATTCACCAGGAAAAAAAAATGCTAGTTATTTGTAAAAATTTGTCAACCACATTCCAATATTGTTCAGAAAGGTGTAGCAATGGGAGATAAGTAGCAAAAGCAGAACGCAAGCCAAGCAAACGAAAGTTACCTGGCCATAAGAGAGGATGGTACCGTTAAGTCCATTAACAGTATCTGTGATGTTTTCATAACATTAAAAAGCAACATTTGAACCGATTAGCACATAGTTTTTTTACATTTTTTTTTCTTTGTTTTTTCTGCACTCAAGCAATAAAGGAAACAAAAGAAATACAATCTCCAATTTCCAAATCAGAACAGCAATCAGTAAAAATCAGCAGCTACTGTAAATTCCATTATTTTTATTTCGCCTCTATTCGAAGAACTATTGAGGACTAATTACACTAGAGAATTTAAGGCTAAGAAAAAACTTCACCAACAATTTTTTACAGCGAAAATTCAATCACAGTATTAGAATAAGTCAAAATTTCAGTAAATCAACCTAGTTTCAAATAATGAAACATATTTCAACACTATCTTTCTCCAAAACCAAAAATTGTTTGCTCATTTTCCGGTTTCTAATTATCGATCAAGGAGCAAATCTCTAACACTAGGCAGTAATTAAATAACAAAATCAAACCTAATTATCATTTTTACTTCAAATAATTCAAAATATTGATCACCTTGAACAATCGGCATAGCTAAAACTTCATAAACACTAGCTTGAGCAGAATCTTCATAGAACACTTTGTCGAAACCGAATTTTAAATCTCCGTCTTTCTCATCCTTCAATTTATAGTAAAATACATTCATAAATGGGCAAAAAATCAAAATAATCGAAGATTATTGAAATTTTCTGAAATGTATGAGAAAATTACCTTGAAATTGAAGGATTCATCATCAATACGATGAATACTAACGCCATTGCCGTGATCTCTGATCTCGCCAGAACTCAAAGGCCTGAATCGAGCGCAAACTATGACCTTCGACATCTTCAATTAGACCTAAGAACCAAAAATTGAAGATGAAGTTCAAACCTAAAATCGAAGAATAGCAATTCAGCCTGAATTTTAACGATCGTCGATTTTTTCTAGTGTAAACTACGAATTAATCAAACGATAAAACGGAAAATTAAGTAAAATAAGAAAAAATTACACTGAGTAGAATTATACTGGAAGATAAACTTGCACAATTTCTGAAGGTTTTGATTGAGACTTGAAAGATAGGGAGAGAACAGAGAGCCAGAGAGGAGAGTATACTGGAATAAGGGAGATAATTTTGAACTGAAAATGTTGAAGGAGAGGAGATTGAAAGATTTTGTAGCGTTGGCGGGAGATTTGAGACGGCGGTTTTTTTTGTTCCCACTTGATTTAGGCCCCGTTTTTAGAGCTGCTTTGCTTTGCTGAAATCTGCTCTCTCCCCTGCTCCGCTCTATTTAAAATTAAAACTTAATATTGAATTATTATAATAATAACTAATATTCAATAATAATAATAAATAATTAATATTTAATATTTAATAATAATAATTAATATTTAATAAGAATAATAATAAATAATTAATATTTAATAATAATAAATAATTAATATTTAATAATAATAATAATTAATAATAACAATAATTAATTATTGACATTTAATAAAATAATAATTATAATTAAATAATATTTAATAATTATTATTATTTATAATTAATATTTAACTTTAAAAATTTAATGATTATAATAATAATGCAATAATATTAGTAGTAGTAGTAATAATAGTAATAATAATAATTAATATTTAATAATAATAATAATAATTATTATTATTTAATAATAATAATAGTAGTAATAATAATAATAATATTGACATTAGTAATAATAATAATAATAATAATAATAATAATAATAATAATGAAATCTGTTCGACTCAGCTCTACTCTGCTGAAATTTGCTCTGCTCTGCTCTGCCTAGAAGCTCAAAATAACAGGGCCTTATCTTCTGACTAATCCGGATTAGGATTCAATTTCGAGTGATTAGATTTTAATCTCCCCTCAATTGTTACTGTGAGAAATTGAATACGCGGTCCTCTTTATTGACAATGACGGATATGGACGACCGTGTATTCAACTTCTATTTGAACATGATTTTTTTTTTCCTACTCATAAATGTAGTATAAAAATTGCTTATGGATTTTTATCAAATGACCTCATTACAATTTATCAAATGTATTTTGACCCCATTAAATATTTTTTTCTGGATCCGTCACTGCCTATTGAATGCAGCCCCAATCACCATTATACAGTCTATACCAACAATCAATTAGTTGAGATGACGAATAATTAGTTGTCATCAAACTTCATGGATCATCACTCAAATCTTATATCAAATCTATGCAATTTTACTTATTGGAAAAAGAAGAGTCATTCAAGGCTTTCTTTTCATAAATTGCTCTTCTACTCCCCTATGTTTCAAAATATGTAATGGATGTAGTGTCTATGGTTTTTATTACTTTTTTTTTCATTTGTTTTAGTTAGGGCATGTTCACATTTACTGAATTGAGCTGAACTGAACTGATTGGAGCTGAATTGAACTGAACTGAATTGAGCGGAACTGAATATTTTATGAGAAAGAGAAATTATGAGCTGAACTGGACTGAACTGAACTAATTGGAGCTGAACTGAACTGAACTAAACTAAACTAAACTGAAATTAAGTAAATGTAAACAGGCCCTTAGACAAACAACGTGGTTAAAAGATTGCATACCCTTTAATTTAAGGGTTTTGAGTTGTTTCTCAAACTTTACTTCCATCAATAGTTATTCAAAAAAAAAAAAAAGTTAAATGTAGAATTGTCCAAAGTCTTTTAAAAATATAGAACTAAAATTACACAAATTAAATAGTGCACCTTGTAAAATACAACAAATTATGTGAAATTTTATGTACACCTGGATGGCTTATCACAAACTCATCTCCAAAGGGGTTTTAGGCCTGTTTAGTTTGACTTATTTTTATTTATATTGTAAAAAATAAATTCAGATATGTCAGCTCAGAAAAATGAAGTTCAGATCAGGTTAGATCAGAAAAAATAAGTTCAGATCATATCGTCGTTTTATGTGCGGCTTTTTATCGCTATATATGAATATATCTTCAATGTCGTAATGAAAAAAATTATGAAAACTACTCATATATTAATAAAAGTACATATTATTAAGAATATAACAAGAGCCCCACTAGATGTATTTTTCTTTGTAGATTGTCGTACACATAAAATTAAAGTTTTGTCAAAATAGACAATCAGATAAGATCAGACCACCAAAAATAAGGTGAACTAAACAAACCCTAAATTGACCAAAACGTAGGGATGTCAATGGGGTGAAGAAGGACATATGTTGGCTTTCCCTTCCTCATCCCTGCCTAACCGTCTCATCCTCATCCCCCCTATTCCCGTGGTTGGTCCAAAATTCATCCGATCCCCATTCCCGTCTTGACGGGTACACTTCTAAAACCACCCTTGTGCCCACCGCCCACTTGGATATCCACCCCCGCCTAATCTTCGCCTCCTAAGTATAATTATACTACATAATATTGATTATGATTAAAAAAAACATTGTTAAAACTATTCATTTTTATTACAAAGTATTATACTTTAACTATATTATTATTTACTTAATTTTTTTTTATTAAATATTATAAAATTATGGAAAATTTGTCAGGAAAAACCTTTTAAAGTGACTTTTTTTGTCAGAAAAAACCTTTTAAAATTTTTTTGGCCAAAGAAAACCTTTTTAAAAAAATTTTGTTCAAGAAAGCCAAAACCCACTTTCCGACGTTGACTCACCATTCTCCGGCGTTGACCACGTGTTTTACAACATGTACCATGCACATGACCCCTATTTTCCTAATTACACCCCACTTTGCCTAATTTAACACCCTTTTCCCTCCAATTAAACACTCTCTCTCCTACTCTCTCTCTCTCTTTCTCCTACTCTCTCTCTCTCTCTCTCCTACTCTCTGTGAATACATCGAGGCCATTAACCCAGGATTATCATGGGTTCATGAAGTCCTCTTCGCAACAGGAAAACCACAACCACACCTCGTAACACCTCCTCGACCCATAGTCGCTGCATAATTGAGAAAATTTAAAAAGGGGAAAAAAAACCCTAATTCTCAATCAAGAATCGAAAAAGTCAGAGTTACACAAATTAATCACTTACTAGTTGTCGAAAATTAGTGACAAAGTCTTCTACTGCTTCGATTTTGCTGCACTCCAACAATGGCGTTAGAATTTGAAAACACAGAGGAAAGAAGGAGATGAAATAGAATACAAAGAGTAGGAGAGAGAGAGAGAGAGAGAGAGAGAGAGTAGGAGAGAGAGTGTTTAATTGAAGGGAAAAGGGTGTTAAATTAGGCAAAGCGGGGTGTAATTAGGAAAATAAGGGTCATGTGCATGGCACATGTTATAAAACATGTGGTCAACGCCGGAGAATTGTGAGTCAACGTCGGAAAGTGGGTTTTGGCTTTCTTGAACAAATTTTTTTTTAAAAAAGGTTTTTTTTGGCCAAAAAAATTTTAAAAGGTTTTTTCTGACAAAAAGGTCACTGTAAAAGGTTTTTCCTGACAAATTTTCCTAAAAATATATATATATATATATATTTGTTGTAATAGGGTGGCTAACGCATGTGATGCACACACCCTATAGTCATGTTCAGGAACTTTTTAGCCTTATGTCATAACTTTAGTTGTTAATAAGATTAATGAGGAAAATTATATAAACAAATATTTTTAGGGATATATATGTAAGCACACTATTTTCAAGAGTTTTAAAAAATAGACAATTAACATTAATAAGGACAAATAAGTAAATAAATATTTTAGAGAGTATAATTGTGAATCGTCCAAGCACTATTAGGGGGAGTTTGGTTCGCGGAATAAAGGTAAGAGGTATGGGTTTAGAATGACTAAAACTCATACCATATGTTTGGTTGTTAAAAAAATGAATTTTAAACTTATACCTCAAACCCAACCTATACCACTCTGCGAACCAAACGCCCCCTTAGTATTAATAAGAGTTAACCCAAATTTTTTACAAGGTAGGGATGGGGATATACTTCGTACATATGGATGTAGGTATGCGGTGGTACGAAGTGGGACATGTATGATGTGGGGCGGGGTGGGGTCGTAGACATGTACAACCTAAAGTCCATCCTCTCCCCATCAATCATGACGAGTATGATTTTTATCCCCATCTCTGGCTCACAACTTGCCAAATCGGAACCCATTTCCGTCCCACCGAGACGATGCGGGTCTCATTGGCATCTATAACTGAAAAACAAGTGAATATTGATTAGGGGATTTTTATCCACCAATCACCGTCTGACAAGTGGACCAACCAGGTTCCGCCACGTGTCCTTCACGAAGGCCAACAGGAGCTTGCCACGTGTCAGTCACAGATACGTCCTCCACGGACCACTTAAGACACGCCACGTGTCCACCCATGCCAAATGGGACAACCGGCCATCAAGGCCCAATTCAGTCTAGAGGCCCGGTCAGCCCTAGGTTTACCTTAAACCTAGAGAGTTGCACGCTTCCCAAGGCTATAAATACTCGATTAATCCTCATTAATCAACAACCGAATAATTAAGAGATCAAGCAGAGAAGAACAGACTTATTAACAACCGGCTAATCTCGCTAACGACGCAGATTACCAACACTAAGCACTCTCACCTAGAGAGATCTCATTACTTTAATTTCTGTATTGATTACTCCTTAATCAGGTACTAACTTGACCGTTGGAGGCGGAGCTCTCAGGAGTCTTCGTTATTTTGCAGGTACAGGCGTCCGGTTCCAGTCTCGGAATTGTAACTCTCCCGCAGGACATCAGAAAACCCCGAAACATTTGGCGCCGTCTGTGGGGAGAGTACTTCAGAGATGGCATCCAAGTCTGTACCGATTCCAGAAGAGAGGCGTCCCCTAGACGACCCTCAAGTTCAGTCGGACCATGATACCGAAAGTGAATTTGAAGTTGAAACTCATACAGCTCCAGACGGGACCCTAAGGGCCCGCCGTACCCGTCATACTGAAATAAGGGAACGGGAGTATCTTCAAACAGGAAGCGAGCCAGCAGGCGCATCGCTTGCTCGGCAACAGCCGACTGATGGGTCTGCTCCCATCACAAGGAACGAACTCATGACCTTCATGAGGGGCTTCAAGGGAGAGATCCAAGAGTTGATCAACAAAAAACCGCCTGCTTCAGTCAAAGAGCAGTCGGCCAAAAAACCTTCCACTTCACTGAAGAGGAAGCCAGTTCAAGGGCGAGAGGCGACTCCCCATCCTAAATCTAAGAAGCGGGAGCCGTCTGCTCTTGATTTCACAAAACTTCGTTATCCTACGGGAAATAGGAAACCGGTTCGTCATATTCAGGCGGACGGGTCAAAGCAAACGTTCACAGATGCTCGACACCTGCTAGAGCAGAAGAAGAGTGACCGATTATCAGAGTCGGCTTCTACTTCAAATTTTCAGGACAGTTTGCGAAATGCCTCTATGAGGCCAACTCAGTCGTACCATGAGAGTCAGTCAGGCGGCACCTCCCGTCAGTCCGGCTTTCATAGTGCACAGGCGGTACCAAACTTGCCATTTGTGCCGCAACAACAATATTTTATGCAGCCACCTCCATTTGGTGGACCTGCAGCAAAAAACGTCCAACCTATGGACTGGCAGCTACGGCTACTTAGACTTGGTGAACAGCCGTCGGCTTTCTCCAAGGAAATTACTGAAGCCGCTCAGCCGGCCAAAGTAAAAAATGTTTTAGTAGGCGCCTATGATGGCACTACTAACCCGGAAGACCATCTGATGGCATTCACCAACCTGATGTACCTTCAAGGGTTGGATGATCCCACTTGGTGCAAGTGTTTCCCAGCGACTCTCAAGGGAATTGCACAGCAATGGTTCGGCAACCTGCCGACTGGTTGTGTAAACAGCTTCAGGACGCTTGCTTACTTATTTGCCTCCAACTTCGCAATGAACATCCCTGCGAAGAAAACGACCCTTGATTTGGGAACAATTCAGCAGGGTGAAAAGGAGGGGCTTCGTTCCTACATCAGGCGGTTCAACCTGATGAGAATACAGATTCAAGGGTTACCGGATGAGGTAGCTTATACTGACTTTTTTAGAGGTCTCAAAGATGGGTCTACCTTCAAATTTGATTTAGTTCGAAAAAGGGTGGCGACTCTTCAAGAGGCCTTGATTGAAGCAGAAGCCTATATACAGGCGACTGATCTGTGTACGATAAAACAGTCGGACGGAAAGAGGTTCGACAACAGAGAGGGACGACAGAAACAGTCGTCCAACAAAGATGAAAAAAGAAAAGAGGTCTGGGCGGCTGATTCCTCTAAACAGCCGGCCCAGAAAAAGAAAAAAGAATTCAAACCATACTCCCCAAAGTATGTGTTTAACAAGGATAACCAGTTTATCCTAAAAGAAATAAAGGGACGGCTCTCAATTGAGAAGCCGCTCCCCATGAAGGGTTCTGCGAGCAACCGGAACCAAGACAAAATCTGTGCTTATCATGATGACATTGGTCATCACACCAATGACTGCATCAGTCTCATGCGGTACCTAGACCGCTTGGCTGATCAAGGTGATCTTGACACTTATGTCAAGAAATCTACGGGGAATACTTCCTCAAAAAAGCAGTCGGCCAAAAAGAATCAACAGGCCGACAGTCCCGATACAGATGAAGCAGTCGTCTACACCATTGCAGGCGGCTTCTCAGGAGGCGGCCCCACTATTAGGGGCAACAAAGATAATATAAGGCGGTTAGATGTAAATTCCGTTCACCAAGAACGGCCGTCTAAATATACATTTCCTGAGATTGTCATCACTGAAGAGGATCTAGGAGGAATAAAGGGGCCGCATGACGACCCTCTCGTTATTGAATGTAAAGTGGCCAACCAGAGAGTTGGTCGAATCCTCATAGATACTGGGAGCTCTTCAGATCTCATCAGCAGCAAATGTCTGTCAAAACTGAAATATCAGACGGACTGCATACATCCGGCCTCCCATCCTTTAATAGGTTTTGGAGGAGGAGTCGTCCACCCACTGGGACGAGTAGATCTACCCATCCGCCTGGGCGAAAAAGGGGAAGGACGACACATGGTAGTCCGGTTCCTAGTGGTAGAGGAACTCTCGGCCTACAACATGATTCTGGGTCGACCAACCCTGAATAATTCCAAGGTTGTTATAATCCCGTCACTTATGCTGCTTAAGTTTGAAAGGGACAATGGAACAGTCGGCTCCCTAAGGGGAGATCAGAGGATGGCCCGAGAGTGCTATCTCTCGGATGTCAAGCCCACTGTTATGGCCACTGGGTCAAGTGGAGAAAAAACGGACCTAGACAATGTCAAGGAAAGTGCGCCTGTTCAAGAAACAGGCGACAAAAAAAGAAAGGCACCCCAGACTGAGTCCGCAAGAAAAGCAAGAAAATAGCAATCATTGGCAGAGGACCGGCCGGATGAGTTCCGCCCTCAGCCGGCTGGTGAGCATGCGGACCTGATATTAGACGACTCCCATCCTGACCGAACAGTCAAGGTAGGGACGACTGCTCTGAGAAACCTTGGTGACGACTTTCACAACCTTTTGAAAGAATACAAGGACATCTTTGCATTTGAAGTCCATGAAATGCCAGGCATTAGTCCTGATCTGGCAGTACACAAACTCGCTGTGGATCCGAAAAAGAAGCCGGTACGACAAAAGAAACGGAACCATGGTGAAGAAAGGGGTCAGGCGGCAGCCGCCGAAGTCAAAAAATTACTTGATGCAGGGTTCATTCGGCAATGTTACTTCCCAGATTGGGTTGCAAATGTGGTACTTGTTAAAAAGCCGAATGGCACCTGGCGAATGTGTGTAGACTACACAGACTTGAACAAGGCGTGCCCCAAAGACAGTTACCCTCTGCCTAAAATTGATAACCTGGTCGACTCAACAGCCGGCCATGCCCTGATGAGTTTTATGGACGCCTATTCTGGTTTTCATCAAATTCCTTTATGGAAGAAAGATCAGGAGAAGACGGCCTTCGTCACTGATCAGGGATTATACTGTTACACGGTCATGCCGTTTGGTCTTAAGAATGCCCCGGCAACCTTCCAACGAATGATAAACACAGTGTTCTTTGATCAGATTGGGAGAAACGTCGAGGCATACATTGATGATATGATTGTCAAGACTAAACTTCAGAAAGATCATCTGACGGACCTCCGAGAAACTTTCGCCACACTCAGGCGGCACCATGTCATGCTCAATCCCAAGAAATGTGTATTTGGAGTTGAGTCTGGGAAATTTCTCGGATTCCTTATCAACCAGAGAGGAATAGAGGCGAACCCTGAGAAGGTACAGGCGGTCATTGACATGCAGTCGCCTCGTACCGTCCGAGAGGTTCAGAAGTTAACAGGTTGTTTGGCGGCCTTGGGAAGATTCCTAAGTCGATCAGGCGACAAATGCCTATACTTTTTCCAGGCAATTAAGAAAAAGGCAAGGTTTGAATGGGGGCCGGATGCCGAGGCCGCCTTCCAGAAATTAAAGGTTCACTTGCATTCCTTGCCGAGGCTGGTCAGCCCTTTGCCCAAAGAAAATCTCTACATGTACCTGGCCGTCTCTGATCATGCGTTAAGCGCTGTGCTCCTTGCTGAAAGGGACGGCTGTCAACTTCCGGTCTACTTTGTCAGTCACGTACTGAAAAATGCCGAGTTGAGGTATCCCCTAGTGGAGAAATTTGGTCTTGCACTCTTCATGGCTGTTAAAAAATTGAAGCCCTACTTTCTGGCACATGCAGTCGTCGTGTATACCGACCAACCAATCAAGCGGCCCCTTACCACCATGGAGTCCTCCGGACGAATGATCAAATGGGCCATAGAAATGCAGAGTCTCGAAGTTACTTTCGAGCCTAGAAAAGCAGTGAAGGGGCAAGCCTTTGCTGACTTTATTGTAGAGATGACCCGTCCTCCTGACTCTCAAGTTCCAGACCAAGTCTGGAAGGTATATGTGGACGGAAGCTCTACTTCAAACGGTTGTGGAGCAGGCGTCGTATGTCAATCTCCAGAGGGCGACAGGTTCGAGTATGCTCTACGCTTCAGTTTCCAGGCTTCAAACAATGAGGCAGAATATGAAGCTTTACTAGCCGGGATCCGCATGTGTAAGGCGGCAGGGGCAATGAAAATAGACGCCTGTTCTGATTCACAACTGATAGTGAGTCAGTACAATGGCGAATACGAAGCAACACATCCGGCCATGATCAAGTATTTACAGGCGGTCCGACAAGCAGTCGGCTCCCTTGAGGATTTCCATCTGATCCAAGTGCCGAGATCAGAAAACAACCAGGCAGATGCACTTTCGAAATTAGCATCATCCGCCTCCTCCGATACTCCTCGAACTGTGTTTTGGGAAGTAATGGAGAAGAGAAGCATCGAGGAAAACCCTATTGGAATTCTAGACAGAACCTCAACCTGGATGGATTCAATCAGGGCATATCTGACAAACGGTACACTACCGGATGATCCTCAGCAGGCGGCAGCACTGAAAAAACGAGCCTCCTGTTTTGAAATGATACAGGGAGAACTTCACAAGAGGGGGCACCTTCAACCCTTCTTAAAGTGTGTTACTCCTGAAAAGGGACGAGAGATACTAGATGATCTTCACTCTGGTTTCTGTGCTTCCCATATAGGTGGTAGGATGCTTGCTCAAAGGGCAAGACGGCAGGGCTACTTTTGGCCTACTTTGGAAGCAGATGCAATGGAGATGGTGAAAAAATGTGACAAGTGCCAAAGGTTTGGCAAATTAATTCACCGTCCGGCTACTGACCTCACTACCATTCACAGCCCACTACCGTTTGCAAAGTGGGGCATGGACATTCTGGGTCCATATACGCCTGCTACAGGCGGCAGAAGGTATATACTTGTTGCCGTTGACTACTTCACTAAATGGGTAGAGGCGGAGGCTGTAAAGGGAATCAAGACGAAAGATGTAATTTCATTCATTTGGAAAAACGTCATCACTCGGTTCGGGGTTCCCATGTCTATGGTTTTTGATAATGGTCCCCAATTTGAGACGCCTGTTCTCAAAAGCTGGTTGGGAGACCAAGGAATTGCACATTACTTTGCATCTGTCGGCCGTCCACAAGCAAACGGCCAGGTAGAAGCCTTTAATAAAATCATCTCAGACGGTCTCAAGAAAAAGATTGAACGAGCAGGCGGCCTATGGGCAGATGAACTACCACATGTTCTTTGGGCCATTAGGACGACTGAAAAAGGGGCGACTGGAGAAACTCCCTTCCTCCTAACTTATGGTGCAGAAGCTGTTCTTCCAATAGAACACTACGAGCCGACTCTTCGAGTAATGCTATATGACGAAGAGGCAAACTGGGAAGCCATGCGCCTGGCATTAGACTCACTTCCTGAAAAAAGGGGCAATGCTGTTTTGCGCCATGAGATCTACCGCCTAAGAATGACTAGATCATACAACAAGAAAGTACATAGGCGTCCACTCAAAGTAGTGGACTTTGTACTTAGAAAAATGGAAGCAGTTGGTAGGGCCAATGAGTCTGGAAAACTAACTCCCAACTGGGAAGGACCCTACCGACTCTATGCGGAAGTCAGGGACGGTACCTACCGTCTGGAAACACCAGACGGACAACCGTTGCCTCGAACCTGGAATGTAGATAACCTTAAAAAATATTTCTTCTGAATGATGTAAAGTAAAGAGCTACTTAATAAAGTTTGCACTTACTATTCAATATTGTATTACGAGAGGCATGCCGTCTGTACCTTTACAGTCGGCTACTCTCCATTGAGTTTCACTCTATCTTTAGAGGGGCATGCCGTCTGTTCCTTTACAGTCGGCTACTCTCCATCGAGTATTTTACTCACAATACTTAGCTAAAAAGATTAGGGCCTGGCCGATCCTGTACCTAACAGGCGGCTACCCTTCTTTTACTTAGCACCTACGTTCACCAAGAACTTACCAAGGCCACCGGCCGAATGATCAGACCAGGCGCCAAGCCACCTGATCAAAACTACAAAACTAATTCGACCTGTCCCAACATCATAGCAGGCGTCCGACGGCATCCCTCCGGATGAAATTCGTCGCAGAGAGCAGCTCCCTTTTGGGTGGAACATTGTTCTATAAACTAATTACACGGCACCTATACGACTGTCCCCAAGGGCAACCACGTAGCCGTTTTTGAGACAAAGATAACTCTATCACTAACCAAACCAATGGTAGCAGTTGACATCTGAGTCAGATAACCGCCTGTATTACTTGGGATAAATGCAGGGGGTACCTATTGAGTTAATAGCCAACAAACATTGGCGAATCAAGGGGTCTAGCCGGCCTACGCCGCCTGGTACCTCTACTTCTCAAACAAAAGTGACGGCGACTGAGTAACTCCAAAGTTAACTCATAGTCACTCCTTCAAATTTGGTATGGAACCTAAAAAGTTTGGGTCGTCCGCCTGTTTTAAACAAACAAGGGCACTCGAACCCTTATTCCTACTGGATAACCTATTGAGTTAATAGCTTACATTGGTGAATCAAGGGGTCTAGCCGGCCTACGCCGCCTAATACCTCTACTACTCAATCAAGATTGTGACAAAGACTAAGTAACTCCTATGTTAACTTAATAGTCACTCAAACTTAGTATGGAGCCTAAAAGGTATGAGTCGTCCACTTGTTTTTAATAAACAAAGGCTCTCAACCAATACTCTTGCTAGGTTAACAAATAACGAGTTAAAAGCCAACATTGGCAATAAAGGGAAACAACCGGTACCCGCCGCTTGTTTTCCTACTTAAATTCCTTGGCTACTAGGTAATTCTATTTACTTGGTCAAATTGAATAAAGAGTTCGAATACCGATTGATTAAATGGCCGACTGATCATCTATCCTGGAAACAGACAACCAGTCGTCCAGGGGCATAGGCGGCATACTTACTACTTGTACCTGTCTTAACGTTCGGCCATACACAACAGTCGGTCAAGTGAGCAAATTTCAAATACTTAGACAAATTTGAACAAAAACAAAAACTTTGATTAAAATGAGCCGGCCATAAAAGACCAGCAGAATATTCAAAACCCCGGCCCCCTGGCCGGGTAATTACAAAGCAAACGGCACGCAGGCCGTGAAAAGAAAAAAAATATACTTAAAGCTTAAGAAGGGGGCAATTCAGTATCAGCAGCAGCCGCCTGGTCAGCACTCTTCTTGCTGGACTCGGCCTTAGCTGCATCATCTTTTGATGCCTTACCCCCAAGTGGCACAAGCGCCACAACCGGCTCTTCCTCCTCCAACGCAACGTCCATCGCCTCTTCTTCAGCAGCCGCCAGGATCTGTTGATTATATATTTCCGAACACTGGCGGTACGTTCTTTCCCATGAGGCAAAGTCGGCACTGGGGAACAGTCGTTCCCAGGTCATGCGTTGGATTTGGGCGGAGTCTTCCACCATCTCCCGGACGAGCTCTTGTTTCTCTTGCTCGGCCTTGTCCGAGAGCTCTTGGGTAAGACTCTTCTCCTGGTTCACCAGGCGTTCTTTTACGTTAGCCAAAGATTTCTCCATGGCTTCGTAAGAGTGCATTTTCTGGCGAAGGGGCTTCAGCTCGGCTTTAAGTTTGGTGACGGTCCCCTCCAGCTCGTCAACCTTCTTTTGGGCCGCCTCTAGCTGAGCCCGAACAGCGGCGGTCGCCTGCGCCTGATAATAAAGAAGATCAATGGTCAGTACTTCATTTTGGGCAATTTGAAACATTGCCTTATCACAGCTGGAGGCGGCCATAGCCTTTGCGGCCTTTACCTCTTTGTTTTTCCGATCAATCGGCTTGCGAAGGATGTTGACTCGGAGCAGGGCCTAAGTACAAAGAAAAACAGGCGTCAGTTTCCAATCAAAAGAGTTAACAGGCGTCCTGGAACTCAAAAGCTCAAAAAGGTGCTAAGTATACCTCAGCTAGGATCCCTGAAATTCCATCGAGGTCAAGGGTGCCGGCACCCTTGACCGCCTCCCTGTCAGAGGGAGGAACTACTTTAACCATTGACTTGGCTACCTCAACCAAGTCAAGTCCCTGGGGGCCGGCTGCATTAAGTAAAAGGATAAAACAAGTTAGACTTAATCAAGAAAGAAGCAAGGGTGAGTTTTTTACAAGTGAGGGTCCATACATCTAGGCGGCCCCGCCTGGGTTTTTGAAGAAGTGGCCGGCTGCTTCTCAGCCGCCACTGTTTTCCTGGAAGACCCAGGAGAGCTGGCAACAGTCGTCCTCCGGGCCTTGGGGTCCGGCTGTTGCGAGGAAGAAGCCCTTGGAGTGCCAGACTGAAAACAAAAAGAGTTAGTATATGCATAATACAACTAAAAGGAGAAGAGTTTTCAAAGCCTACCAAGGGTGCCTCCTTGCTGGGGGAGTCGACATACGACTGCTTCATTAGTGAGACCCGCAGCATGGCCGCCGCAGTCTTAGATGCTGTTATTTTACTCATGGCGTCGGCTGAAAGAAATAAACAGCAAAGTTAGTAAAAATCCCAAGTAAACAAAGCGTGAAAAAACAGAGTATTCGTCAGGCCGGCTACCTCTAGAGCACCGACTGCCGAGGCCACAGGCGGCCAAGAAGTACTCGTCATAGAGCCACTTGAAGCTCGGGACGCAATTTAGGGGTACTTGCTCTCGTACCCCTGAAGTAGAGTTCACCCTAGTCTCTACTTTGAAGAGTCCTTTGTCTAGGATCTCTTTTTTAGCCTTTGGGGGAACAGGCGGCATGCTGCGGCCGCCTGCGAGAAGAGGCGGATCCCTGTTCCACTTGTTAAAACGTTTGTTCAGCTCCGTGTCTGAACTCTCGATAATAAGGAAGGTGTTCCGCCAATCCTTCCATTTGTTTGCCTTACCTCTCGTCATGAGGTAACCCCTATGGCTTGTTAGTTGATACCAGCCGGTACCTCCCGACTTAGGGGTCCGGCTGAGATAGTTCATATGGGCGAAAGCCTCAAAACTTGGCTCCACCCCGTTCAATTCGCACCCGGCCACATAGCCGAGTACGTTTACCCAAGAGTTGGGGGCTAACTGCCATAACCCCAGATCATACCCATCTAAAATCCGCTGAACAGCCGGATGTAATGGGAAGCGCAGTCCAGCTTTGATGGCCGCCACATAGCAGCCAAAACAGCCGTCACCATAGCTGGTACCAGCCGGCCAGACGACAGTATCTTCTGGATCCGGCACAAACAGTAAATACTCCGGGCCCATTTTGTGGTTAGCAATAAAGCTCGCCACGTTGTCTCGCATTGTTGCGATCCGGCCCCGGGGTACCCTGCAGTAGTAGGGGGCGTTTTCCTCTCTGTAAGAGGCGGACGGCTCTGCCCAATTATCCCCCTTCTCCACTGCATGAGAACTTCTCGCCTCTTGTAGGCGGCTATGTTTTTCTTCTGAGCCTGAAGAACTATTGTCAGAAGAGCTGGATTCGGACTCGTCCCCTGACGAGTCCGAAGAGGACGACTCCTCCCCTCTCCTAGAGGGGCCCGCCTCCTCTCCCTTAGAAGGAGCAGAAGGAAAATTAGACATGTCCACGGTTAGATGAGAAGGGAACACCTTGGTCCCTCTCTCAGAACTGTCAGCTTGACAGTCGCCTCGTTCTACATCTGGCGCCTGGTCAGATGTTTCGCTAAGGAGCACCCTTTGGGAGGAGCCATCTGAGTTTGATATCATAGCAGTCTTTTTTGTTCTGGCCATCACGTTCTGCATAGACACAGATTCAGTCGGACTTTGTATAAAGGGCAAAGATGGGTCCAGAAAAGGGCAGGCGGCACTCCTAGTCCTAGATTCAGCCGTCCCCGGTGACCGGCTGATCACTAACTTAGGGCGTGTCGTGTGCTTCCATGGTGCCATTTCAAAAAATAAAAAGAAAATTAAGAGTAAGAGAACTGAGTTACCTGAACGGGTGACGGTTGATGAAGTCCTAGAGTTCGGGTCAGTCGGCTTGTCAGAACAGGCGGTAGGCAGAAAAAGTCCGAAAATGTCAGAGCAAGTTCAGGGGTCCGAATGTTCTCGCAAAAGTTCTCAAATGTGAAAATGACCGAAGTCAGCACTTCCTTTTATAGGCAAAATGAGAAGGCGAAGGGTCGCTTCCGAATTCAAATTTGGGCGGGAAAATCTCTCGGCCGTCTACAAGGTGACACCTGTAACGGGCCGTCGCCTGTCACCGTGCGACACCTGTCACAGGCGACACGTGACCAGTCGCGTGCCACCTGTGAGGGGCAAATGATTAGGGGATTTTTATCCACCAATCACCGTCTGACAAGTGGACCAACCAGGTTCCGCCACGTGTCCTTCACGAAGGCCAACAGGAGCTTGCCACGTGTCAGTCACAGATACGTCCTCCACGGACCACTTAAGACACGCCACGTGTCCACCCATGCCAAATGGGACAACCGGCCATCAAGGCCCAATTCAGTCTAGAGGCCCGGTCAGCCCTAGGTTTACCTTAAACCTAGAGAGTTGCACGCTTCCCAAGGCTATAAATACTCGATTAATCCTCATTAATCAACAACCGAATAATTAAGAGATCAAGCAGAGAAGAACAGACTTATTAACAACCGGCTAATCTCGCTAACGACGCAGATTACCAACACTAAGCACTCTCACCTAGAGAGATCTCATTACTTTAATTTCTGTATTGATTACTCCTTAATCAGGTACTAACTTGACCGTTGGAGGCGGAGCTCTCAGGAGTCTCCGTTATTTTGCAGGTACAGGCGTCCGGTTCCAGTCTCGGAATTGTAACTCTCCCGCAGGACATCAGAAAACCCCGAAACAAATATTAGTTAATATTATAAGCTAGTAATATATAATAATACCAAACGAATACTGCTAAAGCGTCGGCAGGTAGAGTCCAAGAGGACACAACTTAGTAGAGGTTGAAAAATCCTTGTTTTTATCCTCAATTACCCCACCGCTTGCCAAATTGGGACCTATCCCGCCCCAGTGAGACGGGTCTCACTTCCCTAGTTACATGACTTCAAATCATCACTTGACATTCCTAAACATTCGGGTCTCACTTCCCTAATTACATGACTTCAAATAATCATTTGACATCCCTAAACATGATTCGGGTCTCACTTCCCTAATTACATAACTTCAAATCACGACTTGACATCCCTAAACATAATTTCAAATTATCACTCAACACCCGAGTATTGATAGACCACTACCAGGTATGGACTCATTGGGTCCATACCAGGGGCAAATATGTAATTTTGCGCAATATTTTCATGGTAAGTCATCAGATTGTACTATGGTGTAAAAAAAATATTCCATCTCCTCTTACAATTCTACAATAACAGTATTCAACTCTATGATAACTATATTAAAATTAACCATAACAGTATACAAGTCAATAATAACGGAGCACCGACAACCAACCTCTACCCCCTCATATCCAAAATCTTTCGATCTCTGGGAATTGAACCCACTGTTTTTCATGGCTGCAATTGTAAGTATAGACCTTGAACATTCTTCGTTAACCTTCGACTATCATCTTTCATCAACCAAACTTCGAATAACTCCTTTAATTTGAATCAGCCACAAAATTCTCACCTTTAGTACATCGAGCACCGCTCCTTGAAAGGAAGATTACTGCAACTTTGATGGGGTTTTTGTGGGACTGATTTTCCGACCACCGGAGCTTTTTCTCGTAAGTGGTAGTTTTTTGAGTTCCTGTTTTTTTCACCCTCTAATCCTTCTTCCTTTTCCATTTTGTTTTAGCTTTATAAATTTTATAATTTTTTTTACGTATTTTTTTTTATTGTGGTATGAATTCCAAATATCCATACCTGGTAGTGGTCTATATTTACTCCTCAACACCCAAGTTCACAACTTCACAAGTGTATTTCTTCTCTACCCAAAAGTCCCAAACCTCTTTCCTCAAAAAAAAAAAAAAAAAAAAAAAAGTCCCAAACCCCTTCCATCGGCTCAAAACCTCCCCAGTCCCCATTAGCCAAATAAATTAATCATGTCGAACCATTACTGGGAATTTGACATGGGAAACTTGGACCTTAACAAGCTGTATTTGGTCTCAGCTTTTCTTGCTATGGAACCATCCGATTCTTTGATTTCTTTAGCAAGGTAAAATTTAATTGAATATTTTTTAGAAAAAAAAAATAAAAAATTCCATTTCACCATACTTCTTAATTGTGTTGCAAATTACTTGTTACTAATATTTTATTCTAATAATTTCCCCAATTTTTTTTATGCAATTACAGGAAATGTGGGGGTGGCTTGATTTCAGAGGATGTGCAACAATTCGTTTGGGATTATTGCATCAACAAACTTGTAATTTTTATTTGTTTATTTTTTTTTTGGGTAGAAATTTAGAATATTTGATATTGTCATTTTACTCATTTACCTGTAATTTATGTATGACCCCAATTGGATTTTGCCTATTGTGGAGGGCGGGAAGTTATGAATGATCAATGATGATTTTGCTTTTGGAATATGTGCTAAATAGCTAATCGGGTATTTTCTGGTTGTTGATCAGTGTATTTTGCATATACTACGTACTATATTTGTTCGGATTTAGGTGTTGTGTTTTACCTTTTACATTTAAATTATGTTGTTAACGTGACAGTTAATTCCTGTCAGAAGAAGTTTGTTTCTTTACTCATTTATAGCTGGGACATCATTAAAGGGTTTGTTTAGCTAGGTAATTTTAAGGGAAGTGTTGCTTGTTGATTGTATGAGTTTGTGTGAGAATGTCCACCAATGAGAATTTTTTCCATGGGTAATGTCGTTTGTGCTGTACTATATTTGGCTTGAAAGAAGAGAATATAGATGTCTCATATCGGCGTTAAGTAGCTGATAATAAATAGCGGTAATGGAAAGAAATTTAAGTTAACAAAACAACATCTGAATGTCCTTAGTAATGCAATCTCATCCCAAACTTGTGTTTTTCTTCATGAATACTCATTACCATCAATACTCCTCCCAAGTGGTAATGGATGGTAATTGGCCAATAGCTCTCTTATATGTGCAAGGTTTATCCACTAAAAATGTGTATTGATTAACGACCTGAGTAAACTTAGAATAATATTGTTGTACAGTGGTTGGAGGTTTTTTTGGTAAATAATCATATCTGGCTTTGTATTGTTGCAGGATGAGAACCTTCATGTGCCTTATTTGAAACTATTTCTGAAGAAGCTCATTAAAGAAATTGAATTAACTGGCGGCAATGTGTTGGATGAATTTTATGAACGTTATGCTCACTACATGGTTTCTTTGAAGGTCAGTTTTGGTTAGGCAATATTGCTTTTGCATGGAAGCCCTTGAGTTGGTGTTCTCATTTATCATATACTCATATGCATTGTCTTGTTGTACTTCTGATTTAAAATCGTAGGAAGACACATCAGGGAACGAAAAAGCGTGGATTGTGAAATGCATATCATTTATTTTTCATGACAGTAAGCAATTTTAAATCATTACTTCCTCGTAGTCAAACATGAGGGTTTTTAGTGGAGCTACTGTCTGGATAACACTTTCACTTCTTTTTGCTGATATGTTTTTAAGTTCCTAGTTACCCCGGTGAAATGCAGATGGTTGTGCCATTACAATGTTCTCTTAACATGCTTCAAGGGGACACTGGGTAAGTTTTCTGTCAATATGTTCTTTTTAGATTTTTTTTCCCTTTTATGTTCACTTGACCGAATGAAAATTATGAAATTAATTGATTTTTATTTCCTTTGTGCTGTAATCTTGGTTTTTCTTTTAACGCAACAATACTACAGTAGGTATATTGCTCTTTTATCAAGCATTGTTCCAGGCGCAGAATTTAATGAGAATCTGAATATTGTACTATGTATTTATCTTATTATGATTTTGAAAAATTGGAAAAGAAAATTTTCTTGTGGAATTGTCAGAAGCTAAGATTTGTAGTCTTCAGCATATGGTTTTGTTAGCTTCGTCTTTTAGTGGTTCTAATTTAGTTTGGTCTTGCTCAGAAATTTCCCTTTTGCACTGAAAGTCTAGTCATATTTAATTTACTTGCTTTGAAGTTTGAACATTCAAGCTAATTATGTAAATAATGTGTAGGTGTGCTCTTTGGCCTTCTAGTCTTTTTCTGTCAGAGTTTATTCTTTCATTCCCTGAAGTTTTTACGGGGAAATCATGTTTTGAGGTGAAGTATTTGCCATAATACATTTCTTTTGAAGAGGTTTATAAGTTGAACTACATAGAATAATATGGCTGATCCTGTGAATAACTTGGTGATTAACTAGGAAATCAAGCTGCTATAAGTGGCACTAGTCTCTCATTCTTGATACGCTTTTGTAAAATGACCATAACTTGGCTTGTGGAACTATATTATATAAGTAAATAATCCTGCACTGCAATTTGATAATTCATGATCGTGATTGTGTTAATTCTGATTATACTTGTGCTCTTTTGTTCGTTGCATGTGAAACAGGTTGGTTCAGGTGTAGGTCTGCTTGGTGTCTGCCTTAAGCATGTTAAAGCCTCTCAGGTTCGATATATTTTATTTCCTTCATAATAAGAAGAAAATCTTAAATTGTTTTATGTATCTAATAAATTGTGATAACTGTTTTACTGTCGTTATTCAACATAATTTTACCTTTTCATTTCTTGGACGGGGAGGGGTGAGTCGAGTTGATGAAACCTTCTTTTAATTGGTAGATTGACTCATTGTGGGTTTAGCTTGGCTATGTTTTGGGTTAATACTCTGACCTAGCGGCTAGAACAGAACAGTTATTCGTGTTTGTTGCAGTGTTAGGAATGTTTCTGAATTCCAATATTTAAATTGTTAACTCCTGGAGAGTATAGATGCCTATAAGAACTAGTGGCCAAGCCACCTAAAATGGGAAACATCTAAATCCCTTAGTATAAACCATAAAGGATTTGACACTTCATTTTTTCTCTCTATTTAAAATTGCACCACATATGTCTGTTGTCTTTCTCTCTTGTCTATCTACTATCCCCCATTTTCTCAATGTGCTCAGTGTTTCCTCTGTTTCTAGTTTTGTAGCCTGTTCTTTTTGGTACTGTTTTTGAGGATGACTTGTTGCCGGTGCTGGTCTTTTGACCCTGCTTTTCCCCAGATGTCGATTATTTCCATCCAAGAGCTTTTTTCAGCCGAGATTGCAGTTTCATATTTTCTGAGTATTGATTCTTGTTTTTGTGTTTTTAATGCAGGTTATCTTGTCTGACGGTGATGCATCAAGTTTAGCAAATTTGAAGATTAACTTGGAATTGAATAAGATTGAAGATCCAGAAGCTTCTTTAGCCAAAAGTACAGGTAGCTCATATATGGTGAGTTATAATGACTACTTTAAGGCATTAACATCTGATGTTGATAAGCACTCTCTTTAAGCCTTAATGCTCCAGATGTTTGAATTGGATTCTTTGCATTTACTATTTATATCTTTGAATCCACCTTTAGAGCTAATTAGGTTCATATTGCCATGCTTGTGAGTTTGCTTCTTTAATCTTTTGATTGTGCTCTATTTGTGCAATTGTGCTGCGTCATTGTGCTATGTGCCTTTGTGGCACGTAAAACCTTAAGCGACATGTAAATGAATTAGGAGTTTTTGTATATAGCATTTACTTTTGTTATGCATTGCCCATTGCAACACCATGTAATGTAAATACTAATCCCTCTATCTTGACTATCTATACTTTTCCTCCTTTCTTATTCTTGGTGCTTCAAAATGGTAGTCCAAATTATGTTTCTGTACTCATCACATGTACCAATTGCCAGAAAAATCTAGTTTGGTCTGTGGAAAGTTTGGTCACAGTATGGAAGATGGTCTCCTTACTCTTTCCCTTGATTTTTTTTAATAGATAATGGATGTAGCAGTGACCTTTGTTTGATGTGGAAAAAACTTAATTTTTAGAAGGCATTCTGTGTGAATTTTGCTATAAACTCTCATCCAATATATATACTTTAAAACTAATTGCTGGCTTTTCATACAATGTATGGATAGATAAGATAGGGATAGAGTTGGAAAGAAAGACTGAACCATCTAGTTTGACGTGTATGCTCACTGCTTTGACCTTTAATGGATCATATATGTTATAATAGTTGGTATTATTATGTAATTATTTGAATATATTCCATTTGCTAGCACGTTCGGAATGGCTAGTGTGGGAGCAGAATCATTATTATGTAACAGCTTAACCCTACATAGGAATAAGTTTCCTATCATTTTGTGCAGGTGCAATGCATACATTTGCCTTGGGAATCTGCAAAAGAGAGTGAACTTCAGCAAATCAAGTCTGATATTATGTAAGAATTACTTTGTTAGTCTTATGCTAGTATAACTATATATCTCTTCTTTTTGAGGATGGTTTTCCTACGTTATTGCCATGCGTTTTTATATTCTATGCTGTCTAAAGTCTGTTGTTGTAAACTTTAGCAACGCGTAAATCTCTAGATTTCTAGCTTCTAGAGTATTCAGGGGGGTTTGGGTATAAAGTATGGGCTTGGAATGAGGAGAACCCATATCCAATGTTTAAAGAAATTTCAATTTTCAAACCCATAACTCAATCCCACAAGATGGCTAGGATGAAAGAGGAAATCATGTAGGGTGGGTTTGGCCGGGTTCGTGTTTGGTTAAGCTCTAAATAGGTTCATTACCTCAATCTGAATTTGACTTGTTTAAGTTTTCAGATTCAAATTCTAAACCCTAACCTGATATGATGCATAAGAGCTGGTAACTTGCAGGCTTTTTAGATGTTCAATTCTCATGTAATCATGTTTCCTGAAGTGACACTTCGTTTCACTTCTTTCATTTATACTCATCTATGAGGATCAGTTGGTTGTGACTCTTCAATGGAGATTTCTCCCTTTAAGATAATTTTATGCTACGAAGTATGAAAGTCTGAGACCAGGCAATTGGGCATTTAAGCTGTAGAAATGTTGCAAGTTTCGCTTTGATAAAATATAGGCCATATAGCCAACTGTGAACCAGCTTGCATAGTCAACTTGAGCATGGACATAGTTTGAGTACACTTTAATGGTTGCATGTACTATCTTAAGGGTACCCTATCTAGAATCTACAAAGAATGCTGTTAATATCTGGAGAGATTGAAGTTCTGTTCTTCTCAAGTTTAAAGAATTATACAACAATGCACATTTCAGTCATAATCAGAAAAGAAGATCAATAAATTGCTTTTAATCAGCATATATAATTTCAATTTAGTAATTGCAGGCAAAGCAGGGCCTTAATTAGTAAATTATATGACCTGTTACTCGCATCCCTGAGCTAACATATTTTGTTTGATTGCCTTGCAGTTTGGGAGCTGATGTAATCTATGATCCATCATGCCTCCCACATCTTGTTCGGGTGCTATCCATTTTTCTAAATCGAAGAAAAAACAGTGACAGCAAATTGAATGGTAGTCCTCGTGTAGATAATAAAGAAGAAGATCGCCTCAGCGATTATTCCACAGAATCCAACACGGCGACATTTCAGGAGATGACTTTAAAAACCTTGATCAAAGAAATGGATATTGGTCCCGTGGCCATTATTGCCTCGGTGATACGAAACATTGATACTTTCAATTGTTTTCTGAACCTATGCTGTCAAAGTAATCTTCTTGTTAGGGATATAACCAAATCTATTAGGCCATATAATTTGCTACCGTACATGGAATCATATAAGAGATCAGATGTACACTTGCTGGTGCTATCCTATATAAGCTAGTAAAGTAGTGAAAGTGTGTGCTCATAACAATGTATTTTTGCAACAACTCTATTTATCTCTATTAAGAAAGCAAAATTCTTTTGTAGTTTTGTTGACGCTTCCCTTTTAACTTTGTAACGAGTGCTAAAAGCATTTTGTAGGAAATAGTTTAAAATGTGGATTATTATGTAAAACATAGAGTACTCTTATTTGATTATATTTGATAGTATCTACTGTATTAAGTATTGATGATGCTGTAAATCAGTTCATTCTTCATTTCAACAGCTATGCAAGGTAGTGTGTGTGTGTGTGTGTTTTTTTTTTTTGCTATTTAGGAAGAGTAGCAACTCAACGAGGATTGTCTTTGTCCTCTCTTTGTGCAAAAAAAGAATCTTGATGCCTCCACATATGTGCTAGTGAACATTGTGAAGGCCTCTGCGTATAGGTGGTAGTGGAATTCGGGAACATCGTTGTTACAACAGGTTTTAGAAAATTTGCATAGGCATGAATAATCCATTGATGGATTTTTGATTTGCATTGTGAAGGTCGACGATAGTCAATGTATGGTGCTTGTGGTGGGAATAGAGAAGAGGGTGGTGGAGGCGTGGAGCTGTGCTTGTTAGGTGGATGTCCATTGCTGATTGCTTGCTTGTAAAAGTGTAGTGAGGTATGCTGTGGATGGGAATAATAAGGTTAAATTGAGAATTATGAAGGGCAGTAGGATGTAAATGGATCCAGTTTAATCAAATAAAAAAATATACTGGTGCTTGAAAATTCAGATCAAACTGCTACAAATAATTCAAACCAAAACATCTTAAATTTGATTATTGTTCGACTTATTTTGAATGTAGTTACTGTTACCATTAAAAGTGCTAACAAGTGTCACGAGGCGTTAGATAAGAGATTAATGTATTACGGAGTACTTAAAATAGTAGTCCCTTCGCTTTTAAATACTTGCTCCACTTTTCATTTGTGGCCGTTTTTAAATACTTGCTCCATTTCCTTATTTGGAAAGTTTTTACAATATTTAATCAATTTTTTCACCTATTGATCCCAACATATATTCTCTGTCCTCTAATTCTCTCCACTACTTTTGTTTTTTTTTTTATAATTTTTTATTCTTCCACCAACCCCACTAGCTCCATATTTTTATTACTTTATCTAATTTCTACTAAAACTCCGCGCATGGAGACCTGGAGCAAGTATTTAAAAATGGAGGGAGTATTAATTTTGGAATGTTATTTTACAAAATCACTCGTCGATCATGTAATTAATGTTATTTTTACAATAATATTTCCACATTTAGTTCTCTTATCTAACGCCCTAGGGATATTACCTTAAAATACGGAGTATTTGATCTTTAAATTTTAATAACCCAATTTATCTTTGTGATAAACAATAAAACGTTTATCTAGAGACATTTCTGTGAATAAATTAACATAAAATCCCAATTAGCATGACATTTCTGTAAATAAATTAATATTAATACTCCCTTTGTGTTTTAATAAGTATTACACTTTGACCAAATACGCATGCCAAAACACAATTTTGACCATTAATTTATCTAATTATATGTTAGTAAAATCTTAAGAAAATTAATACTACGTATAATGATAGTATACATTACAAAGATATATGGAGTATAATAACATTTGCCAAGACACAACTTTGACCATTAATTTATCTAATTACTTAATATATGATAGTAAAATCTTAAGAAAATTAATACTACGTATAATGATTGTATACATTACAGAGATATACGGATTATAATAACATTTATTTATTATGGAGGATATATATTAGTTAAATAATAGAGTCAAATCCAATTTGTGAATAGTGAAAAAAGTCAACCTGTAATGCTTATTAAAACACGGAGTATAATAGTACTCCGTATATCATACGGAGTATCATATACGAAGTACTGCTATATTGTATATACGGAGTACATAAGTCAAACAGTAATAAGTTCAGATATAACTTCAAACAGAATGACAAAATAATTGTCATGAATTGAAGCGGGTCCAGCAATTCCAAACGTTGAAACAATCAGAAATCATAGTCATTACTCATTACCTAAGACGAAGCATTCATCAATGGCGGAAGTGGAGGTGATTCATTCATGGTCTGCTCCTCGATCTCTCAGCACAAGTCTCATGTACTCCTTCGCTCAAGTAATTAATCATTTTCATTTCTTTTAATTTCTTCACATTTTCACCATTTTCTATTTTCTGCTCAATTTTGAATTATTATTATTATTATTATTCATTGTAAATTGATCAATTTTGCATGATTTATCTAAACATGTTCAATTCTTTTGATCTGTTAATGTTATTTGCAAATAGCAATTATCATAATTGTTACCAGAAAAATGTTGAAATGATTCAAGTACAAGCTATTTTCCCTAGGTTTTGTGTTTGCTAATTAGCTAATTGTTTCAATTTCATGTCAATCTTTTGGGTCAAATGAATACTTTGGAGAATAGGAAAGATAATTACTTTGTAGTTACGGTGTTACGGAGGATATGAGTTAAGAGTTACTCCTCCATTGACCATTGCCAATTGGTTTTGGGATGGAACCTTACGCGGGTTTTGGGATCGCGTGTGTGGCCGGGGCTATTTTATGTGCTCTATGTGAACTAGTACTTAATTTCTTATTGATTATAATGTCTAGTGTTCTCTTTATTTATCATCATTATTGTTTTTTAAATAGCGGGATGATATTGACGTGCTTGATGAACCCCTTTATGCGAACTTTCTTCAAGTTACTGGTGCAAAGCGGCGTTACCGAGAGGAGGTTTTGTCAAACATGGTATGTAATGGTGAAATAAAAAGTATGACCACTAATTTCACACCTAAAACAAAATAATACTGTAATTTCTTTTCTTTACTTCTACCATGATTATTCTATTTTTTATTGCTAATAGGAATCTGATGTGGAGAAGGTTGTGAATGAGATCATCTATGCTCCTGGAAATAAAAAGTATCGCTTTTGTAAGGTAATTATCTCATTTCTAGTTGCACTTGATGACTTTAAGAATGTCACATAAAAAAATATTGTGAATGTAGTGACTTTTATTTAAGTTTCTAAACATGTTTAAGGAAATAATTTTGTTGTACGTGGATGCTTGACACACCACTCTCACATCAAGTAGGTGTGATGAAAGGTAGTGGGTTATTTTTCTTAATTGAATGAAAGAGAGGGTGGGGTCCAACTTTTAGTGATTTAAGAAAGAACTATTTAAAAATTTAGTAGCCCCTTGTCAAAAGTAGAAAGGAGCAAACTAAATTGAGAAACAAAAAAGGAAAGTCGGTACACTAAATTGGGACTGAGGAAGTACAAGAACTAAGTTGTGTCAAGGAGCTATTGCATGACTGAAGAGTGAACCACTTTGGTATCATGTGAATCCAAATACTTGGGCCTTATAATTGAGCACATATAAGCTTTGAGTGAGGTTCAAGGATATAATGTGTTCAAGGATATCACCTTTTTCTGTGTAATTGACATCCATTCTACTCACATTCTTAGCTAAAACTAGCTTTAGCTATTGTTATTTGATTACTACCATTTCTTGTTGATATAATTTGCTCTTTTGCTCGTCTAAATTTGTTTGACAAAGCAATGATGCTTTTTTTTTATTTTTTTTTATAATGAATGTAGGAAATCCATTAAGCCCTACTAACTAGTACATCTGTACATGGATATGATGAAACTTCATTGATCTTTTTATCATCTTGTAATATTTAGACCTTTGGTATATTCTATACTCCATACTAGAGCAAAGGTGGCTGCCTTGATCATCTGGAAGACTACTTAATTCACCAATAGTTTGTAGCACTCTTTATCTTTGAACACTTGCTGAAGCTTTAAGGCCTTATTGTTTGTGTATGAAAATAGCCTAATTTTGGTTTCAGCACATGTCTAAACAACGGCTACCTGGCTTGCCAGATGGTTTGATGAAGAAAGGAAAGCACTTCATATTGATAAGAAATCCAATGGATGTTCTGGTGAGTTTTCATTGTTTTTTATCTTTAATTTTCTCTGAAGTAGTGAGTATGCAAAACTCATCATCACGTGAAGTGCCTGAATAGCTACTTGTAGGAAATTTGTTTTTGCGTCTCTACTCTCTACAAATAATTGTTTTATTATTAAATGTGCTAACTATCTGTATGTTTGATTCTTAGTCATCCTTTGACAAGGTTGTGCCCCCAACTTTTCTCGAGGTTGGTTTAGCTGCTCTTGTCACCATATACAGTGAGCTCTGTGATCTAGGAAATCCGCCTGCTGTCATTGATGCTGGAGATCTTCAACGAGATCCAGAGGTTAATGCTCAAACTTTTCAGTAGTATTTTAATCATGAGATTTTTGGTTTGCATGTAGAATATACAGTGCGCTTTCTTTTTCTAAAATTGTGCTTTGCACAGATGAATGATAAACGACAGAATATAAAACCATATCTGCTAGTTGATCTTACACTATGCTCCTATATTGTTCTGATATTTACTTTTTTAATTTTTATTAAAGATTTGTCCATGATGGATTTTAAAATCTTTTACATCATATGTTGTTACAAAAACTTTTCTTAATGCACATCATATTTTGTTCGACCTTGTACGTTGTACTTCTTTAATTTCCATTGTTGTACACTTGTACAGATGAAACAAGTAAATTGCTGAATGGTTGTAATAGTGGCTGAGGTTTTGGCTGATTACTAAAATAAGTTTTTTGTGAAAGAAAAGATTGCGTAAATATTCCGTAATAAACTCTAGCATCATCTTTAGTGTCCCAGTATATAACTGAACTTACAGTACGTGGGAGTTTAGGCTCAAGTGTATTCATTATTTGGTGAAAGTTTATTTGCAATGTTATGAGTATTTAATTTTCTTTTTTTGTTATCTGGTAAGATAAGGTTCAATTTTGGCTCTCAAGTTGTTATGAGAATGTCTTGTTAAATTGTTGGAAGTTTGCTTCCTATTTCTTCATCATTATTATAAATTGGTGTCTTTGTGATTGTTTCTGCAGGAAGCTTTACGTGGTCTATGCCAGGACCTGAATATTCCTTTTCAGCCTGCAATGCTCAAGTGAGAAACATGCATGAACTCTACTAGTCCTCTGTTCATATAGCTGTAGTGTTTTATGAAGGAGAATATTTTAGACATTTCATCTCATCAGACTCATGAATTTCAGATTGTTAGTTAATTACTTAAATTATTTGGCTATATATTATTTGAATATCAAAAAATTACTGAAAATTTTCCATAAACAAGTGCTGTATAAGAGCACTCCCTTCAATGTCTTTGGCCTTGCTTGGAAATTAATTGATAGTGGATCATATTAGTCTTGTATATGCAGATGTTCCCTCTGTTTTATACAAGTTGCTCAATACCATTAGTCTAGTTTTGTTATGAATTAAAGTTTAATGGATTTAGTTGCATTTAACTCTTACCAGATTGGCCTCTCAAATTCATTTTTTATGCTTAAGGCTTGTAAATCCACCTCCAATCCCATCCTCACCTTTGGCTTACTGCATATGATTTTCATATAAATAAAATGCACATGCATATTAATTTCTTTTTCTTATGGGATAATTTTGTGGTTTTGAGTTTATAGGTAGTCAAAATTTAAATAACTTTCTTTTTTCATCAGATGGAATGCTGGTCCAAAGAACATAGACGGTGTCTGGGCTCCATGGTGGTATGAAAGTGTGCATAAATCAACTGGTTTCAAAACAGAACGCAGATATCCCAAGGTTTTGTTGACCCATTCTTTACTTATGGAAGGTTATAGAACTTGTGCCGGTGTTTTCTTTTAAGGAAATGTAACATCAAAGTTCTGAATGTTTAATGAAGGCGATCATTTGAGGGGTTGAAACGAGTGTCAAAAATTTTGCTTCAATTTTTAATACAGATTATGAGTTATTTAACAATACAGATGGATCATTAGTTTCAACTGATAGCAGTTTCTACAAATCCATTTAACAATATTGTAGTGCACTTCGAAAGAAAAAACCCATAGGATTTCTAAGTTCCTTTTCTTTCCTATGAGCTATCGTATAATCCTGAGCAATTCCGGACTTTGCTTGATTTTGTAGACAAATTATTGCATGATAGATTGAGGGAACTTAATTATTTTACCTTGGCTCATTGTTATATATGGGTGACAGTACATCCCCTTTGTGACTTTTATTACATGTCTTAAAATTATGACACCTATCACTCTATCAGTCCTATCTTCATCTGTATTTGTCTGAGGACTCTGAGTCTATCAACTTCCAAGATGCATCTTTGAGGTCCTGTCATAATGTCTTTACAAATGCTCTCTAGAATTTGTGTCAAGGAATAACTTGATGAGTGTTTATAGGTTTTGTATAATCATGTGATTCATGTCTGTGTATATCATGCTAATTTCCATTTTCATGGTTTGGAGATAAAGTCAGGGTAGCCAGTAGATATCCTGAAAGTTCAATTTGGCTTGATTAGATTTAGATAGTAATATGTTTATTTTGATAATTTTAACTTTAAGGATTTTCATTTTAAATTTCCTCTTTCATTGGGTGGGACTCGTGGGAGATAGGATAACTAAAAAGTTTGAGAATGAATTTTAGTTTCACTTCTTTACATGGCTGGAAACGGAAGCTGATGTTAGTTGTTATTGTTGTTAACCCTTTTTTGTGTTTCCTTTTCTTTTTGTAATTTATTTCTGCTTTCATGTATCAGACATTCCCTTCTTCTCTTTATGACTTGCTGGAACAATGTCTACCCTTCTACAACTTTCTCAAGCGTCGTCTTAAGCGGTCACATCCCCTTCTTAGCTCACCCTTGCCCCCTCCAAGTCTTCCTGTTCCAGCGAATGAAAATTTACTTGCATGGGTTGGTGATGAGATTCTACCTCGTGATAGTGCGAAGGTGAATCGTGTTCTGCTTTGAAACACTTGGGGCTTTCGGGGATAGCTGCTAAATATATACATTTTGTCTGTGTGTTAACAATATAAGTGTTAACTGCCTGTTCTTGTATTATTGCCTCTTCAAGGTTTCAGTTCTAGACTCAGTGGTACAAGGAGGTGATTCTGTTTGGGAAGGACTCCGCATATACAAAGGAAAAATTTTTAAGCTTGAGGAGCATTTGGATAGGTCAGTACAGACAATTTACTTCTTAACTGATTTGGTAGTTACTATATTTTTTTCCAAATGATACATGGTGTCAATAGAGTTCTTTGAATATATTATATGCTGATATAAAGGGGGGAAGTCACTATATAAAACTGTGCTCAGATTAAGCCATGGTTGCCTGATTTAGTATGTAGGTTTTTCTATGTTTGGGGATCAGATTAATGAACATGACTGAAGCTTGAAAACATGTTGGGTTCTTGATCTAATTGTTTTAGGAATCACGTGTTGATTTCAAAGTAGACCATTAATTGCCTTCTTCCTTCTAGTTAGTTTTTTATATCAAGGAAGAGGACTGACGTTGGACTTGATCTTTTTGTTCAGTATGATAATCTTTTTATTCATTGAATTGTATCTTTCTGGAGACTGTGTTGCTTCCTTGTTAGTTTTTTTGACTTTATTATATCCATTAACCCTGTATCATGCCTTTAAAAAATATAATTCAATGAATCCCAGGTGAGCAAAGTTGATCCCCCATATTTCATTCCTGATTTTGTTCTTAAGCTTTTTGTGGGTAGAAATTTGCTGTATTATTGTAACGTTGATACTTTCTATGTTTAATTTAGCAAATCCTAATTTTCATATGTTATATTGGCTATGTCGATATATGTTAGATTCATGGTAAATAGGCTGCTGTTATTGCTGTTTTTTTTTCTTTTGTTTCCACCATTTCATGTTATATTTATACGACACACAAATTTTCTTCAGACTGTTTGACTCAGCAAAAGCCCTGGCTTTCAGCAATGTTCCAACACGTGAAGAGGTGAGGTGGCGGTGGCAGAACTACTTAAACATTCTACAAGAGCCTTTTGTTTCTGTTGTTTTTTGCTTTCAATATCTGGCAATTTTACAGGCTTTTTATAACAGGTCAAGCAAGCTATCTTCACCACCCTTATTAGGAATGGCATGTTTGATAATTCTCATATACGGCTTAGTTTAACTCGCGGCAAGAAGGTAATTTCTTTTTCTTCTTTTTTAACCTTTTGTTGTGTAGATGTTTGAGTTGAGATAGTCCGTAGACAACTTAGCTGTCAACCTTCGGATCATAGCTGCTAATCTTGTATGGAATGCTTTCTAGGGCTGTATTCTTAGCAAATGTAGATGGGATACACTTTCAACCAACTTAGCACCTCTCTATGGTGTAATTACGGTTGCAATTTAGACATGGTGGTGTAATGTTTGAAAAGATTTCCTTTGTATATTTACTGCTTCCAAACTTTAGGCTTGGCAGAATCAGATTTATATTGTCCAAAACTCTTAATTGACGTTAGATGCTCTGGTTTTTCTTTTGATGCACCTCTTTTTTACTGAAGAAAAACTTTTCTCTGGATTTGTGCAGGTAACTTCTGGAATGAGTCCTGCTTTCAATCTTTATGGCTGCACCTTAATAGGTAGCTCTACTAGTTTGGTACTCTATTTTTGAAATTTTGATTAGCTTAGACAAGTGTATGGAGAAGTCCATAGAGCAACCTAAGATTTTTCATCAACAATTACTAACATGAACTTGACTACTCCCTGTGTGTAACACCATGTTGAGCCTTGCATACTGAAATAATATTTGTCTCATCCAACGACAGAAGTGCTGTTGATAAGTGATGTCATGGTAGGAATCTTATAGAATTGTGATCCAAGTGTCAGTCTCTGGGCAGTTGTTCTGAGGTGAGCAATAGGTTTGATTGCTCTCTCTATCGCATAATAATTGTCACTCTTTTGAAAACTGTGTGAGCCAAAGTTTCAACATTTCAGGCAAGTAAAGTACTTTATGGCATAGAGAGAGTAGTAGCAAGAGTAATTGGTCGCAATTTTTTATATCACTAATGTTATGTTTATGAAACATTTATTTTATTTCTTTGTTCTTCTTAAGATTGTCTTTTAGACTGAGAGCCTTCATTGTGTAGCTTCCATTATCCAAAATCAAGGACTAATCATTTACTCTCTTCTTATTTTATTTTATTTTTGTAGTTCTTGCGGAATGGAAGCCACCTGTCTATGATAACACCAAGGGTGTAGTTTTGGTTACTGCTACAATCCGCCGCAATTCTCCAAATGTAAGACTTCTGCTTTATTTTGTTTTTAATGTAGTTACTGCTCGAGTGTGTTTTAATATGAGCTTTGCTTATCCAGTTTACATGCATATTTTGGGCTTTGTGGTGGTAGGGTCTATGTTTCAAGTTATATGTTGCACTTACAACATAAGATGGAGTATTATAGGCCTTTGTGATCCAGTTTGTAGAAGCAATATAAACTTGAACTGGATGATGATGGCAGCTCTGCTGATCAGTTTTGGCCCCAGCATTATTGACTGCTGAAGTGCTGAATACTCCTGCCAGTATACTGGTCCTCTAACAAGTTCAATAAATAATTCTTTTCAGTTTTCATAATGAGCTCTTTTGGACAGGCATTTTCACTGTTTTGGTACCGGCTGTTAAGATTATTAGGTCCTTTTTTTTTTCTTTTTTTTTTCTTCTGGTTCTATCATCATCATGGCTGTCTCCTTACTATGCAAACATGATAAAAAAAATTACAAGGTTATGCATGAAACTTCATGTTGTTGATTACTTCGTATTATTTTCAGGGCATTTAGGCCTTGTGATAAGTACATGTTCATGTATCTTCATCGATTGATTATGATGAGAGGTTTAAGTTTTTTTTTTTTTTTTTTTTTTTTTTTTTTTTTTTTTTTTTTTTTTTTGAAACAGAGAGGTTTAAGATTTTAATTATTTTTAATTATATCTTTTTTTTTTTGAAGGATTTGAATTATATCTTTTTAAAGCTTTGCAAATCAACTAAATAATAAAATTAGATTATTCAATTTATAATCTATGCAAGTGATCAACTTGGCTCGTATATGCAAGTGTTTCAAGCTGATAGTAATGCATAATTGCATATACAATCTATGTCACCTTTCTATTTTATGGGATTTGCAGAATTTGGATTCAAAGATCCACCACAACAACCTGCTGAACAACATACTTGCAAAGGTAGTATCTTCTGTTTGCATGAATTGCGATAATTGTAGTTCTTCACCATTGATATCATCAAGATCCCGTATAAATCTCATACAGTATGTTTGGATAAAGAAAGGGGAAGGAAAAGAAGGGGAGGGAGGAGAAGAGGAGGGGAGAGAAAGGGAGGGGAGGGAAGAATGGTGAGTTTTCCTTCCAAATCTCTTCATTGTTGGAGGGATCAATTTCCTATAATTTAATCCCTCCATTTCTCTCCCCTCCAATTCCCTTCCTTTCTCATTTGTTATCCAAATGAAAAATACTCCATCTCTCCATTTCCCTTCCCTTTCTTTCTCTCCATTTCCTTCAATCCAAACACACCGATAGAGTTTTTCTACTGTTTTATAAATTTTGAGATTTTTTTCAGGGCTTACAAAATTGTTGATGGTTCTGACTTCTGAATCATTTTTTTCTAGATGTATAAGTTTAAGTAGCCCATTTTTTGATGCAGGTAGAAGGGAACAATGCAAATGCTGATGATGCCATAATGCTCGACAAAGATGGATATGTTTCTGAAACAAATGCAACGAATATTGTGAGATTGTTTTTCCATCTATTTACTCTTTTTTGACTTCCACTTACCTTCAAAAAAAAAAAAAAAAAAAAACACTTTATAGATAATTCTAAATGGCGGCTCTTTATGATGTCCCACACCTCTCTCACCCGATAATGAAAGAAAGAAGGTTGTCCATTCACATTTGCGAGCAGATGAACAGTTCACAAAATTTCTCATATGTAGTAACTTGTAATGTGGATCACATGGCTGTTATATGCAAATTATGGATGTGCAAATACTAAAAAAATTTCCATCACCAAATTAAATATGCATGTCCTCCTGGATGTATAGATGTCTTATTTAAAATTAATAATAATTATGCTTTCTGGAGCACTCCTGTTTGCAAATACAACAAATTTTCCTGGGGAGCACTGGAGTTTTGGTAAGTCGAAAAGTTTTCACAAATCGTGATGGGTGTTCTCACCTATGCGTGCAGGGACTCTTCCTCTTACCAATCCCTCCTTCCTGGATGTGGGCCCTTGCCTATGAAATAAAATGTCTACTTTTCTGGCTAAAGACGTACTTTTAAAAGTTTATTTATGTATGTCACTATGTTGAATTGTTGATATACAGTCTGCTGTTCTATAAGCTTGTTTAAATTTCATCTTGCAGTTCATGGTGAAAAAAGGCAAAGTCTTGACACCCCATGCGGACTACTGTCTTCCTGGAATAACTCGAGCTACTGTAAGTCGTGTAACTCACCCCCCCCCCCCCAAACCCCCCAAAGCATGTTGGATGTAGTTCATCTTAGCACGTTTTAAGCTGCGCTTAAGTAATGGATTTTCTGTGATGCTCTGACTTGGATAACCCCTGCGGCCCTGCCTATGTTTCAATTAAGAATTTTCCATGTCAATCTCTGCACTTGCTTCCTAGTTTTGTATTTTCTCTATAAATCGTAAAATTATGTATATATAGGATACAGTATTATCTCCATTCCTTTTTGGTAGTTACTGGTACGATGGATACACATATTTTCAGGGGAGGGCACCTGTAAGAAATAGAGGGTTAGAGAGTATCTTATGGGTAGTTCATGTAAGGAAAAGTAGGAAACGAGAGTGTTATAACTTTTTACTGATAAAATGATTTGGGGCTTCTTCACTATTAGTAGATCAAGTGCAATTTCGAAAGAATACTGTGGGTGGGTTGATAGACTTAAGGCTCAGGAGGTAATTTTTTTCTGGCTATAACCAGTCATGTGTTTACTCATCATCACTTACGTCTTTTTGGGGTGTACTGAAGTTTGTTCTTGGGGTCCTCATGTTTATGTGAGGTATCTTGGTGGTTTTTGGGGTGTCCTAAAAATGGACCAGATTGATAAAATTGGTCCAAAACCCAAATTTAACTGATTTGCACCAATTTTCACAAGCATCTAAATAAAATATAACTACAGTCTTATGAGTTTCAAGTCTTGACCGAAAGTTAGATAGTGTAGAAAAGCATGTCTAATGTAGTAAAGTGTTATTAGGGGTCTATGTGTTTCTGGAGGTTTTGAAAATTAAAGGGGCATAAAGTAGGAGATGAAGTTTGCTTTGAATAATGCTGCAGCCAAGCCTAACACACACACACACTCACAATGCAACATATATATGATAATCCTTATACTGCATTTCTCTTATAGGTGCTTTTAGTTTACTACTTCCGCCGTTTTTTTTTATGTGCATCACTTTGACCAGTGAGACATAAATTTTTATATCTTTAATTTCTTATTAGTAAAATTTGTAAAAAATAATAATTTATGAATATAGACATTGTAACTAATCTAACGATATATTACCAGTAACATCTATTCATCTTATACAGTAAAAAATTAAGTCAAAGAGTGTATGTGAGTAGTGCAAAAGTCAAAGTGCTGCAAATATTCAATAACGGAAGGAGTCCTACTGCTTACCTCCATGTTCTACTGTGTATATTAATTGGAAATTTGATGAATATTCTTCATCCATATATACTGAGTGCACTGTGCATTCTGACTTTTCTGAGGAGTAAGTGAGAGAACCCCCCCCCCCCTCCCCCTGAACTATATTGCTATTATGTTTTATTTACCTTTGTAAAATGTTAATATTCGACTTTTTATATGTATAGGTCATGGACCTTGTGGTGAAGGAAGGTTTTGTCTTAGAGGAGCGACGACTTAGTCTCTCAGAATTTCATACTGCAGATGAGGTCTAAATTTCTAGCTTACTAATCTTATGGTTTGTTTTTTTATTTTTATTTTATTTTTATTTTTTTTATTTTTTTTTTTTTATTTTTGTTTTGTTTTGAATTACGCTATATTTATTTTAATGATATTTTAATTTTCCGAATCATTACAGTGTTTTGGTGTTGCATAATCATGCCTTAAAAACTATATGTTGTGGTGATAGAATCTCCAGTCATCTTTCTACTCATCCCGATTTGTGTTGCCCTAGGGCATATGGCAAATGTTTTAAATTTCATGGCTATTAATGCATAAACCATTTGTTATTTTGTAATATCCAGCAAAGAGTTGTCTGTTAGGACAACGTGTAGTAGATCTGGCGTTCAGTATTATCTTTATGCACTTGAATCCCAATGTATGCTTATTATGAAGCAAAATTTTTCTAATGTGGTGTGACTGGTGTCGATTAGGCCAAGAAGCTTATGAATGCATTTTCTTATGTGTGGTTCTGAAAATGATATTATTTTGCCTTTTCTTTCTGATTCAGCCTTCTATGTCTGATTTGGTGGCTAATTTTTGTTGCAGGTGTGGACTACTGGAACTATGGGTGAACTTAGTCCTGTAAGTTTTGTCATGTGTGCACCATGAATTTATAAAGTTATTCGAGCCATGTTGTGTAAATTCTTTATGGGATATTTATTGTCAGGTTGTGAAGATTGATGGGCGTTCGATTGGAGAGGGGCAGGTAGGACCTGTGACACGAAGGTTGCAGAATGTATACCAAAAACTGACAGAAGAGACCGGGGTGCCTATCCCCACCTAATAATGATTACTTCTGTCAAAAGGTATGCTAATATCAGTAATATGCCGTCCTTGGTAAGGTACTTTTAACCTAGAAGTTCTGATTGTGATTACGTTCGAAATTTTAAAGGAAATAAATAAGAATAATCTCAACTATCGGGGTTCTTATTTTAATCCCAACTATATTTTGAGTTTGGTTAATCCCATCTAAAGAGCAGGTAATTTTTTATAGCCATCTACTCTTTTTTCTTACTGACTCTCTCTCCTTATGTTTTTATTGTTTTGTTTTTTCTTTCTTTGGCTGCTCTGAATCTCTAAACTTTCACTTTGTTACATTCACCATTCACCAAATCACCACAATTTTCTTTCTTTTTTTTTTTTCCTTTTTTTTTAAAAAAAAAAAAAAAAAAAAAAAAAAAAAAAAAAAAAAACCATTCATCATCTTCAACCTCACCAATGAAGTATATTTACTTAATCAATCAAATGAATAAATGATTGAGGGATGAGTTAGTTCAGTGTAATCAATTGTTTGGCTTTTGAAATGATAAATGATATGGGATAAATTTTGGTCATTTGGCTTGGCAGTAGTCGAAATTTTGTTGCTAAACTCTAATTCTTGTTTGGAGCATTATGTTTGTGGGATAGTTAATTCGGTTGAGTTGCTTCCAAGGTTTTGATTTTGTGGGATTGTTTTTTAGATTGAGTTGGTGGTTGCCACCAAGGTTTGATTTTCCCACTTGAAAAATGTGTCTCCTTTTTACCCATCCACCAAATAAACCCATATGAGGGAGACTATTTTGAGAAGGGTACTCATGTAATTGTGATTGTTTAGAGATAAAACGTAATTGAGATAAAAGTTAGAACATCAATAGTTGGGATTATCCTTGTTAATTTTCCCAATTTTAAATTATGAATTTTGCAATGTTGGGCCAAGTTTGGTCTGCTGGGTTCTCAAATCTCAACTAATGCCAGATTAATATGATGCTAAGGAACTTGGGTCACAAACTGCAGGAATTGAAGCTTGAAGATGAATATGATTCTCTTCTGAGCAAAGGTCAGATTCGCATTTAAATGGCAAATGAAGTATGAAGCTGCACAAAAATAAACAAGATCATCAAGGTTGGATCTATCCTGTTTGCCCATGTTTATAAACTCAGTTAAATTGTATTATAACAGATGCTAATCAAATAAGAGCTATCTTGTTTGCCCATGTTTATAAACTCAGTTATTGTATTATAAGATTTATAACAGATGCTAATCAAATAAGAGCCGCGTCGATTTGAAGGTGTAACCTTGTTATAAAGCTTATAATGTTATTTAATTTAATCAAGTAGCTTGTTCAGTTGTTCCCTTTGTGGCATCAACACTGTAAATAGAACAATGCACCAGTCCTGAATCCTGATATCTTCATTCTTAATAAAATGCTTCAGCACTCAGTATCCAGCCTTTTAAAGTAGCATAATGGATTTTTTTTTCTTGATAGCTGATATTAAATGTATAATTCTCGTAAACGCCCAACGCAAGGCCAGTACTCAGTGGCACAGGGTTAGCATCTCATTAGCTACCCCTGTGTTAGTGCTCTTGTGTTGCAGCCGTTGTTAGCCACTTAACCGCCTACTACCTGCAGCTGCTTTTTGGTGAATGGTAAGCAAAAATCTCTACAGCTTCAATTGCTAAATTAGCAACCATTTATATCACTTTCTTTTCATCACCTTACATTTTGAAATATCATTTCTACACTTCTACCAATGACCTAAAAACCCTTTCCTTCTCGAGTGAGCTTGTGAACACACATCTACATTTTGCGTGTTTTTTTTTTTTTTTTTTTTTTTTTTGGGAACATCCATTTACAACAAGCATGACAACTATTTAGAGACAGAAGAAGTACATAATACACCATATATTCCAACATACAAAATAAAATTCTCAACAAACAACAAATATTCTTTTTATTAGGTTTCATTTATAAAGAATGTATCGAGCATTACATAACCGTATACAATCATGGCTCAATGAAAAAAATTCTCAACTCTCCTCATCTTCAAACACAATTTCCTTATACTTAATACATCAATATACTTCTATGACCCGAATTTCATCACTTTAGGAGCAAACATCAACAATCTATTCAAGGTACTTGGCATGAACTTCCTAGCAAATAAGAAGCAAACATTAGTCTTCTTCCCATTATATTCACAAGTATATTTAGTCCTTAACTTCTCCAATAACTCAGGTGTAACACTAGGCCTCTGAAATTGACCAGGATGAGGTCCATTTATAGACCAATCAACCCAAGTAACTGTCCTATTTGTATTTTCCTTCCCAAATTTGATGTGTACATAAGTAGGGATATAGTGTTCGTCCCCATAACACGAGTTCTTGCAGTACTTTGCAAAGATGGGATAGTATTTTCGGTCTGATATTACCTCGAGGGCTAGCTCACGACTCATCTCGAACCATTGAGACCCTTTTCGCCATTGGGATAGTTTAATGTGAGGGTACATGTGGAGGCTGTAACGGCCTTGGCCTGTACCGCCTTTTTTGTCATAAACCTCAATGTAGCTCTTTTGGGAGTTTATAAGGTAGGTGTATACTGTGGAGAAGTTGTACAATGGGATGCAGGACTCCGAGAGGAGAACGAACCGTTGGTTGGAGTGGTCAAGGAGGGCATTGGCTAGTAGACGACGTTCAGCTTCAACCATGTTGAATTTGCCCCATTGCACTTCCTGATACAATTGATCAAAGCACACATTTTAAAATGAAGGTATTTTAGTTACTAAACTACATAGTCATAAAACTCTGTAAATGGGTACAGGGTGTGCGAGTCAACTTGTCTTAACAATTTATCGTCTAAACCTTATAACTTTAGCATTTTGCGGAACTCGAAAAATTAAAATAAACATTTAATCTCTATGTTGGATTAAGAAAATGTATCAATTTACTTTGCTAATGGAGCCCACAATTTAACTTTCAATGACTAAATTCTGTTAAAAAGTGTGTTAGAATATTATAGTTGAAATGAAGAAAGGAATGAACAAGCAAGGGAGGATTCTATGGACGACCAAAATTCCAAAGACAAACAGATGAAATTGCTTTTTTAGTTGTGCAAAAGAGTAGAACCTAAGCAAAGTACAAGAAAAAGTTTTTACTCCTTGATGAAAAATATATCTTTACATGCTAGAATATGCCAAAATTACCATAAACAAAAAGCTCCAAATTTATAACAACTTTCTCATCATTCTTTAGAGCATAAATTCTAAACTTTGTCATGCAATAACCTATTTCAATTCCTTTTTTTCCTTTTTTTTTTTTTTTTTTTTTTTTTGGGGACAAGAATTCCTTGTTTTACTTAAACTTAGTTTTTTCACTCCATAAAGTTGATCATCAATAAATCTACACTATGATTTTAGTGTAATTGACTCATAAGTCAGGATGTCACAACTCACAAGTGGGAGTGCCAATATTATTTTAGACGTGTTGAAATCACTCAATAAACCGATAGGTCCATAGTTATATATTACATTGGAAAAATCATTGCGGAATATCAAACTCTAATCTCGCTGGTAGTCCATTGACGATAATGAGAATTTCCAATACTAATTAATCTAACTTTCCAAAAAAAAAACGTGGAAAATCAGAAATTAATGCACGGATATAAAAGCTTCCCTTTAAAAATGCTCCTGATTTTCAACCATTTATTATGCAGCGTAAACAATAATGCTAGTATACGACGAGTACAAACTTGTGAATTTAATTTTCCAAATCAACATTAAATTTACCATTATTGCATGATCAATATAATTAATTATATATGTAACACCTCAGCTAATAAAATGCTGGGAAAATTCAAACGCTTAAAGCCTTAAACTTCAATTATATTAACAATTCATCATCACATTCATGTATTTGTATTCAATGCTCGACAGTTCACAATATTAAGACAACGCAAACTTAATTAAGATATTCGGTTTTGAAGTTTATTGAGTTGAGTATGTGAATAGTGCAAAAGTAA
Source organism: Chenopodium quinoa (assembly GCF_001683475.1). Classification (NCBI taxonomy): domain Eukaryota; kingdom Viridiplantae; phylum Streptophyta; class Magnoliopsida; order Caryophyllales; family Amaranthaceae; genus Chenopodium; species Chenopodium quinoa. The sequence continues at coordinate 9,933,791 of NW_018745024.1, read as the reverse complement.
ATAATGTTACAACTAAAAGGAAACGGGAGTTAAAGGACAAGATTGAACTCGTACCTTGCTAGGAATTCTTCGGCCAAAAAACACAGAATCCTTTGAATAACTCTGATTATACAAAGGATTAGCATGCACGTAAATGGAGTACAAACCTTCATACCCAAGAAAGAACTTATCCCAAAGAGGAGCCAATGGCAAAGCGCCACGTACTAAAAACAAAAACGCGATTTTTGGTTGCGGAATTATTCTTTGCATTAATTTCTTGTCTTTAATTTTGGGCACCATTGATGCTTTCCATAGCAACTCCTCATCCTCCATGTGATGATGTGGCAATGCGAGTGGCGGCGATGGTGGTGGGCTGCCTCGCTCTAATTCTAGAGCCGGGGGCGGTGGTGGTGGTTGTGGTAGTAAAGAATCCTTTGTGGTGTTAAAGACTTTAACGGTGACAAAAAGATTACCAATATCGACCGGAAAAATGGTACTAGGAGAAAAAGACGTACCAATAATTATGCCACAACCAAAAATAAGAATGTATGGAATAATGTTAATAAAATTGTGTATTAATTTGTTTGGTAGGGGTAGAAAAAGAGGTTTTTGTTGTTCTTGCTGGTTTTGATTTTTCATGATTAATTTTGGTTTTGAAGAAAAAGAAAGAGAGAAATTATAAGTATAAGATCAATGAAGACTAAAAAGAGTTCAACAAATAAAATAAAGTATAGTTGAATATAAAGGAAGAGGAAAAATATTATATAATAAGATTATTATATTCTATGAAAGAAACTTGAGATGGAGAGATTCTTAGGAAGAATTGATACATAATACCTAGCTAATATTATAGCTGGATGATCTCTCAAAAATCTTGTATTTATAATCTTGAATTTAATTAGTACGTTTGTAATTGAAAAAGGTTTATTTATAGCGCACTTATTTACGAGTAATGAAGTTGACTTTTATTTGGAGGAAGTGTAACTGAAATTTTGATTTCGTTATTATTCCTTAGGGCACACGAGCATACGGAGGACTAAAATAGAGTCCAATTTATATAGTTTCAACAACACAAGTAGAATTCACCAATTGGGTGTTGGTGTAGTGGTGATTGGGACTACACTTGGTAGGGAGGACCTGTGTTCGATCCCCCGCAACAACAATTGGGAGGAGACTGGAACCTAACCACTCAGAACTGATCCCCGAATTCGGATTAGCCCAAAAGGGTGAACCGGGTAGAACACCAAAAAAAAACAACACAAGTAGAATGCGAGTGTTTTATGACTTTATCTTTATATTCACGACCCGAATCACTTACAACGAGTCCTTAAATACGGTTTTTGATGTTTGTTCTATTTAACTTTTTAATTTGTTTTAATTTTATATCTTTGTGCATTAATATTTTAGATTAGAAATTATAAAAAAGATAAATTGAGATGAATCTAACAAAATCTTACATAATATAAGCTTTTATTATACATAAATAAATTTATAATAAGGTTTTAATATATAAGCAAATGAAATATTTTAAATTGGAACAAACATAAAAAGAATAGACGGGGTAACTAAGGCCCGTTCATCATGGACAGATCCAACGGGACTTACCTGAGCCATACATGGCCCGTCCCATAGATTAAATTATGAATTGTAACCCCTAATTTTCTAAATTGGCATTTGTAGAAATGCATGACAAAATCAAACATAAATTAGTGTAAATGATGCTAATATATATATATATATATATATATATATATATATATATAGGCTTCTTATATGTAACCCTAAGCGTTATATATATCGTCTTCCTTATTTCTTTACCGTTATTCCAATTTCTACGTATCACTCCAATCTCGTTAACATCCCAAAATTTAATTTCCAACACTCCTAATGTGTATGTTCTCCTCAATTTCAACAAAATTCCCATGTAATTTTTCCTAATATTCATTGATAAACCAACAATTTGAACATTTTAGGATGACATTTACCAGTTGGAAGTTTGAAATTTTAGGATGACATTTGTCAATTCGAGATTGGAAGTTTGAAATTTTAGGATGACATTTGTCAATTCGAGAAGCATATGAAATGAGTTCAAACCAAATTGGTATGAGTTAAAGCCAAATTGGTTAGATTTGGTACAACTTACAAGCCTTATACTTGTCTTTTAAGGGAAATGGAGTTTTATGATGATCAATTGAGCACCCTTTATTAAGGAGTTTAACTATTCAACACTTTTTTATTGGGCTTTGGGCTTCTTTGATGCAGCGTAAATATGACAAAACTTAATTTGGGCCTATATGTACTTTGTTGGTAGGCTTAACTGTTTTGAAGGATAATTGGGCATAAGTATGGACCTGCAATTTACTTTTTACTTCCTATGTTTTTTTAATACTTGCAACGAATTATTTTTTCGGGGTGTATTAGATAATTGGGTCCAACATGATTTAATATAGTACTTAAAATGCAAGTGACAGATTGTTTGTAATAGTTAATACTTCCTCCGTTTTCTTTTTGACAATTATTTATGAGAGAGAATAGAATGACTTGATTATTATTCATCAACAGATTGAGTATTTATACAAAATCTAAGCTCATAAAATAGGAAACAATCTTCCTAAAAGATATACTTTAATAATATCTTAACATATAATAAACCCAAATATATTATTCTCCTAATAAGATCAATACGGAAAATATATCACACATATATTTTCTGATATTATCTCTAACATCGTAACGGCAGTAACACGAACGTTGCGATTGGAAATTCTTCAAATTGTTGAAGTCGAGATGCACACTCTTGTGATGTCGCCATCAATTTTTGTTTCAACTTTTTCAACGATGAGAACGTTCATCTTTTTGAACTCAGTCATCAATCAAGCAGGAGCGTTATTCTTTTCGAACTTGCAAATATAACAATTTTGGTTTTTCTAGAGCAAAACCGAGCTCAATCAAATATTGGTCTTTTACTGGTCTTTCAGAATAAACCACACTCAAATCTTTTACTGGTCTTTCAGAGTAAACCACACTCAAATCTTTTACTGGTCTTTCAGAGTAAACCACATTCAAATCTCTTGGTCTTTTAAGAGTAAACCACACTCAAATCTTTTACTGGTCTTTCAGAGTAAACCACACTCAAACTTTTTAGTCTGTCAGAAAACCAAACTCATATCAAAAGGAGCAAAATCATGCTCGAATCAAGTCACAAACCTTGTCTCACGGTACAAGGAGAACCAAATATATCTTGTCTCACGACGCAAGATAGTCATTTTTTTTTGGTGAATGTATGCCGCCCCCATTATTCGTCCTGGAGGATCCACACCATGACACACACCAGCAACTTAATCTCAATCTTTAAATTATTAACCACGCATGATGTAATGTATACATCAAGTCATCAACTCAAACTCTGCACCAACACTAACTTGCACAGCGGAATAAACTATGTGAAAAAAAAAATGGTAATTTTTGCTAAAGGATCATCCCACCGGTGGGTTTAATTTCTAACCCACCGGTGGGTTTAATTTCTAACCCACCGGTGGGTTTAATTTCTAACCCACCGGTAGGGGGGAAATTATTTATGAACGGTCCCAAGATTTAACCTACTCTTGATACCATGACAAATTATTTATGAGAGAGAATAGAATGACTTAATTATTATTCATCAATAGGTTGAGTATTTATACAAAACCTAAGCTCATAAGATAGGAAACAATCTTCCTAAAAGATATACTTTAATAATATCTTAACATATAATAAACCTAAATATATTATTCTCCTAATAAGATCAATACGGAAAATATATCACACATATATTTTCTGATATTATCTCTAACATCGTAACGGCAGTAACACGAACGTTGCGATTGGAAATTCTTCAAATTGTTGAAGTCGAGATGCATACTCTTGTGATGTCGCCATCAATTTTTGTTTCATCTTTTTCAACGATGAGGACGTTCATCTTTTTGAACTCAGTCATCAATCAAGCAGGAGCGTTATTCTTTTCGAACTTGCAAATATAACAATTTTGGTTTTTCTAGAGCAAAACCGAGCTCAATTAAATATTGGTCTTTTACTGGTCTTTCAGAATAAACCACACTCAAATCTTTTACTGGTCTTTCAGAGTAAACCACACTCAAATCTTTTACTGGTCTTTCAGAGTAAACCACATTCAAATCTCTTGGTCTTTTAAGAGTAAACCACACTCAAATCTTTTACTGGTCTTTCAGAGTAAACCACACTCAAACTTTTTAGTCTGTCAGAAAACCAAACTCATATCAAAAGGAGCAAAATCATGCTCGAATCAAGTCACAAACCTTGTCTCACGGTACAAGGAGAACCAAATATATCTTGTCTCACGACGCAAGATAGTCATTTTTTTTTGGTGAATGTATGCCGCCCCCATTATTCGTCCTGGAGGATCCACACCATGACACACACCAGCAACTTAATCTCAATCTTTAAATTATTAACCACGCATGATGTAATGTATACATCAAGTCATCAACTCAAACTCTGCACCAACACTAACTTGCACAGCGGAATAAACTATGTGAAAAAAAAAATGGTAATTTTTGCTAAAGGATCATCCCACCGGTGGGTTTAATTTCTAACCCACCGGTGGATTTAATTTCTAACCCACCGGTGGGTTTAATTTCTAACCCACCGGTAGGGGGAAAATTATTTATGAACGGTCCCAAGATTTAACCTACTCTTGATACCATGACAAATTATTTATGAGAGAGAATAGAATGACTTAATTATTATTCATCAATAGGTTGAGTATTTATACAAAACCTAAGCTCATAAGATAGGAAACAATCTTCCTAAAAGATATACTTTAATAATATCTTAACATATAATAAACCTAAATATATTATTCTCCTAATAAGATCAATACGGAAAATATATCACACATATATTTTCCGATATTATCTCTAACACTTTTAGATGCAACACACACTTTTTCACCGTATTTAAGAAATGTTGGGTTCACATGATATAATACACTTTAAAATAGGATGAGTGGTTGTTAGGAGTGTAATTTGGTGGGTCATGTGCTTTAAATAAGGGAAATAATATAGTTTTTCCCTAAAGTAACTTTCCTTTTATAGTGTGTTGCAAGTATTGTGACATTTCCTTTTTAGGGAAGTGTTGCAAGTAAAAGAAAACGGAGGAAGTACATAACAAAAAAAGTTTTCCAATAATAGTGTGTTACAAGTATGAATAACGGATGAAGTATTTTATTTTTTAAAAAAATTACTTTTAATTTTTTTCCTCTTAGGCCCCGTTCATTTCGCCTAATTTTTGCTAAACTGAAATTATTAATACTTTTCGGAATTGAAATTATTTTTGCTGAAGTTAAATTATTTTTACTAAACTGAAATTACTTTTACAGAGCTGAAATTATATTTACTGAACTGAAATTATTTTTACTGATTTCTTAATATATTTCTTCTATGAAATTACTAATTTTTATTGAACTAAAGTTATTTTTACTGGACTAAAATTATTTTTGCTGAACTATAGTTATTGTTACAGAAATAAAATTATTTTTACTAAATTGAAATTATTTTTAATGAATATTATTTTTTTTAAAGTGAAGTGAACAAGGCCTTACAAAGATAAGAAAAATAATTATTAGGAGGCGTGCTTCCTGCAAGCTACCTAAGACTATACAATTACAAAAGGAAATATTTACCGCTATTTCACCAAATGCCACTGAGCACTTTAAAAATTCACCAAATGCCATCGGACTTTTCAGAATTCACCAAATGCCACCCAGTTTTATAAAAATTCACCGAGTGCCATTAATGACCAACGACTTCCGTTAGTCATTAGGGGTTAATCATGACACATTTCATGATATAATTGGTCCATTTATCTTAATTCATAAAAATTAAAAACAAAAAAAACAAAAAAAAAAACCCAAAATTTTCCCAGCCACCCCCTCCACCGCCAAACCCTAGCTCCTCCCCTTATCTCGTCGGAAAATGGCCGGCCACCACATTAACCACCAAAAATCGGCCGGGATTTCGGTGGCTATGGTGATGCGTCATGTTGGTGCGTGAGGTGGTTGCGAGGGCTGGGTGGGGGTCACGGCGGGGGTGTCGGGTAGGCGAAGTTCTATAGGTCGTCGTCAAGATGCTAGAGTCGGGCAGGCGGAATTGTGGGCATTGCGTGAGACGGTTACGGTGGCTGGGGTGATTTATCGGGAGGAGGAAAGGGGGATTAGGTGCAGTCAGTGGTTTTGGTGGGGTCAATGGGTTCAAGAGGGAGGTTAGGGGGTTCCGGTGGATTTCGACTGGAGGTTAAGGGATTATGGCGGTTGGCTTTGGGCTGTCGGTTGGCTTTGGGTGGTGGTTATTGTAGTGGGGGCTGGTTTGGGTTAAGATTTAAATTTTTTTAATTTTTTTTATGTACTTTTTTTAAACCAATAGCTGACTGACACTGTCCACATGTGTCATGATTAAGCCCTAATTATTAACGGAGTTAACTCCGTTAGACAATAATGGCACTTTGTGAATTTTTTTAAAACTCGGTGGCATTTGGTGAATTTTGAAAAGTCCGATGGCATTTGACGAATTTTTAAATTGTTCAGTGGCATTTGGTGAAATAGCCATATTTATTTATACTTCCTTTATGTATTAGGCCCGGTTCGTTTCACCTTATTTTTGTTGAACTGAAATTATTTTTACTGAACTAAATTTTTTTTTGCTGGAATTAAATTCTTTTTATTGAACTGAAATTATATTTGCTGAACTGAAATTATTTTTGCTGATTTTCTTTTATATTTTTTCTTTAAAGATACAAAATTTTACTAAACTGAAATTATTTTTACTGAACTTAACTTATTTTTACAGAACCGAAATTATTTTTACTGAACTGAACTTATTTTTTCTGAGTTGGAATAATTTTTACTGAATTGAAATTATTTTTACTTAATGTTATTTTTATAAGGTGAAGTGAACGGGACCTTACTCCGTATAAATTGTTTATGTTTCACTTTTTCCACTATTATCAATTATATGCATGCACAAAAATTTAAGCCTGTAGTAGTATTAAAATTTTGATATAGAAATTAAAAATTTAATGTCATACTCATACTTGGGTATTTTTTTTTAAATGAAAAAAAAAAAACACAAAATTTAGCACACATGAAAAAACACATATAAAGTGGAAAGGAAGTGGAAGACACAATCCCAAAGGGTGAATTATGCCATGCCTCTATCATAAAATTAGAAGTGGTCAGCACAACATGAAATTCACACAAATTTTTGTGCCATACTTATTTAACGCTGCAAACTATTATGATTGTCATCAGCATATTTTGTGCGAAATCAAGATCATGAAACCTAATGGAAAAAAACCACGCACAATAAGATAACACACTCATACATAAAGTTCTTAATAATGTTAGCGGAATAAGTAGCTATTGAGTACCAAGTCTCCATTGATAAACTCAAGAACGATGGGTGAAAACGGCTTAGCCTTGTGTATTCTATTAATCACAAATATATACTCAATACAATAGAATACCTAACTTGCCTAAAACTCCTAACAAGATAGACTTGCAAAATATACAATATTAACATAAATATAACAAACCAAACTCTAATACTCCCCCTCAAGTTGGAGCATATAAATCACGAATGCCCAATTTGCGTAAGAGAAAACCAAACTGTTGACGTCCAAGAGCCTTGGTGAGAATATCTGCTAACTAATGACTTGTCGGAACATATGAGGTAGAAATATTACCGTTTATCAACTCATCACGAACAAAATGACAGTCTACCTCAATATGCTTCGTACGTTCATGAAACACCGGATTCTTAGCTATATGCAAAGCCGACTGATTATCACAAAACAACTGCATAGGCTTTGAATGCTTAATACCAAGAATAAACAACAACATTTTCAACCATTTCAACTCACGAGAAGTGAGGGACACAGACCTGTATTCGGCTTCAGATGAGGATGTGGCTACAGTTGGCTGTTTCTTAGTCTTCCAAGAAACAGGGGAACGACCTAGGAAAACAAAATAACCTGACAAGAAACGCCGAATCAACGGGCACGCCGCCCAATCACTATCACAAAACGCCGTCAAGCGTAAATCCGTCGTAGGTCGCAACAAAATACCTTGTCCCGGACTACCCTTAAGATAGCGCAAGACACGAATGGCTGCATCCCAATGAGAAACATGTGGAACACTCAAAAACTGTGCCAAAACATGCACTGAATAACTCAACTCCGGTCGAGTGACCGATAAGTAAACCAAACGACGATACTGTTCCGGATTAGCAAACGGCTCACCGGAAGCATGTGCAAGACGATGATTCTGCTCCATCGGAGTGTCAATGGGTTTACAACCCACTAGTAGAAAATATCAAAAAGGCACCCCTTAATTGGCACCGGTTCAGTCCAAACCGGTGCCAAAAATGGGCTATAAAATTGGTGCGGAAGCTAAACCAACATAAAAGGCACCGGTTCACTTCAAACCGGTGGCAAAAACATAAAGGCAACCGGTTTGAACCGGTACCTGTGTGAACCGGCCTTTTAAGTTTAAAAAAAAAAAGCGGTTGTTGTTCTCAACCCTAAACCTAATTCATTCCTCTTTCTCTCTCCTCTCCTCTCCTCCTCTTTCTCTCTCCTCTCCTCCTCCTTCCTTCTCCTTTTCAGCCGCCATTTCACCGCCACAACAACCACCGTCACAACGACCACCTCCGGCCCAGCCCAGCACACAGAAATGTCGATCTAAGGGCCCAAATCGACGTTAGAATCGAGTCAGCCGCCCCCTTTCTCTTTCTTTCTCGATCTTCTTCTCCCTGAGGCAGCAATCAACAACCTGGTAATTTTCAACTTGCACCACCACCAAGACCACCACATGCAACACCAATTCGAGGTTATTCGGTTTTTTTTTTTTTCTGGGTTTTTGTTTTAATCAATTTTTTTTTTTATGTTAATCATTTGAATTCGGTTTTTTTTATTTTCTGGGTTTGTTTTTTTTTTTTTAATCCAAGGTTTTATTTTCTGGGTTCGTTTTTTTTAAAAAAAATTTCGGTTGTTAATTCTGGGTTCGTTTTTTTTTGGGTTGTTAATCCTGGATTGTTAATTCTGGGTTGTTAATTCTGGGTTCGTTTTATTTTCGGTTTTTTTTTTATTTTTTGGGTTGTTAATTCTGGGTTCGTTTTATTTTCGGTTGTTAATCCAAGGTTTTATTTTCTGGGTTCTTTTTTTTTGTTTATTTTCGGTTGTTAATTCGTATTTTTTTTAAATTTTCTGGGTTTTTTTTTTTATTTTAATCGAATTTTTTTTTTATTTAAGCGATTTTATTTTGTTTTTGATTTTTATTTTCTGAGTTTTTTTTTTATCGATTTTTATTTTTTATTTTCTAGGTTTTAATCGGTTTTTGATTTTTATTTTAATCGGTTTTTGTTTTTTTTTCTGGGTTTATTTGATTTGTTTTTTTTTCTGGATTTATTCAATTTCAATTTTTTTTTCGTTTTCTGGGTTTATTCGAATACTGGGTTTTCAAGTTTTTTATCGATTTCAATTTTTTTCTGGGTTTGAATTTTTGGGATTAAATTTCTGGGTTTTTTTTAAGCTTGATTATATTAATCGATTTTTTTTTTGTTCTAATTGGTGCAGGTATGTTATTTAGATCTGTAATTGAAGAAACAAGATACAAGAATATCGATTTAGATGTGAATGGTTTTTTTTTTTATTTATATTGTAATTTTTTTTAATTTATATTGTAATTTTTTTCGTACTTATATGTTGTAATCGAACTATTTTATTGATGTATATTGTAATTTTTTTTATGATATACAATAAATCTTCGATGATATTGATTGATATTGGATTTATGTTTTGATGTGGTTATTAGTTTAGTTTATTTAATTTTTAAGTGGATAAAACAAAAGAACAAAAAAAAAAAAAATTAGGCACGTTTGGCACCGGTTAACCAGTGCCAAAAGCAAGCAATTTTTTTTTTTGCCATTTTTAGCACCGGTTAACCGGTGTCAATTCTGAGTTTTGGCACCGGTTTGAACCACTTATTGGCACCCTCACATTGGCACCGGTTCAAACCGGTGCCTTACGCCGAGTTTGAACTGGTGTCAAATTCATTTTTTCACGTATTGCAACCCAACATTCCTGCCTCAGTCAAAATATCAAGAGCATACTTTTGTTGTGAAAGAAAGATGCCCGCTGGACTCCGAGCGACCTCAATGCCCAAGAAATACTTAAGAAAACCCAAATCCTTCATATAGAAGCATTTGCTCAAATATGCTTTAAAACGAACAATATCATCGACATATACAAGAACATGTAAAGAGACACTGTCCTGTACATAGCTAAATAGAGAATAATCAGCATATGAGTTTTTAAACCCAAAACCTCGCAGAGCACTTGACAGTTTTGCAAACCACTGTCTCGGGGCTTGTTTCAAGCAGCAAAACAACAATACGCAACGCACCAACACAAAGATCGCAGCACACACACACCTACTGCCACGCACCACACACAACAGCAACACACCGACGCACCACACACAATGTTGCAGCGCACAACACACCAACCAAGCACACACACAGCACGCACTTCCAGCACGCACCACAAGCAGTACTACAATAGATAGCACCACTCAAGAACAACTAATTAGGGTTTGGGAGCCCTAATTATGAGCAAATTGATCGAATTTGCAATAATAAAAAAAATCTGGAAAAATAATTCGAAGCCTAATTTTCTCAAACAAACAATTAATATGCGGAAGTAATTAAAACAAACCAAGGATCGAAAAAAAATCTCTAGAAATTAGAGAGGCCTGATACCATGATAAACTCAAGAACGATGGGAGAAAACGGGTTAGCCTTGTGTATTCTATTAATCACAAATATATACTCAATACAATAGAATACCTAACTTGCCTAAAACTCCTAACAAGATAGACTTGCCAAATATACAATATTAACATAAATATAACAAACCAAACTCTAATATCCATCGCAAGTAGGGGTGGGACTTCGGTCTGGCAGTTCGGTTTGACCTCGGTTTGAGTCGGTTTCGGTTTGGAGCGGTTCGGATTGAAACGGTTTAGTTTAGCTGGCGGGTCGGTTTGGTTCGGTTTGGGTTAGTCACGGCTCGGTTTGGTTTCGGTTTATTTCTTTGCGGTTTAAATTCGGTTTGGGTCATAAGCGGGTCGGTTTATAAACGATTCGGATTATGTCGGTTCGGTTTGATACGGGTCGGTTTAAGGGGCGGGTTTACCCGGGTCAATGTCAGTTCGGTTTACAGACAGTTTGGATCAAGCCGGTTTGGTTTGAAATGGGTCGGTTTAGGGGCGGATTTACCCGGGTCAATATCGGTTCGGTTTATAAACGGTGCGAATCATGTCGGTTCAGTTTGAAATGGGCCGGTTTAGTAGAGGGTTTACACAGTTCAATTGGTTCGGTTTATGAACGGTTTGGATCATGTCGGTTCGGTTTATAAGCGGTTTGGGTCATGAATTGAATTCATGATTGTTTTAAAGATCGCGTCATGACCATGATTTAATGAGTTGATACTTATAATACGATAAATCGATAATTAAGAATGTACAAATATTCAATTAGATTGATCAACAAGTGTTTTAAACTTTTAAGTTTTAATAATCAGATATGTAAATATGTTTATCGATTGTAGATTTGTAGTACATACCAATAATTCAATGAGGCAATGATACTTATGATAGTATGATAATGATACCAACCATACATTCGTACGATATGATATACATAATAATTAATCTATAATTACATATACATTAACAATATCGTATTGAATCAATTTCCATTTCCAAACATTGCATTTCATATAAATTATAACTTACACGAGATTAAATGGATTCGTTATTTAGTTTGTTACTTTATTTAGATTACTAACTCAAACAACTTAATAAGTTAAATGGACGAAATCACGAAATCACTAATTAAAGTGGTGATGAAAGCATTATGCAATACTAATGTACGAATAGTCAAATATACAACGGTTAGATTGAATGCCCATGAAAAACAATGGTTAGATTTTCATTACTTTATTAGTTATTAGTATTATTACTTATTAAGTTATTATTAGTTTTATAGTTTATTATATATACTGATATACAATCACAGACTCACAGATGTCAGATATTGTCATATTGATGAGCATTAAGCCATTAACTCATTAAGTCATTAACTATGTCGTATTGAATCAATTTCAATTTTGAAACATTTGCGTTTCTTACAATTTATAACTTATAAGTAATAAACTAATAATAATAATAATAATAATAATAATAATAGTAATAATAATAATAATTATAATAATATTATAATAATAGTAGTAGTAAACTAGTAATAATAATAATATTAACAAATAATTATACTAACAATAATAATAATAATAATAATAATAATAATAATAATAAATAATTAAAAAAAACGGTCAAAAAGACCTAGAAAAGCACAAAGAAAATCTAGACCGTTAGATCTAGATGAATATTCTAGAATCTACAAAAAAAAAAATGAACGGTTAGATCTAACTTAGATGTTGAGATTGAATATGGACGGTTAGATCAACTGAAGTAAAACCTAAACCTAGAAAAAAAACCCACTCTCACTCTCTCAGTCATTCTCATTCACTCATTCAGCCGTTTCTCTCTCAATCTCACAATCTGTCATAGTTTCTCTCTCTAAGTTCTCAGTTTCTCACTCTTTCGTTCTGAAATTCTCAAGAATCTCAAGCTCAATTTCGTTTCATTTGTGTTTTGGATCTACATTTCTGATTTCTAGCTTTACATTCTCGTTTTTTTGTTAATTTTTGTTGTTTTCGTTTTGATTTTTTTCGTTTTTGTTCCGGTTTGTTTATTTAGGGTTTTTGTTTTCGTTTCATTTGTGTTTTGGATCTACATTTCTGATTTCTCGCTTTACATTCTCGTTTTTTTTGTTAATTTTTGTTGTTTTCGTTTTGATTTTTCTCGTTTTTGTTTCGGTTTGTTTATTTAGGGTTTTTGTTTTCGTTTCATTTTTGTTTTGGATCTAAGTTCTGATTTCTGATTTCTGATTTCATATCTTCCTCTCCTTCAAGCCGTCAAACCCTAAGGTAATTTTTTTGTTAATTTATTCGATTTTTTTCGTTTTCGTTTCGGGTTTTTTTTTATTTCAAGTTCTGATAATCTACATTCTTGATTTTTTCTTTTGATCTCCAGTTCAGGTAGTTCTCCATCTTCAAATCTCCTTCAAGCCGTCAAAGGTAATTACTTTTTCCTTTTTGTTTTTTTTTTAATACAGTTTTTCTGTTTTTGTATTTGATTATTGTTGTTGTTCTTGCTTGAATATAGTCGAAATATGCCTAAAATGAGTAAAGTCTGTTGTTGATTGTATTTTTGTTTTTTACGGGAAAATGGTAGATTTGTGCTGTTTTGTTGTTTATTATGCTCGATTTAAAAGTAATGATGATGGGTTGTTCAGATTATGTGATTATTAGTGTTGGAATACATGCATTGTTTATTTATTGGGATTTTAGCTTTATATTTTTAACCCATATTGTTGGAATACAAGCATTGTATATGATTGGCTTAAAGTTAGTACTTAAAATGTACACATATGTGACTGTATCGTATATAACTTTCTATATTCTGTTAGGATATATGTTGTAATCACGTTTGTTGTATAATTCTGAATTTTGAAACATTGACTAGTGCAAATAAAATTCTGAAATATGAACTATCTATTTAGTTGAATTTTGGTATTGAGTGAATAGGATTCACTGTCGTGACTTCAGTGTCAGTCACATGAGACAATGCATGCTTAATTGCTCACTATTAGTAGAATCTGTCACTTAATTTGGTACTTATAAGTTATAAATGCTGTTTTTTTTTTTGTTTCAGTCATGTCTCGCGAGTATGATGAATTTGACTATGAGAGGCAATCAAATTTTGATATTGTTAGCTCTCAAGCTGCCTCTGTCTCGGTTGATGATGCTAGTAATACCGGCACTATCAATCCTTCTGTTAATAAACGTCAAAGAACCGCAGGTATATGGAAGCATTACACTTTTTTTGTAAAGACGATAGGTAATGAAAATGTAGATTATGCTCGTTGTAATTTGTGTGGCAAAGAATATAAAGCACCTGGTAAAGCGGGTACTTCAACTTGTAGAGCTCATATTAATGCATGTTTGGAAAATCATGGTCTCCAGTCCGGTAACAAATCACAATTTGATCAAAAAACTTATTTACAAAAGTTTTCTAAAGCTATAATCTGCCATGCATATCCTTTAAATATTGTAGAGCATGAATATCTTAGGGAACTTCATGCATATTTGAATCCTAAGGTGCAGCATGTTTGTAGAAAAACTATGTTAAAGTATGTTATTGCTGAGCATGATAAATATAAATCCTTGTTGCTTGAGTCTTTGGCTAATGTTTCTGGTAGAGTTAGCTTTACATGTGACTTGTGGACTGCATGTACTAACCGAGGCTATCTCACTTTGACTACTCATTATGTTGATAACAGTTGGTCTCTTAGGTCTAAAATTTTAAATTTTAGATATTGTGGCCCTCCCCATACTGGTGTTGAGGTTGGAAAGTTTGTGTTTAAACTGATTAAAGAGTGGAACCTTCAAGGTAAGGCTTTTTCAATGACTGTTGATAATGCTCGTTCTATGGATGTTATGGTTGAATATTTGAAAAAAGAATTAATGCAATGCTCTCCTCTTCCTTGTAATGGGAAATTCTTTCATGTTCGATGTTCAGCTCATGTTTTAAATCTTATTGTTCAAAGAGGTTTAAAAGAAGTTCATGAAAGTGTTGAAAAATTGCGTGAGGTTGTTAAATATATTGATGCTTCTGATTCTAGATTAACTCAATTTGAGAATGCTTTGTCTGAGTTAGATTCTGCTTTTAATGGTAAGTTATGTCTTGATGTTGTGACTCGTTGGAATGCCACTTATACAATGCTCCGAAAAGCCTTAGAAGCTAAGGATGCCTTGATTCTATATACTAGTAGGTTTTTGGGTATTTCTTATAGACTTGATGCTGATGAATGGGATACCATTCAAAAAATTTGTGATTTCCTTCAGCCATTTAATGATATAACTGTGTTATTTTCTGGTACCGAATATCCCACTTCTAATTTGTATTTTGTTAGTGTTTTAAAAATTGAGTACGCTATTACTCAAGCCTTTAAAGACCCTAAACTTGCACCCATGGCAGCAGTTATGCTTGAGAAGTTTGAGAGTTATTGGGAGGATTATAGTTTGATACTTTCAGTTGCTATTGCTCTTGATCCTCGTTATAAGTTGTTTCGAGTGAGACATATGTTGAACTCGTTGTATAATGATGAGGCATGCGACGAAAAGATTATGATGATTAAGGAAGCTTTTTATGACCTCTATAAATTTTATTCTACTGCATCTAATACAAGCTGCAGAAATCCTGCCTCTTCAAACACAGCTCAATCTGAAAATTCTAATCGTACGTTGAGATCTCAAAATATTTTCACGGTATTTATGTTATACAATATACTCAATATTAATGGTAGTCTTCTATTTTTATTTGTAATGTCATAATTTAACTTTTATAATAAAAAATCTGTTGCAGTTGCGTGAGGTTGATGACGAATGTGATGATTCAACTAGATGCCCTCTGGCTGATCTTGAGGCATATTTGAATGGACCTCGTTCGCGATTAATTCAAGGGGAACATTTTGATGTTCTCAAGTATTGGGAATCTCAAGCTTCTTCTCTTCCTATTTTAGCTAATATGGCAAGGGATGTTTTGGCCATTCCTATTACATCGGTGGCCTCTGAATCTTCTTTTAGTTTGGGTGGTCGTATTTTGAACAAATATAGGGGTAAACTTTTGCCAAAGAATGTTGAGGCATTGGTTACCACCCAAAATTGGTGTCGTGGTTATCAAGCGGATGTTGAGGAAGACGTCCTCCTTATTGGTAAAGAGATTGAAGCCGAAAGTGCTTCATCTGCATAACTGGTATTTGTGTCTCATTGTGGTTTATTTTATCTTGAAAAATCGTTGCCCTTGTCTTTTATTTTCAGACTTGCTGGCAGCATTTTTCAAGACTTTTAAAATCGTTGCCCTTGTCATTTATTTTCAGACTTGCTGGCAGCATTTTTCACGAATTTTAAAATCGTTGCCCTTGTCATTTATGTTGAGACTTAAATAGTTAAATGTATTTTGGTACTTGCTGGCAGCATTTCTCAAGTTTTTGTTAAAACAACCATTGCTCTCTGAGAGCAATTTTAAAAAACAAAAGCTATAATTTTGAAGTTGCTTGAACTTGTTATGAGCTGCTGCCTGCTGGTAGTGCTTTTGCCTTTTGGTTGATGTCTCTGCTGAGTTGTTGCTGCTGCTGTTTTGTTGCTGCTGTTTCTTATGCTTGCTGCTGTTTTGTTGCTGCTGTTTCTTATGCTTGCTGTTTTAATTTTTCTTGAATCATCGTTGCCCTTGTCATTTATGTTGAGACTTCAATGTATATGTACTTGCTGGCAGCATTTTTCAAGTTTTAAGTTAAAACAGCCATTGCTCAGTGATGATACGATAAACGTAAATCTGAGAGCAATTTTGAAAAACAAAAATAAGTTCCTGTTGAGTCCCTTCTGCTTATATTATTCCTTGCTTCGGATAAGTTGCTGATCTGTTATTGCGTGTGCTGGTTCCTGCTTGTTGCTGCTATTTCCTCTGCTCTTGGGTGCTGGCCTGCTGCTTCAAGATTCTGCTTCAAGATTCTGCTCCCAAATCACTCACATTCTCACTCCTCCCTTCATATTATCATGTATCATTTTTTGCAACCCTAAACTTGATGATGTTTCAGTTGATAAATCTGAAATCTAATCTGGGTAGTAGTGATAGTAGTTTCATTATGTATTGGTATATGTATTGTGAATTTTAATCAATGAAAATGGTGACTTATTTTAATTGCTTGTTGATATTACTCTAATTTTAATGTTATTTATCTCCAATCTTATGTTATCTTATTGGATGATCATGAATATCAAGGAACAATGAAGATAATTTGGGTGGACTTTATTACTGGAATGAAAAGATACAAATGATGTATCTTGTAATTAAAATAAATAAGTAATCTAAAACGATATTAATAATATCGTTGGCCTAGATCTAGGTGATATAAACCTTTGTATAAACCTAAGCCGTTTGATTAGATCTACATTTATTAACATTAATTATTTAATTGTATTTACTATTTAACCATTTAGGTTGTAAATAATTCAATTTGAATTAAGCAGTTTGTAATTGGATAAGTTTAAACAGGTTGCGATTCGAAAACAGTTCGATTTTAACGGTTTAACGGGTTATGGCAGTTCTGTTTAGACGGTTAGCGGATTATAACAGTTCGGTTTATACGTGCGGTTTAAACGGTTTCGGTTCATAAACGGGTCGGTTTAAACGGTTAGCGGGTTACAAATGGTTCGGTTTAAACGGTTTTTTTTTTCGGTTTAAACGGTTTCGGTTTATAAACGGTTCGGGTCATTAACGGGTTTATAAACCATTCGGTTCGGTTTCGTGTCGGTTCGGATTTGCGCAGTTTGGTTTGTTATCGGTTTACGGTCCGTAACGGGTTGACATTGAGCGGTTCAATTCGGTTTCGGTTTGATATTGAACGGTTCAGTTCGGTTTTCGGTTTACATTTATCGGTTTATAAACGGATCGGTCCGTGATGGTTCGGTTCGGTAACGGGCGGTTTCACGGTTCGGTTTGAAAAGTCCCACCCCTAATCGCAAGTACTGTTGAGGGTAAGAATACCTCGTATACGCGGACCAATCCCGTAGTGACACGTGGCCCAGTTGTAGGGTGACACGTGTCACCACGGGAAGATGCCACGCATTCAGGTCAAGAGCACCCAAGGTTTCAGGCCAATCTCGTAGCGACACGTGGCCCAGTTAGAGGGTGACACGTGTCGTCACGAGAAGATGCCACGTGTTTAGGGCATGTGTTCCCTTTAAATCAGCACGCCAAAGAGGCCTAACAAACGTCAGGGCCCAAATCGTGAGAGATATCAATGAAAGCCGCAAAGCGGCGCCCCCAAAGTAACACGTGGCATTCACTGATTGCGCAGCCAATCACGTCACGTAAATCTAGGGTACAAACCCTAGAAAGGGGCACAAGTCCCACCCCTATAAATACCCCAATCATTTATGATGGGAGGGGTAGATTAAGAAATTTACAAAAACAGAGCATTAAATAGTTCCAACTTCTCTCTACTTTCTCTCTCTAGCCTTTTCCGTTCCGATCACTAACTTGATCGTCGGAGGCGAATATTCCGTTAACCGGAATATTCGTTGTTTTGCAGGTTGGACCGTCTCGTGGCCAGGAGTGCGTGACCAGTATCCCAGGAAATCCAAAAAACACCCGAAACAAGTACCCTATAGAGAATGAATGTGGTTAGAAATCCATAATCGAATCCGACCAGGTGACTACAAAGACGGATTATTATCAACGTTTTCCTCAAAGGCTTGGCCTTGATGCTCCCGTGGTCTTGAACATGGTTGCTCTTTTTCCAAAAAGTAAATCACCTTTACCTTATCATTGTCGAGTCTAAATTCAGGCAAATTCATGCATTTCTTCTCTTATCATGTCGTCTTTCAATTACTAGGACATTCCTTTTGAAGTATAATTATTCTCTGATAATGTTCTTCTAGTTTTGTTTATTATAAAGCGTAGCTAATCACAAGCAAAATTCCATCATACTTCTATAATAATTTCTATCATTATTAGATGTTACTTTCATTACTTTAAATCACTAACTGTTTTTTATTTATCATTTTTCCTCTTGTTTGATCAATTAAAGTTCACTAACTTCAATTTATGTCCCTTCAATCTAACTTTTAACTACTTTTCACCTTATAATAAACTTATTAAAGCTAAGCTATTGGTCACAAAAAAGACAGCATGTGCCCAAAAATGTCACTATTCTATTATTCTTTATATACTTGTATATACTACTACATTTATTTGTTTATGAAATCAAAGATCTTAACACTTTAATTTTCGTTTACATCAAATTTTTAATTTTTAAACATGAATATATGTAATTATTTTTTGCAAATTTGATTTACCATCTTAAACCTTATCTAGCTATAATATTTATACATTTTCACTCATTCTCTAAATATTACTCAATTTATACATTCACTAGTTTGTAACAATGTATATCTTACACTAATCATATTTCTTACATTCACTCAGCACAACAACACTCCTATTTACTCAGCACATTAACACTCTCCTATTTTCTTAACATTTGTGTTCATGTCATATAGTAAATGTTTTTGTTTGAAAGGAAAATACACAATTACAATTAGGTTCGCTTTCTCTGGAGGCTAAGACCTAACTGACAATAAAATATGTGCTGATGATTGTCCTTTTCGTGTCTTAGAAAGGCAACATAATCTGCAGTCCTATTGGCTTCTTTGTAGATTTGTCTTCACTGAAAGAATTTTTTTATAGTTAGATAAGGTGAATGCATGCCTTATCAAATTTGAATCTCTCACATGTCAATCGGATCGAATTTGCGAGCTAGGCACTTTGAGTGTAAGGGAAGGATAAAGTCAATATCTACCCTCAAATTACCCCTAGTGCGATTATTGAACCCAAAACCTCAAGATTAATTGTAAGATAAAATAAAAATGGATGTATTATAATATATTAAACTTAATTGTTGGGGGCCTAGGATGTAACATTATAAATCTAGATCAACCCCCTTTAGATCATAATATAAAAAAATCAAAATATATGCATATGAATTATAATAACTTTTTACCAATCAAGTCATTGTCAATTAGTATGAAAGGAATCATTCAACCTCAAAGAAAGAAACAAGCAGAAAAAAACAGAGTAAAAATAAAAAAGGAGTAGTCCTAGCGACTTTCTTCTTCTAAATAAAAAAGATGGTAGTCACTCCTATTTAGAGAAGGAACATAGATTTCCTCGCCTATGCAAATTTAGACCTACCTGTTCCAATAATGCATTTATATAATGTTCATGTTAAAAACTTTAAGTATTTATGAGAATCAATCTTAATTTCATAAACTATGACACGAATCTTCTCGTAAAACACATGATCATCTAGCATGTAGTTTTACGTACATACTCTTTTTATAATAATAAGACTTGTTGCTTTGCAATATAAATTATGATAAATGTTGTTTTGTTTTGTTTTGTTGTTTATTGTGTTTTCTTCTTATCTCATAGGAACAATTAAAGATCGGGCTTATCAAAATGTTAGTCGATTGACATGGTGAAATCAAGTTGTAGAGAGCTCCAAATTAATGAATATTCACTTTATTTGAAATGAAGACGATTGGCTTTATGCATGATGGAAATACTTTATCTATTTACAAATACTTGCTACTATACATATAAAGTAAGATTCGCCTTTTAGAATATTATTTATTTACCCTTACTTCTAAATATATATATATATCTAGTCCCGATCCCCATCTTTAGTATGACGATAACATTTTTGTATTTTTAGGTTTTAAACCAATCTTAAAAGTAATTTTGCTCCATCCATGTATTTTGAGACAATGGCTTAGGGATTAAAGAGTATGTATGTATCAAGTATTATTGAAACATTTATTTTATATAGTTTGTATTAAAAAACGTTCATAAGAAAGTATATGTGTCACGCTGCACGTTTGGCTTCTCTCTTGTGTTGGACTCATGCCAAATTGGACCATCTTTTCTTATGGTGCCTAAGTGCCTAACCCATGTCTAATTCTTAGTAGTATACATGTTCTCATACGTTGAAATTCAGTTCAGTTCAGTTCAACTCAGCTCAGTTCAGTTCAGTTCAACTCCTAATTTCCTCCTCTTATAAAATATTCAGTTCATTTCAGTTCAGTTTAGCTCAATTCAGTTCAGCTCAGCTCAGTTCAATAAAAAAGAACATGTCCTAAGTCCGTACACATTTCTCACACATATTGCAATAACCATTTAAGAACTCAATTTTGATTATGCAATCTTCTAAACTTAATCATATTTACAAAGAAGAAATATTACAAAATAGAAGTAACTTCGTTGTTCTATGGAAAAATCTTTCCGTCACAACAAATAATATTAGCAATACGTTATGCCAAAGACAATATAACGAAACCACACATTAATTGGTCCATGCCATTCAATCCCTCATCACTTTCACTTGGTGATGCGACATGGAATATGTCTAAGAACCTTTACTACTTTTCATGGGTCCAATAATAATTGTATTCAAACTATAAGCGATGTTTTTATTTGAAATCAATTTTTCTTTTTTTGGTTTTGGTCAATTCAATTTCATCTAGGTACCTAATTATTCAAAAAGACATATTTACCTTTGCCATGCATGTTACTTTTTTTTTTTTTTTTTTTTTTTTTTTTTTTCATTTTTACAATAATGTTTACTTTTTCATTTGTAAATTCAGATCATAGATTGTAATTATATGCATGGTTTTCCTGACATTAATAGTACGTTACGTATAAAAACGCCACAAAAGAAATTAGATATTCCTATGTAAGAAGCTTTCGCTTAAAGCTGCTCATGTACTTTGGATTAGAGCTGTCAAAAGCTGACCCGACCCGAAATACCGACCCTAACCCAACCCTAACCCTAACTCGTCTGAACCCGAAAAAATGGTGACCCAAACCCGACCTAACCCGACCTAAAACCAACCCTAGACCCGAGTTGACCCGAGTATTTGAGACCCGAACCCGACCATGACCCGACCTAGAGAGGACCCGACCCGAATGTGACCCGTAAATTATTGACCTGAACCGAACCCGAGAATGACCCAAACTCGATTTAACTCGTCAAAACCCGAATTCAACCCGACTGGTTACTAACCCGACCCGAGGTCAACCCGACCCGTTCCTAACCCGACTCGAATTTAAACCCGACCTGAGGCTTGCAACCCGACTTGTTATTGACCCGACCCAAATTCAACCCGACTTCTTATTGACCTAATCCGAATTTAAACTCGACCTATTACTAACCCGAATTTTAGGATTTAGGAGTTTTTAGGATAAAAAGAGTACTCCGTATTGACTATTGAGTTTCAGGCTTTTTTTCAATTTATTAACATGGATTTCAATTATGAAACAAAAGTGGCCTTTCTCATCTTACTTGACTTATCTCTTACATAATCCTCGTCAAAGAAAAACTGAACTGGACAACAGCCACAAAAAAAAAAAAAAAAAAAAGACTGAATCTTCGTATATTAAGGAAGGTTGCACTCTAATGGCGAGATTGACGAAATTTTCCACCATGAAATCTCTATTGTGATTGATTTTATTTTTCCTAATTATCTTCAACTTCCTATATGAGCAATGAGCTATATGAGGACATGAGGTGATAGAGTATTAGAATAGAGTTGTGACTCTATGAGCTATCAATGCATTTTAAACGTATTTGAGGCAACATGAGGTGAGTGAATTTTGTCTAATTTTTTTTTTTTGAAAGATAGTGATTTTGTCTAATTAAATCAGCCAAATGTATTTTTTTTTCTTCTAAATTTATCTTATAAATAAACTTTTTTTTTTGAATAGAAAAAACATTTCATTAATTAAAAGTCATACGACATCTACAATAGAGATTCGACGTTAAC
Organism: Chenopodium quinoa; assembly: GCF_001683475.1. NCBI lineage: Eukaryota > Viridiplantae > Streptophyta > Magnoliopsida > Caryophyllales > Amaranthaceae > Chenopodium > Chenopodium quinoa. The sequence continues at coordinate 9,911,174 of NW_018745024.1, read as the reverse complement.
AAATACATAAGATTATAACCCTTAAATAAACTTCCATATAACTACTTATATATTTTTTTCAAATGTTAGTATTCACTTGTTTATTTTAATATATTTTTAAATGTTTTAAATTATGCAATTTTATTTGGAGCTTTAAAAAAAAAATTAAAAATTTATTGACTTGAACCGAACCCGACTCGAACCCGAGAATGACCCGACTTGAATATGAACCGACTTGATTATAACCCGCAAATTATTGACTTGAACCGAACCCGACTCGAACCCGATAATGACCCGACCTGATTATAACCCGTAAATAATTGACTTGAACCGAACCCGACTCGAACCCGAACAGAACCCTAACTCGTTTAAACCCGTAAAAACCCGAATGTAACCCGACCTGTTTTTCACCCGACCCGAATGCAACCCGACCTAAACCCGACCCGAATGCAACCCGACCTAAACCCGACCCAAACCCGATAAGATGTATGACCCGACGTGACCCGACTCAAGCATGACCCAACCCGAACTCGACCCGCATAGGTCCCGACATTAACCCGTATTGACCCGACCCGAGATGACCCGACCCACACTAACCCGACTCAAACCCGACCCATTTACCCGAATTGACAGCTCTACTTTGGATAGATTTTGATGACTCATGTATGTACTTTGGAGGTTTTTTTTTCTCTATTAAAAATGATTTCTTTGATTGATTTACATCTTGCTAGGATAATTTAAAAAATAAAACACTTTATTTTTATATGAACAAAATATGCTATGTTATCTTTATGATTACTACTTGCACTTAACTCAAGATGAACACATTAAAGAATACATAATAAAAAGAAACGACAAATGTAGAAAGTGTAGTATGTATCATTGTTAGCCATATTACATGCTCATTTCTTTACAAAATTAAATCACTAGATAAAATTATCGACCCACAATTTTTTGAATACTTATAGAATCTTCATCATCAATTAAGGAAAACGTTATCTTACATGAAATGATCGAATGATTGATGATTAGAAGTTAGAAAGACGATGTATGTCTTATAATATTTTGCCTCATGACCCATCTAATTAAAGCTATTGTTTAGTGATGGAAGAGTGACATATACAACTCAAAATCTCCAATAATGTAATTGTAGACGTAAAGGGGTACACCAACTGCTATAACAAACTACTCGTACCAACAAAGTTACTCACTTTCTTTCTACCAACAACCACCAATTTCTTCTAACAAAGATTCAATCCATTATTTTTTCTGACTTGTATTTATTTATATAGGGCATAATATATTGTATAATATATGAACGATAAAGATATATTTTTTGGGGACCATGGAATGATGGAATATTAAATAATTTAGAGGAATTTCCTTAAGTTTTTACAAACTTTATGAAAAATGTAAGTATGTTTACGTTGTTGCCTAAAAAAGTTAGAAACAAGACTTGTCTTTGTTGTTATTAGTGCTCATTTGGGAATCTCTAATTTATTTCTTTTATTGGTCTTTCATGTCATACCAACCTCATATATGATCTCATTCCTACTCTTCACAAAAATTGTTTGCATCATAAGTTTTTTTTTCCCCTTTCTCCCATAATTTTATTTATTCTTTCCTTCCATAACTTGGTATATATTATTGTGATAGATTTATACCACTCAAATAATTCGATCTATCTCTATTTTCTTGATGGAAATTGAAAATTTTGTTGATTAATTTGAGAAGATATAGATTCTGTTAGGGAATTAAAGAGTTAGTGGCTAGTTGGATGATCAATTAGCTATTAATTGTTAGCCATTATTAATTGGATGTATTAAATTGGATATCAAACTATTATAATAGGTATTTTTTTAAAATGAATTAAAGTGTTTAGTATATATTTTTTATTGTTATCTACTAATCTATTGAGTAATTAAAATGACCGTTGATAATATTGGAATAATATATTGGTAGAAAAGATGGGAGTAGTAAATGATAAAAGTAAATTTGACCAAGTTTAGGGTAGAATAAATTGAAGTCATTTTACGTTCTATATTTTACATTCACAAACATGTATTCCAAAGAAACTCGTTCAAGCAACTTCCATAAATTAGTTTTTTTTTTTTTTAAATTAAACATCTCTTTCAATTAAACACTCATAAGATTTAAATTTATCAATTAGAGACAGAGGGATTAATATATATAGATTATGACATAACCTCAATTTTTTTTTTAAAAAAAAAAGTGTAAATCCTATATTTCAAAAAAAAAAAAAAAAAAAGGTGTAAATCCTACTATTAAATAAATGTAATAACCTAAATTCAATTGTCACAATTATGAGAGATCGAGAGGGAAAACTAATGAAGCAATTTAGTTTATTTACAAAATCTATAACTTCTAGCAAAATAATGAGAGACATGCTTTAATTTCTTGCTTATAAATGACAAAATGCGACCATAAAATTAGCCACATATTGCAATTGGGAAGTACAAACATTATACTACGGAGTAGCTAGCTAGTACATGATTAATCACAAGAAAAAAGATTAAAATGTTTAGATTGGTTGGAGAAATATAATTGGACAGCCAGCTAATAAGAGTACTGGTTTATATAAAGAAACACAAAAATAAAGACTAATTAATCAACAGTTACAAATAAAATTAAAAAAAGGGAAAAAAAATTTAGCTAGCTAGTCTCTTCATTCTTGAATCCTACCTAGTAATTGGTACACTTCTCTTGCAATTTCATCCACGGAGTTTAGCTTGCTCTCATCTTCTACCTGAAATCATATATAATAACTTATGTGAGATAATTATTAAACATCTATATTAGCACATATTTTATCGATAATTTTAAATTAGCCTAGTATGCTATTTCACTTAATTTTGTACATTTGTAGTCCTTAATAATAGCTACTTAAACTTAATTACATGCATCACATCCACAACGAATCCATCTTTAGATAATAATCTCTATCCATTTTAAACAAATTTTATTAAAGATTAAAGATATTTACCTAATGAAATTATCTATATGTAGGAATGTCATGTATCTGACACGTTACAGTTAATTAGTCAGTCAGTCACACATATATTTAACTAAAGATTTAACATAAATCATATCATATGCAAGAGTAACACGACATGACTACATTTAATGCTAAGTATATTATTCAAGCGAAAATGATAACAATCCAAGCTAATTAAGGAATTGAATTAAGATAGTTTCAGAATTCACAAACCTTGAGACTAAAAGAGTAAAGGACAACTCCATCATCAGCAGTGTTAACATTAAGATGTAGGACGGACAACCTCAAACTATGCAAGCCAGACACAAGCTTAGATAGCTGCTTAGGCGGGCGCCTTAACCTTATCTTAAGATGTGCGTGGCTCTCAACCATTGTAACCTCTACATCCGCGGCTAGCCCACCACTACTAGTACTACCTCGAACACTAGCATGATCAAGTTGTTGAGGGCTTGTTGCGCCGCTAGCCTTTGTTTGATCTTCATTATCAAGATTGCTATTGCTAGAAAATTGTGGAAAAGTGAAGAACTCTCCAAAGGGCATTGTTGTAGAGCTTGATGATGAGTTACCGTTTGATTCGAGATTCTCTTTCATTTGCTTCTTTGCACTCAAATTTTGTACGTTATGTTCAAGCTCCTTTACAAAGTTGATTGCTGCTCCAACTATTGAAGCTTGGTCTCCCTTTAATATGTAAAATGAAAAGTAAAAGCAAAGTTAGCTTTTACTTTTTACTGGCTTACACATTGCTTGCCTTTTTTTTTTCAAAATAGTTTTGTTCAAATTGATCCATTTTAGGAAGAGCTAGAGATCTCCTTGCCTTAATTACATATATAAGTGAAATTGATAATTTAATTTTGGATTCAAAATTTGATTTTGGCACTTTTGATCATGACTTCACAAGAGCATAGTTTTTGGGATCAATTCCCCTTATGAAGATTTAGCATTGCATTTCCACATAAAAGCTCCTCTTTTTTAAAAAAAATAAATAAATATAATAAAGTGAATGTCTTGTAAAAATTATAAAGTAAAAAATTGATTAAGATATATTTTTTAGTTTGATACAAGATTATGCAAGAAGTATATAAACTAGCATGAACTTATTAATAATGGATAAGCTAGGATCCAAGTTTCTATGAAATGAGGGTGAAATCAAATTCAAATTTAAAAAACTTGTCTATAAAAGTTTTCCTCTTTATTTTTGGGAGATCAAAAGTAAGCAACCATTTCCCTCTCAAAATTTGGATAAACTTGGTCTATTTATTTTTTATTTTTATTTTTTTTTAGAAAACATAATTGCTCCCATTGTAAGAACTAATATCGGGTTGACTATAAAGGGTAAGACAGGATACATACTTCAATTTAGCTACTTAATAGAGTATACTGATCAAGATATTTGGCTTTTCTATTGTACATCTAGGAGAGAAATTATTCATTTATCATCACACATTTAATTCAGATTATTCTGTAATAATCAACCTCGCTCATCTCACATACACAACATTAAATTATTATCTATGTTTAAAAATATTTTTCACCATGAAAATAACAAGAATTTTACTAGTGACGTGACAATTATTAAAGGCGGTAGCTTTTTGTACACAAAAGGCTACACATAATTGACCTTCCATTCTCCTAGGGACAAGCCTCATGAGCTAAGATGTCATAGTGTACATAAAAATAATAATAATAATGTATATAGAATTAGAAGATAAAACTAAGAGAAAATAGAAGAAAGAACAAGACAATACATACCCTTTGAACAAAAGACTCAGGCATCAAAGATCTAAGCACATTCAAGTACTCATTCATCTGCTTCCTTCTATTCCTCTCAACAGCAATGTGAGTCATCCTTTGATTCTCAATCTCCTCTTGGTTCTTCTTAGCTCTAGCACGACGTCGTTGCTTCGGCCTCATCAACATCTCCATAGCAACACCATCATCATAGCCCTCCACCACCTTTGGCTCGCGCTCTTTGTCGGGGGATGAGGAGTTAGCCAACCTCCAACACTCATGATCATAGCTATTCAAGGGTGGTAAATCACTAACAACACTACAAGTAGGAGGAATAACACCATCATCATTATGATGAGAATAATAATAAGAATGCCAATCAAAATCTACTTGATTAGCATCATTATTATTACTATTATTCTCAACTAAGTAACAACTATCATTAATATTGTTACGATCATAAGAAAATAAAGTATCATTATTATTATTGTAATTAATATTGGTAATATTGTTATTATTATCAAACCAAGGTTCTAATAATAAAGGGTAGAAATCTTTGTTGCCATTAATATGGCTAAAAAGGTCTTGTTGATAAACGGCTGCTTCTAGTGCCATCGCTATTAAATTGGGTCGCCCCACCAAATGCAAAGCAAGCTCTTTCTTTTTTTTCTTTTTCTTTTTATTTTTTCTCTATTTTTGGGCAACAAAAGGAAGTGGGATGGCTATCAAGCTAGACTAAGGAAGATAATGTATCAAAGTTAATTTTTTTGTGCTTTCTTTAGAAACATTTTGGGGGTTTTATAGGCCCCTTAATGTTCTACAGCATATATTGCACGTGAAAATATTTGGCTGGTTGTTTTTTTTTTTTTTTTTTTATCATTTTATTTTTTACAAATAAAGGGTAAAATAGACTTCATTAGTGTTGTATAATAAGAAAGATTAGTGAGTGATTAAGTGTGTAGGATTTGATTGGTTCATTGTTGGAAGGATATTTTTGGTATTGTCAAGACAATTTTTTTTTCCTAGTGTATATGTTTTATTCACTTGAATTTCATCATAATTTGTTAGACCAAATACAGCGGATATCTGGTCAAAAAAATCCAATTAAAATAATACCCCCTCTGTTTCTTAGCATCAATTTGATCTACATATTTGTCGAAACACAACTTTGACCATTAATATCTTTAATTGTCTATTAGTAAAAATTATAAGATGAAACTAGACATTATGACTAATCTAATGATATATTAGTATAATAACATTTATTTATTGTATAGATCAGAGATGAAAAAATTAAGTCAACTGTGTTACATGAATAGTACAAAAGTCAAAGTGATACATTTATAAAAAACGGAGTGAGTATGAAATAAGTAAAAAAATAATAATTTGTTTTATACATATATTGGTTACTTTATTCAATTTTATAAAAACAAATAGACAATTCTGATAGGCCGTCGTCGAGCCTACCAAAGATAATAATTCCTATCTTGGTCTCACTAACAATAGTAAGGGTAAGAAAGGGTCGAACCCAAGAGAGGCGTTGAATCAACCACCGAGTACTACCGTTTAAATAAGCTAAACGAATTCTAAATTGGGTTGGTTTTTAGTAACTTCTTCTAACACAATTCAACTAAGCTAAGAGGAGGTTAACAATATTAAGAGGAATCTAGGGCTTGGGTTATACCACTCAACTTCATCACAAATCACAATTAGCATGCAACAATCAAGGTAAATTAATGGGATAAATTAGGGGAAGTCATCTAAAGCACCCAACTACTCTCTCAAGCTAGAGGGATTACTTGAATCATGAATACGACCTACTCTCGTGGTTACATAGCATAAAACAAGTGTTAAAGCATAATCACGATGACATAAACATTCCCTTGACCGGTAATCCCTATTCTCATGGCATTTCGGGTCAATCAAGCATAAGGGAGCTAACTCAAGTTCATCTCTCGATCCTTCGTTGAGAAAGCTTGGATAAATAGTTCTAGCAATGGCCATATACAAGAACTAAGCAATTAAACCACTTAAGCTCAACTAATTAACATCCCACAACAACCAAATTAGCACATGCAACAAGTAATTAGTGACTACATTGAGGGTTTTGCCCAAACCCTAGAATTTAGACTACTCACAATCCATGGGGGTTAAAGCAATTAAAGATTTCAAGCAATTCATGAACAAATTCAAACTAAGGATTAAGCTAATTAACAATCCAAAACATGCAAGAACTAGCAAATAATTAACAACAAAGTAATGAGAAGTAGAAAAGATGAGTAAGAAATGGTTACTATGAAGCTTCAAGGTGAGCAACAATGGTGGATTTTGTCTTCTACAATGATTGAATTTGAATAATTCCAAGCTAATAATTGAGAACTAACTAATGATTTGAAAATTTAATGTTCTAAGACTACAAACTAAGAGAAAAGCTCTGAAAAACTGCCTCCCCCGTACAAATGAGCTCTAAAGGGGTATTTATATGACCCCCAAATAAAAAGGACGGAGAAAACAAGGAAGGAGTTCGACTGCAGGTCTGCACGGACGTGCCAGATTTGGCACGGACGTGCAAGGCTAAGCACGGCCGTGCCAAGTTTGGCACGGACGTGCAGAGGGGGCAGAATGGAGGCAGAAGCTTCTGCCAAGGTCTGCACGGACGTGCAGCTTTTGGCACGGACGTGCAGACTTGCACGGACGTGCTATCATCTTGCACGTCCGTGCAGGATGCCCTGCCTAGACTGCTTAACTTTGGGAAGCTGTAACTTCTACGTTTCTTGTCGGAAATGGACTTGTGACCAGTCGTTGGAAAGCTCTTGAGACGAACTTTAATCTCCAATTTGAATCGTTTCAAAAGGTTGATAAGATCAAAAGTTATGGTTGGTTGAAGTTGACGCTTACGCAAACGACCTTTCAAGGTTCTCCAAAAGCTTTTCATTTCCCTTTAAGGCATCCTCCTTCTTCCTCCATGGCTCTATCAACCAAGCTTGCCCTTATCCTTGCTCACTCATGCTTGATCATGTCCATAGTGCTAAAAATAGCTACATTACATCAAAAACACAAACAACCGGTGAAGCATGGATGGTACAAAATTTGCATAAAAATAGGATAAAAAATGAACTTTGATGTCGATTAATAACGAAAACAAGGTTCAAAAGTACCCTAAAATCATGCCAAATAACAAGTTATCAAATTCCATTCCAATTCAATGGGTACCTAGCTAGTTTTTCACTAAGTACTTGGTGTTGGAACTAATTAACTAATTCTGATGAGTCCATGAGCAATCCCATATGTGAGTGAAAGTGTTGTCCCACTTTGAAAGAGTGTATAAGTGTTGGGAAGTGTATCCCACATTGAAAAAACAAGAAAGTTGTGTCCACCTTATAAGGCTTTGGGGCTACTCCTCTCATAGTCATATGGTTTTGAGGTGAAACCTCCTTGGTCGTGTAAAGTGGGCAGTTATGACGGGTGTGGCAGGCCCAGACCCGTTTAACTAGTTGTCAATAGTACTTGAATAACATAATCAATTCATCGTGAACTTTACCTATGTGAGCTTATTGGTATGTTTTGATCTAATTAAACATGTATAATTAAGGTTATTAATCTATAGTAAGAGATCAATTCAATGTAATTGTCATGTCTAGGGTTATACCGAAGAAAATCAATTAGGGCTAAGTTAGCTAGTGTTTCTCAGTCTTCCCTTTACTTTATCTAGTCTTCTAGGAGCTTTACTTGTTCTACCTTCATCCTAAACGGCGAACAAGTTACCAGAAAATGGCATCTAAGAACGAACTAGATTGGAATTAAATCTCGTCAACATATTGTCTTTTGTGACTCATTATATACAAACATAATAAAAAATATAGGTTAGTACGGTTTGACTAGGGAAACTTTTGTAAACACTAGTGAACATCTGAACAAAATTGTTGGAATTAACAAGAGATCAAAACAAATTAACCTGCTACAGAGTAAACAAATAGATCAAGTAGCGTAGCAACTTGCAATTGCACAGTACCTGCTCCCTCAAAATTTATACAAGTACTAATTAAACAAATAGCTGAGCATATATTTATATTTCAGCTTTATGAAGATTCCATAATAAATTATAAAAAAAATAATGTGTACCTGACAAATTGCTTAATTAAACTAGAAAAGACAAATTGGGAATGTTAATTAAAATGCTAAAAGAACTAAAATGGGTGGTTAAGTATTCTTGTTGTTCTAATTAGTTGTAATACAAAAAGGCTAATCTTTACAAAATTCATGTTAGAAATAAATTAAATTAATTAATTTAGAAATCTGTGGTATAATATATGATTAAACTCCCAAAATTTGGACAGTTTATGCAAGGTTGCGCCCACAGATTGGTCAAAGGTGGTGAAAAATAGTGCAAAAGTAAAGCAGCCAAAATTTGGTGGGACTGCTTTGGCCTGCAAAATGTTATACCCTAGGTGTTTTAAATTGGATTCATAAACTAATTTTATTATTGATATTGTAGGATAATTAATCATTGTAGGATAATTCAATTCCTTTTATGTATGGGGCCTGCATATAATGCTAATGAACATAGTTTATATAATATGTACGGTACGTCCATTGCATGTATATGATGTATCTAACTATTTGCTTTAATTTGTCCACTATTATATGGTGTTAAAGTGGCTCAAAAGATGGGCGTGTCCTGTGCTTCAGAGTCCACATAGGACATGTTTATATTTAGGGGCCGTTTAGTTCGCACGGGGTAATTGGAATGGAATGAACAAAGAGAATGAAATAGAATGGAATAAAAATACCTCATTTATGCTTTGGTGTTTGTTTTAAAAACAAAAAACAAAGGGAATCATTCCCACATTCCCACCACCACCACCACCACCAAAACCACCACATATTTCAATTTTGTATATTTTCCAGCCAAGAAACCGATCGCCGCCCTTCGCCAACCCTCCACTGCCCCTCGCCGCCGTTCGCCATCCCTCCCCCACCCCTCGCTGGCCCCACCACGGCACATCCTCCCTCGAAAAACCTACCTTAAACAAGAAAAAACCCTAAAAACTCCCCTCCCCGTAAAACCGCTAGACTACCCTCTCACCACCCTCGAAACCCTAGGGTTTCGAGGGTGTTGGGAGGCTCGTCTGGTGGTTTTACGGGGAGGGAGGGGAGTTTTTAGGGTTTTTCGGGGGGCTGGGCGAAGAGTTACGAGGGGAGGGAAGGCGGTAGAGGTGTAGAGGTGGTCGGGGGAGGTGTAGTACTGGTCGGGGGAGGCTCGACGGTGGTCAAGGGAGGCTCGACGGTGGTCGTCGGGGCTGGTTTTCTGGTGGTGTTGGTAGGTGTGAAGGTGGTGATGTGGTGGTGTGAGGGTGGGTAGGGAAAGGGAATGGGAATGGGAAAGTCTAGGGGGGTGGGGAATGGAGTTGGAAGGATTTGGGGTAATGAGGAGGGTAAAGGGAATGAATAAAAGTGTTAAACAAACATCAACAAAGGGAATCGGGCCAATTGATTCCTATTCCCTTTCCTGATTACCCCAACCAAACGACCCCTTACTATATTGAGCTGAATTAAACTGAACTGATTAGAGCTGAACTGAATTGATTGGAGTTGAAATGAATATTTTATGAGAAAAGGAAATTTGGAGTTGAACTGAACTGATTGGAGCTGAACTGAACTGAAATTAAGCTAAAGTGAACAGGCCCGTAATTTGGGACTATTTAGGCTTGGTCTATGAACTGTGTGTCGTGCTGTCTCAATGCAAAATTTTTAAGATGTTAGTTTATGCATGGTCCAATCTCACATGTCAGCATGCCAGGTGTCTCAGTCAAACTTCATTGATTTTAGCCTGCTTTATTGTGCAATGTCAATCTTGTTGTTGTGCTTATCTTCTTTTAAATAAGGGCAGTTTAGACCAGGGTATATATGCACGGTAATGTATTTATTACGGATATATAAAGTCAAATTTTAAACTAATTGCAAGACCGATACTTATATACATTGCATTTGTTGGTTTCAAACAAAAATATACAATTCATTTGCTCGTTATAAATGGTTGATTAAGCCTAACTAGCTAGCTAGTAATACTTCACCTAGCCAGCCTACCATCGAACTAAACATTAATTATTAATTAATTGAATGATTATGATGTAAGTAAGCTACCATTAACGTCATGATTACAATGCATTACCTATGACTTCTAATTATATTGAAAATGTACGTATAACTATACTAACCAATCACATGAATAAATTTCCAAAATAAACTTAAACTTGTATAACAGTATATAATTAAGTAGTACGGAGTATATGATAACAATACATACATGCAAAGTAATAATTAATATATAATTATATATACTTGATCTTGGCGATAGAATAAAGCTCATATTTAAAGAAGGGTTTGACCAACTAATACAATCCAAGTGTAAAACTAGATCCAACTGGCCCTAATTTTGAAAGAATCAAATATTTGTTAATCTATCTAAGAGATACGATTGACTACCAAGTCTTCAAGAAGAGTACAAGTGTCCAGCTCATTTTGGCTTACAACTTTATCTATTTAGAGTAGTACTGTATGTCTTATTAATTTAAAATACCTAGTAAGTTACCTCCTTCATTTTCGTTTTTTTTTTTAACTATTTTTTTTTAATTTTTTATATATAATTTAAATATTGTAACATTTATTGATCTCTACAGGAAAAAACATATTCATGCAAAATACTTGCGTCTAATATGATTGAGTATGATTGTAAATTAAACTTATATACGAAGTATTTTTTAAATAGTATGTTTGTACGTGATAGAAAATACTCCATAAGTATTATTTGTATTCAAATGGGACATTTATTTGTACAAAGTAAGGTAAAGTACTTGATAGTTTGTATACTTGTACATGAATAGACACCTATTACCAAGTCAAGCTTGGTCTAGTGAAAAGGAGAGCACCTCCCAACCATGAGGTTGGGGGTTCAATCCCCACAAGTGACAATGTGGGAGAGTGGGATTCCCTTATCTTCCCCCCACTCTTCCAATTTGTCTAGCCCGCTAACCTGGACCAGAAATACCTATAAGAGGTTTCGGAATAGTAGGGCGCTTCTCCTTACCAACCCAAAATTTAAAAAAAAAAATAAAATAAAATAATAGACACTATTTGTATTATTATAAATTTACAAAGTATTAGTGAATAAAAAAATAAAATAATAGACACTATTTGTATTATTATAAATTTACAAAGTATTAGTGCTATGTAATTAAAATAACTTAGTGTATTAAATAAATACCTTAAATTTTGTTTATAATCAACTATGAATAACAATTAGCCTATCTAAATCTGCAATTTTGTTTATAATCAACTATGAATAACAATTAGCCTATCTAAATCTGCAATTTTGTTTATAATCAGCTAGGAATAACAATTAGCCTATCTAAATCTGCAATCAAATTTGATCAAATTTCATCTAATTTTTTTATGGCTATTGATGGTTCGTATCTAGTACGTACTCCTTATATAACTTTACTTATTAATACTATATAGAAGCATAATTGTCTATTTGTTTGTTTCAAAACGCATTTTTGTCTATTTTGTGAACTGTGCACAAGTCACAACCTTAAAATAATGCTCATTCTAGATTTAGGAAATAATATGAAATCCTCTCTAAAAAAATGAAATAGCCTTTCATTTTAAACTTGTTTTCTGAAAAGGACAACCATGCATATTATAGTAATTGCGGGAATCTTTTGTCAAATATCTTATGTTTAGGGCATTAAGGCTATTTAATAAGTCACAAATTGTGCATTATTTAATTTATATAGGGAGTACCCTTAGCTTGTGGAATGATATAAATTTTGTAGTAAATGCCTAAATGGCATACAAAGGTTACGTCCGATAACATGGGATCTTATGCCTTTTTAAGTGATAGCATTATTCCATACTAACGTAGCTTTGATTTCAATAGCTCTACTTTGAATCGATAAACAAACAATCAATTAATATGTTTTTATACTTGTTTTTATAGACCTAACATGCATGGTGAATTTGTCATATATCACAAACATATTATTAATCAATTTTTTAAATAATATGAAAGGGGTAAAAGCCAAGTAGTTTCTTATATCTAATGTACGGAGAATATTATTCAATTCTTATATTATAAAGACATAATTTTTGTAATAACAATTGTTTATAGTGTGAATGGTAGAATTCAGGTACAATTTCAAACATCAATTTATAATAATGTACTGTTAAGGTCTTATGGAATAAATTATCATTATATAATGTATAGGTGGCTCATGAGAGATATTACTCCAACTCGTTTCATAATAATTAACACATATTGACTTTTTAGATTACTCATAAACTAATTTTGACTATTTTCTTCGACCCCAAATTAATTCCACTTTGAAGGAGGGGCGGATGAGATTCGAACCCGTGACTTTTGTGTCACGATGGCTCTGATACCATGTTAATGGACCAACTCAACTAAAAATTCAAGCTTATGGTTGAGGCCCAGGAATATGTTTTATACTCTATCAGCCACAATTTATAGATTCATCATACAATATACTATGTATACTACACTAATTATTGAGAGTATATAATGCCTAAGCATTGTTGATAAGAAGTAGTCGTTTTTATTTAGCCAACTTGATTTAGTATAGCAGTATAGCTAGATATGATCTAGTTTTATGCTTGCATGATTGAATATTATTTCAAAATGAAGCTCAGCTACTCCATTACCAATGGCCTTTCTATCTGTGTGTCCAGTATGTTACAAAATATTCTTAGTGTATCCTGAATATTCCTGACCAAAGTTAATAAAAAATAAGCTATTATATACTTGAAGTACTAGTTAATAACTAACAATTAATTAGTGATTGATCCAATTATTATAACAAACACAGAAATTCATACACAAACTAAAATAAAAGTCTCATTTTACATAGTTCAATTTTGACCTAAACCAAAATCAACCTTATCTAATAAATTGACTCATCTTAAAATCTCATTTATCTAATTTTTATTATAAGTGATAACAATTCTATCATAAAGATGTATTAAACCTAATTGACAATACATATACATTTGGATATATAATTTGACCTAGATAAATTTGATGTTAAATCGAATTACTCAAACATCGCCACAATGCATGAGTTCAATTGAATCTATCTTGAACTATTCGGTGACCATCTCAGATCAAAGACAATATGGTTATACACATTTGACAATATGGCTTTTTTGTTAAAGAGAGTGGGAGGCTACGTTTTTGGTAAAATCAGTTTTATTTTAATATGTTTGAATTGTAGGTGCCATACATGTACACACAACAATCATTTCTAAAGACCTAATTTATGTAGCTAGTGATGAAAAGTACTAGTGTTCCAACATGGAATCAAGGTATCTTCAATAACAATGGTAGGTCATCAACTCATGGGGTCTAGGATCTAGGTGAACATGTCCGAGGAGGGTTAAGGGGAAAAATGCTAACTTATCTCTCTCTCATTCACTCATTGACACACACACTTAATCTTAGGGTCTTACTTGCAACAAAGGAGTTTTATTTTGAGACACAAAATATTCTTTTGTTGTGAGTAATATGTGAGTAATATGTAACGGAAGGAGTATATATAATAATTGATTTCAGCATTAAAGGTTCCTCTCTAAAACTTGAAATTTATCTCATAGGTCCACCCAGATCCAAGATCAGGTGACGTAACCTACCATCATTTTTGAAGATACCTCTATTCCATGTTTGAAAATCTACTATACATTGATAATTCAAGAGTCTAGAGTATGCTCCATTTTGAATTAATTAGTTGCACCACTTTCCTTGTAAAATCACTACATGGACTACTTGAAACTCACACACAGTCTTACGATACGATACATGAAAACCTATTTGAGCAATGGGAGCTCCTCATGACTCAAGACCTACCATCATCATCCTTGAAGACACCTCAATTCCATGCCAAAACAACTGATATTAATCAAGAGTCTAGATTATATGTAGTTTTTTCTAGAGGTATTTGTAGTAATTCAGATCATGCAATACTATTAAAATTGCGAAATAGAAATGCATTTAGGTTGTGGTGGGTGAGATGATAATGCATCCGCCCCACAAAATTGCATAAATGAGAAAATTATGATTGACAAAAATGTCAAAATCCCATGAATCTAATTAACTAAGAATACAAACAAATATTGAATTTTGATAGAGTCGCTCAAACATTGCCCTTTAGAGACAAGAAACACAACCACCAATTAGGCCTCTTTGGCTGTGTCCTTGTGCAAAACTAGGCTTTACATAATTTATTATCTAATTAATTTCAAATGTCGTTATTTGCATGTTATACCACAATTTATGGTCACCTAAGCCAAGTTATATCATGGTTTGAACTTTTTTTGTTTGCATTTGTATGTCCTCTTCTTTATTTTGGCTAATTTATGTATTAAAATTGGGAAACTGTTAATATAAGTAGATGAGATTTCTTTTTCCGTTTGATTTGCAAAACTATAAAAGAGAAAAGTGAAAGTGTAAAACTTTCCACTTATTCCTTGATAATTGGAAAATGACTTCTTGAAAATGCTCCCTCAATAATATATGAACACGACATAAATATTTATACGGATTATTCTAAGATATAGGAACGTCGCAATAAAATCAACAATGGCAATATAGGATAGCAAATGTGTAGAGATATAATGTATTCTTTTCTCTTAATTATATTTAACAGGTATATATAGATATATGCAAATAGGATCATGTTACCCTATCTTCGCTATCTAATGCTTCCCCACGATTTGTCTCTTGAACTAATGTAAGGTCTTGTTTATTTCAACATATTTTATATTGAATCTCGGATTGTCCGATTAAATCTATAACTGCACCCCTAACAGGTGCTAGCTAGGCAGTTTTGATCTGAAATACGTGATTAATAAGTAAGAGTTCACAAATTTAGAAAACTTTACAACATAAACAGGAATCACCATGTCTATCCCATGAATCGGACCCCCTTACGTCCACTTTTGATGAATGATCATCAATTGAAAAACTATGTTGCAATAATGACAAACCTTTTTATATTTGGAAGAACTTGTTAATTAACGGCAAAGAATCCTGAATGTTGTACAAAAATCTGGTTATAAACCATTCAAAAGGCTTGTTACCAACCTTAAGTTACCCCACAAAAACATGCACTTTTATATTAATAATTTCATGTAGTTAGTCAATCAAACCACCAACAGGAATGACAAGCACATTCATACGAGAATTGTGTTGAGGGATGAGCCCACGACCGTTGTTTTGAAAGGTCTTTGATTAATACTCACTAGTCATTAGGGGGCTAATTAACCTTCCGGATTTGGCTTGACTAATAATTATTCGATGGAGATGGATGTTCATTATTGTATATTAGAATTGAAATGCATGTCAATTTTAGTCATAAGATGTTGAATAATAATACTCCTCTAATTGTACATAGATTTTAAGTTTCTTAATCTTCTTTACGAGCAAGAAATACGTATAAACGCTACTGTCTACAAACAGACACTTTTAAGTTCTGCAAATGGCATCATAGGTTATTGATTGAAATTAGCGGAAAGGTAAAATCATGTATGTTATGATACCTAAGCCTAATTAGGGTTTTTAGGTCATCCTTTGCATACCATTGTCAATCTATTAAGAGGTATTGAGTTTGCAATCATGAAAACCAAAACCCTAAAACTAAAATCAACTTAGGTATTAGAGCACAACTCTTTGGAAACTCCTTTGGGGCCAAGTTTGCTCTTTGTGCAACTGCCTAGTCATCGTGATTTTCCCACATCAACATTCTAACCACATATTGTCACACGGTCACAGCAGTCATTTTATATTTTGAGTCACTTACTTTAGATGTAATTTTACTCAAAACATATAATTTTTGAGTCACGTAATGTTCAAGGTCACGTAACTTTTATTTGTCACCATTTTTTTTTATCTCTCCATACTTAATTGTATACTTCCTTTGATGATCAAATAGTGGTTTATTTTAAATTTTTATTATTTGATAATATTATTTTGACTATATAAAACGTGTGACTAATACTAACAGTAAGAAATTATATTGAGATGGAAGCCAGTTGGCAACTAATGTAAGTCCACGTGGCAAAAAGATAATAATAGAAAGATTTGATGGGGGCACAATTGTACTGCTGCCCCTCGTGCAGGTACATAAATACACTATTAAAATGGTAGGTGGGAGCATATTTTTGGTATTACGTATTAGTCAATTAACTTTTTTTCCTTTTCTTTTTTGTTTTTTGTTTTTCGTCGTCAAAAATCGAAAAACAACGGCGGCATTCCGAAACCGCTTATGTGTTGTGTCACATTAGCTGTTATTGCTTCCTATTACGGTGATTACACGGCAATTACTATCTAATGTGCGTGATTAACATGCGCTCCAACGGTTAATTACACTAAATATAGTATTCGCTTCGTCCCTTAATACAATGTTTCTTTTGAACATTTATTCCTCACATAATAAAGAGAAAGAAACATTGTATTAAGGAACGGAGAGAGTATCTTTTTATTATTATGTACGTATGATAAGTCACAAGTTCAAATCCAATATGGTTACTGAAGAGTGTAGGTTACAATCTTATAGGAACTAGCTTTGACTTTAAGTTGTTCCAACTGTTTATAAGTTTGGTCTTTCATTTGTATTCTTAACTTTTAGGAATGTATCATATCCTTCAAGCCATTCAACTAAAAGAAAAATCATATAGCTATGGTTTTGAATCTTTTCATTATCATGCTTGATTATTTCCTAAGCTAACCTTTTTTTTTTTTTTAAATGTTGTTTGCCTATTATAAGAAGAGTAATTACATGATTGAATGTGGTCAAGGTGTCACATTATAAGACATAGATAATTAAATTAAGTGTATGTACAAGTTGCTACCGTCCCACCAATAAAAACACTAATATATAGTTTGATTTTGAAAAAAGGGATAATAGTAGTAATATTGAATGAAAAAATGTATATTAAAAAATAATTATATATCGTAGACTTTGTTACTAAAGTAAACGTTGTGTCATGCTTATAAATGCATCTGAAGTTTAGATACTGTATATCCACAATCCAACATGTTGGATCTATGCTAGTTTGACGCCGGTTGTGCCTTGCTTTGGGCTGGCAAACCCTAATACAATCTACACACCAAGAGTCCAAGACCATCACCATTGCCCACTTCCAACGACCACCATGGTCACAACCCTCCATCTCCAAACCACCTTTGCCTCATATCATGCATATGTCATTTGAACCTCCTTGGAGGCTTCGACTACTCTCCTTTAACTTCTATAAACCACATTTATCTTCTGTTTGCCCTTATAAAACATTGGTATATCTGGCCGGTAATATTACTATAAAGCAGTTCAACTTATTCTAACACTTGGAAACTTTTTACATGTATATATATTTACAACTTGCACTTATCTAATTATTAAGAAGCTAGTTTTATTAAGTACTTCATACAATCTATCATTGTCATAATCATTTGAACTCTTTTCTTTAAATAAACTATAAAAAGCCAGGAAGGAATACAACACCAAAGCATAACTTATCACACCAATACATATATGATGTTGCGGTTATAGAAATATGCACACCTATTTGTAGGAAAAATTATTGTTCATTCCCATGGTAATGTTTGTGTGCTCCAAATCATCTACGTCAAATACATTCATACATCCACGTCGGATGATATTGGGTGCAAATGAACATTTATGAGAAAAAAAAAATTAAAAAAAAAAAATTAAAAAAAATTAAAAAAAAAAAAAAAAAGCTTGGGGATTAGATTGCATTACTTTGGAACACTAAGATGTTAACTTAGAAAGAATAGTCATTCAATCTAGTGCAACCTACAATTTTTTTTTTATTTTTTATGTTTAGAGAGCCACAAGGGTGATGATGAGAATCGATCCTAGGATCGGATCACCTGAAACCGGGAGAAGAGCTCTAGCTACTTGAGCTATCATTCAATCTTGTGCAACATACATACAAACTATAAATATTCCCTAAACAATCTCAATATGGAGCAAAAAATCTATAATCATATAATTTAAATTGATATGATTCTAGAATAAACAGAAATATCATTGTCACAATTTTTCACTACCTAACATTAGTAACATACATAATCCATTTTTAATACAATAGTAAAATTAATTGTTAGGTTTTAACGAAGAAATAGGATTCGACAGACGGTGGAACATAAGTAGACTTTCTAATGTGTAAGATTAATATGAACACTCATTAATTTGTAAAAGTAGGTCTAATATACATTGCATTCATTGAACTAAGATGTTTAGGATGCATAGTTATGTTTAAGAGTAAAGTATATGTTTATTGTAGTTTAGTAAGAAATGTATCTTATAGTTGTGTTGCATTAACGATTAAGGACAACACGAGGAAGATACTAATCAATATAATTAAGGACACAAAACGGTCCGTAATTATTTATGCAAAGACTAGGTCTAATCATATCTTATACTGTTTGACAATGAATCACAAAGAACATGCCTTAACTCATAGGGTATGCTAAGTTAATTAGCTGGTAAACATTATGTATTTCGAATTTTACTGTTAAGTCAATGGTATAATTCATCCCCCCTCCTCAATTAAGACAATGTTGTTAGTTGAAGGTTTATATAATTAATTAGATTCTGGATTATTACAGCTAATTTAGTGATGCATTTTAGTAGGGAGCTAGTAGACCACATTAATTGCGTGAGTACATTATTATTGACTATGAGGCAGTCTCCTAGGTATTGTGTAGGTAACTATATAGTTATGGTATATAGTTTGTGCCTTTGTGGCTTGTGGGAAATATACACTATATAAAATTGCATGCTTCTGCAAATACATGCATGGTGTATTTGGGTGCATATGCATATTACGCGTATTTTGACCAAGTAAGAACTAACCTCTCTAGTGGAAATTGAAAAGGTTTATATCTTACAAGTTACAGCCATAAGGTTATGGAATCGAATCTCACAAGAGGCTCTTTAGGGGTTGAGATTATCTACCCCTGCCTCCCGTGATTGATTAATGTGAAGAACACAAACTAAGTATGCACAAATTTACAAACCTGATATCTCTCATACATTTAAGGCATATTATAATACTTTGCAGTTCAACTATTACATTCTATATACTACCTTCTTTAATTATTATGTACAACTTTGGAATATTTTATACTTCACAAATAATACCCCAAAGTTGCACATAATAATTAATGGAGGTAGTAGAACAATAGAAGGTCTAGGGGTGGGAATCAAGTTAGACTAATTTTGTATAAACTCAAAAATAAAAATGGGTGAAGCCCCTTTAGTCGTCAGCTAGCTCGTTCTTGACAGATCCGATCGGGTGTTCATAATCTGGAGTAAAAGGATTTGAACCCTCGAGATCTACCGCTTTGCCGAGGTAATGGATACCGCTCCTGGCGTTTTCTTTAACCTAGATGAATGGTTTGGTTAAAAATGCGAACCCACACTTATTTAAATCTTCTAGAAAGAATCGAGGGACTCTTAGTTGTTTCCGCGTCAGCTGCTGGAATTCGACATCAGGAAGTGTTTTCACACCATCGACCGACATCGACTCATCCCAATCTTTAAGGAAGAGATCGACGATCCCCGAGACTGGCGAGAGAGGACTCCTGACTCTTAAAAAGGGAGGATTCCCGGGTTTCACTAGAAAATGAAAAAAGTGATAAACAAACAACAACAAAGGGAATGATATTAGTTCATTCCCATTCCCATTTATTATTAATTCCAACCAAACAACCCCTAATACTATTACAATTTAACACTTATCGTTTTTGTCTGTTTCTTAAAAATTTTAACACTTCCATCTTATTTCCTCCGTTCTTTTTTACTTGACCCGCTTTGACTTTTACACTATTCATCACCCTTCCTTTGACCGTCTTTTGTAAATAATATGCAATGAAAAATATATTAATGTAAGATCTTTTTGAATTCGTCTCAATAAGTACTATCATAATATGTAAATTTTAAAATTTTTACTTATAGAGAATTAAAGTTATTGATCATTAAAGTTTTGCATTGGCAAGCGTGATAAAAGAAACAATACGTAGTATTTGTGTTGAAGAATAAACCTCTCAAGTGTCACCATATGTAAGTGTCCCACATTGGTTGAAGAAGAAAGAGTTAATTAAACACTTTATAAAGCTAAGGGGCTACTCCTCCTATTGCCATATGGTTTTGGGATGGAACCTCTTTTGATCTTGTGAAGTGAACTCTCTCTCTCTCTCTCTCTTGGTTTGCAGGTGCAGCCCATACCTGCGTTTAACATGATATCAGAGTCAGGCTCACGATATGGGACCTTAAATGGCTTAAGTTCACTGGGCCAATAGTAGGTCCATGTGAGGGGCAGTGAAGAAGCACTCTAGCCTGAAAAATCACATGAGACAAAGTTAAAAGGGACCTTACATGTGAGGGGGAGTGTTGAAGAATAAACCTATCAAGTGTTACCACATGTAAATGTCCCGGCCCATATTGGTTGAAGAAGAGAGTTAAATACTTTATAAGCCTAAGGGGCTACTCCTCCTATTGTCATATGGTTTTGTGATAGAACCTCCTTTGATCTTATGAAGTGAACTATCTCTCTTGGTTTGCGGGTGCGGCCCAGACCCGCGTTTAACAATTTGGCAAACTCCTTTACTATTTTCTCTCTCTTATCCCACAAATTTTGATAATTTTATCTTACCGTTTATAATTTATACGGTTTCTTATAAATACTCATCTTTTTATATTTTTTTCTTTTACTTTATCATATTTTTCTTACACACATACAGTCGCCATATTAATTTAAAATCATATTTTCAAATTTCATAATTTGTGTGCAAATTGTAAATGTTAATATCTTTCAAAAACAAGTGGTAACACTAAGTTAAATTACACTCAACTCGTACATGGCATGAGATATTATAATATTATATCTAGAGTGTTCTAGTAACACACTTTAACACATACGTACTGATATACAGTACTAGCTACTTAGCTAGTGAGAGTTGTTATAAGCAAGCAACTATAATTAGTATGCATGGCTGCATGGGGATCTGAGCACCAAACTTTAACAGCAAGAATGTACCTTAGATAACTTAAAGTATAGCAATAGATTAGATAATAATCATACTTCCACTAATTACAACAAAGTTGATTAAACCTAGAAGTTATGATTGTGTGCTTTTTTATGAACCAAAAAGTGCAAGAAAGATTCGTCGATGATTATGTTTTAGTTTTACTAATTAAGCAAAATAATTATTATCATATGCTAACGTTTCATACACTATCAATGTGACATGATTGCCATTAAATTACGATTTTATAGGCCCTAGTAATAACGAGATGTTACTATAAAGATTAATATGCCACATTTTTCAAAGGTCTAATTATCTTTTTACATGGACCCTCGATCAAATTGAAGTTGACATTACAAAGATAAGGGGGCCTTATTTTTACCACTATGATCTCATAAAGTGAAAATGATAAAGATGTAACTATTTATTATTGTTTTTATTGGCTAGGTTTCCCCTATATATTTATTAATTTATTATTTATTTTAAATAATTAATAACGGTATGTTAGAAGAAATTTACATTCGTATTCACATTCGAGTGTATAACGTCTTATCAAAACAAATTCAAATGGACAATATAATTGTTGTGACGAAAAGAAAAAGAGTATCTTCTTATACATCAATCAAACTTTAAAATTTCACTCAAAACTAGTACCTAATAACAAGGCTTATAATAATTAAGGTCTTTGAAACCAACACATCGAATCTCAACTCCATGCACATAACATACGTCTAAGCAAAGAAAGCTATGAATACCTCAGACTTAACTACACTTAGTAATCATTGTGTTAATAGATGCAATGACTTTTTAGATTTAATTAGTACTTCAATTGTTAAGACATCAATCACCGTTCAAAAGTTTTGTGTGCAAAATGTTTTAGCTTACCATACACATGATTGTACTACATTTAAGGTTTTTTGTTTTTTTTTGTTTTTGTTGTTTTTTTTTAAAAAAAAATAAATTTAAATTGCTAATTTTTAGCTCAAATAAGCAAATTGATAGAACTCAACTGAGTAGAATTTAAAATAGCATTGGGCATTAGGGATGAGTAAGCTATTTCAAAATCTAATATTGATTTTGAATTGGATATTCGATCCACAAATTTCGAGTACCAGATACCAATTTGAATATCAGTTTAAATATATTTTAAATAGGAGAGTGTTAAATACCGCCAACAAAAATTATCAAAACTGCCAGCTTTTTAAGCAAAATGTCATTATTGCCCTTACTAAAATACTAAACCCAAACCCATCTTTCTCCTCTTTCTTTTTTTCTCTCACATCAACAACCCCTCAACATCCCCAAATACAACCACCACCACCACAGAGACAACCGGCGTACCAGTCAACGACGTTCAAGAGGTGGCGGCGCGTACACAACTGATGATGGTTGACGGTGGGGACATGGCTGGAAACCGGGGAAGGAGGTAAGTTTGCCGATTAGCTTTTTGTTTTGAATTTAAGTTTTTTTTTTAAATTTCGGTGGCCGGTAACCGGCGCTCAAAACCGGTTGACCGCCACCGGTAAACGACGGTCTAAACCGGTTGACTGTGCTGGTCAATCGGTTTTGACCGCCGATTACCAGTGGCGGCCAACCGGTTTTGAGTGTCGTTAGCCAACAACTTTTTAAAATTTTTTTTTATTCAAAACTTATTCTAATTAATTTTATTAATATTGTTGTAGATAATTATATTGATTAACTATTATAATTCTTGGCAATCTGGTGTAGATGGTGGTGGTTGTGGGTTGTAGTGGTCGACATGGTGGCGTGGGTGGTACCGGTGGTGGTTGATGTGGTTGCTTTAGAAGTGGTGGGTGGAAATCATGGAATGAAGTTAAGAGAAAGAATATGGGGAAGATTTTAGTAAGGGAAATGTTGTCCCTTTATTTGAAGTGGTGGATAACAAATATCTAACCAATTATCTGTGTTTTATATTTTTTTAACATAAATTTAAAGTGTTGGGAGGTGATACTCAAGACCTAGGTGCCCTTGCGGCTCTCTGAAAAAAAATCTTTAGAAAAAGATGTATTAATTTAGATGTTATAACATGTACCTGCATTTTTATGTTAATGTTGATAATAACATAACATTTAATTTTTAAAACAAAAACAAATTTTAAATATCAAAATGTTATAATCGAATGTCCAAAGTTAGTTGAATCAAATACATAATGCTAATTTTAATATTCGACCAGAAATAAGTTTCATCATATAGGATTTTTGATGTGTATAGTCGGTTTACCCCATAGATATTGTTAGCAATCTTAGCATATACAAGTACGGCCCTGTTCACTTCACCTTTTAAAAAAATTATATTAAGTAAAAATAAGTTGAGTTCGGTAACAATAATTTTAGTTAAGTAAAAATGATAATTTAAAGAAGAAATATAATATAAAATCAGTAAAAATAATTTCACTTCAGCAAAATTAATTTCAATTCAACAAAATTAATTTCAATTTAGTAAAATTAATTTCAATTTAATTAAAATTATTTAAATGCAGTAAAAATAATTTTAGTTCATTAAAAATAATTTCAATTCTATAAAAATAAGGTGAAGTGAATAGGGTCTAAATGGTTAAATGCTTTATGTGCATTGTTAAACTCATAATATACAACTTTGTATTCCATATGAAAATATGGTCATCCTTAAGGAGTTAATAATGGTATTAGGGTTTCTAACTAATCCTTCAAACCCTAATTTGCTCTTCTAATTCAGCAACCTCTCTCGCCAATATGAACCTCCTCCGCAACAACCATTTCCTCTCCTCACCACGCGCATTATTAGCTATCTCCATTGTGTTTCACCTAGCCTTGCTTTGAATGTTGTGCTTCTTTAGGCGAGTTTGGCAGTAGCTTTCGAATAGCTTATAGTGGTTTGACCAAGTCAAGTCAAACCACTACTTCGCAAAAAAAATAGTAGTGTTTGGTAATGTAGTGGTTAGGGTAGATTTTAGTGGTGAAAGTAGCTTGTGCTAGTGTTTGGTAAAGCTTTTGAGTAACTTTTGGTAAAACCACTACTTAGCAAAAAATAATAGTGTTTGGTAATGTAGTGGTTAGGGTAGCTTTTAGTGGTATCAAAAGTTTGAAATATTAGCTTTTGAAGTTAGAGATAGCCGTTGAAAATTTAATCTACAGTTTTAGGAAAAAAAATAATTGTTTTTTATCTGTAACAGCCAGTCGACCACTACTTTACATGCAACATCTACTACCACAGCTTACCGCTACCTTCACAGCTATACTGTGCCGAACACACCCTCGGCTACCAAAGTAGTGCCTCTAAGCAGAAAATTGGTAAAAAAAAAATTAAAGCGGAAGAAATCCGACTTTATGATGGAGACTAACTTGGGCTAGTTACTACAATCTATATAGTTTGACTTATACATTTGTTATTGCACTAATTTAAGTAACAATCATCGATCCTTTTGATTGCAATACAGTCAAAGTTAAGTTCATAAAAAATGTAAAATTACAAAACATGTATAGATAAACAAGAACAGTTGTTCAAAAAAATAAAAAGATTCAATAAGAGCAAAGGTAATACGGAGTAATAACTAAAATTGGATGGAGAAAATACATTATTGTTAGAGATTATTAATTTATTATGATTTTAAGTTTTGGTCGTGAATTTGCTTAATGACCAAAAAAAGTATAAACAAATTATTATGATTTTATTATAAATTATAAACAGGGAAGGGGGGTGCCCAACCTTTAACAATATCATCAATAATTAAAGCACAAAGATACAATTAGTACCAATATAAAGCATGACATATTCATGGATCACTTAGGCATCTTCACCTTAAGGCATTTTCTGGAAATAGCTTTTTAGATCATGATTAGCATATTGACCTTGCCAAATTTCAACTTGACTTTGAAACAAAATCAGATTGTCAGCTTTGTCCAATAATGTAGTAATGTTTTAAGGTTGCAAAGTTTCAAATAGTATTTTAAAATAGCTTTTGGAGGTTTAGACTTTATAAATGGCATTTTCTGTCCCCATTTTATTTATATCTACATCCTTATTGTCATTAAACTATAGGATATCAAAATAAAAATGTTGAAATTTATAGACTAGATAAGCATCTGAAAAAGTTGCCAACTTTATTAATCCACAAAGTTCAATGTACATATGATGAACAAAAAAACATGGTAATATCTGAAAAAATGAAAGAGAAATTTGTATAAACATGAGAAAAACCATACATATCAAAATTTCTAAGGTATTAATACATACTTTCATAATATGAAGCAAAGAAAAGGCTGGATCTCAATTCAACATATATGCAATTTCTAAGCCATCGATACATACTCGAGATTGGGATGGAGGGTAGTATAGAAGTTCATATAAATAGCTAAATTTCATACAAGAAGAGTAAACTAAGAGTTCATATACAAATTGAAACAATCAGAACAGCGTACTAATATGCGATCAATATATTGTAGAATTTGTAATCTGCACAACAATTCTGGTCATTTTTGATCCACTGAATGTCAAATTATCAGCACCAACTAACTCTCCTCTCTTAAACAACCTTTCTATTTGTCTCACCTCCTCATCGGTACACTCCTCCACAAGCAAAAGACAAAAACCCCCAACCCTAACTGTCCTTTCCATCTCAGTAATGAACCGGGAGGGAAACAAAGCAATGTCAAATTGAGCAGAGAATGCGAAATCAAAAGCATCATCAAAGAAAGGCAAATAGTAAGGGTCAGCACGACTAACAAGTGGAGGTGAGTCAACAAGATCAATGGCTGTAACATCAGACACACCGATTTGTTGAAGAGCCATTACTTCCTGTCCAGCACCAGCTAAGAGGCAGAGGGACTTGGAAGAGTTTGATAGGATAGAAAATTTGTGAGAAGGGTTTTTCTTCTGGGCATCAATGAAGACACGAGAAAATGACTTAACTTTGTTCAGCCACGCAGAAGTAGACCAGAGGCGATGGTTCTTCTTTTCAAGGGTGGAGAAAGGGCGGGGGTGATGATGAGAATCACAAGTGGAGTGAGGAAATTTGAGAGGGTTGTGAGGCGACAAATGGGGAATACAAGTTTCTGGTGGATGGAGGAGAATGGAAAAAAGGATGACGGTGGCAATAGTAGAAACAATAATAGATATTCTGTTTAGGAAGGCTTGGATATGCAGCTCCATCTAGATTTCTTCTGATTTTCTCTCAAGTCTGGAAATTTTCTGAATGAAGAAACTTTTGCATATCTATCAGATATATGCCATTTCGTATGATTACTTCCTCATCTGATCATATCCTCCATTTCTTATGATAACTACCTCATTTGATCATATCCTCCAGCGATGTTCATTCTTCAGTAGCCAATTGTTTTGTCTTTCATACTGTAATCTTGTGCCTTTCTCTCCAATTGCAAGCTTCCCTTGGATATACAAGCACCTGCATGTTCCCACTCAAATCTTAATAAACTTCAAATTTTGAATACAAGTATACAATTAAATCCTTGTCTGAAAATGGTCACATACTACTAAAAGATCCTTAGAATAGTTAAAATCCTGTCACTCATTCCATCACTCGATCATAGAGGCATCTTAGGAAGCCCAAGCATAAACCATGACCAGTTAATATAAAGTAGCAAAACAAACAAGGCATCCTAAAACAGTATGCAACTATCATTTCCAAAAAGAGAGAGTTTTTTTAAATCAATATAAACACCCAATATATCCGATACAGATGATATTCCCGTAATCATATGAATTGCATGAGGAGCTTCAACGATCAAGAAAATCATTCCCCCTTCAACTTGTGGCTAAGCTCAAACTACATTCAGTTATCAAAGCTTAAATAAGAAGTCAATTCTAAACATGTAGCAAACAGTCTCTCTAAACAGCCTCTTAACTAAAAAAAAAGTAGCTTTCATCTTTAGTTCCCCAGACCCTACTTTCACGATTTGCACTAGCTAGTTGTTGTTCATGAAGTTGTATGCACACTTAACTGTATCCAAATTATAGCAACAAATAATTAGTCTAAACTCTAAAAACTGAATAATTTTGTAGTTGTTACTGTAGAAATTATATTTGCAACTAAGATAACAGCAATGCAACAACGCCAGTAATGCATCCTGTTAAAGGCAATGTCCTGGTAAAAAGAGATATATGATAGTATGATGTATAGTGTGTGATGATAGTTTGCACATAAATTTCAAAAATCTATTTCTAACCACCCAAAAAAGGTTACTTTGAAACATACAGAAATTCACATAGTTTGTATTTCTCCTTAAATATCAGTCGATTGATTGATTTAAAATACTCAGCATTACATTATATAATTTGTAAACCAATACAATTTATATCAATTATAGCCACCCTGAAGAGCATTTTAACTCCAAATTTACGCGATCACTGTATCACACCTTAATTGCATTTTACTGGCAAAATGGGAAACCCCAATTTCATCCAATGATTCATATAAATGGAGCAATAATTTTCCATCCAAATTATGATGGAACAAACAGAATTATGAATATGATTAAAAATAATATACAGAGACATGATCATTGATCCCCAATTCATCATCCATTCATCTCCAAATTAAGGCAAATTAAGCATAATCTACTGCAACTACAATCATCCTAAAATCCTCTTTCTTCACTCAACTTAATCCCAAAAACTTCCAACTTTTAGCTTAAATTAAACCCTAATCCAACAACAAACTAATAAATAACGTGCGAAAATCTAAATCAATCAATGTACATTTCATGATTAACAATTCGTATTTAAGATTTGACAGATAATACGTAATTAAAAAGAAACCCCTAATTAATGAATTTTGCGAATCAAATTAAATACTGTAATTAAACTCAGAAAAGACAAAGAAACATTACCTGGATTCGGAAAGAACACAGCACGGCGGCGATGACGGTGGTGATAGCCGTAAGTGGTGATACTGTAATTGATGAATGTAGAAATGAATTTATGTATCATGGATTTCAATATTGGACCCATGAAATGATGATTTGATGGATCAATTTTATTTGAAATACAGCCCATTTTAGAAATCGTATAAGTGGGCCGTTTGGTAGTTAAAAAAATTTAGTTTGTTTATTCATTGTTGCTAAAGCTTGTCACGATTTTATAAAATGGACTATGGTGCTAGTATAGTTCTATTGTGTGCAAGTGCAACTGCTACTCCCTCAATCTTGTTTTGTTTGCATCATGAGTCTACTTTTTATAAGAGTTTTTGGGGTCATATGATGCAAACAATAAGGGACGGAGAGAGTAACATATTTGGTATGGAGTAGTGACGTTGTGTGAGCTTGTGTCTTTAAAAAAGTTTTTGTCAAACAAAATGGAGCTTATATTTGAAGGTTGTATTGTATATAGGAAAAGACTTGTATAGAATATACAATTACATAATTACTTACATGCACTAAAGTGAACTTTAGTTTATGGAGTAAATGTTAGTTTTATTATTGTTTGGTCTTGTGAAATATTTTGAGCCTAAAAGAAATTGAATTCAAAATTTGGATCAAATTGTATTTAAATTGACTCAGTTTGATATCAGTTGAACTACATACATCTAGTACTTTGTACATAACATATCCAATAGCGCAAATATGTTGAATTGCATATGAAATAGCTCAACAATCGATTGGACTATATCCAATCTACAACACTAATCTAATAAATTCAAAATCCAGATAAACTGAGGCATGAGTTAGGGAAATTAACCTCAAGGATCATAATTGATTACGTGTAATTGTTCAAATTGAAATATTTTACGTTCTTTTCAATTCATTGGTAGGTTAGATTGATGATGTCACTAACTACATATCCATTGAATCTATTTTTTTTTTTTTCCTGTGCTGGATACTTTGATGGGCGTCCAATCAAGGGAAAGGGTATGTATGAATTTGCCACATTTTTTTATATTGTTAGAAAGATAATAAATTAATTTCTAAATCATCTCGTCTATGATAAGTGCGTTTCACAAAAATCAAATATGATGACAGCTCTAGTTGTTTCAACAACCTTATACTGTGAACAAATTTGCAACATAAATAACCATTGAGTACAAGTGAGTAAGGAAGACTCCTACCTTTGCTATACAAGTATTGAAATCGAACTCGTGATCACTACCAGCCACATTAGTCCCCTTAAGTTTATATTGCCTTACTTGCCTTGGTTTATGATAATTTTGTCCTATTTTTTCTAATTAAAAAAATAATAAGCGGATAAAGTATGAATGAATTTGAATGAAAAGTTATATATATAAAAAAAATGTGTAAAAAGACGAGTAAAAACGGTTAACCATTTAAAAATCCCAAAACGAAAATGTCTAGAACATATTATGAATATTTTACACATTATCACCGTATACTGCTGTAGTTTGTTTGACATTGAATATCAAATCCTGGATATGTCTTCCTTGCCCATTATTATAAAGAAATCTTAGGTTATCATTTTATCACTTTCGAATGATTAGTGTTACCATTATTAATTTGGTAGGGCTAAGTCTTCCATTGGGGCATAATGGCATATGTCACAGAATTAAAATAACCATATTCTTTATTTTGCTTTGAATATTTGACTTGAATTGCTGATGGACAAGAAAATGTAAAAGATTCATTCTTGAGTAGTAACACTTAAATTTGTGTGCTTATTAAACAAACCATAAGATGTACTCCGTATTTATTTAATGTTTGACTGTGATCTTAAATGATATACTTGATATTGATGGATTCATTTATATTATTACAAGTATTTTTTTTTTTTTGACGAATATTACGAGTATCTTTTAAAGACGATTTCACTCTTCATATTATTCGATAATCAAATGTACCCTAACTTAAACGATCAACAATAGTAGATGCTATGTCAAGATAGGTTCATATAATTTCAGATTAGATATGACCGGCCTTAATACAAACTCCATACTAATTATAGGTCCGTCAAAGTTCAGCCATGGGACACAAGTAATAAAGATTGATTATTAGATTTTACAAGTCAGATTCTAAATTATGATAAATACCCATTCAAAACCTTGAATTTTAAATTATTTGTTTAGTCATCTAATTCAATTCAACTTGAAAGATATTTATTTCTATCATAATAAATGACATTTTACATAATATCAACAATCTATACTAATCCAATTCATGTCGCCATGTCACTTTGCCACGTCACTTCACAAACACTTCATATTATTAAAAATATGAAGATTCGGAGATTCAAACCCCAAACCACTCATAACAAAATTGACTTTACAACCATCTAAGCCAATTATCACACATATTATAAATATGAAAAAGAAATATATAAAAGTGTATATAATTATTAAAACAAACACTCACATTCATTCTTGATCTTTTAATTCAAATTTATATATAAATACATACAAGTATTATAATATAGAATAAACTCAATAAAAAATCCAAAATTAGTTTTTTATTTTTATTTTTATTAGAATATACTCATAATATGATTTCAAAAAAAATACAATACCCATAATAAAAAAATTAACATGTCTTTTAAAGTGTCTAAAATAAAAATGAAATTATTCAAAGTATTACACGGGGCAAAGCCGGGGTTATACACTAGTTGAGATATTATATCTATGTTTTATTTTTGTACAATGAGAACTTTTAATGCCACAGTGTTGTATGTTACTCCGTATAATCTAACAATTATATCTGAAAATAGTATGGTAGAGGAGGGTGTACCATGTGCATGGTACATTCGAAAGTACATTACATATACTATGTAAATAAAAGAACATTGTGACAAAATTAATGTTTTATTTATATGTAATGTTCTATTTTATGAAGCCTCATTCTTGTGAAAGAAATAAATAAATAAAGCCTTATTTATATGTAATGTTATTAATTTTATATGTAATGTTCATTTCGCCCATTCATTTTCTCTCTCTTCGATACTCTTTCTTCTCTCCCTCTAACTTCTTATTCCACTTTAGTTTAGTTCACATGATCTAATTTGATCAGAACTTTTCTAATTTCATTTCTAGATTTGACCAAAATTTGACCTTATTTATGCACACACGTTAGATAAATAATTGTCAAATGAGTTAGTGGCGGACCTAGAAATTTGACAATGGGGGACAATTTCGATAATTCAACTAACATCAACCTATTTAAAAAAAACGGGTACACAATACAAGTAATTTGGGTTTGGTTGGGAAATAGGAATAAGGGAGTAGTCGAGTGTTATGGTTGAAATAAAACACCCCCCCAAAAAAAAAAGGAGTGATGTTACAAGGAGGATTCGAATGCCATATTATCTTGTGATGTTAATTTCTTAGCAAACATTTGCCGAAGATGCTCGCTGCAGTCCGTGACTCGTGGTCGCGTGGGTGGTGGTTCGTGCCTCGTGGTTGGGAAATAGGAATAAGGGAGTAGTCGAGTGGTTTGGTTAAAATAAAGGAATTTTTTATTTTTACCACATCTAAAAAACCACTTAATTGCTTTTACCACCTCTATAAAAAAAATATTTTATCACCACATAAAAAAAATGAAAATTGACTTTTACCACCAATCACCGCCAACTAACGGATTCTGTCCATAAATTCGTTAGTGGGGCCTATCATGTCCACATGTCACCATATTATTGGGTAAAACTTTTTTTATGGAGGGGGTAATACCAAATTTTTTGTTTTTTGCGGGTGGTAAAAGTTTTTAGCCCCTTGACATATTATTTTTAACCCACTACCAACTTAGCTAAGGCAAACTTCTTGTTTATTCTTACACTCAATTTATATAACTATTTTTCCAGTTTTATTTTTTTTCCTAAATTTTTTTTTTCCTCTGTTTTTTTTCCCCAAAGTGGGGGGACAATGGTCCCCCCTTGTTCCTTCATGGGTCCGCCCCTGAAATGAGTTCTCATTAGATTTGTATTAATATGCATGCACTTTTCAAATATGAAATTTTCTTAATTTTAGAAATTACAAATACAAAAAGTTTCAACCAAAAATGTATGCAAATAAAAAGATAATATTTGATCTGATTTGATGTGGCTTAGCATTATAAAATTTTACATTCATTGAAATGAATCTTATTATAATATCTCATGAGTAATGTTTTCTCTAACATCTAAACCATCAAACTACATATGATTAATATCCTACCAATTGGTTGTTGGTGTAGTGGTACTTGGTACTTTGGTAGTAAGGACTCGTGTTCGATCGATCCCCCGCAACAACAATCGGGAGGGGACTGGAACCTAAGCTAACCATGGGGTACCGGAGTTCAGCATTTTTAAGAACATGGCTAATGAAGTAAACCGGGAGCTGCACGCCATCTCGCTCAGCAAGGAGAACGACACTGAGGGCATGGTCTGAGATGGCTAAATACATGTACAACGTCTCCCTAGGCAAAGGACTGACCAACCTAGGCAGAGAATGTAAATGCTCTTTCAACCTCTGGAACGCTGCCTCAGCATCATCCCCCCATTCAAATCTGGTCTTCTTCCTGATTGCTTGGAAGAAGTAGAGGCATTTGTCACCTGACCGGCTGAGGAACCTCCCCAGGACGGCCATACAACCGGTGAGTCTCTGAACTTCCTTAACAGAGCGGGGTGACTTCATGTCAATCACTGCCTGTATCTTTTCGGGGTTAGCCTCTATTCCCCTTTGATCAATCAGGAATCCGAGAAACTTCCCAGACTCAACACCAAAGACGCATTTCTTAGGATTTAACACAACCTTATGCCGCCTGAGGGTGGTGAATGTTTCTCGGAGATCAGCAAGGTGATCCGTCTGCAGCTTGGATTTGACTATCATGTCATCAATGTACGCCTCCACATTCCTCCCAATCTGATTAATGAAGACCGTATTAAGCATCCATTGGAAAGTGGCAGGCGCATTTTTCAAGCGAAACGGCATCACAGTATAACAGAATAGCCCCTGATCAGTGACGAAGGCCGTCTTCTCTTGATCCTTTTTCCACATGGGTATCTGATGGAAGCCGGAGTAGCCATCCATAAAACTCATCAAGGCGTGGCCGGCTGTAGAATCGACCAGACTGTCGATCTTTGGAAGCGGGTGATTGTCCTTTGGACACGCTTTGTTGAGGTCTGTGTAATCAACACACATGCGCTAGGTCCCATTCGGTTTCTTAACAAGGACCACATTGGCCACCCAGTCGGGGAAATTACAAGGCCGAATGAACCTGGCGTCTAGCAGCTTTTTGACTTCGGCAGCTGCCGCTTGACTTCTTTCCTCGCCGTGATTTCTTTTCTTTTGTCGGATGGGCTTCTTTTTGGGGTCCACGGCGAGCTTGTGGACAGTAAGATCCGGGCTGACGCCTGTCATCTCTTCCACTTCAAAGGCAAAAATGTCTTTGAATTCTTTCAGTAGAAGGTGCAAGCTTGCACCCAAGGTAGCATGAGCAACCGTCCCAACCTTAACAGTACGTTCTGGACGGCTGTCATCCAGAACGAGATCAATGCTTTCGCCAGCTGGTTGGGAACGGAGCTCATCTAACCGTTCACCGGTCAATGATTGCTATTTTTTCTCTTTTTTCACCTCCACTAGCAGAGGAGCCTTTCTTTTCTTTCTGGCTGCTGGTGGGGCAGGAGCTGGGTCGGCATCCTTGACATTGTCAAGGTTTACTGGTTCCTGACCGCCTGGGGCCATGGTATCTCGGACGGCTGAGAGATAACACTCTCGGGCCGTCTTCTGATCCCCATTCAAGGAACCAACAGAACCATCATCCCTCTCATACTTGATGAGCATGAGGGAAGGGATGATTACTGCCTTGGCTACGTTGAGGGTTGGCCTACCAAGAATGATGTTATAGGAGGTCAACTCCTCAACGACCAAGAATCTGACGACAATGTGTCGTCCCTGGCCTTTCTCTCCCAGCCGGATGGGTAAGTCAA
The DNA here is from genome assembly GCF_001683475.1 of Chenopodium quinoa. Classification (NCBI taxonomy): domain Eukaryota; kingdom Viridiplantae; phylum Streptophyta; class Magnoliopsida; order Caryophyllales; family Amaranthaceae; genus Chenopodium; species Chenopodium quinoa. The sequence continues at coordinate 9,876,474 of NW_018745024.1, read as the reverse complement.
TTCTCCCGGCTGGGTAGACCATCCCACCTCCAAAACCAACCAAGGGGTGGGTGACCGAATGCATGCTGCTGACGTTGTATTTCAGCTTTTGCAGGCACCGGAGACTGATGATGTCTGATGAGCTGCCGATGTCTATAAGGATCCGTCCAACCAGCTGATTGGCAACCTTACATTCAATGACCACCGGGTCATCATGCGGGCGGCGAACGCTGCCCCTATCCTTCTCAGTGATCAAGACGTCTGGGAAGGAGGAGTTGGCTTCTGCCTGTTCATCATCATCTTTGTCCATCTTTCGAAGATGGCTCTTGGTGCCCCAGATGGTAGGGCCATCATCATCTTTTTCCTCTGTTTTTTTTCCCCAAAGTGGGGGGACAATGGTCCCCCCTTGTTTCTTCATGGGTCCGCCCCTGAAATGAGTTCCCATTAGATTTGTATTAATATGCATGCACTTTTCAAATATGAAATTTTCTTAATTTTAGAAATTACAAATACAAAAAGTTTCAACCAAAAATGTATGCAAATAAAAAGATAATATTTGATCTGATTTGATGTGGCTTAGCATTATAAAATTTTACATTCATTGAAATGAATCTTATTATAATATCTCATGAGTAATGTTTTCTCTAACATCTAAACCATCAAACTACATATGATTAATATCCTACCAATTGGTTGTTGGTGTAGTGGTACTTGGTACTTTGGTAGTGAGGACTCGTATTCGATCGATCCCCCGCAACAACAATCGGGAGGAGACTGGAACCTAAGCTAACCATCCAGAACTGATCCGGATTAGCCCAAAGGGAGAACCGGGATGGAACAACAACTAACAAAAAAAAAACACATGATTAATATCCTTAAAACGAACTCATAAGTAGTAAAATTGTACAAGACTACATACAACATTATGATGAAACGGAAAAAGTAGCAATCATGCTAAACTCATCTGCTTAAGCAAGAGTGTGACAAATAGTATGAACCAAAGCAGCAGTAAAAAGTTGTTGACACCTAAATCTTGGCCGCCCAAACTTATCCATTAATGAAGATGATAATTTAACTAGATAAAAATCTCTCTCACCAACCTACAAAATATTAACATCATACATCAACATCTCAATGAGTAATCAGAAAACTGTTCGTCATATTGAATATTACTCCGTATTATTTTGTACATTATATATATATAGCTTAATTTGACAGATTGAACTAAAAAAATGGTCCTTATCATACGGTAGTGGTCCTTGACTGCAACCATATTGAATAAAAAGAGCAATAGTATATAATAATATAATATATGATTCAGATCAAAAATTAAAAGTAGCGCTACAATAAAGTAGTGTGAATACAATACATAAAAATAAAAGTAGCTTAAAAATAGTGTAAGATTCTATTATCAACAATATCTCAGTTGGTAAGTCATTCAATAATTTAAGACTAAAGTTTTTGCAAATATTCGAGTATGGACATTTGAAAAAGAGAATGAGGTTCTTCTAGAAATACTTCAAGCTAAGCTACGCGGAACATATAGCGGCACGATATTCTTTTACAATAAGTTCCTAAAATAATTGTTACACCCACCAACTTTTAATATATTTTTAGTATTATTTTTTGGAATAATTATTGTCACGTTTTCTTTTACTAGTAAAAGACGACTTTGATCATTTACCGTCCTAAACTCCTATAATTACAACTACACTTGTTTTAAACTCAATTTTTTTCAACTTTCTAGCCTACTCTATTTCCTTCTAGTAGTACTTATTAAAGCTCTTTTCACTTAGCTATTGTATATAGGTAACAACTCATACAAATTGTGATTACAATTGATTAAATCAATTGTATATATCGTAGATCCATCGCATACATGTTTTCACTTCAGAATTAAAGTAAAATATATTTCAACTAAAACATATTACTAATTAATTGTTTTAAATCTTATAATTAATCCTCGTATATGTTTGTTTTAATCAACTAATTAATCCATAAATATAATTTTGTTTTGATCATATCATATAGATAGACGAGATAGTGTTCTAATGAATCTGAATCATATAAGATTTCACATAACATGATCATACATGTTTATTCTAGTCACAATACATTTATTTTTATCTAAAAATATTGACAAATTATATCTTTAACATTTTAAAAAAGGAAAAATTGCGGAAAATAAAACAACCTTTGGCCGGTTCTTTTTTAATAATACAACATTTCGATTATTTCTTAATATTACAACCTTTGGGGGTGTTGAATTTTAACAGGCAAAAACCGGTTGGTAACCTGTTTTTACAGGTTACCATGACACGTGTCGTTGTTTTATTGACTTTGTCAATTTGTTTTAATTTTAAATAATTAATAATAAAATTACTTTTATTATTATTAAAAAAACCCCACCACCCCTGCCACCACCTCACCATTCCTCCCCCCCCGTCTTCACACAACTCCCCTTTCCCCAGCCAAGAAACCGAACGGCCGGCGTCTAGCTCACACACCGCCGACAACCCACTCCATGTTACCTCCACCTCCCTTACCCGTCGCGCCCGCGAAAACCAACACCACCGCAGCCCCGATTCCACCACGAACTGACCATCGCAGCCAGAAACCACCCCATCCCCTGTTTTCCGGCCACGATAAACCCTATTCCCTCACCTAAAACTATTAAAAATCCATTAAATCAAGAAAACCCGAAACCCCAAAACCCTAGGAAAAGGGTTTTCTGGGTTAAACCCGAAACCAAAAGAGGGATTGTGGTGGTGGCGTTAAGTGATGCCTGGTGGTGCGTGTGGGAGCAGCGAAGGGAGTTGGATTTGTGGTGATGATTGTGGCTGTTGTGGTGGTGCGTTTGGGAGCAGCAAAGGGTGATGCGGGGTGGTCGATGCTGCTGTTGTTGGTTGGGCGCACGGTGATGGCAGGGGAGTGAAGAAAACAGGGGAGGTGGAGAGGTGGTGGTGGAGAAAACAGGGGAGGGGCAAGGGTGGTGGTGGCTGGAGGGTTGATTTTTTTTAATTAAAATTATTTTATTAAAACTTAAAAGTTAATTAAACAATTTTAATTAAAAATTAAAAATTTGTTTTTTTTTTAATTTTAAACCAATTACATGACAACACGTGTCATGGTAACTTATTCAACCGGTTACGAGTTATTTTGTCTGTTAAAATTCAACACCCCCAAAGGTTGTAATATTAAGAAATAATCGAAAGGTTGTATTATTAAAAAAGAATCGCCTAAAGGTTGTATTATTTTCCACAATTTTTCACATAACATGATCATACATGTTTATTCTAGTCACAATACATTTATTTTTATCTAAAAATATTGACAAATTAACCGACCTTGTAATTACTCACCGAGTGAGTAACCCCTAGTCGACCAAGTAACTCTGACCGAGTAACCCATGTGCGACTTAGTAACCCCTGACTAAGTGATGAGTAATCTCTATAGCATTTAACAAAGTAATTCTCATATATAATGGTTGACCACACTGTGTACCCAACCGAATATAAAAGTTTGTGTTTAAATAGATACATAATTGACACAATTTGAAATACTGAGAAAAAAAAATGATCAAATTTAAGTCTTTTTCTTTGATAATTGATAGGATGAATTTTTTTTTGTAGTGAGAAAGTGAAAGTAAACAAAGAAAAATGATGAATCTTTTCCATAATCCGTCATTGACAATCTTGCTCTTATTAGGCCTACTAGAAAACTGTACTGTGGCCCTTTATCCTTTTTGTTTTTGTGCATAATTGATCTTCAATTATTCAAGTTATTCTAGAATGGTTTGTTATTAATTGTTAATATATGTAAGTTTTCAAAATGTAGCGATCAATAGAAATTTCAATAACATGCAGCTACATTTTCTTATTTAATTTTTACATCTCATATCATGTTCAACATATTAATCTACTCCAACAAAGGGCAAAAAGTCAATTTACATCACCTTCAATCAATTACATGGATAAAAATGAACAATTGGATTTTTAGTTTCGTACCCCCAAGAGAACAAATACTATGTTGGTAAGTCTGTAATAATACAGTCATTAGAACGTATTATAAGGGTCTGTTCTCATTGACTGAACGCAGCTAAATTGAACTGAACTGAACTGAGCTGAGCTGAGCTGAACTGAACTGAACTGAATTTCAACGTAAAATAACATGTCCTAATTTTAATCTATAAATCTTTATCTTAAATTTATGTAGAGTAATTTTAATGAGACATTATCAAGGAGTATAGCAGCATTGCGTTAAATAACACGGACGAAGCAATCAATCCTTTTTATCTTATATTTGAAGGGTTTCATAATTAGAGTTATCAATTGCTTGAATTGATCCATGGGGAATGATTTATAGACGAGTAGCACATGTCATTTCATCATCTAGAATCAGCCAATCAGGTAAGGTTTTTAACAATCACGCATATTGTAATAAGGGTTAAAAAGAAGATATAATACTAATGAATGTTATGAGAGTACTCATATTCTTCATTCGGACAATTATTTTCCACTACTCCACTAGCACATAAAGAGTACAATGCATTTGAGGAATTAATTAAAATAAAAAAATAACCAAATATATGCACTAGCTAGTAAAAAGAGGTAAAGTGGATATTTAATTAATAAATATCTAATAACATAAACAATTGACATTAACAAAATTCAAAAAACAGAGCAAAAAGTCTGAAATCCACAAAAACCAACAATAAAAGTCACAACTTTGACTAATTCCCATCTAAACTCAACTACACGACACTATACCATTCTCTCTCTTTCTTCTCTCTCACCTTCTACCATTTATATATAAACCCTTTCATTCTACTCTCTTTTATTTCCTTTTCTTCCTCTCTATATTTTCACTTCTCAAATGCCATTTCCGGCGCTTTTTTACCCCACTACACTATCTCAAATCCTTAAATTTATACTGTATTAATTGATACATTAATCAGTAATGTATCAAATGAAAGACTATAATTACTCCATCATACCCATCCTTTTGTTACTCCTTACGAGTAACCTCGCCGTTGCGCAACAGAGCCCACCCGGGGGAGTCCCGGATGGGTTCTACAACGGCGGGAAATTCAGCCCGTCTATGGGAGTAATCATTATTGTCCTAATTGCCGCACTCTTTTTTATGGGGTTTTTCTCAATCTATATTCGCCACTGCTCCGACAGCTCCTCCACCCACGGTACCGCGGTGGGTCGGGGGATTGGCTCGATACGACGGTCGCGTCGAGCCCCACGTGGGCTCGACCCGGAAGTTATCGAGAGCTTCCCGACTTTCGACTACGCGTCTGTTAAGTCCGCGAAGTTCGGAAAAGGCGCGCTTGAATGCGCGGTTTGTCTCACGGAGTTCGAGGATGATGATGTTTTGCGACTCATACCTAAGTGTGACCACGTGTTTCATCCTGATTGCATAGATGCTTGGCTTGTGGGCCATACTACTTGTCCCGTTTGCCGTTGCAACCTAGCTGATGTGGCTGACATTGGAGTTGATCAAGTTCAGGTAAACCCGAACGACGTCGTTGTAGAGGTAGTAGACGAAGTAAGGGATGAAGATCACAATGAAAATAACAATAACGAAGGAAATGAATCAATGGAGCAGCCTTTACATGGGAGAATGGGTAGGAGCCGTACGATGAGGAACCTTTCATTTGGACGGCCGAGATGGTTGGGAAGATTTGCGCGGTCATTTTCAACAGGACACGTGGCGGTAAAACAGTGGGAGGATATGGAGAGGTTTACGCTAAGATTACCGGCAGAAGTACGGAAGCAAATAGTGAGTGGTAAGCTAGAGAGGACCACTAGTTTGTTAGTCCTCCCTAGAGAAACATCCTCAAGACGAGGTTACCGAACCGGGTTCGGTGAAGGGAGTAGTAGGGGCCGGTTCGGTAGTGTCCGTTCAGACCGACCAAATCTTGGTCGGTCTGACCGGTGGGTTTTTACATTAGCGCCGCCCTTTTTTACCAGGGCGCCGTCGGTAAAATCACCTAGGGGTGTTGGTACTACTAGTACTACACCTACTAGTCGAGGTGGTTCTTTGCGTGGTTCTGTTCGTGAGAATGTAACAACAACTACTACTACAAGAAGAGAAGGCTCTTTGCGTGGTGCTATGCAAGCTGAGTTGACTCATTTACCCGTCTAAGTTAACAAATTTTTACCTGTAAATTATAAAATTATCTTATAGTTTATTAGTTTTACATGCTTTTTAATTTATTTATTTTTACAACTTTGGTGGAGGTAACAATATTCACCATATTTTAAACTTAATTAGGGGAAAATGTGAGAAATTTTTGTTTTGGTTAATTTTGGTAGGGATGTAAATTATTCTATTATACACTCGGTGTATGTAAGGATTAAAGGAAGTTATATTGGATGACATGTAAGATGATGGTGAAGTGCGTGAATGAAACATTTACACGCCACACATCGTCTACACGTATCTATGTTTGGATGTATAATAGGTAAAAAATATGTTGGCCAAATTCCTATGAAAAGGATCAATATTGTACAAAGGCAATTAGGCAAAAGATTGGATGATTAGATTGACAAGTCAAAATTAGAAACAAGTTGGAAGCTTCTTCTTTAAGGGTCTGCTATTGTGTTTGATAATTTTGTATATGATGATTGCAACTTTAGTTGATTGGTCTTTCTTTACTCATATAGTTAGTGGTATTTCCTCAAAAGAAAAAAATATAGTTAGTGGTAAATTGGTCATTTGGTAATTGCAAGGATGATATGGGTCCGATTGATATTTTTAATTCATACTACGTTTATCTTAGCTTTAACTATAAGTTACACTTACATCTACTAATTTATAATCGATATGTTTTTGCCTTATATCTCGCTCCAAGGTCAAAATTTGATACATGTTAAAAATGTTTATATATTTGAATGCATTGTAACAATTGATGTTTACTCGTATTTAAAATTCAATTTTGTCACTGAAATTGAATAGCATGGGGTTGTTATTATATTGTATCATTGTCAAAGTAGATCATTGCCTAGTTCACATTGACTATTCAAATAAACATGGCGGACAACATGATCAATTTGTTAATAAAATTCTTTGTTTACCTATAATTAATTGGTCAAATAATAGATGGCCTTAATTAATCGGACAAAAAGAGGAATATAGCCGGTCCAAATCAATCTATCTTTTTCACTTTTCAAATTCCTTTTTGATTGTTGTTCATTTGTTCTATTGCTACCACCGTTAGCCAAGCATCATACTTTATTTTTGAGAATAATGAAATTTAGGTGTATGTCACATGGACGGTCTAGAATGAGACATAATAATATAAAGATTATGAACAAGTTAATTAGGGATTATTGGAAAATAATTGTAATAATAAATAATTCTAAATATTTTCTGCTATTGTACTACCTCTTTAGTCCTTGGAAAAAAAAGGACAAAAGAAAAGAAAACAAAACCTAAGCTCTTTTTTCTCCCTTTCATTTTCTATGACAAAATGTAAATTATTTTAACTCAAAAAGTAGTAAAACTATTGATATTTATGATAATATATTAATATCACTAAAAAGTTATTCCTTGTATTAAAAAAAAAACAATTAATATAAATTTGAAAAACTAAGAACAAATTAAAAATATCATAACTTGAATATGACCTATCTTATATGTCAATTACATGTTGCAGCCCTAATGTATACAATAATACAATATAATAAAGTTCAAATATGCACCAATGAAGACATGACCTAGGGCCCGTTTTCATTGACTAAAATGAGCCAAACTAAACTGAACTGAACTTATTAGAACTTAACTGAACTGAATATTTTATAAGAGAAGGAAATTAGAAGCTGAACTATACTGAACTTATTAGAGCTGAACTGAACTGAATATTTTATAAGAGAAAAAAATTAAGAGTTGAACTGAACTGAACTTATAAGAGATGAATTGAACTGAACTGAAAATAATCGTATGAGAACAAGCACCTAATCTTATCAAAAGAAGTTTTATTTTTGGATTTATGGAGAATACTAAGTGAGGACATTTATCCAAGTACTATAGATCACGAGTTTGACTACCTACTTCCTTTTTTGTAATGCGTAATGCTCTTGTAGCTATTTTATTGATGATTTAATTTTTTTTTTAAGAAACTCAAAGATGCATGAAAGAGTACAATCAAGGAAATAGAGATAATTTTGTTAAGGGTGGATCTCCTCATTCAAGTGTCTCGCTAGTTCCACTCAAAATGTAACAAGTTTACTCCGCAATTAAGAAGCTACATCTCGGTAGTTGTCATTTAGACCAGGCCCAATTCTCAAATACAAAAAACCATTTATACTGGAGTGGGCTGGACACACATTACCTAAACAAGGCCTTTATTTTGGGTCATCGAATTGCTTATAGGATAAGTTGAAAAGTTATTAACTGACCCAAAATTAAAATTAAGCCCAAAGTTACAGGCCATGAAAATCCTGAAATCAACCCAATTCGAAAAATCCATTAATATGTTGGTCAACCCCATAATTGAGCCAATTAAAAGTAAAACTTGAATATATATGTAAAAGAAGAAGTAGAACATTAACACATTTTCTTTGGTTTTGGTTTTAATTATGACCCATGAATTGGCCGGAATAATACCAAGTAAAGATTAGGTACGGTCTAAAATCTTGTAAAAACCAGTGTGAAACCTAGGGGCTTGTTTGGTATCAGTTTTGGCTTTCAGTTTACTGTTTTTTTGAAAACCAAATACCAAAAACAGGAAACAAGAAAAAGGTGTTTCCACTTTTTTGTTGTCAGTTTTCAAAATTATCATAATTTTAATAAATTTGTTTTGGGTGTTTTTGTCCCTCGGGAGAGTTACAACACGAAGACTGATCCGGGGTGAGCTGTACCTGCAAAACAAACGGAGACACCAGTTGGGTGGTGCTCCGCCTCCGACGCACAAGTTAGAAACTTGAAAGGAGAAAAAGGTGCGGAAATTTAGGTGGGGATCCGCTCGGATTCCAAGCTCAGGATGTCTCTATCAAAGAGTAAAATATGTAATCAAATGGTAAAAAACGTCCCCTCAAAATGAGGGACATCTCCCTATTTATAGGGTCTTTGGGAATTGTGCCCCTGATTAGGTTACTGAACCCTAATCATTGGTGGGCTGCGCCGTTTGGCGGCATTCTCGGGATTTGGGCCTGAAGGCCGCCTTTTCCCTTGATTTCGGGAATGACACGTGTCGAGCAGGGATTGGTCCATTTTAGACCAATCTGGGGCTGACACGTGTCACCTTCTGATTGGGCCACGTGGCAGGGTAAAATTACCCTAAACATTTTCCCCTCACAGATGTGACGTGGCACGCCACGCGGCATCTGTGACACATGTCACGCTCAGGCTGGCGGTAATTTTACCGTTACAGAGTAACCGTTCATCTTCCGGGTAAATTACGAAAATGCCCCCAAATTTACCCTCTATATATAGTCGTTTTACCCTCATAATTTTGTACGTTTACAAAAATTTTCTAGAGAGAAAAACTTCGAGAGAGCAGAAGTCATCCGTTTGAGTCAGGCGCGAGCAAGAAACTTTGTTCTTCCGCAACCCAGCCGGACCCGCCTTCCTTCAGATATCAAATCCAAAGGTACCGTCTCTGTCTCTCTCAGCTCTTTACTTTTTTCACCGCTTGTACATATTTCTTGCAATAAATGGATGCATCACCAACACACACGGCACAGCCTAGGTTAGAGTCCAGCCGGTCACCAGGGACGGCTGAGTCTAGGACTAGGAGTGACGGCTCGGGGTGTTGGGACCACCCTTTGCCATGGATGCCGATCAGTTATGTGTCTGTGCAGGACACCATGGCTCGGACAATGCAGACGGCCACTGATCCGAATTATAGAAGCGAAGGCTCAGGCGGCCAAACGCCTGAGGGAGAATCGTCTGGTCAGGGAGACCAGACGGCTCTGGAGAGATCCCCTCCGCGCGCCCCTTCAACCCCTGCTGACTCTTTCTTGGAAGAGTGTGACCAAGGCGGCGACGAGGCCGCCTCTGCCCCCATGGACCAAAGCGAGGGGGAGACGGAGAGCGACAGCTCCACCTCTACCTCCGAGAGCAGCGATGACTTGCCCCCTCTTCCGGATAGCGAGGAGGAAGAAAGGAAAAAGTGGAGTGAGAAAGACGATCCCTTCAGCATCCACGTTTTCTCCAAGGACCGAATCCAGATGGGGGAGAACTTAGAGAACTTTAAGAAAATGCACCCGCTTGGAGACGGGTATAAGATCCGGGTGCCGCCTGAGCTGGGCACCATCGCTTGGGGGGATGATCAAGAGAACGCCAACAACTATTTTGGCTGTTATGAGGCGGCGTTCAAAGCCGGCCTTCGCTTCCCCCTTCACCGGGCGGTGAAGGCAATTTTGAGAGGCTACGGCCTTGAGTTCTGGCAACTTACCCCCAACTCCTGGACCAACATTCTGGGGTATGTTGCCGCCTGCGAGTTCCAAGGGCTTAACCCCGGCTGGGAGGCCTTTGCAAGCATGCATTATCTTAGCAGAAGCCCAGGCGGCTGGAGGGCGTGGTATACTCTAACCACACAGCCGCAATACATGATGACCTTGGACAAGGTCTCCAAGTTCGATGGCTGGAAGCACAGGTTCTACCTGATGTCAGCCCCAACCAGACGGGAAAATTATGAATTTCGTCTGTACAATAAGAAGCCCGACTTGTTGGGCAGGAAGTGCGCTCTTCCCCGGATCCCAGAGGAAGACTTTGACAAAATAATCGAGGCAGACTTTTTCGGCCTCACAGACGCAACTCTGTCAACTGGGGAAACAATAAAAGTCCCTAAGAATTGGATTCCCAAGAGCTCCTGGTTCAGGGATGAATGTTTCCTAGCCGCCTGCGGGCTAGGGCACATGTTTAATAAACGTATGCGCCTGGGTTCACACCGTCTGTAGCATTTTTCTATCGGAATTGATTTATGATTCTGATCAATTTCTTTCTTTTTGCAGAAGAAGCGCTAAACATGTTGCAGTTGGAGAAAACTCCCAAGCGGTCTTCTGCAACCATCCGCAAAGATCTTGCGGAGAAAGCTGCGGTCGAGCTCAGGGCCAAGGTATTGAGCGCCTGACCCTTTCTTAAGTTTATTTTATAAACTATCTTGCCCAGATACTAACCTTTACTTGTTTATTTTCACAGGGGGGAGAAGTTGGGAAATCGTTTGAGAAGAATCTCAAACAGGCTAGAGAGGAGGCCCCAACCGTTCTCAATAAAATAAAAAAGTCTGCCTCTGCGTCAACTCCTGGCGCCTCAGCCGGGGCTAAGACGATGCGGATAGCGGGGCGACTCGAGAAGGTAGGCGGCAGCGTGTGCCTTGATCTTGTCAACCCCTTATCAGCAGCCGCGAGGTTCACCACGCCTGCAAGCGTTTCCCGCTTGGCCGGCTCTGAAGGTAAGAACCCTTTTGAATCCATGCTTGAGCTGGGGTGGCCTTTACGGGTGAAATCCCACTCCCAACAGACGTCATCCTCAAACGGTCGGCAACAGATAGGTGCTGCCTTAGTTTCGCACTCATCACGTATTGATTGTGGTGCAGATCAATCTCCCCGCTGGCCAGATGTCCAGAAGCACGCCAAGGCCATGCTGGATGCCGTCCGGAAGAGGGATAAGGACAATATCCCTGGGATAGAGACGTTCAATCTTGAACGCATTATATCCCTTCTGGCTGAGGTAAGAAACTTGTCAATTCAATGTTATTTTTTCCAAGTAATTATCCTGCCTGTAATTCTTATACCGCCTGCTTTTTGCAGGCCATGCTGCGGGTGGACGGGCTCAAACGTCCTTATTCCCGCAAACGGGAAGAGGTAAAAAGGGCCAAGAAGTCCTCCATAGACGCTGATAATATTGCTTTCCACTCAACTATCGTAAATGAACTTGAAACTAAAGCAATAATTATGACACAGGCGTCTAAAATCCAGCAGCTGGAGCTAGATCTGAAGGCGGCCGACCAGCGGGCAACGGATGCGGAGACGACCAAGAAGGGGGCGGAGGAGGCCTAGAAGAAGGCAGACGAGAGCGCCAAACAGGCTGATGAGGCGCTCAAGAAGGCCCAGGCGGACCTTGGCAAACTGAAAACCAAGGTTGAGAGGCTGGAGAAGGATGCTGCTCAAGCTCAGAAAAACTTTGCAGCAACCCTGGAGGCGGAGCAAAACCGCCTTGTTGCTGAGAGTGATGCTGACAACGACGCCCGTATGAAGATTGCTTGGGCTGCCTTGTACCCAGATGCTGATTATAGCATCTGGGCAATGGCACACAGCTATGCCGAGTACGTGATGTACTTGAGAGAGCAAGGTGAGCCAGAGCCTTCCTCCTTTGAAGCCTGGCTCAGCAACAGTGAGCCAACCGCGCCTGAGCTTCCTGGTCCTGGTGAAGCGCACCAAATTCCCTCAGATGATGAGGAGAGGGGGAGAACCAGGAGGCTCCGTCTGCAAGCCAGAAGTGACCCCTCAACGGCAGTATGTCAGTCTGCTTTTTTAATTCCTTTTTATTCAGCGGCTGTATGCCAAAACTTGCTTTTTTCCGGCCTGCGTGCCGAGTATTTGTGTTTTTACCGGCTATGGAGCCGGGTTAGTTAACAATTTCTTTCTCCCGGACGGGGTCCGGTTAACATTTGATCCATTACAACCGTTTGGTTGGATGGACTTTTATGAATTACACCGACTAAGTCGGTTTTGATCATTTAGCATTTGAATTTTTGTTTTTTGCAAATTTTAATTCTTGCCTAACTTATCAAAAGCATGCGGCGATTTCTTGCCCAACTAATCAGTAGTCCGGCTGTCCTTGCCCCTGGACGGCTGTGTGATTGGTTTCAATTGGAGCTGGTTGATTGACTTGAAAACGTCTGATGCTGCAAAGAGCATGATATGTTTGTAAGTCAATCAATCACAGTAGTGATTGCCCCAAACCAAGTGCACAGCCGTACACCAACAGGCGTTTCAGTCACTACACATACGGCTTATGCCCGTTTTGGTAGAGATTTTATAGCCATTGAACTCTTGCCCCAATTGGGGTGAGGTGCAATTTTAAAATAAATAACCTAAGTGAGAACTTCAGCCGGTTACCGACTGATGCCTATGGGCATACGGTATTTAGGAACTTATTCGTTCTTCGTAGGTTATTTTGGTCAGACGACTATGAGTTGACTAATTTGGTCGTTCAATTTTTGCCGTCTGCATGGATACGTAGAACCGACAGAATCTGTTCTCTGCGACGATTGCACCCGGAGGGGTGTCGCCGGACGCCTTTGTCCATGTTGGAACAGGCGATTTTATAAAAATAGAAACCATCCGGCCATTTTAGCCTCTGGTCTTGTTTGAGACCGGTTGTGTAGCCACTAAACGTTTTTGTGCTTAGTTTCTTAATCAGTGTTGAATTTACACTAAGTATTGAACTTAGTTTTTTAAGCAAACGAGTTTGTCTGGGTATTACCCAGACGGACAGGCAAATATTTGATCATGCTAAGTATCAAACTTAGTTAGATAAAGGGAGAATCCGTCTGAGTATTACCCAGGCGGATAGTCAAGCAGTTGAATAAATAAAGTATCAAACTTAAATAAACAAGGGATCCGAGCATTACCCAGGCGGATAAACAAATGTAACCTTCACTAAGTATCGAACTTAGTTAGGTAGATGGGGAATCCGCCTGGATATTACCCGGATGGATAATCAAACGATAACTCAGTTTTGCAAATAGAGATTGAATCTTCATTAATTGACTCACTGTTTACAAAAAGTTACATTCTCAGAAGTAGTACTTTTTTAGATTGTCTACATTCCAAGTTCTAGGCAGGCGCCTGCCGTCTGGAGTTTCCAGGCGGTAGGTGCCGTCCCTTACTTCTTCATAGATCCGGTAGGGGCCTCCATTTTTCGTAACACTAAGTCGTCAACTTTCAAAGGACGCTTGTGTACTTTTTTGTTGTAGGCTCTCGTCATTCTCAGACGGTAAATCTCATGACGCAAGGCGGCATTGCCCCTGCGTTCTGGGAGTGAATCCAATGCCAGGAGCATTGCTTCCCAGTTTGCCTCTTCATCATACAGCATGACTCTGAGAGTCGGCTCGTAATGTTTGATGGGCAAGACGGCTTCAGCATCGTAAACCAAGAGAAATGGGGTTTCACCGGTTTCCCCTTTCGCTGTTGTCCGGATGACCCACAGGACATGGATTAATTCTTTTGCCCATAAGCCACCGACTCTTTCTATTTTCTTTTTAATGCCGTCTGAGATGAGTTTGTTGAAAGCTTCAACTTGGCCGTTTGCTTGGGGCTGGCCAACAGATGCGAAATAGCTTGAGATCCCATGATCTCCCAACCAAGTTTTTAGCTGAGGCGTCTCAAACTGAGGACCATTATCAAAAACCATAGACATGGGTACCCCGTACCGGGTGATAATGTTCTTCCAGATGAAGGAAATTACGTCTGAGGTCTTGATGTTTTTAACCGCCTCAGCCTCAACCCACTTGGTGAAGTAATCCACAGCCACTAAGATATAGCGCTTTCCGCTTGGAGCAGGCGTGTAAGGACCTAGAATGTCCATGCCCCATTTTGCAAACGGGATTGGGCTGTGGATGGCCGTCAGATTAGTAGCCGGACGGTGAATGAGTTTGCCAAAATTTTGGCACTTGTCACATTTCTTCACCAACTCCTTGGCGTCCGCCTCAAGAGTGGGCCAAAAGTAATGTCGTCTGGCTCTGACGGCTAGGGACCTGCCGCCTATGTGAGAGGCGCAGAATCCCGAGTGCAAGTCTTTGAGAACTTTTTTCCCCTTTTTGGGGTGACACACTTCAACAAAGGCTTTAGAAACCCCGCCTTGAAGAGTTCTCCATTTTTCAACTCGAATCTTGCAGCTCGCTTTTTCAGGACGGCTGCTTCCTGTGGCGAATCAGGAAGTGTGCCGTCTGAGAGATAGGCCCGGATGCCATCCATCCAGGTAGAGCTTCGGTCCAAAATTCCAACGGGATCCTCATAGATGCTTCTCCTTTCAAGAACTTCCCAGAAGACTGACCGAGGCGTATCATGGCAGGCGGAAGATGCCAGCTTTGACAATGCATCCGCCTGGTTGTTTTCCGACCTAGGCACCTGATTCAGCCGGAAGTCCTCAAGTGCCTTGTTCTCTTCTTTGACTTCCTGAAGATATTTAATCGTAGCCGGATGGGTAGCCTCATAACTTCCCTCATATTGGCTAACAACCAATTGAGAATCAGAGTAGGCGTCAATTTTCATGGCCCCTACCGCCTTACACATGCGTATGCCGGCTAGCAGGGCTTCATATTCCGCCTCATTGTTAGAGGCCTGAAACTTGAAGCGCAGTGCATATTCAAATCTGTCTCCTTCAGGAGACTCATAAATTACGCCTGCACCACAGTCGTTCTTTGTAGAGCTCCCGTCTACGTATACTTTCCAAACCTGATCAAGATTATCCGGAGCCACCGGACGAGTCATTTCCACAATGAAGTCAGCAAACGCCTGACCTTTCACTGCCTTTCTTGGTTCGTAAGTGATTTCAAGGCTGTGCATTTCAATAGCCCATTTCAACATTCTCCCGGATGAGTCCAAGGTAGACATTGGCCGCTTGAGTGGCTGGTCCGTGTAAATCACCACCGGATGTGCCAAAAAGTAAGGCTTCAATTTTTTGAATGCCATATACAGAGAAAGGCCAAATTTTTCAACCATGGGGTACCGGAGTTCAGCATTTTTAAGAACATGGCTAATGAAGTAAACCGGGAGCTGCACGCCGTCTCGCTCAGCAAGGAGAACGGCACTGAGGGCATGGTCTGAGACGGCTAAATACATGTACAACGTCTCCCTAGGCAAAGGATTGACCAACCTAGGCAGAGAATGTAAATGCTCTTTCAACCTCTGGAACGCCGCCTCAGCATCATCCCCCCATTCAAATCTGGTCTTCTTCCTGATTGCTTGGAAGAAGTAGAGGCATTTGTCACCTGACCGGCTGAGGAACCTCCCCAGGGCGGCCATACAACCGGTGAGTCTCTGAACTTCCTTAACAGAGCGGGGTGACTTCATGTCAATCACCGCCTGTATCTTTTCGGGGTTAGCCTCTATTCCCCTTTGATCAATCAGGAATCCGAGAAACTTCCCAGACTCAACACCAAAGACGCATTTCTTAGGATTTAACATAACCTTATGCCGCCTGAGGGTGGTGGATGTTTCTCGGAGATCAGCAAGGTGATCCGTCTGCAGCTTGGATTTGACTATCATGTCATCAATGTACGCCTCCACATTCCTCCCAATCTGATTAATGAAGACCGTATTAATCATCCGTTGGAAAGTGGCAGGCGCATTTTTCAAGCCAAACGGCATCACAGTATAACAGAATAGCCCCTGATCAGTGACGAAGGCCGTCTTCTCTTGATCCTTTTTCCACAAGGGTATTTGATGGAAGCCGGAGTAGGCATCCATAAAACTCATCAAGGCGTGGCCGGCCGTAGAATCGACCAGACTGTCGATCTTTGGAAGCGGGTAACTGTCCTTTGGACACGCTTTGTTGAGGTCTGTGTAATCAACACACATGCGCCAGGTCCCATTCGGTTTCTTAACAAGGACCACATTGGCCACCCAGTCGGGGAAATTACAAGGCCGAATGAACCTGGCGTCCAGCAGCTTTTTGACTTTGGCAGCTGCCGCCTGACTTCTTTCCTCGCCGTGATTTCTTTTCTTTTGTCGGATGGGCTTCTTTTTGGGGTCCACGGCGAGCTTGTGGACATCAAGATCCGGGCTGACGCCTGACATCTCTTCCACTTCAAAGGCAAAAATGTCTTTGAATTCTTTTAGCAGAAGGTGCAAGCTTGCACCTAAGGTAGCATGAGCAACCGTCCCAACCTTAACAGTACGTTCTGGACGGCTGTCATCCAGAACGAGATCAATGCTTTCGCCAGCCGGTTGGGGACGGAGCTCATCTAACCGTTCACCGGTCAATGATTGCTATTTTTTCTCTTTTTTCACCTCTACTAGCAGAGGAGCCTTTCTTTTCTTTCCGGCTGCTGGTGGGGCAGGAGCTGGGTCGGCATCCTTGACATTGCCAAGGTCTACTGGTTCCTGACCGCCTGGGGCCACGGTATCTCGGACGGCTGAGAGATAACACACTCGGGCCGTCTTCTGATCCCCATTCAAGGAACCAACAGAACCATCATCCCTCTCATACTTGATGAGCATGAGGGAAGGGATGATTACTGCCTTGGCTACGTTGAGGGTTGGCCTACCAAGAATGATGTTATAGGCGGTCAACTCCTTAACGACCAAGAATCTGACGAAAATATGTCGTCCCTGGCCTTTCTCTCCCAGCCGGATGGGTAAGTCAATTCTCCCGGCTGGGTAGACCATCCCACCCCCAAAACCAACCAAGGGGTGGGTGACCGAATGCATGCTGCTGACGTTGTATTTCAACTTTTGCAGGCACCGGAGACTGATGATGTCTGATGAGCTGCCGATGTCTATAGGGATCCGTCCAACCAGCTGATTGGCAACCTTACATTCAATGACCACCGGGTCATCATGCGGGCGGCGAACGCTGCCCCTATCCTTCTCAGTGATCAAGACGTCTGGGAAGGAGGAGTTGGCTTCCGCCTGTTCATCATCATCTTTGTCCAGTTTTCGAAGATGGCTCTTGGTGGCTCGGATGGTAGGGCCACCACATGAGAACCCGCCTGATATAGTGTAGACCGGCTCCTTATCGGTATCCGAGCTACTAGCAGGCTGGGGGGTAGTCTTGGAGGACTGACCCTTGTTTTTCTTTTTTGCCCCGGCTGGGGACTTAGAAATGTAGGACTTCAACAACCTTTTGTCACCCAGACGGTCCAACGTACGCTGAAGACTGAAACAGTCGTTGGTGTCATGGCCTACCTCCTCATGGAACTGACAAAATTTATTCTTGTTCCGTGTCTGGACAGAACTCTTCATAGGATTCGGCTTCTCAATGGACAACCGGTCCTTTACCTCCATGAAGATGGAGTTGCAGTCTTTATTAAACTCGTACTTGGGGACGTACGGTTCAAATTCTTTCTTTTTCTTCTGGGACGGCTGGTCAGAGTCAGTAACCGCCCAGACTTCTTTTCTTTTCTTGCTCTCTTCTTTGTTGTTAGCCGGCTGAGCTGACTGGCTGTCTTTCTGTTTGTCAGACTTCTTGGAGTCCGACTGGCTACCAGGCTAGCAGAGGTCGGTAGCTTGAATGTAGCTTTCCGCCTCCCTCAGGGCCGCCTGTAGGGTGAAAGCCCCTTTTCTGACTAGGTCGAACTTAAAGATCGACCCGTCTCTCAGACCTTTAAAAAAATCTGTAAAGGCTACCTCATCGGATAGCCCCTGAATCTGAATTCTGATCAGGTTGAACTGCATGACATATGAGCGCAGCCCTTCTCTCTCTCCCTGCTTAACAGTGCTCAAATCAAGGCTTGTTTTCTTAGCAGGGATGTTCATTGAGAAGTTGGAAGCAAACAGGAAGGCAAGCTTCATGAAGCTATCTATGGACCCGACTGGCAGATTGCCAAACCAATGTTGGGCAATGCCCTTCAATGTAGCCGGGAAGCATCGACACCAAGTGGCATCGTCCAACCCCTGCAGATACATGAGGTTGGTGTAAGTCGTGAGGTGATCTTCCGGATTGGTGGTACCATCATAGGTACCAACCAACACATTCTTAACCTTGGTCGGCTGTGCCGCCTCGGTTATCTCCCGAGTGAGCGCAGAAGGTTGTTCACCCAGGCGCAGCAGACGAAACTGCCAGTCCAATGGCTAGACATTTGGATATGCCGCCTGACCCCCAAAGAAGGTCGGCTGCATGAAGTGAGGAGGATACTGTCCGTAAGCCTGAGTAGGCACATACGGTACATTTCCAATCATATGAGGGCCAGAATGGACGGTATTACCGCATGTCTGACTCTCATGCAAGGAGGGTGCACTCCCTGCAGAAATATTGTTGAAGCTGTCTGGAAAGTTCGACGTTGAAGCCGACTCAGACAGCGATTGATTTCTCTTCCGGTTGATGATCTCCCGGGCATCGAGAGTTGATTTTTTACTTCTCACCGGCTGATGAGGCCGGCGAGGGTTATTGGTGTTCCCCCTAGGAAGGAGAATTTTCGACCAATCGATGGTCCCGACTGCCTTCTCCTTTGGGTGAGGAGTGGGCTACCGGTTTCTGACTGACTTCCCCTTCTCTGGAGGAGTCTTCTTCGCCGACTGACCTTTACTTGGGCCAGCCTGGCTTTTGGTGATCAGCTTTGTAATTTCACCCTTGAAACTTGTCATGAACCTCATGAGTTCATCTCGGGTGACAGGGGCCGATCCAGCTACCGTTTGGGTTGCCCCTTCCGGCTGCCCAGTAGGTCTGCTCGGACCCGCCTGGGAGGCGCCCCGCTCCAGAGTCTCTCTGGGCCGGATGCGCTTGACTATGAGAGAGCCGTCCTCGGCTGTAGAGGTTTCGACTTGAGGATCCTCATCCTCCTCATGGTCTGTAAAGACTTCTGGGTCTTCGCCCAGACGGTTAGGGGGTGGTACAGACTCTTGAACCATCTTCGAGGTACTCTCCCCACAGACGGCGCCAAATGTTTTGGGTGTTTTTGTCCCTCGGGAGAGTTACAACACGAAGACTGATCCGGGGTGAGCTGTACCTGCAAAACAAACGGAGACACCAGTTGAGTGGTGCTCCGCCTCCGACGCACAAGTTAGAAACTTGAAGGGAGAAAAAGGTGCGGAAATTTAGGTGGGGATCCGCTTGGATTCCAAGCTCAGGATGTCTCTATCAAAGTGTAAAATATGTAATCAAATGGTAAAAAACGTCCCCTCAAAATGAGGGACATCTCCCTATTTATAGGGTCTTTGGGAATTGTGCCCCTGATTAGGTTACTGAACCCTAATCATTGGTGGGTTGCGCCGTTTGGCGGCATTCTCGGGATTTGGGCCTGAAGGCCGCCTTTTCCCTTGATTTCGGGAATGACACGTGTCGAGCAGGGATTGGTCCATTTTAGACCAATCTGGGGCTGACACGTGTCACCTTCTGATTGGGCCACGTGGCAGGGTAAAATTACCCTAAACAAAATTTATATAATTTTTGATTCATTATGGGACACATATCATATACTTTTAGAAAACAAAAAACCAAAAAACAGAAAACTACAACAATGCCAAACGAACCCTATACTTTTGATTCGGTCCGGGTTTAGTCCTAGCTTAATCTGTCCGGTATTCGGTTCTTAAAATTCTAATTTTCGGCCGGTTCGGCCTTGAACCGAAAAACAGCCCTACTTGCATTGTTGAAAATTTCTAGTGTAATAAGCCAATTTTACTAGATAAGAGTACAAAATTATCTATTTTTTTTTTTAAAAAAAATCTTCTATCTTTATTTTAATTTATGGATAATGAATAATGTGTATCCCTTAGAATTACATCTAATATTACATACCTTTTATAAAATGAGCTCAATTTGGAATTGTATTATAAATCACATGTCAGACATTGAATTATTGGTAATATTTACTTAATGTTTCTACATTTGGCTCCTTGAAAGAATCTCTTACAATTTAAATAGGGGTACAAAATTAATAAAAAAAAAATTATAAAAAAAAAGACGACTTTACAAGTCCAATGGAAATTTTGATCACTAATTTTTGTACATCATTGCTTCACTTAAAGTTTATAGTTGGTGTTGCTAATTAATTAACGCACCCTACCTATAGTTGGTGTTGTTCCAACAACTGATTGTGCCCCCTCTTTGTTATTTTAGAGATCTGACCTTAAAATAAGGTTGTACTCCACTTTGACTTAGAGCTTAATTAAACCTTCAGCATTATTCTAATCAGAGTATGACTTTATTTGTATTGTATATTTGTATCTTTTGGTTGTTGTGTTGTGGCCTGTGGGTGGGCAGCCAGCTCTTTTATTTCATTGTCCATTCTTGTCCTCATCCTTATATTCTCTCTTTATATACTTAAAAAATATTACTAAGTATGTGTTTAATAATGGAACCCCTCTCATTTCAGCCAACATGCTAATGATATACGGAGTATAATATTCATGCCAAAATATTTTGCTATTTCTAAAAGCAACTAGGATGTTGATTTTTTTCTCTCAAAAAAAAAAAAAAAAAAAAAGGTTGTTGATTTTTTAAAAGTAAGGAAAAGGATTTGATGTATATATTTTCAAGGTAAAACGTCCATAGAGCCTAACCTCCTAACTTGGATCGTGGTTACTTATGTAACTCGTTCCTGTGGCCTAATGAGCCCTTCTCCTTATCTATAATTATAAAATAAAATAATAATTAAAAAAGAACATATACTTTATAGTCTGTACTATGGGTCTTTATTATCACCCAAACTAAGTTCTAAAGTCAATCTACAATAATCGTCTCTTATACCTAAATTTCCCACTTTATTCTCTGATCATAAGAGCTATAACATAGATGCTTTCATCCAAACGTTTCCTTTCTCCTATTTATGCAATTCCCCTCAAATATAATGCCGTTGACTATCAACCATGAAAAAAACCTTCATCATTTTCATCTTCTACATCCTCATGCTCATCCTAAGTCAACGTGTTCAAGCTCACTCTAGTCCACCTGAGCTCGAACCAGACTCACAAAGTCGCGAAGAATCTAGGCAACCCAAGGAGATAATCATCGTCGCTGTGATCTCAATCATCTTGTTTATAGCATTTTATTGCATATATCTTTGTTGTTGCATAGATGACCATATAGTCAATATTGGCAATTGGAGTCGCTGGACACCTATAAACTTCGTAGGATCATTTAGGCATTCGGCTAAGGTCTCGTATGGACTCGATCCAACCGTAGTCAAGAGCTTCCCAACGTTCGAGTATGAGGCAGTAAAGTCGAAAATGATCGGAAAAAACACGCTAGAATGCGCAGTTTGTCTAATGGAATACAACGATATAGACGTGTTACGTTTAATACCTAAATGTGACCATGTTTTTCATGCCGAATGTGTTGATGATTGGCTAGTAAATCACGCTACTTGCCCCGTGTGCCGGTTCAACCTCACAAATGCCGACTTGTGGGAGTATGACATGTCACAAGATGATACGATTGTAGAAGTCGGAGATCGTGGCAACGACAATGACAACAACCAAAGGGTGGTCAAGGACATATCGTTATCGAGGTCGTTATCGACAGGACATATGGATAGGTTTACGTTACGGTTGCCTAGGGAGGTATGGAAGCAAATTATGATGAATGGTAATAAATTGGAAGGGAATATTAATTTGTGGGTTAAAAGTGGAGAAAGTAGCACAAAGGCTGGTTATAGAGAAGGGATTATTGTTGAAGGAAGTAGTAGAAGTAAATCTGAGAGGTTTGTAAGAAATAATGCTAAGGTTTTTTCATTTCGAAAACATTTTACGAGCAAAGAAACTTCTTCTATTAGTGTTGTTCCGATTGAAGCAAATCAGTTGCCCGTTTGAGTCTTTGAGGTTGTGCATAACTTGTAAATACTCTAACATTGACAAAGGAATTTTTTATTTTTATTTTTTTATGATTTAATTTGGTCTAGTTAATATTCTTCTTCATGCTTTTATTTTTCTTTTCATTTTGATCTTGTTTGTTTTGTCTAGTTTGAATGAAATTTAGTTTGTATTAATCATTGGCTGCTAGTACTTGTATATGAATTGTATCCGCGCATTATGAGATGATGTAACATTCGGGGTCTACATATGTACTATGCTTTAATTTGATGCTCCTATGTCCTATTAATTTGTTCTTGCAATCTCGTTCGACATGGTACATTGGTGGCCGGAGGAGGGGGCGGAAGCGGTGAGGGTGGAATATAGGTGGTGGTGATGGGGTTTGAGGTATCATGTTTTAGTAAGGAACGAAGAGGGGTATAATATGGATCGAGGAAGTAGATTGGTTAGGCATAGATGTTGAGAGGTTGGTGATTTGTCTAACAAATGAAATATTTAAGGATGCTTGTGAATTATAGTTTAAGTAGGAGTATTTTTTTTTTTTTTTTTAGATTTTAACCCGCATATTAATTATCTAACATAACAATACATTGATTGCGGAGTTAAACTTAAAACACGTGACACATAAGTATACACAATAAATTAAAAAAAGGTAAATTTTTCAATATTTTCTCCAAAACTAGAACCATCATGACATCATATCACCACCGCCTTTTTAAACTAGTCTACCACAAAAATTACAAAATTATCCTTTGTAGAATTGAAATTGCTCCGGCCGGAATTTACTAAACTATAATTTACAAAATCAATTGAGAAATTAAAATTTTCCTCTACACCATGACCACCACTACCGCCTTATCAATCTTTGTAGAAATTGAAATTGCTCCAATCCCCAATCTTCTAAACCCGTCTTGATCAATCAAGAATATCAACTACAAAAAATTAAAAAAATTTAGCACACATTCATATTCAAACCCTAACCAATTCAATTAAATAACTCACATTCTAGAATGGTGCCGTCATCATCCCCAACCTCGGATTTTCGCGAATATTGATTGAAACTTCAGCCCTAGTAGGCATTTCTTGTGGACGACCATCTCCGGCGCTCATTAAATTAGCCTGGCAGAAGGGACACGTACCACGAAACCGCAACCAAGTATCAATACAATCCGCGTGAAATACGTGGCCACACTTAGGCAACCGCAATATTTCATTCTTCTCAAACACCCCTAGGCACACCACACACTCACCCGTCATCCTAACTTTTGTATCTATATCTGTATCTATATCCATGTCGTCGTAAGAAAACTTTGGGAAGGTCTCTATGACCGAATTTTCGAGGCCTCGAGATATCGAGGGGCTCATAGAAATATTGGAATTCAGATTGAAAATCCAATAGCAACGACACATGATGGTGTAAATTAATACAATTGAGATGACACACACTATAACGTACATACTGATGAACATGACTAACGCAACAGTTGATGATGCATCCATCAATTTTTTTTTTTTTTTTTTAATTTTTTTTTTTTTTTGGTGGTGCTTAGCTTTCTCTAGTATTCTCAAAACCTCAATTTTTGGAAACTTTATATTATGTTTTAATTATTGTTCTAGTCTTTTCTGTAAATTATTGTTGAGATCATCATGTCATTTATGTTTGATACTCCGTATATAAGATTGTGATTATTAAGGAAATACGAGTAATAACATTGAAATGAATATCATGCTTGATATTAGCTGGAATCCTTCTCTCTAATAACACATTGGCTAACATATATAGTAACCCGGGAGTGTTACAAAAGCAATAGCCTTAAGTAAGCGCGTTATAGGATTATATACTAACGCGTTACACATCATCCATTGTTTAAATGTTGCAACAATTATCATGTTACGGAGTATGTCGTTTCTCTTTAATGAAATCAAACTAATTCATCATTTACACAGCAAATTAAATACTCAACATACATTCATTGGCATTTAATTTTGGTTCTTTAATTATTCACATGAGTTTTGCTGGTAAGTTACATATATAATTTATATAGTCCATTATTTCACATTTAAGTCACTTTTGTTATTTCTTTGTCTCCCCTGTGTTACATATATTTACAAAATATTTTTTTGTTTAATTTTAGTTGATACAAATTTAATAAGACTCCGCATGAATATATTGTATTTCTTAATGTTAAATCACAATAATGAGTCAAAATAACTTATGTGATTAGTGCCGAAAGTCCAAAAAACACGTATTAGCTAAAAAGAGACGGAGAAAATATGACATTTTTATAAAAAAGCAAAGGTTAACAAAATACTAGTTTCATTTCCTCAAAAAAACAAAAATTATTAGTTTCATTATGATTTGGGTGGTCAATTGTACAATTTGTGGAGGCAATCCTAAAGGCTCACGTTGAGGCATTTGTTAAATGCTTAGCATGACATTTTGGTAAACATCGGAAAATTTAGATCGAGAGGTATTATTGGGACATAGCACTCTCAGTGGTGCTTAAAAAAGTTCCTACGTATAAATCTCCCAATTGAGTGATACATTCAATTAGAGTGAGTTGCACACCAGTTTTCTCACTAATCTCTCTTTCCACATGAATGTAGTCTGTCCAAAAATTTGGGCGAGTCAAACTAACGATGAGTTAAAGGGAAATGATTTTGGCACACCTCTATGTGAGAGCACAATTTTATATGCTCTTCTCATATGTAGGTGTGCCAAAATCAATTTCCAAAGTTAAATATATCTGACAATAATAGAATTTTTTTTTTTTTACTATTTTACCTTTGATAGTAATTTGTTTTTTGGTGTTTAGAGAGCCACGTTGACAGGAGTGAGAATCGATCCCAAAATCTCCTACAATCGGAAGGAAAGCTTTAACCACTTGAGTTATTCCTCACTCTCTTGTTAGTCATGATTGGGTGAAATAGGAGGGTAACAGTTGATGAGGTAATAATTATGGGCTTTTGCTTATGCTTGGATTGGGGTAAATAAGTTAGGCCCGTAAATTTTCCCCCAAAATGAGAGAAATGCATTACCCTAGCACTCACCCCCCCGGTAACTATTCACCTGACAATTATTCACCCAATACAACTCATCATCATCCTCTTCAATAACTCAACCACCATTCATTTTTTTTTTCCATGGCTAGATCTATCTTCCATTATTCCGGGTATACATGTCATCACAAATATTATTCAATTTTACTTTGACCTTCTATTTTATTTAAAATGATGCTGCGAATGTAAAACCAAAAAAAAATTGTTGAACAAGGTGAATTGCCTTGTAACCATTACCTTCATACCAAACCATTAAAAATATTAGCCCTGAAAAAAGTGTCCCCCTAAATTAGTCCCTTGTAATTATTCTTCTCATAAAATCTACCCCTTAATTATTAATATGAATCCAGGCAACCCCTTATTGTGCATATATAGTTATTTAGTATTTCAAAATCCAGGTTCCTTACAACGATATATAGGATTTGACTTCAGTGTCAATCTAAGAGAGTGAAAAGCATAGGTCTTGTATTTTTATTTGATTGAAGAATTGATCAATTGAAGATGTCAATTTGGTTATTATATGGCTAGTCACACTCAAAAAGTCGGAAGCACACAAATAAAAATGGCAATATGATAATTCAGAGCATATTGCTTAGCTGTACTTAGTATAGTTCTTATCCTATAAAATTTTGTAGAACTGTAGATGCCCATATTGGTGAACCTTACAAATTATATAGGTATTTCGTAATTGACATCAACAATATAATACGTGTAATGTCGCTTGTATTGAGTATATATAACAAACTACCTCTATTAATTTTTATGTGTAATTTTGGGATAATATTTGAGATATAAAATATTCACTACAACAAAATAAAGCAAAGGTAACAGTGAAAAATCATCGTCTAATATAAAAAAAGTGTTGCCTTGTAGCTAAGGCAACACATATGAGGCGTAGTATATGCCCCCGTTGTCTATTCATAAAGCAACACATTTTTATCCAAAGGAAACAAATTTGAAGACCAAGGTAAAATAATATATAAGGCAACACTTTTACAAAGACAACAAATGAAAAATGTTGCCATCTAAGGAGACAATTAAAAAATGTTTCTAAATGTTGCCACTCCCAAGCATTTAGTAGGTTGTAGGGCTCGAATTTGTGACCTCAAAGTCACCTTAAAAACAATATCTTAAATTATGTTTTCTTTTTAATATAAATGTTGCCCGTAGATGGCAACATAGATATTAATGTTACATTTTCAAGCAATAGTTTTGTTATTGTTATCTTTTCATGCAACAATTATTATATTTGTTGTCTTAGACTAGAAAAAGGTAACACTTTAAGCGACTGTAGCATTATATATTCTAGAGCAACACTTTTTTATCTGTTACTTTAGTTCAAGGTAACAAATAAATATTGTTGCTTTAGATTACTAAGAGTATCATTTCTGTAAGTGTTGCAATCTTAAGTGTTGTCTATTCTCATTTTTTTTGTAGTGATTCTAAAGTTGCATATAAAAATTAACGGAGGTAGTATATACTTCTATGCATAATAAGATTTCTCTTAAATATATAACGATTATGTCATGTCACTATGAAACCATTTTATTATAATATCGGAAAATAAGAGGAAGTTTGGAAATTTAATTAAACAATGTTTTAAAATATTGTTTAATTAATTTATGGGTAATTACTTGGTTGCATCATATAGCATATACAACAGTTACACATATATTATGATATTTTCTAATTTCTATATATTTATGTACACATATACTAGTAATATTCATGTAGTCAATTCTTGATAATATCAATTTATTTTTTATATTATAAGAACAAATTATTTACTAATTCCCAATTATACTTAAGGCCGACCATACTAAAAAGACAGGATTACTCATATTCTATGTTGCCACGATCGATATTATGGTACCTTAGCTTTCTCTTGACTAAGTAATCTTGTTTCACTATCTTCAATTATTATAACAACAAAATTACTCGTATTAGCTTACCCTTGCTAAATTCCTACCTCTATTTGCTCTTCTTTGTCTTCATTTTCTCTTCTTAGATGTAAATTCTCATTAATTTCTGAAGTTCTCTACTTCGGAATGACTATCCTTACTCTTTCTTCCATCTTTATGTTACTCCTCTTGAGCCAACCCACTCGAGCTCAGATGGGCGAGCCCGATTCTAACTCGGACTCGCCCTATGATGTACATAATTCCCATCCATCCATTTTATCAATTATCATTAACCTTGTGGCTGTTTTCTTTTTTATTGGAATTTTCGGGTTTTTGATCCGGTTTTGTACCACGGACACGTCCACTGACAACAATGTTGTCACACGGTCTAGTTCGTTAAGGCGATCGCGTGGGCTAGACGAGGAAGTCATCGAGGGCTTCCCGGTTTTGGACTACGCGGCTGTTAAGGCCGCGAAGATAGGGAAAGAGGCGCTTGAATGCGCCGTATGTCTTATGGAATTCGAGGACGACGACACTTTACGTTTGATACCAAGGTGTGACCATGTGTTTCATCCTGAATGTATTGATGCATGGCTTTTAGGTCACACCACTTGTCCCGTTTGTCGTTGTAACCTTGCTGAAAAAGTTGATAACGACGTCGTTCTAGAACAATCTCTAGTAAACGAAGTCGTTATACAGGTGGATGAAGTAAGAGAGAGTAATAATAACGACCATCAGAATAACGAAGAAAATAATTCGATGAATCGACCGCCTTTACATGGACGAATAAGGAGGAGCCGTACGATGATGAGGAGCCTATCATTTGGACGGCCAAGATGGTTTAGTAAATTGGTAAGATCGTTATCGACTGGACACGTGGAGGTAAAACAATTGGAGAATACGGAAAGATTTACCCTAAGATTACCGGATGAAGTAAGGAAACAAATAATGAGCGGAAAGTTGCAAAAGAGAAATAGTACAAGAGGGTTGTTTGGTAGTCTTAGAGGTCGAGCTAGCCGGTCCGGGCAGTGGGGGTTTTCGTTGACACCGCCTTTTTTAACTCCAGCCCGGTCTTTGAAGTCTGTTGATGGTGAGGCCACTAGACCAACTCGCATCCGAGCTAGCTCTTTGGGTGGTTGTTCTAATAGCCTAGAGAATGTAATAAGTACAAGTCGTGAAGTTTCTTTGTGTAATGATATACAAGCCGAGTTGACTCAATTGCCTGTCTAAGCTAGAAATTAATTTGAGCTAGAGGGATCTTGGTTTTGAATAGTAGTCCAAGTACATTTTTACATTGTTGGTAATGCCATGTACATTCTTATTTTTGCTTACCAAAAAAAAAAAAAAAAAAAAAAAAATGGTACTTTGTTTATATATATATCTAAGGAATATGTTATTTTTGATGTTTTGGTGGTTGAGTTATTCAAAAAGACATCATGAAGAAATAAAAGAGAAAATCTTCATATTCAAAATCTTCATCTTATTTTGTATGGAATAGAACTAATAAGACCAAAGGATAGAGTATACAAGTATATAAGCTCTTCAACAAATACACGTTTATTACATACGTAGTATATGTTTTATGTATGTCTCACCGAAGTCATTCGTCAATTCATTGTCTAAGAATACCGATAATTCTCAAAACAAAAAATACCAATAATTCTTCGTGTTTTATATAACGAAGGAACGACATTAGGAAATCTAGCAATTTGATATACCTGTACTATACACCGGCCTAATTGTAACCGCGTTTTTCATGCTGATAACGTTGATACATGGCTCACAAGTCACAACTCTAACATTATTATCTGAGGGATCACAAGTCACAAACGATCAGGGGCGGAAGATAGTAGGGGCCAAAGGGGGCCAAGGCCCCCCTCAAGTGAATTGCTTTACATTGGTAATATTTGGATTTTAGTACAAGTAAAAGTATAAAAAATTCATGTGGCCCCCGCCAAACAAATAAAAAAAATTAATACAAAACCAAACTCACACTTTATGTACTAATATTAACGCATGTGATGAGTTTGGTACTTGATATTTCTAGATTCTACTATATTATATTGTTAGATAAGACAAAATATAAATATTGCAACTAAATAAAAATAAAAAATAAAAGAATTATCTAATAAAAAAATAACAACTTGCAAACATTACAATTCACTTCAACACAAAATTACAAAAGGAAAGCAGTGAAAACCCCCAAAGTGACGAAACAAACAGTACATATCACCATTGAAGTTTCTTGCTTGCTGTTGTTGATTTTCCTTAATTCAGGTAATTTAATTATCAATTTCTACTTAATCTTGTTTGTTTACTTCAATTTTCATATTAATTACAGGTTTAGTGTGTTGAATAAATAGTTAGAGTGAGATTTTGAATTAGAAATTTTGGGGTTTAATACTCTAATTGTATATGTAAATCAGTAAATGTGTAAATCCAAACAATTATATGAAAATTGTGAATAATTAGAATAATTAATACAATTGCAATTATACTTGATATATTGCCCAATAATCATTAGATTTGATTATGCTTTTTTTGCTGTTAATTTTTGTAATTTAGGAATGACAAAGAGGACTATCACTTCTTATTTTCTTCCACAAAAAAAGGGCAGGGGTGATGAAGATATACCTGTTGTTGAGCCAAATCAGCCAATTATCATTGATAATGAAGAAGTCGAACGTAATATTAATAATGACAATGTTGATGAGCAAATGCCTAATGAAGAAGGTATTGGTCTTGATTTTTTAATGCGTGATCCTGGGTTGCGTAAGCAAATTGAGACATATGATTCAGATGAAAAAGATTTGATTAGGAGATCTTACATTGATTTTGGGCCATATCAACCTAAACTTGATAATTATCCATACTCTGATTCCGAAAAACACCCACGTAGGTTCCAAAAAAGTTGGTTTGTGAAGTTTCCTTGGTTAGAGTATTCTCCCACAATGGATGCTGCTTATTGTTTCTATTGCTTTCTTTTTGCTAAAAAGCCTCTTGGAAGATGTGGTTCGGATACATTCACAGTGAAGGGCTTTAAAAATTGGAAGAAAGTAAATAATGGGAAGGATTGTGCATTTTTGTGTCACATGGGGAAAGATTCCAATTCTGCTCATAACTTTTCAACAAAGTGTTATTTTAATCTCAAAAATCAATCCGCTCACATTGAGAAAGTAGTAGAGAAAGTAACTGCAGAGGAGATTGTCAAGAATCGTTTACGCCTTAAGACATCAATAGATGCTGTTAAATGGTTAACTTTCCAAGCTTGTGCATTTAGAGGGCATGATGAACGTTCTAGTTCAATTAATCAAGGGAACTTCTTGGAGATGCTAAAACTTTTAGCATCATATAATAAAGATGTTGATTCGGTTATTTTGGATAATGCCCCAAAGAATACCAAATACACTTCTCCACTAATCCAAAAGGAGATTCTACATGTTTATGCAAGAAAAGTGCAAAATAGTATACGTGAGGAAATTGGTGATGCAAAGTTTTGTTTGATTGTTGATGAGTCTAGGGACATTTCTAAGAAAGAACAAATGGCATTAGTAGTGAGATATGTTGATAGAAGTGGATTGGTAAGAGAGCGATTTTTGGATTTGGTCCATGTCAAAGACACTACATCAAAAACATTAAAAAGGGAAATTTGTGCTGTCTTGTCTCATCATAACCTTAACCTTCAAAATATTAGAGGTCAAGGGTATGACGGTGCAAGTAATATGCGTGGAGAGTGGAATGGGTTACAAGCTTTATTTATGAAGGAGTGTCCTTATGCCTATTACATTCATTGTTTGGCACATCAACTACAACTAGCTCTTGTTGCTGCATCTAGGGAAGTGCCACAGATTCATACTTTCTTTCAACAATTGATTTTTGTTGTTAATGTGGTCACTAGCTCTTCAAAGCGACATGACGAGTTACAAGCAACTCAATTGGCTGAAATTGAACATCTAGTTGAGATTGAGGGGCTTGAGACGGGAAAAGGTCTCAATCAAATCGGTACATTACAACGACCAGGTGATACTAGATGGAGCTCGCATTACAAGTCAATATCTAGTTTTTTAAGAATGTATTGTGCTACTCGCTTAGTTCTTGCTAACATAGCTAGTGAAGGAACAACTTATGCTCAGAGAGGAGATGCTCTTAAT
Source organism: Chenopodium quinoa (assembly GCF_001683475.1). NCBI lineage: Eukaryota > Viridiplantae > Streptophyta > Magnoliopsida > Caryophyllales > Amaranthaceae > Chenopodium > Chenopodium quinoa. The sequence goes on along the minus strand of NW_018745024.1, from coordinate 9,844,950 downwards.
GGAGTTAAGTTGTTAATGTCATTTGAATTCGTATTTAACATACATGTTGTGAAGGAGATTATGGCCATCACCGATGGACTTTGTCAAGCACTACAATTGAAGACCCAAGATATTGTAAATGCAATGCATTTAGTTTGCACTACAAAGACATTACTTCAAACTTTAAGGAATGATGGGTGGGAGAGTTTGCTACATAATGTTAAAGTTTTTTGTGAGAAAAATGGTGTTACAGTTCCCGACATGGACTCTCCTTATGTTGATGTGCTTAAATCTATAAGGCAACAATCAAGACAAAAAGACAATATGACAATGGAACATCACTATAGAGTTGATATATTTATGGCTGCTATAGATCGTCAATTGCAAGAGCTAAACGCAAGATTTAGTGAGCGAGCTACTGAACTTCTCATTTTAAGTGCGGCCTTGAATCCAAGAGATGGTTACAAGTCATTCAATATAGAGCATATTTGCAAGCTAGCTCGAGATTTTTATCCTATTGATTTCACAGAACATGAGAAAGATCATTTGAGTTATGAATTGCAACATTATTGGCTTGATATTCCTATTCATCCAGTGTTGAAGAACTTAACTACTCTTGGTGATTTATGTCAAGGATTAGTGACTACAGAAAAAATAAAAGATTATCCTCTTGTTTCAAGGTTAATTCGTCTCGTATTAACTCTTCCAGCATCTACTGCAACAACTGAGAGAGCTTTTTCAGCCATGAAGATAGTGAAAACAAACCTTCGAAGTAAGATGGAGGACGATTTTTTGAAGGACTACTTAATAGTGTATATAGAAAAGGAGATGCCATCATTGATGCTTTTTATATGATGAAAGAGAGACGAGCACAACTAAAATGATATAAGATAAATGATAAGGTATGTTTTTCTTCATGTAGTACTATGGTAATTTTTTTGGAATATGTTCTATAACTCTATATTCATTGCTTATATAAAATATATTTTTGTTGTTGTGATATGTGGATTAATAAATTGATGTATGAAAATGTTCATTATTTTTATCGTCATCGTAGTTCCCTTTACTTTGGCCCCCGTTAAATAAAATTCCTGGTTCCGCCCCTGCAAACGATGCCTTTTAGAATCAGGAGAATTAAAGACAATGAGAAGCAGTCGCAGAATAATGGGAAACCGTCTTTGTTTAGGTGGCAATGCTTGATGAGGATTTGAGGTTATTATCAATGTCGCGTCGTTCTCTACAGGCAGATGGCCTGGTGATCCATTCCAACCTTGGAAGGATATGAAATTATGATAAAGGCATACATTTAGGCTAGATATTAAAAATTCTTGATTGACAAAATTTTATTTATTCTCTGGTATCATACCTATCATTCTATGTGTATTGGCATAATCATTAACCAAACAAAGAAAAATTGAAAAAAATTATTTTCCATGAAAACATTTGGTTAAATAAAACCAGACGAGGTTTAATTCTCTCTTAATTTATAGATACTCAATTTTTTTTTTATTAATTTAACTAACGATCCACTGGTTTATTTAATAACGATCCACTGGGGAGAGTATGGGATAGCTCAAGTGGTTATAACTTCCCTCCCAATTTTAGGAGGTCCTGGATCGACTCTCACCCTCGCCCTTGTGGCTCTCTAAACACCAAAAAAATAACGATCCACTGGTTTATTTAATATCTATCTTTATATGCCTTTTTCAATAATTGAAGGAAGAATTAAATAAAACAACTTTATGCCGTCACATATATAGAATATTATGTGATCTTACTTTATGTGTGCTTAGATGTAGTATCCACACATATGGTAATTATATTAAAACCTTGCTACTTTGCTAGCTATCCTACACTATCATAGAGACAAGATTTTATCAATCAATTTGCTCTTGATAATAATTTTCAATGTATTCATCAAACCTTCAATGAATTACTTAAGATCAAATTGAGTCTTAAGAAGCATACTCATTCCCTAAAGCAAGCAAAGGCTTATACCCGATTTGTTGAAGAAGCACACATTTTAGAACCATGGTGCAATTGGTGTTATTTCCACCATACCCAATCTTCGGTGATTGCCATCAAATGAACTTTCAGCCCTAGTAGGCACTTCTCGGGGAGGAACATCGCTAACCACGACTAAATTAGCTCGACAAAAGGGACAAGTGGCATGGGAACGCAACCAAGTATCAATGCAATCTACATGGAATACATGGCCACACTTAGGCAACAAACGCAACATTTCATTCTCCTCAAACACCCCTAAACATACTACACACTCCCCAGTCATTCTCACTTTCGTACTTATATTTATATCTATATCTATATTTATATCTGTATTCACGGACTTATTCAGATAAGCGAACTTTGGGAAGTTATCATCAATGACAGAAGCCTCAAGACCTTGTTGTGGTTCATGGGAGATTGTGGGCCTCGTAGAGAGGTTGAAATGACCAAAGCAAATTCGATAATAACGATACATAATGGCGTAAATTAGTAGGGCTAAGAGGATACACAAGAAAACGTAGAAGGTGATAAAGTAGGAAATAACCATTGCAGATGAACCATTCATTTTCTTGGTATGGGAGTAAAAATGAAATATCTTTTATGGGCGGCTCACCCCTTTTCTAATATTTTCTTTTAATATAATGGTGATATTTGATTGTTGTTCAACTGAACAAAATAACTTTGACATTAGGTCAATATATACATTGTTACAAGTATATTATTTTCATATACTGCCTCTGCTTCATATTATTTGTAACGATTTGACATAAAATAAAGAGGAAAAATGTCTAATCGTTGTAAATAATATGTAACGGAAGTAGTATAAAGATGATACATTTATGGAAAAATATCATGGTAATAGTATGTAGTATCACATTGATGTCATCATATCATATCACTAGCTAATAAAGTCCCATAGCCAACTCATAAAGCTGCGACACTTGGCATTTTATTACTTCACATTTCATGTTTTCAATGCATAAACATGATACATTAGACGTTAGCTCGTTAAATTGTAATGTTATATTACAAAATTCGTATTCAAATATGCTTCAAAACAAGATCCATTTATGATATGTTAACATTCAAATCCTAGTTTGTCTACGGCTTTGTATGTGGTCGGCGGTGTCCTACCAAGGTTTTAACCTGCAGGATTTTAATGCATATGATACACCATATTCTTGTTTTAAACTTTCATCATCAAAAGCAATAGTGGAACTAGGATTTTAACGTTATATTGGTAGGACACCATCGACCACATACTAACCGACAACAAAATAATCCAATGTAAACACATTTAAATTATAAAATGATATAACCAATTAGCATACACTACCATTAATTAAGAAAGAACTATCATTAATAATGTATTTATCGTTCATGGCACAAGTTATAAACCACGCACCTAACATTTATTAAAGCTTTAAAATCATATCAAATACTTCGTAAAAAAACCCTAGAACCTATTACTTTTGTTAAAGACTTTTTTTGAAAAACTACCTTATATACTTCAAATTTTGTGAAAAACTACCTTATCAAAAAAATTGTTGTAATAAACTACCTTATAAAAACTAAATGTTGTAATTAAGTTGCTATCATGTGATTGATTTACTGATGAAAGAAAAGGGGAATAAGGGGTTATAAAGAAGAGCTATGGAGAAATTGGGTGAAAAAAAGGGAAAAAAAGATTAAAAATGGGTCATTAAACACCTCTTATTCAATGCAATAATCTAGCATAAGGTAACTTCTTACAACATTCAGTGTTGTATAAGGTAATTTCTTGCAACATCTAGTGTTTTATAAGGTAGTATTTTACTTTACAAATTTTTTTTTGGTATTTTTAGTATCTAAAATGTATAAAATAGTTTTTTTTTTACAAAAATTATAATATAAATTGTTTTATATATATCAAATTAATTAGTCATATTCTCATAAAATAGTTTTTTATTTTCAGACTAGATACAATTGTACACCAAAAAAATAGACGATTATTAACATTTAGGGAAAAAAATAAGGTAAAAGTCCTACTCAAACCTACATGCACTAATAGAAAAAATGTTATTTGTAACGCCCTAATAGTAACTGGCGTATGTTATGCTAGTTACGAAAGCATCAACAGTAACCCACTAAGATAATGCTAGTTACAAATTTCATGATATTAGTAACCGGCGTAGTAAATGTCACTTACTAATATGTGGTTTATCATTGTTTGAAGTTTTATTAGTAACTGACTAAATAAATGCCAGTTACAATATTAAGTCAAAGAAACTTTGACTAAAAAGTTTGTAACTAGCTTACAAACGCCAGTTACAAATATTAAGTCAAAGAAACTTTGACCAAAAAATTTGTAACTATCTTACAAACGCTAGTTATAAATAATAAGTTACTACTGTTCTCTATTGTTTATTATCCAAAATTAAAAAATAAATTAATTAATGATATTGTTAAAGAATTTACCGATAGAAAAGTTTTGATTAATAAAAGGAGTAAAAGAGTGAAAGAAGATGGGTGAAATTGTTGTAGTGTTATCATTGTATTCTTACTTCTATGGCATTGTATTTATAGCCATGAGTTACACTAATAATACAATAATTACTCACATAGAGCCATATGAGTTCACAAGTGTTTGGACCTATATGGGCATTCTGTAATCAAATCAATAATTGACATTCACTTATTAGACTTATCTTCTAACACTCCCCCTTGAATGCCACTAAAAATCTTGTTAGGTAAAACTTTATGGGATAAGACCCATAGCCAAAAGAGTACACCAATATTATTGTATTATATGCTTTGGTATACTGCCTCGTTAAAAACCTTGTCAGGAAAAACCCGGTGAGATAAAAACCTGATCGAAGGGAAAAAGAGTGCAGTACATATAATACTCCCCCTGATCTCAGCATAGTTCACGAAGATGTCGCATTCCGATTTTGTGAACTAACCGTTCAAATTTCTTCGAAGGAAGTGATTTGGTGAAAAGGTCGGCAAGATTTTCACAAGACTGAATTTGCTGGATATTTATTTCCTCGTCCTTTTGCAGATCATGTGTGAAGAAAAGTTTTGGGGCAATATGTTTCGTTTGATCTCCTTTAATATATCCTCCAGTTACTTGAGCGATACATGCTGTATTGTCTTCAAAGATGATGGTTGGGTCTTCTGTTATTGCGTTCATTCCACACTCCTTTTGGATATTACTGATCATCGACCTCAGCCACACACATTCCCGTCCTGCTTCATAGAGGGCTATCAACTCTGCATGATTTGATGATGTCGCGGTCAATGTCTGCTTTGTTGATTTCCATGATATTGCAGTGCCGCCATAAGTGAATACATATCCATTTTGTGACTTGGCATTTTGAGGATCTGATAAGTATCCAGCGTCTGCATACCCAATGAGAGCAGCATTTTGTTTTGGTTGGTAATATAAACCAAGGTCTTGTGTCCCTCGTAGGTACCGGAGTAAGTGTCGAACTCCCTTCCAATGCCTATATGTTGGTGCATTGTTGTACCTGGCTAACAAATTCACAGAGAAAGCTATGTCGGGTCTAGTATTGTTAGCTAAGTACATTAAGGCTCCAATTGCACTTAAGTATGGTACTTCTGGACCCAGAATCTCTTCATTTTCTTCTCGGGGTCTGAATGGATCATTTTTCATATTCAAAGAACGAACAACCATTGGGAAGTTGGTTGGGGTTGCTTTGTCCATGAAGAAACGTTTCAAAACTCTTTCTGTATAGTTTGATTGATGGACAAAAATGCCATGACTCAAGTGCTCAATTTGTAGTCCAAGGCAAAATTTAGTTTTCCCAAGGTCTTTCATCTCAAATTCTTTCATCAAGTATTTTGCAGTTTTCTCGAGTTCATTTGGGGTTCCGATGATATTTAAATCATCAACATAAACTGCAATGATAGCGAATCTTGATTGTGATCGCTTTATGAAAACACAGGGACTAACTTGGTTGTTTTTGAATCCTTCTCTCATAAGGTATTCACTCAGACGGTTGTACCACATCCTTCCAGATTGTTTCAATCCATAAAGTGACCTTTTTAGTTTTATGGAAAGCAGTTGTCTAGGCTTGTGGTTTTCTGGTAGTTTTAGTCCTTCGGGGACTTTCATGTAAATGTCCGTATCGAGTGACCCATACAAATACGCAGTCACTACATCCATTAATCGCATTTGCAGTCCTTTTGTGACTGTCAAACTTACCAGAAATCTTAATGTAGTTGCATCAACCACTGGAGAATATGTTTCTTCATAATCAATCCCTGGAATTTGAGAAAATCCTTGGGCTACAAGTCTTGCCTTGTATCTAACTATTTCATTTTTCTCATTACGTTTTCTTACAAATACCCATTTGTATCCAACGGGTTTTACACCTGCTGGTGTAAGGGTTATTTTCCCAAAAACTTCTCGTTTTTCAAGTGACTTTAACTCAGCCAGCATTGCCTCCTTCCACTTTGGCCAATCACTCCTACGTCGACATTCTTCTACAGTTCTTGGTTCAACATCATTTTCATCAGACACGATGTCGATTGCGATGGAATTTGCAAATGTTTCATTAACGATAACATCTTTCCTATTCCACTGAGTCTTTGTAGAGACGTAATTCATTGAAATTTCATTGTTATCGATGTTTTGAACATCTTGTTCATTCCCCGTAGGGTTGTCTTCTTGTTCGTCCCCTTTTGGATTATCATCATTTTCTTTACTTTCATCCACATTTGGTCTTTCTTGACCTTCTGACGGGGGAACATTATTAGTCTCATTTTCTATTCCATCCAATCTTTTTAGTTTCCTTGGCTTAGAATCTTTTGAACCAAGTGGTCTTCCACGCTTTCTGCTTGCCTGAGATTCATTTTCTATGGCCTTATTACCAGTTGGGATTTCAATACGTGCAGGGGCATTTTCTGCTGGTATATGTGATTTTGTCACCTTCTTTGTGTCTACAAATGCATCGGGCAATTGATTTGCAACACTTTGTAAATGAACAATTTTCTTAACTTCTTGTTCACACATATTTGTTCGTGGGTCTAACATCAACAGTTGTGTTGCATTCCAAATGAGTTCAATTTCTTTCTTATGTGGGTCCACTTTCTCTCCCCCTAAGGCTGGGAATACTGTTTCATTAAAGTGACAGTCCGCAAATCTAGCCGTAAATAAGTCACCAGTCAATGGTTCAAGGTATTTAATTATAGAGGGGGATTCAAACCCGACATAAATTCCCAGCCTTCTTTGTGGACCCATTTTTGTTCGTTGGGGTGGAGCAATGGGAACATATACAGCACAACCAAAGATTTTCAGATGTGAGATACTTGGTTCTCGACCACAAACAAGTTGTAGTGGTGAGAATTTATGATAAGCTGTAGGTCTCAATCTAATTAGCGTTGCTGCATGTATTATAGCATGTCCCCAAGCAGATGATGGCAATCTTGACCTCATTAATAATGGTCTTGCAATCAATTGTAATCTCTTAATTAGTGATTCAGCTAGACCATTTTGTGTATGAACATGAGCTACTGGGTGTTCAACATCAATTCCAATTGACATACAATAATCATTAAATGTTTGGGATGTAAATTCCCCAGCATTGTCAAGTCTTATTTTCTTTATTGTATGATCTGGGAATTGTGCTCTTAATTTGATGATTTGGGCAAGTAATTTTGCTAAGGCAACATTTCTACTTGAAAGTAGACTAACATGTGACCATCGTGTAGAGGCATCAATTAAAACCATGAAATATCGAAATGGTCCACATGCTGGATTAATTGGCCCACATATATCTCCCTGAATTCTTTCCAAGAATTTTGGAGATTCAGTAGCAATTTTGTTCATAGATGGCCTTATTATTAATTTGCCAAGTGAACATGCAGAGCATGTTAATTCATATGATCGGGGAATTTTGACATTTCTTATTGAATGTCCAACTGAATGTGCTATTATTCTTTGCATCATACCAGTTGCTGGATGTCCCAAACGATCATGCCATAAAATAATCAAATGTTTTTCATCTAACTTCTGGTTAGATATCATATTGATTTCCACGGGTCGTATGTTTATACGGTATAACCCCGAAGAGTATGCTGGCAATTTCTCATATATATGTTTCTTGCCATGTTTTTCTGCCGTGAGGCATATATACTCTTTTTGATCTGTCGTCATTGTTTCTAGATGATAGCCATTTTGGCGTACATCTTTAAAGCTTATGAGATTTCTTCGAGATTTACTCGAATATAAAGCATTATTGATTATTAATTTTGTTCCATTTGGAAGCATTATACAAGCCTTTCCAGATCCTTCAATTAATTTAGCTGACCCGGAAATGGTGTTTACATTTGCTTGAAACAACTTTAGTTGTGAAAAATATTTTCTATCTTTTAAGATAGTATGTGTTGTTCCACTGTCCAAAAGGCATTGATATTCGGAACTAACTTCAGGTAGATCCATATCTTCATAAAATAAATTTAAGATTAGTTTAGAATAATATCATACAAACTTTTATTGATGATAAAGATTTAAAGTACATGACTAGAAATTTAAAATACAGGGAACTAAGAAAATACATTAAAACATAGCATATGTTACATTAGTAGATGGGGAACCTAAGCATTGTTGTTTTCTCCAAGAATGAAATCATTCCCAGTTTCAGCATTGTCCATGAAGAAATCGGACACATCAAGGGTAGGACATGGAGCATTTTCTTCATTAACATAATTTGCTTCTGCATTTTTCTCTTTGCCTTTTACAGAAGCCTGGTAAAGGTCTACCAAATGTTTGGCCGTACGACAAGTACGTCCCCAATGTCCTGTCATGCCACATCTGTAACATGTGTCTTTTCCTTTTGAAAGAGTTTGTTTGTGGCTTCCAGATGACTGTCCCTTCTGTTTTTCAAAATTTTTGAAATTACTGTTTCTTTGAAAATTGTTTCTACCACGTCCTCGGCCTCGTCCGCGATAATTTCCATGGCCTTTTCCACGGCCATTGTAATTTCCACGTCCACCTCTTCTTGTAGCATTTGACTCGGGTGGATAGGAATTTGTTGCATTTGCCTCATGATGAGTGGCCAAAGACCCAGTTGGTCTCAGGTTATGATTTTTCAACAAAAGTTCACTATTTTGTTCCGCAACAAGCAATACACTCATTAATTCATTGAACTTTTTAAAACCTCTTTCACGATACTGTTCTTGCAACAGTATGTTACTTGCATGAAAGGTAGTGAGTGTTTTTTCAATCATCTGTTCATCCGAAACTGAATGATCACAGTATCTCAATATAGACACTATCTCATGTATGGTTGAATTATAATCAATTACAGATTTGAAATCCTGGAACCGTAAATTTGTCCAGTCAAATAATGCCTTAGGAAGGAGCACCCTTTTGTGGTGTCCAAATCTTTCATTAAGGCAATCCCATAATTCTTTGGGATCTTCAACCATCATGTACTCAGTTTTAAGGCCTTCATGTAAATGATGCCTTAACAACACTAAGGCTTTTGCCTTATCTTGTTCAGTAACAGGTTTTGCAACAGTCATTGCAGAAGTGGTAGTATTAGTTGTTTGACCAGAGGGACTTTTATTTTCTTTAATAGTGTGCTCCAAGCCTTGAGCTTTCAAATTCATCATTGCGTCCACTTTCCATTCCAGAAATTTCTTTCCAGATAAATCTAAGATGCAGAACTGTCTTTTCATAAGGTCTCCCATTTTAGCTACAACAAATTTCGTGATAATTAGTTTATAATAACAAATTATATGTACAACTCACATGTTTAGTTCTTCCATATTTATAATTAAGTTAATAAGACACGTGATAATTAAATTTAATAATAATAAACCATAAATAATATAGTCTTTTCTCCCCCTTGGTTTATTATTGTGAGTAATTATATGATTAGACAAAAATTAATCATGTTAGTTGCAAAAAAAACAGCAAAACGACAACAATGACAGTAGTAACAATAATTATAATGATAACGGTAATATTATACAATGATGATTAATAACAACAAACATACATAATAAAACAAAAACAAGCTTTTAATATACTAAAACGACAAAATAAGTGAGTTTTACTTATACATAATGACAAAAATTAATATTGCTACTAATAAAATTACAAGCGCCGTAATTAGAAGGAAATATTGTTTTATCTTCATTAAATCTTCCTCAAAAGTGAAGTTGTGGGTGTTTTGGGTGTTTTGGTTGCCGTCGTCGGGGAACATATCGGAGAAGAAGGGGGTGAATTTTTTTTTTTTAGGTGATTTTTGGATAAAAAGTGGGAAGGGATAAGGGATTTGTGGTGAAATTGGGGGGAAAATCCGTCTTTTATAGAGGTAGGTTTATCCGTTACTGTTCTGTACAACTGTAAAAATATCATATAATAGTCTAACGTACTGGCATAAAATTATGGTCCATATATATATATTTATAATTGTAAAAGGTTATCACACTGGGAATGCAAGCCATAGTGGTCCGAGAGCCCTAATATCTATAAAAGATCATGGGTTCGAAAACGGAAAGAAACACAAAAAGTATGTAAAAGTAAGAAAAATAATAAGTATAAAAGGCTGCATCTTTTTGTTAATCTAGTTAATAATAATATGCATGCAAAGCTACTACTTAGCAATTATAATAACTAAGATAAAAATTTACGTAAAATGAGTATGTAATATCAACATGGATCAAACAAAGAAACATCAACATGAATAAACAAAAGATGATAGTAGTAAATTCACAAGTAAGAGAACTTTCACCGTTGTTTTTGAGGTATATATAGTAAATGTTTGAGTTTCTGTTATAGAGGATCCCAAATATGGGCAACTATAAAGCATACTCCTCGAAACATTTAGAAGTAGATAGTATTATTTGTTATAAATTTTTAGAAGTAGGTATAAATATACCTGACTGAAAACTGGTGCTGATAACGTGTTAAAGAATTTACCGATAGAAAAGTTTTGATTAATAAAAGGAGTAAAAGAGTGAAAGAAGATGGGTGAAATTGTTGTAGTGTTATCATTGTATTCTTACTTCTATGACATTGTATTTATAGCCATGAGTTACACTAATAATACAATAATTACTCACATAGAGCCATATGAGTTCACAAGTGTTTGGAACTATATGAGCATTCTGTAATCAAATCAATAATTGACATTCACTTATTAGACTTATCTTCTAACAGATATATTTTTCTTAAGTTTTTTTTTTATTTTTTTTAGATATTAGAATTACTTTACCCTCAAATTAATCTATTTATGAAAGAGAAATATAACCCACGTTAATTTTCACTTTCACCTTACCGTCGGTCTTTGAACCGCCAAACCCACCGCCGCACCCACTGACCCACGCCTATAGTCATCGGCACACCGCCGCACCCACCGAAGCACCACCGCACTAACTAGGTGAGTTTCTAATTATTCCTCTTCTGTAGGAATTTGATTCGAATTATTCCTCTTATGTAGGAATTTGATTCGAATTTGTTAATATAATTGCTATACATATTCATTATTTGAATTATACGATTAAATCATAGTTATAATTCAATCATATATTCTTCGAATTTCAGTATTTTGATTCGAAATTTAGGTAGATTCTTCGAATTTCAGTATTTTGATTCGAAATTTAGGTAGATAAAGAAACTTCAAAGTTCTAATTTTAGGGCAAATTATTCAATCGGTTTTTTTAGCGCAATTAATTCTATTGAATTTGAGTAATTTCAATCAAATTACACTTGATTTATTCGAATTACATTTATTTCATTGTCAATCAAAATAATTTTCGCCAAATTGATCTTACTGTGGTCGAATCTACAACCTTAATTAGATAAAGAAAGAGGGGTAGGGTAAATTTTTTGCCACTAGTATGCATGGCGTGATGTTCAGTTCATTTCTGTGATAGATTTTAGGCATTTTGCTTTCTTTGCTTTTTGTTCATGAGGGTGTTGGTTATAAATTATGTGATTGAATTTCTGTGATAATTAAATTTGGTTGCTCATTGCTTTGTGTGTTATTTGATGGTGGTTCTAGTGATGTATAAGAGTAGTCATGGCGTTTACCATGTTTACAAGGATGAGTAATGGTACATCAATGTTTAATTGCAATTAATTGTTGATTTTAAGGTTTTTGTGTAATGGTTGTATTGCTTTGGTTAGGTACTTAAGCAACACCAAGGAAGCTAGAGAGTGAAAATTTCAGAGGGATCAATTTGGGTAATTCAAGCATTTAACTCCAGTTTTGCATTTTTGAAGTGTTGACAGAATTTGGAAACATTGTTCTGTGACCAGAATGATACTTCAGATTTTGTTTCTCTTTATAATGTGGTAGTGTTTTTTTTTCATGTTAAATGATGTGATTATTACTATTTACTAGTTTAAAAAAATTGCAGAACATGTGGAAGAGGTAATTAGTTCTTAGTTGTAGATTTCTATTAAGTTGTCTGAGCAATTCTTAAAAGTTGGACTAAAACTCTACTTAAAATAAGCCTATCAATGGTCACCTGTGCAATTATAACTAGGTTTTTATTAGTTATCACCTGCTAATCATCGCATGTATGGAGTTGATTTTATAGCCCAAATGAGCCCTTGCTTGTAGATGCTTGTTAAGATGCTTGCTAATCATGGTGTTATAAATTTAAATGTAGTTTTTTTTAGTAAGAGCTTGTATAAGATGCTTGTCAAGGGAAATCCTGAATATAGCATTCTACTGAAGTTTTTAGACTTGTATGTACAAGTTGTCAGTAATTCATGCCTCTCAAGTTATTTTATGGCTTCAAAATTATATAATGCTTTTGAGTTATCTTAAAATTTTGTTTTTTGTGTGCTTATAATGCTTTTACTGATTTCAATGTTTGTTTAAGGTCGTGAAGCCTTTGTCCTGATTGTTGTCTCATGTGCAATTTTGATGTGATTGTAGGCTGAGAGGATTGGTTTGGAGTTGATAGATGTAGAAGCATTGAAGAAACTAAACAATGGAAGAAGAAGCTTGCAAAGAAGTACCGTACTTTCCTTGCATCTGAAGCAGTCATTAAGCAGCAAATTACCTGTTTGCTGGACCTGGGACCTGGTCAGTAGGCAAGTGTTTTTTATTAGCAGTAAAAACAAGATTATTTGTATATTTCATGTTTTATAGTTGAATTTTGGAGGTTTAAAGTTTGTTTAAGATTATTTGTATATTACATTCTTAAATTATAAATTTATAATTTTTTTTATTCAAGTTTTAATTGTTTTATGGGAAGTATAGTTTATTCTGTTGTATTATTGTGGATGAATTTAAGTTGTATGGAATTATTGGAGAGTTTGATTGTATTGTATGTGTTGGTGAATTCAAGTATGTGAATTTTTTTGGAGTACGTGTTTTGTTGGTTGAATTGTAACAGGTTTTAACCCATTTGACGATGGGTCGTTTGGTAGGATATCGATATACTACCAAGCTTGTATTCAAATTATATATATATATATATATATATATATATATATATATATATATATATATATATATATATATATATATATATATATATATAGAGGAAGGCTCATGTAAAAACCCTCCTCTATATAAGAACTCAATCTTATATAAGAACCAATCTCAACCATTTATTAGTTTTGATCCAACCATCTAAAACCATCCTTTAGTAATGGCATTTCTGTAATTCTTTTTTTATGTTTTAAATTTTTTTGCCTACTCTTATGTTCTAAATCTAGTCTACCTATTTTCTAATATTTTTTTTCTATGTTCCAAATTTAGTCTACTTATATACTAAAGTTTTTTTTTTTTATTTATTTATTTTTTTTTTTCTATGTTCTAAATTTTTCCAACCTATGTTCTAAAGTTTTTTTTCTTCTTCTTATGTTCTAAATATTCTTTTACCTATGTTCTAAATTCTTTTGCCTATGATCTAAATTCAGTCTACTTATGTTCTAAAGTTTTTTTTTCCTAAGTTCTAAATTTTTACTACCTATGTTCTAAAGTTTCTTTTTTTTTTTTCTTTTTTTTTGTTTACGTTCTAAATATTCTTTTACCTATATTCTAAATATTCTTTTATCTATGTTCAAATTTTTTTTTTCTATGTTCTAAATTTAGTCTACTTATGTTCTAAAGTTTTTTTTTCCTGTGTTCTAAATTTTTTCAACCTATGTTCTAATTTTTTCCTATATTCTAAATTTTTTCTACCTATGTTCTAACGGTTTTTATTTCCTATGTTTAAAATATTCTTTCCTATGTTCAAAATTCTTTTGCCTATGTTCTAAATTCAGTCTACTTATGTTCTAAAGTTTTTTTTTATTTTTTTTTTTTATGTTCTAAACTTTTACTACCTATTTTCTAAAGTTTTTCTTATATAGTTATTTATAAATATTGCCTATGTAGGATTCGAACTTATATCAACTATGCATTTGCATAGTGCTCTACCACTTGAGCTAATAGGTTTTTAATATAAATCAACACCCTCCCATAGAAGCCGAGGAAAACAATCACATGCAATGTAGAAACTCAAATGCGACAATTTTGCATAAAGAAGATCTATGGACACCCCATTGAACTTAAATCTCATCACCGGGACAAAAGCATCATGCACAGGGTGCAACTTTGTAACCTCAGGCATCTCAGAAAGCATCTAATGGAGTTCTTCGAAGAAATCTTCCTATATCCAGTAAAATATAACAAGTTAAGGGGCACTAAAGTAGCAAAAAATAATGGAAAAAGTATAGAAGCAGACAAAAGTTATATCTTACCTCTCGCGTAGCATGTCTAGGGGCAACACATAGGATATTTATATCAACTCCAGGACTACGCACCTATTTACAACAACCAAAAAAAAAAACAAGAAGAAGAATTTAAAGCATAAGAAAACAAATATCTAGAACATAGGAAAAAATTTAGAACATAAGCTGAAAAAATAATTTAAAACATAGGAAAAAATTTAGAACATAAGCTGAAAAAATAATATAGAATATAGGAAAAAAAAAAATTACTACATAGGAAAAATTTAGAACATAAACAAACAAACATATGAAAAATAATTTAGAACATAGGAAAAAATTTAGAACATAAATTGAAAAAATAATTTCGAACATAGAAAAAAAATTTAAAACATAAGCTGAAAAAATAATTTAAAATATAGGAAAAAATTTAGAACATAAGAAAAACTTTAGAATTTAGGAAAAAAATTTAGATTATAGGAAAATTTAGAACATAAGCAAACCAACTTTTAAAACATAAGAAAAAATTTAGAACGTAAGCTGAAAAAAAAATTTAGAACATAGAAAAAAATTTAAAACATAAGCTGAAAAAAAAATTTAGAACATAAGGAAAAAAAATGTATAATATAGGAAAAAAAATTTAGAACATATGAAAAATTTAGAACCTAAACAAACAAACATTTAGAATATATGAAAAATAATTTAGAATATAGGAAAAAATTTAGAACATAAGCTAAAAAATAATTTAGAACATAGGAAAAAATTTAGAACATAAGCTGAAAAAAAAATTTAGAACATAAGAAAAAATTTAGAACATATGCTGAAAAAAATTATTTAGAACATAGAAAAAAAAAATTTAGAACATAAACAAACAAACATTTAAAACATATGAAAAATAATTTAGAACATAAACTGAAAAAAATAATTTAGAATATAGGAAAAAAATTTAAAACATAAGTTGAAAAAATAATTTAGAACATAGGAAAAAATTTAAAACATAAGCCGAAAAAATAATATAGAATATAGGAAAAAAAATTTAAAACATAGGCTAAATTTAGAACATATGAAAAATAATTTAGAACATAGGAAAAAATTAAGAACATAATCTGAAAAAATAATTTAGAATATAGGAAAAAATTTAAAACATAAGTTGAAAAAATAATTTAGAACATATGAAAAAATTTAGAATGTAAGCTGAAAAAATAATTTAGAATATATGAAATAATTAGAACATAAGCAGAAAAAAAATTAGAACATAGGAAAACTTTAGAACATAAGCCGAAAAAAGTTTAGAACATAAAGAGGGGTTCTTATATAAGATTGGGTTCTTATATAAGGAGAGGTTCTTACCGGATCCCTCTCCTATATATATATATATATATATATATATATATATATATATATATATATATATATATATATATATATATATATATATATATATATATATATATATATATATAACTGGCATAATCTAATGCTAGTTACTAATGGATTTTTTTTTTTTTAAAAAAAAAAAACTATTTGTAACCGGCGTAAAGATTTGTCAGTTACTAATAATACTCTAATTGTAACCGGCGTAACTTAATGTTAGTTACGAATAGTATGCTTTCTAATTGAAAAATAGACTTAATGTTAGTTACGAATAGTACACTATTTGTAACTAACACTAGCCAGTTACGAATAATTTTCACTAGTTGTAACGGTGGCATTCGCAACCAACAATGTCAGTTACAAAAAGTCAATTTTGTCAGTTACAAATAACATTTTTTCTACTAGTGATGGTCCGGTTAAGGATTTTAAAATTTTAGACCCTAGTAAGGATTCGAATAGGGTATGAGTATGGATAAAAAAAAAGTCCTCTTCTGATTCGGGTATTGCTAAACTCTTCCCAAATCCTACCCATTACCATCCCTAATTTAAATACAAAATATCTACAAATAGTAAATCACAAAATTGAACCTCAAATCTAACTACTTTAACAAATACAAATATACGCAGTTTTAACCCTCGGCTAAAACCTCATTGGTTATAGCATTTTCTATTAATGGCACCGTTGGTGTTGATCACAACTTACACCTGCGTGTTCCCAACACCGGTAAGAGGGTGGTCCGGCAATAGAACAGCCCGACAAAAAGGACACATAACGTGCATTCGAAGCCAAGTATCAACACAATCAGCATGAAAAACATGTCCACACTTAGGCAACAAACGTACCATTTCCTTCTCCTCAAACGTACCTAAACACACCGCACATTCAACCATTGTCTTCATATGCAACTCTAATCCGTCATCTTGATCAAACCTCGTCGAGTAGGAGAACTTAGGGAAGGTTTCAATGATTGAGTTTTCGAGGCCTCGAGGCAGCTCATTAGTGGTTGTTGGGGACACAACAATGGATTGTCGTACGACTTGGCTAAGGTAACTCGTTTCTCTATAACGCCGGCATATAACTGAGAATTCCCAAACAATTATTAATGAACAGAATATAATGTAGAAGATAACACTCATAATAAAACTTACAATTGGTGGTCTGTCCATTTTGCAACTTTATCTTTAGCCTTACTTTTCTCAACAACATTGGTTTTTAGTTGATCACTAAAATTTATTGCTATAAATGGTGGTTAGTTGATCATCTTAGAATGTTTCGTTGTATTCCCGTAATTATTTCTTCAATACCCTTGTAACTTGTAAATTGAACATATATTATAGTCCAGTTGGAATTTTTGACGGACTCATAATATAGTTATTACGTGCATATATTGAGTTCTTTTTTTTTTTTTCTAGTTGCCTATTTCTTTCTTGTTACGTGCAATAGTCTATGTAGTACTTTGTATTAAGATTGGATCCATTCAATGATAAAAATAATTCTAGGGGAAACTTAGAGAAAGAGTAAACGAAGCATATATATTTATCAATATATAAATACGAAATTGAGGTTGACTAGTATGTTAATAAAGAAGACTTTGGTTATTAGATCGAGTTTTGAATTGAAGCATTGAACAAGCAACATAAGATAGCATGTAATCTGATCATGCCTAAACTAGGTTGATGGAAGAAAAAGACGAGATTTTTCTAGGCTTGTTATAATATTAGATGAGCATAACTTGGGCTCCAACAACATTTGTCAAAGCTCTTGTCTATTTGCCCCATATTACATTTTTAAATTTTGGGTTGTCCCTTAAAGATTATTGTCCTATATTTTTATATAGTGACATGTCATCGCCACTCTATCCTTTACCCACTTGTATATATACTCCCAACCACTTGCAAAGTTTTGTTCGTTCCAAACCTTATTAATTACAGTAATATATAATCCATTTGGTTATTTTTAAGTGTACAATATTATAAATATTAGTAAGGGGCCGAGAAATTAAAATGTTGATATTCCACATCTATATATTAAGACGATTATAATAAGTGCTTATATGACTAATTTTGATCTGTTGTATAGAATATAAACATTGTTAAGCTAGTGTATGTTAATAGTGCAAAATATAATTTTTTTTTTTTTTAAAAAAAAAACAAAAACCAGGAGGGAGTAAAGTATATAGTGTATAGACTATAAAGTGAACAAATAGGGACGGATTCCCAACCCCTTTTAAGAAGGGATCTCTGATATGGAAAGGAATAGGGAAGGCTTGGAACCTGTTTGAAAAAAGCTTGGTGTGGGAAGTGGGAGATGGGAGAAGCATAAATGTTTGGGAGGATAGGTGGCTCCTCCATCAATCTCTCAGGGAGTTACTTGTTGGGCCAATCCCAAAAATCTCCCTTTCTCTACAACTTGCCAATACCAATTTGCATTCCAAACAACTGCTCCAACACCAGCTATCTTTTGAGATATCTGATAGCTTATTTGAAGTTATCTCTTCCACCCATTTCTCTGACAGTAAAGACTTCCCCATTTCAACATGGACTCACAAAGGAAAATTTCAGGCTTCTAAAGCTACATCAGAAGCTCAAACCCATCTTCTAGCAAAAAACCCTACCTTTGAATGAGAAAGGATTTGGAAGCTGCACACTCAGCCCAAGATCAAATTCTTCCTGTGGTAACTCACATGGAACTAAATACCCTCCAACTTAAACCTGCACAAAAGGATTCCACACTTAAATCCTTCATGCCCTTTCTGCCCCTCAATGGAAGAATCTCCAACCCATCTCTTCATCTCCTGCCCTCGTGCCCAAGTATTCTGGAACCTAATCCCTTTCCCAGTCAACCATCAAGCAAATTGGCCAGACTGGATGCTCAAGAACATTTCCATTTACTCTGCTTGTATTCACTCCATCCCTTGGAAAACCCTTTTCTCATTCATTCTTTGGCACATCTGGTTAAGAAGAAATGCTTGGATGTTCCAAAAGAAAAATATTCCCATTTCCCAAGCTGTCCACCAGTGCATATGGGCTGCTTCTGAATGTCACTTCTCTACACAGTGTCATTCAGAAAGTCCCAAGCCCTCCCCTGCTGCCTGGTCTCCTCCCTCCTTCCCTTATTTCAAATTAAATTGTGATGCTTCATTCATAGATGCTACAAAGAGCACGGGGATTGGTGTTATTTGTAGAGATTATAAGGGCGATTGGATACAAGGCCTGTCATGGAAGGGTTACAGTCCAACCAGCTTTGAGGCCGAGTTAAAAGCAGTCCATCTGAGCTTGATCTTGGTGAAAAAGAAGAATTGGAACAACAGCATTTTATGTTCTGATTCTAAAAGGGTAGTGGAGAAATTTCTAGAACCCATCCTGCTCCTAACTTACCTACTCTGATAAAAAAAATGCAGGGACCTGCTAAAGGAGCTGCACCCTCTGGAGTTGCTCTTTGAAGGAAGGGAAACAAATGCAGTAGCTGATCGGCTAGCGAAAGATGCAAGGAAGAAACTGGAGATTATCAATCATGTTAAAATTTTGCTACTTCCACCTCCAGTTTGTTTTGAAACTTTTGAAAAAGAGCGCTGCTCTGAACTTGTACTTGCTAACTTTAATTCAGCTGGTGATGTCCCAGCTCTAAACCATAGTGTTGTAATTAACTCTTTTAACTATGTTTAATCCCATGCATCTTTCAAAAAAAAAAAGAGTATTTGTAAGCAATTTTCCATTGTTGACTGTTGTATCTCTTGTAATTACAAGGTATATGGCTTGGGTCTAAGGTTTTACATAGGCCAAATGTCCTTCCGACTAGATGAGCCTTGATGGGCGGCTAAATTTACAATATGTATGGCTAGTTTTGTGTCAGTTACACGTTAATGAAATACGAACTTTTAAACAAAAACAAAAAAAACAAAAAAAAAAAACACCCTTCTTTTTCTACAAGTAACTAATTGCAATGGTTTGCTCAGTACATTTAACGGCTAATATTTGCAATAATAGTAGTATTTTATTAATAATTATACAAAGTTAATATAATAAAAAATATATACAAAGATTAATCTAAACACAATTACATAACATTAAATTTTTTTGATATAAAATGGTTTAAAATGTAGTCAAATTAAAGATGGTAAAAGTGACAAATTATGTAAAAATATAAGTATTTTACAATTATATTTACAAATAACATTTCTGAAAGTTCCTACATCAAAATTAACTCGTCAAAATAAAAATCATATGGTCTCAAAATCAAATTATCAAATTTGATCCTCGAACCTATTGTCCTATTGTACACCTGCCACGCATTTTTACTTTTTAGACCTCTAGTTAATAAAATACAAGGACTATGGGCGGTAATTAACCGCGGTAAATAATAACAATTTACAAAAATAACCTCCTAATAATAAATTTATCTTCTTACTAAAAGTCAACCCATTATCGTCCTCTACCATCGTTGACATTGATCACAACTTCAACCTGCGTTGGCTCCATGCCACCCTGAGGGTTTTCCGGCGAGAGATTAGCCCGGCAAGACGGACACGTAGCGTGCATCCGTAACCACGTGTCAACACAATCAGCATGGAAAACATGTTCACACTTAGGCAACAAACGTAGCATCTCCTCCTCCTCAAACGCACCTAAACAAACCGCACATTCACTAGTCACCTTTAACTCTCTCTTCACCCCTAGACCGTGATCACCCGATCTCGCCGAGTAGGAGAATTTGGGGAAGGTATCGATGACCGTGGTCTCTAGACCACGAGGGAGCTCATACGTTGTTGGTGGTGGTGCGACAATTGTTGGACCGACGACTTGTCTATTGCGAGCCGACGCTCTAAAGCGACGGCAAACAATAGACAACATCCAGAGTATTATTAGGACGACTAATACAATGTAGAAGACTATGTTCATAACATAAGTTACGATCGGTGTGTTCATTTTTTGGGAAGTTTTCTTTGGACTCACTTTTCTGATTTATTTTACAATTTCCTTCTTACTATTTAATATATTGTTATGATTATTGATGGTCATTAGGTGATTGCACTAGATTTTTCTTTTGCCCCTCTTAATTAAATCTTCAATTATTTTATTTATTGACCGTTTATTTAATGTCCATTTATAATTTTATAGAGTAAATGTACCTAGTTGTTTGCTGTTTCTTTCATTCATTATTTTAAGTTTTTGGGTGCAAAGTCTACTTAATTATTATTTACTCTCCTTTTTCGAAATAATAGTTCTGCCTTCTTTTTTTCAAACATATTTGTTTGTACATAACTTTACCTTTATGTTTAAGTTTATATAGAAAGAAAATTTTAAAAAGTTGATAGTTTTAAAATATTTACACTAACCTCGTAAAAAAAATGCACCAATAGAAGTCCAAATATATATATATAATATGGTAATATAAAAATTTAATTATACAGTGTCTGAAAAATGTACACAAAGTTGAAACAAAGACATCACTAAATTTTTTTAAGTATAAATTTTCAATGACATAGAAATTAACTTTAGCAACAACACTTTAAAAAAAAAAAAAAAAAAAAAAAAAAAACAGTTTCGAATCAAGATTGCGTCAAAAGTTCAAAACTAAGATTTGAAGCACAAAAATGAAATTAACTAGTTAGGTTCTAGGTAGCACGAAACAATACTTTTATTTGTACTTTTGTAGTGTGTATACAAGACATTGTCCTTCCTTCTTTTTTTTTTTTGATAAGCAGTCCTTCCTTCAATATTTTGACTTTGATGAAAGTCAACTAGCAACTTCTTGTTTGTATGGTAACACACTAACACCTAAGTCTAACATCAACTTCTTTTCTTTTTTATTGCACTCCTATAAAATTGACTATTTCTAGTTAGATCTATTATACAATTTGCATTTTAGGTCACTTTTTATCGGGTTAGATTATATACAAAGTAGAATTCCAATCATATTGGGTTAAATTATCCATATGGATTATTTTCAGATTTGGGATTTTTCAAATCACTTCAGATTTTGTTGGATTTTTTTTTTTTTTTTTTGAAACAAATCAATTCATTAAAAAAAGGTCATATGACATATACAAATGAAATCTAAACTGACAAATATATTAAATTGAATCAAATTAGAGTTTCTTTCGTCAAAGGTACGATCGTTAAATAGATCTTGCACTATGGTACATCTCTCACACACATTGCTGGAATATACAACCTTTTTGAAAAGAACTTCTAACGACTTGTTGTATCCGTAAAGATGATTATCATCTGATCAATTGAACGCATTTGAAAACTTGATAACTGTTGTGCTCCTGAACAAATTTTTACCAACGAACTGATAATAGAGTAAAAGACGGTAACTTTTTTTTATATAAACCCTTACGCACAAACAAACCCTGAACAAAAACAAAAACTAACAACTTCACCATATGGAGACACTCCACTATAGGTTGACAGACGAATATCTACATTACTCGTACAGATTTATTGAAAATTAAATTGCAAAATTAAAGAAAATAAGAGAAAAGGGGCCGGATTCAAAAACTAGATTATTTCCGATCTAAATGGCTAAAAATTTAAAAGAATCAGAAGAGAGGAGGGGCGAGAGTTTTTTTTTTTTTTACAGCATTCATATGAATCTAAAGTTCTAAACAAATACCCAAACAGTTAGTAAAAGGGTAATCAAGTTACAAATGTGTGTTGCTCTCTTACAAGCCCACATATTTGATGGGCCTATTAACTTTTCTATCGGTTTGGGTGAAGCCCAATCCAATAGTTTAAAACCCAAAAAAAAAATATATGTCCCTCTTTTTTATACAAATATTTGTCCTCTTCATCTAAAATTACTGATGAACCCAAATATTATGGTTAGTGAGATCCTACTGTATGATTCTCAATATATAATTTAATTATATTAATATATAATAATTTTAATTTTAATAGCTATTTTGTATATTATAATTGTAAATATAAGATTAATTTTGTAAACCATGTTACAATATCATAAGAACGGATATGATGAAGTAAGTAATATGTAATATTACTCTGTGTAACAAAGAATAATAATAATTAAAAAAAAAAAAAAAAAAAAAAAAAAGCTGAGATAATATTGTTATTAATAAGTAGAAAATTCGAAAAACAATGATTCAATGCCTTGAGTTAACATCAGAGAGTATAAAAAGATCTGATATTGATGAGATGATGGTAACCTGTTACCAAACACCCAAAAGAATATACGAGTACATGACATAGGGAACACAGCAAATGACAGAATACTTCGAAAACGAGTGATTTGAATTGACATTGTATTTGACTTCACAATGCTGTCAATGTTAACCTCATCATCATTGCATTGAAAAGTCCTTATTATAATACTCTACACCTTAACTGTTGTATTTTGATTGAATACGCATGCTGAAACATACCTTTGACCATTAATTTATCTAATTATATGTTAGAAAAATTATTGAAAAATTTATCTATGAAAGTATACATTATAACCGGACCAATAATGTGTTATACAATAACACACACACACACGAGGCATGATGGACCACTATTAGGTATGGACTCCTTTGGTCCATACCTAGGGGCAAAAATGTACTTTCAAGTAGATATTTAGACAATAATTATTTTGTTACCACTTACCAGCTGTAAAAAAAATACTTTCTCTCCTCTTTCCCCTTCTCTCTCCTCTTTCCCCCTCTCTCTCCTCTTTCTCCACCGGAATTCTCACCGGAAACCTTTTTTTTAAAAATAAAATAAAAATAAATCTCTCCTCTTTTCCTTTGTAATTCGAAGACCTCAAGGCTAGTTTGTATTTCGACCAGAATCTCAACGGAATCTCAATTTGAAAACCTTTAAGTGAGAGGAGAGAGAAATCACCATCACCATCATCATCTTCATCAACAACAATGTCGGTGGGTTACTACATCGTCCTCACCACCACCACTATCGAATATGTAATAATAATATCCAGTGCTACAATAACAGTATAAAATCATATGATAACGGTATATAAATCAACCATAGTAGTATGAAAATCAATAACACCAATATCCCAAAATGTATACAAAACAATTCAACAATAACGGTATACAAATAAAAATTAATGGTATACAAAATAAAATAACAGTATACATGTTAATGATAACGGAGCACCGACAAACAATTAATGTCGTCATCTTCAACTCCTTCACATCCAAATTGTTTCGAACTTCGACAACACCAAACAAAGAACTCACCGTTTTTCATGGAGAAAGTCGTAAATTTGCACACCGGTGGTGAATTTATCGTCTCTCGTCACCAAAGTAACAAGATGTTTAAAGACCTTGAAAATCCTTCTCCGCCCTCCAATTATACTACCTTTAATCAACCACAAAATTTGCTGCTCCGGTCCGGCGCCGATCGTTTTTTCACAGGAAACAATAGCAAAGAGGGGAAAGTAACTTCTCTCTCCTCCTTTTTCTTTTTTACCCACCCTTCGTTCTCATTTTACCCCCTATTTTATTTTTCCTTTTTTTAATTCACAAATATTTTTTTTTTTATTCAAGTATTGGACAAGGGGTCCAATACCGGGTAACGGGCAATAGTTTCAATACCGGGTAACGGGAAATAGTTTCTCCACACACACACGCGCGCGCGCACACACACACACACAATAATATAGTGAAATAACATAGTCACAACCATTATGTAAATTGTGAAAAAAGTCAAAGTGTAACACTAATTAAAACGCTGAGAGAGTAATCGACTTGGTAAGCTTATTGTTCAGCTGTATTTATGGGATTGGAAACCAAATATTTTGATTTTAATTACTACCTCCGTTACATGTTATGTGCAACGGGCCAACGACTAGATGTTTTTCCTCTCTACTTTATGTCAAATTGTTGCAAATAACCTGTAACGGATGTAGTATTAATCCTTCCATTTGGTCTATTGATATTTTCCCTACAGTGTATTGCATGTAACTGTATAAATATATATTTATTAATTTACAAAAATCAAATGATAATGTGTAATATGCTATCATATACTAGTAAATAAATCTCAAATTCTTTGAAGCAGTCCCTTCCAACCTTCGTGCTATTTTATTGGAGGATTTGAGGGTGTTACTGTCACAAGGAAGGTTCTGTCTCTCTGACGGCTTAATTTCTTGTTGTAGTCTTTTTGTTTGTTTGGTTGTACAGAACAAATGGAGGAATCAAATTCCTATGAATTTGGAAATAAAAGACTTGTTTGGTAAACCACAGAAGTGGAGAATGTGGGAAGTGTAAAATCATGGGAATTTCCAATTACCACAAAACATGGGAATTTAATTACCAATTCCTCCTTCGTAACTCAAAATTCTCATTATTTATAAATACCCATATAACAATCAAACAAATTTAGATAAAGTCAAAATTCCCATGAATTTCATTTTCACCCTCTTGTTTGGTTGACACAAAAGAATGAATTGGGACAATGAAAATTCATGGGAATTTTGACTTTCCACAAAATATGGGAATTTACACTCTCCACCCCCTCACTCCCTCATGAGTTAAAAATGCATAGGAATTTACTTTCTCCATTCTTAACCAAACCGATTTGTTGAATTTCCATGATTTTGATGGAATTTATTTCACACAAATTAAAATTTTATGAGAATTTACACTTTCCTAATGAACCAAATGACCCCTTAGAAAATTTTATGTGGGATTTTAATTCATGAAATACAAATGCCCATAGAAAATTGATTCCTTTGTCAACCAAATTAGAGTATGTTCTCTTACGTTGAAATTCAGCTTAGTTCAGTTCAATTCAGTTCAGCTCCTAATTTCCTTCTCTTATAAAATATTCAGTTCAGTTCAGCTCAGCTCAGTCAATGAAAACAGGCCCTTAATTTAGCTTGTGTGTTAGTTGTTTTTGTCTCTTTCTAATTTGTAAGTTTTTAGGGGTTTTGCCCCTCTTTTTCACCCCAAAAAAAAAAATAAAAAACTAATGAACCACAATGTAAATTTTCAAATAATTTAATTTATTTAAATAGATTTTAACGGATATTACTCCAATCTATAAATAAACTTATAAAAGTATTGAAGTAGTAACTAGAAAATATAATTCAGAGAAAAACTAATACTTTTAAGTGTCTATACTAGTACACTTAATAATTGTATGATTGAAATTAACTAGACTCAAATAAAACATTAACTCAATTGCTTCTTAGTTCAATTCCAAATAAATGTAGAAATGATACCACCTTATTAGAGTGTTCCAAGTACCATCTAGCTATTGCTCAACCAATAAAAAATATATTTGAGTTTAAAATAACAATTTCTTTGCAAGTAGAAAACAAACATCACTATAATTGACATGCAATAAGCGTCTCTATTACTCTATTTTCATTTTTTTGACGTGTAAGATCCCAATGTAGTTACAACTTCTATCAAAATTGGTTCATTATTCATAAATAATATGATGTCGACTATTCATTAACATAATTAGCATGTATCTTGCACACTTTACAATTTCTCAAATTTTGTTTGTTTATTTAGAACTCTCTTAATCAATGAAAAAAGAGCAAATATAACCACAAATTTTAAAACTATATATGCATTTGGATGTAATGATAGTTACTTCATTTCGAGCTACACTTAATTAATCATAAATAAAATGTCATACAATAAAATAATTACTTTGTACAAACAAAAATTATACAAACCCACATTGTTATAATGAATTGGAGTATCATATTTCATCTTATTGAATTTTCTTTCTTAATACTCCATAAATAATAAAAAAATAAATAAATTGACTTCTCTAGAAAAACAGACAATTAGACCTTAACCAGCCATATTATTTCAGTAAAAAATATTATAAACTTAACTTAATTCTAATTAACAATTAAAAATTCCAATTATCCCATTAATTAACAAGGGACAAAAAATCAAAAACATTTATTTTGGACCATAATATACATTCCCTAACTTCCATTATTATTCATCAAATATATATACACAAACCTTACGAATTGGGCCAGAAAAGCCTGGAGAAAAACCAACCCGACCCATTAGGCCCACTAACAAGACAAGCCCGACAACAAGGACACGTGGAATGCGTCTTAAGCCAAGAATCAACACAACCAGAATGAAACACGTGTCGACACCTAGGCATAAAACGCAGCGTTTCACCCCCCTTATACACCGCTAAACAAATCACGCAAACATTCATTCCTCGGCAAACCTTCTTCCCTTCCGCCGGAGTCGAGTAAGTAAACGTCGGAAAACTCTCGATTACCGACGGATCAACGCCACGTGGACCGCCGGAAAAGGGATCCTCTTGCACGGCCGTGTCGACACCCACACGGCGCTTGAAACAACACCGTGTGAGAAGGAAGAAAAAGAGGAGAGCGAGAATTGAGGTTGCCATTGCAAGGAGGAAAGAGAAAGTGATCCAGTATAAAAATGGTGAAGATTGCATAATTTTGATTTGATTTATGATTTATTGAGATTTGAATTATTGAATTGATGATAGTGGGTTTAGGTGGAGGTGTATTAATTTTGGGAAAATGAAGTTGAGATTTAGGGGTGAGTTATACCAGATTTTTGGGGTTTTTTTCTTCTTTTTTCTTTTTTGATTTTGATTGATTAATAATTGGGTTATTTTTGGGGTGATATAAATCAAATAATTGTAGTTTTCGTGTCGTAATTGTGGTGATGAAAGAAAGGTCTGTTTGAAACAGCCTAAGTCATTGTGTAACTGACACGGTACTTTTTAACTTGTTTTTAATTTATTTTTTTTGACGTCAAATTTATTATTTTATTTTATTTTTTTGTGTCAATTTGTAGTAGATTACGAGTATTATTTTACAACTGTGGTGGCAAATTTTTTTATATACATAAAATGATTAAAATTATTTATTAGAGTCAATCATATATTATACTAATAAATTATTTATACTTTAATCATTGGCAATTTGGTAACTATGCTTCTTGTAAATGTTCCTTTTGTCGTATGGAGTACAAACATATTTAATTACTACTTCCGTTTTATATTATCTGGAACGATTAGACATTTTTCCTCTCTACTTTATCTCAAATCGTTGCAAATAATATGAAACAGTGTTAGTTAGATAAAAATACTCTTATGTTGCAATTTTTCTCAGCCACCACCATATATGTTCAAGTCTTTAAGACTTCTCAAGAATGTCAATCACAAACAAGTATTGATTCCTTACATTTGAATTCGTTTCTACCTTTAATCCTACTCGAAGTTCTCATAGACAGTTCATTCAATTCCGTTGGTAATCTAATGATTATTGACATTTTGCATGATTTGGTTCAATGTTCCTGGAAGATCCACCTCCATATATGGACGACATTTAGAAATTACTCTTTCATTTTAAATGCTTACTATAATCTCACCTTAAGGCCACCAGACAGACAGCCATCAAGTTATAGAACCCTTTTTTTGGATAACAAATACTTATCTTCTTTTATTTGATTATAACTTGGCAGGTATTAAAAGAACATAGACATGATTTCTTCAAATATCTTCCCTTTTAAAAAAACATGTTGCAAATTTTTATTTTTAATTTTTTTTGTTCATATATTATTATTATTATTTGCTCGACAACTGGCCACATCAGTCACTTGGAGAAGACCTTGTCAAGTCCAACAAAAATATTAAAAACTCAATGCTCTCGTTGAGAGTCGAACTCAAGACCTCCCGCTTACTAAACGGGTGCTCTAACCAACTGAGCTACGAGAGCTGATTATTATTATTATTATTATTATTATTATTATTATTATTATATCTCAAAAATAAAAGTCATACAACCTACAATAAATTAATGGGAAGCCGAGATACAATCTAGGCCCCCACTCCTGTAGCTATAGCAAAGCCTACCCAAGTAAAAATATGAGCTGCAGCACGTGCTCCAATGTCTTGCGTCGTCGAGAACCTCTGAATTCGCTTAAGCAACGCAACAACCTCCTTCTCTAATTCACCAAACGAAGAAAAGGAGAAGGGAATGAACCCATATCCAATCGCCTAACAACGAGCCTCATACTTAACCCGCTTTCAATGAGCTGCATCAGCCACAACCTGTCCAGGAATAAAGTCAGATAGCCCTGACTGTGTCAAAGGAGAAGATCCTGTTAAATCTACACAGACATCGCGACCACGATCCCAAGAATAAAGTAACACATCAGCAGGTCTGAGGGCCTCGTCATTCCCTCCAGACAACCCAATGTCAACCTCTTTCCTTGCTGAAATCCCAGAACGATAGCAAACATCAACTAGGGTATCCCGAACAACATTATGTCTATGTTTAATACCCACGATACCAGCACACGACACCGCGTGATCGCCAAAACTATCCCCTGGAAAAACCCTCGAACAAGCAGAGCACGGTGTCGAGGCAGAGAACAAGGGAACACCCAATCGGTAGCATAACACACATCGGTAAGTTTTTGCATTCATAGTCTCACCCAATCCTGAAATAGGAACGGTCCGAAACCAAGCAGACGTGTGATCTCCCTGCTGAGATTTCCACAATACTGATAGACGGGGGGATAATGAAAAGGTGGGTTCTGCAGAATCGGTAACCTTCGTGAAATATATATCTGCCAATTTTGTCATGACTTTCGGGGCAGCGACCTCACTAGGATTACTTAAAAAATCAGACTCCACCGCGCCATTAAACAGACCCAAATCGTCTTCAAAAGCTTGACCATGACCAACAATGTCAGCATGTCGTAGAAGCTTTGTCTGCAACCCAGCAGACTGTAACCGAGAAGCAAGAAAAGCATAATGCCGAACATCACCTGCAGAATAAACACCAAGCCCTCCAAACACAAATGGTAAAGTGGCTAGCCGCCACTGCCAATCGCCAAACCCAGGTCCTGAAGAAGTAACAATACGCTCCAAAGAAGATCGAAGAGCCCCATTAAAAGTGCGCTGAGCCGCCTCAAAAGTACTAGGGGGACAAGTACGCAACGCAAAGTAGAGTTTAGAAACTCCTATACAAGCCCTAAGTAACAATAGCTCACACTTAGGATTATTATTATTATTATTATTATTATTATTATTATTATTATTATTATTATCAATAGCTCACACTGAGGATTATTATTATTATTATTATTATTATTTATTATTATTATTATTATTATTATTTTTAAATTTATTTGTTTATTTATTTTTTAATATATGACAATTCATCTTATTTGCATTGTTGATTTCTTAGCTTATTGCTTATTTTAGATTTTGCCTACGAAAATTTACCTTTCACTAAAAAGGGGTTTCCTCGTTTTGAGCCTCAGGAGTTTCTATTAGCTTGTATTGTAAGAACCTTTACATAATCTTGTAAGTAATTGTGACTATTTTCTTCTTTGACTTCCTCTATTTCAAAATAAATACCCCAGCCATCAAAAAAGGACGCATATGCCAACATAAAACTTTGAGTAATGATATACTTCATCTATTCTTTTAGTTGACACACTTAAACTTTTGCGTTATTTACAAACTATACAATAACTATCTTTTGTGATTTATAGTTAATTTTGTAATTTATAGTTACAATAAAACATCATGTGTATGTGGATAATTTGGATTAGATTGTTACAATATAAATTTCTATATATATTTTTTTTAATTTTTTATGAATTTACAATGTTGATAATTAGGCATATAAATCGTTAAAGTTGTGCATGCGTTGACAAGCGTGATAAATGAAACTCGTCAACTGAAAAAAAGGGAGGCAATATTTTATCATCAATAATGTAAATTATATATATGAAGTTGATATATGGAAACTATACATTAAGACGATTCTAACAAGCACCACATCTCTATAATATTTCTTATGTGAATAGTGCAAAAAAGTCAAAATGAGACATATAATTTTAAATAGAGGGAGTATTTTAATTCTAAACATCCTCATCCGCAACCTTAATTAATTAACCTCAACCTTAACCTTGGCCTTGATGACTTCACTGTACCCTCGGGATCTAATCTGATTCAATCCCAAAAAACTTAAGCTAGTGCAAGCTATATGGTCAATTATGTTGAGCCCATGAGCAAACCCGTACATGAGTTAAACCCGATCTCACTCACTATAGGAACAATAGGATCCCACATTGAAATAGTATAAAAGTAAAGCGAATTATTGTGATGTGTATACCACATTATTAAAGAAAAGCGAAAGTCGTGTCTACTTTATAAGGCTAAGGATTACTCCCCTCATTGCCAAATAATTTTGAGGTAAAATCTTCGCCTCGTCCTTAAACTCAACAAGACGCACGTAAAGTACTTCTTTCCAAGCAAGTTTTTGGTTTAAAAAAAGGGCAAATACAAATTTATCAATAATCGATTTTTTGTTAATCTAGTGACATTTTTGTAAATATATTAAAAAAGCGTGGTTATTTATTCAGTACTTTTGATGAGATGTTCAATTACTGTTTGCAACTTGCTTTTACTGTTTGGTAAGGAAATTACACATATACCCCTCAACTAGTACATGAAAAGACGCATGTACCCCTACACTGGTACTTGAAAAGACAATTATACCCCTAGATTATGTTTATCTGGGCAGTTAACTGGGTACAACCCAAAAAAAAAAACACTGTAATGCGTCATTTGGTTGGATCATATGGAATGAGTTGAAATGAAGTTAGAATTTTGGTTGAGGTTTTTACTAATGGAATCTCATACTATCCAAGGGGTTTTAACTCCCCTCCCCTCATACCCGTGGAATCCCATACACATCCCTCACTCTAAGATTCACAATTAATTTTATTAATAAAGGATAGAATTCATTTCAACAATAAAACCAAACAACTTTGAACTAGTATGAGTTTTTGAATTCATACCTCTCTAGTATGAGATTGTATACCAATCCATTTAATTAACTTGATGAACCAAACACCCCCCAAGATCGTTTCCGGGGTAGGCTTTGCACGAGCAAAGTAGATTAGGACAAAAACAAAAATGAACTTTAAGATAACAACCAAAGCTATATATAACTTTTGTACTACTTTTCATTGTCAAAAAAAAGGGAGCAGATGAAGAAATAAAATAAAGTAAGTAGCTAAGAAGGTGATAGACGTACACATGCAACTATTCAAGGTAGTCATCAATTAAAATATGAAAACTAGTGGAAAAGAAATTTCTCTTGGTCTTGTTCGTGAGATGATAGTTCGTTTGTAAATTTTGCGTTGAAGAATGAGATTATTCGAAGTGAAGAATATATTAAATACACTAGTTAGCCTTTCTAGCTAGTTAGATTAAAAGATGTTGTGACAAAATTGTCATATATATACTTATTATGTTATTATATTATTATGTACTCTCAACTTATTAGTTAATAATATACGAAGTATAGTCCACTTTGACTTAAAAATAAACTATATTAAAGATACGAAACAGCAATTAATATGTATATTGGAGACAACAGAAAATACAGAGCTCCTCCTTGATATGTTGTGATACAAAACAAATAGCACAGCAACATTGATAATAACTACTTACTAAGTATTGAAGTAAATGCTTGGAATTTTGGCTTTGAAGAGTTCAAGTGTATGTCATCTCATCTAGCACTCTAGTAGGAAAAGTTCAACATTAATTATGTGGACTTTAGCTCTAAAAAACTTGAGTAATTCGATAAGAGGTTAGATAGATAAACCACTATTATAAAATAATTGCAATGTGTGTTATTTGATCTTGTTGCTTTGTAGTGTACGTAGTTTCTAACATGAAGCTCGTGCCATAGTTGTGTACTTGTGCATCAATTAACAGACTACCATTATAACATCATTGTGTGAGTCATTTCTTGTTTTTGAAGTATACTTCCTTACTGATCTTAATTGCTTGTGCCATAGTTGTGTACTTTTGTTCAATAAAAAAAATAATAATTTCTAGTTATGTATAGTGCAACACCAATTACAAAGCATGTTGAGCTTCATATATATGTAGTTTCTGAGGAATAGCTCTTGGCTATAATAACAGACTACCCATTATATGTAGTTTCTGAGAAATAGCTCTAAAGTATAATTTATAAGCTGACCATTAATTGATATATGCTAATACTTCGTTTATAGCATGAAATTACTCTTGATTTGAGTACATACTACATGATAATTTTCTAGTAATTAAAGTAATTTCGAATGTAATCAATATATACCAAACGGTTAAGATTAAATGATAACATATCAATTAGTATTAGCATAAAAGCATATATCAATTAATAATATTAATTAGTAACATGACTAAAGAATTTTCGGGTGATAATTTGCATGCATTTTGCAAGCACACCACAGAATATGTACAAATAATTGTGTTTTTAGCTTAAGAATTGAGCCGGTGAACAAAGTTTCCCTGTTGGTAATACCAACTTTGCATGAAGTATCATTTTCTTGGTTACTTCTTCCGACAACCTCATCATTTTCTCCTCTACCACCTTTATTTCCAACACCTCCTTGCCTTCACCACCCTCGAGTTTTGAGTCAGGCCCATCCCACTTAGGTTGGGCCTGACAAAATGGGCATGAAGGCGAGCAAGGATCCACCAAACACATGGTGTGGTACACGTGACCACACGTGGGAATCAAACGCAGCGTTTCATCTTCGTCCTTGATTACTCTAAGACAATTTGTACATGTCAAACTCATCACGGTCGATTTCCCTAGGAACGTTTTTACGGCAGAGTAAGGGACAAACACCAAAATGTTCTTGGTGCCGCATGTGTGACTGTTGGACCCGGCATTATTCGGATCATCGGTGCTTGCTCGTTGCTTACATTGTTCCCGACTCCGGCGAATGTAGACACAACCAAAGTAGATTAAGAAGCAAATGATGATTTCTACGGCAACAAGAACCAAAGCTAAGAATTGCATGCTTAAGGGATAAAGCTAGAGAAAGCTAAAGGAATTTGGTCGTTATTTTTCTGTTGAATTGAAGTGGTTTGAACTTTGAAGTAATCCACAAGAATGATGAATATTGAAGGTTTATATATAGTTTGCTATGTTGTTTAACACGTAAATATATACACACAAAATGTTGACTATTGACTAATTAAAATAATTTACGTATTGTTTGGGTCCAATTTAGTCCAATTGGGCCTGGTCACTGAATGATCCAATTAAAAGCCCAAGGCAAAGGTTCAACTCTCCAAATATGCTAAAGTCAAAAATCAACATCCTCAAAGCCATGTCAAGGTCAGTCAACGGCCCAATCAGCTTGGCCCAGCCCAACTGATTTCCGGGCCCAATCCGCCTCCTTCATTAGCCAAGGTATAAAAGCCAACAATTTGGTCAATTCTTGGTAAGACAAAGAAAGAAGACAAAGAAAGAAGACAAAGACAATAAAGCCTCAAGCAACTAAACTCTTGCACAGCTTTCTCTCTCTAATATACTGACTTAAGCATCGGAGGGGCCTTCCTCGGCGTTCCCCCCCGAGGCTAGTTTACGTGTATTTGTTGTGCAGGAAACCCTCGGCTCCTGCGTCGTTCGGACCGAGACCAAGTTCCCTCAAGATAAAAGGATCTTCCGAGATTCGATTGTTTTCATCCGAAACAATTTGGCGCCGTCTGTGGGGAACGCTACTAAATTTCGCGTCAGTCATCAAACACTCCGGCAGTCGCCATGACTAAGGGTGGAAAGAGTTCCAAGAAGGCTAAGAAGGGAGGAGGCCGGATTACGGTGAGGGAACGCCAGCCGGCTTATCCCTCCCCGGAGCAAGCCTCTTCCGAATCGGAGGCCCCCATTTCTCCGGAAAGGGAAGCCTCAAGAGGTCCTAGCCTCCAGGAGGAGAACACCTCGCACCACACTCGGCAGCCGGGGCCATCCCCGAGACCGAGTGGCTCAGGAGCGAGGAACTCCCCGCCGCGCCATAGCGTGCAATCCAGGTCACATCCGCGGGAGACTCCTCCCTCCGGACCCTCCACCGAGGAAGTGGCCAGAGCAGTGGCCATCTGCATGGAGTTCCTTAAAGCTCCAATCCGGATGCCTGATGATCACCAGCCGAGAAACCTGAAAAGGAGGATCGGTCAGGATGATGGTGGACAAGTTCCACCACATAGACAGCTCGGCCAGAGGTGGCGAGGGGACACCCGAAACTCCAGTAAGGAGAGGAGGAGGAACCCTCAACCCTCTGACCACTCTGAAGCTCAGAATTCCATGGGGCCCTCCAAGGACCCGGAATTCGCCCGCCAAAGCGTTCACGAACGCTTGGGTTCGAGGGAGGTGAGTGTGCATAGCCGCCTCACCTTCCCAGAGGATACCGGACCCCACCCAACCTTGTCTCAGCCGGGGACGAAAACCACTTCCACCTCTGAGAGAGGAGGGAGCGAGGTCCCTGAGGCCGGGTACAAGGGGAAGGCGGTCATGGTTCCATCGAACTCGCCCTTCCAGAAGTGGATTCTGGAAGAGCATGTGCCAACGGTCAAAATCCCGGCACATATTACTTACGATGGTACCTCAGATCCTAAGGATCACATTGCCTCTTACGAGGGGCACATGTATCTGAACCCGAGGTCTGAGGCTACCTGGTGTAAATACTTTCCTACGACCCTCAAAGGTGTTGCCCAATCCTGGATCACCAAAGGGCTCAAGGAAGGCTCCATAACCGGTTGGAACGACCTCTCCAACAAGTTCAAGAGCAAATTCTCTACGGCCAACCGCCGAGAGAAGACCACTGCAGAGCTAATGAGTCTGCAGCAGGCGGAGGACGAGAGCCTCCGCGACTATCTGACTCGCTTCAGCAACGAGTCATCCGGAATCACAAGCCTGGATCAAGGCCTGGCCGTGTTCGCGCTACGGAACGGCCTCCAAGCTGGAAAGTTCCTGGACTTCATGGTCATGCATCCCCCGCAGACCCTGGAGGAAGCCTTGGAAGCATCGGATAGGTTCATCCGAGCCGAGGAGTGGAACAGATCCAGGTCTCAGTCTCGTCCGAGAATTGACAAGCCGAAAGGGCAGCAGCCCGAAGTCTCGGCGCAGAGGAAAGGGAAGGCTAAGGCCTCAGAACCGTCCTCTGCTGCCGAGCCGAAGAAGGAAAGACACTTTCCCTACACGGGAAGGTACGATTCATACACTCCACTCTCCCTTCCCCGTGCTAAGATTTTCAGCACGACGAGGGACGAGGGGAGATTCAAAAAACCTCGTCCGTTGCCTCCCTGGCATCAGACGAGGGGAAAGGACCAGTGGTGCGAGTTCCATGACTCACCCGGACATCGCACCGAGGACTGCGTCCAGCTGAAGGACCAGATTGAGGATCTGGTCCGCAAGGGATACCTGAGCCAATACCTCGCGGACAGGCGCGAGGAGAAAAAAGCTGAAAAAGATTCTCGGCAGGACCTCAACTTCGCTCGGAAGAAGGATAAGGGACCTCAGGGCAAGGAGTCCCTCGACATCCTAGTTATTTCCGGGGGAATCTCGCGAGGCACAGCCAAACGCCAACTGAGGGGTCTAACCCATCAGATTCATCAGGCTGAGCTTCGGCAGTCCCAGTCACCGGCGCCGAACATCCTGTTCACAGCCGAAGACTGTGAGGGGGTGGTATACCCCCACGATGACCCACTAGTAATCATTCTGGGCATCGCCAACCGCAACGTCTGGCGGACCCTCGTCGACGGCGGTAGCGGGGCGAACATCCTCTTCCGAGGAGCGTTCGACCAGCTGAGGATGGGAGCCGAGCACCTGGACCCCGCACCCTACCCGGTGTCTGGATTCAACGGCTCTTCCTCGTATCCTGACGGGAAGATTACACTTCCTGTCACCATCGGCGAAGGCCGAGCAGCTAGGAATATCATGGCCGAATTTTTGGTCGTAGATGCTCCATCTGCATACAACGTGATCATGGGGAGACCCCTCATTCACGGCATTCAAGGAGTCGTCTCCACGTATCTTCAAATCATGATATACGTTTCAGACGAGGGACGCTCCGAGAAAATAAAGGGCAGTCAAAAAGAAGCCCGCCGATGCAATCACCTCAAGCCATCCACGTCTCGCCGAGGCGACCGTGGCGATGGGGAGGAAAAGCACCGGGACCGAAACGCCAAAAAGCCGAGAGGCTCAGACGTTTCGGCTAATGAAGCCCCAGACAACGAGAAATCTGATGGGGGCCAAAAGGCTGACTCCGCCTCAGAGCCGAACGACTCTGATGGCCAGCCGCGGTCAGGAAAGTCTGCTAATATTGATAGCAGGCCGGAATTCGAGGAATCCAACTCTAAGAGCATGGAGACGGATGACCTGACCGAGTCAATAGAACTGACCGTAGGAGATCCGAACAGATGTGTTAGCATCGGGTCGTCACTGGAGCCAAACACCCGTGCGGCACTCGTCCAACTCCTACGGGCCAGTGGAGACGTGTTCGCCTTCTCAGCCGCAGAAATGCCCGGGATTGATCCGGACTTCGTCTCCCATAGGCTTAATGTCGACCCCTCCAGTCGACCCGTTAAGCAGAAAAAGCGGAACTACTCCGCCGAAAAGAACCAGAACATCGCAGCTGAGGTCGATAAGCTCCTAGATGCTGGGTTCATTGAACCCTGTCAGTATCCGGAGTGGCTGGCCAATGTTGTAATGGTTCAGAAGGCGAATGGTAACTGGAGGATGTGCGTTGACTTCACGGACCTGAATAGGGCATGTCCCAAGGACTCCTATCCGCTGCCGAGGATCGACCAACTGGTCGACTCGACAAGCGGGCATGCTCTGCTCAGTTTCATGGACGCATTCTCGGGATACCATCAGATCTTCATGCACCCCGAGGACCGAGCTAAAACAGCGTTCATAACAAGTTCCGGGTTGTACAATTACAGAATGATGCCCTTCGGATTGAAAAATGCGGGGGCAACATATCAGAGGTTGGTTGATCAGGTTTTCGCCGAGCAAAAAGGCCGAAACATGGAGGTTTATGTTGACGACTCAATCGTCAAAAGCATAAAAGAAAAAGATCATGTCACGGACCTAGCCGAAACCTTCGCCACCCTCAGAAAATACAAAATGAAGCTGAATCCGAAGAAATGTGTCTTCGGCGTGAAGTCAGGCAAGTTCCTCGGCTTCATGGTCAGCAAGAGGGGGATTGATGCAAACCCCGCCAAAGTACAAGCTGCTTTAGACCTCCCCGAGCCGAAGACAAAAAGGGATATTCAGCGTCTAGCCGGGAGAATGGCTGCCTTGTCCAGGTTCATCTCACGAGCCTCAGACAAAGGGCTCCCTTTCTTCAAGGCGCTGAAGCTCCAAAATTCAAAAGGCATTGAATGGGGAGACGAACAAAAGTCAGCCTTTCAGCAGCTCCGTGAACACCTGGCTCAACTCCCAACACTGGCAAGGCCAGTCGTAGGAGACATCCTGTACTTATACGTGGCGGTCAGTCCAGCCACGGTAAGCGCGGTGCTGCTAAGGGAAGAAGAAAAAGTTCAACAGCCGATCTATTTCGTCAGCCACACCCTAACGGATGCCGAGACGCGCTACCCATTGTTAGAAAAAGTGGCTTATGCAGTGGTGGTGGCTGCTCGGAAGTTGCGACCCTACTTTGATTCTCATCAAATAGCGGTTCTAACTGATCAGCCGTTAGAGAAAGTCCTCGGCAAGGTTGAAAAATCCGGTAGACTAGCAAAGTGGGCTTTCGAGCTCACCGAGTTCAGTATCGGTTATCAGCCGAGAACAGCCATCAAGGCGCAAGCCTTGGTAGACTTCTTGGCCGAGTGCTCCTATCAGGAGACTCTGGATGCAAGGAGGAAAATCTGGACCGTCTTCACGGATGGGTCCTCCACCGTGAACGGTTCGGGGCAGGGGTCGTCATTACCTCTCCCGAAGGCAAAACCTTCGAGTATGCACTAAAATTTTCATTCAAAGCCTCTAACAACGAGGCCGAATATGAAGCAGCCATTGCTGGCTTAGACCTGTGCATATCGTTGGAAGCCGAGCATGTCTACCTCAAGACAGATTCTCAGCTGGTCGCCAATCAGATCCGGGGGGAGTATGAGGCTAAAGAGCCTTCAATGGCAGCTTACCTCACAAGGATCAAATCGACAATTGCGAAGCTGAGATCTTTCGAAGTAGAGCTGATCCCAAGGGGTCAAAATGCTCAAGCAGACGCACTCTCCAAACTTGCAAGCTCAACTCTGACTGAGTTAAGCCGTTCTGTCTATGTGGAGGTGCGCCGAGAAAAGAGTGTAGCCGAAGCAATATCAATCTGCTGCGCTGCACTCGAGCCGAGCTGGATGGATGACATCCTGGCTTATAAACTCAGGGAAGAGCTCCCCGAGGATAGGAATTCGGCCTCCAAGATAAAGCGGATCAGTTCACGATTCCTCGTCTTCGGCGGCCAACTCCTCAGAAAATCCTTCTCCGCTCCATTATTGAAATGCGTGGGTCCAACGGATGCCGACTATATTCTCCGAGAGATTCACCTCGGCATCTGCGGAAACCACATAGGAGGGAGAACCTTAGCCCACAAAGCTCTCAGGGCAGGGTATTTTTGGCCTACAATGATCTCGGATGCAAAGAACATGGTCAGAAAATGCGAGAAATGCCAAAAATTTGCACCGGTAATCCATCGGCCATGCCTAGATCTCCAGCCAATTCTTAATCCTCTTCCATTTGCACAATGGGGGTTGGATATTCTGGGACCCTTTCCCGAGGCCCCATACAAAAGAAAGTGGCTGATAGTCGGAATCGACTATTTCAGCAAATGGATTGAAGCGGAAGCTGCTTCAAGCATATCTGAGCAAACTGTCAGACAGTTCATCTGGCAGAACATAATAACTCGGTTCGGCATCCCAAAAGTTTTTGTGTTCGACCACGGCAGACAGTTTGACAACCTGCCCTTGCGCCGATACACTGATCAGTTCGGGATAAAATTGGCTTACTCCGCGGTTTGCCACCCTCAGAGTAATGGCCAAGCCGAAGCCGCAAATAAACAGATCCTTAACGCTCTCAGAAAAAGAGTAGAGGATCAAAAGTCCAAGTGGGTAGAGGAACTTCCGGGAACCCTCTGGTCACTCCGGACAACCGAGAAGGAGGCAACGGGGCATTCACCTTTTCAGCTGGTGTATGGATCCGAAGCAGTGCTTCCAGTGGAAGTGGGCTCAGAAAGCCTACGAGTGAATCTCTTCTCAGCCGAGGAAAATGAGCAGCTCATGAAAGAGTCCCTCGACTTCCTTGACGAGATTAGAGATCTAGCCCGAGAAAGGATGGCTGCACACAAGCTCAGAATGAGCAAGTCCTACAACCGAAGAGTCTATCAACGACCTCTCAGAGTTGGGGATTTAGTTTTGAGGAATGCTGCAGCTGTTCAAAAAAGTCGCATTCATGGCAAACTCTCAGCATCTTGGGAGGGACCTTATGAAATTTATCAAGAGCTTCAGCCCGGTACCTTCAGACTCAAACAAATGGATGGCACCGAGCTGAAAAACCATTGGAATGCCGATGTGCTCAAAAAATACTATGTGTAAATCCTTCGGATAGTACAATCTATGTAAGTACACTGATTTTGTTTACAAAAAGGCCATCGAGCCAGTATTCATTCAGATTGCGTGTATTCTTTAAGTCTTTATGCTTTCTACGGTTTTTCAAAAATTCAAGGTTTCATTCGGCGCTGTCCGGGGTATTGCATAATGATGCCTTGTACCTCGGCAAGCCGTAAAACCTGCCAAAAAAGGATACAAGCCCGAAGTATTGCATAGTGATGCCTTGTACTTCGGAAAAGCTGTTCCTTTGGGCAAAAAGGCCATAGACTTATCCGAAACATAGCCTAAAAAATAGGAACTGATAAAGCCCCGAAGTATTGCATAGTGATGCCTTGTACTTCGGATGAATCAGTTCCGGGTGGTAGTTGCAACTCTGAAGTATTGCATGATGATGCCTCGTACTTCAGATAAACTGCTGCCCCGGCATGGTGTTTCGGATAGTTGTTCCCTTGGATGAATTGAAGAAAGTGTCACAAGAGTACCATCTCTAGAGTGAAAACTCTTAGGTGGGAAATCAGTACTTTAAAAACAGATGTAGAAAATAAAGCAAAGTGTTCAAAGATCCTCGGCTTAGCCGAGAAAAATTATCAGCCATTCCAGAATTCAGAAGACCTCATCTTCAGATTTCTGGGGGGGCAGAGGGAAATAGAGAAATGGCACAACTGATCTAATACCCTTCAGCTCAGCCGAAGTTTGATACTTATGTCAGTTTTTTCACAAGTTGAAAACATCCGAGTACAAACGGCAAAAAGAAGTCTCAGCAGAAATGATTCTCGCTAGCCGAAGTTCTGCACTTAGCAAATATTTGAAAGATCATTCAAAGAAAGCAGTAAAGTGCGAAGACTGGTAGAGCGAAGGAAAAAATACACAAGAAAGCTGAGAAAGTGAACTTCTTTGAAATAAAATGTTGAATTACAAAAATAGTCGGCAGCCGCCCACAAGCGGAAAATAACAGCTGCCGAAATACGTACATAAGCATAAAGTAAAACTGCTGTACGACAAGGCAAGCTGAAGCAAAAAACAAGGCAAAAAACTCAGAAAGCGGCGAGTCTAAAGTTAAGCACATGATGAACCGCAAGATTCTGAAGACGACTGCCCGAGTTCCTATGCTTCAGCCGGGGGATCAGACTGATCAGCGTTGAGTCCCATGGTGGCCTCAGCCCCAGCAGCAGAAGAGGCGGGCTTTGCATTTTGCCGAGCCTCCCTTTCCCTCTGCTCAGCTTCCAACTCCAGTCTTTCAGCTTCCTCTTCGGCTTCCTCAGCCTTAAGAATTTCAGCTTCAGCTGGAGTTGCATACTTCATGTGAGGGTCTTCGGGATTCTGGACCCACTCAGCACATTTAGACCAGTCCAGCTTCGGCTCAGCATGAAGGCAGACTCTTCGGCAGACTCGAAATCCGTTTCTGAAACCCATCTCATATTCCTCTTGGGTATAGACACGGACCTTGAGTGAAGCCTCAGCATCAGCCAGCTTCTTCTGGGTCTCCTCCAAGTCTTCCTTGGATTTCTTCAACTCATCAGCGACTTTGGAGGAGGAACCCTTCAGCTCATTCAGCTCTTGCTGAATTTGGAAAGCCTTTGTCTGAGCTTGGGCCACTTCAACTTTCTGGATCAGCAGTTGATCCTCAGCCTCTTGGAATTTAGCTCTTTGAGCTTCAGCAGCAGCAGCAGCCTCTGAGAGTTGGACGTCTTTGGCCAAGAGCAACTCTTCAGCAGCCATTCGGCTGGCTTCAAGAGCCTCTAGACGCTGCTGCACTTCAGCTTGTGCAGCAGTTCCTTGAATTCGGCTCTCAATAGCAGCCTTGAACTTGGAGACGTCCACTCCCATATGCTCCTGGAGGAATTTTTCCCCTTCCATCAGTGGGGGAAAAACCTCCATCTCCATAGCATCGCAGAAGGTTTTCAGAGCTTCGGCAGCTTTTTTACCGTACTCCTCAACCTCCTGCTGCTTCTCTTCAGCTGCTGCTTGCTTCAGCTTAGCAAGCTTAACTTCCTCTTCAGCCACCTTC
This sequence comes from Chenopodium quinoa, assembly GCF_001683475.1. Lineage (NCBI taxonomy): Eukaryota > Viridiplantae > Streptophyta > Magnoliopsida > Caryophyllales > Amaranthaceae > Chenopodium > Chenopodium quinoa. The sequence goes on along the minus strand of NW_018745024.1, from coordinate 9,802,489 downwards.
CTTTCGTGCACAGCAGCGTCTACCCTATCTTGTAGGGTATCAATCAGCTCAACAGTGAGAGTCTGATTGTGCACGAACTGAAAACAGGAAGACAAAAAATAAGTAAAAAAAAATAGAGCTGAATTTCGGAGGAAATGAAGGAAAATTACCTGCATCATCAGCAGTTGGTTAGACCTGGCTGGGTCAGGAACTGATCTACTGGATTCGCCCATCCCAGCAGTGGCCTTCAGCGACCAGATCCTTGCCCTGTCTACTTCGGACATGCCAGCAAAACTGCCGAAGTAGGCTTCAGCTCCTTCTCGGTTTTGACCCCATATGAGGTCCCAGATGTGATCTGGGATTGGAATTCGGGGGGCCGAGAAACCCATTTCTCCAGAATGCAGAGTCTGGAAAGAAGGGAAGGACGACGATGGAGCTTGATTAGCTTTGGTTGTCTCAGCATCGTCCTTCTCAGAGGAGTCAAGTACTATGACCTCCTCTTCTTCAGGGGTGAGGACGAAAGCCTCAACCTCTCTTGCGATATCTGCCGTGAAGCCTTCAGCACTTGACATCACGGCATCTTTATTTTCGTGCTCAGCAGCACTCTCCTTGATTTCTTCTTGGACCCCTCCCTTAGGTCCGGGAGTTCTCTGATCCACCTCCATCTCAGGAGGTGGTGGAGGGGTCTTTTGAGGAGATTGGGGTGTTGGCTGGGGAACCCTCGGCGATCCATTGCCTTCCTCAGGTTCCCTTATTGCGACGCCGATGGTCATCGGCCTCTGCTGAAAATCATGAGGGCCGATGATGGCCATCCTTCGGCGCCTTTTCAGAAGGGGCTGCTCGTCCATATCTGAATCTGAAGACTCTTGTATTTGATCTTCGGGACGAACAGGAGCTTTGCCTTCTCTGTGTCTGTTACTCTCTTCAGACTGTAACAGACAGGGGGGAAGAAGAGTGTGAGTAAAAAAAAAAAAAAAAAAAAAAAAAAGAAAAAAGTTGTCTAAAAACTCACCGAGGTCTTCAGCAAAGCCTCGTCTTCTTCAGCTGCTCTAGCTGCAGCTTCGGCTTCAGCAGCTCTGGAGGACCCTTCTCCTCCTTCACAAGCCTCAAGTACCCGTGCAACCTCTTCGGCTGTGCGGGCAGCTTCAGCTTCTTCTTCCAGCAGCTGAAACAAGGGATCCCTCTTCTCCCACCAAGGCTTCTGCCTCTGATACAGAGCAACAGCCTCAATTTGGAAGTGGGAAGAGTCTAGGTGAACCTCTCGGCGCCTTGGTTCAGTGATAGGGGGAGCCCGATCAGTTACGACTCGTTCTCGGTTGACGCCAAGGCGAGCGTAATCAATGCCGACGTTGGTCTCGTCCCGTTCTGAAAAAGAAAAGGGGAGAGGTCAATTCAGTTAGTTCGGCACATCACAAGAAAGCAAAATGAAAGAAGAAAAGAGATAATTAAAAGGCCTCGGCCCCAGCCGAAGAAGATTACCATCCCTAAACTTTCGGCTGAGGCCGACAGCTGCCAGCATATTCTCTTGGAAAACATAGTGCGTATCGGGGAGCCAAGTCTCCGGGATATGCTGCATTCGGCCGCTGCCTCCCCGGTTCGGCAGCTTGCCGAAGATGTTCTGCTGATTAAGGTTCGGGTCTGGCCCGCTATCTTCGGGAGGACCTAAACTTCCCATATCAGGATCCGGCTCGGCAAGATACCGGGGAGCGCTGAAAACATAAGGATGGCTCGGCTCCGTGGGCGCCCTAACCCAAATCCATTGACCTCTCCAGTCCTTGTCTGAAGAGTCGTTCGGCCACATGGTTAGGAACGGGGGCCGAGACTCAATCCGATACCACCCAGAACCATGGCTTCCGTGCCCACTCTGAATATTTGGCACTAGCCGATGGAGCTTTCTGAAGCAGTGCAGGTTCGGCACGTATCTGAAGAATTTGCAGACCCATAAGTACGTCATTACCCTTCGGATGCTGGTGGGGGTCAGCTGGCACAGGGAAATGTTGTAATGGATCAGCAAGTCTCGAACGAATACGTCCAAAGGGAACCTCAGCCCATACTGAAGCTGTCTCGTGTACACCCCCACATACCCCGGGGGTGGACGATGGATTCTATCGGATGCTGAGGGCATTCGGCACCAATATCCATCAGCTTCAAAAATGCCGTAGTGCAACTCAATTTGTTCAGCAAATCGATATTGATCGGCGTTCTCTACCCACCATGAGTAGGGACGGTTCTTTATCATGGCCGAAGCTACTTCGGCATCCTCCCACTCTGAAAACCCTGGGAGGATATCCCAAAGGACAGCGGGAACTTCATCATCCCGTCCTGAAGCTCTCACCCCCTCAGCCCTCTGAGGAGGAGCCGAAGAAATGGGAGTCGCCCTAACCCCTTCAGCAGGGTCAGACTCTGTCCTTCGTCCATTCCAGGTCCCAATCCTGTCCCTGGGATCGGGGATTAGCCTTGCTCTTCTTGGAGCACGGGCTCCACCTCTAACTCCCCTCACCATTGACGAATTTCGAAGGAAAAAGTCGAAAAAGGGGAAAGAGTGCAAAGTCGAAGAAAGATGAAATAAAATCAAAGGAATTTACCTTGATCTGAAGCAAAAGCCGCCGATTTACGAATTGGTAGTGACAAGTCTCAGCTTCTAAGCTTAATGCTCGGGGAATTTGCGAAGTTTTGATGCGGGCTCTTGAGCGTTCTTGAGAATTCTGGGTTTGTGTTGATGAGTGAGTGGGGAGAGAAGGCGCGCCTCTATTTATATCTCCAGAAATGGGAATTCAAGGAGTCTGCGTTTCAATTTCTCTCAAGCACCCCACTAAGTAACCGTTAAACACACGACCTTGCAGTTAAGTCGCCCACTACCCATCCAACTTCCGCAATCATCCACATTAACTGTTGTTATCTCATTAATCATGGGTTAATTACGGTTTAAATTCACATTTTTGGATTAACAAATCATTCACTTCCCTCCTTTTCTGGTTAAATCAAACCCGACCCGTCATCCTTCCAAATCGGGTCTGGGGGGCAAGTTGTTTGGGTCCAATTTAGTCCAATTGGGCCTGGTCACTGAATGATCCAATTAAAAGCCCAAGGCAAAGGTTCAACTCTCCAAATATGCTAAAGTCAAAAATCAACATCCTCAAAGCCATGTCAAGGTCAGTCAACGGCCCAATCAGCTTGGCCCAGCCCAACTGATTTCCGGGCCCAATCCGCCTCCTTCATTAGCCAAGGTATAAAAGCCAACAATTTGGTCAATTCTTGGTAAGACAAAGAAAGAAGACAAAGAAAGAAGACAAAGACAATAAAGCCTCAAGCAACTAAACTCTTGCACAGCTTTCTCTCTCTAATATACTGACTTAAGCATCGGAGGGGCCTTCCTCGGCGTTCCCCCCCGAGGCTAGTTTACGTGTATTTGTTGTGCAGGAAACCCTCGGCTCCTGCGTCGTTCGGACCGAGACCAAGTTCCCTCAAGATAAAAGGATCTTCCGAGATTCGATTGTTTTCATCCGAAACACGTATAGTACAACAATTATTAATGTCAAGTGGGAACGTAATAATTTACTTGATGATAAGTGGAGTATAAGAATCAAATCTAGGAGATTTCGAAGAGAATTCGTAATTGTACTTGTATAATATTGTAATATAATTATGGCTGATAGAATTAAATTCAGGAGATTTAGAAGAGAATTCATAGTTGCACTCGTATGAGTGTGATATAATTATGGTTATAATTATGTGTGGCTCATTTCAGAAATGGTTTATAATATGTTTAGCGTTTTTCAAAAATGATATGATCATAAATAAAGTTATTTGGTTTGAATATTACGCATCTAACAATATCTCATTATGTGATATCATATTACGGGGTATCTTACTTGATCAAAGTTGGCCCGACTTGAAATATGTTGGGTTGGGTAAGATTTTTGGGCCCGATTTCAATGCTAACCCTATGATTCTGAAATAATTTTGGGTTTTAGGCTGTTCAAATGTTAGATGTGTAAAAAATTAGGCAGGGCTCGTATTGGCTTAAAAATTAGTCATTTTTTGTATTCAAAATAGCGGGTTTAAACATGGCTTATGACCACATCTACTTATATATATGTAAATTTAAAAGTTTAGTTAAATTTCAAAATTAGATAAAAAAAAAACTATTGGCAATAGAAAATTAACTAAACTATGAATGATTAATTATTTGGTTTGACCAGTCTAAATTGATGGTTAGATCTATTTGAGCTTTGTTTATTCGCTTAAGCTATGCAATGGCAGCGCAATTAGTGAACGTGCCTACCGCAGCCGATGTCCCACCGTAATTAAGCATGATACAATATAATATTTCTGGCTAAGCAAATTTAATTTTTATTTTAAGTATGATATATAGTTGCTACTCATTAGACCTATGCACTATGCAGCTGGCCTTTTTACAAACGGCCAGCTAGTAAAAAACATTTTGAAATAAAATGAAAAATAAATAAATAGATAAAATGTAGCAATATATACAATGTCAATATAATTCAAGACTAATTAAAACTAAGTTATTCTACTCTCCAGTTCATCCTTAGCTTCACCAGTTCCACGTAAATTTACCAACCTTGGGACAAAATTTAGCTTACACAAACTACGGTGATTCGATTACAAAACTTTCAACCTTCGCAGTTGAAAGTCCAACCGGGAAATTCCGACTCAGAAAACAAGGATGTGGATGTTGGTGTTGGTGTTGTCTTTGCCAGACGATCTAGTTTTACCCTTCGTCTCATCTGCATTTGAAAAAGTCACCAGTCCAACATGTGAGATGAAAAAAAAAAAAAAAACTTTCATAAGTAAGATGATCTGATATCATATTTATAGCCAAAAATTCGATTTACAACCTCACATTCCAGCCAGCCCTTAAGGTAAGCATTCTAGATCTTTAGGAACTAAATTTTGGTATGACATGAGAAACAAAAAAGATCATCTTAAGGAATTTTTCAAAGTCATCAACAAGACACATCTTTATTTCAACATTTTTAAGGAAGGCATTCTATTTTCTAAATGAGACATTTGAATAAGTAAAGAGTTACCAATTAAACTCTTAAGTATCTGTATATTACCTCTTCCTTGAATATTGTAGAATATGAAGCAGAACTGAAGTCAGAAACCTTCATTTCTGTAGTTTTATCTCTTACAGTCAAATCATTTTCTAGTGACAAAACAAATCTACAGAAAAGCAGCAGAACAAGTTATTAGTTATATTAGACAACTAAATGTCTAAATACACGTAAATACCTTGTATACTGAATTGGTAGTAATATCATATATATACCTCGAAACAGGACAACAATAATGGTGGCGAAGTGTATCAATCTCCCAAAGAGAACTCCCTGTGCCAAGTATAATTGTTACTAAATGGATAAAATTATATGCATAAAGCTATCTATATTGATGTAGAATAAGAACATAAACATTGTTCCGAAAAAACAAAGATGGATCACTAATGTAACCAAAGTTCTGATCACAACATGGTCGGAGATGCTTACTCATTGCATTTGATTTTAAAGGATCACTTTCGTCATCATTGAAAACATCAAACCCTTGCTTTCCTCCGATAATGTCAGAGGCAACAACAACATTACCATCAGCACTGTAAGTTTCTCCATGGGATTCCTGTGACAGACACTGAAATAGAAGTTAATAAATGGTCGAGAAGCTAATCAAACAAAGACTTCATCAAGCATGAGCATTATATTGACCATTTCACAAAAACATAAATATAGGCAATAGAATAAAGACCTTACCTGATGAACTAAAAAATTAATTGATGGATGTCTGTGCAAAAGATTGTAGACCAGTGCTATGATAACCAGTGCCCCAGAAGGAGGTACTACAAGAGACAGTCGGCTCAACTTCTTTGCAAAAGCAGCAGCCAAATATGCTGGAAGAAGTGGGGATTTCAAACAGACATCCAACAGCTACATATACAAGTCAATAAAACAAAAGTCAAACACGTTGTTCTGAGGGCAGTTATAGAATTAAGTCCACAAAAGTGCCTAGCCTCACCTCAAAAAATTTAACGCGATGTTTTGCCATAAATACAGATGGTATTAAAAGTGAATATAGCTTCTGATAGAAGTCAGGGTATTCTATACCATGCTGTGTCATGAGAACAAAGACTCCACTTAGAGCCATTACACTAACAACTCCGCCAACATCATAGGATCTTGTTAAGAAGTCACTGAAAACCAGCAGAAAACAAATCAAAACTATACAGAGAAAAAGAATTTACAGAAAATGAAGGATGGAGCAATATATAGGAAAGAAGAGACTGCACAATAAAATCACCATAGCATCTCGGGCTTAGACAAATAAGGAATGACAGCCTGAGGCAATTTGACAAGTACCTGACCATTTAAAAAAAATATTTATTTTCAGGTAATTGGTCCAGACTTCAAACAAGCACAGCTCAATATGCCAACTGCTAAACTATGAATACAGAGCAAACATGTAGTGCAGGCAGCCTTACCTCCTTGTAGACCTCAACCGAAAGTGGTAACTTAAGGAATGACATCCAAGCCTTGGTAAACTTCAGCTTCAGCTTTACTCTCTGGAAGACATCAATATACAAGAATACAACAGTTGAAACGAAACTGCAACATATAATGTAACATGATACAGGAGAATGTCATGCTCACTACAGATCATAGCAAATACTTGTTACAGGAAAAGGTGAATTAAAACTGGGGATTAATGTATTTATTAAAAATGCAAGAATAAATAAGTACAAATTGAAGTTTCAAAATCTCTTTATTCCCAATGTTGCATGTGATGAATATTAATTAGTGGACAGAAGGTTTAACATGGTCTGGTACACAAAAATTTGGTGCACAGTATGCAAGCACACAAGAGCTTATGCCTCTCATTCTTGGATATCAGACGAGATGGTGCACTCGCACACATTTGATTTTCTCATGCTTCCTAATTTTAATCATCTCCACAACATACCCAATAAAAGCATGAACAAACAAAGCACCACTAACCTTTTTAGCAGATTTATCTTTTTCCTCCTGGCCACCTCTCCTTTCTTTACACTTAGGACTCTCCTGAGTATTGCCTTCTTTAGAACAAAAGCCTGATATGTTGTGAATAAAGACAACATATTTAGATTTAAGAGCAGAAAGAGAGACAAGAAAAATAACTCGAGAAATAAAAAACTTCTATATAACAGGCAGAAGGCGAAACAGTACAGGAAGACAAAGTTGACAGCATGACACTGCCCACAAATCCCCAACTCATAAGTCCCCAATATGATAGGCAAATGACACTCTTCATTTCGATGCAAAGACAAAGAAATTGAAGAATCAAGAGACAATAATCCAGAGAATTAAAAATAAAATAAATCCAAAAAATAGAAGAGATATCATTTCACAAAGGTACTGACCATTGCTCCACACTTCAAAGTCGGTATCTGAGTCACCTAATGGAGGAATGTGTGAAAGGATGAAGAGGATCTTGTTTATTGAGTGATCTAGGCTGTTCAAACACAAAATATAATGAAAGTCAGAACCAAAAGCAAACTTCAGGCCAAGATCTTCCTCACGTGACAAGTCACAAACCAACATCTTCCACAGATCACAAGTAAAAATATGAGACACTTCATTAGTTAACTGAATTATAAACCAGTCAACGACAAAACATACACAGAGAATGAGACTGCAATACTTAATCAAAGTTGTCAGCAAATGAGATGGCAAGACATGTATATATTGATGACCTTATAGAGCCAAGTAAAAGAAGAGAAACGATTGACAAGAGTAGCAAAAGTAAAAACAAACCGACCTTACTTGTAGGCCATCTCCTTCAGTCGTACATTTACCTATAAAAATTAGGTAAAGGTGCTTGGAAATTGTATCAAGGATTTCTAGACGAAAGATGGTGGAAAGCAGAAGAAGAAAGTAAACCACAACGAGAATTAACTAAAAGTACCTGAAATTATCCTTTTGTCAAGTGTATTACATGTCTTCTCCACACTCATTAAGGTAAAATAGCTGCAGCAAAATGTTTTGTATAGTGAGTACATGGAAAAACACAAGAAGATCGACTACTAGAAATACTTGGCAGATCTATTTTAAGTTACTAGGAATCTTCATTATTTCACATCAAGAATCTTCAACACACGGACATGGATAAGACACTTAGACACTCTTTTCTGGTACATACTCGGGAAAAATTTTCATCAAAATAGTCGTGTCAAATATGAGCCATATCAAACACATAAAACTTGTACTAGTACCAAGTAAATAGATGCTCAACTTTTTAGTTTCACCCACACAATCCACCAAACTACAGTCAATCAAAGTCTAAAGCCAATTCAATACAGGATAATAGAAAATTATACAAAATTTAACCAAAGTGTAAATGTTGTTACAATCAATGATAAAGCAGTAGTGACAAAAGAAGAAACATGGGAAAAGGCGGTCTCATACCGTACATCAATGTACTTGAAGTAGTTTGATGCTAAAGAATCAAGAAAGAATTCAACTCCCAAAGGAGAATAAACCTGAGAGTCAATTATATCATATGGCATTAACAAAGGTACTAAATTTAGTGGGCATTTCGAAAGCACAATTGTATTCTTATCACTTACTAGAGCTTGAATTAAGCTTTGGTAGAGATCAAAATAGAAATCTCCTTTTTTCTTAAGCTTCACAAACTCCATTATCTCATCCAAAACAGCCATCTATAAACATAACAGCCTTTGTCATAAAATTTACAAATTCTAGAGGTGATCATAGTTCATGTTTGACCTAAAAAAAATATTTTTTTGAGAAATTGTATATATACACCAGAATACACGGTACATTTAACAATAATTTTGACTCACTTGGATGATTATTGATTATTTAATCATCAAACTAAGAACAAAAACAAACTTTGATTTAGTTAGGTACACCGTGCACCCGAGTGTATGTATATAAATTTATAAGCACTCCAAATCAACAATCACCCCCATCAAATTGATATTGAAATATAAGTTTAGAATCAATAAAAAATGAGAATTGTGAACTCAACTACAAATTCAGGGTTGGATTGTGGGGTGATGTAATTTAACAGGATTTCGATGCTTCCTTTCTTCATACTTTCGTTTTTAGTTGACGATGCTAGAAGGTGGCTGAGTTCTTCGAGTGAGACATTGGGTTCCGCCTTCCTCTTCTTGTTTACGCCGCATCGTTTCAGTACCATCTTCACCTTCAAAGGTTCTGCAATACATTGGCAACCAAATTTCAATTAATTATATTATCTCGAAAAATCATACTCGTATAATTTTGGGGATAGTTGATTCAATTATCAATTAGGCTCATAATTCTCTTTTTTGGCTGGTTATGATCATTCATAATCTTAGTAATTAGAAACAATAGTTCAGAATTTCGAATCCTAAATTGTGAAATTGATATGATAACAATCAAATTAAATTAAACCCTAGATTGTGAAATTGATATGATGAATTGATGATTACAATTATAAAGCCTTAGACCTGCGTCAAAAATACATTTGGTACACTGATACCGTGATACGTGATACGTGAACGTGAGGACTGAGGAAGTAAGGAGCAAGAGGAGTTTTTTTTTTTTTTTTTTTTTTTTGGGCTTATGGAGTTATAGGTTATAGGTTCAACTCGTTTGGGCCTATGCAAATGCACATATATTTACTTGTATTAGGGTCTGTTCTCATACGTTGAAATCCAATTCATTTCAGCTTTTAATTTCCTTCTCTTATAAAATATTCAGTTCAGTTCTGTTCAATTCAACTAAGTTCACTCAATGAGAACAAGTCCTTAATGTTGTCTTATGTAATTTTAAAAAAAGTTAATTTAATAAAGGGGTAATGTTATATGTAGTCCTAATTTAAGAGCTATATATAATCATTAAATTTACTCTTGAAAATTGTATAAAATTAGGAATTCATGACAAAGACAAGCGTAAATTAGTGTAATAAGTGTTTATATTTTCAACATTTTCCTTAATATATATCCTTGATTTTTTTTTTGAAACAATATATCCTTAAAATTCTTGTATGCTACATTAATATTTTTTTATGTTAAAAAAATTTCAAATTTTTTGGATAGAATTTTTTATTTTTTTTTTAGAAAAAAAAGAATAATAAAATAGTATTTTGGAGGGAATTTTTTTTTCATATAATTGTGCCAAGTGTCCAATTTGGTGATTATTTAGTATATAGTATACATGGGTTGGAGCTTTGTTATAAGCCTTGACCCGCCCCAATTGAAAATGGGTCGAGTCGGTCCAATAAATAATTTTTTAAATTTTAATTTAAGGGAAGAAAAACGGTTATTCTATAATCTTCTTTAATTTCTTACCACCTCTATGAAATTTTATTATATTTCAAAGGCTTTTGTATTCATAAATTAGATTATATCGGATAGTTATAATATTTATTGCCGCTGATAAATTTGCACCTTCTATTGTCACTATCGCACATTTCTATTGTCAGTATCGCACTTGGTTAACCTTCTTGCTTCCTCATTTCTCAAAAATGTCAGTATCACACATTTCTTTCTTAATTAAAAGTTCTTATTGAATTTCCTCTTAGGGGTGTTCAATATTGACCTTAGGGGTGTTTAATATTCAAAAATCAAAATGAATACCACCCATCAAGAATTGAACTACCTAAACTAGTCATCATGTTGGTATTTCAACCCAACTATGGCCAAATCATAATAAACACTTATTGTGCACTATGACTTGGAATGGGCCAATATGGGCTTTATGAATAGTCATTATGTTGGTATTTCAACCCAACTATGGCCAGGCCAAATCATAATGAATAGTCATCATGTTGGTATTTCAACCCAACTATGGCCAGGCCAAATCATAATAAACGAAAAAGTAAAATGTTTCAACTTTCAATGGTTTGTATGACTAATAATCTTCAAACGTTGATTCAGTTGGTCGCATGAATATTTTTTTAAACTAAAATTGTGCACTTGAACAGTTGTGACTAAGGTGTATTATTCCACATATTACTAATATCTAATAATTTATTAAATCTAATGGAATATTATAAGCATAAAAAAATGATTTGTTTTTTAACAAATAGAACTAAGAAATAAACAAACTTAACAACAAACCAAACTAAAAGGTTCAGAAAAGGACATTCCTATGACCAGCTGCAACCGCCAACCAATGTGCAGGCGCAACCCACATTTGTTGAAATTATATATATTAGCTTACAATTCTACATGATAATGACTTGCATGCAAGCTACATGAAAGGGAGTAAGATAAGGATGGGCATGCCAAGGCATGCTGTTTATTGAAAGAAAATATTAACAAGTTAACTTTATAAGCATAATTAGTTGGTACAAGGTGTTTATTATATAGTCATTAAGATAAGTTTAGACTAACCAAATCGGATCATAGCATATCTTGTGTACGTTTGGCCACACCCTGTGACCGCTTGTAAATTAACAAAGTAATTCTTATACCCCTAACCGAGTAATTAATCCTTATAATACTCACCAAATAACCCCTATTACATTAATAAAGTAACACCTATAAAACTGACTGAGTAACCCCTATAGCACTAACGATGGAACCCTTATAATGACTAGTCACACGATATGATCAGCCACATATAAGAGTTTATGAATCGAATAATAGTCAACTTTGTAAATAAATGCTTGATTATTATTATTATTTTTTTAAAAAAAAAATTTCAGGTGATACACATATCATATACTGATACCTCATACCTGTTATACATAAGACCTATTTGAAACATAATTACACTTGGTCTTCAACTAATTATTAAAAAAATTTGTGTAACATATACAAAGCGTCGAAAGCGAAATTGAAATAATTGAAAGAGATATAGAATGAATTTGGTAATTATGTATAGATGAAGACAACTCAAAACCGACTTTGACTATTCTACATTCTTATTTTTTATCAAAAATAATATATAAAACAAGTTATTTTTTAGTTTATAAAGAAAGCAATTAAGGTGATCAGGAAAAAACACCAAGCTAATAAGAGAGGTCAACATGGGAGAGGCCAATATTGTGGTATGCATACTTTTGGGCATCCTAGGTTTCGTTGCTGCTGGTCTTGGTTTTGCTGCTGAGGCCACTAAGATTAAGGTACATTTTGTGTTTAATTAGATTATCTTGCCCATTTTGTAATACGAGTATAATTTAATAATTTATATATTGGCTTTTGATATTGCATATCATATCAATTTCCATGCCAAATTGTACTGTTGCTTTAAATTAAAGGAAATTAATAATCGTTTTGTTTGCAAATAAAAGTCTCAATTTTTTTATTTTTTATTTTTTATTTTTTTTTTGCAAACAAGTACCTTAAAAAAAACTTTTAACTAGTGCATTTTTATTGATTAGAGGTGCACAAATATAAGTTTGTTTATCAAAAGTGAAAAACAAAGTTATGTTTGAAAGATTAAAACTGAGTTATTTTCTTAACGGTAGTAAGAGTGAAAAATAGATATTGGTCAAGTAAGACTGTAAGAATGAGGTTTTTATTAAAAACATTTTTGGTTTTCAAAATCAAGATACGTAAACTATTCAAATTTACATATATTTAAATTTGATGGTTGGTCGATGGTTGACTACACGGTGTGACCAACCACATATAAAAGTTTGTGTTTAACTTTTTATTCATATGGAAAAAAATAAATTATTAAGCACAAAATAAAAACGACTTGGAGTTAAGCTCAAACTCTTATTGTAACTTTGTAACTTATTAATTATTTTTTAATAATGATGGTTATTATCAGGTGTCTGACATAGTTATAACGGGATTTGGTTGCGACTACCCTAGCAGTCCAGCTAACATACTTGGATACGTTGCAGCCATACTCTTACTTGCCGTCCTTATTATTACTAGTTCTATTACTCGATGCGCTTGCTGCAACAGAAACACTTCTAGCAATACTCAATCCGCCGGAGCCATCTTTTTCTTTATCATATCATGGTACGTACATATTGTAGGGATCGGAAGAGGTCACTACGACTCTCACAAAATCACCAACTCAAGACAATCAACCAATAATTCAAACAAATCAACCCAAATTATTTCACAACTAAATAACCACACACAATATCAGCAATAATACAGTAGCAAAATAGCAATAGCACCAACAATACTAGGAAGAAAAGATAATAATCAACACACTAGACTTTTACGTGGAAAACCCCTTCGATGTGAAGGATAAAAAACCACGGGACCGTTAAGGAGTCCACCCTAACTTCTCTTATTGATAATTGAGAGTAAAATAAACCCAAATCAGTCTACAAAAGGTTTATACACCCACCAACAACAACAAACAACAAGAGATGAAAAATAGAGAACAAGAGGAGTAGAAATCACCCAAAAACAGCACTTCTGTCCAAGGACGATTATGACCAAAACAGAGCTCAAACGACGATCTCCACCGTCCAAAATGAATCCCTTGATGTCAGGAACAAGCTGTCAAAATTTGAGGATGATCCAACGGTTGAATTTCCGGCAACAGCCAGATCTGTAAAGGCTGTCCAGAAAAACCGAGAATGAAACTCTCTCTATTTCTCTCTTTTGTGTGTTCTAATTTTTGTGAATGAATCCTCTCATCACTTCACTTGGCTGCTGCCCTAATCTCACAAACATTTTTTACCCCAAAGCTTTCTAAGAAAGCCACCAAAAAAAAATAAGCCCAAAAGGACTTACTACTAACTAGTAAAAATGTAATAAAAATTGACCAAGTAAAAAGAGCCAAATACAAAAAACATTTTACCACCAATTGGGCTGAACCCATAACAATCTCCCCCTCCAGCCCAACACGAGGAAGACCAACACGCTTCAAGCATCACTTGAAGCTCATTCCCACAAGCTTGTTACAAACATCAAGCTTGCTTCCGGGAACCATCTTAGTCAACATATATGCACCATTCTTGTCGGTGTGGACTTTCTTCAGTTTCAAAAGCCTTTCTTCAATCACATCTCGTAACCAATGATATCGAACATCAATATGCTTAGTACGAGAATGGTACATTGCATTCTTACTCAAATCCATAGCACTTTGACTATCACAAAGCACTACATATTCTCCTTGCTTCAAACCCAACTCTCGAAGGAACCTTTTAAGCCATAGCATCTCTTTGCCTGCTTCCACAGCTGCAATATACTCTGCCTCAGTTGTTGATAATGCTACGCATTTTTGTAGCTTGGATTGCCATGAGATGGCTCCCCCTGAAAAAGTAAACACATAACCTGAGGTAGACTTTCTATTATCAAGATCACCTGCCATTTCTGCATCTGTATATCCTTCAAGTAAAGGTTTGCCACTTCCATAACACAAACTTAACTTGGAAGTGCCTCGCAAGTATCTGAAGATCCACTTCACTGCTTCCCAATGAGCCTTACCCGGATTGGATAAGTATCTACTCACTAATCCAACAGAATGTGCAATATCTGGCCTAGTACAAACCATGGCATACATCAAAGAACCAACAGCAGAAGAATATGGAATAGAAGACATACTTGCTTTCTCCTTCTCTGTTGCAGGACAAGCTTTCTTGCTTAGCTTGAAATGTGTTGCAAGTGGTGTACTAACAGGCTTGGCATGCTTCATATTGAACCTTTCAAGAACCCGTTCAATATACTTTTCTTGTGATAACCATAACATTCCCGCTTTCCTATCACGAGCAATCTCCATGCCTAAGATTTGCTTTGCAGGACCCAAGTCTTTCATGTCAAATGACTTGGACAAGTTTTTCTTCAAGTTGCTAATCATCTCTGAATCTTGTCCAACTATCAGCATATCATCTACATAAAAAAGAAGGATAATGAACTTGCCACCAGGGAACCTCTTAAAGTACACACAAGGATCTGCAGAAGTCCGCTTATAACCATTACTTGTCATAAACGAATGGTACCACTGCCTTGGTGCCTGTTTAAGCCCATAAAGACTCTTTTTCAACTTACAAACAAGATTTTTTTTCACCTTTTCCTCAAATCCTTCAGGTTGCTCCATGTAGATTTCTTCATGCAAGTCACCATGTAAAAAGGCAGTTTTAACATCAAGCTGCTCTAATTCAAGATCAAGACTTGCAGCTAACCCTAGCACAGTTCTAATAGAAGTCATTTTGACAACTGGAGAGAAGATCTCATCAAAGTCAATGCCCTTTTTCTGGTTACATCCCTTGACCACCAATCTGACTTTCCTCTTCACAATCTTCTCACCATCTTTCTTGTTCTTGAAAACCCATCTGTTTTTCAAGACTTTCTTGCCCTTGGGAGGCTCCACTAACTCATAAGTTTCATTCTTCTGTAAGGAATCCATTTCTTCCTTCATTGCATCGAGCCACAGATCTTTCTCTTCAAGAGACAACACTTCTTGATAATTTTCTGGTTCTCCATCCTCGGTGAGTAGAATGAACTCTGAGCTTGGATACCTTGTTGAAGGTTTGTGCTCTCTGGTTGACCTTCGAACATGTGTATCCACAACTTGAGGGGTAGGTTGCTCCCCCTGCTCATGAACCTCTTCATGTACTTCTTCCTCATTTGATGAAGACTCATCACGATCAACACCATCATCCTCATCATGAATGCCATCATCATCATGATGAACTGGTACATCACCATCAGGTTGTACCTCACCAACATCTTCATGATTCTCCTCAACATTCTCATTTGCAGGATGATTTACAGGTGTAGGAAAAGAAACACCATCAGTAGTATCAAAAGACAATTCTGAAGTAGAAGAATACCTTGTACTCAGAAGAACTGCACCCTTCTCATGCTCAAAGAATACTACATCTCTACTTCTCACAACCTTCTTTTTTTCAGGATCATATAGTCTGAAACCATACTCTTCATCACCATAGCCAACAAAAACACATGGATTAGTCTTGGAATCAAGCTTCGATCTCTGATCTTTCGGCACATGCATGAATGCCTTGCATCCAAAGACTCTCAAGTGTGAATATGAAGGATCACACCCCTTCCATGCTCTATCAGGAATGTCAAAACCAAGAGGAACTGATGGAGAACGATTGATCAAATAAACGGCACACTGAACTGCTTCAGCCCAGAATGTCTTAGGAAGATCAGACATTCTAAGCATACATCTCACTTTCTCCACAATGGTTCTGTTCATCCTTTCTGCAACTCCATTGTGTTGTGGTGTACTGGGCTCTGTCTTCTCATGTCTTATGCCATACTGTGAGCAGTAATACTTGAACTCTTTTGAAGTATACTCACCACCATTGTCAGTTCGAAGACGCTTCAACTTTCTTTCTGTCTCCCTTTCTACCATGGAATGAAATTTTTGGAAGACCTCGAACACTTGGCATTTGTCTTCAACATATACACCCAAGTTCTTCGAGTAGCATCATCGATGAAAGTGACAAAATATCTATTGCCACCAAGAGATTCAACTTCAATGGGACCACAAACATCAGAGTGTACTAACTCCAACTTGGCTTGCTTTCTAGTAGACTTCCTGGAAAAGAAAGCTCTATGCTGCTTTCCTGCCAAACAATGATCACAAGGGTCAAGAGAAACAGTTTTATCAACAGGAATCAATGTTTTACCTGCTAAAAGTTTTAATCCCTTGTCACTCATATGTCCCAATCTTCGATGCCACAAATTAGGAGAATTCTTCTCTTCCACTGCATTAATCTCACCAGAACATACACTCAAATATGTCTTGTACAAAGAGCAACACAACTCACCCCGAGCGACTGTCATCGAACCCTTAGACAACTTCCACTTACCATCACCAAAGGTATGTCGGAAACCCTCTAAATCAAGAACATTAGCAGACAACAAATTATGGCGTAGATCAGGAATATGGCGCACATTCTTCAATGTAAGCACGCACCCAACACTTGTCTTCACACGAATATCACCTAGCCCAACAATGCTTGCTGAGCTCTGATTTCCCATCTTCACACTACCAAAATCACCAGACTTGTAGTTCATGAAGTACTCTCTCTTGGGAACACAATGGTATGAAGCCCCTGTATCTACTAACCACTCTGTGTCTGAACTGTCAACATGATGACACTCACTAGTTGCACAAATCAAAGTGACCTCATCATCACTTTTGGAAGCTGTTGCTGCAGTGTTTTTATCATCTCCCTCTTTTTGTGAATCATTCTTCTTTCTCTGTTCCTTTTTCAAACGGAAACAATACTTCTTGATATGACCAGGCTTCTTGCAGTAGTGGCAGGTATTCACATTTCTTCCATCATTGGATTTGGACCTACTCCTTGAGTTATCACGACCTTTGGGACCCTTACTCTTGCCTCTTCCTCTATTCTCAACAACAAGAGCATGTGAATTATCAACTCCCATCTCCTTTCTTCTGATTTCTTCATTAAACATGCTATCTTTGATCACATCCAAAAATAACACACCATCTGGAGCAGAGTTACTAATAGTCACAACCAAGGTCTCCCAACTATCTGGCAAAGAACTCAACAAAAACAAAGCCTGCATCTCATCATCAAGAGTAACTTTCATAGTAGTCAACTTGTTAATAATATCCTGAAAATCATTAAGATGCTCAGAAACAGACTTTCCATTTTTCAATTTCAAATTAACAAGTCTTTTAATCAATGAAGCTTTATTATGGCGGTCTTCCTTTCATAAAGACCTTCTAACTTCTTCCACAACTCATAAGGGTCGGACTCTTGTGACACATGGTTGAATATGCTAATATCAACCCATTGCCTAATTGTCCCCAAAGTCTTCCTTTTCAACTTTTCCCAATCTTTAACTTCCATTTTATCCGGTTTAGATGGTTTAGAAACATTTCCATCTTTA
Source organism: Chenopodium quinoa (assembly GCF_001683475.1). Lineage (NCBI taxonomy): Eukaryota > Viridiplantae > Streptophyta > Magnoliopsida > Caryophyllales > Amaranthaceae > Chenopodium > Chenopodium quinoa. The sequence goes on along the minus strand of NW_018745024.1, from coordinate 9,784,698 downwards.
TCAGTGACAGATTCAATAGGGTCAAACAAGTCCTTGCAATATAACAAGTCTTCCATCATAGGTCTCCAAATTGAATAATTAGTTGATGTCAATTTAACCATCGAGCTACTACTACTCGACTCCATAATGTGATTATATTAACCACGGCTCTGATACCAAGTTGTAGGGATCGGAAGAGGTCACTACGACTCTCACAAAATCACCAACTCAAGACAATCAACCAATAATTCAAACAAATCAACCCAAATTATTTCACAACTAAATAACCACACACAATATCAGCAATAATACAGTAGCAAAATAGTAATAGCACCAACAATACTAGGAAGAAAAGATAATAATCAACACACTAGACTTTTACGTGGAAAACCCCTTCGATGTGAAGGATAAAAAACCACGGGACCGTTAAGGAGTCCACCCTAACTTCTCTTATTGATAATTGAGGGTAAAATAAACCCAAATCAGTCTACAAAAGGTTTATACACCCACCAACAACAACAAACAACAAGAGATGAAAAATAGAGAACAAGAGGAGTAGAAATCACCCAAAAACAGCACTTCTGTCCAAGGACGATTATGACCAAAACAGAGCTCAAACGACGATCTCCACCGTCCAAAATGAAGCCCTTGATGTCAGGAACAAGCTGTCAAAATTTGAGGATGATCCAACGGTTGAATTTCCGGCAACAGCCAGATCTGTAAAGGCTGTCCAGAAAAACCGAGAATGAAACTCTCTCTATTTCTCTCTTTTGTGTGTTCTAATTTTTGTGAATGAATCCTCTCATCACTTCACTTGGCTGCTGCCCTAATCTCACAAACATTTTTTACCCCAAAGCTTTCTAAGAAAGCCACCAAAAAAAAATAAGCCCAAAAGGACTTACTACTAACTAGTAAAAATGTAATAAAAATTGACCAAGTAAAAAGAGCCAAATACAAAAAACATTTTACCACCAATTGGGCTGAACCCATAACACATATTCACTTTCTTTAATTGTGTAACTTTAACTCATGTACAAATTACAAATATATGAATCCCATAACTCATTTGTATACAGTATGAACGTGACACGTGCTTTAAATGTCTGAAATACATAAACCAGCCATTTTTAAAATGTAAAAGATGAAGGGTATTTTAGATATTTCAATTGAATAATACCATATCACATTTTTTAATAGCCTTATATATATAATAAAAACTTTCTCTAATTAATTCATTTGTTCATTTGTTACGTACAGTATTGCTTCTATCGTAGGAATTGGTATCCTAGTAGCAGCTGCTAATCTGAGCACTCGTCAAGAGTATCTCAGTTCAACCGGATTATGCTACTATGTAAAACCGGGTGTGTTTGCCTCCGGTGGCGGTTTGGCACTTGTGGCATGTATTTTTGGCCTATGCTCCTTTTGTGCGTCAACAAAGCAACGTCGTGAACAAGTACCAGCAACGGTTCCACCTCAAGGGGGCGGCATTGCTATGGGTAATCCTCAGTTTGATACCGCCTCTACAAACTCGAACCCCAAGCCAAGACCGGTGCAATATGCTGTTTGAAAAATTAGTAACGTATTTTCTTTGTGGAGTTTGAGATCATGTTCTAAATTTCTAATAATATAGATTAAAGGTGCTTCTAAATTAAAAAATTTTGTATCTGGGTGTGAAGGCAAGACTAGGGACCTAGGTTTGTTGTATTTGTTTATTATGTAAAAAAAAAAATCTAGAGTGGAATTGCATAATTTGTGATTGTAATGTGTAAAAATATTGAATTGTATAATAATCATTTGATTTATTTAAGAACATATCTTTACATTGTTGACTTGGCACATATCAAAGCCACAAAAAAGGACAGTTTTGAAATGCCTACTATAAAATTGTGGCTATTGTATTAAATCAAATCACAACCGTTTATTTTTATTGACTAATGTGAACCGTTGATATATTTTTTAAAAAATTTGACAAAAAAAGGATTTAAAAAAAAAAAACCACGTTCAATTCTTTTTTTGTTTTTGAAAGAAAGATAGAGCATATATTAATTACGAAGAGAGATCCAATTCCGCCAAAGTAATGATGCTTTGGGGAAAGGAACAAAGACGAACAAGTTCAGCATTATCACCCGTTTCACACCTCGCCACTAAGTGTGCAACGGTATTACAACTTCTCTTCGCATGAGAAAATAAACATACATTAAACCAAGCTCTATCTAAACTAATATCGTCATAGATAACATGTATAGGGGAAAGACCCGAGCCCCTAGACGAAACAGCCTTGATCACATTGATTGTGTCCGACTCCACCCAAACATTTCTAAAATCAAACCTCTTTGCGAGAAGGAGAGCATATCTTACAGCTTGTGCTTCTATGCATTCTGGGACAGAGGACTCAATTTTCTTGGTTGCTGTTAGCAGGATCTGACCACTAGCATCTCTGAAGACAACACCAATCCCAGCATAACCATCCTCTGGAACATGTGCGTCGACGTTAGCTTTAATACAGCCTAGTGGCGGGCATAGCCAAGTAATGCTACTGCTGATAGTTGGCTGGGCAGCAGGATGAAAGACACGTTTTGCATAATCATCATGATCACACACCAATTTGCAAAAACCAGCAGCAAGGAGAACAAAATTAGGTGTTTCATTCTAAAAAATGATCAGATTTCGACATCTCCAAGCTGCCCACATCAAGGCAGCCATCCGTTTCAGCACAGATCCATTTACCTTGCTGCACAACCAACTCCAACAAGCGTAGAAAGACTCCTGTGGTGCGTCTCTTAGCTGATCCAACAGTCCACTATGAGCCCAAATTTCACGAGCAGCAGTACAGTGAAAAGGAGAGTGAAAGATCGTTTCCCTTTGCTCACCACAAATTTGGCACGATGCATCACCTGCCACATGACGTTGTACCAATCTATCCTTGACCGCTAGATTGCCCTTTACAGCACTCCACACGAAATGCTTAAGCTTTGGAGGGCCAGATATCTTCCACACCGATCTCCAGAGGTCATCTGAATTGTTGCTCACACCAACATCATCGTTCACGCTTCGAGCTAGCCAATATGCAGACCTGACAGTATATATATCATTTTTTGTGTAACACCAGTACATACTATCAGCTTTCATATGAACGGGCAAAGGAATAGCAAGTATTGCAGCTGCAGTTTCTGAGTCCACCAAGCCCCGTACTTTATTAGCATTCCACGCAACCACCCCCTCCATCATAAAGTCGCGCACAGTCATATCCTCCTCAATCCAAGTAGGCCTATTAAGAACAAATGGCCTACCATCCTTAATTACCCATGCGTCTTTCCATGCTCTGATATTACTACCATTTCCAACTCTCCATACCAGACCATCACGTAGAAGACCCTTGGCCCCCCAAATACTCCTCCACGAGTAACTTGGGTCATGTCCCCTCAAAGCCTCCATCACCGAAGAATTCTTAAAGTATCGGGCCTTAAGAATTTTAGAAATAAGGGAATTTTGATTCGATTGTAACCTCCCAGATTTGCTTGGCCAATAGAGCCTGATTAAAACACTTGAGGTCCCTAAACCCCAATCCCCCTTTTGCCTTCGGTTTGCCTTCGGTAAACACAATCTCTCCCACCTTTGCCAATACATCTTTCTATGGTCCACCGATGATCCCCACCAAAACCGGCATAACAAACTATGAATTTCATCAATAAGGCCCTCCGGAATTTTAAAAATGCTCATCATATAGGTAGGAATGGCTTGAGCAACCGCTTTAATTAATACCTCCTTCCCCGGCTTCGACAACAATTTTTCTTTCCACCCATTCAACTTTTTCTAGTGTATCTCCTTCAAAAACGTAAAGATAGCCTTTTTCGATTTACCAATGATAGTCGGCAATCCCAAGTACTTCTCATGCCTTTCCACCTCCCGAACCCCTAGCGTATCCACAATCTCTTGCCTTCTATCAACATTCACACATTTACTAAAAGCAACCTCTGTCTTATCAAGATTAACTTTCTGACCAGATGCTCTCTCATATACCATGATTATATCTGCAATTTTCGAGCATTCCTGCAGAGTAGCTTTTGCAAACAAAATACTATCATCGGCAAAAAATAAGTGAGACACTCTAGGAGCAGCTCTACAAATCCTGGCCCCACTTAATTTCTTTTCATGAGCGGCTTTAGAAAGGAGACATGAAAAAGCATCCGCACACAAAAGAAATAAATAAGGTGAGATAGGATCACCTTGTCTGAGGCCACGAGTCGGAACAACATATCCAAAAATCTCATCATTCACTTTGAAAGAGAAAGACACACTAGAGATACACTCCATAATACGTCGAATCCATAGCTCCGAGAAACCCATTTTACCCATTACCATCTTCAAGAAACTCCATTCAACTCTGTCATAGGCCTTGCTCATATCAAGCTTTAGAGCCACCGTACCATGTCTCCCTTCACCCCCTCGTTTCATACAGTGGAAAATCTCAAAGGCAATCATGGCATTATCAGTGATTAGACGCCCTGGAATGAAAGCACTTTGATTGACAGAGATGATATCATTAATGAAAGGTTTAAGTTTATTCGCCATTGTCTTCGAAATTATCTTATAAATCACATTGCAACAGCTAATTGGTCTAAATTCAGTCATGTATTTCGGATCATTACATTTAGGAATCAACACAACACAAGTCCGATTAATCTCCGAAATATCAACTAAACCCTTCCACCAATTTTTCACCAGAGTAACAATATCAGGACCGATAATATGCCAAAATTTTTGAAAAAATAGTGCATGCATACCATCCGTACCTGGGGCTTTATTTGGATGCATATGGAATAAAGCATTTTTTATTTCCTCCGAGCTCGGAATTTCGTCCAACACCATATTCATATCGTCAGAGACAACCTTCTTCACGCCCTCCAAAGCAGCGTCAAAGTCAGTGGGGTCATCTGTGGAAAATAACGAGCCAAAGTACTCCGACACAATGCTTTTAATTCGGCTCTCATCAGTTCTCCAGTCTCCATGTACATCAAATAAACCATCGATACGGTTTTTCTTCTTTCTCTGACTCGCCTTTCTATGGAAATAGGATGTATTTTTATCACCATCTCGCATCTCATTAGCCCTTGACCTTGCGTACCAATATGACTCCTCTAATCTCCTAAGCTCGTTAATTTCATTCGCCAAAGACTCACATTTTTCGAGCATAGCAGCATCCATATGGGAACCTTGCGCTTCCTGTAACTCCACCTCGCATTTTCTGATTTTTCTTTTAATGTCGCCGAAGAACTTCGCTGCCCATCTGGTAAGGTGTTCCGCACACAAGGCAATTCTGTGATGCGGTGCACTCCCCTCTCCGTCCTTCCAAGATTGCGAGACCACCTCCACACACTCCTCCTTCGATAACCACATAGCCTCGAACCGAAATAATTTACTTTTCCTCCCTCTCTCATAGTAATTAATAGTATCAAAGCAAAATTGGAGTGTGATCCGATGCAACTTTAGCCAAGTGTTGAACTGAGAAATCCGGGAACAAAGCACACCAACCATCATCTCCCAAGAACCTGTCAAGTCTTTCCCTCACCACTGTGTCAACATGTTTCCCCCGCTGCCAAGTGAAGGTGCACCCTTTATACCCCAGATCACGCAACTCACAATCATCAATAGCATTACGGAACGCATCCATTAAACTCTCTCTCCGAACAGTTCCACCGTCCTTCTCAGACATACTAGCTATTTCATTAAAATCACCAAACATGATATAAGGGATATTACAGGAATTTTTGAGATTTCCACTAGTAGAAAAAAGCATTTGGCCACCAGTTCAAAACCCCCCTATGCCACCGGTTTTGAACCGGTGGGCATTTGGGGGGTGGCAATAGTCTGATGCAAAGCCACCGGTTCAAGACCGGTGGCAAAAACTAGTATTGCCACCGGTTAACCGGTGGCAATAACCCTTGACGCTTTTTTTGGTAAGGGTTATTGGCACCGGTTCCTGTTCAAAACCGGTGCCAATAATGGCAAAAAAATAATAACTTTTTTTTTTTTGCATTTTTTTCACTTAAATTGATATATAAACACTAACATATACATAAACTTACATATTTTTATAAAAAAATGATGTAGTATTACAATTTTTGTCCAAAAAAAATAAAATAAAATACAAGGTTACAAACAAAGAGGCTACACAGTAGCAGAACAACGCCATGAACATGAACAAGGCGCTCTGAAGTGCCCCTGCTGTAAATCCTACTAAACTAAATTGTACAGCCTTGCATAAAAAAGACAGAACTCTTTTCTGAAGATCAAATTCTCTATAACGATAACTTGATTCAAATATGTTGTTTGGGAGCTTCTGCAGTCTGTTATGTAGATCAGAGCTGAAGGTATTGGCATATGAGCAGCAAGGAGCGTGCATGCTACTACTGTGAGTACTTTTATAAGTGCTAAATCCCATTCCTCCTTTATTCTGTTACAAACAAACACAAAAACTTTGGTCAGACAGTTGTTTGATGATTGACATTGTAAGTAATGAGATTGTTACATCAAAGGGAATGGAACTTATGAAAGAGTCAATCACTAATATACCCGCCCTTCCGATTTTTCAGTTCAGACCGAACAGAACAAGATATAGTGACAAACTGCTCGAACAGAAGCTTATGCGGAAACAAAGGGTCTGCCATTATCCTTGTGAGGCAGCAGCTGCAGCAGCAGCCTAGCCTTGCGAGGCAGCATCAACAACCTTGCGAGGATGTTCTGCAATTCAAACTTTAACAATGGAACCTGTGATTAAGATGATGATAATCGTTGATTCCAATAAAATAAAATAAATCTTTAAAAGAAATCAAGGAAATCAAGATACATAAATCTGGTAAACAGACTAACTAATTCTATCAAAGCCTGAATCAATTAGCATGAAGATGTTCCCTTGCTCTTTTTTTGACAGAGTTTGAGACCACCTTTTTTTTTGACAGAGTTTAAGACAACCTTATACTACAAGAAACTGAAACACGACATATCTTGGTGTGCAATAACAACCAAAAACAAACATATTCAAGTAGTTCTACAGGTCAAAATTAGAGTTAAGCTTTTTATTTCCCCTTACCAAAACAAACCTATTCAACCGGAAAACCATAAAGAGTACTGACAGATAAATTTTCTAATATTCTAGATAACACTATCAAGAAATCTCCCAATCACTAGAATAACTAAGCCACACTCCTTTGTTATGGCCCCTCACTTCAATCATCCTTACTAATTACTACGGGGACCATATAAAATGAACCAGAAATGAAGAAAAGAAATAAAATGTGTTCATATCAGTTCTTTTAACTTGAGCAACAACCTGGCATTAATCCAGTCAATGGTGAGGAGGATAACTCATGAACCATTTGAAACATAAACAAATCAAATAACCAATAAATTCCACTCTCAATCTGCCTATCAGCAAGGAAAGAAAGAAGCCATCACATTACAGGTTGCCAGCAGTTCATGTCCACAATATTTCTTCTCAAAAACTGCAAAAAACACACTCCCAAGCAAATTTTTACAAACAAAACAAACCATAGATCACATGAACAATACATCAATGTAGCATTGTCATTTAAAAGAAAATTATACAAAATTATACAATCATCAATTATGTACTCCGCATTTACGAGCCAATTCAATATGTATGAACACTATATCAAATGTGAAATTATAATAAGGGTTTAAGGGAACAATGGGACAGCCTTACATAGTACACAAATACACAAGAGTCTCACAACTACCTAATTCCGGGACCGTGACGTCAGAAGGTCTGGTGCCCGGCCTGAGGAGAAGTATCAGTTGCATTCTCTCCTTGTGATGGTACCTAAAATCAACATAATTTCATGACGACATTATTACATTTATAAACTTGACATTTGAAGTTGATCATACAAATATTGTAATAAACCCCAGTTAAAAATTCTGAAAATCAAGGGTATTCCAAATTCACAATTTTCTTTTTATAGATTATCAATACATTAACACAAGTAGGGTTCTTGGTATTACAATCGAAACATGTCTGTCACACATTAACACAACAATCTAATCAATTCCAAATCAATTCAAACCAAAACAAATCAGAATTCCAGGAAATTGAAGCCCAATCTGAACCAGATCCTAACCCTAAAAACACAATTCAGCAACCAAAAAAAAATTCGAAAAAAATACAAGTACCTTATTCTCGGATTTAAGCAGAGGACTCAAGAAGAGATAGAGAAATGGAGTGGGCTGGCGAATCGCGTCCACAGTCACCATAATCACCTTGGTGCCGTGAAGAGAACATGTTCATCAACCTCATCACAACATAACCCCAACTAAGCTACAGTATGCACGAATCACACAAAGCTAAATTAAGTTCAAAAATAAACTAAATCTTCCTTCCAAAGGACAATGGCAACATAGAAGACTTGTAATGGTGAATTGAAGATACTTTTAAAAGTATAACTATCTATTACTTTTCATCCTCAATACTTGAGTAAAAATCAAAGAAACAGACAAGCAGCAAATAGCAATAGTCTTTCTAAAGAAGCCTCTAAGTAACAATCATTTAGTCAAGACTTCAACGCTGACTTTCAAGCTAGTGATGCGACAACTCAATCTAGACAAAAAAAAAAAAAAAAAACTAATTTATCACCATGACAACTCATTCATAATTACACTCTTCATAAAACAGTACAATTAACAACAATAACTATACTCCGAGATATAAAGAAACCAAATTAATATAATCTCAAGCCAAAAAAAGATAGATCACAGCTTAGAATACTTCAAGAACCAAAACATCATATCCAACAAATTCCAGCAATATTGTGACTCACATTAGAGCCGGTGTCCACTTTGATATCAGCTGTGACATTGATGTTTTTCACCTGAGTACTCAGATCACCAAAAAACAGTTCACCTTTCTTTGCTCCAGTTGAAGTAATAGCCTGCAAAAAACACTTAAAATCTTTAATATTAGTAATGAAAGGTTGAATTTCACACTACGCGAATAACGCAATGACATGCAGCAGCAGCAGCAGCAGCATCACAATTACTATACTATTAGCATTAGCTAGAAAATTAATCACAAATTAATCAAATAGCAGCATTATATCAGAATAACTCGGGTTATATTCTATCGAAGTAATTGCAAAACACATCAATTGCAAAATATACACAATGCAAGCAAACATCGGAAGCATATCGGCATATAACCAATAGAACTCTATAAACCGGCAAAATAATCACGAAACTAGCAAATTAATCACGAAATTATCAAATCTGACTAATATGCTATAACAATATTTATAAGCTAATCCAAATATTACACCACAATCACAAAATTGAAGAGCATTATAGCTTAAAATTGAACAGTAATAACAAATTTCAGACAAAAAAGTGGAGAAAAAAAGTAAATAAAAATCAGAAACCCTAGATCTCAAATCGAAGAGCACATACCTTCGTGAAGAATCCCACCACATCTGCAAAGATCTGGCACCAGTAAATAAATAGACCGTCAATTACGATGGTGGTCACAACATTCACAACCGCCGTCATCCTCAAATCCCGAATTCCCCATTAGTGCTGCCAAGAGAGGAGTGAAAGAAAGAAAGAGTGGAGCGGCGGTAGATGAAGCAAGAGGAGGCAAGTGAAGAGAGAGAAAGGAGGGTTTGAGCAGAGAGAAGAGAGAGGAGACGGAGAAATCGAGAAGAGAGAGAAAACAAAGGAGAGAGTACGAGAAGAGAGAAGAATAGCTAAGCTAATATAATTAAGAGATGAGGCGCGTTTTTTTTTAACAAAGCCACCGGTTTAAAACCGGTGGCCTTTACCATTTATGCCACCGGTTCTGTTTGAACCGGTGGCAATTTAAATATATATAATCCCGCCCATTTTTTAAGCTACCGGTTTTCGAAAATCGATGGCCATTGAGCGGTACCTTTTTGTATTTTTCTACTAGTGTTCTCATCAAATCCCAAGTTTTATATTTGTTTTCCGCCTCTGGCCAACCATAAATGCCCATAGCTCTCCAACAAGGAACACCCTCACTATTGCACACATTTGCTACAAAATGGTTTGCCGAATAGGATATCAGATCAACATTCAATTCTTGCCACCAAAAACACATTCCACCCGAACGACCATTGCTACTCAAGCAAATCCCCTTCTCATAACCGCACCTACGTTTTATTCTCTCCATCACACTACTATCTACTTTAGTCTCCATAAGAAATACTATATTTGGCCTCTCTCTCCAACATAAATCACGGAGAGTCCTCTCCGTCCATGGGTTGCCACACCCATAGACGTTCCAACTCAAGATTTTCATTTCTATTCAAGGGGTTAGGTTTGTCCAACTCCCTCTACTTGGATATAACTGTCCCCAGATTGAGTAAGAACGTCCATTTTCATCTTCTTTTCTTTTGCATCAATACGAACCCTCTTCTCATCATTCTTTAATAAGGACAAGCTTCTTTTTTTAGAACCAACCTCCTCTATCTTAGTAACTCTCACCTCCTTCCCGTTGCTCTGGTAACTCTCCTCCATCCTCTCAATTCTTTTCCATCCCTTTAAAGCCCCCACCTTTTCCTTCCCTCCCTTCACAGAATCCCCACTACCACACTGCTGCCCCCCCACTACCACACTGCTGCCCCCCCACTCCCCACTAAAGCCTCCGTACCTCCATGGACCTCCTTCACTCCAAAATAAAGATTACCCTCCCCGTAGCCTCCTCTATTTGCATTGCCTCATTCACCATCTTCCCTACTACCTCCCTGAATCCCCTCCCCATATCAGTTTCAACATCACAATAACCTCCCACCACATTGTTCACTACCTTCCTTCTTTCACCCGATCCTTCTAGAAGAGGTTGCGGTCGCAGGACATGTTTGTTTGTCTGGGGATCGAACACCATAGCTAGACTTGCTTCCCTTTCCTTCGGCCGATCAGTAGAACAACTCTCCGATTGATTAGAGAAATGCAACCTGCGCGCAACACCTACAGGCCCCAGTCGAATTGTTTGCTTCTCAGGTTCAATGTAGTTACCATGCCGAATAGCTTCCATCTTCTCCCCCAATATTCTCTCTTTTTCCCTGGTAGCATAGGTTTTTTCAGGTTTTTTGAAAGGTGAGGCCCTCAACCAAGCACCATATTGATACACAATCGCCTCCACGTTCAATTCTTATTAGTTTGATAGTTTCTGTTTTTTCTTTATTTATTCTGCATTTTCCCCCTATACTTCTCTTTTAGTTCCTTCTTATTAGCTTTTTATGGCTTTATTATTTCAATCTAAATAGTTGGGAGTCTGGAAATTGATTTCAAAGAATAACACTATAACAGTTAATTAGATATTGGCATTTGCAAGTTCCATGTTTACAATGGGATAACGAAATCGTCACAATGCTATTGTGGATCCTCTATTTCTATTTGCCTTTTGCGTTGGAATATGTATCCATTCCAAAACAAAGGAAACAGAAGGAAACGATTGAAGAGAAGTAAAGGAAAAAAACTTAATAAACAAAGAAGGAACTAAAACAGAAAACTGATGAGAATGTGATAACTTTTTAATTTTTTTTTTGTTGAATTTATTTTAAAATAAATAAAACACAAAATAAACCATATCAACGGTTATGTTAGTTAATAGAAATGAAGGGCTATGATTTAATTTAATAAAATGACCACAATTTTATTGTGGCCACTCAAAATTCATCCCACAAAAAAGTCTAATGGTTTTTTTTTTTTTTGGGTTAAAAAGGGAGAAATAGATTAATCATGTATCAAATTAAGAAAATGGTTTTTTAAAGAAATAAACCAAATTTCAAAAGTTTATTGGTTGCATTGGTTGTACACTTGTACCACTCAATCATTCTTATGCAGTAATACTTTGCATCTTAATTGAAGGTAGGAAATCATTCATTACAACATGTTATAAACTAAATACACAAATGGACTAAACTAAATACAAACATGTTCTTGGATAAACCAGTTTGTTTAAGCTCGCCCAGCCGGCTACATAGTTGTTCAAATGAAGTTTGTTTACAATATACTCCGTATTAAATTGTCTAGCAATGGTTCGCAAAGTGATTAATCAAAATACAGTGTTTACAACTTCATACGATATGGACACTCTTACTTATATCCGGTCGATCCAGCGTTGCCTTACCCATTTCCACACCCTGCAATCGCCGGACAAATAGCCATAAGACATTATACCAAAGCCACAAGCCATAAGCAGCAAAACGATACCCGATATGTAGAAACCGTTGCTGAACACTCTGCAATTAGACGGCGAATCTTGATTCGTTTGGTTTCTGCTAAATGCAGCACCTAAAACGAGTGTACTGACCCCGGAATATGATGCCAACCTATTCAATTTATTAGACACCAACCCAAGATTTAGATAACTAAATTAAAAACAAACGATTTTGTTACTTTCGACCTTAATCGATCATTACAAAACATAGAATAAGTACTGAAGATTACCCGGAAATAACGATATAGATGATAGCAGTGACGGGCAGTTTGGAAGTTCTATACTTATAATCAAAGAAAGCAGAGTAGTTTATATAAAATATAAACTTGATGTTGAAAAACGCGAGCATTGCTGCTGCTGCTGCGAATTGCCAATCTCGATGTCTTGGATACTCACAATAACGACGCCCATAACGATTTACCGAATTCGTCAGGATCACTTCATTTGACTGCATATTATTGCAGCATATAAGATTAACCAAATTTCTAAACAAAAATATATCTAGGTTGATAATTTGATTTTATGTTTGATATTTCTTACGTTCTTTTTTACATGATATGTTTCAATTATTACGTTTGCTAATGTATAACTTGAACTATTAATATAGCTTCAAATTTCTACAAGTAAAAATTATAAAATTTAGGTATTAATAAATTTTTAAAAATACCATTCTAACAAAATTTCACACATGTTTTTATTTACATATAACTCACTAAAGACTACGACCATTCATTTTAGCTGACCTCAAATCATTTTGTGATTAAAGATTTGTTGCTGTATAAATCACTAAAGATGGTTAAAAAAAAAAAAAAAAAAGATGTAAGTAGTGTAAAAGTTAAAATAAGTCAATAATACAAGAACGGAGGTAGTATGAGGATAAAATATAACATGTAGCGGGTTTTTTATGTCTCCCAGCGAAATGACCCCAGAGCAGTTGAAAGAAGCCTATGAAAGGGCTCAAGCCGACCTCGTCGCGGCTCAGGAATCCAATGAGCGTCTGAGCAAAGAAAAAGAGGCATAGAAATCCGACGCAGCCAACCTCCGTCAGCAGCTGGAGTTGGCCCAGAGAAATCGTTGTCGTCGGCCGAGGCGGTTGGGCCTGATCCCGAGAATGCCGATTATGGATATAGTGGAATCCCCAAATGATACCGATACCGAGTCCAGCGACGAGGAAATGCAAATGGATCCTCCGCTCTAGAATAGTGATTAGCAAGGGAATTTCCAGACTCCAGGGGAGCAGCAGGGCAACAATCGTGATCCTAATCAGACTGAAATCTTGCTCTAGCAACTGATCGCCTTAGAGAGGCAGAACTTCAAGGTGTTGCTGATGATGAAGAGGATGCCAAGTGTCTCAATTCCTGTCCAAAGAGAAGCTCTCGATGGGTTCGCAGCGACGCCATTCAACGATGAGTTGTCTAGGGCCCGGATTCACAGAAGATTGTCGCTCTCGACGTTTACATCGCTCTATGATAGGACGACCTGTCCCGAGCAGCATGTCGAGTACTGCAAGTAGCGAATGTGGCAAGCTTCAATCCCGTTCGAGTGCTGGGAAGCATGCATATGCAAATCTTTCGGCGCAACGCTCCCTGGCCCCGCCCTCAAATGGCTCGGCAAACTCAAACCAGGTAGTATCACTAGCTTTGCTATGTTAAACCCTTATACTAAAATTCGAAAAGTTACAGAGGGAGGTGAAAAGGCGTGAGAAAAGAGAAGAGAATAAGGTTACAAATCAAAAAAATTCCTCCAAGTTGTTACAGATCCGAAATCATAGAGGCATTTTTCTTGATTTTATTTTTAGTAATGTGTGTGTGAGGTGATGAGCAGCGTAGAGGAGAGAAAATTCACGAGCAATTTTCTTTGTTTAATTTTTCGGCAATGAAAGTCAGAAAATAGGAGATGAGAGTGAAAGAGGAGAATGAATTAGAGAGGTGAGGAACGTGAGAAGGAAGAGAAGGAAATAGAGGAGATAAGGAAAATGAAGGAAGAGCGGCTGTGTTAAAAAATTAGGGTTAGTGTGAGTTGAAATCCCTTTTATACCCTATTTTAAAAAATAATAAAAAAAAACAATTAGGACTGCTAAAACGGTCGCAAAATTAGAAATCTACAACCGTTTTAGAGGCTGCCGCAATTTTACGACCGTTTTTGGCGGTCGCAATTTTTTAATTTTTATTTTGAATTATTTTTCACATGGTTTTTTTTTTTAAAAAACAAATTATTCAAATACCATTTCAACGGTTTAATAAGTAAAAAACGGTCGCAAACTTGAGACCGCCTTAAAAACGGTCGCAAACTTGAGACCGCCTTAAAAACGGTCGTAAAATTGCGACCGCCTTTAAATCGGTCACATATTTCTAATTTTGCGACCGTTTTAATTATGGTCATAGAAAAACGGTCACAATTTGACCGAATTCTAGTAGTGTCCCTATTTTTTTGCATAGATATTATATATTGCTACAATAGATTGCTACAAAGTAACAAAATATCATAATAAAAATCTTATATTAGTAGAAAATTATAAGTGGAGTTTTTGAAGTTGAAATTGAATTACTCGTGTAGAGATAATAACATATGGGATGATTAAGTATTATCATTAATTATACTTGCATGCTAGGATGCACGGAAACGGATACGGACACGGACACGATACGGACACGGGAAAACGGCAATCCTAAAATAGGGGACACGGGTACGGCGTATAACAAGGCATATAATATATTAAAAAAACGAGAATTTGACAACTAATTCAATAAAACACTAAATAATTAGCCTCAAAACACACAATTTTAATTAAACAAGTAAATGAACAAAGTGTACGGACATAGTCGGATACATATCAAGAAACCATCAAACCAGACATGTCTTAATAGTACTCTTCAAGTAATCAAACAAAACTAGAAACATAACACAAAATCAAACATCTCATCAAGTAATCAACAAAACTGTCAAAACACGGTGGTGGGCGGTGGTTGTCTGGCTGACGACGAACAACAAATTGAATTATTGAAGCAATTGAATTTCAGAAAATCAGAAGTTCTTACACACTTACACTGATTAAAACCCTAAAAAATTCCCCAAATTAGCATTACTCGAATTCACTTCAGAATCACAGCAATTGTTGAATGGCAGAAATTGAGCTCCAGTAAAGATAACAATGGAGCTCAATTGTTGAATGGCAGAACACCAAGAAATAAGCACGAAAAGGCTGAAATTGAGCTCCATTAAAGACAACAATGGCGGAGACTCAGAAAATGAAGACCGATTAAGTTCTCTCCCAGACTCCATTCTCACCGACATTCTCTCACTTCTCGACATCCAAGGATGCATATTCAGAACTTTAATTGAATTTAAAAAAAAAAAGTAGAGAAGAACCAAACCTGGTGGCTGACACGGACGACGGGCGACAAGGTGGGCGGTGGAGTGATAGGTGGTGGCTGAGGACGAGCAGGCGAACAGCAAGGGCCAGGCCAGCAACTCCAGCAACCCCCGCAACAATGAGAGATGAAGGCCACGAGCAGCAAGGGCCAGGCCAGCAACCCTGACAACCGGCAAGGAGGCGAGTGGCGGTGACGGAGACAGCAAGCCGGCGGTACGGTGAGACCTACAAGTCGGCGACTGAGCAAGTGAGCAGCAAGGGGTTCAGTTGAGACTTGAGAGGATGAGAGGATTGAGAGTTTGAGAACTGGAAACTTGGAAAGAGGTAGAGAGGCAAAGCATAGGAATTTAGGTATTTCGCGTGTCCATACCAAAACGGCCCGTGTCAGCCCAAGACACGGCCCGTGTCCAAAAATCAATAACGGTTAAAAAAAATCGGACAAGGTTTTCTGCGTGTCGGACACGTGTCGCCCCGTGTCTCATCCGTGTCCGTGTCCGACACGCGTGTCGACTCGGACTCTTCAGATTTTTGGCGTGTCCGTGCATCCTTGCTTGCATGTCCCTTAACTTAAACTGATGAACTAATGATGGTATATTAGTGTTACTGCTAGCTTAAGTAGTAGTATGTGGTGTCCTTGTTTCACAAGGAAATAAATATCCCTTGTTTCTCAACAAGATATTGATGATTAGTTCAACCGAAGTAAGCCCTGTTCTCTTCACCTTAAAAAAAATAATATTAAGTAAAAATAATTTCATTTCAGTAAAAATAAGTTCTGTTCAGTAAAATTAATTTCAGTTCAGTAAAAATAATTTCAGTTCAGTTCAGTAAAATTCAGTTTTCTTAAAGAAGAATTATAATAGGAAATCAATAAAAATAATTTCAGTTCGGTAAAAATAATTTAAGTTCAGTAACAATAATTTCAGTTCAGTAAAATTAAGTTCAGTTCAGTAAAAATAAGTTCAGTTCAGTAAAAACAATTTCAGTTCAGCAAAATTAAGGTGAATCAAACAGGGCCTTAGTTCTAAGGAAATCTATTATAAATAAACACTATGCATCTAGATTATTATCGTTCATCAAAAATAAATAAAACTAGATAAATCACGTGCGATGCATGGTTTGTTTGAATTTTTTAAAATATTTTTTATGTGTACTAAAATTTGTTATATATTTAGATAAAATTCCTATTATCAAAAGATAATATTTTATATACAATTAATTAAAACTCAAAAATATCATTTGCTAATTTTGCTTACGTGTCATTTAAATTATTTAATTCTTAAAGAAATTAATAATCTCGTATTTAATTGTCTAGTATTGAAATTTATTATCCTACATGTCGCGCTGAAAAAATTAAATCATACGTGACTCTCTAAAAACTTGGGAAAAAACTCCGCTTTATTAAAATTTATTATACTAGGTTAGGTCCCGTGCCATATACTGTAATTAGGTCCTGTTTCATATACGGTAATTTTTCAATATTTATTTTTAATATTAACACTATGTTAGATTTTTTTACTTTCGTATGTATATTCATATCAATTGAATGTTGAAAATCAACAAAAATGACAGAAAAAATCACACGAATAATAATTAAAATGTGTCGTTCTTGGCAAGTATTATAGTTCAATAGATTACTAATTAATTGAAATTATACTCATAAATTATTCAAGGAAAAAAAAAATAGTAATAAAAAAAATTGATATTCGCATTTTATTATATAAGTTTATACTCGTAACTTTTATTATATAACTAACAAAAATCAAACAAAAAAATTTATAATATTGTTTTATTAAACGAATATAGTACCTAATATGTCTTCCTACAAAAATAGACTATAACAAATTATGTTAAGAATATTATTTGTATTTTTTTTTCCTTAAGTTTATAGTTGTCAATATACTATATTTTATTTTGGAAAAAATTATCAAATCTTCTAATTTAATTTGTAGGAAATTAATATTTTATATATTTAAAAAGATTTGTTTTTTAAATATTTTTTTCAAAAAAAAAGATTAAGGACACATCAGAATATGAAATGTGTCATTGCTGATATGTCTTATAATATAAAGTAGTTATATATTGATCTTTAAATAGAGACGAATCTTTATTTAACGTAATGACCCTATTTAAATTTGTAAAACAAATATTATATTGTTTAATATAAAATAATTTATATAAATTTATAATTAATTTATTAATATCAATAATTTATGTGTCAATGTCCAATATTTTTTTTTGAAGACATGTCCAATGTAATATATATATACTTTCATGTAATTTGTTAATTAATAAATAACTATAATATAATTTATTTATTTTTATTGAATTTGAACCCACTTGTATAAAATATTAGATTTGTTACTGTCTTTAAATTTATTTTTTTGTTATTATTTTTATTTTATTAGTTAAATCTAAAAAATCATACGTAACAACGTGATAAAACTCGCTAATTTCGAATTAGTTTTTAGGAGAACTTTTCTCTCTAGATTTAGGTTAGGATTAGGATAGTTTAGAGAGAGAAAGTAAGGATTTCATCATTATTGTGCTTGGATATTGAAGAGGAAGATTGATCAATCTTGCTTGTAGATTTTCACATTCAATTAATGAGAATCTCTAACTCTCTCTCGTCTATTTTATTTGCTTTATTTTGATTATTATTTTAGTTGTTGGTATTGCTTGTTAATCATGTTTATTCTTGATTATTGGTTAATTAATCTTGTTATTAGCATGATTAGTGAGTAATTTCCCCATTAAGGGGATGGTTGTGGTGTAGTTGGATCTTGAGCATGTTCTAGGTTTTAGAATTAATTTATTTGTGATTAAAGTCTTTATATGCTTGATATTCTTTAATCTTCTTGCAAGTGCACATTGTTGGTTGATTAAAGGTGAATCTTTGCTAACAAGGAACGGAAGTTGACTTAATCCTATGTTTTAACGCCCTATTATACTTGTGTAAAGCCAAAAAATAAATATTTTGTCTTTCTTTCTAATCAACTGTCATTTATAATCTAACATCAAATAATATTTGATATTTAGTATTCATTAGTATACAAATTAAATACATGAAAAATATAAAACATACTAACGCGTTTTTTGATTTTGGATAGAAAAAATATGTGATTAAAAAAAGTAGCAAAATGATATCTAATCTACGCATGAAAAATTTGATTGAAAGTTTTAACTCCATATATTCAAGAACAAATGAAGATGTACTTAGTAAAAAGGAAGTTATCATTATAATAATTATTAAATCCTAAAAAAAGAAACTCTTATTTCCAAAGGTTGTTCAAAGGAGAATAGCTAGCTTATTGAAAGTTTTTAGTTTGTTTGTGGAGTTTGATATCATGTCCTAAAAAGGTTACTTCTTAAATTTTTAAAAGACATTATTGTACAATTTGTGATTCTCTGTCATGTTTTTAATATGTTTATAAGCATTGAATCAATTGTGATTTTTTATAAAAGGCTACTTAGTGTGTTGTGATCAAATATCTATATAGTTTGTTGTCAAATTTTATTACTACATACATACTAATTAATAGAATTTAGGTGCATGTAGAACTTTGATGTACCCGATCGAATGACATACAACGGTATGTTTTCATAAATTACATCATAAATTGTACAATAATGTTGGTGGAGACAAGCTAAGGCCCTGTTCATCACTTCACCTTTAAAAAAATAATATTAAGTAAAAATAAGTTCAGTTCAGTAAAAATAAGTTCAGATCAGTAAAATTCAGTAACTTTAAAGAAGAATTATAATTGAAAACCAGTAAAATACTTTCAGTTCAGTGAAAATAAGTTCAATTAAGTAAAATTAATTTCAGTTCAGTAAAAATAATTTAAGTTTAACAAAAATAATTTAAGTTCAGTAAAAATAATTTCAATTCAGCAAAAATAGGTGAAGTAAACGGAGCCCAACTCATATTTAATTTGTGAAAGCTCATTTTTCTGGCCTCACTATCTTGGTGAGTACTTTCCTCACCACATCAATGGGAGCTCTCTTACTTAACTTACCATCTAACCTAGATTTTTCTACACTAGTCTAGATATTTCTATATCACATATTTTTGATATTATACGAAAACTTTATAGATATAATATCACTTGATTTTTCAATTTCATTCAAGATCTTTCTAGACTCACAGGGTCACAAATATATAGCTCATATTTATTTTGTGAGCTGAGATAAATTAATTTTAGGGGATTAAAAAGCAAGTGAATAGAACACACTCTTTTTTTTTTTTGACGGGAAGATTAAAGATTTCATTTATAAAATAGCCAAACGGCACTTACAATCAATTTTTGAGAAATTTAAAATTCCAGCAAAACCATATAAAATCCTAAAAATAACATCGCAGAATTGATTGATAATAGCCTTAACAAAAAACTTCATTCGAAGCAATACAATCTGTGAGTTCGCTCTAATTCGGCATAAGATCTGCAGATGCATAATTTTTTGGATGAATATCCTTCCGTGGTCTTCTAAACTCCGGTAGAAATTGCGAAACCTTCGATCTTCATTCTTCAATAAACAAGTAATTAAAATCCCTACCATGAACATCATCTTAAGGATGGTATCTTTTTATTGAAAGCAATTAAAGAGATTTTGGGGCTTCCCACCGGTAAAATCCAGTGGAAGCCCCAACAAATTTCACAAATAAAAATCAAGAATGAAGGAGATGAGGAAAAGTAGGGAAGGATTGAAGAAAAAACCCTAACAAAAGAGGCTAGGAAAAACCCTTTCAAGGGAAAAACCCTAGAGGAAACTATGAATAGAAGACACTCTTACTTATTCTAGCTAATGTCAATTTGTAGATTTAAATTCAAAATTTATATAATATTATATGTGCTCTCTCCTAATCGCATTCTTTGTAATTTTGTGTGCTCTCTCCTAATCGCATTCTTTGAAATTTTGCATTAATGCACACATTTGTTTGTACTTTCTTTTATGATTTATATGTTAGGAAAAACAAAAATGTAGTCACCGAGTATTATTGTTAGAGTCACCATGTTGTATAATTTCATATTATTAGCTTTTTTTTATAATTTTTATTTTAAATATAATGGTTTACATTATTAGGCCCTATTCATTTCAATAAAAAAAAATATTAAGTAAAAATAATTTCAGTTTAGTAAAAATAATTGCAGTTCAATAAAAATAATTTCAGCACGGTAAAAATAAGTTCAGATCAGTAAAATTCAGTTTTCTTAAAGAAGAATTATAACAGAAAATCAGTAAAAATAATTTTAGTTCAACAAAAATAATTTTGTTTCAAATAATTCCAATTCAGAAAAGATAAGGTGGAGTGAACGGAGCCTTATTGGTATAAAATGTGCTATGGCAAACCTATTAGTAGTCGGTTTGGATTATATGTATGTTAATGTTAATATTGTATTTATGTCTGGTTTATCTTGTTAGAAGTTTTAGACATGTCAAGTCTCTTTTGTATTTTGTATATATGTTGTGGTAAATATCAATATAAATCTAAGCCATTTTTTCCAATTGTTCTTGAGTTTAATAAAACCTAAAACTTCCAATAATGTTGTAATTAATTGATGACGAAGGACATGTTTTTTTAGACAAGTTAGAGTAAGGACAAAATCTCTCACGGTTCAACAGGGGCGGAACTATGTAGGTGCATTGTGAGTCACGTGACTCACCAGCAAAAAAATGATTTTTTTTAAAAAAAAATATCAAAGAGACCTCCTATAATAGATAGGCGGTCTCTTTGCTGCTATTGTTGCCTAACACTGCTAGATTTTTTAAAATAACAAAGAGACCGGTTATTTAAATAACAGGTCTCTTTTCTGCTGACATTGTATATGTACATTTGTTGCGCTGCTTTCTTTTTCATTAAAGAGACCTGTTATATTTAATAACAGGTCTCTTAAGTTATCTCACTATTTTATTTTATTTTTTGTGTACTCCTTATAATTTTTTAATATTTCTTGTACAATAAAGTTAATTTAATGTAATAATTTTATAGTACTATTTGTTTGTAACATGTTATTTATTTGGAGTACGTACTTTCGACTTGTAAGATTGAATTTTTAAGTACTATTGTAGTATGGATTTTTATGTCCTATTTTTGGATTGAAATCATTTAGGTGAAATATATTTTATATATATATATATATATATATATATATATATATATATATAAATATATATATATATAATTTTTGGATTGAAACAAGTGATCAGTTATTGATGGTGACTCACCAGTTCGAAAATTCTGGATCCGCCACTACGGTTCAACATGGTCTATGTTAATAGGATAAATAACCCTTTTAGAATAACACAAGGGTAAGGAGATACCAATATCAAAGTGTCTCTAGTTTGATTCGATCGATCCTACAAACTCAAGTTTTAAGGTAATAAAGTGTGTAGATGTCACGACCATCTTTATATATCAGGCAAGATTTGTATGATTAAGAGTCAATACATATCATATCTTATAATAATTATGATATCTTGCAAATACCCAAGTTCTCCGGCTAGCATACTTGGGTACGTAGCAGCATCGCTCGTACTTGCTAACCAGATAGCTATAAGTGCTATAGCTCGCTCTGCTTGTCGCGGGACAAATAATACCTACACTCAAAAATCCTTTGTTAATCCAACTTTTTGCTTCATTTTATCATGGTACGTAACTGATCGTTTTCATTTGGTTTTTTTAAGTCCAAACTTGTTGTATCATTATTACAAAACTTGGAATTAACGCGTTAATTTCAAGGAATTTCTTGTTGTATCATTATAACAAAACTGAAATTAACGAGTGCGTCTCTTTAAAATAATACGAAGTGTTTTTATGCCTCTTTAAATTTAAACAATTGTAACATGTTTTTTACAACGTGGGTTGTACTTGAACGTGCCCCTAGGATAATTGATACTTCGTATATGTAAATTTTTTGTTTTTGTCATTCGTTACAGGATTTGTTCTGGTTCCGGAATTGCTCTCCTACTATCTGGTGCATATCTCAGCGGTCATCAAGAATTTCTAGCTGCAACAAAAGCTTGCTACACCTTAAAACCTCGCTTATTTGACGCGGGTGGCTCGATGGAAATTATTGGATGCACCCTAGGTCTGTGCTCTGCTTACTACTTCTGGGCTAATAGTCAACCAGCACCCGGCCAAGCGGTTGCACATCAAGATGGCGTTGCAGTGGCTGATTCTAGCATTGATGCTGCCTCTACGTACTCGAACAACCCCAAGCAACAACAATATGTTTGACTTTATGTCCTAACAAGGGTGCTTCTAAAGTTTAAAAGGAGAGTCTTTTTTTTTTTAGGTGTGTTACTAGCATTGAATCAAAGGTGAATTTATTTAAAAGGCTACTTTTCTGTTTCTAAAATTTTTTATCATTTTGAATATTGTACATCAGTACATGTTTATCAATACATAACATTGACCATAAATATCTTAAAATGTACATTAGTACAAGCATACGTCATATAACAATTGAATACTACCTCTGTTTAACTAATCATCTAATAGCTCATTTTGACAAAATCAATTACTCCGTGAGACAATATAGAGCGTAATTTAGAAGATTCAATTCTCACACATCAATGACTACAAGCTAGGCATTCTTTGGATTTATCAAGATTCAATATTTATGCATGTTTGAATTGATATGAAAGGTTATAGGTTTTTAAAACGCCCACTTAGGGCCTGTTCTCATTGACTGAACTCAGCTGAACTGAACTGAACCGAACTGAACTGAACTGAATTGAGCTGAACTGAATTGAGCTGAACTGAACTGAACTAAATTGAGCTGAACTGAACTGAACTGAACTGAACTGAAATGAATATTTTATAAGAGAAGGAAATTAGGAGCTGAACTGAACTGAACTGAACTGAACTGAGTTGAACTGAATTGAGCTGAACTGAACTGAACTGTTTCAACGTAAGAGAACAGACCTGTTCTCATTGACTGAAATCAGCTGAACTGAACTGAACTGAACTGAATTGAATATTTTATAAGAGGAGGAAATTAGGAGATGAGCTGAGCTGAACTGAACTGAACTGAATTGAGCTGAACAGAATTGAACTGAACTGAATTTCAACGTAAGAGAACAGACCCTTAGTGCTCGTTCCGTATCATATCATTGTCAATTTTTAGTTTCATTTTTACATTAAAAAAAGTCATATGATACAAATTGTATTCAAACTTAAAATTAATTTAAAAAGTGATATTAAAAAAGTTAAATTACCTTTTCTAATTTTGATATATTTATTTGTAGTTAAAAAAATGAAATTGAAAGCAATAAACGTAATTACAAGCAAACTCTTAATTTCTACTTCTTCAAGTTTTTAATTTTAATAATAACTATGGAGTACATAATTTTGTCAATTAATGTATTTTACAATACAAATATATAAGATTATAAAATTTTGATGTGTTAAAGTAAATTATTGATAAGATTTTTTTTAATAAAACATATACTTCGCATAATTAAATCGAATATAACAAGATTTTACATATCTATATTTTCATAATTTATCAGCAAAAAACCGAGGAGGTATATGATTACTAGAAAAGTTGAAGAATTTTTATTAAAGGTGTTAACGGACAATATCAACCAAAAGTTTAAGCTAATTAATGGTTGAGGCCAGGAATATGTTTTATAATCTATTACTCCCCCTCACATAAAAGGCAATTAGTATTATGTGCACCATGGTGCACCTAGAAATAGGTGTCACGAATATACTTTTGAACATTTAGTAAAAAAAATTGAACATTTTACAAAAATTGAACATTTAGTAAAAAATATGAACACGTCACAAAAATAGAACATAAACATGCAATTTTTATGTTCATATTTTATTAAGAAATGTTCATTTTGTATACATTAAATGTTCAGTTTAAATTACA
Organism: Chenopodium quinoa; assembly: GCF_001683475.1. NCBI lineage: Eukaryota > Viridiplantae > Streptophyta > Magnoliopsida > Caryophyllales > Amaranthaceae > Chenopodium > Chenopodium quinoa. The sequence goes on along the minus strand of NW_018745024.1, from coordinate 9,760,217 downwards.
AAACTATAAAATTATTACAAGTCAGTTCAAAATTTGTCTGACTCGTAACAATTTAAAATTTGCGAGTGTTCAGATTTTTTTTACTAAATGTTCAAAATTTGTTATTGTTCATATTTTTTTACTAAAAGTTTAAAATTATAGGCGTGGTGCATTGCGATTGTTCAGATTTTTTTACTAAATGTTTAAAATTGGCGATGTTTAGGTTTTTTAACTAAATGTTCAAAATTCTCGATTGTTCAGATTTTTTTAATAAATGTTAAAAAGTATATGCATGATGCATTGCAACTGTTCATATTTTTTAACTAAATGTTCAAAATTTGCGATGTTCGGATGTTTTTACTACATGTTCAAAATTTGCAATTATTCAGATTTTTTTACTAATTATTCAAAAGTATAGGCGTGGTGCACCTATTTCTAGGTGCACCATGTTGCATCTTAAAAATTGCCCATAAAAGGCCCTCTTTGGGCTTGAAATATGGATGCAGCACAAGCCCACTCATACCCGGTGCGAATTAATTCCACTTTAAAAAAAGGGGATGAGATTCGAACTCATAACCTTTATGTCACGCTGGCTCTGATACCATGCTAACGGATCATCTCAACCAAAAGGTTAAGCTAATGATTGAGACCCAGAAATATGTTTTATAATCTATTAAAAAGTACTATATACACCCAGGTTAGGGCATTATTCCATCTATATCTAGTATCTAACAATAAATCTACAGGAATATTGAAAAAATTAACATAATCAATTAATCAGTCAAACTTTGCCAGCTTTGGTTTATTTTTTTATTTTAAGAGAATGACTTAAAAATACTTGAGATTTGAGAACACGTATTTTTTTTATTTTAATATTTACGACTAGTCAACGTAGAAGTACAACTGTACAAAAGGCTAGTTCTTCTAGTGACTAAACTAATAAATAGCTCTAATACTAAAATAATTAAGGTAATAATGAAAAGGAAAGTCAGATAAAAATAGAAATTAAAGAAGATATATATTAATAATGTATATTAGGACTATTATTGAGCAACTAATTAAGCTGAGGATTATACAATAATCAAGGGAGCTAAGGTTAATATTCATGGGAGAGGGCAAAGTTGTGGTGTTCATTGTTGTGGGTTTCCTAGGTTTGGCAGCTGCTGCTCTTGCTTTTGCTGCTGAAGCCACTAAGATTAAGGTAATATATTTGTCTAATTTAATGAATTTCTTTTCATTATTATTCCTCAACAATTAGCTAGCTTGTTAATAGATTATATTGTATGTGTATAAGAAAAGAATTTGCGAGTTTATTACACCCTCCGTCCCCGAAAGAACGAATCTTTTGGGTTGATTTCGCGGGTATTAAGAAAGTTAAATCAAAAGAAGTAAAAGTATATTGAAAAGATAAATTTATATGGGGTTTGTAAAAAAGTAGAGAGAGAAAATCAAATTTTTATATAGAAAAGCTAATTTTGCACAAATATTGTTGCAAATTGGTGAGTGTTTTAATGCAAATGGGTCATTCTTTTTGGGACTAAAATTAGGCCAAATAGGTCGTTCTTTCGGGGATGGAGGTAGTAAGAAATAATAACAATAGTTGAACTTTTAAGTGACGATATATGACTGTTTGTGTTTACTATACCATCACATTATTAGTTTGTGATGAAGAGAATTGAATAAAAGAAATTAAGCATAAATTTATTTTAAAATGAAGAAATAAATTAAACAATCCACATACTCGTTGTAAAAATGAAAAACACAACAAAATTCAGATAGTCAGAATGTTCTTCGTAATAAGTTATGATCTTGTTTTGAATTATAAATTATGATTTTGTTCATGTTGATGATTATTAGGAATCGGATATTAATATAACGGAATTGAATACATGTGAATACCCAAGCTCTCCAGCAAACATACTTGGATACACAGCAGCTTTGCTAACATTTATCGCTCAAATTACTGTTAGTGTTGTAGCTCGTTGTGCTTGTTGGCCAAGCGATTCCAACAGTCAATCCCCTGGAGTAACCTTTGCTTTCATTTTATCCTGGTAATCATCTAAATTAAAGATATTTACCAGGTATCATTTGTACAAATTTGGAATTAATCAATCTTACTCGTCATATTATATAAAAATTAATTAGTACTTCGCATAAATCAAAGATACAATATGTAGAGCAAATGTCCATATCTATGCTTAATAATTTTTAAAGTTATTATCATTACTAATGCATGTCGGCCCACTAATTTTAAAACTAATAAGATGGTTTATTGGCATGTCATGTCATGTCACATGTGCAAGGCCTTCTTTCTTTAATGATTAGCACGAAACGACTTTTTTATTATCCATTTAGGCATAACCTATTTGAGCCAAGGCATGCTAGCTAGCACGACACATGGGCTTACTACATATCTCGGTCCATTTCTAGCTTTATTTCCAACTTTAAAGTTCGAGTGGAGGGAAGTTAATTGGTATGAACAAAATGAATATTCCCTAAGGTCTAGGTACCGCGAATTCAAATACCCTAGAGCATAAGAGTTATTTGCCTTATTGAATTGGTGCCAACTTTCTTTCTTGTTAATTTGTCATTTGTGACAGGGTTGGTTCTATTATAGGAATTGGTCTCCTAGTATATGCTGCTAATCTTAGCACTCGTCAAGAGTTTCTCGGCTCAATAGGACTTTGCTACACCCTAAAAACTGGATTATTTGCTTCTGGTGGCGTTCTAGCACTTCTTGCTTGTATCCTTGGCATGTCTTCCTCCTACAGCTTCTCGACCAATCGCCGTTCATCAACTCCAGTTCCATATCATGGTGGCATTGGCATGGCTAATTCTCAGTTTGCTAGTGATGCCTCTACATACGCCAACCTCAACCCTAAGCAACAACAATATGTTTGAATTATTTTATACTTGCAACTAGTTTCTTTGTGGAGCTTAAGATCAATAGAATGCTTTTAACTTTGGATTGAAATTTGCATAATTTGTAAATTTGGGGGAAAAAATTGTAAATGCATTGAATTGTAGAAACAAAAGTTGCTTAACTCTATCAAGTTGTTTGATGTCAGTCTCACTCGGAAGGACTACACCGACACAAGATTGATTTTATGCTCTATCAATTATTACAACTTGGAATAACTAACTAGCTATGCTCGCCAAAACATTGTTATCAATATATTTCAATAATAATTGTTCCTTTGTACAATGATCCAATAAAAATATTAGAGACTTGAATTCTAAAACGAGTATTTGGGAAATTAATGACAATCACATTCAAAGCTAATACATAAAAAATACGTTATGCATCTTCAATTCGAAATCCAATTTATGACATGTATATCTATAGAACTCCTAGTTCTTCTAAATTCGCTTGTTTGCACTCCATATTTCCCAACATCCTCCTCCGATAACCTTAACGTGAATCTCTCCCAACTCTTCATCTCCACCACCGGTTCAACAACTATGGCGACATGTCCGGTGGAATTCCACCTCTTATGCTTCCCAAATAGCCCCTCCTCGACGTCCCTCTCCGGCAACTCGAAGACATTATGATTTCCCCCCTCACATCCCGACTCATCAACCCCTCCCACATCCACCAAAGTCAACTCACTAGGGTCCGGCACAAGATACGCCAGAAAATAGGACATGAAGTGTAAGAAATTCCGGAAAAAGCTTCTAAGTACTCGAAAGTCAGAACAATGAGAAGTAGAGTAAAGGAATGTTAGATTTCGGGAAAACTCCTCAATCTGGAGTGTGTACCATTGATCAAATATATAGAGTTTACAATGCTAGGCCTAATCACGTTAGGAATCCTAGATACGATAAACATACAAAATATACATTAAATATATCCTAATCTGCGACAAATATTATCCTAAATATAATATCTATCACACCCCCGCAGTCGTAGCGGGAGGAGGTCGTACGCTAAGACTGGATCGAAATTCCAGAAATAATTCTCGCGGTAGGCCTTTAGTGAAAATGTCTGCGAACTGATACCTAGTAGGAACATGGAGAACCTGAACCTGTCCCAATGCAACCTTTTCTCGAACAAAATGAATATCCATCTCCACATGTTTGGTGCGTTGGATATGTACTGGGTTTCTAGAAAGGTAGATAGCACTGACATTATCACAATAAACGATAGTAGCCTGCCGTAGAGGACAATGTAGCTCTAGTAAAAGGTTACGGAGCCAACACGCCTCAGAGACAACATTTGCGACGCCTCGATATTCTGCTTCTGCACTCGACTTAGATAATGTATGTTGATGCTTAGATGACCAAGATACGAGGTTGTCCCCAAGAAAACAACAGTAGCCCGATGTGGAACGTCGGGTGTCTGGACAACCTCCCCAGTCAGCGTCAGTGTAAGTAATCAGTCGATGTGAAACAGTAGGATATAAATGTAAACCGTGATCAATGGTACCCTGAACATAACGCTTAATGCGTTTCAATGCCTCATAATGAGGTTCCCGAGGATCATGCATAAATAGACACACCTGCTGCACCCACTACAGCAAATCACCACTTGTGCCACGTATTATGCCACGGGAATTCCAAATTCGTGGCATAATTTCATCTAGTAACGGGAAAAATGAACTACGATACAAACCTAAATAAGAAGAATTATTTTTTGCCACGGGTACTTATTTTCCCGTGGCAAATATCACACTTGTGCCACGAATAGCGCTTTTTCCGTGGCGAACTTTACTTTTGTGCAACGAGTAGCTCTTTTCCCGTGACAAACTTTACAATTTTGTCACGATTAGTTTTTTTCCGTGGTAAATTTAGACAACTATCCTAAGTAATAATTTTCTCGTTTTTTTAGAACAAATTTTCTCGTTATCTCATGAAAATATTTTCCGCTCAAATTCTAATTTTTTGTTTTGAAACAAAATGTTAATTAATTCTAAATAGGTAATAGCTACTCGTATTGTTTAGGTAATTAATTTAAAATAGGTATTATTTTGGTAATTTATGTTGATATTAGGTCAATTTAAGTGAATTTAATTTTAAATAGGCATATTTGAGGTCAATTTAAGTGAATTTATGACTATTTAAAAAAAAAGTGAATTTATGAACATTTTGAACTTAAAAAAAAATATGAAAACAAATTTATAAAAATTGAAAGTTAAATAACGTAACCGTGAAACCCGTGAACCCCCAATTTCTTATTAAACTCGTAAAACCTCCAAATTCTCAATCAAGTAGGCATCTCAATCAACCAAAACTCAAAACCCCCAATTGTCACCCAAAATTCGTATAATTCCGCCCTAAAATCTCCATCATCTTCCATTATCATGGAGAAATCAGAGAAGAGGAGAGAAAGACTAAGAGCAATGCGATTAGATGCAACAATTGATGTTGTTTTCGCCGACGGAGACAGGGCTGGGTGAGGCTAAGTTTTCGCCGACGGAGGCAGAGGTGGGGGGTTAGGGCTGGATGGGTTGGGTTCGCAACGGCGTGGGTGGGTCCGGGGCTCGGGATTCCGACGCTTCCGCAGCAAATGCTTCTCCGCCGCTGCGATTTGATTATCACACTGATCCTACGGCCGCTTACTCCACTAATAAACGGCGGTCTTTCACCCTTATACCTCAAGTTTCACCTTTTCCTCAGGGTACAATTTTTATCATTTTTATTATTTTTTTATTAATTTTTCAAAGTGGGTTTACTTGGGTTTTGATGAAATTGGGCATTAGGGATGTAGAAAAGGTCACAAATTGTATTAAATTTAGTATTATTTCTGGGTTTTATATTAAATTGGTGTATATTTGTTTGCAAGTTTGCTATTTTTTTTAGTGTTACTGAAATTTATATGTTGTTGATGAAATTTGGAATTTGGGTGGGCATGAATTATGAGCTTACTAGTTATTATTATTGGGTTGTTATATTTTTGTATTGATGTTTTTTACTTGCAAAAAAAAAGGTTTAAATTTCTATTGCTAAATCACAGTAATGGTTTAAGTTATTTGGTTTATCATCTGTTGCAGCTCGCTTTTATTCGATTGTTTTTTACATTCTTGTTGACTTAGGGTCCTCCTGTAATAGTTATGCATTGTGAATATGCAATTCAAAGGTTGGACTTTGTTGAATTTGTCCACTGTCGTATACTCATAGGCCTGAATTGCTTTGAGGTTGACTTGTTTTTCTAGAATATGTGATGGTTTGCATACACTTTCTTTGAATGTTTCCTCCTAAGTTGCAAATCTTGCAATCAAAGTGATTGTTTTCTGCTTTTTTTGTTTAAGACAGTAAAAAATTATTGGTATGTAGGGGGTAATAACGTTTATCAGGTAAGCTTATCATGGGGTAATTTGTTGTATAAGAAAGGATGTTCTTTCTGGAAAGGAATGGACAGTGATATCCTTATGGAAAGGTTGTATGATTTTAAATCTTTACAGGTTGACTGAAAAAAGAAAGGCATTGTTCTAACTCAGTTTGTTTCATTTCATACTGCTTGTTATGATGTATAAAAACTTAATTATTGTGCTACCATCTGAATAACTGTCATTGCAGTATTGCATGCATCCCCTGTATATAAAAATAATTCTAAGGACCTGGAATGAGATTAAGAAATCTGTGAAAGTTGAAGGACAACTTGCTTTATAAATTTTTTTTTTCTTGTGCTTCAGTCTTGTGATGTTGTTTGGCTTTATGATTATGCCCCATTGTCTTATAGATTGTCTTCTGAGCTTTGTTGTTGCTGGGTATATTTTGCTGATACATTTATTTATATTGGTTTGTATATATTATTGTTAATTTTGACGAACATTTGCTACAAAATATGGGAGAGTTTTTGTCCTATGATTAGTAAATTTAAGTTTCACTTGGAGTCTTGGACTGTAATCTAATTCTTTTTCATTTTCTTTTTTCCCCTACTAGCTGCTATTGCCTTTCCACCTCCCTTGCCTACTGCTCTACTATTTTTCTTCCCCTTACTAGCTGCTGCTGCCTTTGTCCTTTCGCTACTTGCTACCCTGCAGTCTTCTCCTCTTGCTGCTTCTTGAGTCAAACTTATAATAGTGATTTTATTTATTCTCACTTTATAACAGAATCAATCATTGCGAATGCATAACATTGTCACTGCTAATCCAACCAAGCTAGCCACTGCAGTTATTGTTGCTGATGTAGTCGATGCTGATGCTGCATCTTTTACTGTCGGCCTTTCACTATAAAGGCGGCTATCTTTGTTATAAATCCCTTGCATAGTCGTTGGTTGCTTTAAGAGCTACAGTTGATATTTCAAATGGGCTAACACTTTTTTTTGTTTGATGTTATAGGACTTCAATGACGAGTCAGAAGGGCTCAGTGTCATCCTGCAGCACATTATAATTCATTAAAATGCTCACATATGTGAGATCCCCTAGACTGGTTGGACACTCCACACAGCAGCAACGAATTGATGCGTTCTTGCCTTATCAATATCAGCACAACAGATTATGTTAAGTTAAAGAGTTCACGAACATAGTTGTAGATTGTAATAATCTAATTTTTAGTGTGTTACAAACACAAATTACATATTTTTGTAACTTTTGTGTATATGTATGTGTTATTGTGTTTCTGCACTAAGTTAAATTAATACAAATTCAATTGTTTTTTAAAAAATTATTTTAAGCCTTATTGGCCACAATAATATATATGGCAACAAAGTTCACTACCCACAGTAAAATTTGAGAAAAGAATCTTATTAGCTACAATAATATTTGTCAAAACAAAGTTTTTTAGCCACGGTAGAATGTGTGGCAAATAATTTGTTAGCCGCATTAGTGTTTGTGGCTAGAGAATTTCTTTGCCACGGGAATACTCGTGGCATAAATATCAAAATTTGCCACGACATCCATTTTCCCGTAGCAAATTACTAGCCACGGCCTCTTGTGCTACGGGGGTAAATTTTAAAATTCCCGTGGCTAAATTGCATAGCCACGGAAATTTTAAACTTGTGCCACGATTTTACCCGTGGCACAAAGGCCAATTTGTTGTAGTGACCACATAGGAAATATCTGGCCTGGTGAAAGTGAGGTACTGAAGAGCACCTGCTAAACTGCGATACAAAGTAGGATCCCGAAAAGGTGGCCCTGCATCTGCACTAAGTTTGGATTTAGTGTCAACTGGAGTGGCGGCAGGTTTACAAGAGGCCATCCCTGCACACTATAAAATCTCCTGTGCATACGTTTCCTGAGAAAGTAGCATATAAGAAGGTTTTCGGGTTACTGCAATACCCAAAAAAATAGCTAAGAGGCCCCAAGTCAGACATGGGAAACTCAGTTTGCAACTGAGAGATGATCCATGTACGCAACCTGTCAGGTGAGGTAGCTAAAATAATATCATCAACATATAGAAGCAAATATGCCATATCATCTCCCTGCCGAAACGTAAAAAGAGAGTTGTCACTCTTGGCAATGACAAACCCCAATGTGATGAGAAAATTCGCAAAGCGTTGGTACCAAGCTCTGGGAGCTTGTTTCAAACCATAGAGAGCCTTGCGGAGCCGACAAACATGAGAGGGAGCCCTCCGATCAACAAAACCCGGAGGTTGATGTATATATACAGTTTCCTGCAAGTCACCATGTAAAAAGGCATTTTTGACATCTAGTTGATGAATCGACCACTTTTTAGCCATAGCTAGGCTAAGAATAGTACGAATAGTGGCCGGTTTTACTATCAGACTAAAAGTCTCATCACAATCCACACCAACTTCCTGCGACCTGCCATCACAAACAAGACGAGCTTTATGCCTTTCAAGGTCACCATTAGACTTGTATTTGTGTTTAAATAACCACATACAATTAACAATGTTCACCCCCGTAGACCTAGGTACCAAATCCCAAGTCCCTGTTTTAATAAGAGCATTATATTCATCTTGCATCGCCGCGTTCAAGTTAGGGTCACTAAGAGCATTTTTATATGTCTTTGGGAGCGGTGATTTATGTGAAGTGATGGTCATATTAGCAGAGTGATATTTGGGGTTTGGTTTGAAAATTCCTCGTTGACTACGAGTGATAGGCGGGGAGGGTGGAGGTGGCCTTGTGGGTCGAATGGGGTCAAGGCTACGCATAGGAGGGGGTGTATACGTGTGTCTAATAGGTGATAAAGGTGGAAGTGATGGGGGGGAAGTTGGAGCATTGTGTGAGGTTGAAGGCCCAAGCCCAGAAGAAAGAGTGAAGGAAGGAGGTGAAGTGGGCAGGCTGCTCCGCGGGTGGGCCGCGGGTGAAGGGGTTGGGCCGCAGCCTGCCTGCGGTCCTTCCTGATCCATAAGAAAAGGAGAAATAAGGTGGGGAGCTGAGTGGGCCGTGATAGGGTGAGTTTGGGTGGGGCGCAGATGGGCCTGTTGGAGTGGGCTGATGAGATTTAGCTTGAGCATGATGCTGCCAAAGAGGATTAAGAAGTGGAATAGGATCCGTATGATCAAGGAAAGAGTAATCAGACTCCTGAAAATTGCTCAAGTTACTAGACGGGAAAGTGGACTCACCAAAAATGACATGACGGGAAATAATTAGTTTGTTTGTAGCGAGGTCTAGACACTTGTATCCTCTATGGTTTGTGGGATAGCCTAGAAAGACACATGGTGTGGATCTAGGGGCTAATTTATGAGGGGCCGTAGCTGACAAGTTAGGAAAACATAGGCAACCAAAGACCCGGATATGGTCATATGATGGTATTTTACGAAACAAAGCATGGGACGGAGTGTCATTGGCTATAGCTTTGGTTGGTAAAATGTTGAGAAGGTAAGTTGCCGTTTCTAAAGAGTCTACCCAATAGGAAGGTGGGATAGATGCATGAAAAAGTAGAGTACGAGAAATATTATTTAATGTGCGAATCATGCGTTCGGCCTTCCCATTTTGAGAAGATGAGTGTGGACATGAGAAGCGAAAAACTATTCCATTCGTGACACAAAACAATTTGAAGGGATCGTTATCAAATTCTCTACCCGTGATCACTCTGAAAAGATTTTATGGGTCGTTCAAATTGAGTCATGACATATGCCCTAGAATTCAAGAAGGATTGAAAAGTTTGTGATTTAAATTTTAAGGGAATAGTCCACATAAAATGGGTAAAATCATCTATTAGTACCAAATAATATTTGTGACCATTATTACTACGAATGGGTGATGTCCACAAATCAGCATGAATAATCTCAAAAGCAGTAGAAGTAGTACTATTAGATGAATGAAACGACAACCGAACATGTTTTCCTAATTGACATGAAACACAAAAGATAGAGTCATGCTCTTTATTACAGGAAATTAAATTTCTAGACTTAAGCAAACTTAAAACAGATTTTCCCGCATGTCCAAGGCGATCATGCCAAGTAGGTGATGAGGTAGCAGTAAGAGTCGTGGCAAAACAAGTAGATGGATTTGTAGGTGTAGTGATAGGATATAAGTCCCCCGAACTATTGCATCTCGTTATTACTTTCCCCGTACGAAGGTCCTTCACAGAAAAACCAAAAGGATCAAATTCAATTGACACAGAATTATCAGAAGTAAATTTACGAACGGAGATAAGATTTTTAACAATTTGAGGAGCTAATAAAACATCACGAAGGACGAGGGGGGGTTTTGGGTAAGGCAAGGTGGTATGACCATATCCTAAAACTGGAATGCGATGACCATTACCAACTAAAATATGATTATTTGTGCTCAAATTAAATAAGGGCATGAGAGTACCTGAATTGTTGGTCATATGAGATGTCGCACCCGAGTCCACGTACCAAGAGTTGTCTTGCGGAAGGCTCATAGTAGCGAAAGAATTTCCCAACTCGGTAGGATTCATGGGTGGCCCATAAGCCGGAGCTAGGTAACCCGAGTATTGAGCTTGATAAGCTTGTTGCGGATACTGGGCTGGATATGCGGGCCTAGGGGGTGCAGGACTACCCCTTTGTTGATATTGGGCCGATTGTTGAGGAAAGGGGTATGGAGCAGCTGGAGCCCAATAGTGTTGTTGTTGTTGGGGTTGGGCCCAATTTGGGGCAGGGGCTCATTGAGGTGCTTGAGTGGAATTAGATTGTTGCTGCGAAGATTGTGAGTGCTGGTTGGAGTCTCGGCCACGACCCCGACCTTTTCCCCCTTTACCGGAACCACCCCGACCTCGTCCACGACCGGTGCTCCTGCCGAAAGTCCCACCGCCTTGACGCTGTTGTGTTTGCGAGTGTTGCTGAAGTTGCTGGGCGGTGTTTGACACGGTGGCTGGCACGGTTTGTTGAGCTACAAAAGCCGCACCGCTGCTGCCTTGGTCATTGGACCGTCTAGACTCCTTAAGAAGAAGACGGAATCGAGCGGACTCGAAGGATGGAAGTGGATCAGTTTGCTGGATTATGGTGGCGACGGTGTCGTAATCCGTGTTAACAAGCCCAGAAACGAGACGAATTACAAGCTTTTGCTCTGACACCGGCTGATCGACCGCGGCCAATTGGTCTTTCAAGTTCTTTAATTGCTGGCAATAAGAAGAGACGTCCGAGAAATTCGACAAGTGAAGGGCATTAAACTGATTTTCGAGGTACACGGCTCTTGTGTTCTTGTTGTCTTGAAATAAGTCCTTCAACTTGTTCCATATTTGCTGGGCAGAATCTCCTCTACAGAGTACGGTTTCTAAGAGATTGACGGAGATGGTGCCATAAATCCATTGCTTGACAATGGAGTCAAGACGTATCCACAACGAAGAAGAAATATCAGTTGGACGTGCGATGGTCGAATCAATGTGATCAAGGACGTTAAAAGTATGACAATGGACTTCAAACAATTCCACCCAATTGGAGTATTGAACTTTTTCCCGATCAAGAATTAGAGGAATGGCGTTCTTGATGTTATTGACGGAGAGGGCTGGATGAAATTCTGTAGAAGGTGGAGGAGGTGGTGGTGGTGGTGGAGTGTCGGTGTCCTTAGTCATGGCTGGAGGTAATTCTTGCGCACTTAATTAAATATATGACAAGTAGTAAAGCACTACTGCAGTAATTGGTACAATTACAAAGAAAGTACGCACTGTTGATGTAAATCAATTACTATTGGAGCAATTGCTAATAAATGGTGAGCAAGAATTAAAATCTGTAAAAGAAAGTTTGGTGGAAAAAAAAAAAATTGCAAAAGCTAGATCAAAACCTGAAGCTGTGATACCATTGGTCAAATATATAGAGTTTACAATGCTAGGCCTAATCACGTTAGGAATCCTAGATACGATAAACATACAAAATATACATTAAATATATCCTTATCTGCGACAAATATTATCCTAAATATAATATCTATCAAGGAAGAAGGACGGATTTCATTGATGATTTTAGAGAGAGAAAATTCTTACAATGTAGAGAGAGAGAGAGAGAGAAATCTAGAATGAATTGAATTAAAGAAAATACAACTTGCATAACTATTAATACCAGCTCTCATTATTACAGGAGAATGATGAGCTGTTAATTATGTAACAACCTCTAACCAACTATCTGATGTGGCACAAATTGTAATAACAACTTGAGCTGAGGTGTATTACTTAACACCCCCCCCCCCTCAAACTAGGCAGGGCTTAGTCATGTCGTCATGCCAAGTTTGGAGAGCAAATCATTGAACTGAGCAGAGGGAAGAATCTTGTTGAGCACATTTGCCAACTGAGAAGAAGTAGGGAGATAAGTAAGCTGAATCATGCCTTCCATGACCTTCTCTCTAGTGAAATGACAGTCAATATCAATGTGTTTGGTGCGTTCATGGAACACAGGGTTTTTGGCAATATGTATTGCTGATTGACTGTCACAATGAAGAACAACAAGGAGTAGATTTGTCACACCAAGCTCAGCCAACATCCTAACCATCCAAATAAGCTCAGTAAAAGCACTGGCCATTGCCCTATATTTAGACTCAAATGAGGATTTAGAAACAATTGGCTGCTTCTTAGACTTCCAACTGATAGGAGATATTATAAACCGCAGAACATAACCTGTAACATATCTTCTTGAATTAATATTACTTTATAATTGAACTAAAAATGTCTAGTGTCAAGAATGACTCACGTTCATCTCCAACTGTAGTCAAGCTCATAAATTGAATTGATAGCTCTCATTATAATAAGAACAAAATATAAATTATCGATTTGAGTTTGATTTACAAATGGAACAACACCAACATGACCCAATTTGATTATGACCTAACCTGAATATGACCTAAACATATTCGACCCGAACAGACCTAACACAAAAGACATGACCCGACACCTAATCAGAGTCATATCCGAAACCCAAATTGATCTGACCCGACATGTACCCAACCTGAATGTTAGCTTACCCATAATGACCTGACCCGAACCCTACCTGAATGACTCGTTTGCTAGGTCATAAACCTATACTAAAAGTGATTTCAGGATAACACATGTCATTCCCTTGTAAATAAATTCTTTTCCAAATTATTTTTATTGACTGGAATTATTTTTACTGATTCCATGTTATATTTCTTCTTTGAAGTTACTGATTTTTTTACTGAATTGAAATTATTTTCACTTAATATTATTTTTGTAAGATGGAGTGAACAACAAATATAATTATTGATACTATATATGTGGTTATATTATAATATGAATTAATTTTTGAATTAAGTTAGAGATATTCCATATGATTTTCATATAATATATATCAAATGAATACTTATTCAGAGCTTTTTTGGTGCAGCAGGCCACACCGTGTGGCCTGCTGCCAAGTCAGTAAAAATAACGGATTACGCGCGCTTAACGGGAATACTGTTCACTCGTATAACGGAGTTACTGGTTTTGTCAGGGTTACTTGTATTTTTTTTCAGGGGTTACTTGTATGGATTACTTATACAGAGGTTACTCGTATTATTCAAGGGTTACTTGTATTTTTTTTAGGGGTTACTTGTATAGATTATTTATTCAGGGGTTACTTGTATTTTTTTTTTTTCAGGGGTTACTTGTAATTTTTTTTTCCAAGGGTTACTTGTATGGATTACTTATTCAGGGGTTACTTGTTTTTTTTTTTCAAGAGTTACTTGTATTTTTTTTTTCAGGGGTTACCTGTATTATTTTTTTTCAAGGGTTACTTGTATGGATTAATTCAAGGGTTACTTGTATGAGTTACTTATTCAAGGGTTACTTGTATGAGTTACTTATTCAGGGGTTACTTATATGAGTTACTTCAAATTACTTGTATGAATTATTTATTCAAGGGTTACTTGTCACTTATTCAAGGGTTGCTTGTAAGCCCCATACCAAACCAGTAACACCCTACAAGTAACCCTTGAGCAAAACTAGTAACACCCTACAAGTAACCCTTGAGGAAAACTAGTAACACCCTACAAGTAACCCTTGAGAAAAACTAGTAACACCTAACAAGTACCCCATAATCAAACCAGAAACACCCTACAAGTAACCCTTGACCAAAACCAATAACACCCTACAAGTAACCCCTGACCAAAACCAGTAACACCCTACTTCCTGACCAAATCAGTAACACCCCCACTAAATCAGTAACACCTTACATGTAACCCATGACCAAACCAGTAACACCCTACAAGTTCCCCAGACCAAACTAGTAACACCTTACAATTTTTGACGTAGAATATTCGATCTAAGATTCCACGAACAAAACGAGCTTACATTTCTTTGGTTCTCATCGATTTCACTACTTCAAATGTTGTTTATGATCTTAAGGATAATTAATCACATTTTTTCACAGCAATTTGACACCCAATTTCTACAATTTTGGGCTTTAATTGCAGCAATTTGGCAAAAAGGAGAGAGAAAATGGGTGGAGTAGTGATATAATTGTTGGTGATGTGTAGTTTGGTTTGTAGATGAAGCTAAGAAAAGAGGAGAGAAAAAATGGGTGGAGTAGAGATATGGTTGTTGGTGATGTAGGGTTTGACTTGGAAAAGAAGATAAGAAAAAAGGAGAGAGAAGAGTTGTAGTATTTTAAAATATAATAAAAATTGTGGCTGGCCACACCGTGTGGCCGTGTGGCCAGCCACATACAAAAATTTGTGTTACTTTTATTTATAATACTTTCATGTATATTTGACAATTCATATAATATCAAATGTATACTTATTATTTATAATATCTTTCAAGTATATTTGCATATTTGTCGCATATTTCACACACACATATTGAGAAATATTGCACATTGATCTTATTTGTATAGGATAAATAGTACAATTGGTCTTTTAAAAATTAAAGTGAGTTGATCTTTTAATATATAAAACTAAGTTAACTATTAATCTAATTAGTTATAATAGGGATGAATTGATTTTGTAAGTATATATTTTATACAATAATCTAATAATGTTGTGTTTACTTAGTTTTTTATATGATTATATGAATATATTATTTTGCCTTGCAGGAATATATTTTTTTAGTTGTATGAATATATATTATGTTAGATTATTTTTTTAGTTGTATGAATATATATTATATTAGATTATTTTGTAAAGTTATTTTATAAATATAACGAATATATATATTATATACTATATTGCTTTGCAAGAATATATATTTTTAGTTATATTTTTTATGAATTTATGAATTATTAACCCCCCAAATTTTCTCTCGATCTCTTGCTTCTCTTCCCGCTAACTCTCAAATCTCTCTCTTCACTCCTTCAGTGAGCGGTGGCGAATTGACTGCGGTAACAAATTAAAATGCTTTTTTGATTGATAATTAAGGTGTATGAAACCAATAATTGATTGGTTACGAATTGAATTTGATAGATGATTGATAATTGGAACAGGTATCTTTATTTCATGGGGAAAGTAAAAAATAACAGTTCAAAAACACTACTTCCCCCAGACCACCACGGCACCACCTGTGTCGCACGCTGCGACTCACCTCAACAAGTAGTTATCTTTGTAAGTTATTTTTTGTCATTTCGAATTTTACTATGTTAAATGCCAATTCAAATTATCGAAAAGTAATGCAAAAATTATTGTCTTTTGTCTTTGTGTAATTGGTTTCCACGATTGAATTTTATAAGGGAAGGGGGTGTTTGGTATTGGAGTAGTTAAGATTGGAAAACAAATTATCAGCTTGAGGGATATTAGAATCATTGTCTTCATTAGAATCACTAGTCTCTAAGTCCGAATCAGTACGTGGAATCTGAATCATCAAAGTCAGAGCCATAACGACTTTGCAGCTTCCCTTTTAGTTTTTTTTTATCGTTGTTGTCTGTTTCTTCACATAGTTGTAATAGCTTGTGATGACACCCATAACTTATTATTATTATTATTATTATTATTATTATTAGTTTTTTGGGTTTCCTCTATGAAGAAAGATGAGTGGTAAAAATGAATTTTAGGTAAAAGAATGTCCACTCTAGTGTGGCAGTTAGGGATGGTGCGTCGCCTGAGGTTAGGGGTGAAAAGAAACTGGACATGGATAGTGTTCAAAGAAATTATTGTAAAAAATCAAATAAATTTTAGCTAATTCTTCTATATAAAATCATAATAAATTATCACTGGCTTGTGAAATGGTGTTGCATCTAAAATAGGTGCACAAGGGTGCAGCTTATACCTATTGAGTTTTCACTTGTGTATTGGTCTTATTAAAAAGGCCTTAGGACCTGTCCTCATTGACTGAACTCGGCTGTAGACACTCATTTGTGTCTCCCCAAAACCAAACCCAGTGATGAGTACCTTTCACATCGAATCATAATCGAATGAAGCGAAAGTGTGGAAAGTCTAGTGTTGCGGATAGTTTTAATTTCTTTTCTCTTATCTCTGTTTTTAAAAACTTATTTTAAGAAAATAGTCAATCTAGTTTGGTTGGTCAATGATATGGGTCCAATAGTAGTGTAGTTGGATGGGGCTTGACAAGATCTTTCCAACGATATATTATAAGCCCAATTCCGATGAATATTGAGGAAGTTATCGCAAATTTACTAAACTGGGCCCGGTTTGAGTTTTATATGCAGCCCAATGATCTAGGGGAGGGCCTAATATGATTTATCATTCCTAATGCAATTAGGAATGGTTTTAGTCTTCTAGATTCTTCTAGAAGGTTCTTTTCATTCCTAATTCAATTAGCATTGATAAATTGACTTTTGTTGACTTTTCAGAGTTTTAATTAAAATCAAAGAGCATTTTTGAGGAAAAGATACGATTTTTTCCTCCTGTATGGAAAAATTTATCTGATTTGAGAAAGCGCGTCAAAAACAGTGTTAGCCCCAAACGCCAGGCATTGGCGCTTGGCGCTAAGGCTGACGCCAATAAGCTGGCGTTGGCGCCAGCTCTGTTTCACGTGCGCCAATACTCTATTTTGTTAATTTTATCTTTTTGGCTGATTTTCTC
Source organism: Chenopodium quinoa (assembly GCF_001683475.1). NCBI lineage: Eukaryota > Viridiplantae > Streptophyta > Magnoliopsida > Caryophyllales > Amaranthaceae > Chenopodium > Chenopodium quinoa. The sequence continues at coordinate 9,742,965 of NW_018745024.1, read as the reverse complement.
TAAAAATAACGTCGTAAAAACTCCGTTTTCATTCACCTACAACCAGTTTTCAATTCTCTTTCATTCTCTTTAATCATTCGCTAATTCTCATCAAGATTTCCTTATTCATTCTCTAATCCATCTCATTCTCTCCTCTTTTTCTAACCTTGCTTTTTACATACAAAATTCTGCATTCATTAGATCTAGAAACACCTAGCCATATTTGAAGTTGTCTTCGCCCTAGACGTGAAAGGTTTGATATTTCTGAGGGTTTGGTCCCAAATCTCTCTTTCAATTATTTAATTTAATTGTTTTGATTATTATTTTCCTTGAAGTTACTAATGTGTGTATTTTGTTATTAGAAAGAGGTACGAGGCATCAAAGTAAGTACTTTAATTGATTAATTGATGTTATGATATTCCTAGTATCATGTCTAGGGTAATTTTAATATTAAATATGATTGTTATGATGCTTCCTATGTTCTTCCTAATATTTATGATTGTTAGTATCATGTTAGGGTTAAAGATTTGATTTTTATTGCTTAGTGACATGTTAGTGTTTGTTTATTAATCTTGTTAGTATCATGCCTAGGATCTTGCTATTTTTATTATGCTTTAACATGGTTATGATTACAATTGTTATAATTTATGATGATTATGAATATTATTATTTTGATGATGGTTATAATTATTATTATGATGATTATTGTTTTGATTATTATTATAATTATTTTAATTATTATTTTGATTTTTATTATGTTGCTTGATGTATTATTTATTTTTATTGCTTGATCACTCCTTTTATGCATGTTTAAAGGGAATTTGTACTTGTAATCATGCTTAATAAGATAATTAATAATCTTGTTAGGGTTAATTTGATTATAATTTCAAGTGATCGCCAATACTAGGTTTATTTGTGCATTATATTTAACCAACATAGATAAACAGGTTTAGGGTAAACCTATTTATTGTATGTTAATCAGAAAGCGCACATGAATACGATCAGAATAAAGTAGAGGTCTATTATTAGGGCAGGTTCAATCTCTTTTAGGTTGGATTTGTATCTTCATCCCCGAACCCTTATTTGGTTCTAGACCTTATGGAGTTGACAATTTCTTGGATCGTTAAGGGGTGTAACCTTCACCTCGTGAACGGTTTACAAGTTCCTAAAACTTGTTGGCGACTCTTTTGCTCTATCTTCTTCCCTTTTGGACGCCACCGTACTTTAGTGTATGATCACAGTGGGGTTCAAGCTAGGAATTAACGCTTGAAATTATTCCCTACATCGGCTGAACTAAATTGAACTGAACTGAACATTTTATAAGAGAAGGAAATTAGGAGCTGAATTGAACTGAATTTCAACGTATGAGAATAGACCCATAGTTTGTTATTGGGCTCATTAGTCATTACAAGTATTTTTGTATTATAAGTTTATAATCCATAAATGTTTTATTAAAAAAAAGTGTAATTAGAACATTGATTGCATAATTTACAATATCTTCCAAACTTTGGTAAGACTTGATATTGTTCCTAATTATTAATTAGGTAAATAAATATATATTTCTACTTCAAACCATATATACATTAAGGCCCCTTTCACTTCACCTTATTTATGCTGAACTGAAATTAATTTACCGAAACAAAATTATATTTGCTGAACTTAAATTATTTTTACTTAACTTAAATTAATTTTACTAAACATAAATTATTTTTACTGATTTTCTATTATAATTCTTCTTTAAGAAAACTGAATTTTAGTGAATTGAACTTATTTCTAATGAACTGAAATTAATTTTACTAAACTGAAATTATTTTTACTTAATATTATTTTATTAAGGTGAAGTGAACAAGGCTTTAGTGTGATTAAAACATTGATTGCAAAATTTACAATATCTTCCTAACTTTGGTAAGACTTGATATTATTCCTAATTACAGTATTAACTAGGTTATTTAATATATCTTTCTAGTCCAAACTTGGAGTTCCATACTAATAATATCCCATTATTGAATTAATTGAGAAGATTATATTCCCTATTAGAGCCATACCCTCTATTATTGTTTTATTTTTGTTTGTCTTAGGGTCTGTTCACATTTACTGAATTGAGCTGAATTGAACAGAACTGATTGAAGCTGAATTGAACTAAACTGAGATAAAATGAATATTTAATGAGAAAAAGAAATTAGAAGCTGAACTGAACTAAAATGAACTGATTGGAGCTGAAATGAAATGAACTGAACTGAAATTAAATAAATGTAAACACACCGTTAGCTTGTTGATTTAAAACGACTACGTTTTGATTTGAAAGAAAAATCTTACAAGCCCTTCGGACACATGTTAGAATTTCCATGACCCAGATCGCCAAGTGTCCTACTACTCACTTTCATCCTAAGTTGTCATTGGAGGATGATTATAACCGTTGGGATATTTGAACAACTATTTTTTAAGCTGAATAAATGACCAATAATGTTTTAATAATTCTAATTAAGGAAATAATTTCTACGTTATAAATAATCTTAATTACTAAGAAGGATTCCAATAATTCTTATAAATTTCAAGCAAAGCTCATAAGGGTCGGTGACAAACCTCATGACTCGCGAAACCATCGTAACAATGAAAATGGTTATGATTTGTTTAGTTGTTTCTTCAATGCTTTTGGGAAGTGTTCTTGGAAGAACACCATCTCAACAACCTGCTCTAACTCTAAAGGTATTTGATTTTTACGAGTCCAAATATTTTTCTTTATTCATTTTCATTACGTAAATTAGTGAAAATAATGTGTCCCTTTTTTTTTTTTGTGAGGAAAGTGAAAATAATGTGTTTGATTTACTTTTAAGTTTTTTTTTATTTATTTTACTTTTTTCCCCCTAAAAATGAGTTTATTACAGTACCTTGACATATTTCTTAATTGATTAGGCTTCAAATGGACAACTTTACGACTGCATAGATTTCTATAAGCAACCATCCGTCGTTCGTCATTTGACAATAAAAAGTCATGTCTCCAAGGTATAAACTCTTTTTTTCCATATATCTTTCCATTTGTCATTCATGCACGCCATTGATGAATTAGTCTTAATTTATACTCCCTCGGTTTTTTTTTACTTGACACCGTTTGACTTTTACACTATTCATACACCACACTTTGACTCGTTTTTGTAAATTATAGATACGATAAAATATAGTCATGTCTATTAAAAAAAAATATAGTCATGTGGAATCTTGTTTGAATCGTCCCAATGTATATTTCATTAATATCCACTTTTTATAATTTTACAATGTTAATAATTAGAGATATTATATTAAAAACATGTGTTGGCAAGTGTGATAATAAAAATATGTAAAATATTAATTTAGAGTGCTTTTTAAATATTAATTTTTTATAATTTGTACATCAGATTGAAGATATTAATCAAATAAATACGTGTAAAATGTGAATTGTTGCATTGAAATAAAAACCGAGGGAGTATATATGGATTCATCCCAAAAAAAATTATAGGTAAAAATTAACATACTACGATGATGAATTTTTTGCAAATTTACAAACTTTCATATGTGACTGGCCATACTGTTATTTGAAAGAATAGTCGGGGTTACTCAGCCGGTCAGGGGTTACTTGGTCAAGGTTACTCGATTGGTCAGGAGTTTTACTCGGTTGGTTAAGAGTTACTCGGTCAGGGTTTACTTGATTAGGGGTTGCTCGTGTGTTAGCTGGCCACACACAAAAGTTGTAGTGCACAATTTTATACAAAGTATTGGTCCCATAAGAATAATTTTTCAAACATTTTAATCTGAACCAAACCAAAGACTGGTAAATTAGATTTCTGTTCCCGAAAACCAAATAGATCCTCTTCAATATGATCTAATTTTCTGGATCCAAACTTATTATTTTAATACGTGTAATTACTATTAAGCCTAATATGATCATACTTTTTCTTATGTGTTTGAGGTGTGTATACATGCAGGTAGCATCAACCTTAGTATCAACTACATTTGAAAATAAATCTAAGGGTATAGGACTCAAGAATGGTGGTTGTCCATCCGGCACTGTTCCCATTTTAAGAGCAAATGTTCAAAATCCCAGTTAGAACATTGTGTGAGTACTTAATCCCTATTAATTTTTGTGACATTTAGCACAAAATGTCTTATTTAACTCTATTCAATTTCTAAAGGCATATCTGAGTAAGGCCCTGTTCTAACTGAGCTGAACTGAGCTGAATTGAATTGAACTGAAATATATATTTTATAAGAGAAGGAAATTAGGAGCTAAACTGAACTGAACTGAACTGAATTTCAACGTATGAGAATGGGCCCTAAATATCCCTTTTATTTATTTACAATTACTATTCGTTTATATACTTTCTCTATTTTTTAATATATACTTGCAATTAGAGCTGGGTCTGGGTCTGCCCGACCCGCGGGCGACAAGAGCACGGTACCGTAGCGGCTTGACACGACATGAGTCCGCTAGCGGCATGGCACGACACAAGGAACGAGGGGTGGGCCGTGGGCGTGCCGTGAACAAAACCGCGGCACGAACTTTTGGCCCACCGACATGGCCCGCCAGCACGACCTATAATAATAAAAAAAATTATAAAATATAATAACAATAAATATAAAATTAATATAAACATAAAAATAATAAAAAGAACCATAATAATATATAAAGAACTATAAAAATTAAAATAATAAAGATATTAAAATTAATTAATTAATTATAAAAAAATGGTTTGGGCCCAACACGACCCGGCCTGCCAAGCACGTGGGATGTGCCGTGGGCTGAGGTGGTCCATTTGGTGGCCTGGCATGACCTTCCTCCTAGCACGATGAGACACGACCCGTGGCGGCCCGGCACGATACGATGCTCAGCTGTACTTGCAACACAATATAATTGAAAAGTTATTTTGAGATAAAGGTATACTATTTCCCTTATGTAAAATACATGGCCCACTAAATATCGTGAAAATGCGTGTCTGACAACTATTTAAAGTACATAATTAAAGAAAATTATTCGAAAGGTGAAAAAAGAGTTGATACACATACAATATTGTCCTTTCATACAACACCATTAGTAATAATTTAACACATCATCAAAATATGAGAGAAAATTAAAAGTCAAATATAAATTGAATTTAATGGAATTCGGGCCTATTATTATAGCCAATAAAAACATGAAAAATTAAAGTTGCATGTTGTTGTGTCGCCTTTACCATGTGGAAAAGACCTTTCTTGAGTTTCTTCCTTATTGTAGTTGGTGTTGCAATTTACAATAATTTTAGTCTACTTGATGGGCCAATTGACCATATTGGTATATAAGTTAACACCCTTATGACATATTGGTGTATAAGTTATTTTCGGCGACATTTTGGTATAAAAATTAACATGTGGCGACATATTGGTATATAAATTAATAAATTGTGACATTTACCCCTATTTTTTCTTCGGATGAAAGAGCATGTTGTATACTTCATAAATTTGTTTTAATTACTTTTGCAATCTTATTTTTTATCATAATATACTTATTCAGCACCAAATAATAATTTTTCCCTCTTCCCTTCCAATACAATAACTTTGATAAATCAATCAAATGATAAAACCCCAAACAACTAATAAACAATAAACAAAATCTCAATATTAGTTATTTAATTTCAAAACCAATTACTAGTAGACGCTAACTTTCATTATTACTTCATTTGTTTAATTATACCCACAACTTTGTAAATCAACAATATAATAAGAAAATATATATATATATATATATATATATATATATATATATATATATATATATATATATGAGTGTTTTTTTTAAAAAAAAAAAAAAAAAAAAAAGAATCTACCCTTGTGATGCTTCAATGACCAACGCCCTCAATACATTCAAGCTTATATCCCTTTGCTCAAGCTTTCCTATTCGTTTTCCCCTAGCTTCTTTCTCATCACTTTTGGGCTTTCAACTTTTTTTTTTTTTTTGGATTTTTACTTTAGAATTTTTTTAAATTAATATAAAAAGTAGAGAAAAGTACAAAAAAAAAACAAAATGTCAAATAAAAGTTATTAGCACTAAAATTAAGCGCGCGCGTGTATCATACGCATATCCTCCGACGAGAAAATAGGGGTAAATGTCGCAATTTGTTGACTTATATACCAATATGTCGCCAGATGTTAATTTTTATACCAATATGTCGCCGACAATAACTTTTATACCAATCTGTCATAAGGGTGTTAACTTTTATACCAATATGGTCAATTGGCCCAACTTGATGCATGTTGTTCCGTATTGGTGTCCAATGCATGAATTTTTCCTTTGAAATTTAATGATAAAAATTCTGCCTTTTAGAACATGATTATTATTTACTCCACTTGTTTTAAATCTTGAACTCAAGTTTTTTGCCAATTATATTATTGTAATTTTTTTTTTTTTTTTATTATTATTATTATTATTATTATTATTATTATTATTATTATTATTATTATTATTATTATTATTATTATTATTATTATTATTTATGAGTAATAATTTATTTATTATTGCTTAGTTATTTTGGCATTATATTATATGATTAGAAATTTTTACTGTATTGTTTGTTGATGCAGGTTGCTGTTGTTCAAACAAACATTGATGATTCAAATAGGAAATTCTTCAAATCAAATGCTGCCATGACCGTGTATAAGCCTCGAGTACAGAATGGTCAATGGTCTTCAACTCGAATTAAATTATTGAATGGTGTAGATAGTATCGAAGCAGGGTGGATGGTTTGTATATAATATCCTTGTCCTCCCTTTTTTTTTTTAAGGCGAAATATTACTTATCTAAATCAATCAATTAATCAAGCACTACCAAAGTGATTTGATCTATCTAAATAATATAATGTGAAATATAACGTGTCATTACTTTTTCTTCAATGTTTTCATTGTCATTTTATTTGTGGGTGTTTTTATTGTCACTTGTTAGGTTGATCCACATATGTTTACCGACGATGATGCCCATCTATATGCAAGATTTATAGTAAGTACCAGTATATATGTACATTGACTTATTAATTTTTTATCATTGTAATTACCTAAGTTTATTAATAAATTATAAAACAAATATTATGTTTGTTTATAGGCTGGACAACGAGTATGTGTCAATCATCAATGTGATGGTTTTGTTCAAGTGTCAAAAGATGTACCTTTAGGAATTGTCCCTGAAAAATATTCCGAAATCGGTGGGATCAATATACTTGGAATATAACTATTGAAAAGGTATATTTCTAAATGTTTAATCTCAATGTTTAATACAAAGTTTATTTCTGTGAATGAACATTGGATTGTATCGTTTAAGTTTGTTTAGCTAATCTATTCTCCTGTGTATATATTCCTTTTGTACATAGAATTATGAAGACGGAAATTGGTGGCTTATTCTATATGATGGAGTCGATAATTCAAATCCAGTTGGATATTGACCCAAAAGTCTATTTACAAGTCTAACAGATGTTGCAAACCAAGTTGAATGGGGAGGAGAGATCGACGATCCTGGGCCAACTAGCCCAGCTCCTGAAATGGGTTGCGGTAGGATGGCAGCTTATGATACAAGATATTCAACATTTTTCCGTAAAGTGACAGTTGATACTGATAGTTCTAAAAATGTTGAACCTCAAGGCACAACAAAAATCTTAAATTGTCCATCCTTATACCATGTTTTGGACGAAGGTTATCAGGGTGATTATTGGGGTCGTCTCATGTATTATGGAGATTACAACTTACGATAGAATATAATGTTCTCAATCCTCAATAAAATAATGTTATCAATTCAGTAATTGAATCGCCACAAGTAGGCGTAAATCCTAAACCATTGTTGACAATCCAAGTAATGTCGGACTTAATTCAAATCGTCAAAATTCCGCTCTCTTTACCATGATACAAAAGGACTTTTGTTTTTGTATCTGTTTTGTCTAAAACCACCCATTAAATGCACCATTTTGTCTAAAATCACCCACAAAAAAAAAATTGTTACTTAAGGCCACCTAAATTAAAAATTTTGTTATCAAATGCCACCTATCTCCAGAAATTGGACTTTGACTAAATTTTCCGGCATTGACCCTAGCACGTGCCTTGCACGTGACTTCCCCTTCCCCTTCTTCATATTTTTTCTCCTGATCATTATTCCTCTATTCTCTCCCCATATATTAATACCTATCCTCTCATCTTCATCATTCCATGGCTTTCTTCATCTTGTACTCCTTTTTCCCTTGTTTGTCTTTAATTTATTAATCAATTTCATGTTCTTTGTTTCCTTTTTGCCTCGAATTAAAGGAACCCAATTCGATCTTTAAATATGCAACAAGAGAATTTATAATATGCCATCATCACCGCCATCGACGACCATATGGAAACAGCAACGACAACGGAAACTACATGGTAGTGGTCGGCTGGTCGTTGGTCATGGCTGCCATGGATAGTTCGTTGCCGATCGCTTGTAAATCTAGTGTTTGCGTTTGATTCAATTTTGGGAGAAAAAATAACAAGGGATACAATAATTGAGGTAATTGAATTCCATTAAAGTGTATGCCGAGCTTGAAGTTCTGCATTGAAGCCACCACTATTTCTAGGTGGGGCTAATTTTCGGGTAGGGCTGCGACATGGGTAATGGAAAAAGGGGTTGATTTGGTGTGAGTGAGAGGTTTTATCAAGGTGGGGGTTGTTTACAATTAGGTGAGGGCCGGGGTTGTTTTGAGAGTGGAGGGGTTGATTAGGTTAGGTGAGGTGCAATTTTGGTGTAGGTGTGGATTGTTTTAGGTGCTGGTGGTGGCAAAGGTGTAGGTCGTGTTGGTGGTTCTCTGAATTCTCCATTGAAACGTACTTCTGAGTTCTTCATTATTGTAGCGTAGCGAGGGAAAAAAGGGTGGATTGCTGAACACCGTCATCCAAAATAATCGCCACCGCCAACATTTGGTGTGAGTGGACAACCATGCCCTTACTACTTCACCAGCCCTTACCCTCCTCGGCGACCCACCGCCCTTTCTGACCAGCAACAACCACCACTACCCTGACGGACGACCCACCGCATCCCACTCAATGACAACCCACCACCTTCACTCGCCGGCGAGAAGATGGTGGTTTTGTTTTATTTCCGGCAATCGCGATAACCGGAGCCCAAAAACGTTTACCCTTGGTAACCGGTTTTGAACTTCGGTTACTGTGCCTGAATGGTAAACGGTTACCAAGGTAATCGATGCCCAAAATCGGTTACCATGGCTGGTAATCGGTTTTTGGCTCCAGTTACCGCGATTGTCAAAAATAAAAAACCACCACATTCCCATCGGCGAGGGAAGGTGGTGGATCGTTATTGAGGGGGATGTGGTGGGTCGCCAGTCATGGTGGTGGTGGTCGTCGTCGCTGGTCAGGGTGGTGGTGTCAAGGTGTTAGTGATTGGTAGCAATAAGGAAGATAGTGGTGAAATACTAAGGGCATGGTTGTCCATTCACACTACATGTTTGCGATTTTGATAATTTTTGTTGGCGGTATTTAACAACCCCAAAAAGGAGGGCCGTAGGGACCATTGAACATCGCATAGATGTCAAGTGCTAGGTCAACGCCGGAAAGTTTGGTCAAGACCTCTTTATTTTCTGCCGTTGGATGGTATCTTATAACAAAACAAAATTTTTAATTTGGTAGTCCTAGGCAACAATTTTTATTGTGGTGATTTTAGATAAAATGGTGGATTTAAAGGGTGATTATAGACAAAATTTTCTATAATTTAAAAAATATTTATTTGTACAACATTCTTTTTTTGAATTGATTATTTGTACACACTTCACCATAATGCTTAGAACTCTTACTCTTCAACTTTTGTTAGCTTAGGGTATGTCTTGTTAATCTGATTTTCACTTATTTTAGGTATAATAAGTTTAGATAAGGAAAAGTAAGTTTTGATAGGAGTTGATTAAGTTCAAATTACAATTAATATAAGTCTTAATAAGGTCTAATAAGTTCAGATAAGTAAAAATCCGGTGAATTGAACATATATACCCTTACCTCTTTTTTTATTTTTATTTTTATTTTATTATTTTTTTTTTTACTTTCAATTTTCTTGATATTGGCCTTTCTTATATAGAACGTCTTGCCTAATTTGAACTTGGGCTATTTGCCTAATTTCAAAGCTATATTTGAAATTGGAGGGCCATTATTAGGGTTAGCTTTGTCCGGTTTCCAATCACCAAGTCTGCATTCTCGATCAATTAAGTGTGCTAGTTGTTTCATACATATCACATAGATACACGAAGAAAGAGGACCGCCTTGCCTAATTCCTCTCAAGATAGGGTGAAATATTCCATAGGCTCCCCGTTCCATAAAATACTGAGCTATGTTGAGCAAATGCACATCATAACAATATTAAAGCGAATATGTTATGGATTATCATTGATTGGTTGTTGCATACTATATTGATTACATTCTGCCATTTTTTTATAGTGTAATTTTTGTGGAAAATTATTTTATAGATTGGTAATCTTTTGGATTAAAATTTTGCACATACTTTTTTTTTTTTTTTTTTTTGAATTTGACAATTACCACCCATAATTGTTACTGTTATAGCAATTACCACTTATAGTTTTTTTTTTTTGAATTTTACCACCTAATATTTTTTTTAAAACATCAAAACTTCCTACCTACTTGACTCTCAACTCAAATTAATTGTGACGTCATGTGGGGCCTATTAACTACATACCTTTTCCCTCCTTTTCTTTCTCACTCGATTTATCTCATCCCAATGTATTGTACTCCTCACAAAACTGGGGAAAAACTTCAAATCGTGAAAAAATTAACATGAATATGTAATTTAATTTGATGTTTTTCACCAATTTTGAGAGGAGTACAATATAGGAGAATGAGAAATTGAGAAAGAAAGAAAGAAAGAAAGAAAGTGAGGAAAAAAGTAATTAATGAGCCCCACATGATGTCACATTTGAGTTGAGAAATGAGAGTCAAGTATGTGGGAACTTTTGATATTTGAAAAATAGTAGGTGGTAAAATTTTTTAAAAAAATAATATAAAAATGTAGATGGTAATTGCTAAAACAACAATAATTGTAGGTGGTAATTGACTAATTGTCATAAAACCCTTATTTTTTTTAGGAAAGAAATTTGCCCATACTTGACTAGTGGTGGATTGCTGAAAATAAAAATTGAAAAATGTCTGTAGCACCACATTCTAGAGCCCATTATCAATTGAACAGAGGATCGATCATGGAGATCAATTGATGGAGGGATGGTTAGTCCCTCCATCTTCCCCACGAGTGGCGTGGGTTCGATTCCTCATCCAACCTCTTGTGATAGGAGGTGGGCCCCCCGTATCTTACCTGTAAAAAAAAATTATCAATTGAACAAAACACGGAGGAAGTACTTCTTACCTACAAACCTACTACAACTACCTATTCTATAACTTCCACTATACAATTTCAATAACTTCTAGAATTTGTTATAACTTCCACTATTATATTTACAAGGAAAAATTAGAAATAATAATCTCAACTTTCATCAATTTAGTAGAATAATCTCAATTTTGGGGGGTCTTCTTTTTCTTTAATCCCATATACTGGTTACCGGTTGAATGGGTTGATTTTTTTTTTTGTTAAAGTGACACGTGTCACAAAATAATTGGTTAATTTTTTTTAAAAAAAAACACTAAAAAAAAAAACCACCAATCAAAGCCCCAACCACCCAGCCAGCCACCTCCCTCGCTGGACCACCAACCTTCCCCCACCATTAGAGTCGTCGCTCCAAGTCAAACCACCATCACCCTCCCCGAACTCCCATGCCACCAGCCAAACCCCAAAAAAACTACCAGCCCCACTTTCGAAAACCCCAAAAACCACCGGCGAAAATCCTTCAAAACCACTTTACGCACTCCCGAAAAAATTGCTTGCAATTTCGGTGGCTGTGACATCGTGGATGCGGTTTCGTGGCTGCGATTTTGTGGCTGCGGTTTCGTTGCTGCGATTTCGTGGCTGCGATGGTTGCGTAGGCAGGAAAACGGCGACTGGGCTAGGATGTGGTGGTGGAGACGCGGCGGGCTGGGATGTGGTGGTGGAGGTTATGGTGGATCGGTGGGGTGGCGGTTGGGCTTCGGTGGTGGACGTTAGGGTGGATCGGTGGAGGAAGGAAGCTGGGTAGCTTTCTATTTTTATTTTATTTTTTTGTTTTTTTATAATTTTTTTTAAATTTTTGGACCAATCAGAACTTGACACGTGTCAAGTGACCTGATATAATAGGTTATTGTCTTTTGTTGATCGGTTTGGGGTTGAAGAAAAAAAGAACCCCCAAAATTCGGATTATTCTAGAATAATCCAAAGTTGGGATCATTCAACCAAAATGGATGAAAGTTGGGATTATTATTTCTAATTTTTCCTATTTACAATATCAACACTAATGATCTAATATAGTACTTTAATATTAATTAAAATAATAAATTATTGGTAATAATAATTATAAATTAATTATTAATTATTTACAATAAGTTTACAATAATTAGTTATAATTCAAATTAATTACTGGTTATTAATTAACAATAATTGAATATAAGTTATAAATTGATAATTATCAATAGTAATATACTATAAATTACTAATATTCTCCATTTTAATACTAATTATTAAAAACTAATTATTGAATAATAATATAATTAATTATTAAATATTAAATACTAATTATTAATTATAAATTGTTAAATACTAATTATTAATTATTAAATACTAATTATTAATAGTTAATTATTAAATACTAATTGTTAAATACTAATTATTAATTATTAATTGTTAAATACTAATTATTAAATATTAAATATTAATTATTAATTATTAATTATTAATTATTAATTATTAATTATTAATTATTAATTATTAATTATTAATTATTAATTATTAATTATTAATTATTAATTATTAATTATTAATTATTAATTATTAATTATTAATTATTAATTATTAATTATTAATTATTAATTATTAATTATTAATTATTAATTATTAATTATTAATTATTAATTATTAATTATTAATTATTAATTATTAATTATTAATTATTAATTATTAATTATTAATTATTAATTATTAATTATTAATTATTAATTATTAATTATTAATTATTAATTATTAATTATTAATTATTAATTATTAATTATTAATTATTAATTATTAATTATTAATTATTAATTATTAATTATTAATTATTAATTATTAATTATTAATTATTAATTATTAATTATTAATTATTAATTATTAATTATTAATTATTAATTATTAATTATTAATTATTAATTATTAATTATTAATTATTAATTATTAATTATTAATTATTAATTATTAATTATTAATTATTAATTATTAATTATTAATTATTAATTATTAATTATTAATTATTAATTATTAATTATTAATTATTAATTATTAATTATTAATTATTAATTATTAATTATTAATTATTAATTATTAATTATTAATTATTAATTATTTATTATTAATTATTAATTATTGATTATTGATTATTAATTATTGATTATTGATTATTGATTATTGATTATTGATTATTGATTATTGATTATTGATTATTGATTATTGATTATTGATTATTGATTATTGATTATTGATTATTGATTATTGATTATTAATTATTAATTATTAATTATTGATTATTGATTATTAATTTTTAATTATTAATTATTAATTATGTCAACAAGCCAAAAGCCATTAGCCAAAAGCTGCTCCAACTAGCTTTTGGCTTTTGGCTTAAAAGCCAGCTTTTCAGCCAGTTAAAAAAGTCATTAACCAAATATGTTTTTTGGGTGTTTGACCAATTTGAAGAAGCCAAAAGCCAGCTGAAAAGCTGGTTTCCAAACACACCTTTACCTCAAAAAGTAAATTTTAAATAAAAAATGGGTATGCTCTAGTGATATTACTCTAAATTTTGAGTTGCAATTACATGGAACAAAAGTCTGACAGAAAGGAAGAACAATGCTTATACAATTACCAAAGTGCCATTATTAATACGGAAGTATTGCTGACCGTCAGATTTAATTGATCGTACGGTTTAAGATGTTTCTCACGCCTTTCACCTTAATTGTACTTCTCACCTGACCAGCTGAGCCTATACTCTGGCGTTATTACAAATTTACAATATTATAGTGTAATAACAGATTTAATCCTAAGCTGTTTTCGAATTTCTCGGGGAAAAACCGTTGTTCTCGTAACAAAAATCGATGAGTAGTACTCCGTATGAAATTGAAGAATATATCGGGGATAACCTTATCTTGATGTCATTATTAGAGTTGCTAGCTGCTAAGGATTGTTCATACAAATGAATTTTAAAGTTTGTGAAAGAGAAAAAAGGTTTATTTTCGACCTTCTCGTAATGTTCGATATGTTCGTTAAGAACAGAGAAAAACTTGCTTAGTACGAAGTATTATTGTTTGATAGAGTATGTATACTATAAATACAAGATTAAGCTAGCCTTGGACGACCCTGGGCAAAACGTAAGAATGAGGTATTAATTACAGAAATATTCATCTCCTTAAGCATAATTTGACTTTTGCTAAGTTGGTGAATTGCATTATTTCTATAATTTGTGGTTTAATTTAAGGATAAAATCTTTGAGCTCACCATATTTTTTTCCCCTTCTCATATTTTTAAAGTTTTTGATTTATTTCACATCATACAACCTATTTAGATTACACATAAGACTAATACTTATAAATTTTGAATCCTTTGCTATTTATTTGATATCACTCTTTATATATGTATTTGTTACTGTTTTTTATTAACGTAATTAAGACATACCTACTATTCTTTTATTTTATTTTAACACTGTTATTTATTTTTTAATGCCCACATTGTTTTATTGATTTTTTCCATCTCATTTTTTTTTTTTTGGATTATCTAGAATGGAGAAAAATCATATAACATATGTTTGACATATTTTATATCGGTTAAGATCCGCTAAAGTCGTTTATTTATTAACACTCTTGACACAGCAGTTTAGTATTTTTATAAATGGCCTTTTATTTTAGGGGCGACTATGATAAATAACATATAACTCATATGTCACATCATAATTAGAAGGAAGGTGTAATACTCGTATATCCTATTTTTATTGGCGCATCCGATCCAATTAAGACAATATGTTATAATTTTAGCCTATATAGGGATTGAACCTACATTTATGTGCAAGGCACATTGCTTTCCATTTGAGCTAATATGCTTTTACAATAAAATAAATCATTCATAATAAAATAAAATTCATTCAACTTTTACATGAACAATTCAATTTATACTGCACATCTACATTGAATCTCCACACGGGTACTCAGATAAACCTTAAGCTTGCTAAGGTAACAAACCATATTAGGGAGATTTTGTCAAGAATGATGTAGAAAAAATTATGTAGTATAGGCAAGGTAAAATTAAATTCCAAATTAAAGCTATTGATATGAATTCTACCTTACTTGTATAATAATTATTTTTCTAGAAAAGGAGATGTAAAATCACCACAATAGTGTTACGAAACTAATCTGGCCAGTAAATTTAAAAAAATGTTTATGATTTGTAAGTCGCAACAATCGCAATCTATGAGCTTTTGATAAATAACTTTTCACAATGATATCATAATACAATTTCAATTATATAATTCTCTTAACATCAATTTCTATATTGTTTGGATCAACAACTTTAATTGTTCAATCTCAATTTTTCATTAATCCAAACATAACTTAATGAGCTTTGTTTCTATTATAATACATTAGTAATATATAAAATCAAACCATGTAATGGATTGATTCATATTTGGAAACACAAATTAGGGTTTCTGTCTTTCTGATCAATGATGGGAGATGTTAATACCGAGGAAATCTATCAATTACCTCAATTGATCGAACATTCAAGCTAAGGTTTTCGAAGGATTGTTCCTTCAAATTACCATTAGCTTCAAGCGTCAAACTTGATACCAGTAAAAATTTATGGAGAAAAAAAGAATGAGAGAGAAAGAGATGGGAGGAGAGCGTACAATCAGGGTTAAAAATCATTAAAGAGTTATTTTACTTTTTTTATTTACATATATATATACTTTTACAGTACATAACAATACATGACTTTTACGGTACATATTAATATACGTCATGTACTGTAGACTCTCACTAAATTATTACTCATCGAGAATAACTTTTGGATTTCTATTCAAATAACAACGATAAATGGTTATAATAACGATAATGAGTATTATTAAACAATATATTGCCCCTAAAAATATAAGGATTTCCTCCTTTTCTTTTATATGGTGACCTTTAACCGGAGAAATTGTTAGAGTTTTCGTCATTGTTAACTAGAAAAAAAATCGAGTTAATAAGTCAAATTAATAAGTCAAAATTTGTAATAGAGACACAAATAGAATCTCTTTGCAAAACTTTTATAACATACGTCGTAATTCTTAATATTACATGTGACAAACAAAAAATGAGGGAGTGTGGACAACACTTACAAAGTTAAAAGCGGCAAAAGAGAAAGAAAGAATTCCGAAACACAAACTTCAATTCGTACTAATAGCTAGCCTGGCCTTAGACTAATATGCCGTCTACAAAACACTATTTGAAACGATGATGCTTGATCAAGACTTAGTTGGTTACTCTGTTTTTCTTTGCTAGCTTTGTTTCTGTTTGTGTTTTCTTTTGTTCTGTTTCGTTTATTTGTGTACTGTCCCCACTCTTTCACCAAAAAAAAAAAAAAACATACTACGCGTCTACGCCCAATACCCATATATAAAGACTCCAATATGAAATAACACCAATTAATACACCATGTGAAAATTATTTTTTATTAGTGTATTACAAGTGTCAACTTTTATTTCGCCTATGTGTCGATGCAGGTTGTTATTCAAACAAACATTGCATTATTGCATGGATGGTGTGTATGTTTCCCCTATCCCTTTTTTTTTAGCCAAGATTATTATTATTTAACTAAATTAAGGAGTACTAAACTTGTACACTTGTTCTATCTTATAAAAGTTGTACACTTTCTTTTTTGGTGAAAAAGTACACTTCTTTAATACGAAATACTTTGTTTCATAACTGCTTTTCCTTGGGTGTTAATTTAAAGGTGGCCAGCGAGCCGTGCCTGGTCGTGCCTAGGGTGGCTCGTGCTGGGACGTGCCTAGTTTCTGGCGGGGCGTGCCATGTCGTGCCACCTTTTGGCACACCCTAGCCCACGACATGGTACAACACGACACGACCCACGTGCCGACATGTCGTGTCGGTCCGGGCAATGGGCCGCCCCGTGTTTTTAGATTTTTTTTTAAAATAATTTTAAAATAATTGATATATATTTCTTTTGAACAACTTTGAAAATGAATATATTTAAATAAGTTTATTATTTTATGTTTATGTTTTTGTGTTACTTATTAGTATATTACTCCGTATTATTTAGCAAACAACAATGCATATAATTAAAAATTTAAGTGCGATAACACAAAAATTGATGAATAACTTATTTTATTATATACCGGTACGATAAGTCGATAATACAATAATTTATAGTGATAATTAAAAATCGTACATTAATTAATGAGTACCTTAATTTTATTATACGGAATACGGGATTCGATAATACAAAAATTGTACAATAGTATGTAATCTACGGAGTAATTATTCTTCTTCGTCTTGGTCTTGGTCTTCTTCTTGTTCAAGTTCATCAGCCAATTGAATTGATTGAGTATTAGTAGAACACGACGTTCATTCGTCGTTGTCATTTTCATCATAAGTGCGATATTGACACCGAGTTTTGGCATCCAACCAATCGTTGAAACAAACGCACATTTCAAGCTGAGTTAGATCTTAATAATAATAATAATAATAATAATAATAATAATAATAATAATAATAATAATAATAATAATAATAATAATAATAATAATAATAATAATAATAATAATAATTGAAAGAATTAGAGAATTCAAGAATTATATGAGATTTTTTTTTAGTAGTAAAGTTTATTAGAGAGTGTCAGGCGTGCCGCGGGTGTCGTAATGCTAGGCCGTGCCACGGGCCGACTGACCTTGCCACACGTCGTGCTTGTGCCGTGTCTATTTTAAAAAATTTAGTTCACGACATGGCCCACGGCCCACACCTGGCCACCGTGACGTAATTATATATCCCTATACTCTAGTGTATGTAGCTCTTCCTACACTCCCTCTAAAACGATGCGTTTAGCCTCCTATTAACCTAGTATCTAATAAACCCATCAAAATGACACGCTTCAATTCATAAAACCATCGAGATCGCTCGTCGACAATGAGATTTCTAGCAAGTAATGATCTAATAACTGAACACTCCCCAAATTACCTCCATGGTTCTGCATTCCAAAACCTTCAACGCTAAAGTCGTCGTCGGCGACGATGGCGGAGATGAATAATCGATTAATCGTGTATGTGACTTAAAAGTGTGTGATTTGTTCTTCTACTAGTCATTTCCATGGAAAATTCAATCAAAAAAAAAATTTCATTGATTGAATTTCCCATCAATTTTAGTCCCTCTTAAATTTTTTAGTCTCTAATTCTACTTTCTCTTTTTGACAATTATCATAAGCATAGTTGCTTTCTTTTTCTTTCCCAAATCATGAAAGAAAGTTTATTAAAGAAGTTTTATTTTTATTTTTATATTTATTAATGTTCATTTTCATATTGATAAATGATCACTTTATTTAATATATATTTATTGCGATATTGATATATACATAGTGTGTGTTCATTTTCGTATTTATAAATTAAATGTTCATTTTCTTATTGATAAATGTTTATTTTTGTTTTGATAAGTTTATTATTTCAATTTTGATAGACATTCATTCACGTTTTGTAAATAATGTGTATTGATTGTTACAAATCATACCCTTTTTTATCTATAATATGGAGTAGTAAGTAATTAAGTATATGTAGTACTTACAACTTAGCTTGCTTAGCTTATATCGTTTGTATGTCACACCTAACATAAAAGTATGTTTTATGCAAGAAGTATGATACTAAAAACATTGAGTAGAGAGCTTTATATGTTTAGCCACATATATTTTTTATTGCTCATTAATTTTATGCCATGTTCATTATCATTCCAATAATATATGCTCATTTATATATGAGTACATGCTCATTTACATATTATGTTGATCATGTCAGTTTCTATACTCTTTTAGCCAGGTTCATTTTTATGTATATATTGTTTTTTTTAATATTTTTTCATGTGTTATTTTTCCCCATATATATATATATATATATATATATATATATATATATATATATATATATATAATGATATTCTTATCAAAATCTTTTGCTCATTCTCATGTAATATAAAATTATTCGCTGTTGCTAAAAATTAATTGTTCCACAATACAATGAACTTGAATAATTGTCTTCTTTAAAATTAACAATTATACCAGTAGATCACATATTAGATTAGATAGTTTAGACCACATCCTATTGATAAAAATAATGTTGAACAATACAATATGCAACACTAGTCCAACCAAATTACTTGACTATATGAGAAAGTCTTGCCCCTAATCATACGAATCACATACTTTGAAAAATCTAATCATCATATCTTCACACTTCAACCGATTACTGTATACGTAGCAAATTCTAGTCAAATTCTCCCTCTGTCATTTCTATTTTCTATTATTTGGAAAAACAAATCCTCCGCCACACCAATCAACATCCACCACGTGTCCATTTGATATTTTTTGTTCCTCCAAATTTTTCCAAAACTGAATTTTCTAACTCACTCTACACGATGTCATTAGCCCCCTCGATGACCTCGGCCCCTGACCTGCTCCCCGACCGGCCAACGCAGCCTGATTTCATCAGGCGTTGACTCATCGGGTCGGGGAGCAAGGTCATCCCGACAAAACGGGCATGTATTGTGATCCGCTAACCAACGGTTCACACATTCATAGTGGAACACATGCTTACATTTTGGTAGCATACGTAATTTTTCATCCTTCCCAAACTGGCTCAAGCACACCGAGCACTCTAAAGAGCCCTTATTGAGCCCAAGGTCGGACTTCTCCGAGTACATAAACACGGGAAAAGACTCGAGGACAGATGGATTGAGTCCGCCGCCTTGAGCCTGTTGGGTTGTTGTTTCACTAGCCGACCACCATTGGTAGCGGTTCAAACAACTACGAACTAATACACAGTAGACAACAATTAACATCACAACAAACGACCCCACTAAAAACCCCTTGTTCCAATTTGGTTCCGAGGAGTGGAAAACATGGATGGATTGTGCTCTTACGAGTAAACGAGGTTGTGACAAATAAAAAAGGATTAATGTGATGAAGAAGCCGGATGAATGTTTGCAAAGCAAGAGCATGTTGAAGTAATTAGTAAGTTTCAAGGAGATTGTACTATTATGCCCATATATAACAAGGTACGCGTATATATATAAATTAAAAGCATGCTTAAGGAAGTAATAATACTCATACTAGTATAGACTACTGTTTCAATCGATTCTAGAATAAGGATCAAGTACAAAGTCAATGTCAATGGTTAGTTGATTACGTTTATAATGAATCTATTCAAATAATAGTGGTAATATTTGTCTATATAATTGGAATAAAAGTGAAGAAATATATGTTATTCTTCGAGAACGTCTAATATACTTCATATGATGACAATCATTGCAATGAAATTTCTAATAAAACTCCAAAGTTTAGTAGTTTGATGTTAGTCACGTTACAAGTTAGTCCATGGCGATGAATTTTCAATGGGATGGAAGGCTTTGACCGTTTAAGTATTCAACAAAGACTTTTGAGTTTTGACTATTCTTCAAGGCTTACTTTAGAGAGGGTACCACCCAATATTTTATCAATTGGGAAATTACGTGTTTCTCATAGTTAGAAACGAAAGTTGTTTCTCATAGTGAGAAACGAAATTTGTTTCTCATGGAGCATTTTGGTGAATAAATCAACAACGTTTTCATTATTGTGGGCTCTGCAGTTGAATAAAGCTGTTGGTTTATTTACGAAAATGCTATATGAGTAACAAAATTTGTTTTTCGTCGTGAGAAACTGGGGCATCCTCCAATCAATTTTGTAATCTTGGCTTGATTCTATTAGAATTTTATGAGCCACAAAATTGATCTTACATCCCGCTAATATTATTATCCATAGATTCAACACATAATTGTGAGGAAACATTCTTGTATTCTTCCGGGAAAAAAACGCACCTTCTCGTACATAATATTTCATGTTCATGTACAGAACATATGAATGAAGAAGGTGCATTAATGTTCCTTTTTTTTTTTTTTTTTGAAAACAAGGATGCTTTACTACATTAGAAGTTAAGAGTTATTACAGACCATAGAATTGTTAACTGGGACATCACCAGCGACAATAGAGTTAGAAATTACAGATCCAGTAGTTTGATCTAAAACAAAAGCAGCCATACAACCCTCAGTAGGGGAATGCAAAATACATAGTTGATCCATGGCTTCCAGATTCCTTCTCGCGTCCTTTGCAATCAAGTCTGCTACAGCATTTGTAGTCCTTTCCTCAA
The DNA here is from genome assembly GCF_001683475.1 of Chenopodium quinoa. Lineage (NCBI taxonomy): Eukaryota > Viridiplantae > Streptophyta > Magnoliopsida > Caryophyllales > Amaranthaceae > Chenopodium > Chenopodium quinoa. The sequence goes on along the minus strand of NW_018745024.1, from coordinate 9,721,429 downwards.
AGCACAATTCCAGAGGCTGGAGCTCCCTGAGCAGGTCCCTGCAATTTACAAGACATGTCGGGTTATTTGCAAGACTCATATCTGACATAATCTCCTCAACTGCCCGTTTTGAGTCAGTGCTGAGAATCACGTTTTGCCAGTTGTGGAGTTTGATCCATTTTAGGCTCAGGAAAATAGCTTGCATCTCCGCATCATAGGCTGAGTTAATAAAACTCTTCCAAGAGAAACCTTCAATCCATTCCCCCTTAAAGTTTCGACACACAGCAGCACAAGCAGCAGGGGAGTAAGGCATAGTAAAAGAAGCATCGCAGTTGATTTTGAGGTAGGTCGGGGGTGGAGGGATCCAGGCAGGTAGTGGGGGCTTTAGACTTTGTAAATTGGAGTTTTGTGTGAAAAAACACTCAGAAGCAGCCCAAATGCACTGGTTAATTGATTGAGAAAGGGGGATGTTCTTTTTTTTAAATAGCCAAGCGTTTCTTCTTAGCCAAATGTGCCAGAGAGCAGCGGGGAAGATAGCATTCCAAGGGATAGCGAAGGAGTGAGGAGAAGATAGTTGCAGATTTGAGGCTAGCCAGAATCTCCAAGAATGATCTTGGGAATAGGCAGCATGGGGTTTAATGGAGTCCCAGAACTCAACCGCTCTTGGGCAGGTAATGAAGATATGGGTGCAGGACTCTACACATTGAGGGCAAAAAGGGCAGAAAGGTTGAAAATGACTAAGTCTGAGGTGAAGGTTTTGGTTATTTGGGATTCTTTCCCAAGCTAAAAGCCATAAGAAAAAACGCACTTTAGGGTAGGTGGTGGCTTTCCAAATGAGATCCCATTTGAAGGGAAATGGAGGGGCAGAAAGTTCCAAACTGTGAAGGACTGACCTAGCTTTTGAAGAGTCAAATCTACCTTTAAAGGACCAGTCTGAAAAAGATGTATCAGGATTTGAGGAGAGGGAGATGCTGCTTATGAGCACAAACAAGGACTCGGGGATAGGAAAGGAAATTTGAAACTCTAGCTGGAGTCTTGAGTTAAGGTGAAGGTGGGAGAGTGATAGCTCAGAAGCAGACAATGGGATTGGTCCAACTACCCAGTCTCTAAGAGATTTGTGGAGGAGCCATCTGTCATGCCAAACATTTATAGAAGTACCATTACCAACATCCCACATAATGCTTTTCTCAAAAAAAAGGCCAGCTTTGTCCAATTCCCTTCCAAATGAAAGAGCCATTTTTGAAGGGAGTTGGATTGTTCCTGTTCCCTATATATTTCTCTCTTAACAACTTAGCAGCCCACCCTCTTTCATTATAGAGGGACCAGCATAGCTTCGCAAGAGCTATGAGGTTAATATGCTCATGGGTAGAAAACCCAAGGCCACCCTCATCTTTAGGAGAGCACTCTTTCTTCCAAGCAATCCAATTAATTTTCTTGGAAGATCCCTCACCATTCCAAAAAAAGTTTGAGCAGATAGAATCTAGCTTATTTGATATGGATTTTGGGAAAGAAAAGGTTTGCATATAATATCTTGGAATTGCTTGAAGAGAGGAATTTATAAGAACTGCCCTTCCTGCCTTTGTAAGAGACCTTGCTTTCCATGAGGCAAGTTTACTGCCAATTTTATCAATAAGAAATTGAAGGTTTTTTTTGAAGGTTTTTTTGAGGAAAGGGGGAAACCAAGGTATTTACCTAAATCGGCAGTGGCAGTAACATTTAATTCTTGTTCAAACTCGTCTCTCATTCTTTGGGGGGTGTTGCTAGAAAAGAAAATAGAGCTTTTTTCCTCATTCATCTTCTGACCTGATAGCTTAAAGAACTAAGAAAGGGTTTTTGTTAGAGAGAGCAATGTCTTTTCATCCGTTTGGCCAAATACCAGCACATCATCTGCGAATAGCAAATGAGAGATACTGGTTTTACCACCACGGAATCTAAAAGGGGACCAATCTTTAGACTGACATTCAACATGGATCATCCTAGACAAGTACTCCATACAAATTATGAATAAGTAAGGGGAGATCGGGTCTCCTTGTCTCAGTCCTCTAGAGGGAGTGAAAGAATCAGACGGTTTTCCATTAATAAGGATTGAAGATGAGACCGAAGAGACACAACTCATGATCAAGTCGACCGAATCATGAGAGAAATTAAAATAGAGAAGGCAGTGACGAATGAATGACCACTCGAGTCTATCGTATGCCTTTTCTAAATCCAATTTTAGAGCAAACACACCCTTTCTTCCCCTTTTCTTTTTGGTCATGGAGTGAACAATTTCAGATGCTATGATGAAATTTGTGTCAGTCCCCCTCCTCGGAAGGAAACTATTTTGGTTTGGAGAAATGAAGCTATTTAGCAAAGGACGGATTCTAGCAACCAAAATCTTAGAGATGAATTTGTAGCAGGAATTTACAAGACTTATGGGGCGGAAGCTATTAATTTTTGTGGGATTTTCTATTTTTGGGATTAAACAAATCACCGTTTTATTTAGCGATTGGGGAACAACTTTGTTACTAAAAACAGAGGAGATGAGGTGATGACAATCATGCTTTATTGATTCCCAAAAATGTTGGAAGAATAAAGCATGAACACTACTAAAATTCGGCTAAATTGCGACCGTATTTCTACGACCATCTAAATTTACGACCGTTTTTTATGCGGTCGCAATATTACGACTGCTTTGACAACGGTCGCAAATTTGCGACCGTTTTCAGCCTTTTAGACGATCGCTAGGATGTTTGAACAATTAAAAATAATTCTAAATTAAATTAAATCGTTTGCGACCGTCAAAGACGGTCGTAAATGTCATAATCTGCGACCGTCAAAGAGACGGTCGTAAATGTCATAATCTGCGAACGTCAAAGAGACGGTCGTAAATGTCAGAATTTGCGACCGCCTCTAAAACGGTCGCAGATTTTTAATTTTGCGACCGTTTTAGCGGTCGTAATTGTTTTTTATTTTTTAAATAGGGTATAAAAGAGATGGAAACTCACCCTAACCCTAATATTTTCACAGCCGCTACTCCTTCATTTTCGTATCTCCTCTCTTTCCTTCTCACGTTCCTCCTCTCTCTAATTCAATTTTCTTTCTTTTTCTCTAAATTTCCTCCCGTACTCTTTCCTCTTCTCCTTCTCGTTCTCTTTCCTCACATTCCTCCATCTCTGTTTCTTTGTTTCTTCTTAATTTATCTTTTTCTTAGGATTTCTGTCAACTAATGAATTGTGGTGTTGTATTTTTGTCAAAGTTTGGTATTAATGGTCAAATTCGACCATAAAAATTCCAGATTTGGAGTTTTTATGGTCGAATTTGACCATATAAACCTAAAGAGGAAGAAGTTTTGTGAAAGGTATGTATTTCTTCTCTGAATTTTTATTATATTTTTGTTTATTCTCAATTTTTGTTGTTTTATTTTGTTCTCTAATTTCCATGATTGTTCAATTTTTTTCCAAATGTTGTTTGTGTTTTTGTTTGAGTTTTGGTTCGATTTTTGTGTGTTTTTTTTGAGTTTTGGTTCGAATTTTTGTTGATTTTGTTCAAATAGTGGTTCAATTTTTGTCAAAATTGTGTAATTGTTCGAATTTTTGTTCAAATTTTGCTTAGTGTTTGTGGGTTTGATTTGTGTTCGTATTTTTTCCTGATTTTTTTTTAAATTTTGTGCATTTTATTTGTGGGTTAAATTGTTTTAATTAATTTATGTTGTTTTTTTTCGCTTTTTTGTTTGATTTTTGTAAATTTGTTCGAAATTATATGGGTTGTTTTTGTTGGTTTAATTGGATGTTTTTGTTAGTTCAATTTCTGGGTTGATTTTTTTGATAAATTTATGTTTTTTTGGGTTAAGGGTGGGTGGGTGGTGGTGGGTATTGATGGATGAAGGCGGGCGAAGGTGGTGGTGGGTAGAGGGCGGCGGATAGTGGTTGTTTAGGGTGGGCAGTGGTGGTGGCTTGGGTAGTTGGGATTTAGTTTCAGTGGATCTGGGTCAAGGGTGAGTGGGTGGTGGGTCTGTTTTCCTTTTTTTTTTTAACTTTTAGCGACCGCTTATGACGGTCGTTAATTTCAAGATTTGCGACCGTTTCATAAAGCGGTCGCAATTATTATTATTTGCGACCGTTTTCTTAACGGTCGTTGAAAATAGTAAAAACGGTCGCAAAAAATCTGCGACCGTCAAACGGTCGTATTTTTGTTTATTTGTGACCAAGAGAATAACGATCGCCATGTTACGACCGTTGACGGTTGCAATTATGTTTTGCGACCGTTTTTGCTATTTTCTGCGACCGTTTGAGGCGGTCGCAATTTGGCTGAATTTTAGTAGTGGAAAACCATCTTCTCCAAGAGCCTTTAGAGCCCCAACAGAGAACACAGCAAGCTTAAGCTCATGTAAAGAGGGGGGAACAGCAGGACAGAGATTCGGAGGAGATGGGAGTGGGAGGGAGGAGAAGAGGTAAAGAGGTTAGAGAAATGTGAGATAATATGACTTTGAAGGAGAAGGGGGTCAGAAATCCAAGTCCCAACCTCATTTTTTAAGGAGGTTATTTTATTTATTTTCTTTCTGATAGACGAGGAAATGTGAAAAAACTTTGTATTCCGATCACCATTGATGATCCAATCAGTTCTAGCACGAGCAGCCCAGTATAGCTCTTCCTGTTCGAGAAGGATGTTCTGCTCTTTACAAAGAGAGGCTTCCAAGTCAAATAGGAAAGAGTTTAATGGGTTCCGCTCCAGTGCTTTTTGGGCACCATTAATTCTGGATTGGATTTTTGATAGTTTGTGTTGGATACAGCCAATATGGGAGTAGGCCCAATCCTTGATCTCACCCGCTAAACAAAGGAGTTTATCAGGTAGTAAATCTTGGATGGTAGCCCAAGAACTAGCAACAAACGGGTCGAGATCCGGGTCGGTCAGCCACAACGGTTCGAATTTAAACATAACCCGACCCGGAGTATTGACCCATTTTTCTAAGGAAAGGAAGACCGGATTATGGTCAGATGAAAGTCTTGGTAGATTCTGGACTACGGCCTCAGGGAAAATATGGATCCAATCACTAGTAGCCCAGAATCTATCAAGTCTTTCAAAAATTGGCTTTTTTTTTTCTTTTGTTAAACCAAGTGTATTTGTGGCCAACAAAACCTAGATCAATCAGGTTACAATTGTCCATAGCCTCTTTATAAGCTCTCATATGGTTTATAGGATGAGGATTACCCCCCCCCCCCCCACTTTTCATGGGCAAAACAAATTTCATTAAAATCGCCACATACGACCCACGGCATATGGACTGAGTGACTGATATTTTCTAAATTTTTCCACATATCTAAACGAGCATTAAAATTTGTACTTGCGTAAAGCATAGTAAAGAAAAAAGAAGGTTTATTTTTCACCTGAACAACATCGTGAATGGATCGCGCATCTTTGCTCACGACGTGAATGGTGTTTACCCCACTATTCCAGAGAAACAGAATTCCCCCCGATAGACCGACCGGGTTGACCACCTCAAATGAGTTGAAGGGAAGGTTACTGATGATTTCTTCCACTCCCGACTTCTGCACTTTTGTTTCCGTTAGGACAACGATCTCACGGTTATGATCCCTAAGCAGCTGGCGGATGTTTCTTTTGAAACCATCTCTAGCAATACCTCTCGCATTCCAGAGGAGGATTGACATTCCTGGATTCATGAAGGGAAGGGCAGCCATCTCCGTCTTGGACTCGTACGAGGCGTTGTTGTTTAGAGTGACATACTGGCCCAGGTACTTGATGAATTTTTCCAGGTTGTTCACTTTGGTTTTTATGCCTGACATTTGCAGATTGGAGTTCCTCTTGACTCCCCAAGCAGCATGGAGTTGAATCTGAGTTGCTTGTCAGCTGATTAGGCACAGCAACTTGACATTGTTTGCTCCCTCCGCGGATTGAACCAGAAGCCATTCGCTTGTAATCAATAGGGCTTTTCTTTCGAGCGGAAGAACGGGTTCCGGGTCTGATATTAGTTGAAGCTCCCAAGGCATTATCAGGCCGTCGTAGTTCTCCTGCATTTTTGCAATCCACCATTGTAGGAGAATTCAAAGAGGTTCGTTCATGAGACGAATAGTTGCTAGAGACGGCACATGGGCCGGAACAAGGATCCGGGGGTCTATTGGGTGTTCCATCTGGAGGTTTGTGAACATGGGAGCTACTTGAGACGGCTCCAGCAAGATTTGGCGGAGCAGACCTGGAGTCAGGGCATTCCAGGAGCCCAGCAGACCTTGGGCATAGAATGATTGCAGATTTATCATTCGAGAAGGTTCCGTGAACTGGGGTTTCAAGAGGGTAATGATGTTTCTGGCATCCGAGAGGATTATTTTCACCGGTTTGGCGGTGGAATCTGACGGCGAACCGGGGTTGGGGCTGGTTTCGCTGATTTTTTTCCTCGAATGTCCATGGTAATTTTGAATGGATTGTTTGTTTGGCTGAATGAGGAAGTGTGTAGAAGAAGGGTCTTTTTGTTTGTTTAAATAAGGGTTAACTGGGTTTTGAAGAAGCAAAGTGCCGGATATTGGGAAGGGAAGAGGGGAAAATAAAGGAGAGACGACATTTGATCTGACCATTCGAATTCAGGCGGCTCATGTCAGGCAGCAGACTTTGGAAAGAGAAATAAATATTTTGGAAGGATTTTGCAACAGAGGTAATAAGGGGGGGTCAGAAGAAGAGGAAGAATTTTGGGAAATAGGGCCTACCACATCCATGTCATCATTTTCCAATTGGAGGAGTTAGAAGGTATTTGTCGTTATGTTCCTCGATTGGAGGGAGCCCGAATTTAAATTCTTTCCAATTCACGCGGGGAAGAACTCTCAGATAACGAGGAATGTTTTTTCCCCTTTTTCACAACCTGCCATTTTGCAGAATTTCCTGGCACCGGTAGCACCGGAGAATTAGGCTGAGGCTGGACTGATTCCTAGTAATTTGCCGGAGCTAAAGGTTTTGGATTGATCGAGGAGGAGGGAACTGGGGTTTTGGTAGAGGGCTTGTTTTGGTGATCAGAATACAAGAGGGGTTGTTTTAGTTTACCCAACCAAATTGAACTCTTTCTTGGGCTGTCATCATTTATGAGCACGAGGATCTTTGGGGATTTCATGAGAGAAATGCCTTTTTTATTGTCGCGCCTAATGAAGGTGCCAATTTTATTGCCAATTTTTGTAAGCATGGCGATCGATTGAAATTCCGCTGGAAGTTCATGAAGTTCAACCCAGACGAGGGATTGGCGAGACGGAGCCTCCGATGGCTTAAATCCTGGTTTCCATTTTAAAGTGGAGATATAGGCACCATTTAGAAACCAAGGTCCAGAGGATAAAACTCTGTGTACTTCCTGGGGGATTGAAATTTTGAAATGAAGAATCCTTTCCCAATTGGAAAGGTAGTCACGGGAGATTCTACTTTCCATACCTTCTGAATATTTTCCGCAAAGAATTTAGATGAAAACGATTTCCCACACGGCTTGGAAATGACGGCTAGGGACCAAGATTTGCAGAGACCTGAGTACTCTGTTTCATCGATAGGTATAAACAGCTCATTTGAGCTGTCAAACTCGACTGGGGCTGGGTTGCTGCGAACAGGGGGAGGGGATCCGATGAAATAAGGACTTGTTTGAAAGAAGGAGGGGGGTTTTGGCCGATGGAGGTTGCAGTAGGAGTGACAGAGGCTGAAACAGAGGGTGAAGAAACAGAGGGAGTTAACAATGAAGAAGAAAGGGGTAGAAAGGAGGGGGAAGGGGAGACGGAGGAGGAGATAGAGGGGAAGGAGGGAGAGGGTGAGAGGGCGGAGGACTTGACCGGGGAACGAATAGAGGAGGATGAGGGGGGGTGGTTGTCGGGGGGTTCTGTTTTGAAGGAAAAGGGGACTCTCTCTCACTAGGATTCTCTCTCATCTCTCAATCGGCTTTCATCCTATATTTTTTTAATGTTCCTTTGATTATACATTATGTTTGGTATAGTGTTTACACACCTGAACAATGGTGCAGATTATGGTGCATTAAACTACAATTACTAGCTCTAATAACAGTTCATTACCCATAAGTCATAACAACTCAGGTTTTCATTGTTATATAATCGAGGGTTGTAAAGGAGTTAGGCTTTAGGGTTGTAAAGGACTGAATGTATTTTTAAGAGTTAATGTAATATTTTGGAACTAAATTTTTTTAAATTTCACCTATGAACCTAAACTTTTTTATTTTACCCTTTGGGAACTAAGAAAGAATTTTAGCTGAAAAAATTAACTATGGTTAAGTGGTGGGGTCCATTAATTATTTTAGGTTCTAATTTAATTATGAAAAATGCTATACATAGCCCTTAGTGCTACATATAAGTATTAACTTTACACATGAAAATCGTAAAAAGTTAAGAAATCATAAAAGTATAAACACTAATTACACTAATTTGCGCGTGTTTTTGTCATAAATTCCTAACTTTATACAATTTCCTAACTTTAATTATTTACAAAAGAGAATTTCTTTTTTTTTTTAAAAAAAATATTGTGTTAGGTGTTTTAGTTTTTAACCCCAAAAAAATTACTGGGAAAAATAAGGTGTATTTTCGATTCTACTCATCATCATCAACCTCGGCTTCCCTGTTTGTTCTCCCTTTCAAATAAAATTGAAGCTTTGAAGGCGATTTAAGTGTAGATTATTAGCGGCTTTTAAAGCATCTTAGCACAAGTAAGTTATTTATGATTTATTTTTTTGAAACCAAGTTCTCTATGAATCTTGTACAACTACTTTAATTCAATTTTTTTTCTCATAATTTATTGCTAGGTTAAGGGCTTATTTTCAATACGTAGTAAAATTTTATGGGCATTCATGAATTATGATGCTGAAACTACTACTTCGTGTTGTTATAGTGTTGAATTTATTAGTTTGTTCTTGTGTTTTAGAATTTTAAACATCAATTTGAGGTCAATAATTCATAATTATTGTGTTCATGTGATTGTATAACGGACCATCGACTTTTTCTAATTTCTTAAAATGCAATGTAAGAAAACCATTTGAAAATTATCAACATCAAATTAATGCCTTAAGAATAAATATTTGGAAAAAAAAAACAATTTGAAATTCTTTAACTACATCTACAAATTCACCAATTCATACCCATGATTGTAGGCTGAAAAACTTTATTGTTGGAGAGCAAGAAAAAAACTTAAAGTAAATTGGACTATTGGATGGAGATAATATAATCGAAGAAGGCTTGCTTCAATTTTTGGATGTTAGTTGGATATTGTTGTTTTTGGATGATGATTGTTGTTGTTTTGTTTTGGATTTATGTATTGTTGTTTGCTATTTTTTTTTGAAAAAAGAGTTTTAAAGTTGATATTCACGATCTAATTTGTTTTGGAAATACTAAACTTTAGGTTGGTTAGTAAGATGGGTTAAATTGTTTGAGAATTAACCATAGGTCCCAAATAGTGAAAGAAAAAAAATTGAGGTCCCAAAAAGTGAAAAGTAAAAAAGCTTAGTCCCTAATTGTTAACTTAACTCTATTTTTTAATGAGCAATCGAGCAGGAGGGTGAGGGGGGTGACGCGCGGACGCGAGAGGCCATAGGTGGGAGTAATCACTATTTTTTTTTAATTGAATAAGTTAATTTAGAAGAATAATATACTACATAAAATAAAAAAATAATAAAAAATTTATCATACATAATAAATCCTCTGTCTTTGATTATTGGCTAAGACATCATTGGTCGTTCACAACTATTATAACACAGCTACTACTCCTAGTCAATTTATTTTGGACAATTTCTTTCCGTACAATTTCCATTGTCCTTAGCCCGGACCTTTCTTCATCCTCTCCTATCCAGCAATCGATTTCCGCCAAGTGTCCAGTCGAATTCCATCTCCAAATCTTACCAGTAAACTGAACATCCTCAATCTCTCGCTTCACTTCAGCTGTATCACTAATAACCTTAGCTCCCGACCCACTGCCAGACTCATAAACACCATTCGTATGCACCCGGGCCGACTCGTAAGGCATGGAAACAAGGTCGGCCCGGCAAATAGGGCATGTAGTGTGAGCCGCTAACCAGCGGTCCACACATTGAAGGTGGAACAAATGATCACATTTAGGCAGCAAACGTAGCATTTCCTCCTCCTCGTACGGGCTTAGGCACACGGCGCACTCTACTGGTCCCTTGTTGGATCCTCGTCGTGCTACATTAGAGTACGCAAAGACAGGAAAAACCCTAAGGATCGCCGGGTCAATCCCAGCCCGGGCCCGATGGACTGACCCGGGGTCCCGTGAGCTGCAGTAGCGGTTGAAGCATGCGTAAACAATGTAGTAAAGAATTGCGAAGATGATGAATGAGACTACAGCCGCTAGTCCCGTGTAAAGGGGGCTCCATACTGAGTTTGAGTCTGAGTCTGAGTCTGAGTCTGGATTGCCATGATTGATGTATTGTGCTCTTGCAAGTAAAATTGTAGGGTGAAGAGAAGAATAGAATAATGTGATGAATAAAATGTGTGTGTAGTAACAAGGTTTGCTATAGAATAAAATCATGTTAGAAATAAGAAGAGATTAGGAAAGAAATAGAGGAAGCATAGAGAAAATGGAAAAATGAGCAAATATATCATGATATGTTAAATGATGAAAATTAGCTATTAATTTGTTCAAATTTGTGCCAACATATTAATTAGTGAAGAGGAATTGAATGATTACGAGAAAGACTTACTTTATAGTATTTTGAAGCTAAGTCGTGAAGGCAACATTAACTTTATGAGCTTAAAATTTGTGCAACTAATAAAGGGAATGCAAGAGGAGTAGAAAGTGGCATGCCATTAGTAAGATTATATAGAAGAATTTATTATACTTAAATAAGATTTGCCACTACCAACAAGCTAAGGGATGCGATTGATGTTATCAAAAATATAATAAAATCAAGTGATTAAGGATGTGATCGTTGACGGTTGTTAGCTTGCATAATTAATTAGCAACTAGTACATATATTTAGGTTTGACATTGCAACTATTCCTTGGATATACTCTTGTTTAGATTGATTATGTTGACCGAGTATGCTCTTATCGATCAATTTCAAACAAGTGATAACTGTACGGAATACTACCTAGACAACATAGCTTATCGATCTGTACGTAACGCTCAGTTAGAAATGTTCAAAAAGAATCTAACAAGAGCATTGAGACTTTTTATGAAACATAGCATATTCAAAATCCTCATTTTGGTAAGGAAAAGGGTCTTATCGGGCCAAAACCTCCCACAATTCCTCCTGCTTGGACTAGCAGGCTAGAAATAAACTTTGGGAACGGAGGAGAAGGGTTAGAGAATCTTCATCCCAAAGTGTCTCTAGTGGGGTTTGATCCCAAACACACAGATCAAGCTATGCTTAGTTCATGATACTTACATGTGTATGAGAAATATATGCAACTTTATCCGAGGATTTTTAGGACTCACGTTGTTATTTCACATGATATCAACAAAACATTTTTGCATTCATTAGTATTACTAAACAAGGTGGTTGGTGTCATGATGATACCATCTAAAGTATAATGAAATACCAACGCGTGTTATGACATTTTTTTTCCAAGTGCGGTATAAGTGAATGGACGAATATGCCTTATTAGAGTCATATATGACTCTAATTCCTAGAGTCCTAGAAATCCTCCAACTTATCCTACGTCCACAATTTTATCATACAACTACTACTCCTAGTCAAACTACGTCTCAAACAGTCTTCACGTATTGCCCCCGGTAACCTTATCTTGAACCTCTCTCCGTCCTCGTCCCCATCCCGTTCGATTTCCGTCAAGTGTCCGGTTGAGTTACACCTCCAAATATTGCTAATATACTGACCCTCATGAATTTCTTCTATTTTCTCAAAGGTATCGATTTCAACCTCCGCTCTTAACATGCTTCCCGACCCATCAACACGACCCGATTCTACTCGAATCATCATCTCATCATGTATGGAGACGAGGTTAGCCCGACAAAGTGGACATGTCGTGTGAGCCGCCAACCAGTCATCCACACAACGAAGGTGGAACACATGGTTACACTTGAACAACAAACGCAACGTGTCTTCCTCTTCGAATGGGCTTAAGCACACCGCACACTCTAGAATTCCCTTATAATTAGACCCAAAACTTGTAACATTAGAGTAGGTAAAAACAGGACAAGCCTCAAGGATGGCCTTGTCGAGTCCACCTTGAGGCCGTTGTGGTGGCTCAGGCTCCGGCGGCAGCCAGCAAAATTGAATAAAGCATGCGTATGCAGTGTAGTAGAATATGATGAAGAATAAGGTTAAGAACGTAGCCACTATTCCCGTGTAAAGTGGGTTCCATATCGAGTCTGAGTCCAAATCCGAGTCTGAATCATCAACATTGATGTATTGTGCACTTACAAGTAAAATAGAAGGATAAAATGAAGAGATAATTAGGAATGATGTGATGAGAAAAATGAATAATTGGTAAAAATATTTGCAAATGAAAAAAAGCATGGTGTATTAGTGTGAAAATAAGAAGAAATGGGGATAGAAATAGAGTAAGCATAGAAAAATGAAGATATAAATATAGCCGGAAGAAATATACTACCTCAATTTTATATTATTTGCAACAAAAGAATATTTTATGTCTCACAATTAGTATCACGTAATATTAAATGAACTTAGTTTACTTGATAGCTGAAATCTTGAGTAGAAAGTGGCATGCTATGAGTTAGGTTTTACTTTTGAGGTACTCTTGAATTCATGCTTGATTTCAAGCTTACGTAATTATCTAGCACTTGTATATCTTAGTTGTGGAAGCTTATAAATATATAATTCTTTAGGATTGTAAATATAATACGAGTAGTACATTTTTTAACTACGTTTTTAGTCATGATTAACGCTTACATAATGTTTAAACCGTACCTAGGTAGCTATTCGTTTCATATAACATAACGATTGATCATTTGACAGACGATTGATATCAGATTTGCAAATTAAGCATGATCCACTCCTAATACGTTCTAGAATATATTAATTATTGCACAATAAGTAAAGTGTAGAAGCGTGTTATAATTGACTTAAGTCTGAGTACGGTTTAACAAGGCGCCGTGATTCACACCTATTAAATTGCCCAGTATATACAGTGTTAATTGTTGTTCAATTTCTGATTTTGCGCGCTACTTCCGTGCAAGAGTGTTCAAAAACCCATCGAAATAAAAATTAAAGTGGACTAGATTGAAGAAAATCTGACTCGAAAAATATGATTTTTTTTTTTTTTTTTTAGTCTTTGCCTCTGCGGTCCGATTCGGAGAAAAAAAAAAAGTCTTGGACTAGGATGGTTCGTCCTTCTACTCCGTAGTGAACTAATAAAATTCCTAAATTGATTTATTTAATTTCTTCAATATGTTATGAACTTGAAAAAATTGAACTTCTTTGGTTTTTTTTTTAATTACATGATTATTTTATCACCTCTGTTAATACACAATTTTAACTATTAATATCTTTAATTAATGATAAGAAAAACTTATTATAAATAATTAATATTACAATAATATAATATACATTAAGACGATTCAAATAAGATTATGTGACTATTTTTTTTATCATACCTATAAATCATACAATTTAATGCAAAATATTTAAATAGTGTTTTAAGTCAAAATATATCAATTAAAAAAAACAAAGAGTATATATCAGAAAAAATGGCTCAAACCAGTTAGTTTTTGAAAAATAAACAGTCTAAAATAGGCCCAAATTGATCCAGCCCAGGTTTTGGACCAAACCTGTTTTGTTCCTACCGTACTTTGTTTGGTATTCGAATTCTTGAATATAAAATTTCCAATTTCCAATCCGATTAAGCTGTGGAAGTTGTGGAATGATTAAGACATTAGAATTTGTGGAAAATAAAGTCTTCCTTAATTATCCCCTCAAAAAAGTTGTAGACACCCATTTGTGTCTCCCCAAAACCAAACCCAGTGATGAATACCTTTCACGTCGAACCATAATCGAATGAGGTGAAAGTGTGAAAAGTCTAGTGTTGCGGTTAGTTTTTGTTAAAATTCTTTCTTTCTGTTTTCGAAAACCCACTCTATTTTATGAAAACGTCCATTCCAGTTTTGTTTGGTCCATGATAAGGGTCCAATAATGGTGTAGTTGGATGGGGCTTGCAAAGACCTTTCCAACGATATATTATAAGCCCAATTCCGATGGATAATGAGGAAGTTATGGCCAAAATACTAAACTGGGCCCAAACCGGATTTTACCTACGACCCAATGATCATGAGGAGAGTCCAAAGGTTTAATCCTATTCCTAAACTAATTAGGATTTATTAGAATCTTCTATAAGTTTCTAAAATATCTTAATTATCCTTTTTTGAAAAGATAAGATTAAGGAATTTGATTTAAATATAAACTTTCCTTTTTTATAAAACTTTCCTTTTTTAAAGTCCTAATTCTATTCGGATTTAAACATGTTCAAAGACAGTCAGATATTATTTTCGTGCCTCATATTTTTATCCACATTTTATATGGTTGGATAGATCTTGAAATTATCTTTCTAATGATATATTATAATAATAAATCCGAGCTATAACGGAAAAGATATGAATAAGATATCAAACTCTATCCAAAACTGACACCGTCTCACTATTTCGTTCATATCTTTTATTCTACAACATATTTTAATCTGATTCCAATTGGGTTAGAAAGTAGACTTCAAGATCTTTCCAACGACATCTTATTCATCTTATATTCCGATTCCTGGATCAAAATGATAAAAACAAAATCCGCAAAAACTGCTGTCTACGAGTTTTATTTCGATTCGAATTTGGATTCTTTTCTTAATTCTTCGACCCTCTTTTTTCCTATAAATAGAGGTAATATCTCCCCTTTTTCAATAACCAACTCTCATCAAGATTTTCTTGATTATTCTTTCTCTCTCTCTTTTCTAAACTAGCCTTTTCTCGAATAAATAATTCCGCATTCATTAGATCTAGAAACACCTAGCCATATTCGAAGTTGCCTTCGCCCTAGACGTGAAAGGTTTTAATTTATGAGGGTTTGGTCCCAAATCTCTATTTAAATTATTTAATTTAATTGTTTTGATTATTATTTTCCTTGAAGTTACTAACGTGTGTATTTTGTTATTAGAAAGAGGTACGAGGCATCAAAGTAAGTACTTTATTGATTTAATTGATATTATGATGTAGAAATCATGTTTATATTGTTATTATGATATTCCTAGTATCATGTCTAGGATATTTTTAATATTAAATATGATTGTTATGATGCTTCCTATGTTCTTCCTAATATTAATTCATGTTAGTATCATGTTAGGGCTAAAGATTTGATTTTTATTGCTTAGTGACATGCTAGGATTTGTTATTAATCTTGTTAGTATCATGCCTAGGATCTCGCTATGCTTTAACATGATTATGATGATTATTTGTTATACTTTGTTATTATTATTATTAATGATGTTGATTATTTATTATGTTGCTTGATATGCATATTATTTTATCGTTATTGCTTGATCACCTTTATTGCATGTTTAAAGGGAATTGGTACTTGCAATCACGCTTAATAAGATAATTAATAATCTTGTTAGGTTAACTTTGATTATAATTCAAGTGATCGCCAATAATAGTTTGTTTGTGCATTAAATTCAACCAACATAGATTAAACAGGTTTAGGATTAATCCTATTGATTGTATGTTAGTCAAAAAGCGTACATGAATACGAGCAGAATAAAGTAAAGGCCTATTGTTAGGGCAGGTTCAATCTCTTTTAGGTTGGATTTGTACCATCATCCCCGAACCCTATTTTGGTTCATGACCTTATGGAGTTGACGATCTCTTGGATCGTTAAGGGGTGTAACCTTCATCCTATGAACGGTTTACAAGTTCCTTAAAAACTTGTTGGCGACTCTTTTGCTCTATCTTCTTCCCTTTTGGACGCTACCGTACTTTAGTGTATGATCACGGTGGGGTTCAAGCTAGTGGGATTAAGGCTTGAAATTATTCCCTACAAAATTCTTCCTTAATTATATAGAGATTTGATACCTCAAACTAGTAAGGATTGTTTGGTACGCGACTTATATGTTGCACTAAAGCAAATCCTTGCGGATTAAGGCCTAGAGAAGGAAATATCTATCAGTGGGCCCATGTTTACCTAGAGCATTACATGAGGCATAAAGTAAGAGAATATCTACTTCTAACATACTTGTAGTGAAAATTAATCTCGCAACCTTTATGATATTGTGACTTTGTGAGGTATAATCCTTACCTCTATACCAAATAAGGGCCTAAGTGGTATTACTTTTTGTGAGGGAAAAGACCAAATACATCTTGGTAAATGGTAGCACATAAGCTAGACCTGGTCATGGGCCGATTCGAGTCTTGGAAAAATAGTTAGCTCATTTTGGACCCAAGTTTTAGCCAAAACATTCGTACCAAAACATGATACTTCATGCTAATTTTGAGTCGGGTCAATTATAACTAAAATCAAGATTTTAGGGTGTTAAAAGACTCAAGGGTCAAGCTAGCCCAAGTCCGAAATTAAGAGTAAAATAAATACTCAAACTCGTTCAAAATTTGAATAGGTTACTTTTGATCAGCTCTAATTATAGCATACTTTCTATTGTGGATCTTTTACCAAAATGGTTAATTTTAGAAAAGTATTTACAAAAATGCTAATCATAAATTTCAATTCCAAAACTAGCTAAAATATTGACTTGAAAGGAAATTATTTATTTCTTATTTATGAAAAATTGAATAATCAACGGGGTTTAGAAATACTTGTAATCTCCCTCGAAAGATAGGGTTGCGCTTCCTCGCAAGAAAGGAACGACCTCCGTTGTCTCGAACGTGCTGATCTCCGGCGTTATGGCGGAGGAACTGATTGAAAAATGCTCCTCTTTACGATTGGAAGAGGAGGAAGGTAGTTTAATTGACTTAGGGAACGTTGAAAGTACAGAGTCGGAAGAAAACCTTGCTCTGCTCTTGGTGGGACGATTATGCACTGCTAGACCATACAATATTGAGGCGTTTAAACGAACGATGTTGAAGGTTTGGGCGCCTAAGGAGAGGATGATTGTTAGGGTTTTAAGCCCTAATCTTTATGGTTTCCAGTTTTTCCATTGGCAGGATAAAGAAAAGGTTCTCAAGGGATGACCTTGGTGCTGGGACAATCATTTAATTGTTCTTAATGAAGTAAGTGGCGATGAACAGCCGGACCAGGTTGATTTGAAATTCTCACCGTTCTGGATTAGGGTTAGCAAATTGCCTTTTAATTGCAGAACAAATAATTATCTTAAAACCTTTATTGCTGGACTTGGAGAAGTGATGGAAATAGAGGATGATCTCTTGGGATTGAATCGCTTTAGAAGAGTTCGTGTATTGATTGATACATCAAAACCCTTGCGCAGATACCAATGGGTGAAGGACAGAGGAGGCAACAAAGTTAAGGTGGAATACAAGTATGAGCGGTTGTCGTATTTCTGTTTTGCTTGTGGAGTCATAGGACACTCCGAAAAGGACTGCTTGGCAGTGACAGAAGAAGAGAAGGAGAGTCGGTTAGGGTGGGGTTTGTATCTTCGAGCCTCTCCTAGAAAAGGGTATGCGAAGGAGCTTGAAGAGGTTTCACAGGCGTTGAAAGGCAGAAGGAAACTATTTATTACAAGAGAAGGGGATATGTGTGATAAGGGGCAACAGGAACATGAGAATGCTTTAGTTGTTTCATCCATCAATAAGGTTAGTGGAGAAAAAGAAGCTCCGGTGATGACAGGAAGTAATTGACTTGTGACCATAGGAGATAGAGAAGGATAAAGACCTTGCTTTGCCTCCTTTTTCCTTCAGTTCTACAAAAGAAGCTGCTACTGCTCCAATTGGGAAGAAGTCGTGGAAGAGGATAGAGAAAGGAGAGAAAAAGCAGGGGAGTGGAGGGATAGATTTAAACCAAAAAAGAAGGGTGGAGGAGTTGCTGGCAGGAGGCGTGGGAGTAGATGAGATAGAGGAGAAGAGATCAAAGGTGTTTTTGAACACTTACGAGGATGATATTATGGCGGAGGTTGGCGAGGACCAACCCCGCCAGGTCCAATGAGTCTCCTATGTTGGAACTGCCAAGGGATGGGAAACCCTTGGTCAGTTCGAAGGCTCCGGAAATGGAGCAATCTTCATGGCCCGGACATGGTTTTTCTTTCAGAAACCATGATTAATAAAGCTGAAATAGAAGGAATAAAAGATAGGATTGGTTTTTCCAATGCCTTTGGCGTGTCTAGTGTAGGTAAGTATGGAGGTATGTGTTTGTATTGGAATGCGGATAAGGTGGATTTTTCTATTGTGTTGTTCTCGCAAAATCATATATGTGGTGACGTGGAGAGGCAAGGGAAAAAATGGAGGTTTGTAGGTATTTATGGGTGGCCGGAGATTGCTAATAAATGTCGAACTTGGAGCCTCATTCAACATTTATGTGGTGAAGCTCAAATTCCAATTATTTTTGGGGGTGATTTTAATGAGATTCTTACTTATGAGGAGAAGGAAGGGGGGTCGGTTAGGGAGAGGAGGGAGATGGCTGGCTTTCGAGAGATGTTGGATGTGTGTGAGTTGAGGGACTTGGGGTTTAGAGGCCAATGGTGGACTTGGGAGAGGGGTGTGACTATAGCTACCCGGGTTCGAGAAAGACTTGATCGATATCTTGCCACTTCTTCCTGGACTCGCTTTTATCCGTGTGCATATGTTGAGCATCTTCTAAAAAAGCAGTCAGATCACACCCCTATTTTGCTGAGGTTGGAGAAACAAAGCAAGCGAAAAAAGAAGAAGAGGAATTTTAGATTTGAAACTGCTTGGATGTTGGATGCAAACTGTGAAGCTACCATAAGATGCGCATGGGAGGAAGAAGTGGGTTCCGATATTATGATGAAATTGATGACAGTTGGGAAGAAATTAATGTCTTGGAGTCGAGAAAAGTTCGATGATATTGGCACGAAAATTGAGGAGAAAGAGCAGGCGACACTTAGAGCATCCCATCAATTGCCGATTTCTCAAAGCAACTGTGAGTCTTGCGTGAGATTGGAGAAAGAACTTCAGGAATTAAATGAGAAGCAAGAAGCTCATTGGTTCTTGAGGTCGAGAGTTGCTGAGATTCGAGATGGGGATCAAAACACGAAGTACTTCCACCACAAAGCCTCTCAAAGGAAGGCAAAAAATGCTATTCATGGATTATTTGATTCGAATAGTACATAGCAGACCGAAGAGTCGCAGGTGGAGAAAGTCATCACTGAGTATTACAAAGATATGTTTGAAACCAATGGGTCTTCTGCCGAGGCTCTCCAAGAAGTGCTTCAGTATTTGCCGATTTCTATCACTCCGGAACAAAATTTGGATTTGTCAAAACCGTATACAAAGGCTGAAATTCTCGATGCTCTAAAACAAATGCACCCTTGCAAGGCCCCGGGCCCAGATGGTATGCATGCTATCTTTTATCAAAAAATTTGGCATATAGTTGGTGATGATGTGACTACTTTTGTTAGCAATGTTCTAAATGGTCGTACTAGTCTTGAGCATGTTAATAGAACTAATATTGCTTTAATCCCTAAAATAAAGTCTCCAACTTCTTGTTCGGAATTTCGTCCCATAAGCCTGTGTAATGTACTGTATAAGCTTGTTTTGAAGGTGATTGTGATGAGGTTGAAATTAATTTTGTCGGGGGTTGTATCAGAAAATCAGAGTGCTTTTGTTCCGGGCAGACTAATCACTGACAATGCGCTTATTTCTATGGAATTATTCCATACCTGAAAAAGAGGAGTAAGGCTAGAAAGGGAACGATTGCTTTGAAGCTTGATATGAGTAAAGCTTATGACAAGGTTGAATGGGGATTTTTGAAGAAACTGTTGCTCACTATGGGTTTTGATGGGAGATGGGTGAACTTGATCATGAACTGTGTGTCTTCGGTGAAATACTCTTTTATTGTTAATGGAAGAGTATGTGGTGATGTGACTCCTACTAGGGGTCTAAGGCAGGGGGATCCTCTATCCCCTTATCTCTTTATTTTAGTTGTCGATGCCTTATCTCTGATGTTGAAGAATAAAGTGATAAATGGAGAGTTACATGGAGCTAGAGCCAGTCGCAGGGGTCCTGTAATTTCTCATCTTCTTTTTGCAGACGACAGTCTACTTTTTGCTAGAGCCAACCGACAGGAATGCGAAAAAATTGTTGATATTCTCAACAAATATGAAGCAGCATCCGGACAGAAAATTAATTATGAAAAGTCGGAGGTGTCTTTTAGTAAAGGTGTTAAACAAGAGCAGAGAGAAGATTTGATGAATATTTTGAGCATGCGGCAGGTTGATAGGCATGAGAAGTATCTTGGCATTCCAACTTCTCCAGGGAGATCGAAAAGGGTGGTGTTTGAGGCATTGCTTGATAGAATCTGGAAGAAGTTACAAGGATGAAAAGAAAAACTCCTTTCTAGAGCCGGAAAAGAGGTGCTCCTAAAATCTGTAATACAAGCTATCCCTACTTACCTTATGGGAGTTTATAAGTTCCCTTTCTCGGTGATTAAGAAAATTAATAGTGCTATGGCACAATTTTTTTGGGGTAGTTCGGATACTCGTCGAAAGACACATTGGAGGAGTTGGAGTACTCTCTGTACTCTTAAGGGCTTAGGAGGTATGGGATTTAGAGATTTAAGTGTGTTTAATGATGCCCTTTTGGGTCGTCAAACGTGGAGATTGGTGCACAACGAGAATTCACTCCTAAGCAAAGTCATGAAGGGGAAGTACTACCCAAACTGCTCTTTTCTCGAAGCCTCACTTGGGCATGCGGGTAGCTACTCGTGGCAAAGTGTGTGGAGCGAAAAATCGTTGGTGAAAGAAGGTGTTATTTGGAGAATAGGGACAGGCACTCAAGTGAGTATATGGAAGGACCCGTGGGTGGCGGATGAATGTGGCAGATTTATCACTACTGCCGAGTGTGGTGATGTTACTCAAGTGTGCGACCTGATAAATTTCGAGAGTATGGATTGGAATGTAGAGCTAATTTCTCGTATCTTTAACGCGAGAGATCAAAAGTGCATTCTAGCACTTCCATTGAGCTGGAGAGAACCCAAGGACGCTTTGACATGGGCTTTCTCTAAAGATGGTTTATACTCGACTAAGAATGCATACATGTTGGGTAAGGGCTGCAATTTTGATGATTTTCATCAAGTGTGGGTTTTTATTTGGAGCCTAGAAGTATCACCTAAGGTGCGGCAATTTCTATGGAGGTTTTGTACGGGTACTCTGCCCACAAAAGGCCTCCTTATGGCGCGACACATGATTGAGGAAGCCTGCTGCCCGTGGTGTGGAGAGGTGGAGACGGGCTTCCATGCTATTTTTGAGTGTGTGCGAGTTGAGGAGCTTTGGGAAGATTGTGGCTGCTCCTCCCTCTGTGCAAGAGCTGTAGGGGATCCTTGTGAATTATTGCTCAGTTGGAAGAACGCAAGTGCAAAGCTACAACAGAGGGCTGCTTATTTGGCTTGGTGTGTGTGAGGTGACAGAAATAAGAAGGTTTTCGAAGGCACATGGACACCAAATGGGGTACTTGCGGCCAGAGTTGGCAGATTGGTAGAGGAGTTTGGGCAATATAGTAAGAAAATTTACACCTCAAATATGCCCAAAGCAAAGAGAAGCAGCAAGATCTGGAAACCACCCCCTGCTGGAGCAATTAAGATCAATGCGGACGCATCCCTTGCTATTGAGGGCTGGGTGGGGATGGGTGTGGTCGCAAGAGATTGTGAGGGGAAGGTCCTTATGGCAGCGACCAGAAGGGTCCGTGCTTGGTGGTCGCCAGAGATAGCTGAAGCGAAGGCCGTGTGTATGGCAGCCAGGCTTGCGGAAGCTTACGGATTCAATGATATTATAGTGGAGACCGATTGCCAGGGGCTTGTAAATCGCCTTTCGAAAGCTGATGTCTTTCTCTCTGATTTGGATAATGTGTTAGAAGATTTTCTTTCTTTAAGCCTTAGTTTTAATTCAATAGCTTGGAG
Source organism: Chenopodium quinoa (assembly GCF_001683475.1). Lineage (NCBI taxonomy): Eukaryota > Viridiplantae > Streptophyta > Magnoliopsida > Caryophyllales > Amaranthaceae > Chenopodium > Chenopodium quinoa. Next base: position 9,699,489 of record NW_018745024.1, on the reverse strand, counting down.
TCATGTTAGAAGAGATGGCAATTTTGTTGCTCATCACTTAGCCAAGCTCTTGCCTAGCGGTGTAGAACAAGTATGGGAGAATCATTGTCCTCCGGAGATTTCACCTTATGTACTCTCGGACATTTTGTCCTTTAATTGATTAATACACCGTTACTTTCTCTCAAAAAAAAATTATTTCTTATTTTTCTTTGAACCAATTTGGTTCACTTTATGGGTTTTTTATTTTATTTAATATTATTATCTTGGTTTTTTAGTTTTTTGGGAAATTCTAATGCCATAGTTTAAAATATCCCATTAATTTGAAAAATAACATTGAACGTAATATATTTGTAACAATTCTCAGGAGACTCTACTTTATTCAGTGATGCAAACATCAGCATTTTTTTTAAAAGTTACACAAAATAAAAATATATTTTAAAAAAAAAAAAATTCACTCAAAAAATTGATCTAAAAAAAATCAACTAAGAACATATTCATTGTCAGTCAAAATATATCACATAAATATATGTAAGTTTGATTTATTACACACATTAAACTCAAAAATATTCAAATTAGTCGACAGTAACATAGAGTAGATACAATTAAGAGGCATGTAAAGATGAACAATACCTTAAAAACCGTTATTGTCGTATAAATTTGCGATTTGTTGATAGAACAATACTACAATTTCAAATTTTTGTGATAGAATCTAGGCGTTTTTTTTTTTTTTTTTGTGTGATCAAAATTACTCTGTATATTTGTATATGACTTAAATTTTTCAACTTAAAAAAAATCCTAAATTAAAATTAAAATTAAACAAAATAAAAAAAATAATAATAAAATGAACCAAACCGGTTCAAAGGAAAATAAGAAATAGCTAATTTCCTTCTTAATCAATTATCTAGTTAGTTTTAAAAATAAAATTTATAATTAGTCGTTTTGATAAATACTTTTATCACATTAGCCATTTTGATAAAAGATCCTCCTATTGTTTAGCAATAAAGAAATAAATTACCAACAATGTTTCAAACACCAAATTACAACGTACAGTTCACATTTATAAGACCAAATCAAAAACCAATCGAAATTAATCATTAACACTCCGCTACCATTGACAAGAATCATTCCGCTAGCTTTAATTTGCTACGTACTTAATTATACAAGTTACAGATCGAATAATTTAAAGTAATAGCGAAAAGTCAAGTCAACTCAAGTACATAATTAACGACGTTTAACTCCATAAATAAAGGGTAAATATTCAGTTTGAACAAGAGTCAATAATAAAAACTAATTTTTCTCCAGTAATGTTACCATATGTACATATTTTAACCTCCACTCTTGCACAACCTTACTACAAAATATCACTAACTATGACCCTTCTAAAAAAAATACTCGGGATCATTATTATCCATGCTTTATACATTCAACGTTCAATAATTAAGGCTAATTACATGATACTATAATGTAAGCAAATCTTTAACTTTATACAAAGTTGTAGCATAAAATACTAAATTTGGTGTAGGTGGTTAGAATCCTACCTTGTGATGAATTTGAGGTCACAAATTCAAATCTTGTCATTCTCGTAGAAAATTAGCCCACAGAAGTTTGATTGGATCAAACAATTTTTAAAGTCAAGTCTTATCATTCTAAAACAAATACATGTATTTACAAAGTACACATGCAATGATACCAAAAATCGAAAACTGATACATACTACCCTAGATAAAAATTATATTGATTGAAATAATCATAATAATCAATTGAAGAAGTTATACCATTTGAAGTTGATCCATGATTAGCTATAATGTCAAGATCATCACGACAAGAAGGGCAAGTTTTATGAGAAGTCAACCACTTATCAATACAAGAAAGATGAAATATGTGATCACATTCAGGCAAACATCTTACCAACTCTCCATCTCTAAACTTATATTGACAAATCACACAAAGGGGTGATCCCTTGCCCATCTTCGGCGGCCGCCTCACCGAGTAGGCGAACGTCGGGAACGTCCTAAGCAAGTTGTATCCGATCCCAACTCCACCTCCTTCAACCACCTCATCATCAATCTCATCAATAGATTCCATGTATGACATGCGAGAGGGGCCAGCACCAGAGTGGGCCCCTCTCGCATGAAAATGATCCTCATTATGTTTAGGAGAGGATAACCCCATATTGTTCGAGACTATCATGAGAAATAGAGCAAATAAGGCACCGGATAGAAAAGCCATGGCCATCTTGGTGGTGGCGGACGTGCATGGACCGCCATCGCCGCCATCACCGGCCGTGGTGGACAATGAAGACTTAGTCGAATCCGTTGATTTGGGGTGGAAAAGGTTGAGATTTTGGGCGTTAAGCAAGAGTAGGAGACAAAGGATGAATAGGAATATTAATGCGTGATGTGTATGATTACAACAATTTTTGTTGCACATTGCTTAAGCGAATTAATTAGATTTATTGTCTTTTGGATGTTATATAATGAATAGACCAAAGTTTCTATTTACGTTCTAGATAAGATGTAATATAAATATATAATGTATGTTAATATAATTAGCTGTTAAGTATTTGCAAATTTCGATTAATATAATGAACTTATGCCATTACGCGTTAGTTTTGCTTGTTGAACGAGTTTACATGACGTATTAGGGTAACATAAGCAGAATGTTTCAAATTAAAATATAACACTTATGAAAATAAAAAAAATAATACAAAATTGTAATAATAAAAAAGAGAATAGTTTGACGGCTATAATAATTTATGTAGTTGGTTGGAAATTTCTTGTTATATGAAACAAAGTGGTAGTTGCAAGTAACAGATAATTGACTTATAAGGGTTATATACGATGCAACATTATATACCACGTATAATTCATGATGATCTTAGTTTTATTGGAATATATGCAACATTTTAGTTTTATTGGAATACAAGAAAACTTGCATGATGAATTCAAGATGTTTAACACTATTAATAGATGAAAATTTTCCATTTTAGTGTCGTGCTATATAGGTAAAATCCATTTTGGTGGCTTAAATTTTGCACAAAAATTTACTTTGAAGAGACAAAACTAACTAATAATACTCTGAATAAAATTATTAGAAGTATTTTATTTAATGATTTTGTAAAACGATTTTCGTTATTTTTTTTTTTTGTTTTTATGGAGAAATTAATTGATTTCCAACTAAATAAAGTGTTAAAAATTAACAGAGTACTTAAATTCACTATTCTAATTGGAAAAGTCAAGATTCAAGCGATTGAAAACAACATTTACATACCAAGGGCCTGTTCATATTTACTTATTTTCAGTTCAGTTCAGTTCAACCCCAATCAGTTCAGTTCAGCTCCAATCAGTCCAGTTCAGTTCAGTTCAGCTCCAATCAGTTCAGTTCAGTTCAGTTCAGCTCTTAATTTCCCTCTCTCATAAAATATTCATTTCAGCTTAGTTTAGTTCAGTTCAGTTCAGTTCAGCTCCAATCAGTTCAGTTCAGTTCAGCTCCAATCAGTTTAGTTCAGTTCAGTAAATATGAACAGGCCCCAAATCTCACTTAGCTTGCACCTTCTATATTCCACTTTTAATTGACTTCATTCCATCTAGAGTCACTAGTGAATTAATTAAATTTATTTTCTCAAATTGAAATCATTAATTTCCAACCTAAGCTAAACCCTAGCTAGTAAATTATGGTTGAGGGCTTTAAAATTATTTCTCAAGGGAAATTGGAGAAGAAAAAAAAAATACTTATTAGCCGGGATTGGGGAGAATGAGACGTACACAACAAGATAGATAAGAGGTATTTACCGACAGTATAAAGCCAATAATAGTAATCTTAGCAAAACCTTAGTAAAATATATTTCCTCCGTTTCTTTTTAGTTGACACGTTCCTTTAGTCACGTTTATCAATGCACTTATTCAATAATTAATATTTTTAATTATCAATAAGCAAAAATTATGAAAAGTTGATATTTTGAAAATATATAACGTGACGAACCTAATAAGATCCCACATGTCTATATTTTTCATTACATATGAAGCACAAAACATGGTCAAAGGGTGGTGTATGAATAGTGCTAAAGTCCAAACGTGTCAACTAAAAAAACGGAGGTAATATACCACAATTGAATTGTTGTTAAAAGGCCAATTGAATGGTCAGACGGTTTAGCCGTCACTAAATTGGTTAAGCCTTGTATATATATAGGAAGTAATACATATTATAGATTTATAGAGGAAGCTAAGCCATCCAATTTCAGATATTTTATTAACTTGAAAGTAATTTGCTTGTGGACAATCTGGAAGTAATTTGTGGATCCCAAACTTTCTTGTATATAGGAAAAATTGAAGATAGGAAGAAATTGGGGAATAAGGAAGAAGATTAAGAAGATAAGAAATCATATAGTGAGAAGAAGGTAGAAGATATGTATACCAAGTACGTACTTCAATTCGTATTTGGTAACACAAACTACTAACGCCATGTCTCCAATCCACCAATCAAGCTAAGCTAATTGGTCTAGTGGTAAGATTGTGTTAGGAATATAGGAAAATATATTATTGTGATATATTTTCCATATAGATATTATGATATTATATTTAGGATAATAATATATCTTAGTGATATTCTAAGATAGATTTATGGAAGTTTATATGATAGAGTTTATATTGTGTAGGTTATCTTTTGTATGCTATAATTATTACCAAAGATCATCAATACAATTCAAGCTATTCTCTCATAAATAATTTGTCATGGTATCAAGAGCGAGTTAAATCTTGGAACCGTTCACACAAATTCTTCTCCTGCCGGTTGTTTCGGGGTTTTCTGATGTCGTGCGGGAGAGTTACAATTCCGAGACTGGAACCGGACGCCTGTACCTGCAAAACAAACGGACGCTTCGGATGATTGGAGATTCGCCTCCGACGGTCAAGTTAGTACTTGATTAAGGAGTAATTAATGCGGAAATAAAAGTGATAGGGTCTCTCTAGGTGAGAGTGTTAAATGTGCGTAATCCCCCTTAATGAGGATTAAGGGAGGTATTTATAACCTTGGGAAACGTGCCAATCCTAGGTTTAGGTTAACCTAGGGCTGATTGGGCTTCCCTTGGAAGTTGGGCCTAGGTGGCCGGTTTTTCCATTAGGCATGGAGGATGCCACGTGTCATGAAATAATAGGTCCAGGGTGGACAAATAGGCGTGTGCCACGTGGCAAACCCTGACAGTTCCAACTGGTGGACACTTGGCAAGACCTGATTGGCCCACGTGGCGCATTCCGATTGGTGGGAGCAAAATCCCCTAATCATTTGCCCCTCACAGGTGGCACGTGACTGGTCACGTGTTACCTGTGACAGGTGTCGCATCGTGACAGGCGACGACCTGCTACAGGTGTCACTCGGCGAAAGGCCGAGAGATTCTTCCGCCCAAATTTTGAATTTTGGAAGTGACCCTTCGCCTTCTCACTTCGCCTATATAAGGGTGTGTGGACTTCAGTCATTTTCACACTTGAGAACTTTTTAGAGAGAACATTCGGACCCCTGAACTTGCTCTGACATTTCGGACCCTTTATGCCTACCACCTGCTCTGACAAGCCGACTACACAGGATTTCCAGAACTCCGTCAACTTCACTCGTTCAGGTAACCGTCGGTTCTCTTACTCTTAATTTTCTCTTTATTTTATTCTTTTTTGAAATGGCACCACGGAAGCACACGACACGGCCTAGGTTAGTGATCAGCCGGTCACCGGGGACGGCTGAATCTAGGACTAGGAGTGCCGCCTGCCCTTTTCCGGACCCATCTTTGCCCTTTATACAAAGTCCGACTGTCTCTGTGTCTATGCAGAACATGATGGCCAGAACAAAAAGAACTGCTAGGATTTCGAACTCAGACGGCTCCTCCCACAGGGTGCCGATTAGTGAAACATCTGACCAGGCGCCAGATGTGGAAGTGAACCAAAGCGGCTTGAAAGCCGACAATTCTAAGGGAGGAGTCAAAGTGACCCCTTCCAATTTTACAGTTGACAAGTCTACATTATCTCCTGCTCCTTTTGAAGGAGAGAAGGCAGGCCCCTCTGGGAGAAGGGAGGAGTCGTCCTCTTCGGACTCGTCAGAGGAAGAATCCGAGTCTAGCTCTTCTGGTCATGCTTCTCTGGACACAGAAGAGAAAAACAGCCGCCTACAAGAGGCGAGGCTTTCTCACGCAGTTGAGAAGGGGGACAATTGGGCGGAGCCATCCGCCTCTTACCGAGAGCAAAATACCCCCTACTACTGCACTGTCCCACGGGGCCGGATCACGGCCATGCAAGAGAGAGTGGGGAGCTTTCTTGCGAACCACACAATGGGCCCCGGCTTTTTAGTTTTCGTGCCGGATCCAGAAGACACAGTCGTCTGGTCGGCTGATACTAGTTATGATGGCGCCTGCTTTGGCTGCTACGAGGCGGCCATCAGGGCTGGGCTGCGCTTCCCACTACATCCGGTTGTTCAGCGGATCTTGGATGGGTATGAGTTGGGGTTATGACAGTTAGCCCCAAACTCCTGGGTCAACGTACTCGGCTTTGTGGCCGGGTGCGAACTGCACGGGGTGGAGCCAAACTTCGAGGCTTTCGCCCACATGAACTACCTCAGCCGGACCCCTAAGGCAGGCGGTACCGGCTGGTATCAATTGACGAGCCACAGAGGCTACCTCATGACAAGAGGTAAAGCAAACAAGTGGAAGGATTGGCGAAGCACCTTCCTTATCATTTAAAGTTCAGACACAGAGCTGAACAAGCGCTTCAACAGGTGGAACAGGAATCCGCCTCTTCTTGCAGGCGGCCGCAGCATGCTGCTTGTTCCCCCCAAAGCCAAGAAAGAGATCCTGGACAAAGGACTCTTTAAAGTAGAGTCGAGGGTCGACTCTACTACAGGGGTACGAGAGCAAGTACCCCTGCACTGCGTCCCGAGCTTCAAATGGCTCTATGACGAGTACTTTTTGGCCGCCAGTGGCCTCAGCAGTTGATGCTCAAGAGGTAGCCGGCCTGTCGAATACTCTGATTTTCCATGCATTACTTGTTATGAATTTTTATTAACTTTGCTATTTGTTCTTGCAGCGGACGCCATGAGCAAAATTACCGCCTCTAAGACTGCGGCGGCCATGTTGCGAGCCTCCATCATGCAACAATCCTCAACCGACTCCCCCAACAAGGGGGCGCCCTTGGTGAGCTCCGAACCTTTCACTCTCTTTTTGGAGTTGGGTTTATGCATATACTGACCGAGTGTTTTTTTTTTTTTTAGACGGACACTCCAAGAGCCTCTTCTTCCCAAAGCCGGACTCCAAGACCCGGAGGACGACTGTTGCGAGCTCTCCTGGTTCTACCAGGAAAAATGCGGCCGCTGAGAAACAGCCGTCCAATCCTTCTAAAACTCCAATCGGGCCGCCTAGAAGTATGAAGCTGTCTTCGTGAATTTAGACTTGCTCCCTTCTTTACTAGGTCTAACTCGTTTGTTTATGCTTGATGCAGCCGGCCCTCAGGAGCCAGACTTGGTCGAGGTGGCCAAGTCTATGATCAAAGTCGTCCCTCCGGCTGAGAGGGAGGCGGTCAGGGGTGTCAGCACCCTTGACCTAGACGGGATTGCAGGGGTCCTTGCTGAGGTATACTTAGCATATTTTTGGTTATTTAAATTCCAGGACGCTTGTTTTTTGTTTGGAAACTGACATCTGTTCCCTTTTACTTAGGCCCTGCTCCGAGTGAACGGCCTTCGCAAGCCGCTTGACAGGAAAAACAAAGAGGTAAAGGCTGCAAAAGCTATGGCCGCCTCTGACTGTGATAAGGCAATGTTTCAAATTGCCCAAAATGAGGTTTTGACAATTCATATTCTTTATTATCAGGCGCAGGCTACTTCTGCTATCCGGGCTCAGTTAGAGGCGGCCCAGAAGAAAAATAATGAGCTGGAGGCGACCATCAACAATCTCAAGGCCGAGCTGAGACCTCTTCGCCAAAAAATGTCCTCATACGACACCTTGGAGAAATCCTTGGCGCACGTTAAGGAACGCCTGGTGACCTAGGAGAAGAGTCTTACTCAGGAGCTCTCGGCAAAGGCCGAGCAAGAAAAGAAGGAGCTGGTCCGAGAGATGATGGAAGACTCTGCTCAGATCCAGCGCCTGACCTGGGGCCGCCTCTTCCCCAATGCCGACTTTTCCTCCTGGAAAAAAACGTACCGCCAGTGTTCTGATAAATATAATCAAGAGATCCTGGCGGCTGCTGAGGACGAGGCGTTGGAGGAGGAGGAGCCGGTAGTGGCGCTTGTGCCGCTTGGGGGGATGCATCAAAGAAGGATGCAGCTGAAGCCGAGTCTAGCAAAAAGAGTGCTGACTAGGCGGCAGCTGCTACTATTGAAGATCTGCCCCCTTCTTAAGCTTTATGTCTTCTTTTCACGGCCTGCGTGCCATTTGTTTCTATTTACCCGGCCAGGGGGCCGGGGTTCTGAATATTTTGTCGGTCTTAATGATCGGCTTCTTTTTGTATCTTTTACCCGGCCAAGGGGCCGGGGTATGAATATTTATGCCATGCCAAAATGTTTCGTTTCAAATTTGTTTCGATTTTGCTAAGTATCGAAACTTTGATATCCAATTGCATACTATACCGACTGTTTTGCATGGCCGATAGTTGCGGACAGGTACGAGGTAGTTAGTCACGCCACCTATGCCCCTGGACGACTGGTTGTCTGTTTCCAGGCTAAGCGATCAGTCGGCCACTTTAAAGACTGGATCTCCTTCAACCAAGTAGGAAGGTGGTTTCCTACCTGCCTTGTTTGTTTTTTTTTTGTTTTTTAAGCTAGAGACTCTAGTCGGTCCAGGCCGACTGTTCCCCGCCACATTTAATCTAGTGTGAACAGGCGCTGTATGAACACCTTTTTAGTTTCATACTAAATTTTTAAGGAGTGACCAAGTAAACATAATTGTTACCTAGTCGCCGAGTAACTGAGTAGTAGAGGTTTCAAGCGGTGGGTACCGGTTGTTCCCCTTTATTTGCCAATGTTTGTTGGCTATTAACTCATAAGATACCAACTGTTCTTATCCCAAGTAGTTCAGTCGGTTTGGTTGATACGGATGGTTACTGCGAACACTTGTTTGACCTGATTAGTCAGTTAAGTGCGAGGTATCCTTGTCCGGGAAACGGCTACGTGGTTGTCTTGGTTAGACAGTCGTATAGGTGTCGTGTAATGATTTTATAAAACAATGTTCCACCCAAAAGGGAGTTGCTCTCTGCGACGAATTTCATCTGGATGGATGCCGTCGGACGCCTGCTATAATGTTGGGACAGGTCGAATTAAACTTATATTTGGATCAGTTGGCTTGGCGCCTGGTCTGATCTTTTCAGCCATGAGCCTTTGATAGTTCTTGGTGAACTGTGTTATGGGAGAGTAGCCAGTTGTGTGGAACAAGCGGCGTGCCCCTCTTAAGTAAAAATGAAAATTAAACATGGAGAGTAGCCGACTGTTTGTCAGTAGGCATGCCCCTCTTAAGTAAAAATGAAAATTAAACATGGAGAGTAGCCAACTGTTTGTCAGTAGGCATGCCCCTCTTAGTACAAAATTGAATGAAACAACAATCTTTTATTAAGTAGCCATCGACTATTTACATCATTCAAAAGAAATATTTCTTAAGATTATCTACATTCCAGGTTCGAGGCAACGGTTGGCCGTCTGGTGTTTCCAGACGGTAGGTACCGTCCCTGACCTCTTCATAGATTCGGTAGGGTCCTTCCCAGTTGGGAGTTAATTTGCCAGACTCATTAGCCCTACCAACTGCTTCCATTTTTCTAAGTACAAAGTCCCCCACTTTGAGTGGACGCCTGTGTACTTTTTTGTTGTATGATCTAGTCATTCTCAGGCGGTAAATTTCATTGCGCAAGACAGCATTGCCCCTCCTTTCTGGGAGTGAGTCTAATGCCAGGCGCATGGCTTCCCAGTTTGCTTCTTCGTCATATAGCATTACTCGAAGAGTCGGCTCGTAGTGTTCAATTGGAAGAACAGCTTCCGCACCATAAGTTAGGAGGAATGGAGTTTCTCCAGTCGCCCCTTTTTCAGTCGTCCTAATGGCCCAGAGAACATGTGGTAATTCATCCGCCCATAGGCCGCCTGCTTGTTCAATCTTTTTCTTGAGACCGTTTGAGATGATTTTATTAAAGGCTTCTACCTGGCCGTTTGCTTGTGGACGGCCGACTGATGCAAAGTGGTGTGCAATTCCTTGGTCACCCAACCAACTTTTGAGAACAGGCGTCTCAAATTGGGGACCATTATCAAAAACCATAAACATGGGAACCCCAAACCGAGTGATGACATTTTTCCAGATGAATGAAATTACATCCTTCGTCTTGATTCCCTTTACAGCCTCCGCCTCCACCCATTTAGTGAAGTAGTCGACTGCAACAAGTATGTACCTCCTTCCGCCTGTAGCAGGCGTATAGGGACCCAGAATATCCATGCCCCACTTAGCAAACGGTAGTGGGCTATGAATGGTAGTAAGGTCTGTAGCCGGTCGGTGAATTAGTTTGCCAAACCTTTGGCACTTGTCACATTTTTTCACCATCTCCATTGCATCTGCTTCTAAAGTAGGCCAAAAGTAGCCTTGCCGCCTTGTCCGTTGAGAAAGCGACCTACCGCCTATATGGGAAGCGTAGTAACCAGAGTGAAGATCGTCTAGTATCTCTCGTCCCTTTTCTGGAGTAACACACTTTAAGTAGGGTTGAAGGTACCCTCTTTTGTGAAGTTCTCCCTTTATCATTTCAAAACTGGCTGCCCGTTTTTTCAGCGCTGCCGCCTGGTGATGATCATCAGGCAGGGTACCGTCTGTCAGATATGCCCTGATTGGATCCATCCAGGTTGAGCTTCTGTCTAGGATTCCAATAGGGTCTTCCTCGATGCTTCTCTTCTCCATTACTTCCCAAAAAACAGTTCGATGAGCATCACAAGAGGCGGATGATGCTAATTTTGAAAGTGCATTCGCCTGGTTGTTTTCTGATCTCGGCACTTGAGTCAGATGAAAATCTTCAAGGGATCCGACTGCCTGTCGTACCGCCTGTAAATACTTGATCATGGCCGGATGGGTTGCTTCGTATTCGCCATTATACTGACTCACTATCAATTGTGAATCGGAACAGGCGTCTATCTTTCGTGCCCCTGCCGCCTTGCACATGCGGATTCCGGCTAGTAAAGCTTCATATTCTACCTCATTGTTTGAGGCCTGAAAACTGAAGCGTAGAGCATACTCGTACCTGTCGCCCTCTGGCGACTGACATATGACGCCTGCTCCACAACCATTTGAAGTAGAGCTTCCATCCACATATACCTTCCAGACTTGGTCTAGATCTCGAGAATCAGGGGGACGAGTCATCTCAACAATAAAGTCAGCAAAGGCTTGCCCCTTCACTGCTTTTCTAGGCTCGAAGGTAACTTCGAGGCTCTATATTTCTATGGCCCATTTGATCATCCGGCCTGACGACTCCATGGTGGTCAGTGGCCGCTTGATAGGTTGATCTGTATACACGACGACTGCATGTGCCAAAAAGTAGGGCTTCAATTTTTTAACAGCCATGAAGAGTGCAAGACCAAATTTCTCCACTAAGGGATACCTCAACTCGGCATTTTTTAGTACATGACTGACAAAGTAGACCGGTAGCTGACAACCGTCTCTTTCAGCAAGAAGAACAGCGCTTAACGCATGATCAGAGACGGCCAGGTACATGTAGAGTACTTCTTTGGGCAAAGGGCTGACCAGCCTCGGCAAGGAATGCAAGTGAACTTTCAATTTCTAGAAGGCCGCCTCAGCATCCGGCCCCCATTCAAACCTTGCCTTCTTCTTAATGGCCTGGAAGAAGTATAAGCATTTGTCGCCTGATCGGCTTAGAAATATTCCCAAGGCCGCCAGACAACCTGTTAACTTCTGAACCTCTCGGACGGTACGAGGCGACTGCATGTCGATGACCGCCTGCACCTTCTCAGGGTTCGCCTCTATTCCTCTCTGATTGATAAGGAATCCGAGAAATTTCCCAGACTCAACTCCAAATACACATTTCTTGGGATTGAGCATGACATGGTGCCGCCTGAGTGTGGCGAAAGTTTCTCGGAGGTCCGACAGATGATCTATCTGAAGCTTAGACTTGACAATCATATCATCAATGTATGCCTCGACGTTTCTCCCAATCTGATCAAAGAACACAGTGTTTATCATTCGCTGGAAGGTGGTCGGGGCATTCTTAAGACCAAACGGCATGACCGTGTAACAGTATAACCCTTGATCAGTGACGAAGGCCGTCTTCTCCTGATCTTTCTTCCATAAAGGAATTTGATGGAAACTAGAGTAGGCGTCCATAAAGCTCATCAAAGCATGGTCGGCTGTTGAGTCGACCAAGTTATCAATTTTAGGCAAAGGGTAACTGTCTTTGGGGCACGCCTTGTTTAAGTTTGTGTAATCTACACACATTTGGCAGGTGCCATTCGGCTTTTTAACAAGCACCACATTTGCAACCCAGTCTGGGAAGTAACATTGCCGAATGAACCCTGCATCAAGTAATTTTTTAACTTCGGCGGTTGCCGCCTGACTTCTTTCTTCGCCATGGTTCCGTTTCTTCTGCCTTACCGGCTTCTTTTTTGGATCCACAGCCAGTTTATGTACCGCCAGGTCAGGACTAATGTCTGGCATTTCGTGGACTTCGAATGCAAAGATGTCCTTGTATTCTTTCAATAGTTTGTGAAAGTCGTCACCCAGGACTCTCAGAGCAGTCGTCCCAACTTTGACTATTCGGTCAGGACGCAAGTCGTCTAAGATCAGGTCCGTATGCTCACCAGCCGGCTGAGGGCGGAATTCATCCGACCGCTCCTCTGCCAATTATTGCTATTTTCTGCCTTTTCTTGCGGCCCCCGTCTGGGCTGCCTTTCTCTTCTTGCCGCCTGCTTCTTGAACATGCGCACTCTCCTTGACATTGTCAAGGTCAGTTTTTCTACCACTTGACCCAGCGGCCATAACAGTGGGTTTGATATCCGAGAGATAACACTCTCGGGCCATCCTCTGATCTCCCCTTAGGGACCCGACTGTTCCATTATCCCTCTTAAACTTGAGCAACATACGAGATGGGATTATAACAGCCTTGGAATTATTCAGGGTTGGTCGTCCCAGAATCATGTTGTAGGCCGAGAGTTCTTCTACTACCAGGAACCGGACTACCATGTGTCGTCCTTCCTCTTTTTCACCCAGGAGGATGGGTAAATCCACTCGTCCCACTGGGTGGACGACTCCTCCTCCAAACCCTACTAAAGGGTGGGATGCCGGATGTATGCAATCAGTCTGATATTTTAGTTTTGACAGACATTTGCTACTGATAAGATCTGAGGAGCTTCCAGTATCTATCAGGATTCGGCCAACTCTCTGTTTGGCCACTTTACATTCAATAACGATAGGGTCGTCATGCGACCCCCTTACCCCTCCTAGATCTTTTTCAGTGATGACAATCTCAGGAAATGAATATTTGGAGGGTCGTTCTTGGTGAACGGAATTTACGTCTAGCCGCCTGATATGGTCTTTGTTGCCCCTAATAGTGGGGTCGCCTTCTGAGAAGCCGCCTGCAATGGTGTAGACGACTACATCATCTGTATCAGAGCTATCGGCCTGTTGACTCTTTTTGGCCGACTGCTTTTTCGAGGAAGTGTTCCCCGCAGATTTCTTGATATAAGAGTCAAGATCGCCTTCAGCCAGGCGGTCCAGATACCGCATGAGACTGATGCATTCGTTGGTGTGATGACCAACATCTTCATGATAATCACATAATTTTTCTTGGTTCCGGTTGCTTGCAGAACCCTTCATGGGGACCGGCTTCTCAATTGAGATCCGTCCCTTGATTTCCTTTAGGATAGCTTGGCTATCCTTGCTAAACGCATACTTTGGGGAGTATGGTTTGAATTCTTTCCTCTTTTTCTGGGCCGGCTGTTTAGAGGAATCAGCCGCCCAGACCTCTTTTCTCTTCTTCTCATCTTTATTCGACGATTGTTTCTGTCGTCCTTCTTTTTTGTCGAACCTTTTCCCGTCCGACTGTTTTCCTGTACTACAAAGATCAGTCGCTTGTATATAGGCTTCCGCTTCAATCAAGGCCTCTTGAAGAGTCGCCACCCTCTTTCGGACCAAATCAAATTTGAATGTCGATCCGTCTTTGAGGCCTCTGAAAAAGTCAGTATAGGCTACCTCATCCGGTAACCCTTGAATCTGTATTCTCATCAGGTTAAACCGCCTGATGTAAGAACGAAGCCCCTCCTTCTCGCCCTGCTGAATCGTTCCTAAATCAAGGTTCGTCTTCTTCGCAGGTATGTTCATGGCAAAGTTGGAGGTGAATAAGTAAGCAAGCGTCCTGAAGTTATTCACACAACCAGTCGGCAGGTTGCCGAACAATTGTTGTGCGATTCCTTTGAGAGTCGCTGGAAAACACTTGCACCAAGTGGGATCATCCAACCCTTGAAGGTACATCAGGTTGGTGAATGCCATCAAATGGTCTTCTGGGTTAGTAGTGCCGTCATAGGCGCCTACTAGTACATTTTTCACTTTGGCCGGCTGAGCGGCTTCAGCAATTTCCTTGGAGAAGGCCGACGGCTGTTCCCCAAGTCTAAGCAACCGTAGCTGCCAGTCCATAGGTTGGACATTCTTTGCTGCATGCCCACTAAACAGAGGTGGCTGCAAAAAATATTGTTGTTGTCGCACAAATGGTAAGTTTGGTACCGCCTGGTCACTATGAAAGTCGGACTGGCGGGAGGTACCGCCTGACTAACTCTCATGATGCGACTGAGTATGCCTCATCGAGGTATTGCGGAGACTGTCTTGGAAGTTTAAAGTAGAGGCCGACTCTGACAATCGGTCATTCTTTTTCTGCTCTAGCAATAGCCGAGCATCTGTGTATGTTTTCTTCGACCCGTCCGCCTGAATATGACGAACAGGTTTCCTCTTTCCTGGAGTAGGAAAACGGTACTTTGTGAAATCAAGGACAGGCGGCTCCCACTTCCTAGAATTAGGATGAGGGGTCGCCTCACGCCCTTGAACAGGCTTCCTCCTCCCTGAAGAGGAAGGTTTCTTAGCCGACTGCTCCTTGGCCAGAGCAGGCGGCTTCTTGTTGAGCAACTCTTGAATCTCTCCCTTGAAGCCCCTCATGAAGGTCATGAGTTCGTTTCTTGTAATGGGTGCAGACCCATCAGCCGGCTGCTGCTGAACAGGCGGTGCGCCGGCTGGATCACTGAGTCCAGTTTGAAGATGTTCCCGTTCCCTCCTTTCGGTATGACGGGTGCGTCGGGCCCTTAGGGTCCCGTCTGAAGCTGTGTGAGCTTCAACTTCAGATCCTTCCTCAGTATCATGGTCCGACTGAACTTGAGGGTCGTCTAGGGGACGCCTCTCTTCAGGAGTCGGTACAGACGTGGATGCCATCTCAGAAGTACTCTCCCCACAGACGGCGCCAAGATGTTTCGGGGTTTTCTGATGTCCTGCGGGAGAGTTACAATTCCGAGACTGGAACCGGACGCCTGTACCTGCAAAACAAACAGACGCTCCGGATGATTGGAGATCCGCCTCCGACGGTCAAGTTAGTACTTGATTAAGGAGTAATTAATGCGGAAATAAAAGTGATAGGGTCTCTCTAGGTGAGAGTGTTAAATGTGCGTAATCCCCCTTAATGAGGATTAAGGGAGGTATTTATAACCTTGGGAAACGTGCCAATCCTAGGTTTAGGTTAACCTAGGGCTGATTGGGCTTCCCTTGGAAGTTGGGCCTAGGTGGCCGGTTTTTCCATTAGGCATGGAGGATGCCACGTGTCATGACATAATAGGTCCAGGGTGGACAAATAGGCGTGTGCCACGTGGCAAACCCTGACAGTTCCAACTGGTGGACACTTGGCAGGACCTGATTGGCCCACGTGGCGCATTCCGATTGGTGGGAGCAAAATCCCCTAATCACCGGTGGGTTAGAATATTAAACCCACCGGTGGGATTCATAAATTTGCTTCCGCTATACAATAGTATTGCTCTTTGAAATTTCTATTTTTTTTATTTAATCTTTTTTTTTTTGAATAAACATGTGATATATAGGTTATTATTAGTGTATGTGATCAATATGAATGATCATATGTGATTTGGTTAGGTTGCAGTGTTTGAGTGTGCTTCCTCCATTATTGCATCTCCATGGAGATGAAAAAAAGCCATGTTTGGTGTATTTTTTAGTATTAAAAAAAATTTGCAAAAGACCACGGACACCAGCGAAGGGCCTGGCAGAAGAAGATTACGGACACCAGCAAAGGGCCGTGGCAAAGAAGATTACGGACACCAGCAAAGGGTCGTGGCAAAGAATACCACAGACACCAGCAAAGGGCAGTGACAAAAGACCACGGACACCAGCAAAGGGCAGTGACAGAAGACCATGGACACCAGCAAAGGGCCGTGGTAGCAAAAGTTTGTTTTTTTAAAAAAAAAAAATGAAGGCGACATCAAGTAGTGCAACTCGATCGACTTCAACAAAGTGCGAATTTCCAATCGTAACGCTCGTGTTACTGCCGTTACGATTGCGGGAGGGTGTTAGGAATATAGGAAAATATATTATTGTGATATATTTTCCATATAGATCTTATGATATTATATTTAGGATAATAATATATTTTAGTGATATTCTAAGATAGATTTATGGTAGTTTATATGATAGAGTTTATATTGTGTAGGTTATCTTTTGTAGGCTATAAATATTAGCCAAGATCATCAATATAATTCAAGTTATTCTCTCATAAATAATTTGTCATGGTATCTGAGCAGGTTAAATCTTGGGACCGTTCACACAAATTCTTCTCCTGCCAGTGGGTTAGAATATTAAACCCACCGGTGAAATTCATAAATTTGCTTTCGCTATACAATAGTATTGCTCTTTGAAATTTCTATTTTTTGAAAACGCAGGTCTGGGCCGCACTCGCAAACCAAGAGAGAGAGTCCACTTCACAAGTCCAAGGAGGTTCCATCCCAAAACCATATGGCAATAGGAGAAGTAGCCCCTTAGCCTTATAAAGTGTTTAACTCTCTCTTCTTCAACCAATGTGGGATACTTACATGTGGTGACACTTGAGAGGTTTATTCTTCAACACTCCCCCTCACATGTAAGGTCCCTTTTAACTTTGTCTCATGTGATTTTTCGGGCTAGAGTGCTTCTTCACTCCCCCTCCCACGGACCTACTTTTGGCCCAGTGAACTTTAGCCATTTAAGGTCCCATATCGTGGGTCTGGCTCTGATACCATGCTAAAATATAGAGAAAATTTGAGAAATTGAATAAACTCAATCAATTTAATTACAATGATGATGGCCATGGCCAATAAATAATACATCGTTCCCAAACCTGATAGAATTAGGAAATTATCAAAGATATCAAAAAGATATTATGCTAGGCATAAAATATATACTAAGCATAAAATATGGAAACTAAATATATCCTAATAATTTCCCAAAATATATCCTCCAATACCCCTCCCCCCCCCCCCCCTCAAGTTGGAGCATGGGGATTGTAAATGCCCAACTTGGAAAGAAGATGATCAAACTGAGACTTCCCAAGCGCCTTAGTGAAAATATCTGCAAGTTTCTCCTTAGTGGAAACATAGGAAGGAGCAATTAAGCCCTCTGTAATAGCATCACGAACAATGTGACAATCAATCTCAATGTGTTTTGTACGTTCATGAAAAACTGGATTTCGAGCTATATGTAAAGCAGATTGATTATCACAAAACAACTTGATCGCTTTAGAGTGTTAAACACTCAAACTCAAAAGCAATACCTTCAACCATTTCAACTCATTTGTGGTTGAAGCCATGCACCGATACTCAGCCTCAGAAGAAGAGAAAGATACCGTGGGTTGCTTCTTGGTTTTCCACGAAATAGGAGATTTACCAAGAAAAACTAACCAACCGGTTAACAAATGACGAGTAAGAGGACACGCCGCCCAATTTGAATCACACCAACCCTGCAACGTCAGGTCACTATCTACACTCAACAAAATACCTTGTCCCGGAGTACCATTTAAATAACGAACCACCCTTAGAGCTGCTTCCCAATGCTCAATCTGAGGTTCGTGCATAAATTGAGAAAGAATATGAACAGAATATGCCAAATCAGGTCTAGTCACCGAGAGATAAATCAACCTCCCTACCAGTCTACGATAAGACTCAGGATCCTCAATTAACTCACCACTAGCAAGACTAAGCTTGTGGTTCTGCACAATCGGAAAACCACTTGGTTTCGCACCTAATAGCCCTGCTTCAGAAACAATATTCAAGGTGTACTTTCGTTGACACAAAAACAAACCTGATTTACTACGAGCAACTTCAATGCCCAAAAAATATTTCAAAGGACCAAGGTCCTCATCTTGAAACAATCACCAAGATAAGCTTTGAACACAGTCAATGCAGCGGAATCATTCCCAGAAATAATAAGATCATCAACATAAACTAAGACATTAATCTGAACATTGCCTTTAGTGTATGTGAAAAGAGAATAATCAGAGTAAGATTGAATAAAACCGTACCCTTTCAAAGCTGTAGTGAGCTTTGCAAACCAACATCTCGGAGCTTGTTTCAACCCATACAAAGACTTTCTCAAACGACACACCAAACTCGAATCCGAGCTCTCAAAACCTGGAGGTAATTTCATGTACACCTCTTCTTCAAGATCACCATGTAAGAAAGCATTATGAACATCCATCTGTTGAATCTCCTAGTTTTTTAAAACTGCTATAGCACGAAATGCGCGAACAGTAGTCATCTTTGCAACTGGAGCAAAGGTCTCACCATAACAATGCCTTCTATTTGATGATTACCAAAAACAACCAAACGAGACTTGACACGTTCAACATCACCATTAGACAAAAATTTCGTCTTATACACCCATTGACAACCTAGAGCTTTCTTGCCGGGAGGAAGATGCTCCAATGTCCAAGTTCCATTATCTTTCAATGCCCTTATTTCTTCTTTCATAGAACATCGCCAACCTTTGGATTTCATTGCTTCTTTAAAGGATTTTGGATCCTTTCCCAAAACAACGGCTGCAAGAAATTTTCGATAATTCACAGATAACATGTCACAATTTATATAGTGTGCTAGAGGGTAAGTCGTACCTGAAGGAGGGATTGGAGACGGAGTGGACGGAGACGGATTTTTAGCAAAAATTGAGTGAGTCACATAGTCACGATGACGAACATTGGGAATTTTTTCACGGAACCCCCTACCTAAGGGTTCTATACTCGATCAGTGGTCACTCGAGCCATCGCCCGATGGAAATCCATCGGGGAAGGCAGAATGAACGGGCTGCTGCTGGGAAATCGACCCCGCACCCGCGGCTTCACCTCCCGCGCCCGTGACATCTTCCTGCGGGGAGACAGGCTGCTGGACACAGACTCCGCGACCTGCCTGCAGGATGACCCCTGTTGTCGCGGGTAGGCTGCGGCATGGTCTGTCTCAGGCTGCTGCGTGTGTTGGAAATATTTTCGACACTCGTAGCAACTTGTTCATTGATCTGTAAAATGCTCTCGTCTCCAATAACTACCTCATTATTATCAAACACATCATACTCCATGAAATCCTCATGAACATCATTATTTTGATCAAAATTCGTGGACTCTATATTCACAACTCCGGACTACTAAAAGGAAACACTTCCTCAACGAACTTCACATCACGTGACACAAAAAAGACTTTTGACTCAAAGTCATACAATCTCCATCATGTCTTCCCAAAGGGATACCCCACAAAAATACATTTCCTACTTCGACTTGCAAATTTGTCCCCATTTGTTTTCTGATTATGAGCAAAGCACGGACATCCAAAAGTACGAAGGGCATCAAATAAGGGAGGTTTATTGAACAAAATTTTAAATGGAGTTTTATTTTGTAACAAGGGAGTGGGTGTACGATTAATTAGGTGAGCAGCGGCAAGAACACATTCCCCCCAAAAATAAATAGGCAAATTGGCTTGAAATCTTAAAGCTCTCCCAACTTCTAGAATGTGTTTGTGTTTTCTCTCAACTCTCCCATTCTGTTGTGGAGTCCCCACACAAGAGGTTTGAAAAACCATTCCAGTAGCACTAAAATAATCATGCAAACAATTTAATTCAGTGCCATTGTCACTTTGCACAACCTTAATGGTTTGAGAAAATTGTCTATCAACCATAGCAACAAATGCTAAAAACATTCAAAAAACCTCAGTTTTATCAACCAACAAGTAAATCCAAACAGCTCGGGAATAATCATCAACAATAGTCAAAAAATAACGAGCTCCACACGAAGAAACATGTCGATATGGACCCCACAAATCACAATGTATTTTCTCAAAAATCCTAGAAGCTCTACCATCACTCAAAAGAAATTTATCTCTAGGATGTTTTGCACGCATACATACCTCACACCCTTTAGAAAGATTATGTTTATTGCCACTAACATGATCTGAGGAAGTAACTTAGCCACTTTTTCTGAGGGATGACCCATTCGACGATGCCACAACTCCAAGGTCGACCTTGCTTCACCCACATCAACGTGATTCACCGAATCTGAATTGCTAAAATAGAATAATTCGTCTCTCCTGGCTCCCGTTCCAATCAGCTCCTTTGTTTGATCCTGTACAACACACATATACGGGTTAAATTGGACAGTACAATTAAGCTCATCGATACTTTGTGACACAGAAAGCAAATTGCAACTCAAATTAGGAACATAAAGAACTCCGGTTAGAATAAACTTGTCCGACAAACGAACAGAACCAATTAAAGAAGCCAATACGGTGTCACCATTGGGAAGACCAACAGGACACTCTAGACACTGCGTATCGAACAACCAAGATTTGTCTCCGGTTACATGATGAGTTGCCCCTGTGTCAATAATCCAAGAGGTAACATCAAATTTTCCATTCAAACGATTGTCGGGAACATTAACATTACCAAGCAATAATCCCGTAATTGCATTTGAAACACCATGGACTGAATATTTCCCCCCCAAGACTCCAGAAACCGTACGTGTGAGAGGGGGTGACATAGGAGATGTTTCATCATCCCCGATCATATTATGACTTTGTAAAAAAAAAAAACAAGATATTTATTGTCATGTTCCAACCTTGAGCTTGGAGGTTCATTCTCCACTAGAAATACTTTGAGGGTGGGGATCCCTTACCCTTCCCCCTCACTCTCAAAAACTCAAAGTGTCTGAACTGCAAACACCGGACCAAAAAAACCGTAAAGGTTGAGGTACGGTCAGAGTCTTTCACCGCCATGTCTCCCCTATCCTTATCCCTATCCCTATCCTCCTTTCTTTTTTTTTCTTTTTTTTTTTCTTTTGGAAAGACCCTATGCTCCTTTCTTTTTTTTTTTCCTTTTTCAATAATTTTTTATTTTTTTATAGATTAATAAAACAACGTAACACACACAACCTGAATTATTATACAAATTTGTAGTTTATTTCATATCCCTGAATTAGTATCATTTACAAGTGCATTTTTTTTAATGTAAAACACAAGTAATTATGAAAAAAACAGCTACTTAATTATTTGGGAAATTCTCAATGGTGCTCTTGAGGTTTTTCTTTTTCTCAATGGTAAACAGCAAAAAAAACAAATTATCCTTGGTAATCATGAAATTATTACATAAAGTTATTTATAACATTAATGATAGTTTTGTATTAAAAGTTAACTATGGTTAGGTTTATTTTAATTTGTTACAATTAAATAAAAGTTTAGAAAAAAAAAAAACAAAAGTCAGCCACCACCTATTGCCAACCTTCCTCCCTGCCATGGTGCTACCCTTGCCACCATTGACGCCACATCTGCCGACACCCAGACCTTGACTCCACCCTCGCCGGCGCGCCGGCCTTCCCAGCAGTCGTCCCTCCCCTAAACCAACGCCCCATCCCCCAAACCCCCTCTTTCTCTCACCGAAACCCCATTGAAACCCTTCCCCCAATTCATAACCCCAACCGCCCCAACCCGCCGCCTCCACCTACGCCCAAACGGCCAGCCCCGATGCGGCTCACTCGGCGTCTGTCGCGCTAGACCCCAACGTCGGTCGGTTCGGACCTTGAAGCCCATCAGCGCGGCCTCCTATCCCCGCGAAATACTCCAAAAACCATCTCCAACCCTCGAAAAAACCCCAATCGGAACCCTAGCCATGGCTGGGAAGGTCCGGTTAAGGTTTTTAAGGGATGGTGTGATGGTTTTAGGGGAATTCGTGGAGAGGGAGGAGGGTTTCTGGAAGGGAGATACGATTGGGGATGGGGTTTAACACGGCGATGGTGCTGAGGAAAAGGGGTTTTGGTGCGCCGGTGAAGTATTGGGTGGTTGGTCGAGGGATGGCGTGAGGGGTGGCTGCCTGCTGGGTTGGTGGGGGATGGGTGGTGTTTTTTTTTAAAAAAAAAAAAGTTATTTAACTATTAATATAAAACTAACCCTAGTTAAAGATTATATCCTAAAATATATCATTAATGCTATTGTTAATATATATTAAGAATTTATGATTACCAAAGATAATTGAAAATTCTAGTGTTTACCATTGAGAAAAATAAAAAGTTGATGAGCACCATTGAGAATTTCCCTAATTATTTTCCAACTTTACTAATAATGTAATATTACTCCCTAATAGTCTATGCGCCATACGGTGGGCCAATTCAAACTACTAGACAAGTTATTTTTAATTTTGGGGTATTGGGTATATATTATGATAGAATATAAAACATAATCCTAAGTCTTTATTAGCTTAAATTTTCGGTTTAGTTGGTCATTTAACATGGTATTATAAGCCACGTGACATAGAGATCATGGGTTCAAATCTCATCCACCCCGCACCTTTAAGTGGAATAAGGGTCTGTTCTCTTACGTTGAAATTCAGTTCAGTTCAGCTCAATTCAGTTCAGTTCAGCTCAACTCAGTTCAGTTCAGTTCAGCTCCTAATTTCCTTCTCTTATAAAATATTCATTTCAGTTCAGTTCAGTTCAATTCAGTTCAGCTCAGTTCAGTTCAGTTCAGTTCAGTTCAGCTCAATTCAATTCAGTTCAGTTCAGCTCAATTTAGTTCAGTTCAGTTCAGTCAATGAGAACAGACCTAAGTGTTGGGTATATGAAAAGTGCCCATACTGCATTCACACTTCAAGCCCAACGGGCTCTCATGTGAGGGGGCGTGATAGATTATAAAACATAATCTTAGAGTTGGTCATTTAACATATTAGCTCACTAAGAAAAAACGAAAATAGTAGCTCATTATCTTATTAACCAATTATATTGTAGCTACTAATAAAGACATGTATAGTTTTTTAGATTGTCCAAGAATGGCAAGCTAAGGTTATATTTTAATTTGCTGATGAACCCTCTATATTTTGTTATTGTCACTTTCATCATGATCGAATGATTCGAATCTTCAGACTAATCCAACGAAAAGCTTGCATTATACGTTACTTTTGTTGATAAAATAGTGTTATTAATTGAATAAGATCACGAAGGTGTCAAATTGCATTGTTTTTACAATCTCATCACGTCTTTCAACTGGAAATATGTGAAACACATGCTCCAAAGTAGAATTGGATCATACATCAAATCTAGGCTCATCCAGTGGCGGATCTAGGAATCCGAATTAGGGGTATCACCAGACAATAATAATAAGGGAATTTTGACTTTTACCACCTTCAAATAACCACTTAATTGAATTTACCACCTCCAAAAAAAACAGATTTACTTTACCACCTCATAAAAAAATTAAACATCAGTTTTACCACCAATAATCACCTCCAACTAATGGATTCCGTCCATAAATCCGTTAGTGGGGCCTACCTTGCACACGTGTCGCCATATTATTGGGTAAACTTTAGAAAAAAAATTAAAAAAACAAAAAAAAATTAAAAAACCTCATCCATCAACCGGTGGTTGCTGCCACCGTCGAGACCCCACCACCGGACCGACTACGACCAGCCCCACCACCTGACCGCTACGACCAGCCCCCCCCCCCACCTAACCGCTACCATCCCCCACCACCTAACCGTTACGACCAACGACCCCACCACCTAATAACTACCACCGCACCGCACAACCACAACCACCGCACATCACCGCACAACCACCACACCGATTTCGACCCCCTTTCCACCAATTTCCGACCTCAAAAACCTAGCCACCACCTAATCACTACGACCAACGACCCCACCACCTAACCGCTAACACCGCATCGCACCGCACAGCCCCATCACCGGATTTCGACCCCCTTTTCACCAACTTTCGAGCTCAAAACCCTAGCCACCAAATTCCGACCACCCATATAGCCCCTCTAATTCTGACAACTCTTAAAACCCTAGCCACCACCAAATTCCGCACTCCTAAAACCCTAACCACCACCTAATTCCGATCACCTCCCTAGGTTACACCAAATTCCGACCCCTCCCTTGCCCCCACACGAAATTTTGACCAACCATGGTGTGTTAATTTCGTTGCCGGCTGGGTTGATATGGAAATCGGGGAAGATGAAGAAGAACCATCAAAAAGGTGGGCCCTACTAACGGATTCATGGACGGAATCCGTTAGTTGGTGGTAAAATCGAATTTTTGGAAATTTTGGTGGTGGTAAAGTAAATCTTTTTTTTTTTTTGGAGGTGGTAAATTCAATTAAGTGGTTATTTGAAGGTGGTAAAAGTCAAAATTTCCTAATAATAATAAAAAAAGTATAACATTGTTATAACATATCATAGTACATAATCAGCCAAACATGGATATAATGTGTTGTGTAGTCGTATAATAATTAACAATCAAATATAGACATTTATATTGACAAGTTCAATTATATTGTGGATATCGATTATAATATTATAAACTTTCTACCTGTTTATTTTTTATTTTGTCAAAGTTACATATGAATTTATAGCGAAAACTTTGGTATAAATTTTTCCTTGTGCACATATGCTAACGTAAAACTTTGAATGAAAATATCTTTAATAATTAATCTTATAATAATTGAATATATTAAAGTAATTAATTTGACGATTCCAACAAGTACCCACATGAATATATTTATTGTTATGTATAAATCACAAATATTTGGTAAAGTGAATTAGATAAATTCTAGAAAAAGTCAAAACGTTTCATTTATTTAAACACACTTGGAATATGATTTTTTTTATTTATTTCAGTGTAAATTTTCATACGATTATAAATAAGATTTAATAATGGCCAAATAAATGCAATAAATATTATGTAATGAAAATGAGAAAAATGTCATAAAATATAACAGAGAGAGTATTTCATATTAACAAGGACTGTTTATAAAAAGAGTGAAAATGAAAAAAAAAAATTATCATGAAAAGATAGTAATAGCTTATCCTTGTGTTAATTAAATACATAGTAGGAGGAAAATGAAAATTCAATTGGGTTCAAAGCAAAAAAAAAAAAATTGATGCTATGGGGTCTCGAATCCTGAACTTCTTAAACAAAGATTGTTCACCCATCCAACTCCCTAACCACTGAAGCAATGCTGGAGTCATTTAACAATAATACAAATTATAATATATATACATATATAAGGGACTCGTTTCCAAAAAAAAAATTTGGGGGGGGGGGGGGGGGTAGCGAGTGCCCCCTCGGGCGTCAACGTGGATCCGCCACTGGGCTCATTAGTAACAAAATAAATAAATTCAAGTATAGAAACACTATAAACCTAATTGCTTTGAAGCTTGTTAAAATTTTAATTCTATGTCTACTATGGTTCTTCAAGATTTAAGCTTCCTAGTCTAGTGAGGTTCTTCATCTTCAATTTTGACAACAGAATAATATGAAGGTTATTTTTGGATTAATATTTGAAATTAAATGAGCTGAAATTAGTAAGTTACTGAAATTACTAAGGTGTCTAATCACTTTATATGTACGGTAGAACTAATTTCTTAAAGTTGCTTAAATTGTGTTAATAAGTTATTTTTATACAACATTTAAAAATAGAGATGAAAGTTTTAACTTCTTTATTTGGTGTTCAGAGAGCCACAAGAGTGAGTAGTACATAGTGGCAGAGCCACATTGCTTTTAGTGGGGTCCCTTGAGTCCTTGACCCCACTTGAATTTGCAAAATAAAAAATTTCAATGGTAAAATTTGGGAATTTCTCGTCTTTCCTATTAAAATTTGATCATAATATAATTTATGCAAATAGATTCGCCGCTAAAGGCAAGTGATGAAAATCGATCTCGCACGGATGCCTTGGAATAGTGGAATAGAGAGGAAAAACCTAATAAACTTTCCCTTAGCTCACTCTAAAAAAAACTACTAAGGTTTTGTTGTTTTGAGTTGTGTATCTTTCTACTTTGCTGAAATATGCTCTATTCTACTAATATTGCCTACTTTGTCTATTGTGATATGCTAACACCTGCTATGGTGAGTCCTTACTTGACTCGACTCTACTCTACCGTGCTCTTCTTAATAATTAATACTTTTATTAATAATTGATAATTTGCCGTGAAATAAAGAGAAAATACAAGATATTGGGAGAGATTGATATGTGTATCTTTATTCCATACGATGGGGGTATATATACATACAATGTAACTAGGGTTGGATAACAATAAACCCTACATTTAAAATATTCCGGAATGATAATAGGAGTACGTATAATGGGAATCCACACAATATTTCATAATACTCCCCTTTGGATGTCCATTATTGAATATTGTGCCTCGTTAAGACCTTATTAGGAAAAATCATATGGGATAAAAACCTAATTAATGAAGGAAAAAAGAGTACAACATTCTTTATAATACACTCAAGATGTTGTCTCATTTAAAACCTTACTAGATGTTGAACTTAAGAGTTTTGATGATAATGGATAAAAGCAAACTTTAACGTACTAATGCGGTTTAATTTCTCTAAGTGTTGTAATTAGAATAGGTGAAGTTGACTTTGGAAGTGGAAGAGTAATCTGACTATGAAGACATTAGGAGACTCTAAGGAAAGTTAAAGAAAGTAGAAGAAGAGTTCCTCATTGGAACTAACTGAGTTCCCTAACAGGAACATGAAGAGAAACTCTCTAACCGGAGCTTGACAGCAATTGAGAAGACTGACTTGGTCTATGTTGAAGACAACAAGTTCTATAAGAACTTGGCCAGCGAGGTTTCAGCAAGGAGATGGAGAGTACGTGAAGGACATCACAGACTCAATCCTGGTCCACATGACGCCCAAGTATCTTTAACTTACAACTATTGATGAGAAAAGCCAACTAGAATATATAAGTTTATTTATCTAAGGATTGTAAATATGTTAGGAAAGTTTTATGCATGGAATTTATTAGAGGCGTGACAAAGCTTGGCTAGCTTTATAAATGAAAAGTTTATAAAAGATAAGTTTTAATTTATGAAAAGATTTTATTTTATAAAATACGGTTTTACAAGATATCATTATTTTCATAAATTATATCTTTGATAAGCTAAGTTTTCCTAAAATATTTTCTTTACAAATGATTTGCGTAAACGTGCTTTATGAAAATGGTAGTTTATAATTTCTATCTTTTTGAAAACTCTACTTTACATACAAGTACTTCTTTTATATCAAGTAGAATTCATAATTTGCACAACTTGTAAGTTTATGCGTGAAAAATCTAAAGAGAGCTCTAAAGTATAAAACTTCGTCATGTTAGTTTCGGATTTCATGTATAGCTTTCCTATCACATATTAGAGTCAAGTGTTTGTATTGTTTTGGTTTGGGTGAGTGTTCAGCTTATTGCATACATATTGTAGGCATCAAGGTTGAAACTAAGTGAGAGAGCTTTCAGGGAATGCCGAGTGAATATAAGTCAGGAACTTAGGTTGGGTAGAATAGGGTTCTACTATGTAACAAGTTCAATCTGAAACCTGTGAGTAAAGGTCTGATTATAATAGGTTGTAACTAGGAGAATTTGCCCTAGTATAGTGGATTGGTTTGGTGTTTGAAATCTCTTGGAGGGTCGAAATTTTACTTCCAGTTGGGCCCTGAAAGGTTTTTTTTTTTATTTTGATTTAGTTCCGCAAAAGTAGTTAATAGGAACTCTCATACAATTCACCCCCTCCCCCTCTTGTAGTGTTCGTCTCAAATAAGGGCTTGTTCACATTTACTGAACTAAACTAAATTGAGCTGAACTGAACTAATTGGAGCTGAATTGAACTGAATTGAATAAAGTTGTAATGAATATTTCATGAGAGAAGGAAATTAGGAGCTGAACTAAACTGAATTGATTGGAGTTGAACTAACCTGAACTGATTGGAGCGAGTTGAACTGAACTGAACTGAAATTAAGCTGAAGTGAACATGCCTTAACACTAGTAAAACCCAATGCGGCGTATGGGACAAAACCATAGCTAAAGAGAAAAAAAAGAAAAAAAAAAAGTGCAACGCGTATTTTCTCCCCCTGATGAATACATAACATGAGATCTTCTAAACTCTAGTGTAATGGATAGGAAACTTCTCACATATAGCATAATACCATTTCTTGATAATTGGTCATCCAAATTGAACTTGAATCTTTAAAACTTCACATAAACAAGTGAGGCATCTTCATTTAATAAAACATGTTTGTGTTTACATTTATATCACTCAAAATCTGTATTTAATGTTTCTTTAAACACAAATGCCTATAACAAAAAATGGAATCGTTAGTATAATAATATAATATGTACTTTATTAAAAAATACACCCTTTGTTTTTTTTTTTAAATGCATCACTTTAATTTTTACACTATTCAACTATCATGAATAACTTAATATTTTCACCTCTATAAAATAAATAAATGTTACTTCGCATTATATTATACGGAGTATAATATATCATTAAATTAGACATAAGCTATAGTTTCATTATATAATTTTGTTACTCCGTATAATTTTTACTAATAGACAATCAAAGATACGGAGTATTAATAATCAAACTTACGTCTCGTCGAATATTCTGGTCAAACTGATGCAAATAAATAAAATAAAAATTAAAAAAAAAAAAAAACAAAACAAAACATAGGGAGTAAGTAGTTGTCTACTTGTCCATGGATGCAATACATTGTGAAAATATCAAATATTAAGCAAAAAGTAAATACATAAAAACAAAGTCATGTCACGTAGCCATCTTTGTGATGTAAAATGGAATCACACAATATATTTTGCCTCTTCGGTTGACTGTTGATGATATTATTAATATTTAGTAATTAATTAATTAATTGTTCCTAATCGTAGCTCTAACAGCGAAATAAAATTCCCTTGATTTGTATTCCAGAACTCTTTGTTAATTTGCCTAAGGTGACTCATTAAACTTGCATTTATTAATTACGAAGTACTTTACTTGTATATAATAAGGTAAAATATCGTTGTTGCTTGTGCAATTAAATAGGGATTTTTCTATATTTTTTCCGGCGGTCGTGGCTGTTGCTAAATTATTACCAACAAACCTCTTTTTTCAGAAATCTATTTTGAACTTGACTTAAATTATTTTAAATAAGTCACCAAAGTAAATTAACAGCCTTTGAACAAGGGATAAAAGATGATTCACTTTGCTTAGAAATCAGAATAATAAAGGCTTTGTTCAAAGTTACATTTCAAAATTTCTTTCAAAAAAAAAATAAAAATAAAAAAAAGTTACATTTCAAAATTACTTCAAAACTTCAATAAACATTATTCTGTATTATTTGATTTGTTCGTGTGAGATTGTGAAAGTCCTCATATTGATCTCATTGAAGTGTATTTCATTGATCATATATCTAAGGGTTATGATATACAAATTAAACAAACTTCATTAGGAAGAATACATATACGAAGTACTATATATTTTTGAGAGGATGCGGAGTAATAATATACGAAGTAAAGAAGATATTTGTAATCAATTCAATTATGAAGTACTCCCTCCGTAATATAAAGCCTCTTTCTCTTTATTATGTGAGTAATAAATGCTAAAAAAACAACATTGGGTTTTTAGAAGTACGAGGTAAAATAAATAAGTAGCAAATGAGAAAAATGATCATGACAAGGATAGAAAGTTAATTTGAGGATGAAGAGTAAGTAAACCTCTGAAATTTTTTCTGTGGAGGCGGATGCACCATGCTTGGTGCATCCAGTGTTCTTTAAAAAAAGGCGGAATGAACATTTAGCTATTCAGTAAAGAACATATAGTTGTTTTGTAAAGAACATATAGCTATTTTATAAAGAACATCCAATTTTATATGTTTTTTTTTTGTAAATCTAAAGAACATTTGTAATATTAGTAAAGAACATGATAATATTAAAGAACATTGTTCATATAGTAAATGTACATTTGGTATAAATGATCATGTATGTATATGAAAATGTATATTTTACTGTATTATCATGTACATTGTATTATATTCTAATGAACATATATGTTATAATATTGGTTACATGTTTTATGTACATTGTATTATTTGCATCATATAAGTATATGAAAAAAGAACATTTTACTGTATTTTAATGTACATTGTATTATTTGGACCTACAACTTTTTCTAAATTTGTCTATTTGCTTGCTTTCTTCTTCCAAAATATATTAATCGGTTGATCTTCTTCAAGAATTTCATTTTATTTCTCATTGCAACAACAAAATTATATCAAAATCGCAATTAGTTTTCAATAAAATCAAATATTACAATTTTCAATCAAATTTATATAAAACATACACTCAAACTCAAAATAAACAAGTATGAATGTCAAATAAACAAGTATAAATGTCGAATTTGGTCTTACTTTTCGTTTTTATTTGTCATCTTGAACAATTTTGGGCTCAAAATTTCGAATTTCTTGAAATTTTGTTTGAGGAATTTGAATGGGTTTGAAGTTTTGTTTGGAGAGAGAAAGTGAACTTTTGGTAAAAAAAAAAAATCGAAATGATTTGTAATTAATGTATGGTAAAAAAAATTAATTATAGTACTATTTATCTATTTCATTATACAAAATTTCTTTTAAAAAAAATATATATACAAAATTGTTGCATAAAAACTGATGTATATTACAAATGAACACTATGTTCTTTTATGTATATGTCCATGTAAATTATAAATGACTACTATGTTCTTTTATATGACAATGTTCATTAGTATATATTTGAATGTTCATTACGCCTTTTTGTATTTTGGAGCGGATGCACCATTTGGATCGTGCATCCGCCTCCACGAACCAACTATTAGTAAACCTCAAAAACTTAGTTTAGCTGTGTATTTTTAGGCAACCAAAAAACTACAGAGTACAAGGTAGTTATTAAACACTTGTTATGTTTAGTTGACTAAATACAACTTTTTTTTTACCAATAAATTTTTTGATTAATTAGAAGTCAATCAAGCCATTTATTAAACAACACCCAATGCTATAAAAGAAAAATGGATTACTCGGATACTTCCTCTGTTCTTTAATAATTGACACAATCACACTTGACGCATATGTCAATGCAATGCACTAGTTTGACCTTAAATATGTATGATTATATATACAAACTATTGGGCGCTGTAGTTCGCACCCAATAGTTCGTGCGACAAGAAGGTAGCGGCAGCAGCACGCCTTCCTTCCACCACCTGCAAAATCAAACACAATGAACCACAATCTAGATTTACATCCCCAAATAATACTAAGAAAAAACAAAATCCCCAAAAATCAAAACAAATCATAAATTAAAACAAAAATAATCCCCAAAAAAAAGAAAGACAAGGGTTTCGATTTGCGCATGATTTGATTGAACGACAGCAACCTGGTGGTTGGTGATTTGCGTTGGGTTCGGTTATATATTAGTAAAAAAAAAATTATGAAAGTTGATGCTATGAAACATTATATCAATAATACCTAAACATTATGTCAATACATATTTAATTTTGTATTTTAATCATTGCCAAGAAAACGACGATCAATTAGTACTCTGCATATAAATACTTGAATAGTTTATCATGCTTTAAAATAGGTAAATTCATGTTTCTCATATTAATACACAAGACAAATATCTCAAAGGAGTACTTGTGTCGTTTTGAGAATGTAAGTGCGGTTAATATTGAAATTGATCTTAATTTGGCTTCCTCTCCTCCATCTGTTCATCTTCTTCCTCCATTCATTCACCTCCATTATTGGAAATCAATAACCTTCAATGGAGAAATTTTAATGCACGAACATCTACAATGGAGGAGGAAGACAAACTCGGCCTCATTTCTCCATTTTTTTTTAAAGGTTTTTCATTTAATTCGGCAATAATTCACCACAAAGGCAAAGGAGGTTGAAGAAGATAGAGGATGACGAGTTGCCAGACAATGTCAAGCATTCAAGCATGGAGTGGACCCAGTTTAATGGAGTACAAAGGTAAACTGCGAAAAAGTACAAAAGAAATAATTTAAAAGTTGCTTTTATTTACAAGTGTGCCATTTTGAGATACAATTATGTTTATCAATATGAAAAAATGAAATTTGGGTTTCTTAAAAAAAAAAAAATCAAACTTGTCAATTTTTTGAAACGAGCTAGGGAAAGAAGTGCATCAATAATTTCAAAATGGAAAAAACAATGCTTTTTTTTTTTTTTTTTGTGTGGTTGACCGTACCGTGTGGTAGGGTTTAATTATTCTAGGGTTACTCCATTTGTTGGCGCTTTTTCACGGGATTACCTATTTCGGGGTTACTCGATCGGTCAGAGGTTATTTATTCTAAATTTACCCAATTAGTTAGTGCGTTTTTGTGTGAAAGTAACCTATAACTGACCGAGCAACCCTAAATAAGCAACCCTTAATCAAGTAAATACTCCGTACAAAATAATTAGCGACACGATTTGATTAGATACATATAAAAATTTGTGAATTAAAAAAATACCCTCTTACCAAATTTGCCCTAATTTACACACATTTTAATATTTTATTTATACACCCCTGATTCCTCTCCCCCCCAATTTTCCTACCAAATCAAAACAATCTAGAAAATAGAAATCAATCAATAATGGAAGAAAACCTAGAAGAACCCCAAAATCAAAGGAAGAAAAGCTCAATTGTAATAGAAATCCCATCATATCAAGAAGTTCTTCAGAATAATCAACTTAAATCAACACAACCTTCTCTTTTCACCCCTTCTCAATCCTTCACTCAAGCTTTTGCTTCCATTAAAAAATCCGAATTCTACACTCCTCCTCTTGCTGCTGCTCCCCCTCCTTCTACCTCTAATTCTCAATCTCTCTCTTCATCAAATGCTTCTTCTTCGGCTTCGGCTGTGCCCTCTTCTTCTGGGTATGTTAATTTGATCTGGGTTTCAATTATATTTTTGTGGGTATTTTTGAATTGAGTTTAATTTGTTTGTTTGTTTTTTTTTTTATCAGGCAAACTGGGGTTTCGAGTAATAATTTTGTTCAGAAGAGTAATGCCATCATTGTCAGCCACAGGCAGGTATTTCTCTGTTTTTTTTTTCCCCAATTTTTCTGGATTAAATTGCTATATTGTTGCATTTTTCTTAATTGATTTTGTATTGAATAATGTTGTGTTAGATAAAATTAGAATGTAATCAAGGTGTTATGTTGAGGAATTGTGGATGTTTGAGAATATGCATAGCTTGTAGTGGGTTTAGTATGCCAACAAATTAAATGAGGCAATGACAAACTTGTTAGCAGTACTGCAGCATGTATTATTTGTGGAAAAGTGAAGTTCTTTTTGTGATTCGCTGAAATTCTTCTGACGAGTGACAACAGTCTATTTGAGCCGAAGTTCTTGTAAATTTGGGTTTGTGATTCATTGAAATGCTAATGATGTTGAAGTTTCTAGGTCAGGCTTCAATGATTGATAGTTTGGATGAAAGAACTAACCTTGGGATTTCTTTATTAGAAGAATTGCTATTCCAAAAATATGTGGAAAGCTATACAAATATAGGCGATATATAAGTTGTTCACTTGTTCTAACTTAGTTTTTTGGGCTTTATTATTTAGTTAGCTCAGTAAAGGAATACTAGTTTATGAACATTATAGCTTAATGCTGATGCTAATGATGTTGAGGTTTCTAGGTCAGGGTTGATGCTTTGGATGAAAGAGTTAAACTCGGGCTTTCTCTATTGAAAAAATACTATTCCATAATATATGGGAAGCCATATAAATAGAGTGGAAATTTAAGTTTTCTTATATGATGTTTGGGTCTTTTTATTCAGTTTTGACTCCAGAAAGGAAATTTCATGAACAATAGAACTTATTATTGACTCACATCTGTTGAAATACTTCAGTCATTGTGAAGAGATGGTACTATTTATATCTTAGAAATCAGGACATGAGAGCAGCTCAGGATGCAGGAAGGAGATTGATGGATTTACAATTGACCATATGATGAAAGTAAAAACTGAGGTAGCTGATCAGCTGCCTCAGTACATAGTGTAGTTTAGTGTGTTTATTAGTTATAGTATCATAGGATAGGAAGATTAAATTTCTAATTTAGTACTTTTCATAGGATAAAGAATGGTAGCAGTTCAGGTTTTTTTTTGGTTAAGAGAGGTAAGATGAGGGAGGGAATTTATCAATCTCTTTGGTTTATAAATAAATTAGCATCGCTATGTCATTCTTTTTCTTGCTCTCTTTTAGGGTTTTGTTGGGGACAGGATTATCTTTTTATTGTTCTCGTATTAATGCTTTGTGAACCTCATGATTAAACTTTCTAGTAAAATGGAATAGATAAGAGCACAAGGCTTGTCCCTGATATCTTTTATGAGGAACAAGGGTTCAGCTTCTATCTACAATATCCCTTAGCTGGGAAACTAAGAAAGTAGCAGTGGATATTTAAGAGGTTTAAGCAAATATTCCTCTGATGATAGATATTCAGTTAGTGGTTAGTAAGGAAGAATGGGAAGATAATTGACCTGCAACTTTAAATTGCTGAGGGGCCAGGGACTGATCAAATGTATTGAATCCCCTTGTCGATACTTCACTTCTTTGTACTTTTACCGTTAACCGGCCCTTCCCTACCTTCTTTCTCTGTGCAAACCACATTAATGTTCTATAAGCTGCTATTGTAGGTCTCTGGTGTTCTTGGATTAATATATATTTGGTGTAAGTCATTCATTGCCCTTTTTTTTTTATTATTATTATTTTTATTTTATTTTATGAAATGGACTTCTGAAGTTTATCTGATTCTTATGTTTTTCCTTTTTTTTTTACTTGGTGTCCATGGCCTGTTCAAGTGTACTGTTTCCCTATAATGCTAATGCTTAATTATTTATTGCTGGAGATCTAGTGCTCAGACAGTTAGTAGAATTACTTTTTGCTCTTCATTATTATTTTTGGGCTCTGGGAGTTAACCTGGGGGGTGTTAAAGTGTTAGCAACTGACATATATTTAAGCTTTGTAATTTATAATCATTGAGTGGTTTTCTAGCTTATTGCTGTCAATTTAATCTTTAGAGGCTTTAGTCACCATCATCAAGCTGCTGGCGAAATTTTTGCTTAATTTGGTAATTGTTCATAACAGTTGCTTATATTTTGCCTCAGTCCTCAGTCATTAAAATTCCTTTTTCAAGGACATGTCTTCAAAGGGATGAAGGAAGTGATTGGTTGGTTCTAATGGAATTAAGGACTTCCAGAAGTTTGAGAATCTAACTTTATGTGTCAATTTCCTTTTGCAGAAAGGAAACCCTCTGCTCAAGCACATCCGAAATGTAAGGTGGAATTTTGCAGAAGTTATTCCTGACTATGTTCTGGGGCAAAATTCTTGTGGCCTTTATTTAAGGTTGGTTAAAACATTTTTTCCTTATGCAAATCTTCTCTTTAGAAATAACCTTGGGGCCTTGGGTGGTTACAATTTTACAAGGTGGTGTTTGGATAGGAGTTTCATGTAAACAATGTCTTCAAGTAAATTGTCGATGTCATGACTTTTATTTTCAATGTATCCCTTTTGACATATATTCTCGCTATTTTTGCACTGAAGTTACCTACTTACCTCACAGGAAAGCTGATATTTCACATTTAAATATCGGCAGATGCTTAATATTATCTCTGGTATACTGTATTTCCTGTTATCGTGACATAATAATATTAAGAGATTGGCATGAGTTCCGTCAATCGTCATGTATGCCAAGCTGCGAATGCATATCTTGTTTATTCAATGACTGGTCTGAATGGAATTTAATCATTTAAGTGAAAAATCGCCGACTTATTCTAGTTTAGTTTATCACACGGATTTTATTTTTTTTTGTTACTTTCTATCATCTTTTCATTGTGTTAATGAAATTCCTAGAATTTAATATTGTGCAGTCTCCGCTATCACCTGCTTCATCCAGACTATCTTTATTTTCGTATAAGAGAACTACAGAAGAACTTCAGACTTCGTGTGGTGCTATGTCATGTTGATGTGGTAAGCTACTAGATTGACTCAGTAACTTTTTAACCTTGGTCAGGTTGATGTATGTTATGGTTCTTATGGAATATAATTATATGGCAGTGTCATTTACATATATTATGACTGCTGTAATAATTGTGTCCGACATTATGATAATGGTTTTCAGGAGGATGTAGTCAAGCCTTTGCTTGAAGTCACAAGAACTTGTCTGCTTCATGATTGCACTCTTCTCTGCGCTTGGAGGTAAGCATAAAGCACTTCTTAAAATATATCCTTTTAAAACTCTCTAGGGGAGTTAGATTCTATTTTTCTTGGGATATACTCCGTTTTCATGGTCACACAATGGCACTGATGTTTTGGTGAATGCCTCCTACTCCACTCCCCCAAAATTCTTCTAAATTTGGTTGTTCTGGAGTATCTCTTTTCCTGGGATGATAGAATGCTGCTGTCTTCCTTTATGTAACTATTATATTACTAGTGTGTGTCAACATGACCAATAGTTTTCATTTCACTCAATCCCCATAAATCCACTTCAGCAGCACCTTTGCATGACCTGTTAAGCAAAATTTAGTTCTATATTTGATGTATATTGATCCACATTCAGGCTTATACTAACTTTGATTTATAATTTTCCTGCCATTTCCATTCTGTGTATATCAGCTTGGAAGAATGTGGTCGATATTTAGAAACGATTAAAGTCTATGAGAACAAGCCAGCTGATATCATTCAAGGACATATGGACTCTGATTATTTATCAAGGGTATGTTCCATCTGGGATAATTCTCTCCACAAATTAATAGTGCTTTAATCCATATATATAAAGCAGCCGAGTTAAAAGGCTCTTAATTTGTCCTTAAACAGTATAGTATCTTATGAAAGCATATAATAGTGTGGGCAGATGTTTTTGTACAAAATTTTTACTGAACCGCATATCTGGTTGCAGTTGAATCATGCCCTTACTGCTGTTCGACATGTTAACAAAACTGATGTAGTCACTCTTGGTTCCACATTTGGGGTAGGCAAGATGATCAATTTTGTTATAGATAAGTTTTTCTTGAAGGCGATCTTCTAATGGTTTTATTGCACTTTATAGTCTCTTTCTCATATCATGGATGCTTCTATGGAAGATCTAGCCCGTTGTCCTGGCATTGGGGAGCGTAAGGTACTTTCAAGTCTTGTCAATATTATTCATCATCTTGATCCATAGTAACATTAAATGATTTTCATGCCGTCAGTTGCAATTAGAACAGGCTTTATTCTCCAAGTCTCGAATTTGTTAATCTCAGTTC
Source organism: Chenopodium quinoa (assembly GCF_001683475.1). Lineage (NCBI taxonomy): Eukaryota > Viridiplantae > Streptophyta > Magnoliopsida > Caryophyllales > Amaranthaceae > Chenopodium > Chenopodium quinoa. Next base: position 9,661,937 of record NW_018745024.1, on the reverse strand, counting down.
TTTCAAGTTTCTCCTTAAGTAGAGTTATAGTTTGCACTCAGCAACTTTATCAAAATTCTTCTCCGCTTACGTTTTCTCCTTTCTCTGTGTGTGGTGATGTGCTTTTCTGACATGGAGTCAAAGTCCAAATTTTGAAGACACCATTGACTAACATATCTTGTTGATCAATTAGGTTAAACGTTTGTATGACACCTTTCATGAACCTTTCAAACGTGTGGTGCCAAACCGCTCTGAAGCCCCTGTGCAGAATGATCCAACTCCAACCTCCTTAGAAAGCGAACCACCAGGTGTTGAGAAGAAATCAGAAGACACTAGCAAGCGTCAGAAAAAAGACCCAGAAGTGATCTTACAATCAGCTTTGTCTGCAGCCTTTGCAAACTATTCAGATAAACTTGGAAAGAAAAGCACTGCATCAGATAAGGAAAGTGGTGAGAGCTCAAACATCCAAAAAGAATCGGAAGCTGATTCAGAAATTTGAAGTAAGAATCTTTACATCTGAAATTTCTCTTGGTGATTGAGTCTTGGCATAGACCCCCCGAAAGTTTTGTGGTATCATTACCATCTAGTGTTTTGGTTTTATGAACTGGTTTTTTCTGGACTGATATAATAGTTATGTAACTATATCTGATTTGTAGCTTTAGCTTAGATTATGTTAGTTGATGTAAACGTCAGTTAAGGAAGTAATGCATCTTTACAAATGTAAATGTAGGCTTAGAATGTTATAGTAGGAAATTTCCTCTGCTGATTGGCATATAACAAGCTGCAGCATGCATTTAGAGCACATGACATGGTCCCAATAGTGGCAGTGACATTTAACATGGGTTTTGTATTGCTTTGGGCTATAAATTACGGAGTATACCGAAAGACTCAATTATAAATGTAGCATTGTATGATTAGTTTTTTTCAAATGTATGTTGTATACTCCCTTTGTCTCTAAATAATCATCCTCAATTGGTTCGGGGTCAACATAAATGATTTTGAATGAAATTGGCATAATAATTCACAATTCTTGTACCCTTCAAAGTTTAATTAATATCTTTGTTGTCACACGTCGCCCTTCTTTGGCATCCAGTTCGGGTTTTTAAAGCCAATTATTATGAGAATTAATTATTTTTTTTCAATCATGAGTCGATATGGTTATTTCAAGCTATTTTGACAGAGGTCTATATCAATATAGGTTATCACATCTTTGCTTCTAGCCTCAGCAATATTTACCTTGTCTTCTCTTTTGGTTTTACTCACTTCACTTGTTACTTTCATCTAAATCAGTGGTGTTCAGCAGATCAGCATATTGTTTTGATGGCGAAATATCACCCGGCATTTTGTCATTTTCATGTTTGGTTTTGCGCATAGAATTTTTTTATTTTTTTTTCTCCACAGTTTCACTTTGCTTTCATATAGATCCTGGGTAGATGTGTTAGTATGTTACATCCAATACCTTAAGGTTTTTCATGAGTGTTTATAACAATCTTGTAATAAAAAATTTCTACAAGGATTATATTTTGAAGACAACTTTTGTAGCATAGCTGAAAACCTGGTGGTTGTCATTGCTGCAATATGATGCTCGTCTTCAATGGACAACAGTTAAGCATTGTTATAATGCTGCGTTACACAAATTACCTTAAACTCGGTGGTAACTTCACCAGAATTTAGCTGTTATTTGCAATTTTGACACAGAATTTACTACTTGTATCTGACTGCTGATGTTCTAACTTTTGCTAAGTACATAGAATTTTTTACAGTTTAATTTGTTATTGAATGATAACTAAAATTCTCCTTCTGATTCATCTGTATGCTAACTTTACAATTGTTTGCGTTCATTGAATTCCTTTGTTTCTCCTTAAAATCGTTTTCTGAGATGAATAACCGTGGTTTATTGTTTGAATCCTTTAGACAAAATAGTAAATGTCTGATTGATTGTACAAGTTACAAAATTTAGCCCGGCATGAAACCTTGTACGTGCTAACTGCCAGGCCTATTTTCTGCTAAAATTTACAGTTGTAGTAATGAACTGATTTATACTTCTTTGTTGTCTATATGTAGGGACTAAAAACATTGTTAGGTTGTATTCATTCAAGATTCTTTTGGTGAAACGATAGGTAAGTTTGAGATCTGACAATTACAATATGATATAAAAGACAAATTTCTCCTGTTAATTGATGAATAAGAGGAAAGGAATATTTTCTTACTTGCCTTTTTTTCATCGCATAAATTTGTAAATTAGGAATGGTTTTGAATTATTTCAAGGTTGATTTTGGTTTACTCGGTTGGGTCATATTTGTGTGTATTGCCATTTATCTTAATGTGATTATTAGTCACAAATTGAGACGTGTAATCACGGTACAGTTTAAGTTTGGATCAATTAATCAAATACGAATCAGTTTTTTCACTAGTTAATACTTATATGTGTTAGTAATGCACCCCTTGTTTGATAGTGACTTTCATAATTGATAGCTTATTAGCTTGGTATGTGTGTCTTGCGAGCCTGTGTTCCCAGTATTTTTTCCTCGTTACCTGTTTCTTTGTTTTATTGGCATTAGAGGTCCGTGTTACATAAAATAGACGGCCCCTGTTAATATGTGAATTTGACTGTAATCAAATAATAACAGACAACTGATGGGAGAACTCACTCGATTGGTTACCTATTAGTGTTTTCTCTTATTGCAGATCAAACTAAATCAAATTGCTGTGAGAACTGTAAACTCAAACAACTATGTCTATAAGAGCTGGACATATTTTTCTTCGAACTTTCCTTATTCTATACTTAAGCTAAAGCTTACAGAATGATAAACCATTGTAGTATTCATGTACAGCATTAAATTATCAGACTCCACAACTTGTTTTTCTTTTGACTCGGTCTAACTCTCAGGTACATGGATTGGAAGCTATACTGTGAGTCTAATGCTGTTATCTTGAATTATTCCTGGTGTTGAAATGCATGGTCATGCTGCTCTTTGAACTGTGTGCTCCTCTTCATAATATACTCTGCAATGTGAATCTTTCCAATAATCCTGATTTTGGCCGTGTTCATGTATTTGCATGCCAATCTTAATCTTGATCATTGGCTTGTAGGAGAAAAAACGAAGTGCAGAAATCTCCATCAGATTAAAAAGAATGTAAACCAATTTTTCCCTAGAGAAGTCATTTACTATGACAAAGACGGCCTCTGAGACCTTGGACTGACGAAATTAGTGAGATATCTGGATGAACTTGAAGGAGCAGATGAAAGATTTTTCACCAAAGGGATTAAAGACTGCACAACATCCGTCATCAAAGGTCTGTAATCTGGCTCTACTTGTACACAAACAGCAGCAATCGCTGCAATCTGTAGAAAAAACGATGAAGTAGGATCATTTAATTAGCTTTGCTGTCGCATAATCATTATTTTAAGCTAATGAAACATATTCTCTGACCTGAATTATATCCTTTTGGGAGTATTGCCCTTTTAAATTTGGATCAATCATTTCCATTACCTTCTGTCTGTGAGTTAATCTTGGAAGAGCCTAAAATTGAAAGAACTAGTCAGTTTTAATCAGCAAAAATCAAATATAGTCAGTAGTAATCACTTCAGCATCGTTAAAATCAGTTGAGGGTCTAGTTAGTCACTACTAAATACTAACCCAATCGACAAGGACATGTTCTCCTGATGGACGCCTTGTATCTACGGGTACACGTCCTGTAATGAGCTGTAAAAGAACAACCCCGAAGCTGTAAACATCTGATTTTGTGGTCAGCTTCCCTGTTGAAGCGTACCTGTAGAACTAAAATTAATTAGAGAGTGAAACTCCAAGATACCAAGAACAGAAGATCACATGATATGATAAATAAATAGGACTAGTCATTATAAATGTTTAGCATTTAGTGTGTCCTTACTTATTAAGACAACATTCTAATTTCCTTCCTTTTTTATAGGTGAAGATTAGCATATTGTCCTTAGTATGATTCTTTAAGCTTCATAAATGCTATTCAGGATAATGTTAAGCCTTACATGTATACTGTAAGGACCACATTGCATTATTAGAGACTCGTAGTTTTCAGTTATATGGTTAAGAAAGTGATGCATGAGAATACAGCGGGGGGTGAGGGTGAGGAGAAGGAAAAGCACCCACTCTGGAGCCAGGTATCCGGTGGTCCCTAAGACGCGAGTTGAAATCTGACCGTTGATCTTATTAGAACCTGTCTTAGCCAAACCAAAATCAGACACCTTAGCCCTGAAGTTATGGTCCAATAGAATGTTGCTGCATTTGAAGTCCCTGTGGATTATGGAAGGTGTTACATGCTCATGAAGGAACTCGAGGGCACGAGCACAATCAAGGGCGATACGTAGTCGAGTGCCCCAATCCAATGGCTGAGGGTATGTGTGAGGTGAATGTAGGTGCTGCTGTAGGCTGCCGTTGAGCATAAATTCAAAGATTAGGAGCCTGTGATTTTGGTCCGCGCAATAGCCAAGTAGCTCAACTAGGTAAGGGGATTGTAAACGGCTTAGTAGGTCCACCTGCCCATAGAAAAGTTATCTTATTAATTCTCAAACCATGTGAATAGTTGATGAGGCTTCATAAATGCAAATTCATATGGATACAAAATAGGCACATAATCTAGTTATTCTTTACTGAGGTTTACTTAACTTGAGGAGAAAATGACAAAATATAATAGAGCACAAGTCAAACCCCTAAGAAATTCTTTCTCTTTTAAACTAAAATTAGGACTTTATTTATTAGACAAAAATATCTTTAAGTAAAGCTTAAGTCCCTTTACAATAAGATAAGTACTTATCATTAAATTTAATAATCCTGTATAGGTTGTTTTCATTAGATTCTTGCTATTGAAAAAAGAAAACGCTACTACCTATATAGTTCAAGGTTATGAATAAGAAACTTGAGTGGCTAATAATAGATATTTAATAACGCCAATCAACCCGTGTTTTTGTCACTAATATGAGTAATATCTATAGTTGTCCTACATGCTATGTTTGTGAATCCTGTTATTCTTCCTAGGCTGATTAGGGTCATAATGTTACAATTGGTCAATAACTCAATAACACAATTAAATTATACATTCATAAGAAATTTTATTTTAAATCTATTGATTCAATATCAATTTTCTTTATATTTCTCTCACGAGAGTTGTCAACCCTACAAGAATCGATACAATTAGAACATTCTGACATCAGCTAATCTATCATTCTATCCTGCTGTTTGTATTGATAAAGAAAAAAGAACAAAGGAAACATCATATGAAATTATGAATAGATATCTTTAAAATGGAATAAGAAATGAAAGGCCAAAAAAGAATTAAATGAAAGGCAACCTTACCTCTATTCTAAAAGCACGCTCTCCTTGCTTGCCATTGCTGTTCACCATCTTAATTGCTGTTACAGTCCCATCTCCTAGAATTCCTCTGTACACCACCCCATAACCTCCGTGCCCTATCACATTCGCCTCGTTGAAGTTATTTGTTGCCATTTTTAGCTCCTTGTATGTGAATACTTGTACACCTTTTTGTTTGAATTGTGATGATGTACGCCTTGAGCTCGGATTTGACATATACCCATTCTTCACCTCTACTCAGTTATCATAAACCAGTACATCATATCAGATTTTAATTGACGGTCTGACTAGTGAAATCTTAAAGAAAGTAACAATTTATAACACTGAAGAATGAAATTTAATAGAGTAGTGAACATTGTTGTTACCTGGACTGCTTTCAGTAAAACTGATGGCAGTATCAGCAGCAAACTTGCAGCTGTTGTCGCTGTTGCTGTTGCTGTTGCTGTTATAATTGTTACACTTCGATGACCTCCTCTGTCGTCGAAGTAGTATAATAAGAACTACGATGAAGGAAAGGAGAATAAGTATGAAGATAGGTATGACAATCAGGAGAATGGAAGTCAGCGAAAAACTCCCCTGATTACTCTGCTTATCATCATAGTTTCCGGGTGGCGAATGGTGAAACGAGTGTTCACCACCGCGGTAGTTGGCTGCAGCACTGTCAGATGATTCTGCAGAACCAAGAATGGAGGAAGTTTCCATGACAAAAATGGGAAGTACAAAAAACAGAAGATTGGTTAAAAAAGAGATTTTTATTTTTTGCAGAAAATATGATGATTATGGACTGATATCTGCTGGGAAAATTCAGATGTAACTTTCTGTTAAGTAAGCACAGAAAGCAATGTATGAAATATAAAGAAGAGGAGAGAGAAAGTAACAGATTTGGTAAGAAGAGGAATGAGGGGTGTATGTATAGTTGTAGTGTATTGCCTTAGTAGGAGGTCATCCTACAAGTTTAAGGCACATGAATATCTTAAGACTTTTTATCTATCTTCTCGTGAGCATAAAAAGAGGGTTATTTGATTTGATAAAGTTAGGTTTTTTTTTTTTTTTTTTTTTTTTTTTTTTTTTTTTTTGAAACCTAATAAAGTTAGTTTTAGTTTGGCTGTTCTTTTGTTATTTGGCTTTGGAATAGTCTTTGTCTTTGATAAGGAATGGACATATTTTGGTCTAATTCTTTTGCATGCGATTTGTGAAACTGCAAGTAGTGAATGTATCATCTTAATCAAGTTTAGTTCAAGTGAGTCATTTAGTCATTTGTCGAACAATTTGTTACAATGTACGGAATACAATAACTCTTAACTCAAGAAAATAATACCCTTAAAATTCTCTCCATGTCACAATTAATTGGTAAAGTTAAAAATTTTAAAAAAAAAAATTTAAAAAAAAGTTTATAATTTGTGTTAGGTTTGACCTTAAGCATTTGCCATGATAGATAAAAAAAAAAAAAAAAAAAATTGACATATTTAATGGTAAACAACTAACCAATGCATGTGAACGCCCACATTATGCCTTAATTTTTCACATTCTTCAAATCTATCTTCATAGTTGAAACTCTTGAAAGCATATGAATTTTCCTTACTTAGTTAAATTGTGTTAATTAGGTTTTCAAAATCATCGTATTACAGTATTTGGTTGTTAAATCTTCAACTTAATTTTGTGATGGAGTGTCACTGGACCAGTCGTTGGAAGGGACCATGAAAAAGAGATCCATTGAGCAACTAATACCATTAAATACACCTATAAAAAGAATATAATCATGTAGTAGTATTGTAAAGTTACCCATTATTCTAAATTCATACTTTAACCAAACATCAAATAATAAAGCATAAAATTTCATACTAAATCGGATATGAAATGTAAAACTTTATTAAAATTCACAACTTATTCTAACATAATCGAAATATTTTCTCAAAAAATTATTATTAGAAGCATTAATTTAACTAAAAAAAACTCTATAGGTAATATTAATGTTGATCTTATTGTAGGAGAAAGTAAGCTCAGCCTTAGTACCACCTTGAAGTTGCCTATGTTGAACATAATCATCGGCCACATATATGTCATATAAGTCAGAGGATCTTGAGTCTTGAGACTGTAACACCATATATGTTACATAACCTGTTTCTGTGTCATTCACTTGTATATCTGTTGCTCCACGTTCCCTAAGTTCATCCCTCTTCTCCTTGGTCAAATTGTCCATGAAACAATCTTTTGGAAATGAAAACCTTTTTTTCGACCCGTCGTATGTTGCTTCATATGTACGACTCATGATGATTAATCGGGGCTAAATCTTAAGTGTGTACGAGTATTGTTTATGTGAGAGTTAAGGTTGTATCCGTCTATGTTTCAATTTTAAAAAGAATTCAACTCTATTTATATGACCAGCGTGCTCAACTTCATATTACGATTTATTTACATAAATAACATAATTTTATTTATGTATAGATTACAATATATGGTTAAAATATGAGGGTATATTCTGAACATGACAAATTTGAAAGAATGTAAGAACTAAGAAGGATGTACTTTAAAAATTAGCTAAGGTAATCAAATATTTCTTTTAATTGTGGCGACAATTATAGCATAAAATTTTCTAAGGCACATACAATCTTAATTGCCATTATTATTTATTTGTATAGAATGATTTTATACTAAAGCTTGCCATTTATTATTTAATATTATTACTAGCTTGTTAGTACTTACTTTCCGTTATTATCACTCTTTCTCATTTAAAGAAATTCGTGACCTTAAATTTTGCAAATGAAGAAAGGAATTTTTTTTGAAGACATGGAATTTTTGTTAACCAATAAGGTAATAATGCTTTTTTTTTTTTTTTTTTTTTTGGTTTTTTCTAAGCTATGCCCCCAATTTCTTCGATTTCTAAGATGTACTCATGCTTTTTTTAAGTTATAAGTTGTGTCCTCCACCTCACGATATTTTATCAATAATACTCTTCAACATTTATATCCGTTAATGAAAGTTAAGTTATTTTATCAATAATGGTATCTGGCGTTATTAATTTGACACGTGTCCCATTCTAATTGGTTTAACACTTTAAAAAAATTTAAAAATCAGAAAATAAAATAATAAAAAAAGGTTACTGTTAACGTTAAAAGTTATTGTTAATAAAAATTAGTGAGGTTGAGGGCGCAACTTAGACGTTTGAAAAAGCATGGGCATAGCTTAAAAACCGAAGAAGTTTGGGTGCATAGGTTAGAAAACCCCTTTTTTTTAATAAAAGTTTTTTTTTTGGGTGTGAAGAAAGGGTGGAAAAACTCAACTAAAGACAAAAGTGTGTTATATTTAGTATTACATAAATATAGAGTACGGGCTTGTTCACATTTACTGAACTGAACTGAACTGATTGGAGCTGAACTAAATTGAACTGAACTGATTGGAACTAAACTGAGCTGAACTGAAATGAACTGAACTGAAATTAAGTAAATGTTAACAGGCCCTACGTATGGACCTTGAAATATTGATCCAAACTCGATGGCCCGACTCTAAATTGACCCAAAATCCAAAATTGACCTGATCCGATTCATATCCGACCCAAAAATGGTGTTGACTTGATCTTGACCCGACACCCAAACTGACCTGATCCGAAGTATTTGAGTATAACAAACCCGATACCCGAAATTGTTCCGAACAGACCCAATACCTCAAATGTCACAAACTAAAATTACCTTATACGTAGTAATTGAAATATCTATTGCCAAAACTAACCCAAATTGTTCATCTTCAATCGTAGCCAAGCTCATAAACCGAATTGATAGTTCTAATTATAACAATAATAAAATATAAAATTATTGACTTGAGCTTAACCCACAATTGGAACAACTCGAACATCACCCGACCTGATTTTAACCTGATACGAATATGACCCGAACATATATACTTGACCTGAAAATTGTTTGACTCGAACATATTCGACCCGAAATTGACTCAACCCAATACCTGACCCAAGTCATACACAAAACTCGAAATGACACGACTCATACTCGACCCGAATGTCAACTGACCCGAAATGACTTGATCCAAACGACCCATTTGCCAAGTCTACATAGATTTGATAAATTCATAATTTTCTTTGTTAAATATTTATGCAAATATTTTTGAATTAAAAATCTAATAAAGAAAAAAAATCAACTAAATTTAATCTTGCCATTAATATTTAGTTATAGTATATTAATTAAACCGCGTGTATTATAGGCTTGTTCTAATTTACTGAAGTGAGCTGAACTAAATATTTTATGTAAGAAGGAAATTAAAAACTGAACTGAGCGATGAATTTTATCAATTTAACATATGGATAAAACGATGATGATATTCACATTATCAAGGCTCAAAAAAGGTAGTGTTGAGACTGTTGATGGTTACCAACTTCCCTTGTGGACTAATGGTAAGAGAATGAAACCTCTGAAGTCTAGGTCCAGGGTTCAAGCATTGATAACCACCTCTCTTTCTCTCTTCTCTCTAAAAAGGGTGTTGACGGTTGTTCCATAGGAATTCAAGACGGAGAAGGAACAAGGAAGGATATTTCTTCTCATTAATGAGAAATGCTATTCATCAATACATATAATGATGGCATAGTGAAAGTATATGGGATCTTATACAGATAGTTATTAGACATACCAAGTTTGTTTGGTGTAGTTGGTTAGGAATTAATCTTATAGCCTTAGGGTCACAAGACGAATTCTTTCGGCTGCAGTACTTGTTTTATGTAGTGAATGAGGAACTAAGGGTTCCTTATTGTGGCCTTATCCTTCCCCGCAACTTGCAAATGTCTTATCGCAAATATTAAATTTAAAACAGTTGAGGTCTAATCGAGTTCTTTCTCCTTACCTTGAAAAAATGTACATGTATGGAGGTACCTACTCCCAAACCTAGACAATCACCGAAATATATCCATACGAGCACATTGTCTTGTATTGTTCGTAAATCGTAAGTATATATTAAGGACTTGTTCTGATACGATTATTTTCAGTTCAGTTTAGCTCTAATAAGTTCAGCTCAGCTCAGCTCAGTTAAGCTCCTAATTTCCTTTTCTCATAAAATATTCAGTTCAACTCTAATAAGTTCAGTTTAGTTCAGTTCAACTCTAATAAGTTCAATTCAGTTCAATCAATCAGAACAGACCCTAAGTATATACATAGTACACATCTTCACAGCCCATCTTCACACAATAGTAAAGGTACTTCAAATTACATGGCTCTATAAAAGAGGGAAAGGGTTATTGCACTAGTGAGAAAGCATAGTGGAGTGTTTGTAAAACTTGATATATACTACAAGTAGTATAAAACAAAAATTGTTTTCAAATTTTGAGAGCATAATCAATACAGAGAGAATTGTAGAAATGCCATGAAACATTTACAACTGGGTCCGCAACTACTGTTAGCATAGATATCTCATTAAATTAAGTGTGACAAATTTAGAGTGGAATTTATCAGGTGCTTCCAACCTGGAATTGTTGCAAGACATTTGGTGTTACTTAGGAACAAAGCATGATTGTATTAAGCTTATAACCTTGAACAATTCTCCTTGAGAACAATAAATTTTTTTTAAAAAAAAATTATAAAATAAAAATTAAAAAAAAAATAGGGGGGAGGGGGGACTTAACACCCTAAAATATAGCTTAATAGTTGGTGGTGTCAAAGTTCAGGATGTTAGGTACACCTAAGGTATATATATTGTGGCCAATTTTGCAAAAAATGCACTCGTAATGCAAAACAAAAATTGGGCTTCAAAAATCAAAATTAAACATAGTTTTTTTTTTTTCAAAAACATGTGTTTACTAGTAGAATGATGGAAGATTCCTAGAGTACTCTCAAGAACAAAGAAAAATCAAAGAAAGTACTCGAACCATAATTTATGATGAATACAAATAAATCCAAGCATAAACGTACGTGGGACAGTTAAATAAGATGCTTTAAATTTAAGTCTAGTGATACCTTTGCAACCCAAATCTTGTGGCCAAGCATTGCTGTAGCCTTGGTGCCTGATTTTGTCTCTTCCAAATATAACCCTTATCTACCATATCTCAGATGGCGACGGCGTAAGCTAAAAAACACGGTGCATGTGATACCAAACTCGCTAACATCCATCAATATTGGCGCATTAGTATGCTTAAATCACTGAAGAACAGCAGGCTAAACTCTCATTTCCACAAAATATAAGGCAACAAGTATCTTACTTATCAATCTTTCAACTTACATGTGATACTCATATGTTGGCTAAACGACATCCGATAGTGTTTTGATCATATATTTTGAAGATTTGAAATAATAGTTTAGCGACTTATTATAAGAAAAAAAGTTTATCCTTGTATGTACGTACTCGTATTTGCTTGGCTAAGATTATCTCTATCGTGATAATTCATCCCCATCCTAGTCCCTCCCCTGTCTGAACCTAAACGACATTGGTACTGTATGGATGACGATTCCTGCCTTCTTCCTATGGAATGATCTGCCAAAGCAATAGGTTTACCTTGCAGAGGATCTCAGGGGTCAACAACCTTGGCTGAAAGGAAGCTCCTAGTTTAGTCAGTTATGAACAACACTCAATAAGCCTGATATCTGTTTACTGTGGCAGTCAAAAACTACCCAATAAAAAAAATTTAGAAAAAAAAATGCATTAATAGATCACAACATCATGTTACTACAAGATGTTATAATGTTAGTAGCCTAAAGCTGAGATCATAGAAAGGTCTAGGATAGGCCATCACCAAAATATTCCAGAGATCAGGTCGGACCACAATTATCGACTGGAAAATTCAGCCCAACCCAACAGTGATCATGCTTGGTCAAGTAGGCCAACAGCATAAATGGCTTACTAATATAGCAATTAAGGCCAGGCAAAACTCCAAAAAAAAGTCCAAAACAAAATGAACTGGACCACAGTTCAGGGTAAAAAATTTCTGCAAAACCGGACTTAATGAAGTTTTGGTCATACGGTCATCCAACTAATCAAACACTTAAATAGAGCAGCTAATCTTTTCCATTTCAAAGAAATATTTATCACTCCAACTGTGATAACTGACTAAATAGCATCGTAAGTATGAGAAGAAGGCGGCACACAAGTACTGTTAATAGAATTTAAAATAAAATATCAGTCTGAATTAGCACAGATGAATTTAAAATAGCTAAAGGATCAAGTAGTGTGTTTTGGTTTATCTACTGGGAAACCTAAAAACTTGTTTATAAGTGTAGCAACCGGTTTAGCATCACCAGCAGGATATGGAAGAAGAGAATCTAGATTCATACTAGCAATAGTCTGATAAAGGGTTTGAGGGTGCGCACAGAACAAGTGTTTCCTCTCTGCTAATTCTTCTGCCAGTTCTTCTTGATGATTATCCATCAAGTCCTCATTCACCACAACAATTAAAGGCTTACGCTGTCGTAATGTCTCAAAAATGCTGCCTGATCCTGTAAGACAACCAGCAATATCTGTATCAGCTTGGATTAATTTAATTATCTCCTAGTAGATCATGCTATGGTGAACAAACATATATCAACTCAGTTGCTTTTGTTAACTTGATAGCGATAATAGGTTAGGTGTCTTTCACTTACAGAAATTAATCTCATTCTCAAAGTAATTCAACAATCAATCTCTTTACAAGTTTAGACCAGCTAGATGCAATGTGGCATATATCTAAGTTCACACAGCATGCTAATTACTCTAGTAACAAGTTCAATCAGCAGAACAAGCAACTAATTTTGAAGTGAAGATACCGTGGCCACAGAAAGGTTCAAAGTAAGTAGTGTGAAAAATTGAAGTAAAACCTGATTTAGCAGGCACATTATTCATAATTCAGTCATCATAAGATAAACAGAAATTGAAGAATACTGTTCGAATAAAGAAGGCACCATCAGCCCTTTAGGATCTGTGAAAGGCTTAAAGCTATACATGTCAATAGCTGAGATGACCTAAAAACACAATCCAATACAATCCAAAATATTAGGCTTTCGACAACATTTGTTTCACCGGTTACCGAAAGGACCTGCTAAATTCAGCTTAAAAGGGACTTAAACAAATGGTGAGCTGAGATCAACACAACCGGAACCTGAAATTACTCAAGCTGAAACTAATCTAACCAACACATCAGACAAGTCCGGCTGCAGCCACTAGTAGACACTAGAAAGTCCCCTAAAGTATAAGTAAAGCAAACCAAAAATCTAGATATCAGGAATTTCATACTCTACTTCTGGCCAAGAATATTATGAATATCAGAGAAAAAACAATTTACAACCCAAATTTAAAAAACAAACAAATGTATAAATACCTGCATGACTTATGACAAGAGAAGCTGCTGACAGGCTCTCTGCAATGCTAGACGAAAACGTGAAGTATTCAACAGCTAGGGACCCATCGTCACCAGTTGACTACATGTGAATCAGAGAAAAACAAAAAGTCAGACCCTACATCAAGTAAAGAGTTCAAGCAGCAGTCTGAATAATGCCATTGAAACTTTGATAATCAACTTAAAATACAATTTAGCAATGCCCTAATGCAGACCGGACCTATCCCCAAAACAAGACTCTCTCTTTATTGTTGTCAACATAAATTCTCAGATATATTATGATTACATTTAGTTGTGCATCCATATCTATGATAAAAAGCCTAACATACAATGGCAAAACCCCAGTATGGAGTCAAATATGATGTGCAACAAGCAATTACTTTATTTCATAAATTAGATGTAAAGCACTTCTAAAACATCACACACAAGTTCGAGTGGCAACAAGGCAAAATTTCAAAATACCCTGGCAGGGATGTAAGAACCACGACCGATTTGAATCAGGAGGTGAGTATACCCTTTTGCATATAATTCTTGCTTGACTTCAGGAGTGTCCACTGCTTTGATAAGAGCATCAAATAGAGTAGTTCCCACGGTGACAAAAACTGTTCTCTTAGGAATCTTACTGCTATCGGCACTTTCCATTTGCACACGTATACACTTCCAAACTCCACAGCTGTTCACATACAGGTTCACTCATTAAACTTAAGAACAAAAAAAGATGTATATGAGGCTATATAGCTCAAGAACCTCATATGCAGCATTAAGAAGACTAAGTTTTAGATACAATGACAGATCCAGGGATTGACCCATGTGAGTTTGGACCTTGGAGTAGACCTGGTTATTGTGCGGGTCAGTGCAGGTCAGTACAGGGCCAATTTGGGTCAGGGTCGGGTCAGAGCGATGTGCAAAAGCAACATGGGTCATTAATGGGACTTTACATTTTGATATTGTGATTACTCATAACAATAATTATGAGTATATTCTCTCAATTCATATAATTATATTAATATTATTTCTTTTTTTAAAGGTAGGAAATGTTGAAATTGTTATGGACAATTGAGAAAGATGAAGGTTTGTCAATGGAGGAAGTCAGAGAAAAAGGTTACACCAAAATATGTAATGCTCAAAGGTCTACCAATTCCATTTAATCGTAATAAATACTTCATAACAAAATTCAACAAATGAAAACTATAGGCTTATATCGATAACTGACAACTAATCAAGATAATGAAACAACAAAATTGGACCCGAAATTCAAATAGATGAGAACAAAATCAAATTGGTGAGCTCGAATATATATGAAATCAATCAAACAAATCAGTTAACTCGAAAATCATACCCCTAGATTGAACTACAAAATGAATAAAAACAGAAAATTTCGATCAAAAATTGAGCTAAAATAATGAAATTCAAACGATTGTCTTACAGCTTATCAATATGAATTCAAATCTAGGGTCCGAAAAATTACAAATTTGGCGATCATGAAACTAGTAGAACAGAAATTAAGCTTGGATAATTAACAGGCTTTAATAAGTGAAGTATTAATAAGAAAAATTCTAGAAAATAGCACATATAAAAAGATAATATGAGTAGATTTGTGATATTGGTTTACCTGGAATGCTGAATAGAATCAAGCAGCCATTGTACGGCGGTCTACGGTTGTTTCAGCGGCGTCGATTCACCGATTTGACGGTGGTCAATACTAAGGCAGAAAAAAGGAATGAAAAAATGAAGATGTTTGATCATTACCGGGGCCGAGCCCTTGAACCAAGGATTCGGGCCGGGCCCAAGTGTGTTGTGGGCCAAAATAAAACCTACTACTATTTTAGGTTTGGTCTAAGTGGGCCCAAAGCCTGACATTTTTTTTGGGTCATGCTGCATGCTTTGATGCTTTCGATTTTGTTTAGCTTAATTTAACTTCAGCTCAGCTCAGTTCAGTTACTAATTTTTTTTTTTACTCATAAACAATTCATCTCAAGCTTTCAGCTCCATTCAATTCAGTAATTCAATTCAATAGTTTTCAATAAATCGGAACAGGCCCTTGTTCTCTTTACCTGAAATAAGGTACACGTAACCTACACTGATTTTAATACAATCTTGTTTAGACTAACATGAATTTTTCTTATATAATCTATCGCAAGAAATGGGAGAAATGAAAACGAAAAGGTATTCGATTTTCGAGAGGACCTTACTTTCTGGCTGGATTGAGTAGGTTAACAACCTAATAATCTAATATGAGTAAATTTTTACCACATTTTTACTCTAATCTATAGGATAAAATACATTATCAAATTATTTTAATTTTACTAGACTTGTTTAATAAAATGTATTTTCCGTATATGTAATTTTACTTGTGATTAATATTGATCTAACACAATAGCATAACATGCCCTAGATGCAAACACACTTAAATTATATGATTTGTTTGTAGGATTAATATTTTATATGCATACATATTTTTATTTGCGTACTTTAAACCATGAAAGCGTAGTTTCACATGGCAAAAGGGGAAATATTACCAAAAAGAAATAGGATGAATATAACATTTCACAATCCACTCATCCATCCATAACATCATCATTAATCGACAATCTAACAGCAAAAACTGAAAAAAGAAAAAATGTGAAAGACAAATAATCTTTACACCTAAAGTTCTTTTAGTGTAAATATTTTTCCTCCAATTAACCCT
The DNA here is from genome assembly GCF_001683475.1 of Chenopodium quinoa. Lineage (NCBI taxonomy): Eukaryota > Viridiplantae > Streptophyta > Magnoliopsida > Caryophyllales > Amaranthaceae > Chenopodium > Chenopodium quinoa. Next base: position 9,645,622 of record NW_018745024.1, on the reverse strand, counting down.
TTTTATCCTTTTCATATGGTTTGAAATCCAAAAATAAGATTTTATGAGAAAATGTGAAAGCAAAAGGAGCAAAAAAAGAGAAATTATGTGGTATAATGAAGTGAATGTTAATAACAAAGGCATGAAAAGCAACCTTGGGATCTCCAAAAGTTTTGCATTTGATAATGATCTATTGAAAGAATTGAAGGAAGCTAGCCAACACAAACACTATCATAGTTCATAAGTTCAGTTTTGTTAACTAGTGAAGTAGTAGTGTAATTGAATAGTGAGTGGTAGTCCAATTTTTTGAGTCAAAAAGGTTGATAAAAGAGAAAGTTAAAGGAATTCTTCGATCAGAATTCTTCTTATTCTTCTTGACAAGGTCCTTTTCTTTGTTTTAGCAGTGTCATGGTTTAAACCTTCATCTTGTGTTATGTGCAAATTGTTCTAGGCTTTATTTACGAGACTTTGACGCGTCAATGAATCAAATGGGCAACCTATGTCTAATATGTATGCGTAAGTTTGGCCTAGTGGTAACTGGTAAGGATTGTACCTTTTAATTTTGAGGTTAAGGGTTCAATCCCTACTAGCGATACTTTAAGAATTGAGAGTGGGGATTCCTTACCCTGTCTAGTGGTTACTAGTAAGGATTCTACCTTTCAACTTTGAGGTTAAGGGTTCAATCCCCACTAGCGATACTTGGAGGGTGGGGATATCTTATCCTTCTCTTTCACTCTTAATGTGTCTAACTAGCGAATATCGGACTAAAAAAGCTTGTGAGGGTTAAGATACAATTTAAGGTCCTTCTCCTTACTTCAAAAAAAAAAAAAAGGAATACAAAATACGGAGTACTAAATATACGATACCTAGTTCGAGAATAATTTCATAATACGTTGTAATTTAGATTTAACTAGTGTTGCAAGGAAGATTTTGATGAAAATAAAAATGGGTTAGTCAAATTGATGCACTCGAGTACAATAGAAATTGGTCAATCAAATTGATGTACTCTAGAGGGAGTAATACAGTAATAAAGATCACAAAAGTATTCCTACACCATATAATTTACCGCAATGTACAATCGCCTCTACCCAAAAGGAAGGCGAATGAATAAGTGGAGGTAATTTTTCATTAATGAATCATTTGTTAGGTGGGTGTTATTATGGCACATGCCCTGAAATTTTGTATTCTAGCATCCAATTTGTTGGTTTTTTTTTCCTTGTTTTCAGCTTAGAATGGTGTCTTTGGTACAATATTAATTAGTTGTGTGATTTTGGAATTTATCAAAAAAAAAAAAAATCAAGTCAAAACTGAAAAGGATTTGGCATATTGGGAGAGGACGTATACAAAATGAGTTGGTGTAAAAGCAGCGTCAGTTTTATGATTATTGTTCACAATTTTGAGACTCCAAAAATTGGTGCATGTCTTTGATTGTTTTCCATGAATGACGAACCTACTCACTGGTTACTCATTTATCACACATCTTCTCGTCTTAAATGACATTGCTCATTTATATGACGATGCATGCGCATGTAAATCCACCCATTTATTACCCTATCTAGTATCTACTACAGGGACACAGGGTACACGAGTTAAGGAATTGATTGTAAACTCCGATCTATATAACTTCAGGCTTGTCTAGTTCACCTTATTTTTTTTTCTTATTTGAACTTATCTGATCTGGTCTAATCTGATTTGGTTTGACCAAAAAATTTAGAGACAATATTGAGTTAATGAGATTAATTCAGTTGAGTCGCTTATTGTCCCTCAAGTAGTTGTCAATTACGAGTCTAGGCTGCACCCATTACGGGAGAGTGCAAGTCGACCACTTTACAAAACAAAGGAGATTCTACATTTATACCTCAAAACCATATGGCAATGAACCCCTTAGTATTATAAAGTGGCGTTAACTCTTGAATTCTTTCAATGTGGGATTCTTACAACTACACTCCCCTTTAGTCTTTTTAGTGTGGGACAAGAGACGCTCACATGTGGGTTGTTCATAGACTCAACAGTAGTGCTTATTTTGAGTTGAAGCGATCAAGATATACTTATTCCTAAAATAATATTTTTTATTTCCTCTGTCTTTAAAAATTATTCATATTTAATAATCTCAAAAATTCAAAATGGAAAGAACATTGTAGGCTATATTCTTTTGAGTTATTGAGGTTTGCTCTACTCTACTCTACTAAAATATGCTCTATTCTACCAAATATTTTTAATTTATTATGTTATACTGACGTCTGCTCTGTTTTGCTCAAAAGCTCAAAATAATTTTTTTTGAAATAACAAGAACTTAACATTGTAATTATTTTCTTTCCTATCTCAAATATGAAATTTTTGATATCATTGTTTGGTCAAATAAGATCTAAATGCGCTAATCCCAATAAACAATCTCCACATAAAGTTGTTGATATCTTTCAATTTTCTAGTGTAAATGGGGATGTGATTATGTAGTAATTTACACTTAGGACGTAGGACCATACTTTTGTTTTTTGGAGTGGGGTTGTTTGTGTTTGCATAGAGCAGGAGCAGGACCACTTCATTAACTGTACTTAATTATTTAATTAATTAATTACTGGTGCTAATAACGAAGTCTATAGTAATCTAAAAATAAACGGGGGTTGTGTCAAATTCTGTGCAAATTCGGAACATTAAATTTGTCCGTTTCAATTGTAAATGTATTTCCCTCTTTTCCGTGAAGTTGTGTTTGTAGTTTGTACTACCGTTGTTTTCTCTAGTCTATCCTTTTGGAAAATTATTGTCTTTATTAGTTTTTGTTAAGTCATTAGTGTATAACTTTAGTTACACTTGAATTAATTTTTGAAACAAGACACTTGAATTGCTAGGTGTTTTTTGAACAAGACATTTGAATTATTGATATACGTATAAATTAATTAATATCCCACCATATGTAAACTTTTACACCCAAAAAAATTGCTATATTAATTGGTTAGATTTTAAGGATGATGCTTAGGATATGAGATCAAATTTCATATGTATTACGGAGTATTTGTTCTTTCTAGCTCTTTTTACGTTAAAAGAAAAAGATATTGATACTACTTTGTACGGAGTACTAAAACATTTTAGTTGAATAAATGAGTATGACTTAAGGCTTCGATATAGATAGAGTTGAAAGATTATAAGTTAAGTCGAATTTCACATGAAAAGCCTATTTAAATGTACAGATTACTTTTCATACATTAAGCTTCATTTTTTTAAAAGCAAAACAAGCAAGGCATTTCCGCATCTCATTAAATTAAATCAAGTTCAAGCTTCTTAAAAAGAAGAGATTATAGCTATTAAGGTTCTGTTCTCTTTAGCTTATTTTCAATTCACTTTACTTCAGCTTCAATTAGTTCAATCCACTTCCTAATTTTATTCTCTCATAAAATATTCAGTTCAATTTAGTTCAGCTCCAATCTGTTCAGTTCACATTTACTGAATTAAGTTGAAATACATATTTTATGAGAGAAGGAAATTAGGAGTTTAAATGAATTGATTAGAGGTTAACTAAATTGAACTGATCGGAGCTGAGTTGAACTCTGAATTGAACTGATTGGAACTGAGCTGAACTGAACTGAACTGATTGGAGCTAAACTGAACTGAACTAACCTAAACTGAAATTAAGTGGAATTTTTAGAAATGAAAGGAATCTATAGATGTTATTTTTTCCTCCAATTTCCAATAAAACTACTTTTCAAAGTGAAAGAAACACTCGAGTACACAACTACACACGATTGGCTAGTAACTTGTTTATTTTCCCTCAAAATAAATGTAGTACGTCATTTTTCATTTTTATATCATGAACATATGGATGTCTCAAAAACCATGAGGTCCATGACCAATTGTACCATACGTCCATACAACCAAAGTTAAGGAATAAAAATGGTTAAATGGTACATTACTCATATTTTTTTTTTAGTCATAAATCTGAAAGATTCTTTTGTTTGAAGTCAACTAAAATTCTTACTTACTTTTATCAAATAAAACTTACAATAATATTATGAGAATTCCAATATATTTGCATGTTAGATATATCAAGAATCAGCCAGCAGCTGTTAAAAGAAAATTGACATCTAGTGATATTCGTTTGAAGGGTTTGATGATCGAGCTTCCCCAAGTGACTACGTTTGACTTCCAGTGAAATTCGTTACTGGTCAATACTCCATATTATTTACTAGAATTAAAGATGTCAGATTATTGTAATATTCTACTTGTTTCCTGACAATTTATCTTAATTAAGTACAATCTTTCCATAAGTAACTGACATTTTTTTTAAGAGGGTTTGTAAAAAAAAAAAAAAATATTATTATTATTTTAATCATGCATAAATGGAGGATATAATACAACTATACAAGTATATAATGGAGGATATTATACAATTATACATATACAAGGAATACCACTATACAAGTATATTGTTTGTTGCATTCGAAATTTGTGACTCATAAAATCAAACGGGATGAGCTACATAAAATTAAATTGATAGCTAAAGTTATTACTAAGGGTCTGTTCTCATTGACTGAACTCAGCTGAAGTGAAGTGAAGTGAAGTGAACTGAACTGAACTGAATTGAACTGAACTGATCGAGCTGAGCTGAGCTGAACTGAACTGAACTGAAATGAACTGAACTGAAATGAACTGAACTGAAATGAATATTTTATAAGAGAAGAAAATTAGGAGCTGAACTAAACTGAACTGAACTGAATTTCAACGTAAGAGAATAGGCCCTAATACTCTACAAAATAATGTGCTACTTTTTTATTCAGATATAATACTTATCATTATTGATAGTGTAATTTGAATGAGCAACACCAACTAAAATTAATCCGAACACCCGCGTAAAATGAATATTATTGACATTATTATTTTCTAATCTTAGCTGATAGTGTGAGACTTTTAATTAGTTAAAGCATCAAACAATCACACATAAATATATAATTAACACTCTTGACGGTGGAATAGTTAAGGATCATGTGGATTTCAAGGGAAGCGGTGTTTTGATATGTTTAGAATATACTGTATTAATTGAGTTTTTTTATTTTATTTTTTAATTTAATTAATTACTTTTGTGAAGTTATCGTATATAGTGATGTACTTTGTATAGATATGCGTAAGGAATGGGTGACAAAGTATAGAAACGAGACTGAAAAGATCTTGCAAGATCACTAATTAATTATGAAATATGTTAAGTCTACAAACTAAACATTAACCTTAACATGGTACTCTAATATTATAAAATTCCAAACTATTAAAGGCTCCCCAAAATTTTCACATGATGTGATGATTAAAAAGTCCTATTTATATTTTATTCAAGTTTACAAAAGTAATTATTTAGTTTATTAAAATTGCAAATTTAAATCAAGGTTGGTTATAACATGTTTGAATAAGAGGATTCAGATTAGGTATAGTTTTTTGACATAATACGTTCATAAACCTTTTTTAGTGGCTAAATGCTCATAGCTTAAGCAGTCTCAAAACAAGCATATGTGAGAAGTGCTTCACATAATTAAGCTAGAGACAAAGAAAATTAAGAGTACTACACAAAATATTCTGTAATACGGAGTATATCACTTGTAGTTGAGGACGCTTTTAAAATGTATTCAAACTTAATATACAAAGGTACGTAGGATATTTTAAATAAATTTAAAAAAAAAAAACCAAAATTGAGTAATTTGATACACCTAGGAAGATTGGTCAAGAACAATGATGAAGACATAACACTCTGTTAACCTCGTGGTCCTCCTCACACGAAGTAATTAATGAGAAGATATTGAGGTTTTTCTTGCTTTCATAAATTTTTGCTAGTAGTTGTGACTATTAAATGTCTTTAATTCTAATAATTTGACATTGTCATTAGTGTGTGTAATTTTGTAAAAGTGAAATGGTCAAAAGCACTTGAAATTGGCCTTCATAAAAACGATACACTTGAAATTGAAGGACTTGTGGCACGAAAGCTGCCCTGAATTGCTAATCTTGATGTGTGGATGAGGGCTCAGTGAGCTACATTAGTCATTGTGAGAGGCTTTGACTAAACTCAGCTGAACTGAACTGAACTGAACTGAACTGAGCTGAGCTGAACTGAATTGAACTGAATTTCAACGTAAGAGAACAGGCCCTTATTGCCTATTGTGAGAAGTTCATGTCTCTTACTGAGTAATCATTATGACTCATAATTTTTTTAATTAACTGGCAATTTAATTTTATTATTAACATTTTTGTCTCTGTCTCTCCGACTTTAAGAAGTCATTTATATATACATAGTAATAATAATTATGTTAATGAGATTCAGAGATGTTAATGAGGCAGGTTTTAATAGAGACTCGCCTCACATTTGCTCCATATAAGTGGGGATAAGTGTTGGTCTATTAAAAGATGATGGAAAGAAGATAGGAATACAATCATTTTCATTAAATTTATTCTTTCTTTTTTCCATAACATTGTAGAAAATAATTAATAGAAAAATATAGAAAAAATCAAAAACTCGTCCGGTCTGGATTTGGATCAATTTTACTAGTCTAGTCCCCGCATAATACACGTTACATCCGTATGTCAGTAGGCTTAAGGGATTATATAATCTTAGGGCATGTTCTCATTGACTGGACTCAGCTAAACTAAACTGAATTGAACTAAACTGAGCTGAGCTGAGCTGAACTAAACTGAACTGAAATGAATATTTTATAAGAGAAGGAAATTAAGAGATGAAATGAACTGAAAATAAACGTATGTGAACAGGCCCTTACCTTTACCTTCAAATCTTCAATTATAGAGTCCCAAATTCACAATTAACTCTTGATCTGATATAGACAGGGAAAAATGGCAATGCATTAGTTGGTGGTGTCATATGGTTATGTGAAACTGTCAAAGGAGAATTGTGTCTCTACTACATTACTGTTTTTTTTTTGGACACGGTTTACCTTTTTCATTAGAGCTAGAGGAAAAACTAAAGTTCGTTTTAGCTACATAATCCTACCGTCCTTAAATATTTGACTATTTGTCAATTGTCACCAATTGGCCGGCATGTAATGATAGATTTAGGAGAAGAGGAATGTTAGAATGTTTAACTTATAGACTTATATTATGTGATTAATTGAGTCGACATTCAGCGTTTGACTAGGTATATTAGCTAACAGATAAGAATATCTTTGACTATCTGCCTAAAGGAGTAAATTAAGGGATTACACAATTAAGGGCATGTTCATTTCAGCTTAATTTCAGTTCAGCTCCTAATTTCTTACTCTCGTAAAATTTTCATTTCATTTCAGTTCGGTTCAACTCAGTTCAGTAAATGTGAATATACCCTAACACAAACATATTCACTAAAAAAAAAACAATTAACACAAACATGCTAACTGAATTTTAAGAGTTACGAAGTAGAGTAAGGGCTTGTTCTAATAGACTGAAATCAGCTGAACTAAACTGAAATGAACATTTTATAAGAGAAAGAAATTAGGAGCTAAACTAAACTGAAAATAAACGTATGAGAAAAGACCCTAAATTCTAATCCAATCTGAAATATATATCTGGTATACAGAGTATATAGGGTTGACTGTTGAGGTCAGGTAACAAGGTAATTTAAATTTTCATTGGAGTACAAGTACAAAGTATACGTCTACATCCAGGGACAGGAAATAGAAATGAGACACAGCATTTGACATTAGAAAGGAGCAAGAAGCCATGAACTCCGTATGTCATTTTGAATTTTTGACTCAAAAAAAAAAAAAAAAAAAAAAAAAAAACCTGTAGTTTCCTAAAAAAAATCTATGAAAAAGTGATGAACCCAAACCTACCATTCTTCCTTCTTTGTAGTTTGTAGCTTTGTACAATACTTCCTCCGTATTACTTCACATTATTTTCATAGTTTCTAAATGTTGATTTTATTTGGAATCTAAATAGGACTATCAATCACAACTCAAGGAAATCTTCTAAATTATTACATATATAAAAAAATATGACAAATGGGAAGTTTTGATTCATCTCAATAATTGCTTTTAAAATACAGACTACGTACAAAGTATCAAACCTCAAACTTTTACAAAATACGAAATATAGTTTTCACAAATATGTACTCCATAACTAAAGATATTAATGATTTATGTTAAATCATGTAAAACCTCAAAGCTTGAATTTCATTGATTACTCTCATCCAAATATATAATACAATATATTCCCTAATTTGATAGAATTAGGAAACTACCTAAAATATATTCACAAGATATTCTAGCCATAAAAATAGGGAATAAAATATATCCTATGATATTATCAAAATATATCCCTCAATACCCCCCCTCAAGTTGGAGCATGAGGATTGTAAATGCCCAACTTGGAAAGAAGATGATCAAACTCAGACTTCCCAAGCGCCTTAGTGAAAATATCTGCAAGTTGCTCCTTAGTGGAAATATAGGAAGGAGCAATTAAGCCCTCTGTAATAGCATCACGAACAATATGACAATCAATCTCAATGTGCTTTGTTCGTTCATGGAAAACTGGATTTCTAGCAATATGTAACGCAGATTGATTATCACAAAACAACTTGATCGCCTTAGGGTGTTGAACACCTAAACTCAAAAGCAAAGCCTTCAACCATTTCAACTCATGTGTGGTTGCAGCCATGCAACGATACTATGCCTCAGAAGAGGAAAAAGAGACCGTGGGTTGCTTATTGGTCTTCCACGAAATAGGAGATTTACCAAGAAAAACTAGCCAACCAGTCAACGAACGACGAGAATAGAATAGCTTTTTGTATTGCTTGTTTATTATTCATCAATAGGTTGAGTATTTATACAAAACCTAAGAACATAAGATAGGAAACAATCTTCCTAAAAGATATACTTAAATAATATCTTAACATATAATAAACCTAAATATATTATTCTCCTAATAAGATCAATACGGAAAATATATCACACATATTTTCCGATATATCATATCTCTAACACCCTCCCGCAATCGTAACGGCAGTAACACGAACGTTGCAATTGGAAATTCATCAAACTGTTCGAAGCCTAGATGCACACTCTTGTGATGTCGCCTTCAAAAAAAAATTATTTAATGATGAGAACGTTCATCTTTTCGAACTCATCTGTCATCAATCAAACAGGAACGTCATTCTTTTCGAACCTGCAAATATAACAATTTTTGGTTTTTCTAGAGCAAAATCAAGCTCCAATCAAATATTGGTTTTTCAGATTAAACCACACTCAAATCTTTTATTGGTTTTTCAGAGTAAACCACACTCAAATCTTGGTTTTTCAAAGTAAACCACACTCAAATCTCTTAATGGTCTTTCAGAGTAAAACCAAACTCAAATTCAAAAGAGCAAAATCATGCTCAAATCAACTCACAAACCTTGTCCACAGCACAAGGAAAACCAAATATATCTTGTCTCACGACACAAGAGAGCCGTATTTTTTTTTTATTGCGTCAAGCATAACGCTGTTTAATGTCTTCATCTCCAAAGATGTGTTATAGTGGAGGAAGTCCACTCACATACTCCCACAAAAAGAAAAAAAAAAACAATTCTCCCAAAAAAAAATTCACATACACATATGATTAATGTGTACCAGCCCAAAAAAATAAAAATTTAAAGAGTATTAATATTGCATAGCGGAAACAAAATTTTGAATCCCACCGGTGGGTTTAATTTTCTAACCCACCGGCAGGGGGTAAATTTTTGTGAGCGGTCCCAAGATTTAACCTGCTCTTGATACCATGTTAAATCGTGTAAAACCTCAAAACTTGAATTTCATTGATTACTCTCATCCAAATATATAATACAATATATTCCCTAATTTGATAGAATTAGGAAACTACCTAAAATATATTCACAAGATATTCTAGCCATAAAAATAGGGAATAAAATATATCCTATGATATTATCAAAATATATCCCTCAATAATTTAAAATATGCTTTATCAATGGCAAACATATCAAATTGAAAATATTACTCCGTGTGCAAAATTTTATACCCCGTATTTTACTAATATACCTCGAGACAAATCTAACACAAAACTTTTGTTTAACCAAAAAAAAAAAAATAGTCGTAAGAATGAAATAAGTACAAAAAAAACCTCTCGTTAAAACCCTGATACCGCTACAAAAGAAGAAAAACGTAGGTAAGCCACTACACCTTGTTTCATGCATTTGGAAAATTATGAAGTAAAATTGCCTTTTTCTGTGCCACTGTCACCCTACCTTCTTTCCTCCCTTCTTTGAATTAGCCGACAACACTACAACGAACATTGAGAGAGAGATATTTTTAAAGTGAGAATGAAAGCCAAAAGACCAATTTTAATGCTCCTTTCTTTTTTCTTTTATTTTATTTTTTGTTTTTCTTTTCGTCGTCTCCTAAATTTACATGATTTTAATGACGATCACACAAATGATGAATGCAATTATAAGTTCAAAAAAGCAACACAAAATTAAATTGTACGAGTACCAACTTAAAGTTAGCTTTGCCCTTCAATGCCCCTACTATCTTTTCTAGCTACTTAAGTGGTTACTAGCACAACCAAACCCCCCCCCCCCCCCCCCCAACCCCTCCTTTTCATGTTGTTTAAGGTTAAATCCAATACTCGTACACTCAATTCAAAATTATACGGAGCAGCAAATTGTATTACAACACGTTCAAATACACTTATACGAGTAATAATTAGATTAGGTGAGGCCAATAGATGTATTCTAAGAAGGATTACAAAATATAATAAGAAGTTTCTTGTGGACAATTTGATACTTGCATCGCATATCAATTCACGGATCCAATGAATGAAGCAAGTCCCTAAAATATGTGGTATGTGGAATAGAGGAGGTATAAGCAGTGGCGGATCTTGACCAAAATTATTAAAGGGGTCGGGATTTGAATCTTTTGCCTCTCGCTTTAAACTAGTCACTATGTTCCAATATTTTTAAGTAATACAAGGTTATTTAAGTTTATTAACTAATCAATTACAATAGTTTACCAGGGGCCAGGCCCCAAATGGCCCCGGTGAAAGGTTCTCCTCTGGGTATAAGGGATTAAACATATACTCGTATATTTAGTGCTTCGTATATTTGAATAAGTATTGGCTTTTTTTCAAGATATATAGGCACCAATAAACTCTTTATACTCCGTATCAAGGAAGTTTATTAAAATATACGGGGTAAAGGTTTTCATATCTAAGAAAAAAAATTAATAGACGATAAATTATTTTTCTAAAAATATATTTATTTGTACAATATAAAAATTAAAATTTTAAAATAAAAACCACAGCTTATTTTGAGAAGCTAAGCTAAAAATCTAAAGCTTCTTTAAGAAGCTACAACAAGAGCTTCTGGAAGAGGCTAGCTAGAGCAAATAGCGGCAAACAAAGAGATGACAATCACCATACCTGGGCACCGTGCCGGGCCGTTCCGCCGCGGGCCGTGCCTGGCGGGCCACGGGCTGGTTCGTGCCGGTCGTGCCGGCGGGCCCAGGATTTCGTGTCGTGCCGTAACAGCCATTTTCACAGGCCAGCCCACGGCACGGCACGGCACGGCCCTCGTGCCTGGCGGGCTCGTGCCGTGTCGGCCACGTGCCGGCCTGCGGGCTGGCAGCGGGCTGGTGCAGTTTTCAAATAATTTTTTTTTTTATTTTTATTTTATGACAACATTATAAATTAATAAGTTTATAATGTATATAAGTTATAAAATTATAATTATAAGTTTTATAAGGTTATAACTTATAAGTTTATAACTTATAAGTTATAAGTTATTAAGTTATGAATTTTATAATTATAAGTTGAATATTTATGTTTTATAATTTGTATATTCAATATTTATATTTATATATTTACTTTATACTATTACTTTAAAATTTAATGTTTATGATTTATTAGTAATTTGTATAATTTTATTTTTTTTAATATGAATTTACAAATTGTAACAAAACGGGGAAAAAAGGTAAATTGGACTTTGGATGTGAATAATGCGTACTTTATATTATTATTACTTGAGTTGAGAAAATTGTACAATGATAACAATGATAAAAATCATACAATGATGGTATTAAACAAAAATTGGAAAATGATAAAATTGATATTTTTAAAATCGTACAACATACAATAATTGTCTATTCTTCTTCTCCTTCTTCGTCTTCGTCTTCGTCTTCGCCTTCGCCTTCAAGGTCATCGGCTAGTTGCATAGATTGGGAACTAGCCGAACCGGAAGCGGAGGTTCCTTCTTCGTTGTCGTTGTGGTCGTAAGAACGGTCTTGTGAGCGATTTTCCGCATCCAACCAATCTTTGAAACACACGCACATTTCTAGTGTTTCGGGTTTTAGACTTGTTCTTCTATCGTCTAAAACCCTTCCGGATGCGCTGAAAGCTCGTTCGGAGGCGACGGAGGAAACTTGGATAGCAAGAATGTCTCGTGCCATTGCCGCCAAAGTTGGATGCTTCGAGCTTTGTTGTTTCCACCATGCAAGGAGGTCGAGGCTGTTTATCTCATCGTCGTCCATGCCTTTGGTGAAGTCGTAACTCAGGTACATCTGCAACTCCGAGACGTCGCTTTGCGTTCTCCTGATTGATGAATCACCTGAAAACCTTGAAATCAAGTTAGTAGCTTGTGAAAATAAATGTTTGGCCTTCTTACTTACGTTTTTGGATGGTTGGGAAGGCCCTGAGCGAGGAACGGTGCCATATTTGGCTTCATAGACTCTATATAAAGCAAAAAATTGATCCTTCACATTAGTCTTATAGTTTTCTACATCATCGTCAAGAAACATGCATTGAAAGTAAATGTCAACTAACATAAATGTGTTTTCATACTTTTGCCTAGGATCTAATATGGAAGCAAAAATATAAATCAAAGGAATCTCACTATAATATTTACGCCACTTTTTTTCCATTGCTGGAAGATACTGATCATAATCACTTTGATGGCGATGATTAGCGAAAAGTTGGGCGAGTAAGCATGCATTAGAAAGAAAGTTTTGAGCACAAGGATTGTAAACAGTAGAAAAACAATACGTCATGTTATATAATAACTGTAAAAATTGCATATATCTTTCACAGTTTTTCCAATCATCATCATACAAAGCATTTTGTGGAAATTTTTGGTTGTAAAATAATGTTAACGGGCCCTTGTACTCAATTCCCTTTGTTAACATGTCATAGGTGGAATTCCACCTAGTTGGGCAATCGGTTCTAATTTTTATTACCCTTATCTTTTGTTGTTTTAGAAAACTCTTCCATTCTTTGTATCTCATGTTAGAGCTATTAATAGACATAATAGCATCTCTGATTTTGCTGTAGTATGGGCCAATTGCCCGAACTCCATCCTGTACACATAAGTTAAGTACATGGCAAACACATCTAGTATGAAGAGCTTCACCGTCTAATAGTACATCGGTTAAGTTTTGTTTGATAAGATTAGTTGTGTATGTCATAGAGGTTGCATTATCAAAAGTCATAGACATCATTTTATCTCGAAGGTTGTATTCGTCTATTGCTTGCATTAAATGGTGAGCAATGTTAATGCCGGTGTATGGGTATTCCAGCATTTTGAAATGTATTATTCTTTTTTGTAACATCCATTGATCATCTACCCAATGGCAAGTCACACATAAATAGTGATATTTATAACCACTATCCCAAGAATCGGCTGTTAAAGATACTCTACAGTTAAGGTTACTCAATTCGGCTTGTAACCGGACTTTGTACTCTAGGAAATTTTTCATTGCGGCGGAACGAACGGTTTTCCTAGAGATTCTTTTATGTTGGGGTTGTAGTGCTTTGTTAATGTAGGTGTTGAATGCGTCACTTTCCGAGAAAAGAAAAGGTTGTTCGGCGTGTACTATCATTTTTCCTAGTTCATCCCTATCCCTCTCATAGTTGTATGTAAAGCCGTATGGATGGAATTGGGAAATTTTGGGCTGGGTTGGATCACTAGCTGGTTTTGCACAAGCTTTCATGTGTCTAGATAAGTGTCCCGTCCCGTTTTTGGTAACTGCCGTGAATACACTATTACATGTTTTACATTTTGCCCATTGTTCACCATCTTTACTTAGGACAAAATAACGCCATACCTCACTCCTTCGGTTTTTCAAAAGTAGCATCTCAGTTTCGGTTAACCATTCATGATGTGTGTGATGGTTAGTAGTGGGACTAGTGGGAGTGGCAGTAGAAGGGGTAGAACCGGAGGGAATTCGGGTACTTTCTTGGCTACCTTGGCTAGAACAATAGTTTTGTTGATCACCGATATAATTAGGTGGAAATTGGTATGGTGGTAGTGGAAATTGGTTTAGTGGTGGTGCTGGAAATCCCGACGTATTATATGGCTCATAGCCCGGGGGGAAGTAAATGGGGTCATTGGTTTGACTCGTAATTTGGGGGCTCGTTGTATTTGGTGGTTCCCTAGAACTACTACTACGGATAAGTCGGCCTTTCCCCCTGGACCTAGATGATGGGTTGTTCGATGCCATAATTAACAATTAATTTTTTAATAAAAAGTGGTTAACTATAATAATAATAATTAATAACAACAATTTTAACAATAAAAATATCAATAATAATAATTAATAACAACAACTATAACAATAACAATAACAACAAAAATAAATAATAACAACAATTGTAACAATAATAATAATTAATAACAACAATTATAACAACAACAATAACAATTAACAACAATAATAATTAAACAAGATTATTCTAATAATAACAATAAAACAATAATAAATTTAAGATTAGTTTAGATCTTACAACCGTGCTTCAACGCTCCACTAATTACGATTACGAACTTTTTAATTTCTTCCGATATTAGGAAAATAATTAGAGAATTTAAGAGAATAATTAGAGAATTTAAGAAAATAAGGATTATTAGAGATTTAGAGAATATAAGAGATAAGAAGAAGAGATTGTGATTTTGTGATTTGGGAATGAAATGGAGGTGAGTATTTATAGAATTTTTGGGGAGCAAATTGGCAAAAAACTAGCCGTTTTTTAGCCGTTTTTTGGCTTATTAAGGAGCTAGAATAAACGGTAACATTACCGTTGGCCCGCGGGCCGGCACGACGGGCCAGCACGGCGGGCCATGGCCGTGCCCGGGAATTCTCAACCCTGTCCGTGGCACGGCCCGTGGCACGGGAGTTGAACTTCGTGCCATGCCGTGCTTGAATTCGGGTCGTGCCGGGCGGCACGCGGGCCAACCCGGCCCGTGCCCAGGTTTAATCACCACCAAATCGTCAAGAAATGAGGGCATGTTCTATTCAACTTAATTTCAATTCAATTCAGTTTAGCTCCAATCAGTTTAGTTCAGTTTATTTTCTTATCTCATAAAATATTCATTTAAGCTCTTTATATTCAGTTTAGTTCAGTTCAATTTCTTCTCTCATGAAATATTCATTTTAACTATATTCAGTTTAGTTAAGCTCCAATCAGTTCAGTTCATTCTAGTTATGTTCAGTTCAGTAAATCAGAACAGACCCTAAATCCAAACGGTAGTAAAGAAGTACTTGAGCTTAATTGTGTTGCCAACAAGTAACGAGTTTGGCTATGGTCTCTTATGGCATGTTTTAGTTTACTTAAGAACTGAACTGTTTAATGTTTATGAGAGAAGAAAATTAAGAACTGAACTGAACCGAGTTGAACTAAAATGAACTGAACTGAAATTAAGCCGAAGAGAACATGCCCTTAAACCTTTTTTCAGTTTTTGAACTTAATTATGTCAAGACTAAGGGCCTGTTTTGTTTAGCCTAATTTTAGTTCAGTTCAGCTTCAATCAGTTATGTACTTCTGTTCAGTTCCTAATTTTCTTCTTTCATAAACAATCCAGCTCAATTCAGATCAGCCCCAATCAGTTCTGTTCAGTTTAGTTGTTTTCATTAAATCATAATAGGCCCTACTTTTGCTTTGATTTATTTAATTTAAACGAATATAACTTAGGGCCTGTTCTAATTGACTGAAATGAACTTATTAGAGCTGAGCTAAACTGAACGGAGTATTTTATAAGAGAAGGAAATTAGGAGCTGAACTGAACTGAACTTATTAAAGCTGAACGGAATTGAAAATAATCGTATCAGATAAAGTTGTTAGTTGTGTTCGAAAATAGGCCAAGGTTGGAAAAATGAATTGAATTGACCTTGAATTGAATGGAATTGAAGATAACCAATTTGATTTTTAAATCGACGCAGTTTAGAAACCAATCTTCAGACCAATTTGATCCAAAATCTCTTAGTCCAGTTGGTCCAAAATCTCTTAAAAACTACTCAAAAGTATTCAAAATCTTTCTGCATCACACTATCTTACTATGACGTGTTATAAACCAAAAAAGACATAATCGTCATATACTCATATTACACTTGACTTAGATCACATATATACAATAATACACCTACATCACTATAGTTACAATCCTCAACATATCTGGACTTAACCCAATTAATCAATTATACTTATTTTGAAAATGTACTTTACTAATTATAACAATAATACAAATATAAACATAAAAAATTTGTTTTAAGTGGAATACCCCAGCTCATTTCTACTAGTCGTACTAGCTAGTAAGCACTGTACCACCATACACTAATCGTACAACAACCAAACTTTAATAATACAACCAAAACTATAACTTAAAAATAAATAAAAATAACAACACTAGAAATAAAACAAAAGATATTTATAATTACGTTGCACCTTCATTCTTCACTTGGCAAAACTGTCCACATCTTACTATTCATTTTCTCTCTCCTCCCTCACTCCCCCTAGCCTAGCCTATCCATCTATCTATACATACAAACCCTTCAAAAACAAACACCTAAAAAAAAAAACATAAAACAAAATAAAATAATTTCACTTGAATTTCATTTTCTCTCTCCTCTTTAAACCGCCTCCCTCTTTTTTAGCTTGTGAGCTGCTCTCTACTCCACTTAGCCACCTCTTCCTTACTTTCTCTCTCCTCTTTTTCTTCTTTCTTTCTTTTAATACCCTTCAATTTCAACAGATCTCTTTCAGTATTCACACTTTCTTACATTATGAACAAGCAAGATTTCTTAAAAACCCAGGTATATATTTCATTCTTCTTTACTTTTATTTTTGTTATTATTATTATTTTTGGCTCAAATAATTTGAACTAATGTGTATTAATTAATGGGTTATTTTGTTTGTTTATTTTGTAGAGTTGTGTTCTTAGAGTGAACATACACTGTGATGGCTGCAAAAGTAAAGTCAAAAAAATCCTCCAGAAAATTGATGGTAATTTTTTATTTTTTATTTTTAATTTCTTAGATCTGAAATTACTGTATTTTTGTTACACTAGTTACATTACCACTCATTTCTTTCTCTGTCAATAGTTATATAGTGTAACCTTGGTTATATTGTACTATATTTGTTGCAAATAATAGTAAACGATGTTGAACATGTTATAACAATGGTCTAATTAAACTTGGGTTATGGTTAATTTTTTTTTTCAGGAGTTTATAAAACAGAAATAAATTCAGAGCAAGGGAAGGTGACGGTAACTGGGAGCGTAGACCCAGAAATATTAATCAAAAAGCTTGAGAAAAATGGCAAGCATGCTGAGTTATGGGGCCCAGCAAAAGGCTCTAACAACAACAATAACAACTTCATGAATCAGTTTATGAATGTTAATAATCAGATGAAGAACTTCAATTTAGACGTGGGTAAAAATGGAAAAGACAATAACAAGAGTCAAAAGGGTGGAGGTGGTGGTGGTAAAGATCAGAACAAAGGTGGACAACAACACCAGCAACAACAACAACCACCTCAGCAACAGCTGCAACATTTGCAGTTTCTTCAGCAACAACTTCAGCAACAGCAGATAAAAGCAGGGCAAGGTGCAAAAATGATGGCTGCTCCGCCGAAGGAGCAGCAGCAGAAGGCGGTGAAGTTTATGGGTCCACCTGAGGATGATTTCGATGACGAGTACGACGATGATGATGAGTTTAGTGATGAATTTGACGATGAGTATGATGAGGATGATTTGGATGATGATGTTTTTGGTGGGGGGCATCACCAGCATCAGGCGGTGAAGAGTGGAGCTGTTATGATGGGTAAGGAAGGAAAAGGCGGTTCGGGTGATAATAAGAAGGGGAAGAATGGAGGTGGTGGAGGTGGAGGTGGAGGTGGAGGTGGGGATAAGAAGGGTAAAGATGGAAAGGGTGGTAAGAAGGAAGGCGGTGGAATGGCTAGTATGATTAAGGGTATGTTAGGGGGTGGTGGTGGTGGAAATAGTGAGAAAAAGAAGGGTAATGATGGAAAGAAAGATGGTAAAAATGGTGGGAATAATAACAAAGGAGGTGGTAAAAATGGTGAGCATGGAAAAAATGGTGGGGGTGGGGGTAAACAAGGTGGAGGGGGTTTGGGTAAAGTGGTAAAACATGTGACATTTGAGAGTAATAATAAAGGTGGGGGTAAAAATGGTGGTGGTGGTGGTGGTGGTGGTGGTGGGGGTAAAAATGGAGGAGGGGGTAAAAAAGGAGGAGGCGGCGGTGGCGGTGGTGGAGGAGAAGGGAATATGATGAGTATGGGGCAAAAGGGTAATTTCCCAATGGCTCAAATGGGAATGGGCCCGGCCGCGGCAGGGTTACCAGCTACTCACATGATGATGAATGGTGGTGGGCCCGCAGGCGGAGGTGGTGGTGGGTATTATCAAGGGATGGGTCCAGGTCAAGGCCCAAGTCCAGCCCAATTCAATTCCCAGCAACAGCAGTATATGGCAATGATGATGAACCAGCAGAGGATGAATGGTGGCGAGGGTTATGGGATGATGGCGCCGCAGGCGGCTCAGCCGATGAATATGATGTATGGACGGCCACCGATGGGGCCGATGGGCTACGCACCTTCAATGGTTCCTCCTCCGGGGTACCATGACCCTTACACTTCCTATTTTAGTGATGAAAATACTGATAGTTGCAGTATTATGTAAATTCTTCTCTGTAATTTTTAATTTTGGTAATTTATTTTGAGGATATGTTTTTAACTAGGTTAGATTAATTAAAAATCTAGTGTGTGGGTTTTAGAGCCTAGTAATTTAGTTTCATGTGGGCTTTTAAATTTTATTTAGGGGTAATTTAGTATGAATGTAGTGCTTTTATTTAGTTCAACTTGAAGAGTTGATAATGATAAGTGTCATTCTCGTGTAAGAAGAATAGGAAATGGAAGTTTTTGTTTATTGGTAATATATGGTACTCCCACTAATCCACTTGAAATCTTTTATTGTGATTTTCATGTTACTTTCATTTTCATGCTAGTTTCTCCATTGTCTTTGTCCAACTTTTGATGTCTTTGTCAATTCATTTCGTGAGATTCATAATTTTGGTGAAGAGTTAAGATCGTGTTTTCATTTGTCTATAATAACATATCATTCCGCCAATTATTTAGAGTTTTCGAGCTCATGAAATGTGAACATGATTGTATTTATTAATGTGACAACTAAATTTGAATAAAGTGCAAAATGATTTGAATAAAGTGCAAAATGATAAGTTTTGCCAAAACCTTTGATTTAATTTTACTACTCCGTAGGTCCGATTATTACAATCCAACTGTGCTTCTAAAGCTGGTCCATCCAAAATAGAGTTTTTGACCCAAAGATGAACTTTAAGTTGACAGGATGAGTTCTCCCAACTGAGTACTGAACACCTGATCAGGTCATGTGTGGTATTGACTTTTAGATTAACTACATTGCTTTTTTGACTAACGGACTGATTTGGGTGAATTTGGCGTGGTTTACCAAATTTTATAAACTAAAGCTGTTTTTTTCGATTTTGTCACAAACTCACAACTAGTTTAATTGTTTAAAAAATTAATTCATTCTTATTATTATAATGTAGGTTTATGGAATTATGGGCATTCATATGGTACACTATTAATGTTTCAAAATTGCCACAACTATTGTGGAGTGTGCTATTTGACACTTGAGTCCCGAAAAAAGTACTAAGGTTTTTTTTTATTATTTTTTCCTTCAAATATCATAGATTATGGCATTATAATTTTTATTTTTTTTTGGGTGTTGCAATATTGGGCCTTTTATTTATTTATTTTTAAATTCGACTTAGGGCCTGTTTGACTGTTCTCTTCAGCTTATTTTCAGTTCGGTTGACTTCAGTTTTTTAATTTTCTCTCATAAAATATTTATTTCAGTTCAGTTCAATAAATCAGAACAAACCCTTATTTGGCTTATTTAGACCCAAAAACTCTTAGATAAACTGGAATATATTTCAGAAAACAAGTTTCGAATCTTTCAACAAGTTAAAATACTATGTTAAAATATTTTTCCCCTACACACAAATTCATTGATATCTAACAACGTTTTTATTTTTATTTTATTTTTTTATAAAAAAACAATATAACAATGCAATTATTTAACAAAGTGGGTCCTTAACTACGTACCCAAAAAACAATAAAAGAAATTATCAAGTAATTAACTAGCAAAATCGATAATTGATGATTTGGTTTGCCGGTGTTCCTTTTTAGAATTGGTGTGAAAAATTCAATTGACAAGATCAATATGTTATATTGGAGTTAAGTAAAATAAAAGGGACTCAGTTCTTGTACAAAGTGGGAAAAGGAACTCTATTTATTTTATAGAGAAAAAGAGGATTAGGGTTAAATTTTCGGTGGTAGAAGGTATTTTTAGGTGACTTAACTCACATTTAACCCAAGAAAAATTAAGTCCCTTGTAAAGAATTGAGTCCACTCATTATAGTTTTGATTAAACCAAACAAATAGCCCCCAAAAACCTTTAACGAAACAATTTTCAACACGTAAATCGATAAAAAATATTAATAAGTGAAAAGTGGTCCCCACTAATGAAACTTGTTAACGGCAAGATTTTTGTATAGAAACTAAATGTATTTTGGGATAACAGTGTGGAAAGTTTTAAATGGAGGGGTACAACTTAGAAAAGTGAAATTTAGAGGGTTACTATATAGAAAAACTCAAAAAAGAAGCCAAAGTATGTTTTTCATATCCTTGGTTTATTGTAGCTTATTTGTCTTGCATTTGTTTAATTGTGTGATTATATTAGGTGGTAGGTTTGTTGACCGTCCCCGTGAGTTAGAGTTAGGGATTGTTCACATTTACTGAACTGAGTTGAACTGATTGGAGCTGAATTGAACTGAACTGAAATGAACTGAGCTGAAATGAATATTTCATGAGAGAGGGAAATTAAGAACTGAACTGAAATGATTGGAGCTGAACTGAACTGAAATTAAGTAAATGTGAACAGACCCTTAGCTTGTGAGATGGTCGTGATTTTAAAGAGAAATGTGGAGTTGTAATTCTATGCCGTATGTTTGTTCCAAAAAGAGGAAGAGACTATTTTTTATTGGTCTTAAATTAAAATATTAAAAAAAAAAAAATTAAAACAAAGGGACTCAATTGTTTAACCATAGGAACTCAATTCTCTCCCTTATTTAATTAAAACCCACTGAAAACCTAAACTCATTCTAGCCCTGTCCCTTTTCCATCTCTAAAATAAATAGAGTCATCTTTCTCCATATTTTGCAAGAATTGAGTATCTTATTATATATATATACTACGTGTGTGTATATATATATATATATTAAACAGTTCCTTATTGTATACTTAACTATGTGATATTCGTTTTTTTTAACTTTTAAAAATAGACCGAATGAAATATCAAACCTCAACAATAATTCCTTTTCTCTAATTCAAGAAACCCGAATTGGAAGTTGCAGAGGTTACCAAAAATTGGATTCGTTATAGAATAAGAATCAAGGAACACTCATTCTTCTCTTAAAAATTAGATTACTTTGAAGAGGAATAATCAAGGAACACTCATTATTCACTCAAAAGAAGCTGCTTTCCCTTACAATTTCAAAGGGACTTTACATAATTGCACATAATAATAACCAAAAAATAAAATAAAATTGTTCTAACAGATAATTTTCCAATTATACTATGTCCAAGAATGAATTTTTTGATGGCCAAAATTGAATAAAAAGTTTTCCTCTTTATACAAATGTCTTAAACTAAAATACAAAGTAGAAGTATAAAAAAAAAATGTCAAAATTTGTACTAGAGATTTATTAAATAAAATGTCAAGTTGATACAATTTGGTGAAACAATTAATAGAGTATAATAAATAAAACCAACTAGAAGAGTATAAAATATGAGAGGGTATTTGACAAGTGAGGGAGCAGGAAGTGATAAGGTACTGGCAATTGAAAGCTCCATATATGGCATTACGCAACTTGGGGGCACATGGAAAGGGGTCCCTTCTCTTTAAGTTAGTACACCATTATATCAACAACACGTAACTCTTAAGCTAAACATGGCAACATGCTACCAATTATTGATAATTTGAGTTGGATTAGCTTCTTCACTCGGTTTTTTTCGATCGCAAAGTCATTGTGTAGATAAATTACATATAACATTTAACGGATATACAATAATAAGTTGGAAGTTTCCGTAGCAATAAATAATGAGACTGAATAGAACTGGTCATGAATGTGACTGTAAAAATAGGACAGGTGAATGAGCCTAATCCAATCCGTTGAGATTAGTGGGTTAGTAAAGGATAGTTTAAAAAGTAATAGGTCTATTATG
The DNA here is from genome assembly GCF_001683475.1 of Chenopodium quinoa. NCBI lineage: Eukaryota > Viridiplantae > Streptophyta > Magnoliopsida > Caryophyllales > Amaranthaceae > Chenopodium > Chenopodium quinoa. The sequence goes on along the minus strand of NW_018745024.1, from coordinate 9,623,095 downwards.
TTGAGTCCCACGTATGTCATGTGTACAAACGTGTTGTCCATGTCTCACATAAGTTACATTAGATAAGATTATAAGAGGAGTAATAATCACTTAATTTATTGCTAAAAAAAATATAGATGTATCGTAACCATATGATTCAAGCATAAATTGTTTGAAGTATATATTAGAAATTAAGAGAACTAAGGGCTTGTTCACATTTATTGAACTTAAATTAGCTGAAATAAACTGATTGGAGCTGAGCTGAACTGAACTGAGCTGAAATGAATATATATTTTATGAGAGAAAGAAATTAGGAGCTATACTAAAGTGAACTGAAATTAAGCCGAAGTGAACAAGCCCTAAGTTGTATTCAAATTGACTTGAATTGAACCAACGTGATTCATAATGGCCATAAATTGACTATAGTATTTGGTTTAAAATTTACAAACATCCATAAAAGGTTACTAATAGAGCACATATGACCTAACTCAAACTTTAGTACTTGGCCATACCCGATTCAAGATCAAACTAAACCATTTAACAACTATAGAAATATAAACAAGATGGTCATAATCAAATCAAATATTGTGTCACTAATGAATTTGAGGGGTAATTCCTCAACGGATAATTGATTTGAAATAATAATACTTCGTCTATATCTCATTTGAAGTCATAAGTAATCTAACTATTGTCTTCCGTGAGTATGTACGTTATAGGCCATTTCACACATCCTTAAAATTAATCATAATTAAAAATTAAGTTTTCTACAAGAAACAGAAGATTCCTAAGGTGTCAAAGCATGATTAATTAAGCTTATGATTAAAGAATAAAACGAATTTCAAACTTTTAATTATAACAAGAGGGATATTTTCTTACATATCTCTTTGTCGGAAAATATTTCTCGGGGTTCCTTGTAAGAGCAAATTCAATGCATCATATGATATTCATTTGATTTTATCTTTCCTCTCCTAAAATTACACGTTTCATGATAATTGAACTAAGATAGACTTCTTAAAATCAATAAAAATGAAGTGGTATTACGTATTAATCCAAATGGGGCAGGGAATTGAGAGATTTGCGGAGGTTAGAAAGCATTCAATGTTTTCGTTGGGAATGAGATGACATCTTAGATTAGACCTTAGCTTCTTCCAAAATGGACAAACATTATGCATGTAATTTTTAGTTTGGGGGCTTTTGAACATTTTATTGACTAAGGAGACGTTTTTTTGTTCACTTCTCAACGTATCAGGTTTTTCACAAGGTATTTGTAATGTGTGAACGATCCCTTTATTCGAGTTTATTTAGGACCTACGCATTATCTTCACAAATGAGTCACTCTTGTATTATCTCAGTTTCACATTATGTATAACAATGGAGTATTATTTGTGAGAGATAAAATTATATTGTTGATGGTTGAGGCCTAGGAATATGTTTTATACTCTATCACTCCCCCTCACATGAAAGGTCCTTTTGGGCTTGAAATGTGGATGCAACACAGGCCCACCCATACCTGATGCGAATTAATTCCACTTTGAAGGAGGGGCGGATGAGATTCGAACCCGTGACCTTTGTGTCACGCTGGCTCCGATACCATGTTAGTGGACCAACTCAACCAAAAGCTTAAATACTCTATCATAATCATTTAAGTAGCATTATTTTATCTAATAAACCGACAAGATTATTTAAATTAACAATATAGTTGTGACTAAAGTGAATAACTTATATTAAACGATCTTTGCACTTATAATTATAATGTATATATCTATGTTAACTGCAATTGTTTGTGTATTACATATCCCACATTGGAAGATAAGGTTAAGATTTCATTAAGCACAACCCCTAAACTTTGTAAGTCAACTATCAAGATTAATACTTAGTAATCGGATATCTTATTAAAAAAAGGTCAATTATATAAACTATATCAATATGTCAATTATTTTGAAATGGAGGCATGGAGCGGCACGAGGGTATGCCCATGATAAAATAATTTTTCAATGGTTAAATTTGTTGTTCAAGCTTCTAAGGGATAGTAGGGCTATAGGGGCCAATGTTCAACTCAACAACGAATTGAGTAGGTACCTAAACTAGGATGCTAAATGATCAAGATTTCTCAATATAGACATGTGATGAATTCAATTTCCCTCTCTTTCATTTTAGGCGCCAACAATTAGGAATATTTTGCATGTGAAGATAATTTAATTTCACTTTATTATTTGGTGAGATTTGGGAGGGGGCTATTGTTAGTTAAACATAATTAAGCTTCAAGGGTAATTAAACCACCTATTTTAGATAATTATTAACGATTGCATATATAGGTAATGGTTACATATCATTTTGTACTGTATAATCTTATTTGATCACGAATCTATTTTTTTGAGTGTTTTAGAGAGCCACAAGTATAGTTGATGAGAATCTATCCCAAAATCTATTGTAACCGGGAAGAGATCTCAAAGCACTTGAGCTCTAACCCATTATTATCACGAATCTATGCTACCGATACTACTTCTTTTGTTCTTGACTTATGTATAAGAAGAGTGGGAAGCATAGATAGGGTGCCCATTTGCCCAACTTGAAATAACAAATGCATTCATAGAGGAATATCAATTATTCAATTAATTAAGCCATATTAGATATTAAGACCTAATAATACGTAAACCTTAGGACAAAGTAACATTAATTAGAACTTCAATTGAAATATTGAAGTGATATTATAGGCAAAAAATGGGATAGATAGATTACTTTAATATAAATCCTAGATGACACAATTAGTAGCTCCATGTGGGCTTGTCCATCATATTATAGTAACGATTACTTCGTTCTAGTAAATTAATTACATTTCAGAAGAATATTTATCGTTCAATAGAGAAATGCACGTGCTACATACCTATTATCATGTATGATTTGTGCGTAATTACACTCATAAACGTACAAGCAGCAGTCAATTCTAGACCAATCTTATAGCCTAATAGGTTGTTTCTTGTGTAAATTCCCTCCTACGTACCGTATATCAAGACTTTAACTATAGTAACATGATCTTGTCACACCTAAAATCTTATAGAAACCTTCACAAGGATTATATTATTCACATGATACAAGTAATAATTGCCTATATATTTTTAGGATGTTTGGAAATAATGGTCATGTAAGTAACGTTTTAAAATTGATTTTATTATCATCATATGAGCTAGGCTAAATAAACATCAACTTGATCTCTTACTAGATAATATTAATTATACACTCGATTGATGATCAATGCATTTAATCAATAACATCATCAAACCATTACATTTATCTCTTTACAATTTCTTAAAATTACTACAGATTTATTGACGGAAAACGCTATAACTTATTGATAACTTCAGCTTATTTATATACGTACCGTTGAAAATTTGGTCAAGATCTCAAGTTATACATTGTCATTCTAATAAGGTCTGTTCACATTTACTGAATTGAGTTGAGCTGATTGGAGCTGAATTGAACTAAATAGAGCTGAAATACTACGTAAATATTTATGAGAGAAGGAAATTAAATTAGGAGCTGAAATGAACTGAACTGAACTGATTGAAGCTAAACTGTACTGAACTGAAATTAATCTGAAGTGAACATGCCCTAATTTGAATCGATACCCACATAAATTGCTTCACATTTCAGTATACATCACGATTATTTGAATCTGTCAACCATCAACTAATGTTACGACATGTTACATTGAGCTAAAAAAGTCATTAAAAATATAGAATATCAAGCAATTGAGATACAAAGTGAATATTCAATTGATTTTCCTCACTATATTTGACCCTAATTTCCAAAAAGAAGGGGTACATAAAAACAAGAACAACTCCCACCTCATTGAATTTCTCCCCATAAACGCATGCAATTTATCCCCATACAAACTGAATATTCAATTGAGTTTCCTCAAGTTATTGTCGGAGGCATATATATAAATATAATTCCATGCTTTTTCAAACCATAGTGTATAATTAATTATTTGAGTATCAAAACTTTGAGACTTGTATAATTTCTGCGTCGTGGGGTGAATCGCATCTTAGTTGTACAATAGTACAAGAATCTATATTACCAAAAAAGGTGCAATGCATATGAAAATTAATGATTACATGCGCTAAATTTATATGAATTGAACCAAAAATAAAAAAATCTAGACCCACCAATTTGATTGAAAATTGTTAGTGTTAGGCATATTTCGCATTCTATTTCTACCGACCAAAGAGCCGTGTGATTGTCTTATAATATATGATAGATAGATGTAACTTTTATATGTAATGTAACTTTCATCATAATCTCTAATTTAATTAATGTATGTAACTGCCGCCAAGAAATATGAGGCTTATGTTACATAAATTCATCATGAGAAGTTGTACATTTGTGTGGTTAATTTTCATAGTTAGTCAAAGGTTTGTAAAGGTATTGTTGTATTGATAACTTTGTTTACATGCAATTATTAAGCACTTTTGGTTGGAATTCCATTAGTGTCAACTACCAATTATTTTTTCTTACAAACTCCAAATATTATAATATTAAATATATAGTCATTAAAACAAGAGGTTTAATACCTATTGGCGAGTTTTGGATTATGATAAGGTGGGACCGAAAACACATATCGGAGTTTTAAAGTTGAAATTACTGTGTTATTTTTCTTAGTGCGTTTAAAAAATGAAAAATATAATTTTTGAGTCTACATATTTATTGCGTATGTGGATATGCACAATGTATACGGGATATTGTTATGATTCTATTAAATAACCAAAAGATAATTGCTACTCATTACTTAAAAAGTTGATGAGCTCTTATTAAGCGCAATCTCAGTTAAACTTAAAAGATGTCCAAGTTCAAACTTATACAGTCCTTCACTCCTTCTGAATCTAATAAATGCATCACTTTGAATAATATATGTGTCAATGCATAACTTTGATAACTAACATCTTTCATTTTATATTGGTTTAATTTATAAAAAAATAATACTACTTCGTATGTTTTAGGAAGATATACATTGTGAGTTTATGACTTATTCAATAGAATTTCAAGTTTGGGCTACTCACACAAAATTTCAGAGTTTAGGCTCAACTTAGCTCTATGGACTGCTAGCAGAATTTATGGGCTTTTGTACATTTGGGCTATCTCATGTGATAGGCTGGCAGCCTATCATAAATGAACTTGTGCAGCATGTTTTAGTGATGGGCTTTTGAGTATTGGGCTAATTGACATTTTTTCTTCACCACTTGCTGATCATGCTTTTCAATTACAACAAATTATTTGCAATGAACCTTTTGGTTAATTAAATCCAGTTAAGCCACTAGGTGACTAGGATCAATAGATTTCTTAACTAGAAAATTCCTAAGGTTCCTAGCCAAATTTTTATTTCAAAAAAAAAAAAAAATTATATTAAATCAATCTCCGCCAAAGTAAGTAAGCTTTGGGGGAAAGCACTCGCACATAGGAGTTCAGAGTTAGGATCAGTAACCCATCGCGCAACTAAATGAGCTAATGAATTCCCACTACGCCTAACATGCTTACATTGAAAGGAAGAGAAAGAATTACTCATATGGAGAATATCCTCATAAATGAGAAAAATAGGAGCAGCACTCTTCTGATTTGTTTGAATAGCTTTCGTAACTTGCAAAGCGTCACTCTCCAGGATCACATCAGCATACCCAAGTCTATGACCCAGCTCCACACCAAACCTTGCAGCCCCTGCCTCAGCCATCACAGGACTCCAGCAAGCTCTACAATTCTTCACAGCAGTTGCCAATAACTCCCCATCTGACCCTCGAATCACAGCCCCAAAACTGACACCGCACCCCTGCGAGACATGAGCCGAATTTAATTCACCAAAAACCATGCAAAACGCTTCACACATTGCAGTGCTTACAGACCAAAACCCTCCACTAAAAACCAAAAATAAAAAAATAAAAATCCAGGTCATTGGACGAATGACGGTCATTAGTGAGCAACCGGTCTTACATGCATCCTTATGCAGCTAGGAAACATGCAACACCAGCCCAATAAAGAAGCAGCCCAATTGCTAAACTCGCCCAAATGCTTCAAAACGAAAACGCGACCCAACCGAATCCTTCACTTCCCAAAGGAGACCCACTCCAAATCCATATTATGGTTTTTAATTTACTATTATTTTTTTTAAAAAAAAAAAACCCTTTTACTTCTCATTAATTTTTCAAAAGGAAAATTCTGCAATTAATATCTCTGATTTTCTCTCTCTAAATTCCATTCTTCTCTCCTCTACATGATTTTTCTTCACTAAAAACTGAAAAATCAACAATGGTATGCGAGAAGAGATGCAAAATGAAAAGGATTGTCCTAAAAAAATGGTAGATTTTATCTGATTTTTGTCCTAATTTATGTAAATTTTTATGAATTTCAATGACTTTCATCGTTAATTTTCGTCAGAATTTTTCGATACTCTGTTTGAATTTTTTGTTTCATAATCATATTTAGAAACCAATGCTTATGTTCATATTTTGAATGATTATGTTCACTTTCTAAAATGCATATGTTAATATTTTTTAGGAAAATTTGTCAAAAATAACACCACCTTTAAGCGGTCTTCCCTAAATATCACCACCTTTTGATTATTTCACAATAACACCACCTTTGATACACATCTGCCAAAATAAAACATGACCGATTGGTAACCTATTTAACAGGTTACCTTGGACACGTGTCACTCTATCACTGGTTAATTTTTTTAACAATTTTTTAAAAAAATATCCTTAAAATAAAAAAAAAAACTTAAAATTGAAAAAAAAAAAAACAAAAAAAAGGAAAATCCCCCACCACCGCCACCTGTCAGGGTTGCCACCACCACGGCGCCTGAAAACCCTTCCCCGTGCCGGCTTAGCCTTTTCGCCGGTCGTCTGCACTATAAAATCCACCATCACAAAGTCGAAACCCCTAAACCACTTGATGATTTGGGGTTTTAAGGTTTTTGGATGGTGGTTCAAAGGGGAAAGAGGTGGAGACGGCTGATGGAGGGGCGAAATGGGTTCGCCGGTACAGGGAGGCGGTTTGTCCCAGGGGCGGAAGATAGTAGGGGCCAAAGGGGGCCAAGGCCCCCCTCAAGTGAATTGCTTTACATTGGTAATATTTGGATTTTAGTACAAGTAAAAGTATAAAAAATTCATGTGGCCCCCGCCAAACAAATAAAAAAAAATTAATACAAAACCAAACTCACACTTTATGTACTAATATTAACGCATGTGATGAGTTTGGTACTTGATATTTCTAGATTCTACTATATTATATTGTTAGATAAGACAAAATATAAATATTGCAACTAAATAAAAATAAAAGATAAAAGAATTATCTAATTAAAAAATAACAACTTGCAAACATTACAATTCACTTCAACACAAAATTACAAAAGGAAAGCAGTGAAAACCCCCAAAGTGACGAAACAAACAGTACATATCACCATTGAAGTTTCTTGCTTGCTGTTGTTGATTTTCCTTAATTCAGGTAATTTAATTATCAATTTCTACTTAATCTTGTTTGTTTACTTCAATTTTCATATTAATTACAGGTTTAGTGTGTTGAATAAATAGTTAGAGTGAGATTTTGAATTAGAAATTTTGGGGTTTAATACTCTAATTGTATATGTAAATCAGTAAATGTGTAAATCCAAACAATTATATGAAAATTGTGAATAATTAGAATAATTAATACAATTGCAATTATACTTGATATATTGCCCAATAATCATTAGATTTGATTATGCTTTTTTTGCTGTTAATTTTTGTAATTTAGGAATGACAAAGAGGACTATCACTTCTTATTTTCTTCCACAAAAAAAGGGCAGGGGTGATGAAGATATACCTGTTGTTGAGCCAAATCAGCCAATTATCATTGATAATGAAGAAGTCGAACGTAATATTAATAATGACAATGTTGATGAGCAAATGCCTAATGAAGAAGGTATTGGTCTTGATTTTTTAATGCGTGATCCTGGGTTGCGTAAGCAAATTGAGACATATGATTCAGATGAAAAAGATTTGATTAGGAGATCCTACATTGATTTTGGGCCATATCAACCTAAACTTGATAATTATCCATACTCTGGTTCCGAAAAACACCCACGTAGGTTCCAAAAAAGTTGGTTTGTGAAGTTTCCTTGGTTAGAGTATTCTCCCACAATGGATGCTGCTTATTGTTTCTATTGCTTTCTTTTTGCTAAAAAGCCTCTTGGAAGATGTGGTTCGGATACATTCACAGTGAAGGGCTTTAAAAATTGGAAGAAAGTAAATAATGGGAAGGATTGTGCATTTTTGTGTCACATGGGGAAAGATTCCAATTCTGCTCATAACTTTTCAACAAAGTGTTATTTTAATCTCAAAAATCAATCCGCTCACATTGAGAAAGTAGTAGAGAAAGTAACTGCAGAGGAGATTGTCAAGAATTGTTTACGCCTTAAGACATCAATAGATGCTGTTAAATGGTATTAGTAGTGAGATATGTTGATAGAAGTGGATTGGTAAGAGAGCGATTTTTGGATTTGGTCCATGTCAAAGACACTACATCAAAAACATTAAAAAGGGAAATTTGTGCTGTCTTGTCTCATCATAACCTTAACCTTCAAAATATTAGAGGTCAAGGGTATGATGGTGCAAGTAATATGCGTGGAGAGTGGAATGGGTTACAAGCTTTATTTATGAAGGAGTGTCCTTATGCCTATTACATTCATTGTTTGGCACATCAACTACAACTAGCTCTTGTTGCTGCATCTAGGGAAGTGCCACAGATTCATACTTTCTTTCAACAATTGATTTTTGTTGTTAATGTGGTCACTAGCTCTTCAAAGCGACATGACGAGTTACAAGCAACTCAATTGGCTGAAATTGAACATCTAGTTGAGATTGAGGGGCTTGAGACGGGAAAAGGTCTCAATCAAATCGGTACATTACAACGACCAGGTGATACTAGATGGAGCTCGCATTACAAGTCAATATCTAGTTTGTTAAGAATGTATTGTGCTACTCGCTTAGTTCTTGCTAACATAGCTAGTGAAGGAACAACTTATGCTCAGAGAGGAGATGCTCTTAATGGAGTTAAGTTGTTAATGTCATTTGAATTCGTATTTAACATACATGTTGTGAAGGAGATTATGGCCATCACCGATGGACTTTGTCAAGCACTACAATTGAAGACCCAAGATATTGTAAATGCAATGCATTTAGTTTGCACTACAAAGACATTACTTCAAACTTTAAGGAATGATGGGTGGGAGAGTTTGCTACATAATGTTAAAGTTTTTTGTGAGAAAAATGGTGTTACAGTTCCCGACATGGACTCTCCTTATGTTGATGTGCTTAAATCTATAAGGCAACAATCAAGACAAAAAGACAATGTGACAATGGAACATCACTATAGAGTTGATATATTTATGGCTGCTATAGATCGTCAATTGCAAGAGCTAAACGCAAGATTTAGTGAGCGAGCTACTGAACTTCTCATTTTAAGTGCGGCCTTGAATCCAAGAGATGGTTACAAGTCATTCAATATAGAGCATATTTGCAAGCTAGCTCGAGATTTTTATCCTATTGATTTCACAGAACATGAGAAAGATCATTTGAGTTATGAATTGCAACATTATTGGCTTGATATTCCTATTCATCCAGTGTTGAAGAACTTAACTACTCTTGGTGATTTATGTCAAGGATTAGTGACTACAGAAAAAATAAAAGATTATCCTCTTGTTTCAAGGTTAATTCGTCTCGTATTAACTCTTCCAGCATCTACTGCAACAACTGAGAGAGCTTTTTCATCCATGAAGATAGTGAAAACAAACCTTCGAAGTAAGATGGAGGACGATTTTTTGAAGGACTACTTAATAGTGTATATAGAAAAGGAGATAGCGGAAACACTTAGTGAAGATGCCATCATTGATGCTTTTTATATGATGAAAGAGAGACGAGCACAACTAAAATGATATAAGATAAATGATAAGGTATGTTTTTCTTCATGTAGTACTATGGTAATTTTTTTGGAATATGTTCTATAACTCTATATTCATTGCTTATATAAAATATATTTTTGTTGTTGTGATATGTGGATTAATAAATTGATGTGTGAAAATGTTCATTATTTTTATCGTCATCGTAGTTCCCTTTACTTTGGCCCCCGTTAAATAAAATTCCTGGTTCCGCCCCTGGTTTGTCCGGCAACCGATGAGAGGAGGGGGGTTTTCGAGGGGAGGGAGAATGGTTTTAGGGTGGAGGAAGGTGGTTTATGGGAAGGGGGGGAGGGGCTGGGTGGTCGGGCTGGTACCGCCGAGTACGTACAAAGCTCTAGTGAAAGGGGAAGGTGGAGACGACCGGTGGAGGGGAGGAATGGGTTCGCCGGCATAGGGGAAGGGTTTGGCCTGGCCGGTGGTTGGTGAGGGTAACGGGGTTTCCCAGGGGAGGGAGAAGGGTTTTAGCGTGGAGGAAGGTGGTTCAGGGGAAGGGGAGTGGCTGGGTGGTCAGGCTGGTACAGCCGGGTACGGAGCTCTGGTCGCCACGTGGTGGCAGCCCTGGCGGGGTGGCTGTGGGGTTGTTGTCGTTAAGGGGGAGGGGTTTTCTCTTTTCTTTTTTTTTTTTTTTAAGTTTTTTAATTTAAGTTTTGTTTTTTTATTATTCATTATATTTTAGAAAATTTGTAAAATTAAAAAAAAAAAAATTAACCAATCACATATGTGACATGTGTCAGATCTAACCTATAAAACAGGTTACCGGATTTTTGTTTCATTTTTGGCAAATGCAAGTGAAAGGTGATGTTATTCTGGAATAATCAAAAGGTAGTGTTATTCTTGAAGATCAGTGAAAGGTGGTGTTATTTTTGACAAATTTTCCTATTTTTTATGCCTATATTCACTCTCTGAAAAGCCATGTTCGCATTTAAGAGAACCTATGAATATGTTCATATTTTGCATGATTATGTTCTTTTTCTAGAATTTATATATTCACATTTTTTTTTAATATGTACATATTTTTAATACTTACTAGTTGTTGGCCCGCGCGTGTACGCGCGCGGTCCCCCAATGTGATTTCGTCTCGGTAATTAGTGTATAATTAGTCGTAGTTTTTATGTTAATGTAATTGCTTGCATTTTGTTTGTCGATTTTCTTTTACTCTTATTGGTTAGTGTATTATTATATAATGATCACTTTAGGTATAGTAAATAGTAAAGCAAGCATAGAGGCCAGAGTGGGCAGCGAGATGGCTTTTTTTTACTATACATTGGATGGCACGCAGAAGGCACATGATGTGAGTATTGCTGAGAATGCTGCTAATTGTACTGATGAGCTGGATAAATCTCAACAGAATTTACAACTAACTGCCAGTTTGGAAGATGGTAGTTTGGGAATAGCTGTTAAGGGGAATGATTGTCGAGATATTGCACGCAGAAGGCACATGATGTGAGTATTGCTGAGAATGCTGCTAATTGTACTGATGAGCTGGATAAATCTCAACAGAATTTACAACTAACTGCCAGTTTGGAAGATGGTAGTTTGGGAATAGCTGTTAAGGGGAATGATTGTCGAGATATTTAGAATTCTGTTATAATAGAGAGATTGTAAGAAATGAGCTATTAATATAGTCTCAATATTGTAATGGTTTTATCATCAATTAATCAAATCATTACAACTTTCCCATAATTTTCTCTTGAATACAGTCTTGTTTTTTTTTGTGGTGAACACCCTCGAGTATTCCTTTCTTTCTATGTGGATATTCTTTGGGATCATCAAGCTTGATCCTCATTACCTAGAGTGGTTGGATTAGCATAGAAATTCAGCAGGTAGTGACAAATAAATAATTGTATATCACTAATGCTTCAACTGAAACTGGAACGACTTACAATATAATGTCAAAGAAATGTGTTTAGATCACAGAATTTAGCTTATTCATTATTAGAAAAAAGTGTGATTTTGAAGCCTGTAACTATATGAATAGAAACTGAACAAATTGATGTATAAAATCTGGAAATGGATTAAGTAAATTAAATTAACAATTTAAAAGAATTAGGTATAAAATTAAACTAAAGTTTTCAATGTCTAAATTGTAGACAAATTGTAAAGTAATTCAATACAACAAAGCACCACAAAATATTTTTGATATGGACAATAATTGTAGGAAGTAAGTCTTAGGTGATATATGTTTTGGAAAAAAAATTATAAAGTATTATTTTATCATTATGTAAAAATGCACTAATTATAGAATACAAATTTCTATTGAACATCACGCAATATGCTAAATCTCTTAAATTAGAATTGAAATTCAATGATTGAATAATAAACTTCAATTATTGATTAACCTTGTAACTTTAAAAGTTTTACCAATTATTGTTACTTTATGTCACTTTTGTTGTAGTGTACACTTGGTCCCTTTCCTCCCCCGATTTTTCCCTCTCTCAAGTTCCCTCTATTTCTCTTGGCTTTTCTCTATCTCCCTCTTTCTTTTGTCCTCTCAATCTCTTTCTCTCTTGGGCCTTCTCTCTCTCTAACGGCCTATCTCTCTCGATCTCTAACCCCTCTCTCCTTGTATTGCTCTATTTCTTTCTCTTTTGATTCTTATTTCTCTTTTGTGGCCGCCAGTCTCCTAGTCTCTTTATTTTGCTCTCTTTTTCTCTCATCTCCTCTTTCTTTCTTTCTTTGTCTCTTCTTGCGGCTCCTCACTCCGGACTCTTTTTCACACTCCCTATCTCTCTCATGTCCACTCTTCCTTTCTCTCTCTATTGACCCCTCTCTTTTCCTAACATGCCTTCTTCTTTCCTCTCCTCTTCTAGCCTACCCTTTATACGTTAGCCCTTTTCTTTCTCTTGACCCCTTTTCTTTCTCTCGGCCCCTCTCTCTTCCACATCCTTTCTCTAACTTGGATTCTTCTCCAATAACGCATCCCTATATCCCGCCCTTCTCTTGCTCTCTCCCATGTTCCTTATTTTTCTCTCGCTCTCCCTCACCCCCCCCCCCTCTCTCTCCTACTCTTTCTCCCCCTCTATCATGATTTTACATTAAGGTTGATTTTTTTCCTAAACATATTATTAATCAATTTTCATTAGTATTGAGCACATAAAGTTGGCAATCAAGTGACCACATCTCTCTTTCTCAGTCATTTCTCCTATCACTCCATCCTTCCTTACTTTATAATTTTACAAAATTCATAAAGTTAATCTTTACTTGCATTCATACCACCTTTCCAACCCTCACTTGCTCTCCTCTCCCTTTTCATCTTCCTTTACATTTTTACACTTAATCAGTATGGTTTATTAAATTTTAGAATGTTTTCAAAAGTACTTTCTATCACCTTTTAGATTACATTGTAAAAAAAAAATAATCTTCTAATTAAAGTGATCTTCATCACATTCTTCTTTTTTGAACCCCCTCCTTATTTTTCTTTTTTTCATTTTCATTTTCACATTTCTAATTTCTCTCATTTATCTCCTTTATAACAGTTGTATCTAAATTAAATACTAAAAATGGTCTCTTAAAGTGTTTTGTTCTCACCTACTCCTATTGTCCCAAAGCTCTCCTCTCTTTCTCTGTTTTTCTTCCCCTGACCTAATCTACTTACTCATTATTTGAAATTATAGGTATATACTTGCTTACTTTTCACAACTTCCTTCCTTTATTAAACCAAACTCCCTCTTTTTTTAAAAAAAAAAAATTATAGGTAGTACTTGTTCCCCATTCCCTCTGCCTCCCCACCCCCCTAATTTAGCACAAAACCTTTGTTAAAAGTGCTTATGATTCTTATTGATTACGAGCCAATCAATAAGCTTATCATAATTATAAGTTTTACTTGTTGAACAATTACCTTAAAGATTTTCACTTATTATAACATAAATAGCTTGTTCTTGTGTCGTAAGACTGAAGTAACTGTTATAGATCATAAAAAATTCAGTAATTCTAGATCAATGACTGTCCAGGTAACTATGAGTAATAAAAGTCCAAGAATCATTAAGTCAATACTCAGATTTGTCTATAAAATTTTGATCCCAATGGAATTTCAGTCATTACATTGCATTTTCATGAAAAATTACCAGGAAAACAATTAACTCAGCCAAGATTTCACAGTACCAACCTTTTTTCTCACAGAATAAAGAAGAAGCAAGTTAGAAAAGAAAAGTAAATATGCAGCACATATAAATATAGAATTTGAAAACAAAGAAATAAACCAAAGTACATATTCAATATATTTTATTAGCAAAAAAAGTTACACCATATAAATTGCTCCAGCCCCCCCCATAAACAAAAATATTCATGTCTCAAATTTTAAAATAATATTAGAGTACATACTAAGCCCCCCCCCCCCCCCCCTATAAATCTATAACATATACGAAGCATAAAATACTTCTATCTACGGAGTATTTTTTTAAAATACACTCCATCTTCCAGTATAAATATACAGTTCTTGAACACAATCTCATTTTCCAGCCACAATCTCATTTTCCAGCCACAACCATCAATTAGTTGAAGTAAATACACTTTGCCCAAATTAAATTACATAACAAACAAACCACTTACCATTAATTAGTTGAAGCAACTACTAACCACACTTTTCCCAAACTAAATTACATTAGAAATCAGACCACTTACCATTAATTAGCCGTAGTAACCACACCTTTCCCAAACTAAATTACAAGCTTAACCAATTTAACCAGGTGAAAGTGCAAATTAAGACTCACAAACCTTACACCACGCAACAACCAGATGTAAAATTGCAGCACCGCAAGCTCCACGACACCACTCCATCGAACGAACTGCTGGAAAACAAAACTAAATCAGCGAAAAAGATTAACAATGGAAAATAGGGGGGGAAAAAAAAGAAAAACAAAATTAGACATAATTAACGAAGAACGAAAGAGAGGGTAGGTATGAGTGCCAAGCTTGCTGTCAGCAATGGAGAATTGCCCACGCGTCAAACTGCAAGGGGAACAGCTGGAATGGAAAAAAAAGACCAAAATAACCTTGGCAATTTGGGCAATCAAGAAAAGGGGCTAAGGGCAAGGGTGTCATTTCCCTGTTTATAAGGAATAGTAAAATGAGGAACAGTAAAGGTGTTTGGGACTTTTATATATGTTATAGATAATGCATACATTCATAATCATATTATTTTTTATTTCTCCAGTTTTTATGTTCATAATTTAATGCCTTATATTTATAATAATATTTTATATGTTCATAGATGATTTCAAATATTCATGATGTAAATATGTGTTGTTCATGAAATATTCTCATTAAGTCTGTTAATGTATATGTTATTTTTCTTAAATGCACATGTTCATATTTTTTTACGCATATGTTCACTTTTTAAATGCTTATATTCAATTTAAGGAAACCAATGCTTACGTTTATATATTGAATCGTTATGTTCACTTTTTGAAATGCATATGTTCATATTTTTTTACGCCTATGTTCACTTTCTAAAATACTAATGTTCACATTTAAGGGAACTAATGCATATTTTCATATTTTACATGATTATGTTCATTGACAAAAAAAATGTTGAGAATCAGATGAAATTCATACACAAATGAAATTGATCGAAGCTAACAAAATTCAATTCATATGATTTCAAAAACCAGATAAAACATAAACAATCGGAATTAAGCACAAATTCACCTCATAAGAAACCGAAATTCATACATAAATCGAAACAATTACAAATGAAGCATAATAAATCGCAAACAAGCCCCTAACTTGCATTGAAGATCGATCTTGTCAGGAAGAACAACAAATTCCGTATTGTAAGGTTCAAATTCAACCGATTTTTTTTTTTAAAAAGAGAAAAATATAAAAACCAAGGAGAGAGAAATTAAAAAAGGAAGGAGAAAAAAAACATAGAAGAAAAAATTGTAATGAAATTTTTGATCAAAATTTTTGATGAGAATTAGGAAAGAAAAGAGAAGAGAGAGAATTAAGAAAAAGGAAACCAAAAATTTACGCAGGAAGAACGTTAGAGCTGAGATGATTATGGATTGTATGATTTGAGATGGGTTGCGTTTCAGCGTGTTGCAGCTATTCTTACATGCATCCTATTCTTACATGCATGAGGTTGCTTGTAAAGAATATGCCATTGGCAATTCACTTTGTAAAAGGTTTGATGTGGATTACATGTCGATAGTAGGTGGGTCGATTAACAAGCTAAGTTAAAGAAGAGAAAGTACGTACATGTATATTGTGACCATAACTTTATACTTATTAGGTTTCTATATCCGTTAACACCCTCACAAGCAGTAATGATTATAAAAGGCTATAAAATATAAGTTGACTAGCTCATTTGGTCAATTGGTCATAGTGTTGAGATATACCTAATCTATTTCAACTCGAGCAAGATATTCCATAATAAAGTGAAGGTCATTTTTGTACATCACCGTCTTCTTCCTTCACCCTTCGATCCACAATAGAATTCAACCACCATCTTCCTGAATCCTATCCACCTTTATCTTTTTTCCCTTTTACAGTAGCACTGGCATTAACGACAACTTTGTTGCCGAATTAAGCGAAAATCCATGAAAAATGAAGAAATTCAGGGCATAGTTAATCCCTAAGGATAAGTGATTTTTTTTCTGAAGATATACGTTCGAATTTAGAGATTTAGTTTTTTACTCGACAATTTATGAGCTAAAAAATTATATCAAGTAACAAAACTGCATTAATTAATAACTAATCTTTAGTCTAATATGAACAAAATTGTACCATATCCTGCCGAGCTTTTTTAATGTTGGTCCTTCATATCAAGTCTCAACTATCTCAAATGCCATCTTTAGTTCTTTACTCATAGTTCAAACTCGACATTGAATATACTACCTCCGTTACAGGTGATGTGCAATGATTTGACATAAAACAGAGAGGAAAAATGTCTAATCGTTGCATATAACCAGTAACGGAGGTAGTAATACAATATTTTAATCAAACGCGTAAAATCTACCCAGAAGTCAGCTGTATTCCCCCAAAAATTGCCCGCAATCTCAACTGTAAACCCTTTACTCTAAAACAGTCAACTTCACCACTAAAAATAGCAACTTCTTCTTCAAAACGCCATTATTGGAGCTTCATCTCTAATGGCATGGCAATAATCTCTCTCCAAACCCTCCATTCTTCCACACTAACCCTCTTCATCCTCCTCACTCTCCTCTTCTTCTTCCTCACAACCCCATTTTCTCTCTCCTCCCCTTCTCATAGATCCCTCCTCTCTACCCCCACCTCAAAACGCTGTTCAATCCTATCCATTAATGGAGGATTCCTCAATTACCTCTCCCTCCATTCCTGCATCTTCCCTTCCAACCCCATTTTCTCTCTCCTCATCCTCTTCCTCACCCTATTACTCCATTTTTACATCCTCATCAAAACCGCCCAAACTCGGTTTTCAATCATCGTAACTACCCTTTCTTCTCACCTTTCTCTTTCCCCTTCAATGGCTGCCGTTACCCTCTTAGCTCTCGGAAATGGCGCTCCCGACGTCTTCGCCTCCGTTGCCGCCGTCGCCGGCGGAGAAACTCGAACTGGGTTTGGGGCAATTTTGTCGGCGGGAACTTTTGTGTCGGCTTTTGTTGTGGGGTTTGTTGGGATCTATGCGGCGCCGTTTTGTGTTGATCCGTCGTCGTTTGTGAGGGATGTGTTGTTCTATTTGATGGCTGCGTTTCTTCTGTTTTATGTGTATTTAAGTGGGGAGTTGTATTTTTGGCAGGCTTTTGGATTTGTGTTGTTTTATTTGTTCTTTGTTGGGTTTGTTTTTTGGATGGATTTTGGAAGTGGGAGTAAGAAGGTTGTTGATTTTGAGGCGCAGAAAAGTGTTGAAATGATGGATTCTGAAAAGGGTGATCATCATGTTCATGAAATTCATTCAGGGGTTTTTCCAGATTTGAAGAAGGTATATGCTTTTGATTTTTTAATTTATATTGCCTCTTTTGATTGAACTGGAATGAACTTTGATTGTTAGGAACACATTTTATTTACCTGAAATATTTGTATGTAGATGAATTTGCAGCCTTTGTTTGAGACAAAGGTTAAGTTTGATTTGCTGAGTTGTTAATATATATTATGCATGATTGAGCTGTTTCTGTTATTTACTTGATCAAGTATTGCTGGTGAACTTGCAAACATAGTTTAACACGCTGCTGCTGCTTTGCTTTGAGGTGGGATCCTTTCTATTTTCTTTGGAAAATGGATTAACCTATTCGTATATGAACGGTTGGGGATGTATGAAGAGGAAATATATGGATGGTGGTGGACAGCGTGGACTGGTGGTAGGGAAGGGGTGGTTGTTTCAGCAATTGGTTGGTTTCTGATTGTAAAGATGCATATATTGGCTTGTTTTGGTTGCTAGTTGTAGAACTAACTATGTAGTATAGCAAATAGTGTTGATTTGGTCTTTGTTGGGATTCTGATTTAGATGAGTCAGGGCAACTAGTGAGTGTACTATATGGAATAGCGTAGCTAGTAGAGTAGTTTACTGCGTTCGTAGGGTGCAAGTATACGAATCAGAATAAAAGGTCAAAGATGTTTTATTTTACAAGGCTTCAAGCTATAGTATATATCTGAAATATATGTATGTAGATGATTTTGCAACATTTGACTGAGAAGAAGCTTGAGTTTGGTTTATTTAGTCTTTAGTGTTGATATATTATGTAATATCGGGTTTATGGTGTTATCAGTAGTGAGCTTGCAAATATATTTAATATGCTACTGCTTACTTTGCTTTGAGGCGGGATCCTTTGCATTTCCTATGGTAATTGGATTGTCCATTTCAAGGCTGAGGATGCATGAAGGGTAAAAATTATTTGGGGGATATGGGATTAGGGGAGTGATTGTTTCAGCAATTGGTTGATTTCTGAATTTAAAGATGCATGTATTGGTTTGTTTTGGTTGCTAGTTTTAGAGCTATGTAGTACAGTGAATATTGTTGATTTGGTCTTTGTTGTTTGGGATTCTGGATTTCTGGTTTAGAATCAGGGTAACCAACTAATGACTGTGCTATTTGCCAGTAGAGCTATGTAGTACAGTGAATAGCATAGCCAGTAGAGTAGTTTACCGGGTTCATAGACCACAAGTATGTGAATAAGAATAAAAAGTAAAAAAAATGATGTTTACTTCAAGGCTTCAAGCTATAGTAGGTGTTTTTATTACTAGATAGGAACCCTGCCATTTTGGTACATGGCTTGCAGTTCATAAAAATGAGAATGCCGCTTTGAGGATTTATTGAGTCATAAGATTAGAAATGGTGGGGTGAAAACTTTGATTTTGTTCATAAGATATTCTCTTCACTTGGTGGTACTCTCCTATTTCGTGGGTTTGCCACCATTTCTTGTCATGTAGACTAAGATTAATATGGAATACTACTTGTTACAATGTTAAATTGAGATGACTGACCCTCTAATCTGATTCTGGTTAACCAAAATCTGGCCTGAAGGCCCTTACCATATGATTTTATTTTATATTTGCAATGATTTATATAAATAGTACTCGTTTTTATTGCTTGAATCAAGTTCTATGGAATAGTTGTTTGTACCTTGAAAAACAATTTATTCAAATGTTTTGCAAATAAAACATGATTCAAAATCACAAAACAGAACGGAGGAGAGCATGGGGAACATCAACTGGATTAATGGTCTCACACACAAAATTTAGGGATCGCAGTAGCCACTGGATCCTGTGGATTCATTTTGCTTACTCCAGTAGCATTACCTCGAGTTGACTAAGCCATTATTTGTAACTTTAGATAAGGGAAATAGAGAGGTGTAATTATTAAAGATTAAAGAGCCAAAGCATACTAGGTGGACTAACACTGTTGGTTATACTGTAGGGATATTGCTCAACAAATGCCATCTTGAGATGAGTTGGCATTCCACTTAAAAAAAGTCAGCTTAAAAATTATTCTCTTTGTTGCTTTAGCTTGGTGGAAACAGAATACTTATTATGTTAGATATAAGTAGAGAACAATCTAACTCGAAAGATTGTTTGAATGCCTTCGAGGTTGATATAATGTATGGATCAAATATTGTTGCGGTGTAGATACAGTTGTTGCATGTAAATTGGCTGCTGCTTTCATCCGAAATGATGAAATGTATGTATGGTTTTGCATAACGTGCTCTGAATTCTGAAAGAAAGCGCAAGCTTTTTTTTCTTGAGTTTTTGCATATTATGCGTGATTTGATTGCAGTTTCTTGCTTGACCAAATATATCATGTCGCTGCTGCTTGCTTTACTTTGGCAGCTGTTTGTTTCCTTGTTGTAAAGATGCAAACATTAGCTTGTTCCCCAATAGCTTATTGAATATTATACTACCTCCTATGAGCCATTTTTTGAATGATTAGAACCTTAACCTCGAATTGATCGTGCTCTGCTGGTTTCCTGGCATCTGCTTGGGACTAGAGCAACTTGTAAGCACGTTATAGCTTTGAGTTATACCGGTTCATAGTAAGCAAAGTTGGTGTGTTTCTGAGGCTAAAACAGCTGCTTAATCATATATTATTAACTGGATAGTGAACCTGGTGGATGTTCACACCACTGGACTCTGATACAAACCAAAAAAGCTAGGTGAGGGGAGGGGTGTCAGAATTATTGGAATGTTTAAAGTATTCTTGTAATTATAGTGGAGTGAAAAACTCTGTTCTTGTTGAGTTGATAGTATCATCTGTCACACTCAGATTTGATTGGTTTGTTAATGTTTTCTATCTACTAAAGCATAGATAAAATTTACAGCTCTAATTACTAGTCTTACCATCAAAAGCTGAGATGGATGATGACCACATAACCTGATTCAGGAGAATGAAAATCTGTCCTCTAAGGTTAGAAGATGGGATAAGTGTTGAGTGCTGAAAAGTAGCTACATGTTCAGCTTTGTAGATTAATTGATGTGCTTAAACCATGGCTTCGGAAATACCCAGTACATGGGAAAAGTTGGTATATCTGGTTCACTGGATACTTAGTGGTAGGATCCCATAGTTTAAAGGAAAATTTGTCAGAAAGGATCTTTTTAAGAAGACATTTTGTGAGAAAGGTCCTTTCATAAAAAAAGTGGCAATTAAGACCTTACTTTTTTTTTATTTTTATTTTTATTTTTTTTGTTAGGGGGCTTTTAGCAATTTAGCTGGAATTTGAGTTTTGACTTGGTTTTTCCAGCTTTGACTTCACGTGATTTTGGTTTTTTGCCTCGTTTTTATTCCTCACCTCCTCAACCTCCATGTCCACCGTCATCCCTCTACTAGCCCACCACCAACCGCCCTCCACCACCTCACCAAACTCAACCCCACCTCTTCTACCTCCCTAACTTTTACTCCCTCTTCCTCATCTGAACTCACAGCAGCCACCCCATCACTCTACCTAATACTAATTGTCGCTGCCCCAACAGAACCCATGACCCCCACATATATTTAAGCACCACCCACAAACACCCCTCTCATTTTCCCCTCTTTCTAGTAACTCTTTATTTTCTCATCTATTCGAAAACATCACAGTAACCACCATATACGAACCTACTACTACCTATTGGTGACCTGCCACTACCTAGCCTCCACCCAGGCAAATATCCCATTTCCACTCCTCATTATCCCCATTTGGATGTAATTTTAAGCATTTTTGCATATTATACTTGCAATTCATCATTGAAAAGAGGAGTTGAGTTTATTTGGCATGTGGTGAGTTTGAATGGTAGAGGGTATGAAGTTGGAAGAGATGATGATGATGAGAGGGGAAAGATTTGAATAGATGGTGGCGGGTTGGTGGTGGGATGGTGGGCGTAATGGTTGGGGAGAAATGGCAAATCTCTTTTAATAAATTTTCATAGTTTAAATAGGATTCCACCATCTAAATTACTTATATGAGCAAAATTTTAAACTACTTATTTTGTCATTTGCCCTTAATGTTATCTCAATGTGGTTGATGCATGGAATTTATGTGTAACAATTGTCTTTCTTTGATACTTTGCAAAGTATGTGATTGTAAAGTAAACACCCCCCCCTCTCTTGACTATTGGCGAGTCAGGTTATAATTGCCATCTTGCCCTTATCAACTCTTTCTATTTTTTGAACTATGGCAGTGCTTCATTGTTTAATACCAGTTTTCTCTTTGTTATGCTTAGATCTCAAAGATATGGGAGACTCCAGTCTCACTGCTTCTGAAGCTGACTATTCCCCAGACTTCGCCATCCGAGTGGAGCCGATTTTACCAATCAGCAAATATTGCTCTTTGTCCACTTGCGCTTCTTTACTCTTGCAAATCATTTATGCCCATGTCACATCCTGTTATATTTTTGATTCCACATATGCATCTTCCTCTATGGTCAGTGGTACTCTTCTCAAGCTCTTCTCTTGCAATACTCCACTACATTGTTGAAAAGGAACCTCCCAAGACCGAGCAAATCCATGTCGTGCTAGTTGCGTTTGTGATGAGTGTCTTCTGGATATCAAATGTAGCTGGAGAACTACTTAACTGTCTAGGAGCATTAGGGAAGATTCTGAATTTGCCACCCTCAATTCTTGGACTAACAGTGCTTGCATGGGGGAACTCAGTTGGCGATCTTGTTGCTGATGTGGCAGTTGCTAAAGCAGGCCAACCTGCATTGGCCATGGCTGGATGCTTTGCGGGCCCAATGTTTAACATGCTTATTGGGCTTGGCACGGCTTTAATGATACAGACAGCCAAGTTCTATCCTGAACCATATGTGCTCCATTTCCATGTCAGCATTGTTATAGCATTTGTATTTTTATTTTTGAGCTTGATGGGATCACTTTTAGTTGTAACTTGGTCGAGATTCCGGGTTCCAAGGTTCTGGGGTTTCTGTCTTGTTGGCCTCTATGTTCTCTTCATCTTTGTGAGCCTTGTCATAGCCAACTTTACTGCCTGATCAACTTACAAAGGCCACTTGGATGATACAGGAGGCCAAATATTCTTCTTTCCTAAACTTGCTAGTGCCAGGTATGGCACTTGGCAGTAATATGGGGTGTAGTGATAACTCAGATGATTAGATCATTTTCCATTATACGCTCTTTGTTTGTGCATAATCTGCTATCAGAGTTTGGAGCAACAAAGAAGCAAGGTCACTGGTTTTAGCCTTTATCAGATTTGAAGAGAATCAAGATCACAGGCTGATATTTTCTTCCACTGCAGAGTAATTGATTTGTGGAATAAATTGATGCTCGCTTATAAGAGTATAAAGGCTTCCGTCCTTCCTGGTATTTTGTTAGAGATCAGGTGATGTTAGCTGTTAGTAAAATACACTGTATATTACACAACCAGAGGTGATTCTTTTGGGATGTAAACTGCCACAACTACTTAAAGGTTTGCTTGGGTAGTAATTCGGCTTGTCCAGAAGGTGGGGGGGGGGGGGGGTGCGTAAGGGTGTGTGAGTTCTGGCTCATTTTTGTTGGCCGGAACGGGGGGATTAATGCCTGGGAATTGTCATCGATTTCCCCACTGTAACTGTAAAACTATACTTTTGATTTCTGAAATGAAATCTTTTCTCAGAGGTCAAAATATTGAGACTTATCCAGAGTCCAGACCTCTTATATCCTTGTTGCATGACCTGATTAAACCAGTTTGCTTAACCTATTTGCATTCTAACTGTCCCCTATTAGTTTCCTAACTAATATGACTAATAGTTTATTTCCAACTGTAAAGTGTATTCTAACTGTCGCGATTCTTCAATGATTAATCAGTTGGAGTGCTTTGATGCCCAGATGACTGGTCATGAATTAAAGTCATCAGTTGGAAAAGACATTGACTCCAACTGGAGTTATATTACTAGCTGATCATGCTATACTAGGAGTACTAGATATCCTCTTTTGAAAATTCTCCTTAGTTTTTTTTTTGGCCTGAACAAAACATGGATTGATACTCCCTTTATCCATGCTATTTAAAATAAAATTAAGATATTGTTTGTTGATTAAAATTAAGAATATTGATGGTCAATATTTTAAAAGGAATGTTTTGAAAACCCTTTAAATAAATTCTACTCCGTAATATTATGAGATAGAGGGAAGAGTATCGAAGAAGGGGTGAAAAAGAAAATAGGGAATTTTGAAGGAACAAACGCACGTGAGTCTTCTCATATTTGTAAGCTTACATTCTCGAGTACTTGGTTTTTACTTTGAAGAGTTTGAACTACGCTTTTTATTTGTTTAAAACTCTAAATAAATCACCCTTGGAGACTACAAGAAATTTAATAATTTGCACATTTAGTCATATACTTTAATACTTACCATACTTAATACAAAGTATCTAAATGCATATTGTAGATGCCAATAATTTTAGTTGGTAAAATTTTAGAAGGTGGTATCCATGTCATGTGATTAATCCTTGTCTACGTCATTTTCCTAGAATGACTCTCTGTTTCCAAAATATTGCAGTAATCCGTATGAAGGTTAGTTTTAACTTTTATTCATACATTTAAAATGAAGTCATTGAGCCAATTTAGTTTAAAGAATTTTACCTCAAAATTCCCAATAATTAAGATAAGTGAAAGTATTTCTAATTTTGAAGTCTAAATATCTAATTATATACTTTTGCATGTTAGGGATTGTTAGATGTGTTGTTTCATTCCTCATTAAGGTTTAGGTTTTACACATGGTTGATTACAAATAAATAGTATACATAAAAACCGGCAAGATTAATGAGATGGTGAGACCAATGTTGTGACTTTGTAATAATTTTTACCGAAATTTATTTAGAACTTAACAAAAACAGATTTAAAAGTAAATATGTAAGAAATAATAATGATTTTCCCTTATGTCACTATTATCAAACTTAATAATCGCCTATATGATTAGATTACTCGAAAGTGATAGTATCTTTCCCAACCAAAAACTTTAACAATTGCATTCTTCAAATTTCAAACATTACCTAAAATAAATATCATCATGAGTAAACCAATCAAGAAACTACATGACTTCATCTTTAATGATAGATTGATAACCTACCTAGATTTTATAGTACATTATTATTTTAGGGGGTGGAGGTGGCAAATGCTTTCAATTTTTTTTTTTTTTTTGTAGTTGGTAAAGTGAGAGTAGGACACATAATTTGTGACATGAAAGAAAAAGACAATTTTTCATTTAAATTAATTAATTCTATTCTTATAAACCAAGGTTTTTAATTTTTTTTAATTAATTATTTTTTCCATTTCCTTAAAGGGTAAAATAGTCAATGCAAAAAGGCTTCCCAATTTTTATTTAAACAAAATATAAAACCCTTCTATTTCTGACATTGCTAAGTCAGAACAGAATCAAACTCTCTTTTATTTCTTTCTTTTCTCTCAGCTCTTTGATCAAACAGAAAAATAAAAACGAAAAAAAAATAAATTAAATAAATAAATTCGAAAAACAACAGAGAAGATTTATTTGTTTGCAGCAGCCCGTTGTTCTTCATACCTCTGCAAGTGTACTTTCTCTCTCCTCAATTCTCTGATTTTTAAATTTTTTGGGTTTTCCCAAATCAAATCAAAACCCTAAATTTAGAAAAAGGAAACGATTTTTTTTTTTCAATTTATATAAAAGTTTCTTAATTTGATTTTTATTCATATCCCCACCTCCCCAAATCATGGGATCAATGTTTCAAAAAAAAAAAAAAATTTCAATTTTATTTTCTGATTCTAATTCTAGGCACCCTTTAATTTTTTTATTTCATGCAATTTTTTTTCTTTTCAATTTTCTATGTAATTAATGTTATTTTTTGATCGGTTGAATTTGTGTTCTTGTTTCTTATTTCAGGTGGTGGTGTACTAGTAGAAGGAAATTACTGGGAATTTAATTTTTTTTCATTAATTAAGGTAATTTGATTCTTTTTAATTTCTCTGTTTTAATTTTGCATGGGTATAGATTTGCATGTAATTTTATTGGATTGTAATTTTATGAATGATTATAATTTTGAATTTTAGACCCTATAATCTTGGTGTAATTGGTTCATGGCGAACTGTATTTGTTGCAATTTTTGGCTATTCGAAATCGAAAAAGATGTTTAATTATGTGATTTAAATCAATTTCAATGCTTTATTTGAATACCCACTCAAATTCGCAGAATGTAAATTGATGTTTGCTGGTCATATAGCTCAATTTTCATTCATTTTATGTCTATTTTCGACTGTTTCGATATCTCTCCCCTTGTGTTATTATCAAATTAAGGTTAAATGTGCTTTTATTGAATACCCTCCTTTTTCGTTGTATGTTTAATGCTTAACAAACGTGTTTAAGTATGTGTGAGCTGGGGTGTTTCTATGGACCACCTTCTGAGATGTCTAGTAATTCCAAACTAACATTTGCCTTTGTCTGTGTCTTTCTATACTACTAGTTACAACAAAACTGTTCCTATGTATGTTTTGTTTTCGCGTTTTTGGCTTTGTCTAGGGTATATACGGGTACTTTTTTGTTATGTCTGTAGTAATTATTTTTGTGACCTAATTGGGTATTCCCCAATAATATCTTGTGTCTAACGGTCCAATTTAACTTACATTGTCTTTGAAATCTTTAACGTTCACTTGTTTGGTTTGTTTGTAGCATGGAATTCTGTGAGAATATTAGAGTTTTAATTCAGTTAAAATATTCATTAGCTTGATTTCCTGCCTTTTTTCAATCGTAAAAACTATGGAAAACAAAATTGGTGAAGTTCTGTGTATAATAAAAGGTCTACGGTACTCAAACTTGCTCAGTTTTACTTATTCGTAATTTTTCTTCTCAGCACACAAATTTTGTCAAACCAAGGAATGCTTGGTTTTTTTCACTTTCACATTGATTTTCTTATTAATGCTTGGCTACCAAACACGCTGTTGAATATTTGCCTACTTCTTTTTTTTTGTACTTCTTCTGAATTTGGAACTTAAATAGAAAAATATGAGACCTGGATATATTTTCTTAAAAAAACCTTGATGTTTGTAAGAAAAGTTAAGGTACATCAATCAATCTAAGCCTTAATCCCATAAGTAGGGTCGGCTGACTGTTTTGGGGGGAGTGATGACTACATTTATGTATAGTTGGGGAAGTCACAAAGTACACCATAGTTGTATGACGAAAAGTGAGGCATCTTTGAGCACGAGTAATTGAAATGCATTTTGGGATGTTGAGAGACAGAACTGAAGTGGGTTCATAGCAGTTTATAGAAAAAAATAACTTAGCTATAAGTTGGATGAGTGTCTAATTAGTTTTGCTGTAACTATCAAGTTTAGTACAGCTTTAATTAAGGTTGTTGAAGCAGTAATTTTTCCCTTGGGCGAAAAAGAGAAAAGAGGGTATTGCACAACATTGTTGTGAATAATTTGATCTCTTGGACATTTGAGGTTCTAAAAATATGTTTTAGATAAGTACCTTTGGGCAATATTTGATCTTAAACTCTACAAAGTTATTTATCAATCTATGTTTTCCATGTTGGTTATTTTGTTTGTTTTCTTTTGAGCCAAGTGCCCACTTTGCTTAGATGTATGTGTACGTCATCCTGGCCTCATGAGAATGCATTTGGATTGTCGTCCATGGATTTGCTCATAGTCATTTAACCAGGATTCCAGTATTTTATCCATTTTAAGATCGTATTTGAGAATGTAAATCAGTAGATTGAGGGTTCCTTGAAGAGTTGAAGGGTGAAGCATGCAATTGGATTTGTTTGCTGAAGAAGCTTCTTTTTTGATCATTTTTGAAAATTTCCAGTTGAAGTACCTTGTGGAGCCTTGACTGTTATACATTGATTTTATACTGTTAATCTCAGATTTGCCTAGTGTCTTCATGACAATTCTTTCTGAAAGGATAATGATGCAGTCCATTAAACAAATAGAAAGGAGAAATAATTAAGATTTGTGGACAGAAGGAAAATATGACAGTATGAAATAGTGCCCTTGATGATATTGGTTTACTGGATCTTCGAGGTTGTAGTTCCAGTTTTTTAGATATTTTAATGAACTAAAAGGGACAATTGGATTAAGATGAATCTACCTTGGTGCTTCTCCATGATATCCTGGGACTGTTGGCAGCAATTTTAGTTGCTCTTTAACCATATGTAGGGGTTGGGAGTAGGGGAGCCATACATGGTACACGTTCTTTGCCACATGGCTCTATTGTTTTCTATGGGATGTAGCTGTGGTGTAACTTGTTAATGAGTTATTTGTATTTATGCCTATTTTCAAGATACTAGATCTTGTTGATTTTGGAGTAACTTAATTACTTGATATTTATGGATACCAGAATGTGAATTAATTAAATGACATGTAGTGAATATCATTTTTACTTTGGAGTATTTGAGTAAATTGGCGCTTTTATGAAGATTTTCCTTTTAGAAAACTTAATAAGCATTATTCCTAGAAAGAGCGACAGATGTCTGATTCCCAAAAGCCTGAATAAAATCTAAGGCCGATCTGAATGTGTTGCTCTTTATTGCAATATTGCGATAGTAAATTTTTCCTTTTCTTCAACAATACAACCACCACCAGACAGCAAACTTTCTCAACAGTGTATCTTAATTGTCTCTTAAAAGATGTGAGACATTTGAGTGGGTGGTAAGATTGTTAGACTACTATATTTGATAGTTAGGAGGGACTTTAAGTATATGTCTTGTAGAAAGTGTAACAGCCCATGAATGTAATTAGAGCTAGAAACCTGGTAAGTTAACTTGGATATGCTGGTGGATTGTCATATGACTTATGCTTTAGTGAACCTTCTCATTTAGTTTAATTGCTATTAATACTGCATTACTCCAGTTTCTGGATTGGGATGTTACTTGATTATAGTTGCCTCTAGTTCAAGGCAATGAAAGAGGTTTGGTGGGTTCTAAACTTACTATGGCTTCAACCTGGAAACACCAAGAATACTAATTATATAGCATTGTGGACTCATTGGTAAAGGGAATGCTGGAGGAGGTGGTTTGTTCAATTCAAATCATAAATGTATCTTTCCTATTGTTCATTACCCCTGGTTTGCTTGTTAGGCAACCTATCTATGGCTCAAGCTTTAGATTATACTTTCACAGATATATTATTTATAGTACATTATCTTTATTCTTTATTAAGTTATTGTTTGACGGAAATTCAATTATATTACGGGGTAGTTTTAATTATACTTCCCTATTTTATGACTTGTTTTTATTAAGGTTCACCGTATGGGCCGATGTAGGCTTGTTTTCTGGGCCGTGAGAGTAGAAACATAGAATTTGGACCGAACCCATTTTCCCACCAACTAGCTGGCATTTTGATCGATCATTCACTGTCTTTCGTAGGGTTTGTGTTATTTTATGCATTTTGCAGCCACAGTTTTGTAGAGAGATTTAGCTTTCATGAGTTCTGTTTAAAAGTTTGCTTACATATTGCCTAGGTGTGTTGTCTCATTTCTTGTTTATCTGCTTAATTGTGTTGTGTTATCATTCTTTGTTTTGTTTGAATTGAATTTGCAATGTTATCTTTTTGGTAATTCACCATGATGCAATCACATGTCCAGTTTGTTCAGCTATTTGAATTTTAAATCTCTTCATCTTGAATGCGTTGATCACATTTCTATAATTCTTTATGAAGATCCTTTGTTCCTTGATTTGCTATGCTGACACTTGTTGGGATAAAATTTGATGGATTACACAAGGACATGGAAATTAATTTTTATTGGCATTTTTCATTTATGATGCTATCATTGGAATTTTGTGATTCAGCTTTGAATTATAGAGATATACCTGTATATGCTATGTTTACAAATACCTAAATACATTGAGAGATTTTGAATTAAAATCAATCCGAATTTTATGGATAGTGTCTGCAAAAAAATCGGGTGATTTATCATCAAACTATGTGAAGCCGACCTGTTGATTACAAATGTAAAATTTACCATAGTATTGCTGGGAAATTTTGATCAGTTATTCTGGATCCCGTTTTTTTTTTTTTTTTTTTTTTTTTTTTTTTTTTTTTTTTTTTTTTTGGGAACTCTATAATCTTAGTTTACAAATACCTAATATGATTTGGAATAAAGTTTAAATTAAATGATATTTGTTTCTTTGTATTATTCCAGAATGGACCAGCAAGGGCATGGTCAAGCTCCAGTAGTAGGAACAGTGAGTGGTGCTGGTCAGGTTCCATATGTTGGTGCATACCAACCAAATCAAGTTACTGGGG
This sequence comes from Chenopodium quinoa, assembly GCF_001683475.1. Lineage (NCBI taxonomy): Eukaryota > Viridiplantae > Streptophyta > Magnoliopsida > Caryophyllales > Amaranthaceae > Chenopodium > Chenopodium quinoa. The sequence goes on along the minus strand of NW_018745024.1, from coordinate 9,593,043 downwards.
CACCTGTTCATGGTTCTGCACAACCCTCTGGGGCACAGATGGCTCAGCACCAGCTTGCTTACCAGCAGATCCATCACCAGCAGCAGCAGCAGCTACAACAACAACTTCAGTCCTTCTGGCAGAATCAGTACCAGGATATTGAGAAGGTCACAGATTTTAAGAACCACAGCCTTCCCCTGGCAAGGATCAAGAAGATCATGAAGGCTGATGAGGATGTCCGGATGATCTCAGCTGAGGCTCCTGTTGTGTTTGCACGGGCGTGTGAGATGTTTATACTTGAGCTGACCCTGCGATCATGGAACCACACTGAGGAGAACAAGAGGAGGACCTTGCAGAAGAATGACATTGCAGCAGCGATCACAAGAACTGACATCTTTGACTTCTTGGTGGACATTGTGCCAAGGGAGGATTTGAAGGATGATGTGCTTGCCACTCTCCCAAGAGGAACAGGCATGCCTGTTGCTGGCCCTACAGATGCACTTCCCTACTACTTTATGCCGCCGGCACAAAACCCAGCTCAGGCTGGACCTCCAGGTGTGATGATGGGAAATCCTAATGCATATGCCGCACAGTCTCAGCCATACATGGGTCAGCCAATGTGGCCTCAGCAACCACCTCAGCGACAGCAATCTTCTTCTGATGCTTAGCATCCTTAAATGTAAAGGTAGGTGTACCCTGTGGTTTTTCCTAATTCAATAGCAATTGTCCAACTGTTGACTTGCACATAGCTGGATGCTTGACGACTGAAAGATGGAAGAAATTTAAAAGGTTCATTCTGTGTTCACAACGTTCACCATCAAGTTGGGAATGTCATTTACTTATTGTCTCAGGATCTTTGATTGAAAACCTTCAACTGTAGAAATTTATGAAATGTTGTTTATGAGTTTATCTGCATGCAAATGACTAAGAATGATGTTCAAAAATTGACACTTAAAATTGGTCATTTTGTTAATGGCACTGATGATTGGTGGTCAAAGGGCTGTGCTGTGAAAACTGTTTAAGAGTTGCCTTTTGACTGCAAGTTTGCAATTTAAAAGTTATCCTTCATTATTGGGGTGTGGATTTGTGTTTGGAGATCCGACTCGAAGGTGACTTTTTCTTTTTTCTTTTTTTTCTGTAGCTGTCCAACTCACTAACTAGGCATCTTCATTTGTAATTTTAGATGTTTCTCTTTTTAGAAGCAGAAGTCACCCCTTGTCTTGTAACAAGTCAGTGGTGTCTTATTGTATACCTTTTTACCCTAAAGTTATTTAAATTTGTTTGCAATAAGAGCCAATTTTTTTTTCCTCCACGCCTAGCTTGGCTGAAGTGATACAAATCTCCCCGCCCTCTTTTTCCTTCTCCCTCTCACATTCCTTTCCCTGGCCCAGTTGAAGGCTTGAAGTATCTTTCACTATGTTATTACTTGTAAAATTTGGCTAATTTTATTGATTTTTCTCTCAAATTTGTGAAATTCTAACTAGACAATTCTTCTTACTGGTTCTTAGCAGATGGGAATGAGGACGCGGGTGCTGAATGCAAGCTGGGGATAGAGGGACATTTTGGTTTTCTGTAATCAGAGTATCTTTATCTTTGGTAGAACATGTGTTTTGTTACCTTGTGTAGTCTGTTTTAACGGTTTAACCTCAGTTGTTACTGTGTGGTACTTGATTAAATGGCTGTCATCAATAGCTCTGCTACTAGAGATTAGTTGGTCTTCTTTACCGAATTAGAATGCATAAGTAGGACAGTTCTGTTTTGAGTTTTCTATACTCTGCCATTGTAGCCTTTTGGAAGGTTGAATGCATGACTTATCTTTACAGTTTAGTTATTGACTGTTTGGTGATTTGGTTGCTCTCTGGTGCCTCAAGCTGACTTAGTCCTCGTATGCTCGGGGGGTGTATGTAGGAAATGGGTTACTCTTCAAGTAAAATATGTGGGCTGGTATTTTAGTATTAACTAGCTACTTAGGTACCCTCTGTTTCTGATATCAATCTCCCTCACTCTCTAGCTGTACTTCGTATCATTTGAGGTGTCATTGGTTCATGTATTATTCGAGCAGGACTGCAGGTGTCAGTTCAATTTAGTCTTAGTATAGTTTTGAGTGAATTGGGTTAATACTTGTGATTTCTGTTTTACTTCAAGGGTGGGTTGGGTGATCTGAGACAGGGTTGGTTTTGCTAGGTCTAGTTTTGTGGAACTGCTGATAGAAGAATACAAGCAAAATTAAAATTTCACTATTTTTTAATATTACCGATTCACCGGAATAGGTGAAGTCATAGTACTCAAGGTTAACAGTCTAGATACATTTTGGTCTTACGGAAATTAGCTACTAGTGAAGTCATATTACTTGAGGTTGACAGTCTTGTTACATTCGGGTCATTCGAAAATTAGCTAGCAGCTGCGATAATTTACACAAGTCAGGATGTCTATCAGCTAGGAATTTACGATGGCTTACTAGTCATACATTGCTTACTGGGAATATCTAGCAATGCGACATTTTTACAGATTTTACTGCTCACCGCCAAATTTGATTAATCTTGTTGAAGGCATCTGCTTCATCACAACACCCTCGAGGATAGCATCAGAACCAAAACTGCCCTTGAATCTTTGGGGATCAACTGGACCTGGCAGCTGAAATGAGACAGAAAAGGGTCCTGTTGGACACAAGTTTTGTGTTTGCATGATGAATGTTTGTGAAAAGCGGTAAACTCTCTTCTCGCCTGTGATTGTTTCTCCCTTTATCACCACCCTGCCATCGCTATCTACCTCACATTGGAATGCTCCTGCATATACATGATCAAGGAGCAAATTTAAGCACAAAAACAATTTAAAGCAGTATTGGCATATGTCAAAATGCAGAGTATGGAGTATGGACTAGCTACTGCAATTAACCTTAAGACAACCAGAATCAACCCGAAAAAGATTTTGTTTTCAACCTGGAATCAAAATTAGTCCAACTTGTATCATCTAAAATTTGCCAACTGATTTTTTTCAGACAGAAGTTCTGGGATTAAGATAAAAAACAACCTGATTAAGTCAATATTGACCAAACAAACCAACCACCTGTATGAATAATCAGCTGCAATGAAAATTTGAGAAGTTGTGTAGAGGCACACAATTATGTAAATTAAAGATCATGTGTACAGCTAATACTTACTGTTTTCTCTTTTAACTCCAGGAAGGGCAACACGGAATAGGTATGAATCCTCAGATTCACTAATGTCCATCAGTCCGATAACAGATCCCACCTGACCCTTTGCTGCACTTCCAGTCACTGCATATGAGTTTCTTGCTATCTCCACAATGCGACGCAGTTCCTCTCGACTTGGCTGGGAAGGGAGAATAACAATACCAGGCCCATCTCTCACTCCAGATGGTGGCAAAGCCAATTGAAGTGACTGTGGTGACTTCAGATTCTCAGTTTCCAAAATTTCCTCTAATCGACGTTTCCTTTTAGGGCTTTTACACTCACGAAAGTAACTTCCGATGGGCTCCTCTTCAGAGTCATCATCATCGCCCTTCTCCAGATATATACCATTCGGCAGCCTTACAACAGTGTTTTCTATGAAGAGCTCTTCTAGTCCTGTCAGCTTCTTGAACCTCTCAATATCCTCCTGTTTGATATAAAAGATAGCTGGATTTCGAATAAATGCAACACTTGCTACAATTCTGCTATGGTTAAGTGACTCTGTTTGAGGGTGCAAATGAGAAGGAAAGAGTGTAAGGAAGTCTTCACCCTCGGAAGGATGATTTCCTTGAATGAACTGTAACAACACAGGTAGTTTGACGATGAGTGACCTATCTGCTTTCCTTACAAGATAATAGTAAATTTGCTCGATTTCAGAGGTTCTGATGTGGGAATCTGCCAACTGATTCAGTGTGTAAGGAGGAAGATCTTCTGCTATCCTCTGTAACGCAGATTTTTGGGTCTTCTCCCCTTTGAGATCAGGGCCGAAATATGTGCCCATGATGAAGTAAAGGAGAAAGCAACAATCCTCATTTGCATTCATCTTGATTATCACGTTGCTGATACCTGGATTATCAATACCAATTTCAAGTCTAATCAATAACAAATTACGTTTGAACTAAGCACACCATACAGTATTGCTCTTAGGAGATTGATTACAACAAAAACAACATACTAACATAGAATCCGATCAGTAATGACAGGGCGAAGCATATCATTCATTCCAACTTACTGATAATATAATTATCAGATAACAATATTTCAATTATGGGCTATACTATACATTAACACTATATTGCAATGTTATGACCAAGTTCACTTCTAGCAATTTGTACCTACACGTACATAGAAACTCTATTATGCACCCGAGTGTACCTCGAGCTAGGTGCACCCAACAACTACTAGAGAGTGTATCTCGAGCTAGGTGCACCCAACAACTACTAGAGGGTGTATTTTGTTACTACATTTGCTATTTAGCTCTGTAAATTATCTAACCAGCTGCTGAAAATCAATAGATTAAGTTGAAAGGACTAGATTCTAAATCATACAAATCTACAACATTCTAAATAGTACTCCGTTTTTATTTAAGCAAGTATCTGGTATTAAGAAATAATAGCACATTTTACTAAGTTGCAGTATCAAAATACCCAAAAATAGAAAGAAAAAAAAAATCATAAAGAAAAATTGGAAAGTAATCAGACAAATTCTAGAGAATCAGCAAGATATATACATATTTATTAAAATAATTTCAACAAAATAGCTATTTTCTGGGTTCTATACCCAGATGTAAAGGGAGCTTTTGCAGTTTAATTACACAATAATAACAGCATAAAATCACAATCCTACAAAATGGGGTTACTCCAATTGCTACAATATCCAACATTTTGAGCTCAATTAGTTGAAATCTAAGTGGGAAATTTACTGTAAAAAGAAATAAATTCAATCATTAAAACAAAAATACTAAAATTACTAAAATGCAGCTAGATTATTAGCGAAAATGAGAGAGGAGAAGAGAGAAAATGACCTGAAATTCAGAAATGGAGGATGAAAACCAGCAGAAGAGTGTGAATTTTGTGAGGAAGAAAATAAAAATAGAAAGGAAAAATAAATAAAAAGGGAGAATTATTTATTTATAGAGTAAGCATGCAAGAAGGCTCATGTAAAACATGACACATGTGATTAGTCAAGGATAAGTGATGGCAATTGTCATGCTAATTATGTTGTGGGTGTTAATAATATTTTACTAATTTGGGGAATGTGTGTGTTTTGTTTGATGGGTAATAGCTATTAAGGAAAGGTGATGGGTAGTGTAATTTGACACTTGCATAATTTAGTAATTTGTATGTTGTTTTGTTGTTATTTTATTGTGTAATTGTGATTATAGATGAGGGAGATTGGGTTACTACGATTATAGATGTTTGGGCTTATGGCATAGTGTTAGAATCCAACTCCTTTGGTTGTTTTCCTAGAGTTTAGTTTATGCTTTCTTAGCTTGAGGTTCCATTATTGTGTTACTGTCAGATCAGTGTTCACTAGACATTCTCCTTGTATGTCATTTAAAGCTCTTTAGAGGGTAAATGATTAGTGAAATCTTAAGCCTTCTACCAAGTGTTGCTTTGCTTTTATGCTTGTTTGTTGTTAGACCTTTATAGATATTGTGTCTTACTTGCATAATAGCTCCCCTCCAAACCAACTTGACGCATTAAGAACTCGTGGTTCGGACCCGCTTGTGCCCGCCTTGAAGTATCGGCCGTCACAAGCCCCGACCACTCGCACTCCGTCGCCCAAATAGACGCGAGTGCTCCTTTGATTTGATTGCCCGCTTATGTTGCTTTGTGCTCACAAGCCCCTCTTCCGCTCAAGGCTAGCGTTCTTGCCGTCAAAAGGCTAGAGCGCGCCGCACGTTTCGGGGTCCAAACTCCCGGACTGTGACACATAGCCAGTCGGTTCAATTCAGTTAAATAAATGTCTGATGAATTATTGATATGTACTCAGTGTACTCTTACGTCTCTATATACAAAATACAAGTATGTTGTTTGACAATTGACTGATGGCTGTTTCAATTGGTTGATTAGTTTGAATTATTGTTGGTATTTAACTATTAAATGTTTATACTTACTTTCTATTGTAAATAAGTTATAACAGTGCTAGGAGCCTAGTAATGTGCAACTAAAAAAGGTGGCATGGACTGACAACTGACTAGTGATTACAACTTTACAAGGCCATGATTAGGGAGGAATAAATTAAGGGACAGCAATATGAAGATTAATTATACACAATAATAAACATGGAAAGAATCAAAGAGTTAATTATTAGGATATGATATCATAGTCAATCCTTATCTTCATCTTATTCAAAATATGTTTAAATCACTAAAATTCAATACTTTTATAATAGAGAATTAGTAAAAATAAGTTTTATTGAGTAAAATAAATTTTATAAATACGGTGAAGGAGACATGGCTAATACTATTACTTATCAATTACAAAGTGTACTCTCTAATTTTAAAAAAAAAATATCCTATCTATTTTTGCACAATTATCATGCAAAATTATAATTAAAAATATATCAATACACGTAAAGCAAAAAAAAAAAAAATCTATAAAAAATTACATATTTAGAATATAAATACCGAGATGAATTTAACAAGATTCCACAAAAAATAAATTACATAATTAGATACTGGCTAATTGACCATATTGGTATAAAAGTTAACACCCTTATGACAGATTGGTATAAAAGTTATTGTCGGCGACATATTGGAATAAAAATTAACATGTGGCGACATATTGGTATATAAGTCAACAAATTGCGACATTTACCCCTATTTTCTCGTCGGAGGATATGCGTATGATACACGCACTTAATTTCAGTGCTAATAACTTTTATTTGACATTTTGATTTTTGTACCTTTCTCTACTTTTTATATTAATTTAAAAAAATTATGAAGTAAAAATCCAAAAAAAAAAAAAAAAGGTTGAAAGCCCAAAAGTGATGAGAAAGAAGCTAGGGGAAAACGAATGAATAGGAAAGCTTGAGCAAAGGGATATAAGCTTGAATGTATTGAGGGCGTTGGTCATTGAAACATCACAAGGGTAGATTTTTTTTTTTTTTTTTTTTTAAAAAAAAAACACTCATATATATATTTTTTCTTATTATATTGTTGATTTACAAAGTTGTGGGTATAATACAAATGAAGTAATAATGAAAGTTAGCGTCTACTAGTAATTGGTTTTGAAATTAAATAACTAATATTGAGATTTTGTTTATTGTTTATTAGTTCTTTGGGGTTTTATCGTTTGATTGATTTATCAAAGTTATTGTATTGGAAGGGAAGAGGGAAAAATTATTATTTGGTGCTGAATAAGTATATTATGATAATAAATAAGATTGCAAAAGTAATTAAAACAATTTTTTGAAGTATACAACACGCTCTTTCATCCGAAGAAAAAATAGGGGGTAGATGTCACAATTTGTTAATTTATATACCAATATGTCGCGCACATGTTAATTTTTATACCAATATGTCGCCGGCAATAATTTATATACCAATATGTCATAAGGGTGTTAACTTATATACCAATATACAAATAAGAATTGAGACGAATACAACAATATACATAGGCCAAATATTGTAGAACGGATGGAATGCTTACTATCATTATTTATGTTCACTATTTATCGTTTTTGTATTAAAATTAGAGGGGGGAGGGGGGGGGGGGGAGGGAGAGATGCAACAGGTGACATATATAAACTGTGACAAGTGACTCAATAAGTCGGGTGGTTATGTGTGACAATAGAGAATATATAAAAAAAAGAAATTAAAATAGAAGTGTAAAGTACAAGAAAAAAAAAAAAGGTAAAGAACAAAACGAAATGGAGGTACCATAGTTAATTCTTAATTGCGAACTATTAATTATTGATGCTTATTAATCGTCAATTAGTTATTAAATTATAAATAACTCTTTATTTTAGGAAAAATTACTAAAAATAATACAACCTTTATCCCATTCTTTTTTAATAATACAACATTTTGATTATTTTGTAATAGTACAACCTTTAGGGGGTGTTCATTTTAAAAGATAAAATCGAATTTTCGGTGAGTTTTGAGGTGGGAGAAGGGGAGGGGATATTCCATCATTCCTCATCTCCACCACCAAAAACTCGTTCTTCCTCTTTCCTAACCTCAAAGTCCATCGAAAATTTGATTTTATCTTGTTTAAAATGAACACCCCCTAAAGATTGTATTATTACAAAATAATCTAAAGATTGTATTATTAAAAAAGAATGGGCTAAAGGTTGTATTATTTTTAGCAATTTTTTCTTTATTTTATCCATCAATCATCATCAAGGGGGTGCAGAAGCAAAAAACCAACAGACTTGGGACTAGTTTTTTCACTTAACATTTTACTCCAATAGTTGAAGGAAATATTTTAGGATTTTTTGTGAAAAACTACCTTTTATATACAACTTTTTGTTAAAAACTACCTTTTAAAAAAAAATGTTGTAAATGTCTACCTCATTTAAAAAAATGTTGTAAGGGACTACCACTTGCCGGAATCTGGCCGTTGACTCACTTTTCCGGCGTTGACCACCCATGTGTCGGTCACATGACCTTTAAATTTTTTTTTTCTTTTTTTCTATGAATGCACCACCAGCATTGTCCTTATTTTCACCACCGCAACACCTCAACCCACCTCAAAACTCCATTACAACCACCCTCAGTCCCTCACGCATCCAAAACCAACCCAACCCCACTTGAAACTGCCTCCATCCCATCGAATCCAACACCAGCCCTCAACCTCTCCGCAATTTCGTGACCCTCGAAGAGCAACATCAATAACTTCCTCAATTGAGAAAAGGAAGGGAAGGGTTCTGATTTTCAAGGGGGTTTTTGTTGAAGCTCGATCTTCGAATTGAATCGCATAGCCAACTTCTTCCCCAACTTGGACCCCCATCTCTTGGGCAACGTGGCGTGCGATGGAGACGGCGACCAATTTGTACCAGAATCAGCGAAACCATGTCATAAGAGGATTTGGGAAAGTTGGGTACTTTTGCCAGAAATAGTTTCTATTCTCCAATTAAGACAATGACGAGTTTGTTCTTGAATGTTTCAACGATTTTGCCATCGAATTGAAGAATTGGGAGCTTGTCCATTGGATTGGAGTTGCAGTAAGGCGGAAATGGTGGTTTTGCCGCCGTTGGATGGAATACTTGGGCGGGACTGAGATGTTCTTACTGCCTAAATTGGACAAGGGAAGGGGAGGTGACGGCAAGGGGGTAGGGGTACGGTGGTCAAAAACTAGAAAAGGGAGTAGGAGGAGAGGATGGGGTGGTCAAAAAAGGGAAAAGGCCACTACGTGGTGTAGTCAATGCCGGAAAAGTGAGTCAACGGTCTGACTCCGGCAAGTGGTAGTCCCTTACAACATTTTTTTTAAAAGGGTAGTCATTTACAACAATTTTTTTTTAAAAGGTAGTTTTTCACAAAAAGTTGTATATAAAAGATAGTTTTTCACAAAAAATTTTTTTGCTTCATTAATTCTATTAAGCGTATATAGAATAATACCTCGTCGATAATTTTAATAATTCCTGCTGTGAAGAAGGATTTTGTTGTATTTGATTCACTTTATTTTGTTGTTTGGAAAAAATGATTTAGTAGTGGGTTTCATGGCTAATTACGATCGAAACTATAATCACCATATTTGATGTGATATTGATTTAACTCTTGCACACATTGTTTGGATAAAAGGAAATGAAGAGAAAAGAAGAGAGGGGGACAAACCACCTTGTGTGAATAATGGATTTACGGAAGGAAGGGGAGGGGAGGGGGAGGGAGAGGGAGGGGAAGTGTTCAACCCTTCTATATCCCTCCAAAGTGGAAGGATTTAAAGGAAAAATATAATGAAACTCCACACACTTTCTCCGCCCCCTCCCATTCCATCTATTTCTTACCCATCATTCATTTTCTCTTTTAAATTGTTCTACCATTTAAAAAGATGACGTAATTTAGTTGGTCTATAAGGGTTGATATGATCACTATTAGTGTACATTGTTTGATTATATTTCATAACATAAAGGCAAGAAAATATTTATTGGTTCATATACACATTGAACATGTGAGTTTTGTACTTATTTAAACCCCTACACTACAACATTTAATTGTAATTCTTGCAATATAATATCCATATCCATTTTTAGGTCAGGGTTCATGAGGGGAAGACAATGAAGCTTGGATTGATCCATATAAGACATTGTGGAGATTGATGATAAGTTTATGCATTGAATAAGAAAGTGAATTTGAAAACATATACTTCATCCGTTTTCTTTTACTTGTAACACTTTTCTAAAAAGGAAATGTCATAATACTTGCAACACACTATAAAAGAAAAGTTACTTTAAGGAAAAACTATACTATTTCCCTTATTTAAAGCACATGACCCATTAAATTACACTCCTAACAACCACTCATCCTATTTAAAATTTATTATATCATGTAAACCCCACATTTCTGAATTATCACGCTAAAGGGTGTGTTGCATCTAAAAGAAAACGGAGGAAGTAGTAGAAAAGTTCAATCTTCACATTAAGTTTCAATTTTATGTTAGGAGAATATGTGTATTTTCAAGTAGTTTACATAATACTTTCCTTTTTAAGTGTTCACATCTTGACAAACCGAAGCAAGTTTCAGAGTATGAATGCATGCAATTATTTACGAGCATAAAAATTATAAGAACATATTGGATCTTAATTGACATGACAAAACAAAGAAATTTCATTGTTTTAACTTCAAGCAAATACAAATTCCATAGCATCATTCATTTACAACATAGCATATTATTTTCTCATTTTAGTAAGAACATGCAATTGTGCATGTATATATTATTACGTTCTTATCTTATAACATAAGTTTAACAGTTACATCCTATAAAAAAAAGGTATAACAATTAAATACTTCTTTTTTTTCTCTTTAAAAGGAGCTCAGCAAGCCGGATTATTAGTATTAACAATTATGCACTTAACTTATAAGAGCATTAAAATTTGGAAAATGCTATACATAGCCTTTAGGGCTACATATAAGCATTAAATTTACACTTAAAAATCGTAAAAAGTTAAGAAATCATAAAAATATAAACACTAATTACACTGATTTACGCGTGTTTTTGTCATGAATTTATAATTTTATGCAATTTCCAAGAGTGTATTCAATGCTTATATATAGCCCTTAGAGTTACATATAACATTACCCATAAAATTTTTTATCAACATAACAAAAGATACCTATTCAATAATTGTCTACTAAAATACTCCACTCCGTAATCAAGAGTGACTCCTAAAAAACCTAAAGATACCTATTCAATAATTGTCTACTAAAATACTCTATTCCGTAATCAAGAGTGACTCCTAAAAAACCTCAAATACTCCGTATTATGTTTCCTTAATAAACACTTGGTTATCAACATATAATGACGGACTATAATCCTATATCCAATGCACTTGCATTTATTTTTAGTTGTTAATTCTCCAAAAATATTGTGTCGTGTTTCTTCATTTAGCCATTTTCAGGTGTATAAATAATGTTCTCCAAATAAAGGGCAAAGATATTACCGTTTTCCTCTCTGTTAAACTTTCCCCATTTCAATCTCCTCTCACTTTCTCTCTCCTCACTCACTTTCTCACTCTAGAGCTTCAACTCCAACTTTCATGGCGTTCAATTTCAACAGGTACCCCAAACAACGCTCTCATTTCTCTATTTTTTTGTACCAAATTTTTGCTCTTTCGTCTTTTCTTATCTGCTAAACTGTCGATTTTTTTCGCTATTTTTATGTTCTGATCTTAGCGTAATTTCTCAAATTCTTGCTTATTGGAAACTTTGTTTAATCTTAATTTAATTTCGTCTTTGAAGTTTATACTTGACATTTTTGTTGTTTGATTGTGGATTTCAGAGTGTTTTTTTTTTGTTTTTTTGGTCATGTTTTTGATTTTTTGATGGTTGCATTGAATGAAAGCTTTAGGAGATAATGAATGAATAGAAACCGTTTAATTAGGGCTGATTATTTTTGTGTTTGGATTTAGGTTTATTTTAATGCTGTTTTTAAGTTCTTCGTTTAAATGAAATTGATTGGTTGGCTATATCTGATACATTTCCGATGCTTGTTTGTGAGAAGCAAATGCTAATTTTGCGGCTTGCTGTGAAATTTAGAGTCCAGTTTCTGTGACTAGGTTATCGCGGTGTCGCGTTAAAAATCATATGAAGTATTATCGTTTGTTTATGTGTGTAGATAATTACTTTTTAATGTTGTTTTCATGTGGTTATCTTTTTAGTGAAATTGATTGCTTGGCTATTTTTGTTGCTTGTTTTTGAAAAACAAGTTTAGCAATTTGTGTATTCGCAATATTTAGTGGTATATAGAGAATTAGAGTCTGGCTGTGTAGAATAGGCCCTTAATGTGTGGTGCACTGGTGCCAGCGCTTACGATTTAGCTATCGTGTGGTGTGACCTTTTGGAGGAAGACCAAGTTCGCTTAATTTTGAGATAATTGAAGATCTTAAAGTTATTGTAAAAAATGATTTCCTATCTGTTGTTGACTTGTTGTGTGGAATGAATCATTCGTTACCATTAATGTGAAATATGAATCAATTTTTTTTTTAAATCATAAATGGGTTTAAAGAATCAATAGCTACCATAAATGTTAATATTTGAGATCATATAAACAATGAATACATCTAGTAGATAATGATTCAATGCTGAGCCAAATCGTGACAAGTGATTTATGCATGCTGTAATTCTTCATGTGTTCTTGTCCATAATCTTTAAGCTCCTAACACATTAATTTAACACTTAAAATATTGTTTGTTTAACTAGAGTAGATAAAGCAAACCTCTTCATTGAAGAAAATGCTCTAATATAAAGTTTTGGAAGCCTGTTCTAGAGTTTAACTACTGCCTACAGTGTGGCTCTTGTACATTGATATGATTCAGTGATTCTTATGCCATGTTGCTCTTCTAATTCTTGAATTGTTACTTCATAATATGGAAGTGTTTTTGTTCTATTATAAACCAATGAAATTCACAGCTCAAAGGCATTGATCTGATTTCAGATTCCCTTGCTCACACCCAAATTTCGGTAGCCATGATCCTTAGAGTCTTAGGCATACCATTTTAGGCTTGTCTTGACTACTACTATTGCTTTATAATCCTCCAACAGTGTACTGCTAGCAGTTCTATTGGCTGTCCTGGTGTCACAAGTCTTTTGGCTCTGGGTCACGGACTAACAGTGTACTGCTAGCAGCTCTATCGGTTCTCTGATCTCAAACAGTCATAGAATTATAGAATGGTGTAAGATACTAGACCTTATTCAATATGGGGTACATGGCTATTACTTGGTCTGTAGTTGGTCCTCTAGCTCAATCATTCATAGAATGGTTTAAGATACTAGACCTTATTCATAAACACAAATTAAGAGCTTGGTGGTAAATTAACAAATTTGGCACTATTAACTGTTTACATTTCATTAGTTTGTTTCTTGTTTGACCTAACTTAAAATGCAAAGTATAACATGCACTCATCTTAAAATGCAATTGCGTGGTTCACTTCTTTCTTTGATAAGCTGAGATAGAGCCCTGAGCATATTCATTTACAATTAGGTTAGGCTCTTGGATTTTCAAATTATGGAAGGTTGTAATTTAGTCTGGGATCAAAAGAAAACTCGTCTAGTATGCGGCTGAATTTTTAGTGGCAAATCTAAAACTTAGGGCCTGTTCTCTTCAAGATTATTTTCAGTTCAGTTCATTTCTAATAAGTTCAGTTCTTAATTTCCTTCTCTCATAAAATATTCAGTTCAGTTGTTCAGTTCAGCTCAGTCAATCAGAACAGACCCTTAGTGCTCTCTCTCTCTCTCTCTCTTTTTTTTTTTTAAAAAAAAAATTCAGTTCTAATTTTAGTCAAAAATATGGTTTCATGAATGATTCTTTTTCAATTTTCAACAGTAGTGGCTACATGGATGTACTGGGTTTTATAGATATGTTTATACTCTTGAATAAGTGATGCTCAAAGGTATCAAATGACATGAACTCTAAAACAAATGATGTAAGGATTTTTAATAAGTGAAGTAGTGAACTAGTTATAGATACAATTTCCCAGGATGATGCAAGTAATATGAGATTGAAATTTTCATTCGGTTTGTTGAAGAGATTAGTGACCTATTTTCCGTTACAACTATCTTTAGTTAAAATTTAATTTATCATCATACTTATCATTGCCAATTGGTTGAATACATAAGTATTCAAGAATTTGGTCAAGTTAAAATAGTTTAATCTCATATTTTAATCTATACCTTTTTTTATTTTATTTTATTATTTTTAAATGTCAGGAGGGGCAATACATGCCATCTGAAAAACTCAGCACAAGATTAAACTTGACTTCGCATCTTTAAACTACCATCAAGCTACCAAGTCAACTTCATAATAGTCCCATTAATATTGTGTTGGAGTACATGAAAATTCCATTTTTTTTAACGGCATCAGTCATCAGATGCACAATTGTTAGATTAACTTAAAAAAGAGAGAAAGAAATCATTAATCATCACACAATTTACATAGGCGTATAATGCACAAGAAAGGTAACTGATAACCCACAAGCCAAATGTTTCTTCTTCAAATTTCACTTCCTGTCTTAATTTATAGTTTTTTTTTTTCTAAGAATTATGCTGTACTTGTTGTTCTTATGTTATAAAGCTCACTTGGTAGCTTTGGCAGTGAGAAGTTGATAGATACTAGGCTTCAAGTTTTTTTTTTTTTTTTTTTTTTTTTTTTTTTTTTTTTTTTTTTTTTTTTTTTTTTCCCCCAAATGCAAATCACATACAAGTTTCATATATGTCATGGATGTGGGTCCACATCATCCATTGAAATGGTATGGCATGTCTTGGCCTTAAATTATATGAACAATGTTATTAAGTGACTAGAACTTAGTGGTCTTCTAGAATGATGGCACAAAGCTATTATGTGTTACCTAAAACGTTTGATACAGAGAGGAAGACATTTAGTACTTATTTCTAATAGGTTGTACAAATATATATATATATATATATATATATATATATTTTTTTTTTTTTTTGCATGTGATATTAAATTTTAAGCCACACAATCTATGTACTTCCTCCGTTCTTTTATTATTGCACCATAAGGGTTTGGCACAAATTTTTTGGTAGTGGAAAAAAGGATGAGAGAGAAAGGTAGAAATACCAAGTTGCCCATGTCAATGTATGCACAAAATAAAATTAAGGGTTGAAAAACAAGGGTATATTAGGTATTTATAGTGTGAACACATAAATTTCTTTTCCTAAAATGGATATGGTGCAATAAATGTGAAACTTGGTGCAATATTAAAAAAACGGAGGAAGTATATATGATGCTAAAGTTGTTAGAAGTAATAAAGATAATAAGAAACTTTGTAAATAACTAACTTCAAAACACACTATTTAGAAACTAACCACCCTTTTCTATGAAATGCCAAAATTTTAGTTTAAAGAGTTAATGATCACCACCGCTTCTCAGAATCTGGCCAATTTTCCGGCATGAGGCCCCCAACGGCTAGTTTATTTTGTTTTTTAAACCCTTGGACTCGTTTTTAGTCCTCTTCATTTTGAAATTTGAACTGCTGTGCTCCTCAACAAAACTCCCAATTCACCCACAATTCTCCAAATTCTCTAAATCCTGTCAATAATTCATCTTAAAAGTGTAATTCGGAAAAGGTTGAAGCGACAAATTAAGGTAATTGAAAAACAACTTACTTTGTTTGATGCTATTTAATGAAAGGCAATTCGATTAATAGGTTAATTGTTGCTAATTATGTGTTAAATTGCTAATTTTTTGCTTTAATTGTTATATGAAACATTCAATTTGACCTGGTGTTGGAAATTAGGGTTCTTGAAAATTATTTTGGGGATTTCTTGAACTTGACCCACGAAGCCCGATTAAAACCCGAAATGAGCAAACCACATTGTCTGGGTAAGTGGTATTGATATATTGGTGGTGGACCTTAGGTTGAGGGTGTAGCGGCGGTGAAGATGTGGTGCAGTGTTCTGGTATGTTGTGTGTGGTTTGGTGGAATCGGGCGAGTTGTGTGACGGTGTTGCAGACTTGCAGGTTGGAATTGCTGGCGTGAGCGAAGGTGGGAATTGCAAGGGTTGCTGCGGTTGGTGGTGGTGATGAGTGGTGGAGCTTCGAATAAGGTGGCGGTTTGATGGTGGGTTTCTAAGATGGATCTGAACGCAACAAGAGATGGAAAAAAATAAGGAAGGAATATGGTGGGACGGTGGTGATGAGCGATGATATGATGATGATGTTCAGTGGTACAAAAAAAATCGTGAAAACAGAAGAGAAAAAAAAAAAGGTATAATACAAAAATGGGCCCGAAGTCGGAAAATAAAATTGGCCGGAATATGAGCAGGGGTGGTGATCGCCCACTCTTTTTAATTTAAGGGGTGTTACTTCATGATTTTGTATAAAAGAGGTGGTTAGTTCTAAATAGCGTGTTTTGAGGGATGTGATTATTTACAAAAGTCTCTTTAAAATTTCTTATGTTGAATTTTATGGTTGATGTGGAAAGGCCATAACAAATAATGGTGATCACTTGTTTATGACTAATTGCATACAATACTCTCTGAATTAGGCATCATGTATTTTCATGGCTGTGGGGGTTATTTATCTGTTTAAACTCACCCATGTCCCTTTATTTTTTATTCTTTCAATTTAATATACTGTATAATTATCTTCTTTTTTTTGTTCATTATAGGGCTCCTCTGCAGCCAGCTCTGAATGTAACTCCTCTTAACAGCATGCCCTACATTGATCCCATTCCACCACAAGGTAGTGATATCCCATTAGGTCCTGTAGATAAGGCCAAACCAGCTTTGGTATATTTGCCTTCTGAACCTACTGAGGAAGAATGGGGTCCTATCTTATCTGCTACAAAGGGCGGAATTGGTTTGGGTGGCAGTGCAGCACTTGGACCAATTGGGCCGGTTCTTGGGAAGTTGGATATTAGTGAAAGTGAGGATTCTTACCTCTTTCGAGTGTCCCTTCCAGGTGTTGCAAAAGGTAAAATTATGCTGCCTTTCTCAAGTTTGCAAAATTTACTTCACTTTCTATTTGTTAATCTTATTTGTCTTTTTGGAGATTCTCTCAAATTTAGACATTGTTTAAAGATTCATTATTATGAATATCGTATTTTCTGGCTCCTTGCATATACTGGAACAATGTGTTTGGTTTTGATCATATTTTGAGATCTCTGAACAGATTTTATTTTAATTTATTTTATTTTAACTTTCTAAACAGAATTTGGCAAATTTAGTCATGATTTTTTAGATTCATCATTATCTTATTTTCTGGCTCCTTGCACATACTGGAATAATGTTTTAGTCTTGATGTTGGCTATGCATTGATAAAATTTGGCTATTTATTGCTCCTTGCATATACAGAAATTATGGTTATTGTTAGATTATTTATCTCCCCTGTAAGTATACTGAAGTACTTTGGAAATTTTCTGTTTTTATATCTAGGTTCATTAATCTATACGTACAAAGTTAACCCTGTCAGTTTCCAGACATTGACAGCATTAAGGCAGGTAGATATGCACAATTTCCCAAAAAAAAAAAAAAAAAAAAAAGAACTGGTTACAAACCGAATAGTTTCTGGATTGGGACTTTGGCTGATTTAAAAAGTGTAAACTGAGATCTGAGCTCTCACAAAATATTCCATTTTGGTCAAAGTGCATCATTTTACATATCCCATATGAGTATTATATTTGCTTAAGTCTGCATCCCACTGTAACACCTCTCTTGAAAATTGATTAACTTGATATTAGCCTTCAGTTCCTTTTCTCAAGATGAATGGTATCAAATGCATCCAGACCTTTTGAGCAGTAGTTGTCGTTGTAGCAGTTATTTGGTTGATGTGGGAAAAGCCAGAAATTGTACATGGGAAGTTATATGTAACCATGTAAGAAGCTGCTCTTATGGAATTTCTCAGTTCCCACAAGATGGGGAAAGTGGCTGACCTACCTCGCTTAATAGGCGATTGATTTCCTTTTAATGAACCAAACAATTTTAAGCACTTCTCACGAAATGCAATTGTATGGAAATTGAAATTTTCTTGAAATGTAATTATTTGCTTCCAACCAAATGGCAACTTATTCTATACGGAGTATTATACATATTGAAGTGCCTAGGAAATAGATTTATACATGAATTTACAAACTTCCATGATTTTGCTTCTTAACTCCAGCTTAATTTCCATGTTTTGTCTTGTGAAGAATAATCTATACACCCATATGAGCATTATTTTGGCTTGGAGTAGAATTCTTAGACTTGGACTTACTATATAAACTAGCTTAGATAGAAGGCCTAGAACATGATCATCACACTGCTTGGACTCAAGAATTTGTTGTTTAAACAATATTCTTTTGCTTGAAAAGCAAAAACACCGACATTCACAGAAATTCTATTCATGGTGACCTTGATGCCCTTGACCTGCTTATCTATCACCCTTGCTATTGTTAGAAAATGCCGGATTCTGATTAGTTGTCTTGTTTGCAGATGATTTCTCATGTACTATGGATCCTACTGGGCATGTAACTATCAAGGGTGTTACTACAACTGGAGAGAAGACTGTCTACAAGAATTCCTTGAAATTTGAGATGCAATCTCAGAACCTGTGCCCACCAGGTCACTTTACCGTCTCATTTAATCTGCCAGGACCTGTTGCTTCGGTACATCTATCCGGCCATTATGGAATTGATGGTGTTTTTGAGGGCATAGTGAAAAAGAAGAAACCATCAGCTTGATGTGTTTGCTGAATTCTATGTACATTCTTTAGTTGTCAAATCATATCATAGAACAAATAGATAGGCATGACTGCCTATTCATTTATTTAAATCATACCAGAAGTTTGCATTAGAGTCTTCTTAGAGCAACAGATGGGCCCATCCCAATAGACAGCTTAACAAAGGGAGGTTTGATTGATCCATTCTATCGAAATTTGCTATGTACAAGCAACATTGTTTTGGGTTTTTGCTACCGGTACTACTGGCAAGCAGGAGATGCAGTCCATTATGCGTTTCAAGCTTGCTTGCAGTTCTCAAGCAGACCTTCATTTTGTTGTGGCTTTTGTACTTGAATGTTGTAACAGTTCAAGTGAAAACTTAGAATTATTAAAGAATTGGGATTGGTTATATAATTTTCGGAGTTTTTCCTAATCATTACTCTGTTTCATTGGTTTGCATTATAGACAATGTCATTCTATCTGCTTCGAATCCAAAACTCTATATTGCAGGTGGTAGATTCTTATGGTGATTATCAAATTCTGCTGGCAGAAAAAGAATTATCCCTCTCGGAACAGCTTCTTTTAACACTCAAGGTATCCTCTTTTCAGTTTTACATCAAGAGTCTACAATTCTTGCACTCACTATACCATCTTTGTTTTCCAGCCAGCACATTTCTCGTGCTAGTGCTACTTTGTGATAGTTGTGAATGTTGGTAACATTGAACTGCTTGCAAACTTAAAAGAATGAACAATATAGCAGGCAATCAAACACTTTGCTATAAAATCATTTTTTCTCATTAACAGGTCTCGATTACAACTATTCGGGTTGCGCTAAAGCAAAAATTGCAACCCTAAGCCTAAAACAAGTAGTAAAAAAAACAGGGTAAACTGTAAACAACAGAAGATTACAGTACATTTTCTCTATTGTTCTTCATAGTTCATACCCATCTTCTACCTTTTCTTCTCTTCTTTTTTAAGATAGAGAAATTCAAAGAATTAACCCTAAATTCATCAACCAATCTCACAAAATTTTCATTATTTCTTAATCCAAAACCCATTAATGCAGCTCCACAAGAAAATCCTAACACCCAGTTCTTAGTCTCTCTCCTCCATCCTTTCACCAAGCAGTAAACTGCAAATGCAGAAACTAAAACCATGAAAACCCAGAAAACCAATTCACTATCATTTTCTCTCTCCAAAACAACCCACAATGCCAAACTTGATGAAATTAATAATAGCAACCAAAACCCTAATTTATCCCTTTTTCGATTTCTTCCTCCTCCACCGCTTCCGCCGAAGCCGGTCTTGAACCCGATTTTCCCGCCATTTCCACCACCCAAAACACAGAATTCTCTGACTATTGAATCCAATGGTTCAGGTAGAATCTTGAAGGTGGAAGCAATGTAAGCGATTGAATTGATGATGAGTTTGTGAGATCTTTGAGACCCAGATCGTTTTTTGCCCCATTTTGCAGAAATTATGGGGTTTTGGAAGTGGGTTTTGGATTTGAATTTGTGGGTTTGTGAAATTAATAGAGAAATCGAGGGTTTAATGAAGATGGGTTGAGCGATTTGTTGCATTTCTGTGTTTGATTTTTACAGGGGAGATCAGTGTCTTTCTTTCTTTGTGTTGAGAAAATTGAGAGAATTTTGAAGGCGATTAAAAGGGGAAAGTAACCGTTTCAAATGAGAGAACTAAAAGGCTCGGTCTGAATTCAAAAGCAGAAATTTTTAAAAAAATTAAAAATTAATACAGGGAGTTTTTCTTAAAGGAGATGATTTTGTAAGTAGTAAAAAAAAAAAAAGGTTTCTCTAGACTTGGCTTACTAATATAAAACTATAAAAATAACATTTTCTAGTCCAAAATTGTCATTAAGATTAAGAAATTTGTTAACTACAACTTATAATATTTTATTTATTTATTTTTGAAGCAAACTATAACGTATAATTTGAAATAGCAAAATACGGACCAAAAGTGGTACAACGAAAGGAAAAACAGAAAAATAAAAACCAAGGGACATCTATATCCTTGGTCCTATAATCATAGACAAATGTTGTTTTGTTTTGTTCGAACTCTAATTTATCACATTTTCTTGGGACATATTGTCAAGATGTTAGATGTTCTTTAATGGTTTAGCATGATGCTTTTGTCTAATACTCCTTTGCAATTTTATTGTAAACAAAAACAGGCTTAAATGCTCGACATAAAAAGTCGATTATGATGGATCTCATAATTGAGTCCCTCAAACGGCTAAAAGTAAGCTACATCATTTATAGCTTTATGTATCTTACTTAGAGCTAGGATAACTCTCTTGAGATTCACAAGTTATGAACGTAATTCCACTTGAATGATTTCAGCTGCAAGTCCTGCAGGTATGTCAAAGGGTCAAATCACATCCTAGCTTGATCTCATTTTCGTCTTGGTTCGTCTACTGCAGATTGTGTTAATATACATTCACGACTCAATCTGGCCTAAATGCGCTAACTCCTCCTACAGCAATGTAATATTGCAGTTGGGAGTCTTGGGACTGATTGCTTATTATGTTAACAAAAGATGCAGATATTGACAGTACTTGTGGTTCGTACTCAATCACCATGGTTCTCTAACCTTCTTTGTTGAAACATTGGTATAGAGGATACTACCCCAACATCAAAATTCAGACATTTCACACGAAGTATGTAATTTCTGAACTTTTCTACTGTGTAAACTTCAATTGTTCCTTGTGTCAGAGGTCTAGTTCAGCAACATATAGAGGTTAATTCAGGGAATTCCTCTGACGTTAAATATATTGTTAATACTACAAAATTACCATGAAGTTGACACACTTTTCATAGCAAAGCACCAGAGCTCTTGTTTCTTATAGGAGGATCTTGGGTGCAAAGCATTAAAACTTGACTAATCTTTCTTTGCTTATGTCAATTTAGTAGTTGTGCCATTATAGCTGCTGGTTATCTGTTCCTATCATCAACCTTGCCATCGACGATTTGATCCCAGAACTGTACATAGTATAATATCTTTTCTTAATATACTGTCCATTCATTTATGCTTTGTCATTTATTTTGTCTAAATCGTTTTCCATTTCTTTCAGAGTATTCATTACACAGAACCACTGCACATCCACAAGCATATGGTATAAGATTATACTCATATAAATCTAGCCACATATCTTGCATTTGGATCAATTCTACTAAAAAGTCATGCAGATGTTAATATCACATTTTGGGAGATGTTTAATGCGAAAACACCATAATGCTAGCCCAAATGACATTCTCTTGGTCCCCAACTGCAGTAAGTAAATCATTTATTACACATATCTCAGTCTGTTCTGCTCTGTGCAGAATTCTTGGCCATTGATTCACATATATATACAGTGTACAAGACTAGAAACAGTGTACAAGACTAGAAGTTATTTCTCCTCAAATCACTGAAGATATTGGAGTTTGGAACATAGCTTGCAATTCACAAATTTGCAATGAAGAAGAAATCTCTTCCAGTCGTGCAAGAGAAAGCCGCTATGCTAGGGAGGCGAAGTTATGTATCCGCAGATAAGCATAACCGCTGTATAATTGTTCCATCCACAGTTAATATGGTTGCAGAAGCTATAGAAAGAAAAGACACTAATTGGTATAATTTTGCCTCCTAACTCTCTCTTTTCAGTTCTCCATATCTTCGTATTGTTAATTTTTAGGTTATCTAGTTGTGCTGAGAACCTTCTGGCTGCAGGTTTGTTCGGACAAAAGTTCCAAGCGATCTGGTTGTACAAATTGGAAAGAAGAGAAAATTCCACCTGCATATTGTATACAAGTTTCCCTCTTCTTTATTTTCTAAATCCTGCCTTTAAATGAAAATCTTACACAATATATTCTCATGAAGTCATATTTCATTTAATTTACTGACTATATGTAATATAGCTCTCAGTAAATTTCATACATCGTATATTCGTATATATTAAGTACAGATTACTAATGTGAAACAATGAGAAGTTTTTTTTTATTAGGATTTTGGGGATTTTCATTGTTAATTTCAAGGATGTAGTTATAAAAAAGTTCTGTAGAATGTTTTTATACTGTAATAAAATAAAAATGTTTTGTGTAGTCCTTGAAGATTCAAGATTTTATGAAATTGCTAAGGTCCGTCTTATAAACTTGGATATGAATGAACAAAATCAGAACTGAACATCTTAAGCTTAAATCAGGGACATCTATTTTGCATATCATGATTCATGAGGGTGTTTTAAGTTATTTGGGAACTTATGGAGGATGCATTTGGGGAAACATAGAAGATTTTTCAGGACTTCTGGGTTGTGATACGGATGTGTTTACGTGTGGAGTTTTGTAGTTCAATCCTTTTACAGTTCAATCTAGTTATCTAAGCTACTTTCTTATCCTGCTAAATTCTTGAGAAGTATGGCTGCATTGCTTCTTGCTCTTTGCCGTCCTAAGCTAACATGTTACTTCTTTATTCTTGTTCACTTTTAGCTTCCTATGATCTCAAGAAGTGCCTATCTGAATAGAATTGTGTTCGAGAAGAAAAATGCTGGCATGAGCATTAACAACTTACATGTCGAACTGAATAACCTTCCTGGTGGAGCAGAGGTATTTGAGCTGATAGTGAAGTTCTGTTATGGTTGGAAGGTAGAGCTAACAGCTAATAATGCTGCACCATTATACTGTGCTGCAACTTTCTTGGAAATGGTTGATGATCTAGAGATTGGTAACCTCGTTTCCAGGACCGAAACTTTCTTAAGCTTCATAATATTTTCTTCCTGGAAAGACACATTCCAAGTTCTGAAAACCTGTGAAACAATTTCTTCATATGCCAGAGATTTGCAGATCCAGAGAAGGTGCTCTGAGGCGATTGCTTGGAAAGTTTGTACAAATCCAACTGCAATCTCTCTAGGCAATGATGAATCACAATGCTTCAATTTTTGGGTGGAAAATCACACTGATTTTTCATATGAGAAAAAAATAGCAGAGAATTGGTGGTTTGAAGATGTTTCATCGCTTAGAATTGATCATTTCATTGAAGTGGTGACTTTCATTAGGAAGAAAGGAGTTAAACCCGAGGTTTTGGGGTCCTGCATAGCCTACTGGACTGCTAAATGGCTATCGCGAATCTCATTTGGGGTTCGGATACCAACCCACAAAAGCATAAACCATCAAGTAAGAAGGGTGATTGTTGAGAGCTTAATTCGGATAATACCTGTTGAGGAAAACTCAGTACCTAGCAATTTCATGCTTCATCTTTTGAAGCTTGGTTTGATGATGAAAATCGATGCCAGTTTATTGTCTAATCTGGAGAAAAGGATCGCCTCAACCTTGGAGAACTGTCAACCAGTAGACCTCTTGGTTAAAAATTATGGAGAAAGTGAGACTTTGTATGATGTTAAAATTGTAGCAAGGATAGTGGATGCTTATGTTTCACTTGCCGCTAGAAATTCTGCGTCGAAGGTCTTTGTAGTTGCAAGGCTAGTGGATGGCTTTCTGGCACTTATAGCAAGGGACAAGACTCTTCCAGTTGATGATTTTCGAACGCTTGCAGAATTGTTCCCAAAGAATGTTCGATACTCTGACGACAATCTCTACAGAGCTATAGATAGATACCTCAAGGTATGCTCTCAATAAGATCATTTTACTAAGTTTGATTCAAAGGTCAATTTTTTTCACTAGTATTCAACTCTATGCTTAAGTATGGAGTACTGCATCCTATTTGCAATGTGTGTTGATTTGAGTCGATTATGTTTAAAATGCAGGCACACCCAAACTTGTCCGAGGAGGAGAAGGAAGGGGTATGCAGAGCCATGGAGTACCATAAGCTATCACAAGAAGCACGCGAGCACGCCATGAAGAATGATAGGCTGCCATTGAATATGAACGCACAATTTATGCTTCTTCAGCAAGTGAACATGGTGAAGTCAATGGTAAATGAAGGGTCGATGTATAGAAGAACAAGTGCACAGATGATTATCAGCAAGCAAAGTGAATGCTTTAAGGTTCAAAAGCAGATGAAGATTATGAAACAAGAGGTTGAAAGCTTAAAGAATGAGCTGAATAAGGTGCAGCTATGTAGAGTAAATATAAAAAAACTCGCCAGGAAATTGTAAGTTGAAAATAAGGTTAAATTCCTGTTTTATGTACTCTGATCTGTCTTTAAGCACCAATTTAACAAAATAATTCAACTTTAAACGTTTAGTCTAATAAGGTGTGTGTGCTAATGCATTGGTAAAAAAAATTATTTGTAAATTAGTAAATTTGATCCGAACATAAGTGATAAATTTAAGACAGGATCAACAAAAACAATGAGTTTACAATACTACTATATTACTAAATTGAATATGTATATATTCTATAGAAAAGAATTACAGCATATATGTCTTCAAAACCAAAAAGAATTACAGCTAAGGCATATAGCTTAAAATTTGGGCATAAACCATGTAGGAGCAAAAACCCTAGACAAGGTATCGTTGCCTCGGTGAAACCGTTTGATCTCTCTGGACGCCATGTCAAACATACTCATGTCCTTTCCACCATCATCGGTAAAGTAAATAGCATTATGCTGACAATTAGGGAGCTTTGATTTATGAACACTCATGTCAGAGTTCAGACCAACAAATACCATATAATCACCTAAACCTTTAACATCGGAGCAAATCTTCACGTCTCTATAATGATAAAAAAAGTAGAGCATCTACAAATCTAGGCACGATGTCTTCCAAACAACTCAACTTATAGACCTTGCATTGTTAAAATCACGAGTGTAATAGGGGTGTTGCTTCAAGTTCGTCACGAGCCAGACCAAAATTGTGTTGCCAATTTCCAAATCTATATCGTACTCGTACTACTATTAAACAATCACCGGCTAACTCAACCATATAGCAGCAGTCTTGACGAATACCCAAACTAACGTCGGTTAGAAAAGGGAAAGGAATGGAATTATAAGGCTTATTGGCATAAACAGTTTGAGAAAGACTATAGTTACGAATAGTGCTAACATCACAACAAGTGAAGAATCCATGAATGTCGTCCATGATCAACACTAATCCCTTCGAGTACAACACATCAAGAACATGACTACTACGAGTTATGGCTTTTTCGCCCCTGCTTGTTATAACCTTTGTCCATGTTTTATCTCCAGGTCGAGCCAACGATAATTGGTGATTATAGGCCACCATTACAACAAAGTCATCTTCGTCAATTTTTATTACAATTGCCTTGCGCACATTCAATCATATAACTAATATATAAAGCTAAACTTTTAGCCAGGTCACGAAATAGCGACACTTGGCATTCCAATTTTTCGCCAAGTGTCGCGCCACCTTTGATAGATTTAAATAGACTTCAAATGATAAAAAACCGTCAAGTGTCGCGCCACCTTGGATAGATTTCATAAGATAAATAAAATTAGGTAAGAATTCTATTTTCAATCAAATTAGGATAGCATTTTAGAATAAGATTATTAGTTTAGAGTTATTTATTCGATAAAATACCAAATAATAAATTTATAATTAGGCCACAAGACAACATCATTTAGCGTTTTAATTTTTCGCCAAGTATCGTACCACGTTGGATAAATATAGATTGACTTTGTAGCAAAAAAAAGTTAATTTAGAATTCTATTTTCAAAATCAAATTGAATTATAATAGTATAATTTTATCTTAAAAGCCCATAACTACCCGGGCATTGCCGGGGCACAAAACTAGTTCTAAATAACGTGATTCAAGGATGGTAGGGTTAGTTGATCTTTAGTGATGGGAATTTAATTTCAAAAGTTTCAAATTTTTAATTTGGGTCGAAAATTATTTTGGTACAATTATTATATGTAACTTTATTCTATAATTCATGTCCAAACAAACAAAGCCAAACTCACTCTATTTACTTAATTGACCCATTAATTTTATGAGGTCCAATCTTACTACTTACCCTACATCATTCTCTCTCTTATATAAATATTTCATACATCCCAAAATTTTCCCCACACAAAAAGGTTAGTATTTTCCTTTTCCTTTAATTTTTTTTTATTCCTTTCTTTTATTTTCTTTTATTTTCTCTTTTATTTTCCTTTTTTTTTTTTTCCCTTATTCCTCCATACGTGAGACTTCTCACGTCACTGCTCCTGCTGCTACTGTTCACCGTCAGCAGCCAGCTGCTGCTGCCGGTCGCCGGATCGCCGATCACCTGGTCTTGGCGCCGCTGCCACCCTGCCGGCAGCCACCCCTTTTCTCCTTCCTCTTTTATCTTATTTTGCTTAATGTTATTAAATTGTTCTGGGTTTTGATTTTGTAGTATAAAGATTATATTTTTAGTATCAAAACTATGTTTTTGATAGCTTAAACTTATAATTTCAGATTTTAATTATGTTATAAATTTTCAGATTTTATGAATTATAAAACCTAGGGTTTAAATTTTTTGAAATTGAGATTTTAGGGTTCTTATGATCAATTAATTTGGGGCTTTTATTCCTATTGTATTTCTATTGATTAAGTAAGCCTAAAAACATGTTTTTAAGGAAGTTTTAAGAACTTTTAATCTAATTTATATTGCTGAAAATTTGGTTAAGTATTAATTTATTGTTGTTGGTTGTTTTCTAGGAAATGATTATTCCCTAGGAGACTTTTAAATAATTAAAAGTGGCACAAAGAATTTTTTATACGAGGTACGTACATGTCTACTTCTTTGTAAGTAGTATCATGTTTAGGTACCAAAAGGAATGAACTTATTTTCATGTTTAGGGAACTCTTTGATGGAAATTGTTTGGCTATGCATTTAATTAATTCATGTGATTATATTTATGAGACGTGTTTTGGTGAATTGATTATGTTTGTATGGAATTTTGGATGCAAGCATAATGTTGAATTATATTAGATTGTTTGTATGGAATGTGGATACAAGTATATTTTTATTGGATTGGTTTATTAACCTAAGTGGAATGAATCAATTACATATTACTAAAGGCGAATCAAAAGAGACACTTCGCAACATTATACTAAAAATTTTCCCGCCAAAAATATCAATTACATATTACTAAAGGCGAATCAAAAGAGACACTTGGCAACATTATACGAAAAATTTTCCCGCCAAAAATATTTGCTTAAACTTAAATTTTTTTTTTTACCATATTAACTAACAATTATTGTATCTAACTAAAGTCATTTTCTGTACATAATAAACTAACCTAAACTTTCTATAATATTAATTTGGTTTATTATAACTATTATTATGTGTGGTTATTTTTTAAATATCAATCTATCTATAATTATATTATAAAATTATATAGTTAAAAAAATTCCTGCCAAAATAAGTCAGTGTTAACTTAAGAGATACTTCGGGCCTGTTCTCTTACGTTGAAATTCAATTCAGTTCAGTTCAGTTCAGCTCAGTTCAGTTCATTTCAGTTCAGCTCAATTCAGTTCAGTTCAGTTCAGCTCCTAATTTCCTTCTCTTATAAAATATTCATTTCAGTTTAGCTTAGTTCAGTTCAGTTCAGCTGAGTTCAGTTCAATTCAGTTCAGCTGAGTTCAGTCAATGAGAACAGGCCCTTCATATGTAATTTACTATAATGTTTTCCTTCCTACTTTACCATCATATTCAAGAAATATTATTCCATATCAATTATATTTAAAAAATTGTAATGATTCAAAATCAATATAATTTTTTGTAACTACATATATATAGAAAATTTAATAAATTATAAAAATCATAATATTTAATGGAATGGACATTATTATATTTTTTAATGAAAAGAATAGATTAGTAAAGAATTATTGAACTACATACAAATTATTGTAAATCTTTATAATTTTAGTAAAACCGTGCATTCCACGGGATTTAAACTAGTTTATTAATAATTCCACAAGGTTATTATTTATTTATTACTCCGACCTACGAGTTGCTCCACTCGCAACTCGCCCTCCTCATCTCCTCTGCTCCATTTTAAGAAAATCCAGGTCTTTCTTTATAATTGTTTTTAACCGTTGTTTTTGTCTTTTTGAAGTTGTTATATTGTTAATTTAGTTTTTGAAATTCCTCTCAAAAAATTTAGTATTTGAAATTGTTAATTTATTGGTGTATAAACTTAATAAATTGGAAATTTGATGATGTAAGTTTGAATTATTGTTGAATTGATTGAATCGTTTGTATCATGTAATTCCCTATTTATGCCATGTTCAATGTTCAGTTGCTTATAATTAAATCTGTTTTATATCTGTAGTACTATATAAAGAGAAAGAACTTCTTCGTCGCTAAATTTTGTCTTTCTTAAATTACCCCTCTACTTTTAAAAAATTACATTATTTACACACAATTAAATTTTTTAATTAAAAAAATAAATAGTATGAAACGATTTGAATAGTTACAAATAATATAAAACGATGAATCGTTGCAAATAATATGAAACGAAGGTAAAAACTTATACACTTTCATATGTACTCATACAGTTTTACGTAATTTGTTAATAAACATAAATATTTTAATGTTATTTGTTTAGGTATATTTTATATTTACTTTTAAAAACTTATACACTTTCATAATAATGTAAGTTTTCAGTTTGTATGACCAACTTAATTTTGATGTATGTGTATCACTAATGTGTTGAATTAATATATCTTCATTCTTTATTTTTACTATTTGAACCTTTATTTTAGGGTACGTCACTGTCTTGAAAATGAGTTTGCATAAGGGTCTTCAAATGTACAAAAAGAAAAATAGGATTATCGATGCTATCAAGTTAACTATGAGACATGTAATAACATGTTTTCAAGAGAACTCTACGAATGCTGCAAAGATAACTCAATTTTCTTCGATTATCAATACCTTTGCTTCAGAATTTTCTCGGTTGGGTTTACCTGCACAATTACCGAGTAGATTAGAGTACATGGTAGACAAGTTACTTTCTACTGACATGGTGGACGAAGTTTTACAGTTGACTAGTGCACCATATCCCGCCGCTTTTAAGGTTCCCTTCTTAGAGCTGCGGATGCGGGCCTATCATGTTGCAGGGGACATGGAGGGTGAGCTAATTACTGTTATTAATTTTTTTTATTGTTGTTGCTGTTGTTCTTGTTGTAGTTGAAATTTGTTTTTATTTTATAGGATTTTGGGAGGTTGCTCAAGTGTGGGAAACGAATGAGTTGTTTGCTTATACTGAAACAACTTATATCTTTGGGTAAAATTTACTTTCCTTATTCTTTCTACCATTCTGATTATATTATTATTTTTACGGCTATAGAGTTTCTCTTTGTTTATTTAGTTTTGAAACGATCTAATGGTTTTTTTTTTTTTTTTTTTTTTTTTTTTTTTTTTTGTTATAGGACTAAGTTGATGGACTCTGGATCTATGCAAAAGGCGATTAATGCCTTTAAAGCAGGATATAATATTGCTGAAAATGAAGAAAAAAAAGAAAGGATGAAAAATATTCTTAATGAGGCAGAGTCAAGAATGAAAGCTGTAAGAAAACATGCAACACCGGCAGAAATCGTATTTGTACCAGATGAAACTGAAACTGTCCCAGAAGATGTTCAACGGGTAGCACAAGATGATCACCAACAAGCTGAAATTGAAATAAACAAGGGCATACACATAAAGTAGTTAGAATCAAGTGTGTTTAGCCTACAACTTTTCCTTTTCTAAACAAGAAAAGCTAGTGTGGGAATACCATTGTTTGGGTCCAATTTAGTCAAAATTGGGCCTGAGCACTAAATGATCCAATTAAAAGCCCAAGGTCAAGGTTCAACTCTCCAATTGCTCAAAAGTCAAAAGTCAGCCCACAAAGTAAGCCAATTGGGCTAAAGCCCAACCTCTCCAAGTATGATGAGGTATAAAAGCCCTCATATTAACGCATTCAGGGGGACATCACATACATTATCACATACACTATCTCATACACGGATTATTCCAATTCATATGCTCATTCTTGCATTGAGAAATACTCCACAAAAGCCTCAAGCTACAAACTCTCTTGCATAGTGTCTTCCTTTTTACACATTGTACTGACTTTAGCATCGGAGGGGCCTTCCTCGGAAACACCCCCGAGGCCAGTTTACGTGTGTTCACTGTGCAGGAAACCTTCGGCCCAACACAGCTTGGATCGAATCCAGTCTTCTCCATTTCAGTGGACCTTCGGCAAGGTCCCATTGTTTTCAACCGAAACAATTTGGCGCCGTCTGTGGGGAAGACTTTCAAAAATCTTTAAGCCAAATTCCTAACCAAGATCATCTTGCAATTATCTTAGCAGCCATGGCTAAGAACCGCAAGAGCAAAAGCCTCCGTCAAGGAGCGGGCGAAAAGCCTAAAACCCCTACACCATCGCCCACGCCGGACCGGAACTCTCCCAAGGGTGCCGGCTCGGGGGGAGGATCACACAAGGAGGATTCCCTATCTCCTATAATGCATGACTCTCAATATAGGCCGGACCACTCTCGGTCTAGCAGGGGTCAGTCTGATCATAGGACATATTCAGTGTCCCGAAGCCAACCATCGGCTGCACGGCCTCATGCCCACACTCGGCCGGGGACCCCTTTGACGGGGCCCAGTTCGGAAGAGGTGGCAAGAGCGCTGGCAGTACTCATGGAGGCAATGAGGGCACAGAATATGCCACCGCCTCGTGATCGAACTCCTCCGCATACCCGGCATCAGCGGAGGAAGTTAGACCATGACGGTGGGAAGCTTCCTTCCTTCCGGGAACTGGAAGAGTGGGAGGAGGATTCTTGGAAAAATGAAAAACAGAGGAAGAAGAACTCTCAATTATTTAAAGGATCCTCATCCTCAAGACCAACAGCGCATAAGAGCGGCAGCTCAGCTTCTCGGCCAGAATCTACTCGCCGGGAACCCGAGACTGCTCGCAGAAGCGTCCTTGACCGACTCGGCGGCCAGGAACCGAGCGTGCGTAGTCGCCTCTCGTTCCCTGCAGCCGAGGCCCAAACTTCCCAGCCAGGGACGAAAACCACTCCTACCTCTGTAAGAGGGCGGAGCGCGGTCCCTTCGGCCAGGAACAAGGGCAAGGCCATTATGCTTCCCGCTAGTTCACCATTCGAGCAATGGATACTAGAAGAGCGCGTACCCACGGTTAAAATACCGTCGCATATCACATATGAAGGGACCACGGATCCGAAGGACCACGTGGCCTCGTATGAGACTCATATGCATCTTTGCCCCAGATCCGAGGCGACTTGGTGCAAATATTTCCCAACCACTCTCAAGGGGGTCGCGCAAGCGTGGATCTCCAAGGGAGTAAGGCAAGGCTCCATAACAGGTTGGGATGATCTGTCCTCCAAGTTCAGGAGCAAGTTTTCCACGGCAAACCGCCGAGAGAAGACTACCGCAGAGCTCATGGGTCTGCAACAGGGGGAAACTGAAAGCCTCCGAGACTACCTGACCCGTTTCAGTAACGAGTCATCAAGCGTCTCCCAGCTGGACCAGGGGCTAGCTGTTTTTGCAATGCAGAATGGCCTTCAGCCAGGAAAATTCCTAGACTTTATGGTCATGCATACCCCGCAGACCTTGGAGGAAGCTCTTAGTGCTTCGGATAAGTTCATCCGAGCCGAAGAATGGAATAAAGCAAAAACCCAACCTCAATCCGGGGGAGGGAAACAGAGGCAAATACCCTTGTCTGAAGGCCAAGGCCATAAGGCAAAGGGAAAATCAAAGGCCTCGGAGCCATCTTCGGCCAGCGACCTAAAGAAGGACAGGTTTGCCTCATACACAGGCAGATATGAGTCCTACACTCCGCTCTCTCTTCCACGCGCCAAAATTTACAGTGTGACGAAGGAGGAGCAGAGTTACCGAAAGCCGAGACCACTCCCAGAGTGGTATCAGCGAAAAAATAAAAATCAGTGGTGTGAGTTCCACGATTCTTCGGGCCACAACACTGAAGAGTGTATCCAGCTGAAGGACCAGATAGAGGACATGGTCCGGAAGGGATACTTGAAAAAATACATCGCGGATCACCGCGAGAAAAAAGAATCCGAGAGGCTAGCAAAGGACCCTCGGCAGGACCTTGATTTCCCCCGGAAAAACAGTAAAAAACCGGAGGGGAAATTCCCTCCGATCAATGTTATCTCGGGAGGAATATACTCTCGGAGGGAGCACAAGCGTCACCTTAGAGCTTTGACTCACCAGGTGAACAACGCTGACATTCAATCTCCCCAGTCGCCGGTGCCGAACATGACGTTCACAGCCGCCGACTGCCGGGGGATTACGTTTCCTCACGAGGATCCGTTGGTGATCATCGCCACGGTGGCCAACCACGACGTCAGTAAGGTCCTTGTTGACGGTGGCAGCGGAGCAAACATTCTGTTCCGAAAGGCCTACAACCAAGTTAAGCTGAAGCCCAAGCACCTTACGCCGGTACCCTATCCGGTATCCGGGTTCAATGGGGCTTCAACTTATCCAGATGGGAAGGTGACACTTCCTGTCACCATCGGTTGCGATGAGGCAGCCCGGAACGTCATGATTGAGTTTTTGGTCATCGACGCTCCTTCAGTGTACAACGTGATTTTGGGGAGACCCATAATTCACGAGATCCAAGGGGTCGTCTCAACTTATCATCAGCTGATGATTTACGTCTCAGACGCCGGCTTCCCCGAAAGGATACAGGGCAACCAAAAGGACGCCCGAAGGTGCAACTACCTCAAGCCATCCAGTGGTCGCCCAGATGACGACAAGGATGAGGAGGAGAAAGAAAGAGAGCCAAGCACAAAAAAGCCGAAAGGCCTAAGTGCTTCGGCCCAAGGATCAGTGCCCAGAGAAAAAGGTCCCGAAAGGGAAAAGGTTGACTCTTCATCTGAGCCGAAAGACTCAGAGAGCCAGCCGAAGAACACAAAGACTGGGACACCTGCTGACATTGGCAGCAGACCAGATTCTGAAGAGTCCAGTCCATCGGCAATGGACATGGACCAACAGACTGAAACAGCAGAGTTGGCCGAAGGAGATGCTGAGAAATGTGTAACAATCGGGATGGACCTTGATCCTAACACCCGTTGTGAACTTATTCAGCTCCTGCGGGATAACAGAGATGTGTTTGCTTTCTCGGCAGCTGATATGCCCGGGATAAGTTCAGACCTCATCTCCCATAACCGAAGGGTCCATGCAAGGCCTCTCAAAATTGGGGATCTTGTCCTTCGGAATGCTGCTGCAGTTCAGAAAGGCCGAATCCATGGGAAGCTCTCAGCTACATGGGAGGGACCTTATGAAATTTATGATGAGCTTCAGCCAGGGACATACCGACTTCGGCAGTTGGATGGAACTGAGTTGAAGAATCACTGGAATGCTGATGTACTGAAAAAATACCATGTGTAAACCCTTCGGGGCAGAACAATCTTTGTAAGTACATTTCGAACTAATGACAGGCCTTGGAGCCGCCATTTATATAAAATTTACAACTTTTTATCCTTTCAAAATTTTCTTTGTTCTATCTACTCTTTGAGGGTTTTTTATTCAGCCTCGTCTGAAGCCTTCGCCTTCGGGTAACTGGGTTTCAGATTGCTGACAAAACCTGTCTTTTTAAAGAACACCGGTCTTTCAGCTGAAGTCAAACTTCAGTAAGACTTGTTCTCCAAAGACATGAGTCCATGGACAATTCTGGGATATTGCCTTAACTGAGCCTTGTATCCCAGAGAGCCATTATCCGAAACATTGCCTTAAGTTGGCCCTGTGTTTCGGGTATCCATTTTTCAAAGATAGACAGAAAATCAAGGATAACAGCAACAGTTGAAAATTTTTAAATCAGCCTCGTCTGAAACCTTCGCCTTCGGGTAACTGGGTTTCAGATGGCTTACAAAACTCAGTCTTTTTAAAGAACACTGGTCTTTCAGCTGAAGTCAAACTTCAGTAAGACTTGTTCTCCAAAGACATGAGTCCATGGACAATTCTGGGATATTGCCTTAACTGAGCCTTGTATCCCAGAGAGCCATTATCCGAAACATTGCCTTAAGTTGGCCCTGTGTTTCGGATATGCGTCTTCTTTAAGAACGCTGGTCTTTCAGCTGAAGTCAAATTTCAGTAAGACTTGTTCTAGAGAGGTTAGTCCCAGAAAGCTAATATCCCAAGCATTGCCTTCAGTTGGCCCTGTGTTTCGGATATCCAACTTTCAGACAGTCAATCTTCAGTAAGACTTGTATCCCAGAAGCATTGCCTTCAGTTGGCCCTGTGTTTCGGATATCCATTTTGAAGAAGTTCAGAAATTGCTTATTCAACTAAAGTCATACTTCAATTTCTGTGGGGGCAAGAAGCACGCAGTGCAGCTATGTTCGGCAGAGTTGAAGAAAAGAAACAGTAAAGCATTCAAAAATAAAGCAACTGAAGAAAAAAAAAATTGAGCTACAAGTTCAATAATTCAGTATCGGCAGCCGCCCACAAGCGGAAAATAACAGCTGCCGAAATACGTACATAAGCAAAAAAATAAAACTGCTGTACGACAAGGCAAGCTGAAGCAAAAAACAAGGCAAAAAACTCAGAAAGCGGCAAGTCTAAAGTTAAGCACATGATGAACCGCAAGATTCTGAAGACGACTGCCCGAGTTCCTATGCTTCAGCCGGCGGATCAGACTGATCAGCGTTGAGTCCCATGGTGGCCTCAGCCCCAGCAGCAGAAGAGGCGGGCTTTGCACTTTGCCGAGCCTCCCTTTCCCTCTGCTCAGCTTCCAACTCCAGTCTTTCAGCTTCCTCTTCGGCTTCCTCAGCCTTAAGAATTTCAGCTTCAGCTGGAGTTGCATACTTCATGTGAGGGTCTTCGGGATTCTGGACCCACTCAGCACATTTAGACCAGTCCAGTTTCGGCTCAGCATGAAGGCAGACTCTTCGGCATACTCGGAATCCGTTTCTGAAACCCATCTCATATTCCTCTTGGGTATAAACATGGACCTTGAGTAAAGCCTCAGCGTCAGCCAGCTTCTTCTGGGTCTCCTCCAAGTCTTCCTTGGATTTCTTCAGCTCATCAGCGACTTTGGAGGAGGAACCCTTCAGCTCATTCAGCTCTTGCTGAATTTGGAGAGCCTTTGTCTGAGCTTGGGCCACTTCAACTTTCTGGATCAGCAATTGATCCTCAGCCTTTTGGAATTTAGCTCTTTGAGCTTCAGCAGCAGCAGCAGCCTCTGAGAGTTGGACGTCTTTGGCCAGGAGCAACTCTTCAGCAGCCATTCGGCTGGCTTCAAGAGCCTCTAGACGCCGCTGCACTTCAGCTTGTGCAGCAGTTCCTTCTTGAATTCGGCTCTCAACGGCAGCCTTGAATTTGGAGACGTCCACTCCCATATGCTCCTGGAGGAATTTTTCCCCTTCCATCAGTGGGGGAAAAACCTCCATCTCCATAGCATCGCAGAAGGTTTTCAGAGCTTCGGCAGCTTTTTTACCGTACTCCTCAACCTCCTGCTGCTTCTCTTCAGCTGCTGCTTGCTTCAGCTTAGCAAGCTTAACTTCCTCTTCAGCCACCTTCCTTTCGTGCACAGCAGCGTCTACCCTATCTTGTAGGGTATCAATCAGCTCTACAGTGAGAGTCTGATTGTGCACGAACTGAAAACAGGAAGACAAAAAAAAAATAAGTAATAAGAAAAAAATAGAGCTGAATTTCGGAGGAAATGAAGGAAAATTACCTGCATCATCAGCAGTTGGTTAGACCTGGCTGGGTCAGGAACTGATCTACTGGATTCGCCCATCCCAGCAGTGGCCTTCAGCGACCAGATCCTTGCCCTGTCTACTTCGGACATGCCAGCAAAACTGCCGAAGTATGCTTCAGCTCCTTCTCGGTTTTGACCCCATATGAGGTCCCAGATGTGATCTGGGATTGGAATTCGGGGGGCCGAGAAACCCATTTCTCCAGAATGCAGAGTCTGGAAAGAAGG
This sequence comes from Chenopodium quinoa, assembly GCF_001683475.1. Taxonomy (NCBI): domain Eukaryota; kingdom Viridiplantae; phylum Streptophyta; class Magnoliopsida; order Caryophyllales; family Amaranthaceae; genus Chenopodium; species Chenopodium quinoa. The sequence continues at coordinate 9,556,448 of NW_018745024.1, read as the reverse complement.
GAAGGACGACGATGGAGCTTGATTAGCCTTGGTTGTCTCAGCATCGTCCTTCTCAGAGGAGTCAAGTACTATGACCTCCTCTTCTTCAGGGGTGAGGACGAAAGCCTCAACCTCTCTTGCGATATCTGCCGTGAAGCCTTCAGCACTTGACATCACGGCATCTTTATTTTCGTGCTCAGCAGCACTCTCCTTGATTTCTTCTTGGACCCCTCCCTTAGGTTTGGGAGTTCTCTGATCCACCTCCATCTCAGGAGGTGGCGGAGGGGTCTTTTGAGGAGATTGGGGTGTTGGCTGGGGAACCCTCGGCGATCCATTGCCTTCCTCAGGTTCCCTTATTGCGACGCCGATGGTCATCGGCCTCTGCTGAAAATCATGAGGGCCGATGATGGCCATCCTTCGGCGCCTTTTCAGAAGGGGCTGCTCGTCCATATCTGAGTCTGAAGACTCTTGTATTTGATCTTCGGGACGAACAGGAGCTTTGCCTTCTCTGTGTCTGTTACTCTCTTCAGACTGTAACAGACAGGGGGGAAGAAGAGTGTGAGTAAAAAAAAAAAAAAAAAAAAAAAAAAAAGAAAAAAAAAAAAAGAAAAAGAAGAAATGAAAAAAAAAAAAAAAAAAAAAAAAAAAAAAAAAAACTCACCGAGGTTTTCAGCAAAGCCTCGTCTTCTTCAGCTGCTCTAGCTGCAGCTTCGGCTTCAGCAGCTCTGGAGGACCCTTCTCCTCCTTCACAAGCCTCAAGTACCCGTGCAACCTCTTCGGCTGTGCGGGCAGCTTCAGCTTCTTCGTTCAGCAGCTGAAACCAAGGGTCTCTCTTCTTCCACCAAGGCTTCTGCCTCTGATACAGAGCAACAGCCTCAATTTGGAAGTGGGAAGAGTCCAGATGAACTTCCCTATGCCTCGGCTCAGTGATAGACGGGGCCCGTTCAGTTACAACTCGCTCTCGGTTAACACCAAGACGAGCGTAGTTAATACCAACGTTGGTCTCGTCCCGCTCTGAAAAAAGGAAAGGGAAAAAGTTTAGCTCAGATATGTTGGCACAGCATAAAAAAGCAAAGCGAGAGAAGAAAAAGAGGTAGTTAAAAGCCTCGGCCCCAGCCGAAGAAGCTTACCATCCTTAAACTTTCGGCTGAGGCCAACAGCTGCTAGCATGTTCTCTTGGAAAACGTAATGCGTATCGGGGAGCCAAGTCTCCGGGATATGCTGCATTCGACCACTTCCCCCCGGGTTCGGCAGCTTGCCGAAGATATGTTGCTGATCCAGGTTCGGATCCGCCCCGTTATCTGCGGGGGGACCTAGACTTCCCATTTCGGGATCAGGCTCAGCTAAGTACCGGGGAGCGCTGAAGACGCAAGGATGGCCCGGATCTATGGGTGCCCTAACCCAAATCCATTGACCTCTCCAGTCCTTGTCTGAAGAGTCATTTGGCCACATGGTCAAGTATTGGGGCCGGGACTCAATCCGATACCACCCAGAACCATGGCTTCCGTGCCCACTCTGAATATTTGGCACTAGCCGATGGAGCTTTCTGAAGCAGTGCAGGTTCGGCACGTATTTGAAGAACTTGCAGACCCATAAGTATGTCATCACCCTTCGGATGCTGGTGGGGGTTAGCTGACATAGGGAAATGTTGTAATGGATCAGCAAGTCTCGGACGAAAACGTCCAAAGGGAACCTCAGCCCATACTGAAGCTGTCTCGTGTACACCCCCACATACCCCGGGGGTGGACGATGGATTCTATCGGATGCTGAGGGCATTCGGCACCAATATCCATCAGCTTCAAAAATGCCGTAGTGCAACTCAATTTGCTCAGCAAATCGATATTGATCGGCGTTCTCTACCCACCATGAGTAGGGGCGGTTCTTTATCATGGCCGAAGCGACTTCGGCATTCTCCCACTCTGAAAACCCAGGGAGGATATCCCAAAGGACAGCGGGAATTTCATCGTCCCGTCCAGAAGCACTCGGCTCATCCGTTCTTTGAGGAGGAGCCGAGGAAAGGGGAGTCGCCCTAATCCCTTCAGCAGGGTCAGACTCCGGCCTTTGACCATTCCAGGTCCCAATCCTATTCCTAGGATCGGGAATCGGCCTTGCTCTTCTTGGAGCACGGGCTCTACCTCTAACTCCTCTTGCCATGGATTATTTCGAAGAGAAAAGTCGAAAGAAAAGGGGAAGGAGTTCGAATTCGAAGAAAAATAAACTGAAATCAAAGGAATTTACCTTAATCTGAAGCGAAAGTTGCCGATTTACGAGTTCGTAGTGGCAAGTCTCAGTTTCTAAGCTCAATGCTCGGGGGAATTTGCGAAGTTTTGATGCGGGTTCTTGGTTTCTCTCTCGAAGAATTCTGGGTTTGTGTTGGTGAATAAGTGAGGAGAATGACGCGCCTCTGTTTATATCTCCAGGTACGGGATACGAAGAGTCTGTGCTTTAATTTCTCTTAAGTACCCACTAAGTAACCATTAAACACATGTCTTGTGATTAAACCGCCCATTATCCGTCCAACTTCCGCAAATCATTAACCGTTGTTATCTCATTAATTACGGTTTAAATTCAAATTTTTGGATCAATTAAATCATTTACTTCCCTCCTTTTCTGAGTTAAATCAAACCCGACCCGTCATTCTTCCGAATCGGGTCTGGGGGGCAAGTTGTTTGGGTCCAATTTAGTCAAAATTGGGCCTGAGCACTAAATGATCCAATTAAAAGCCCAAGGTCAAGGTTCAACTCTCCAATTGCTCAAAAGTCAAAAGTCAGCCCACAAAGTAAGCCAATTGGGCTAAAGCCCAACCTCTCCAAGTATGATGAGGTATAAAAGCCCTCATATTAACGCATTCAGGGGGACATCACATACATTATCACATACACTATCTCATACACGGATTATTCCAATTCATATGCTCATTCTTGCATTGAGAAATACTCCACAAAAGCCTCAAGCTACAAACTCTCTTGCATAGTGTCTTCCTTTTTACACATTGTACTGACTTTAGCATCGGAGGGGCCTTCCTCGGAAACACCCCCGAGGCCAGTTTACGTGTGTTCACTGTGCAGGAAACCTTCGGCCCAACACAGCTTGGATCGAATCCAGTCTTCTCCATTTCAGTGGACCTTCGGCAAGGTCCCATTGTTTTCAACCGAAACAACCATTATACAGTAAATTTTATAGGCATATTATTTTGATGGAGTATATATGCGTGTTCTAGACTTTTGTTACATGTAACATGGTTAGTATTTGCTCTTCGTTTATCAAGATTTTCTACTACCGTCTATCTTGCAAGCCATTAAAATGATGTATAAATTAAAACTAGTGTGTGATCTGGGCAATGCTCCGCATTGCTAGTTTGTACTTTTTTAATTTGATAATTATGTTTGATGGTTTGTATAGATAGTGTATGATGTGGGCGTTAGCTTCATATGATATGATTTTTTTTTTTTTTTTTATTTCATAATATTTTTTTTTTTATTTCATATGTAAATATTTTTCAATCTTGTGAAAAATAAATAAATCATATAACCTCTAAAGTACCTAATAAATGAAAGGAATATATATTGTTAATTATGTGAAATTTAAAATACTAATAAAAGTTGGTTGAGATGGTGAGTGTATGACCTTTATATGTTAGATGTTATGGATTCGAATCCTTGTGATATTTTGATCGATCTTTTGTACTTTTTTTTTACGCAAAGTTGTATTATTAAAGTTTTGCTTACAATTATGGAGCTTTGATTTAGCAACACTCGGTGTTATTGCATCTAAATCTTTAACATTGGACCAAAACTTTTTGTCTATATAATGACAAATATATTAGATCTGATAGAGTATAAAACATATTCTTGGGCCTCAACCATCAGCTTAAGCTTTTGGCTTCAAGTGGAATATTAAGCGCCGGATATGAGGAGTTTTCCCGAATATCTAACAAGATCTTTGACTTATCTATATGTTTACTTGTACTTGAATTTTTAAATCTTTATTAAATATAATGTAATTTATCTTTTATGAAAATTATGCTTCTGGACTAGATGTTTGAACTCAATTTGAATCATCATCACAGTTAGTAGTAGACATCTTAGTCACCGACATATCGTTGGTCTTAGAAGCTTAATTAATTGAAAGATTTGGGTCTAATAAGTTGTACAATTTAATTAGATTATCAAAGTCTAACGCATTAAAAAGATTCGAAAGGCTTAATAGATCAAATTATCAATACAAATATATTACATTATGAAATTGAGTACGGTATTAAAATTTAAACCTAAAACAAGAACGAGTTGAAAAAGAATTTGCAACATATATGTCTTTTAACAAACTGTTTGATAATGAAACGGACCTTTGGGGTCAAGTTACCCCATTAAATCTAGGAGAATGAATGGAATTATAAGGCTTGGCACACACATTTAAACAAGGGTTATATTTATTATTAATTGTGCCAAGATCACAATATGTTAGGTATCCATTTCGATGCAAGATCAACACCTTCCAAGACATAACATCAGTTACATAAGGCAATTTATCGCGGCTTGTTGATATAACCTTTGTCCATGCTTTATCTCCAGGCCGAGCCAACGACAACATGTAATTATCGTGAAGTATTTTGTGATAATAATAGATCACGACTACAACAAAGTCGTCATCATCATCTCCAATATTTAGTACAAATGCCTTGTGTACTCGTGTGACTTTGAAGTGGATCTTTTACCAAAACGACTAATTTTATAAAAGTATTTACTAAAATAGTTAATTATTAATTTTAATTCCAAACTAGTTATGATGTTGATTTGGAAGAAAATTATTTATTCTTATTTTCTTTTGAGTTTGTTTGGGTCACTTTTTGATTTTTTTTTTTGGGGTTTATTTTAATTTATTTTTTGGGGTTTTCTTTTCAGTTGAAAATCTTAAAAGCTATATACAGATGTACTAAAAGTCGCTCATAAAGAAACTCTAATTCAAGATCACACCAAAAAAAACAATTTTTTTAAGGTGTTGGAAATTGAAGTAGTATTGTTTTATCAACACAACCACAAATTTATATGGCGATAAAAGGATTTTAAGATGTTGTTCATCTTTTTTATGTTCACTAATTGTATGCTCTATGCTAATATTGGTTAAATTTTGTTAATTAGGAGTTTCGAACATTTTTTTGATGAGTGATTTTTTATTTTGTAGAACTTTATAAAAAAAAAAAATCTCGTGCTTGTGAATTTTTTATGTCAAAGATTTTCTACGACCCAAACAAATCTTGTGCTCGTGATGTGCTTATACTTGTGCTCGTGCTCGGCTAATAGTAACCAAGGTATGGTTGGCATCCACCTTCGGTCTTTCGCTTAACCATTATGAAAAATCATTCCATCATCAAATACAACAAATTATCGAATTATCGCAGTTTTTTTTATTAGGATATAGATCATGATCTAATGTTGCATCATATTCGGTCGTGACCCGAACCAATTATGTAGCAAAAATGTCAATTTTATATCGTGCTACGCCGTTTTATCCCCGTCGAGCCAACAATAATTGGTGATGATAATACTTTACGATATTATTCTTGGTCACAGACATATCTTTGGTCTTAGAAGCTTAATTAATTGAAAGATTTGGGTCTAACTAGTTGTAAAATTTAATTACTCTTTTTATATATATATGTTGTTAGATATTTGACTTATCTATGTGTTTACTTGTACTTGAATTTTTAAAACTTTATTTAATATAATGTAATTATCAAAGCCTAACGCATTAAAAAGATTTGAAAGGCTTAATAGATCAAATGATCAATACAAATATAAATACATTATGAAACTGAGTACGATATTAAAATTTAAACCTAAAACAAGAACGAGTTGAAAAAGAAATTGCAACATATCTCTCTTAACAAACTGTTTGATAATGAAACGGACTTTTCGGGTCAAGTTGCTTGCACAAAGCTAAATATGTATGAAGAAGCATCCGATCTCTGGACACGGAACGATGAACATTAGACTTGGTATGCTTGCAAAAATAGGTAAGTTGATCCAAAGTGGCACACCCTATACTTTGTCCCAAAAACATAAACAACCAATTCATACGCCTCTTCTTGTCAGCTAATACAGGCGCACAACTGTTTTTACTCTTACAAAATCTACACGTCGGAAGAATAGGGTCGGTCCATTGCTTGGGTGCACGATCACGGTCAAGCCATTCGCCTTGCCCATGTATAACAAACTTAACAATGTCTTGGAACTTTTCTTTAAGGTCATAGTTCACAATGTCGATTGACCTACATATTTTACATCTTACTTCGCCTGAGATTTTAATAAATCCTTCATCTAACAGTTGTCGTAAGGTATGGACCATGGCTCACCGTTCTGTTGCCCAAGGGTACGGTGGTGCGATTAGCTTTTGGCGTTTGATTCTGTAAATAACTTTGGGTCGTTGATTAGACTTTGACACTTCAAGTTTGGAAAATTTAAGCGAGAGAGCACGATCGAGGATAGAATCACCTTCAACTTCCATTATTCTTAGTATACAAAGAACTTTGATGAAGAGTGCTAGAATAGAATTGTGTTTATGTGTTAATTCTCAATTTCTCATTGCCTATATATAAAGCTATCAAAACAAAGACTTGGAGTCTAAGGCAACAATCTAGCCATCAAATTTTTTCCTAAAATTGATTCTCCAAATTATATACGTAGTATATTCTATCCTATATTCTCCAAAATCTTATCCTAAAAAGGGTTCTATATATAGCAATTTTAAGCTTCGTGAAGTATTGAGTATCTTAGAAAATTGTAGGTAGACTTTCGTTCATATAGACTAGGGCTTATTGGAGGCATACTTTTAACCTACAAAATAATAATAATAATAATAATAATAATAATAATAATAATAATAATAATAATAATAATAATAATAATAATCTAATCTAATATATATAAATAAAATAGGCATTTTTCAAGAGTCTTCGGCGCGCCACATAAGAAAATGTAATATTTTGACCAATGAAAAATTAGAATAATAATTTATTTTAGAATTAAAAAATTCACTCACTACCTAAGCAAAAGTGACAAATAAGATTCAAGAATTTTACCACATACATAAAACAACGAATTGTGAATAATTAAAATTTAAATTATACAAAAAACTAAAAATTATCTTTTTGAAAAAAACTAACAATAATCTTTAAATATTAGGATATAAATTATTAAAAAAAAATTAATTAGTATTTTTAATTTTTTGATATTTATCAACAATGTTAAGATACGTGCATTATAAGTTATCATAAGGTTGTGTGCATTATAAGATAATTTTTGACAATACAAGCTCAAGAAACATAAATAAATAATACTTAAAATTATATCACAAATAATATTAGATTTAAATTATAAACGTTTTTAATAAAATTTGGGATACCTACGGTTATAAGATAATTTTTTACAGCGTTATAAATTAATGCATCATACGAAATACAAAACCCAATCAAGGGAATTTGTGTTAGTAATTTTCTCTCAGTTTTAAGTCATCAATGGTTGGGTAAATCTTAGCTTATTTTTTAAAATTTTATATTTGTAATTATTACTTACATCATTTTTTTGGGATATTTAACGAGTATATGTGTATGTTTTGTTTAATTTATTGAATTTTGTTTTTACATGCCTATCTAATTTAATTGGGGAATTAAATTCGAGCATCAATTGATTGGAAAATCAAAGTACGAGCTCTCGCCTATTTGACATACTAAACATCCCCAAATTAAACAAGATAGCTTAATAAGTTTGTATATGGTCCAATTGGACAAGGAGGTATTATATTTTTATAAATTGTTTACCTTTATTAAATTTCATTAATATACACCTTTTTGGTTTTTTTTATTAATTAATATAATGAAAAAATCTAACTTAATTTCTTATTTTTAATTGTAGGGTGATTACGTTCATGCCTCAATTAAAGACAAATTTGTCCAACACTTTCGTCCAAAATATATTGAAGCAAATAATTTCCTTATATGGAGCATGTTTATTTTAGCTTTGGAATTACAATATTTTCTTCAAAATACATTAATATTTTAACAAAACAAAAAGAATACATAATAATTAGAATTAACATATTCAATTTCCAATAAATACTTAGAAGCTAATCTAAATAAATACTACTCATGTACAAAGGGATTTATAAAAAAGATTTATAAGTTTTTTAAAAAGGGAAAAAAATTCAAAAATATTACAATAAAATCCGTGCATCGCACGGGCTTACATCTAGTAATAATAATAATAATCAATTCTATAAATCCGTACAGGCATACAATATTATTTTTAGTTTTTATCTTTTATATACTGATGGAAGTTTTTTTTTTTTTTTTTTTTTTTTGAGGGATACAAAAATATTTATCTATTAAATTATTATTTTCATTAATAAATAAGATATTTTTTGACATTAAATAAGTTACTTCCTCCATTTTAGAATAGATAAAGGTAGAAAGAAAAAAATAAATGGAGACCATGTGGCAGGAAAGGAATATTGAAATTTTATTAGTTAAAAAGAAATATCTCTAATCATTTTGGAGTGCATAGCAGGCTAATGCACATGACCTCCTAATTTGCAGAGACCAAATGTTTAAGAAAATTTTGCGTGAAAAGACCTTTTATAATGATTTATTTGTACGAAAGGACCTTATATTAAAAATTAAATTAAATTAAAATAAAAAATGGCAAATTGGGACATTATTTCAATTAAAAAAATTGTGAGATGGGACCTTTTGACAAAATCCGGCCATTGACCTCGAAAACCACCTCCACCTAGCCTAAATCCCACACCAATCCCCAAAAACAACTTCCACCTCACTCATATCCCACACCGAAACCCCGAAAACCATATCCACCAGGCCAAATCTCACCCCGACCCTTGAAGACCACGTCACCTCCACCTCGCTGAAATCCTACACAAACCCCTCGAATACCACCTCCACCTCACTGAAATTCCACACAAACCCCCCCCCCCGAATACCACCTTCACCTCACTGGAATCCCACACCAACCCCGCCCCCCCCCCCCCGAATACCACCTTCACCTCACTGGAATCCCACACCAACCCCCAAAAACCACCTCCGCTTTGCCAAAATTCATTAAAAAGTCCTATCTTGCGATGGTTTTTTTTTTTTTTAAATAAGGTCCCATCTCACATTTTTTTTTGAAATAAGGTCCCAATCTGCCACTTTTTATATAAGATCCTTTCTAAAAAACAAGTCATTTTAAAATGTCCTTTTTCGCAAATTTTCCAATATTTTACAAAAACTTTTGTAAACCAGTTACAATATCATTTTAAAGAAAGAGCAAAGAAACTAAGTTTAAAAAATAAATTAATAAAGAATCTGAAATCCTAATTAGCATGGGCACTTCTCTCGATAGGCAAGCTTCGTGCCATGCACAAATTTGCACTCTTCAATTCAATATGTTTTAATGGAGGAGAGAGAAAGAGTTTTGCAGGGAAGAAGGAAAACAAAAGTAAAAATGAATGTGCATTATTTTATAATTAAATGTGCAATTTTTTTTTTTTTGCCGAATGTGCATGTTACACGGGTGAAATATGAATTGTTGGATCATCTGTATGATAATTCAGTTCAGTAAAATTAATTTAGGTTCAGTAAAAATAATTTAAATTCAGCAAATATAACTTTATTTCAGTAAAAATAATTTCAGTTTAGCAAAAATAAAGTGAAGCGAACGGAGCCTTATATGTGAACTGATTTTAACTTTAGAACATGTGAGTAAACATTTAGAACATATGAGTAAAAATTTAGAACATGTGATAAAAATTCAGAACACATGATTTAAAATTTTGAACAAGTGAGTAATAATTTATAACTTCTACGCGACTTAGAACATTTGATTTTGAATTTACAACGTGTGATTCAAAATTTTAAAAACCTGATTTAAAATTTAGAAAATTTGAATAAATTTTAGAACATCTAATTTAAGATTTAGATTATGTGAATAACGTCTCACTTTCTGGCTCATCTTTTCTTCCGACTGCCGTAACGTTGCCCCACTCGCAACTCACCCTCTTCATCTCCTCTGCTCCTCATTTTAAGAAAATTCAGGTCTTTCTTTATAATTTTTTATGTCTTTTTGATTTTGTTATATTGTTATTTTAGTATTTGGAATTGTGAAGTGGTAGATTGAAATTGTTAATTTATTAGTGGGTAAACTTAATAAATTGGAAATTTGATGATGTAAGTTTGAATTGTTGGTTGAATTGACTGAATTGTTTGTATCATGTAATTCCCTAAATATGTCATGTTCAATGTTCATTTGCTTATAATTGAATCTGTTTTATATATATTTGAAGGAAGATTAGGTCTACAAATATATCAAGTGAGAATTTCATACATTAGCATAGGTAGGTAACAATTAAAATATAATTTAACGTATAAATAAAGGCTCGGGATTATTATTCATTTGATTGAACCTGTAAATATTTAGTCTTTGACCTTTAGGACTGTGTGTATAACTATTCCTTGATTTAACCTCCCATATACATATACTCTCAAATTTGTAAAACAAACATTGAATTGTTTAATATAAGAAAGGAAAAATTGTCAAAAATAATACTAACTTTGAACGATCCATTAAAAACAAGTCAAACATTTAATTATTTCTAAATAATACAAACTTTAAGGGATATCTAATTTAAACAAGTTATTTTAACTATAACTTATTTAATCGGTTATTTTTTTATTTATCTTATAAATTTTTTTAATAGTTTTAAATAAAATAATACAATGTTACATGTTCCATATAACTTATTCATGAGATAACTAATCGGTTTTAATTTGTTTAAAGCGGATAACCCTCAAGATTTGTATTATTCAAAAATAATTGAAAGTTTGACTTGTTTTTGACGGATTGCTCAAAGTTTGTATTATTTTTGACAATTTTTCCTATAAGAAAAAGTTATATAAATTTATATTTAATTTATTAATATAAATAATTTTATTTTCCAATAATGTTCAATATTTTTTTTGAAGACATGTCCAATATAATATATACATAGTTTTATGTAATTTGTTAATTTATAAATAATTATAATATAATTTATTTATTTTTTATTTAATTTGAACCCACTTATATAAAATGCTAGATTTACTACCGTTTTTAAATTTATGGTGAAAATTAAAAACAGAAAATCTCAACCATCCATTATTACTAACAATATTTAACGGTTTAAAAGCCAAATGATCTTTCAACATTACCTTATATATAATCAATGGTTTAGAGATAATAACTAAAAAAAATAACACAAATTTACCACATTTGTCAACATTTATATAAAGGTTATGTATAAAAATAATGTAACTTATCATTTTTGATAACATTCATATATAAAAGTACTTTATACAAATAACTATTTCAATATTGATAACATTTACATTAAGGTCACTATATTAAAAATAATATAAGATGACGTCCATATTCATCAATTGGCATGGGTTGACCGATGCTAATTGATTGATCAAATTCAATATCATCCGATTTGTTTTGAAACTGATTTCCATAATTTACATTTTTTTGAATAGTTTTTCCACCATTCGATTTATTTTGAATTAACTCGCCATAGTCAATACCCATCTGTCTTTCATATACATATACTCTTATATTTGTAAAACAAATATTGAATTGTTTAATATAAGAAAAAGATATATAATTGTATAATTAATTCATCAATATCAATAATTTTATGTGTCAATAATGTCTAATATATTTTTTTAAAGACATGTCCAATATAATATATACATAGTTTCATGTAATTTGTTAATTTATAAATAAATATAATATAATTTATTTATTTATAAAAAAGGATTATCGATGCTATCAAGTTAACTATGAAACATATTGTAACATGTTTTCAAGACACCTCTACGAAATCTGCAAAGATAACTCAATTTTCTTCGATTATCGATACGTTCGATTCATAATTTTCTCATTTGATTTTACCTGCACAATTACCGAATAAATTAGAGTAAATGATAGATAAGTTATTTTCTACGTACTAACATTGTAGACGAAGTTTTAGAGTTGATTATTGCACCATATCCTGCCTCTTTAGAGGTTCCTTTCTTAGAGTTGTGAATCAGGTCTATTATGTTGCAGGTGACATAGAGGGTGAACTAATTACTGTTATTAATTTTTTTTTATTGTTATTGTTGTTCTTGTTATTGTTGTAGTTGAAATTTATTTTTATTTTAAAATATTTTGGGAGGTTGTTTGAGTGTGGGAAACGAATGATTTGTTTGCTTATAGTGAAACAACTTATATTTTTGGGTAAAATTTACTTCTCTCATCTTTTCTACAATTCTAATATTTGTTTATTTAGTTAAAATTTTTTAAAAACGATTTTTTTTTTTATAAGACTAAGTTGATGGATTATGGATTTCTACAGAATGCGATTAATGTCTTTAAAGCATGATATAATATTGCTAAAAGTGAAGAAAAAAAAATGAAAAATATGCTTAATGAGACAAAGATAAGAATGAAAGCTGTAAGAAAACATGAAACACCTGAATAAAATGTACCTGTATCATATGAAATTGTCTCAAAAGATATTCAACGAGTAGTACAACATAATCACCAACAATATGAAAATGAAGCTGAAAGACATGTTAATAACTAATATGAGCTAAACTTAAACTTAAAATTAAATTAAATTGATTATTTATATAAACTTGTATTTTAAATTTGAAGTACTTCACAAAAAATTGTCGCCTAAATAATTCATGAAGTTTAGCAATATTGAATCTAAGAATTTAGAAGTTACTATTTGTGAAGTACAGTCTGATTGTGTGAGTTGGATCGAGCTAGAGAAATAGAGGAATAAAAGGATAAACTGATATGATTTTTCTTTGGTTAGGACTTTAGACTTTAAAAAATGAGAGCCGAAAATTAAATATTTTATTATTTGTAAAGTGCCCTTTCTTTTTTTTGTTTAATCTGTAATAGTGTAAAACTATAATAAAAAAGGAAAATTCCAATTTAAAATTTCACTCTAATAGACTAAGACCCTGTTCTCTTCACCTTAAAAAAAATAATATTAAGTAAAAATAATTTCATTCCAATAAAAATAAGTTCAGTTCAGTAAAATTAATTTCAGTTCAGTAAAAATAATTTCAGTTCAGTAAAAATAAGTTCAGTTCAGTAAAATTAATTTAAGTTTAGTAAAAATAATTTCAGTTCAGTAAAATTCAGTTTTCTTAAAGAAGAATTATAATAGAACATCAGTAAAAATAATTTCGGTTTAGTAAAAATAATTTAAGTTCAGTAAAAATAATATTAGTTCAGTAAAATTAAGTTCAGTCCAGTAAAAATAAGTTCAGTTCAGTAAAAATAATTTCAGTTCAGCAAAATTAATGTGAATCAAACAGTATCTAATTTTACATGAATACACAATAATGAAGTAAATGAAAATCGGTAAATATAAAATTGAGTACTAGAAGTTTAGAGGAAATTTCCCACCTAAATTTAAATCAAATGACCCATAAGATTACTAAATTATGGTCTTATAAGAATAGGATGATCTATTTGAAGTTATAGTGAAAATTTACAACCTACATTTTCACTGTAATTTAAAACATTATTATATATGATAGAATCATAGAAGTATTGATGTGTAGTTACTAGTTCATCACATTTGTTTGAAATCGACTAGAATCTTAGTGAGCACGAATAACTCTTACATCATGATTGATTCTTTAAATTTTCACCATGCTGCATTACAATATTTACATAGTTTCATGTAATTTGTTAATTTATAAATAACTATAATATAATTTATTTATATATAAAAAAGGATTACCAATGCTATTAAGTTAACGATGAGATATATTGTAACATGTTTTTAAGACAACTCTACAGAATCTGCAAAGATAACTCAATTTTATTTGCTTATCGATACTTTTGCTTCAAAATTTTCTCGTTTATTTAGGTTTACATGCACAATTATCGAGTATATTAGAGTAAATGGTAGACAAGTTACTTTATACTAACACGGTGGACGAAATTTTAGAGTTGACTAGTGCACCATATACCGCTAATTTTAAGGTTTCATTATTAAAGCTGTGGATGCGGTCCTATTATATTACAAAGGACGAGGGTGAGCTAATTATTGTTATTAAATTTTTTTATTGTTATTGTTGCTTTTGTTATTGCTGTAATTGAAATTTGTTTTTATTTTATAGGATTTTGGGATGCTGCTCGAGTGTGGGAAACCAATGAGTTGTTTGCTTATATTGAAACAACTTAAATTTTTGGGTAAAATTTACTTTCCTTATTCTTTCTACAATTCTAATCTTTGTTTATTTAGTTAAAGTTTTTTTAAAAAAAAGTTTTTTTTTTTTTTTTTTATTTTTTTATTTGGGAAATTCTCTTTGGTAAACCTCTAATAATAAACATTCTCAGTGGTCAAATGCAAAAAAAGATATTATCCTTGGTGAACCATGTTTTAAAAAGTTTTATCAATTTTAACATTAAGCAAGGTAATTAGGCATTTTAAGCGTAACTATGGTTAACTAATGATGTAATGACTAATTTGACCTTATGGTTAACCCCTTCTTAGATTTTTTTTAAAGGAAAAAAAAAACCCAAACCCCTCACCTAGCCACCAGCACCACTTCCGGCGGCTAACCCCCAGCCGACTTGCCTTCCCAACTCCGGTCGGCGACGCCTGTCCTCAACCACCTCCGGCCAGCGACGCCCCTCCTCGGCCCCGTTCCTCCCCCTTTCCCATTTCCCCCATCGATCACCACCTGCCCTACATCCTCTCTTTCCCAGTTCCCCCACCACGGTTCGCGGGGCCCTTATCGCACCCAAAACCACCACGAAAACCAACACCCCTCCTCGACGAACCCCCTCCCTGACAAAACCACCACAAATCCTTGAAATCTACCCAAAACCACCAGAAAACCGAAACCCATTTCTTGGGTTTGGTTTCGAAACCCTAAACGGGTTTGGGTATTTTCTGGTGTTTTGGGGGTTTTAGGGTTTTTGGTCGGCGAACAAGAGAGGGGGGGGGTCGTCGGGGAAGGGCGTCAGTTTTGTGCTGGTTAGAGTGATCGGCGGTGGGCATTGGGTGGGGAAAATAGGAGGGTCGAAAAGGGGGGAGAGAGAGGAGGTGGGGGCGAGGGAGGCGGGGCGTCAACAGGGGAGGCCGACGCACCAGCGAAGGTAGAGCTGGGCGCCGGTGCCGGCGTCGGTTTTGGTGTAGGAGGGGGAGGGGGAGAGGGAGAGGGAATGGTGGGGAAGGTGTTGGCAGGGTGGTGGTTTTTATTTTTTTATTTTTTTTAATTAATTTTAAAATGGAGGTATTTTAGGCATCACAACTTTTTTTTACTTAGAATGGTTAACCATGGTTAAGAAATGCCTAATTACCTTGCTTAAAGTTACCATTGATAAAACTTTTTAAAACATGGTTCAACAAGGATAATAACTTTTTTTTGCATTTGACCAATGAGAATGTTTAATATTAGAGGTCTACCAAAGAGAATTTCCCCTTTTTTTTTTTTTTTGGTTATGGGACTAATTATACGGACTCTGGATCTCTGCGCAGAAGGCGATTAATGCCTTTAAAACAGGATATAATATTGTTGAAAGTGGAAAAAAAAAGAAAGGATGAAAAATATGCTTAATGAGGCAAAGACAAGAATAAAAGCTGTAAGAGAACATGCAGTATCGAAAGAAACTGTACCTGTACCATGTGAAATTGTCCCACAAGATTTTCAATGAGTAGCACAAGATGATCACCAACAAATTGAACATGAAGCCGAAAGACATGGTAATAATTAATATGAGCTAAACTTAAAATTAAATTAAATTGATTATTTATTGTAAACTTGTAATTTAAGTACTTCACAAAAATTTGTCGCCTAAATAATTCATGAAATTTAGCAATATTGAAATTGAGAATTTAGAAGTTTATATTGTAATGAAAAAACTCAGACTTGTGATTTTAGATTTTACTATTTGTGAAGTATAGTGTGAGTTAGAGCTAGAGAAATAGAGGAATAAAAGGATAAACTGATATGATTTTTCTTTAATTTGGTTAGGACTTTAGATTTTGAGAAACGAGAGCCGAAAATGAAATATTTAATTTATTATTTGCAGAGTGCCCTTTTTTTTTTTTCTTTGGTTTAATCTGTAATAGTGTAAAAGTATAATAAAAAGGGAAAATTCCAATTTAAAAGTTTCACTCTAATAGGCTAATTTTACATAAATACACAATAATGGGGTAAATGGAAATCGGTAGAAATAAAATTGACTATTAGAAGTTTAGAGGAAATTTCACACCTAAATTTAAATCAAATGACAAATAGGATTACTAAATTTGTTCTTATAGAAATAGGATGGTCTATTTGAAGTTACAGTGAAAATTCATAACCTACATTTTCACTCTAATTTAAGACATTATTACATATGATATAATCATAGATGTATTGATATGTAGTCACTAGTCCATCTCATATCTGTATGAAATCGACTAGAATCTTAGTGAGCACGAACAACCCTTACCTCACGATTGATTCTTTAAATTATCAACATGCTGCATTATGCATCTATACAAGATGACATTGTCATGTGCTCTTAAGTACTTCAAATACAACTGATTTCAAGTTATACGACCTAGAATTAAATCAATCACTAATGTATTGAATTCAAATTAATTGAAGTAAATTGATGTATTTAATTCGACCCAAAACTGAATTGGTTATTTAAGTCCCGCCTCTAGATATATGTAGCTTTTTTTAAAAAAAATACAATTTATGTGAACAATATTAAAAAATTTCTTGATTACTAATTTTATTTAGTTTGTGATTATAAAAATTATGGCCTTATAGGAATAGGATTGTTTAGATTGGTTAATTAGTATGTGCTAGTTTAATGCACTATTATATCTATGCTCTTCGGTCGATTTTTTCTGTAATAATTTGTGCAGTGTCATCTTATGTTACTATTATTAGTATGCCTTTTCATGTGTGCAGTGCCTGAAAGTTCCTGAAGAAGAGATTGTGTAGCCTTTGCTCCCGCCTCCTCTCTTTATCTAACTGTAATTATGCCAAGTTATGGTCTATAGGTTCCTAAATTACATACTGTAATCAACTGCTATATTAGTGCAACTTTTATTCAGCATCTTTTGAACTTTTATAAGAGCTTCATGCTCTATATGCTGTACCTGCCTGACTGTCTTTTGTCAAGGAGGCTTAGCTCTACTTGATTGATTTTATATGAAGTATATATTTCCCTTTTTTGCTAAAAAAATAAACTAAAATGTATTATTTAGGATATATTGGTGAAGATTATACATGTTTGATCAAACCATTTGACCTTGTAAAAGCTGTGTGTTAGGAATGCCAAGAAAATTCAATCTTATTATCTAATCATGTATGAGGATATATATGCTCAAATTTGCTACACCCTTCATTTTATATTGTTCTTCCTACTTCACGATAAATGATGGTAACTGTTATAGGCCCCTCTTAACTAAAAGCCTAAGATAATGGTTGAAATCAAGGATTGGTGATTTGGTTTTTATATATATGCTCTATCTATCATGTAGATATTCAATTATCTACTGGTAAAAGAAGTCATGATATTCATGCACTACAAACCTTTCATTTCGATCATTAGCACGGTAACCTATAAGATTTGATCGGATTTGGATGATTAAGGATAGATGTTGATCATCATCACATGTGCTGGAACTCTCCGTTTCCTCTTCGTCCATTCATATCCAAATGCTGACGATACCTCAAAGTTGATCCTTCAAGGAAATTATTACTATGTATTTATTCAAGTAATACTGGTATAGTTGCACTTGTATGCCATATTTCATATAATATAAGTTCATATCATATAAAACTAGATGTGAATATAGTACATATTGTATTGGGTTGATACAATTTATTTGGAATGACATAACATTAGTTTTGACGTGATAAATGTAAGGATTAAATAATATAGTCTCTGTTTCAAGGTGAGCTCCGGCACTGTAAATCCTTGAGGGTTGGTAAAGGTTTACCGTCCAATTTTGCTCTTGCTCAGTCAGCACAAATTAGCTAACCCGGGGTTATCCAGGAATAACCGCTCCGATACTAAAGTTAGCAATTTGATGAGAAGAATAAATGATCAAAAAGGTAAGAAAATCTTTCTAGAGATAGAAAGAGATAAAAAATGAAGAGAGAGAGAGAGAGAGAGAGAGAGAGAGAGAGATTGGACCTTATAATGAAAATATGCTTGGGTATTTATAGAAAGATAATCAGTAAGCTGGTGCCACCTATCAACATAGGTGGCAGACCGATTTTGTAGACAACATGTGCCTACGTGACCTAAAGCAGCTCTCCACGTGGCCAGATTAAGGCCGACATAGATGCTAAGCCGGTATGCTAATCAAGACGTAATTAGCTGCAAAAGTGTATACGTGCGACTAATTCTTGACAATATCGGCACTATCCCGTAAAGTCTCTAACTTTTGAATTGAACCATTAGATAATTTGAATCAAATTAGTGGTTGCTGAATTTGAGTATAAAAGGAACGAAAAGGCCAACCAAGAAAATAGAAAGAGTAAATCTAATATTTTGGTAAGGGTAAATCCGTCAAAACACTGGCGCTAACATAGAATTCACACTTCTGAGTTCTGACTTCTCATTTATACTAGATATGATAACAAAAGCACATTTAACTTGACCCGATCCGAAACCGATTAAAAAAAAAAATCCAATTCAAATTTGAACTTGCGTGAATATAACAATTTAGTATGACTTAACTTTACAAATTTACCTGACCCATTGGATCATCCGAATTGACACCCTTATGATATACTCCATTTCATCGTGCTATCTGACTCACATAGAGAGACGACTACTTTAACAATTCTAATTCAGTAATTCTAATAACTCTCTGACTGTCTCCACTTATAATATACTTAACCCTAAGAAACAAAAAAATCCCCCAAATTTCCCTAAAAATAAATTCTCCAGCGGGTTCGCTGCTTCTCCATTGAAGCTCTCTGGTTTTTTTTTTTTTCTGTTTATTGTGAGTTTTCGATTTTTTTTTTTATATTATTATTTGAATCATCTTATACGTATGATCTATTGTTACGGACTTCTGCTGTTATTCTTCCTTGTTGTTCTCAAAGTATGAATCTCTCTTTCCCATTTTCGATATTTCCTTGTTTCATCCCAAGATAATTGCATCAATTTTAAGAGCCATAATTTAAAGTATCCACTTTGTAAGAAATCTGCAGGGTAATCAATTTGCTAATGAAAAATTAATAAAAGTATAAATCTTTTAGGAGGTTGATGAGGTAGGTGAGCAGAATGAATTAATTTAGTTAATTAAAAGTGAATTAAAAGCTTCAGTTTTTATCAAGACTAACTAAATTGCAGCTAAAGAAATAAGTCAATAACCAACCGAATTGTAAATTTGTACTCTCCAACAAAACAATGCATAGTTTTATATTTAATTACAATCACTGCTAGCTAATTTGGAGCCTAATGAGTACTTAATAGTAACAAGGCAGGGATTTTGGTAACAATTGAGACATAATTTCAGGTTTATAAAAGGAGATATATGAAACTTGTATTTTGTCTAATCCTCCAGATATTTGTATTAGTGCTTTTGAGAGAGATCGAACTCTTTGTAGGGAAAACTCTAACTCTGATTTGGCTGGTGATGTCCCAGCAACTTCTGTCTGTAATATTGCTAACTCTTTAGTAATGCATCCCTAATTTCAAAAAAAAAAAAAAAGGATTCTTACAAACAAATTGGCAATGTGGTGTTGCACTGCTACCATATATTGAATATCTGATATACTACTACTGTAATCATCAAGGCCTGCGACTCCTACTCATATGACCTTCCAAAGGCTAAAGATGTGCTTCGTTTCCTCTCTATTTAGCAGGTACTCCCATCTCCATGTAGTCACATGTTGCTAGCTTTTTGTGCGATACTATAGAGAATTTTAAAATATTAAAATCAGGCTTGATGTTTATAGAATGTTAATAATACGTCAACAACATTAGCTTTACAGAAAATTTAATAAGTTGACACATAATTTTAAAAAACTTGTAAATAAATGGTTTCTTTTTTTTGGTCTCTTTGTTGTTTACTAGGTTGCCATGAGTTTGGCACTGCCATGTTTTCCTCTGTCAACATTACCTACATGTTTGATATAAGATCTTAGATTTAAATTGCTAAAATTAGTTTATAGCTGTCAAGTAATTTGGGCACTGAATATAATACTTTATGTCCAAGCTAAGGGATAGTCGAAAAAAAAGTGCTCCCTTCTTTCTATCTTAAGGTTTAAGGTCATTAATTAAGGCAAAAGCGATTAACTTCATAATTGCTGCCAGTTACTTCCTCTAAATCACATATGCAACAAACCCGCCAACACTTTCCTACCTCTATCGTAGGTGTCCTCTATTCATTCTGTTGATAAGAATCATAAGATCTCTATTCATTCTGTTTTCTGGGTGCCAAGCAGTAATTATTCGGAGTTGTTGCCATTTATCTTCTGATGCTTGACAGATAGGATAATTGTGTTTTTTTCCATCACTTTTCAAAGCTATGTACTTGTGCTACTTGTTGGATGCTTCTGCTGCTACTCCAAGAAGAAACTTGTTTGTATGTTGAAACTCAAGCTTTGGCTTGCATTTTGGCCTGTTGCAAGCTTTTAACTTTTAGGTTGTATTATATTTAGGACTTAATGTCGACGTAATATATGCTTCTTTTCTTTAAAAAAAAAAAATAACGCGGACACCTAAAATAATTAAAAGTAGGACGTATGATTGAAACATTTTACATCATTAATCATCTATGAATTAATTAGCTAACAAATAATAACATAGAACACTTACTCATCAAAATAGGATACTACACCAAGGTGCAGTGTGCTACCCCTAAAAATTTTGGGGAAAAAAAAAAGTTCAAAGAGACCTATTATCTTAAATAACTGGTCTCTTTGAGGCTGCTATAAAAAGTAGCAACAAAGCCGCTTGTTTTCCATACTAAAACAAAAAAGATCTGTTATATATAAACAGCTCTCTTAGATTCTGCCTTTTTATTGAACATACTTTCCATGTTAAAAGAATAGACCAGTTATACATAAAACAGGTCTCTTATCTTAATTTTATTTTCTTACTTATTTTTTTTTTTATTATTGATTACTTTTACTTATAAAATTTAAAGGCTAATTATTAAACGATAATACTAATATATAATATAGAACTTTTTTCCCCTTATTATTCTATGCTACCCCTATTTAGAATTCATGGATCCGCCACTGCCAAGGTGCACCATACATGGTGCACCTAATAAATAAAAAAAGGCGGAAATAACATAATTTGGTTGAACAAAGAACATACCGTGTTTGACAAATAACATACTTATATTTGACAAAGAATATAAGTATATATGTTTGAATGTTTGATAATATGTTCTTCAATTCTATACTTATGTTCTTTAACATATATTGATTAACCATGTTTTTTGAATTTCAATAATACAAAGTATGTTCTTTGAATTTGGCTCGTATGTTCCTTGAGGTAATGAGTGACGTATACATTGTATATTTTTTTTATTATTATCATATTTATAAAATTATTGTTATTATCATATGTTCTTTGAGTTTGATCAGTATGTTATTTAGGTATGAATTATATGTTCTTTACATTATAACTTATGTTTTTTTAATATATGTGATTTTGAATTTTAAAATTTGAAAATGAAGGTTGTCGAGTATACGCGATCAGCTCTGGTACATTGTTTTGCTTAGCATAGTGTATTATAATATGAAGGTCGCCGAGTGTAGGGAATATTTCAAGCATTACCCCTAGCTTGAACCCTACTGTGATCATACACTAAAGTACGGTGGCGTCCAAAGGAAAAGAAGATAGAGCAAAAGAGTCGTCAACAAGTTTTAGGAACTTGTAAACCGTTCACTAGGTGAAGGTTACACTCCTTAACGATCTAAGAGATCGTCAACTCCAATAGGTATGAAACCATGACTGGTAGTTCGGGGATGAAGGTACAAATCCAACCTAAAAGAGATTGAACTTGCCCTAATTATAGGCATCTACTTTATTTTGATCGTATTCATGTGCGCTTTCTGACTAACATGCAATCAATAGGTTAACCCTAAACCTGTTTATCTATGTTGGTTGAATATTAATGCACAAATAAACTATTATTGGCAATCACTTGAATTATAATCAAATTAACCCTAAATAAGATTATTAATTATCTTATTAAGCGTGATTACAAGTACCAATTCCTTTTAAACATGCAATTAGAAGGTGTGATCAAGCAATAACAATAAATATCAAGCAACATAATAATCATCATAACAATAATTATACATAATTGAAATAACAATCATAATAATTAAAATAATCATGTTAAAGCATAATAATAACAAGATCCTAGGCATGATACTAACAAGATTAATAACAAACCCTAGCATGTGACTAAACATCAAAGATCAAAGCTTTAGCCCTAACATGATACTGACATGCTATTAGGAAAGAAAATAAGAAGCATCATAGAAATCATAATTGATATAAGCAAATCACCCTAAATATCATACTAAGAAGCAATAAAACATTCTAACATTATACTAGGAATCAAAATAACAATCTAAACATGATTTCTATATAAAAAATATCAATAAATCAATCAAAGCACTTACTTGGATGTCACGTATCTCTTTCTAATAACAAAATACACACGTTAGTAACTTCAAGAAAAATATTAAATCAAAACAATTAAATAAATAATTGAAATAGAGATTAAAGAAAGTTTACACTAGATTTGGGACCAAACCCTCAGAAATTAAAACCTTTCACGTCTAGGGCGAAGGCAACTTTGAACTTGGCTAGGTGTTTCTAGATCTTGTGAATGCGGAATTTTGTATGCAAAAGGCTAGTTTATAATAATAGAGAGAAGAGAATTAGAAAACTAGAGAATTGATAAGAAGTATTGATGAAAATTGATGATTTTTTATGATTGAAAACGGGGGTTTTAGGAGGCTATTATAGAGAAAATCAGCCAAACGGATAGAAAAACAAATCAGAGTTTTAACGAGAATAAAACACGATAAGCGCCAGACGCTGGTCATTAGCGCCAGGCGCTGAAGGTTAGCGCCAGGCGCAAAGCCTTACCGCAGGACGCTAATGCTTGTCGTTAGGCACTAATAATCAGTTTCACACGTTTTTTGTTTTTATCATATCTTTTGATCCGGAAATAAAAATAAGGCATATAATATGTCGCTGAAAAACTCTTAAAGTCTAATTTTCAACCCAATTGAAATCAGATTAAAATCTTTTGTAGATAAAAAGATATGGCCGAAATAGTTGAAGGGTGTCAGTTTTGGATAGAGTTTCATATCTCATTCATTTTTTTTTGTTATAACTCGGATTTCACAATTTATTATAAGCTATTTAAAAAAAATGGGGGGACAACTGTCTCCCCTTGTACCTACTTGGCTCCGCCACTGATTTCTTGAAACCAGGTAAGGGAATTCACCATTGCTGAGAAATCAAGGTTTTTTTGTTTTCTGTTGATAAAAAAAAAGAATATTAATCAATTTAAAAAGGAAAGGAGAATTTGTAAAAGAGAAGAAGATAATTTATGTATCCTACAAATTATTGGTCAGTTTGTTGGGTTAGTGTGGCCCAAATTAACCTCATTATATGTCAAGGTTTCTAGAACATTCTACTATATTGAGAAATCGACGGAGAATGTGGGAGAACCTAGAATTTGGTGATTGTCATGACAATTCTAGAATTCTAGATTTATGTGGAATTTGAAGAGCTTGTGTGTAGAAAATTCCACACTTCTTCGATGTCCATACATCACCTATAAATACATACACCTACCTATTTTCCAATGCTCCAATACTCTTATACATCCCTCTGTGCTTAGAGAGAATTTACCTATAGATACCGCTCTTTAACCCACTATTCCTATTCACGCTAGGCATCTTCAATAATCAATCAAAATCATTTTTCTCTATATGGTATCAGATTCAAAAAGATCTATGTTTGGCGTGGACTTCTTACCCCACATGTCCGATAGGGCGGGCTTGATGATTCGGGCCAAAGTATGGATATACCCATTGTGCCTATTCATTATTTTACATACGAAAAATACAAAGTATTGAAAAACCCTAAACACATAGCCAATTCCCATAGAGATATAAGCATTTCTTGAAGTAATTCTAACCTTCCAATCGGGGTGCGGAGTTGGAAGGTAGCTGTGTTACCCTTGAGGAGCATTCGTCACTGAGTGCCCCGTATCGATAGTGGAGAAATACGCTTCTAGGCAGCTGTAAAACGCTTTACAGCTTATATGAGATCTACATTAAGTATTGTATCTTTGCCCTAATTTCTCTATTATTTTCATGGTTACAACATCATTATTTTTAACCAATATCTCGCATAACATATAGTATGGATATACACTAATTCTTTTAATTCCAACTCATTGATTAGTTTTGTTCTCCAATGTATACAACGACCACGTGCATGTGTACCTGTTAATTTGCACGTTAAGCAAAAATAAAATGAAGGGTATGATTATTCTGTAATTTCATTACAATTATTATATAGTTTTATGCAATATGTTGAAATCTAATTTCTTGTATGTAGGTGCGTAAGTAGCATCTTATATTTAAGAAATATCTGCAACATTTTGAGCAGAAAAATCAATACCTTAATAAAAGTAAAATCTTTTAATTTTGTATGTTAATTTTAATTAGTTAAATTTGCGATCAAATTTTAATTTAAATATGTCTTATAATTTATCTAAACATTTATTATCTGATGTAGTTAGAACACCTTATAAAATCTGAAATTCACAAGCTACCTTAATCAGGTTAACACCTATCATTTTTCAGTATGGCTTATAATTTATCTAAGACATTTCTAATCTGATGTAGTTAGAACACCTTATAAAATCTTAAATTCACAAGTCAGGTTAACATCTATCATTTTTCTTCAATGTCAAGTTTGATTGCAGAAATTATTAGTAACTCGAGTTGCTGAAATCGAACTTGATTTCATTGATAGAACTGCATCCTTGTTTAGGCATGTAAAGATATACTACGTATCTTATATCTAATTAATGTGTTTGATTTTAATGAATAACCTCTATAATCTAACTATCGTTCTCTAAACTAGGGCATTAATGATATTGAATTTAAGGGTTGCCTTCAAACGAAAAAAAAAATAATCCAGGATTACATGATCGGATAGCTGATTCGTTGTAATAACTTATTCTCAATTTCAATGTTTTAGAACACATGATAATGTCAACTTCTCTTTGATATATGTTCATTTGCAAGCAATTATTCTTTATAGGATTTTTTTTGAAAAACTACCTATTATAGTTCAGAATTTGCGAGAAATTACCTATTAAAAAAATGTTGTAATTGACTACTTAATTTTTGAAAAATGTTGTAATTTACTACCTTACGCTAGATTATAAAGGAGTTTGACCAAAATTCTCCGGCATTGACTTGGTCACGTGACACTTAATGACCCTTTTCTTTCCCAAATTTTCTCACAATTTTCCCACGTGATGGTTACTAAGTGTCACGTGACCAAGTCTGCGCCAGAAAATTTTGGTCAAACTTCATAATCCGGCGTAAGGTAGTAAATTACAACAATTTTCAAAAGTTAGGCAGTCAATTACAACATTTTTTTTAATAGGTAGTTTCTCGCAAATTCTGGACTATAATAGGTAGTTTTTTCACAAAATTTCCTTCTTTATATAATTGAAATAGTGGTGGACTGGTGGTGCAATCAAAATCTTAGGTACTTAAAAGGTGGTTTAAACAAAAAAAAAAAAAAGAAGTGGTTTTATAAAAAAAGTTAGAAAAAAAATGGTTTATAACAATTTTGCCTTTATCATATTATTTCTTTTTTTTTGTTTACACATTTATTTACATTTTTAATAATAGCAAAAAATATTTCATTAATTAAAAGTCATAAGACATCTACAATAGAGATTCGATGTTAAAAAATATATAAAATATTGAATCAAATAAAAATTTCCTTCATAAAAGTACGATCGTCAAATAGATCTTGTAAAGCCACTAGTAGAAAAAGGCTCATTTGCGTCGCTCATTTATAGTGTATTTGCGTCGCTTCTATGAGCGATACAACTGCTCGCGACGCAAATGATTTAAAAGTCATCTGCGTCGCTCCTAGGCGCGACGCAAATAAGAGTCATTTGCGTCGCTCCTTTATAAAGGAGCGATGCAAATGACTCTTCTGATAAACTTCTTTTTTGTTATTTGTGTCACTCCTTTATAAAGGAGCGACGCAAATGACTCTTATTTGCGTCACTCCTTTATAAAAGAGCGACGCAAATGACTCTTCTGATACAATTCTTTTTTGTTATTTGCGTCACTCCTTTATAAAGGAGCGACGCAAATGACTCTTCTGATAAACTTCTTGTTTGTTATTTGCGTCACTTGTTTATATAGGAGTGACGCAAATGACTGACTAGACAATACAAAATTGTTGTATTTGCGTCACTTGTTTGTTTAATGAGTGACGCAAATGAGGTGAATTTTTTTTTTTTAATTATAATAATTGCCTTGTATATGTTTGTAGTACCTGTTTTCCTCACTAGTGGTATAAAGTAATATGCTAACGCTAATATAATTGAAATTAAAATGCAATATTATTGAATAATGCAAATGTAAATTTCGGCAGAGTCTCCTTTGTAATTTGGCCTACCCATAAAATTGGGAATGACGGCATTATATTAATAACCTGTCTAATAATTTACATCTCAATATCATAGACATTATACTCATCATCCCAACACCAATTAACCAAATTTCATTTCAAGCCTATAATCCAAAACAAGAGTCCAACATGCGCTAAGTTTACAACAAAACAATATTGACCTCTTCATCATTAATTAATAAGTATAACACAAGCACCAAACCAAACCAAATGTTGGTAAATCAAATGCGTTCATTTCAAGCCTAAGAACTATAACAAAATAATCCAATAAATAATATGGAATTTGAAGCCAGCGTAATTCAATTTAGGGACAAAATCTTCATTTTCCCTAACACGATCGAACAAGTCCATAATGGAAGTCCACTTCCTTTTTCTCTTGCAAACAGTTTAAATAAAGTCACCAGTTCCTGATATCAAATACAATTAATCAATAAACAATCAGAGTTGAGAATGAAGGATCAAAGCAACAAAATAATATTCTACAATTATTTAAACAACTACATTACCTTTCCAAGAAAATACTAATAGTTGTTCCTCTAATTAAGTATACTAGAAGAGGAATAAAGGATTGATGCCAATTATTTGCAAAACCTCTTAATACAAAAACCAAGAATGGCATTTATACGATTCGATCAGGATTTTCTTAATACAAAAACCAAGAGAGCCACCAAAATTAAGGCATTTTCTTTGGAGTGCTGTGAAGGGGAATATGGCAGTGAAAGATCGACTAAGGTATCGTCATATTACAACTGACGCTACTTGCCAATTATGTGGTGTGAATGAAACAATTTATCACACTCTATTTGAGTGTGTTGTTGCAAAGGAAATTTGGCATTACAGTGAGTACAAAACCAACCTGGAAGATGCGCCAAATGATAATTTCGCAGAGCTATGGTTATGGCTTTGTAAGAAATATGATGCAGAAGTAGTTTGTTCTATGGCCGCACTGATGTGGGCTGCTTAGAGAGGGAGGAATTTAATCATGTTTCAAGGTGAGAATCCGAATAGTGTGCTGCTGGCTGCGGGGTTTGCAAGGATAGTTCATGATTACAATGGCTATGCTAAAAAGGTTCTGCTGCCCCCCCTGTTCTGAGACAAAATGATGCTGCTACAAGCTGGAAGAAACCGTGCCTTGGGTGTGTTAAAGCAAACTCAGATGCTCATATTCTTGAGGGGTGTAAGGCAAGGCTAGGAGTGGTCGTTTATTTTTAACAAAACGGCCTGGTAAAATTATTTCAATACAAACACTATGTCATAGTTTATCTTTTCACGGCCAAGTATATCATGGAACATTTTTTAGCTAAAAAAAAATGGGAAAGAGCTTCTCTTAGTAGTAGCAGGGGAAAAATCAACCAGAATGAGCAGCAAAACATAAAAATTAAAAAAAAATAAAAAAAAACAGTCAGATTTAAAAAACTGTAAAATGAGCAGCAAAACATAAAAGTAAATACAGTCATATTGGAGAAAAATCAATAAAATAGTAAAATCAAAATTCACCAAATCAACTACATAAATTCACCAAAACAGAACCAAAATTCCTTAGAATCGAGTATAAATCCTATATTTGATGAACCCTAAATTCGAATATGAACCCTAAATTCGAATATGAACCCCAAAAAGCTGTTATTTATAAGCATGCTTGTAAAACTAGAATTCGTGCAAAAAACAACAACAAAATAGGTAGATTAAACTAAGTTAATTTACAATTGAATCCAAATATCTATGTAGATTGAAGTGCATGATAAAAAAGAAAAGAGATGAAGAGGTCTTACCTTGCTTGAAATCGATTTTGCATATGCAACTTCAGCAACAATAGAGCCAAAATTCCATATTATTGAGTACAAACCCTAACTTTCAATTGTTATTTTGCTCAAATTTAATTAAGGTAATTTGCTCGATTTTTCGCAATTGATTTTCGTGGGGATTTTGGGTAGATTTTTTGCAAGAAAGTAGGGGATTTTTGCTCAGATTTGCTCGAATATAAGGGGTTTTGCCTCACATTTGCTGGGATTTTTGATTAGTGGTCAAATTAGTAGGTTATGAAGACGAATTTCTCGAGGTATTACTCTTAATTCGCTGACGTTTAGGGGGTTGAACAGCAGCAAAGCAGCAATGGGGAATTCAGGGGTTTTACCGATCAATTTTTTGGGGTTTTGATGTTGAATTTCTGGGAATTTTGGGGTTGAATTTTCTAGGGTTTGGAGTATTGAAGTTCGAACAGCAGAAGGCAGCGAGAATTAATATAAGTCATAATGGTCATTTGCGTCACTCAGTAAAGAAAGAAATGACACAATTGACTCACAAAGGTTATTTGCGTCACTTGTCAATAAACGAGTGACGCAAATAACATTGTTATATGCGTCGCTCCTACTTATAAAAGCGACGTAAATATAAATAAGTTGAAATATGTTTGACATTTGCGTCGCTTTATAACAAATGCCCGACGCAAATTACTTATAAGGTTGTCAAAATATCTTATTTGCGTCATTTGTTTCTATGAGTGACGCAAATGAGCATTTTTCTACTAGTGAGCAGAGCATCTCTCGCTTATATCGCTGAAAATTACAACCTTAATGGAGAGACAATCTAACGATCCTTCGTAGCCGTGAGGATATTTTCCTTCTAATTCATCTGTTCGTATTCAAAAACTTGATAACTTTTTCACCAACGAAATAATTTCACGACAATCCATTAGATCTGCTACCATGGATTCAACACTAAGAAATTTCTCCCTCGAAAAGATAAGATAAACCTTGTCTTTCGAAGGAGGTCGAAAAACCCTTGTCTTTCGAAGGAGATCGGAAACCCTTTCTTTCGAGGGAGAAAAGTTCCCCCAAAAGGAGGAAGCATTATTATAAACCTACAAAAAAAAAAGAAACAAGGATTGGGGCTTTCCACCGATTAAAATCGATGGAAGCCCCTTCAAAATTCAACAATGGAGCCTAGGGTTTTGGAGAGAGAAAGGAGGAAAAAGATATATTTATTTACATAATCTTTATCACATTATCTCTCTTTTTTGGTTGACACATAGTTATTTACATAATCTTTATTACATTGTCTCTTTTTTTTTTTGACACATATTTATTTACTTAATCTTTATTACATTATCTCTTTTTTGGTAGACACATATTTATTTTTGTGAAGATTTTTTAGATGATATATATTTCTTTTTTAAAAAGTTTATTTTAAACTAGTGAAATATAAATTTAGATTGTTAATTTTTACTTTTAAGATTAGGTTTTTTTTTTTTTTTTTTTTTTTTTTTTTTTTTTTTTTAGCACTTGTACTATTAATTTTTTTAAACATCAATGCTAACAATCTTTTGTTTTATGAAATAATAATGATCATTAATGGACTAAACATGTGGTGTCCCTACAAACTTTTTTTTTTATTTTTTATTTTTTTTATGTTAAGAGCCACAAACACGGATGATGAGAATCGTATCAATTTTTAACGTATGCTTCTATACTAGATGTTTGAACTCTTTCTTGAGTCATCATCTTATCACAGTTAGTAGTTGACATCTTGGTCAACGACATATCATTGGGCTTAATTAATTGAAAGATTTAAGACTAACTAGTTGTATTTAATTATATATATATATATATAATCATATAACTAATATATAAAGCTAAACTTTTAGGCAGGTCACGACATTGCGACACATGGCGTTCCAACTTTTCGCCAAGTGTCGCGCCACGTTGGAGCAATTTAAATAGACTTCATAAGATTAAAAAAAATAGAATTTTAGGATAAAATTTTAAGTTTAGAATTTTATTTTCGATAAAAGACCAATATTTATGAGATACAAATTGAATTATAATTTTATTCAAAAAGATTATTAGATTATAATTCTTAAAAATTATCATGTAAATTTAATTTTTTATGTCATAATATTTTTTTTGGAGCGAAGGAATTAGTTTAAAGTGTAAAACATCTATTTATAATACTAATCGGTTAAAATACTATACTTCACAACTTATAGAATTTTATTACCACTGATAGACCTGTCAATTAGGGTTGAGTCATGAGTCATCTCGGATTGAGTCACTTTAAGTTACGAGTCAAGAAATGTTCAACCCTTACCCAAAGTTTTGGGTTCGAGTCAACTCAACAGGCTTTGAGCATTTATCTTATTTAATTTATTATTTGTTTATTTTTTATGTACTAAATCGAACATTTCCACCAATACAAGTATTAATCATTACATGCCTACTAGATAGCAAATCGTCACAAAGCACATCAATAAACTAAATTTATACCAATGGTATATTTTAAATTTGACGTATAGATTAAAAATTTTATCTTTAAATTCAATAAACAACCCGGGCATCGCACGGGCACAAAACTAGTAATATATATAAAGCTAAACTTTTAGCCAGGCGACGAGACAACAACACTTGGCGTTCCAACTTTTCGCCAAGTGTCGTGCCACGTAGGATAGAATTATATAGAATTCAATTTGTAGGATAAAAGAGGTAGTTTAGAATTTTATTTTCAATCAAATTTGGATAGAATTTTAGGATAAAATTGTTAATTTAGAGTTTTATTTTTGATAAAGTACCAATATTTCATATGTACAAATTGAATTATAATTTTATTCAAAAAAAATTAGATTATAACTATCATAAATTATCATATAAATTTTTTTTTGTATCATAATATTTTTTTGGAGAGAAGGAATTAATTCAAAATGTACCACATCCATGGTTTATAATATATTCTAATCAATTAAAATAATATACTTCACAATCTAATATAATTTTATTTGTGTGTAGACCTGTCAATCAGGTCGGGTCACGAGTCATTTCAGACAAGATCAAAAAAAAATTTCACCAATATTATTATTATTTGTCATTACATGTCTACAAGTTTAAATCGTCACAAAAACACGTCAATTCTTAACTAATTTTGTATCAATGATATGTTTTAAAATTTGACATATAGATTAAAATATATCTTTAAATTTAATAAACAACCCGGGCATCGCACGGGCACAAAACTAGTATATATATATTTGAAAACCGATAGAGCAAAATTAAGCATTATCCAAATCCACCAAAGCTAGAATACTCTAGGCCGGGGAAAGGAATCAAGTCTAACACCTGAAAAATACAATTATCAAACCAAGCTCTATCGGACTTAATATCATCATAGATCACAAACAAGGGAGAGAGACCTTCGTCACCATCATTTACCTTCTTGACAAAATTCAAAGAATCACATTCCCCCCACATTCTTATATCCCAGCCTTCTAGCAAGTGTCAAGGCGTATAACACGGCCATAGCTTCAATATACTCTGGTTGAGTACTATAAAGCCTTCTTCGTTGCTGCACAAAATAGGCTGCCCTTCTCATCACGTCCTACTACGCCAAGTCCCGCCACACCAGATATGGGAACATGAGCATCAGAGTTAAACTTCACATAACCTGGTGGAGGGGGGTGCCACGAACTAAAGCTTGTAGTAGTAGGAGTAGCAGCAACACGTTGTATCACTTTGTTGGAGTATACATTATAGTCTTGGACTAGCTTACAAAATCCAGCAGCTAACATGACAAAATGGGGTCTCTCATTGTCATGAATTAGCAGATTTCTACATCTCCATGCTGCCCACATAGGAGTAGCCATAGAGCTTACGATGTCCGCACTATATTTGTGTATGATCCGCTCCCAAATTGCAGCAAACGGTTTACTTGAATTTAACAAGATATGTATATATATCTTGTTAAATCTTTGACATATCCACAGTGTTGAGTAATTAGGTTTTGATGATTGTAAACTAATGATGATTATCTATCTAATGTGTTTGTTAAGTTGTGCATAGAAAGAACAAGTTATACTTGGAACAGGATACAAGGAACCTGAGCAATGACAAGTATGTATATAAGGAACTTAAGCAATATATGATAAGCAATAGAAGAACAAAAACAATGATGAGTGTTATGGTTGATAAGCATGATGATGGCTAAGGAACTATGAAGGTAACTATGTAAATAGGTGTTTGCATATGTTAGCTTCATGAGGTAAGTACTCTATACATACGTTAGTCGTATATGTGTAGGAGTATTTACATAAGCTTTAAGTTTAATTAGTTCTCTCACTTGATGTTTGTTTATGACAAACAAACTTTAATCTAATGTTTCTCTTAAGTGCTCATGTGAAGATAGAAACTGACTTAGGTGAGGTCAATGGGTTGGAACATAGAAGACTTTAAGAGGAACAAGAGGGAATGAATGAACCTAAAGCAGGTTCTCCCACAAGAACCAAACCACAAAGGAACCTGAAGGTATTCTCTAACAAGATCCAGAAGGAACTTTCGGCAGGCTTTCCCACGAAAGTCGGAGCATGTTCCCTAACAGGTACATGAAGAGTTCCATTTCCCCTAACAGGTACATGAAGAGTTCCCTAACAGGAACTTAGTTCTCTAACAATAACTATCTAAGTTCCCTAACAGGAACGTTCCCTAACAGGAACTTAACGTTGCCCCGAGAACTAGAATACATCAATACTACAAGATTCCAGAACAAGAGTTTCAAAGAAACAACATGAAAACGAAGAAATCGAAGTATATCGCTCTAGGATTCATGTAAGTATGTTGGACATAAAAGTCAGTCTGGAACAAGTCTAAAGAACCAAGGTGAACTCATGATAGTCAATGAAATTAGAGTTACTGACTTGTTAGGAACTCAGAGACTGTCAGAGTTCCAAAACCTAATCGGAACTTAGGTCTGCACGTCGTTAAAGGTCGCAGGTCGAATTTAATGATATAAATATTTACCTAATACGTGCATATCTTTTAGGGATTTGGTTTTACAGAATAAGAATATTTATTTTCTAATAAATCCCTTTTGGAAAAAGATAAGTTGTTTTTGGAAAATATTTTCAGTAAAATAAGTTTTAAATAAAATCTAATTTTATGGAAAGTATAAAAGATATGGTAAATATATCTTTTGTAAAAAGATATGGCAAGTATATCTTTTGTAAAAAGATATGGTAAGTATATCTTTTGTTAAAAGATATATTAGGATATTTGAAAAATATAAGATTTAGATAAAATCTGATTTTATGGTAAATATATCTTATTATTATTGATAGAATATATTCTTAACAAAAGATATATTTTTGGAAAACTTATTTTTGAAAAATATCTTTTATTTCTATCTTTTAATAAAACTTATCTTTTACGAAAAGAATAATTTGGGTGTACTATAAATATGCTCATATGTAT
Organism: Chenopodium quinoa; assembly: GCF_001683475.1. Classification (NCBI taxonomy): domain Eukaryota; kingdom Viridiplantae; phylum Streptophyta; class Magnoliopsida; order Caryophyllales; family Amaranthaceae; genus Chenopodium; species Chenopodium quinoa. The sequence continues at coordinate 9,522,457 of NW_018745024.1, read as the reverse complement.
TCATTCAAAGTCGAGGTTGATGAAGCTTAGTGGTCGTGCTTAATGGTTTCATCCTTCACCACGAAGCTAAGTCAAACCTCCAGGTCGAAGTTCCAGTCAGGTTCCAGTTACAGTTCGTCCAGTAAGTTCCAGACAGATCTCGAGTGTCCAGCATATTAGTTTTATCTCTTTATTCATTGGTATGTATTTAGAGTTAATCTTTGAGATCTTGTAATTGGGAAAAAGGGTTTTTGAGTGTTTTATGTATTGGGGTGTGAGAGTTCGTGAGGATTCTTGTTATAATTATATTGTAAGAGTGCAATGTGTGAGCTTCTAGGTGAGGTCGTTTGAGCTTCTAGTGTGAGGCCGAGTGGGTAGTACTTTGGTAGTTCGAGTAGTTTTGTACTTAGGTGGTACAAGTATTTAGTACTTTGGCAGTACGTGTAGTACTTTGGTGGTACGAGTGAATCTAAGTGTGGTGCTTAGATTGGGTAGGATAGGGTCCTATCAAGTAGCAAGTCTAGTGAGGAACTTGTGAAATAAAGGTTCGTGTCTAATAGGTTGTAACTTGGTGTTTGCCCTATTATAGTGAAGTGGTTTGTGTTTGAAATCCCTAAGGTAGGGTCGAGGTTTTACTTCCAGTTGGGTCCTGGATGGTTTCCTCGTAAAATCCGCTTTGCATTGTCTAAGTTCCTAACAGCAATCAGTTTTATATTCCGTGAAAAGTAGACACTAGGAACATACTACAATTCACCCCCCCTCTTGTAGTATATCATCCGAATTAACACACAGGTTTACTTGAATTTCTAAATACAGTATTTTTAAAATACGGAGTATAATGTAATGATTAAAGTCTAAGCTAACACATTAAAAAGAATGGAAAGGCTTTAATAGTTCAATACAAGTACGTACGTACTATCACATGCAATCAATTCAAACTACTAGTACAGTATTAAAATTTAAACCTAAAACAAGAATGAACAATTTTGCCCGGCCTGTTCATGTTGATTTTGTTGTTAATTGCATCCCTAATTATACATCATGTTTGTTTAAATTACCCATATTTTCTTGTTAATTTGTTATGCCTCGTTAAGTGTTAGTGTTTAACCACTCCAATAATCACCGATTACGTCAGTTTGTTGCTGCTTCATGTTTGCTAGAAATTGTATTTGACTTGTGTTTTTTATGTCATAGAATCTTTGACCAATGTGGGTGGTAGATATAGAAGCCTATATGTCACAATAATATTTACTAGGTATGATGCACGGTCTTGTATATGTAATTTTTTGTAATTACTATTATAATTTTCAACAATTTTTATTACTTTTTATTGATGATTTAAATTTACTTTATTTTGAAAAAAAATCCAAAAACATGCTCTAACCTTGTGATAAATTCCAATTTTTTATTCTAATAACCGACAAATGATATATACGTAAGGATTTAATACTATGTATGATAATTTTATTGGGAAATAATTTAATGATTCAATATGTAGGATAATTTAGTTAAAGTTAGTTAGAATTAGAAGATAGAATTATGAGTGATATTTGATAATAAACAAATAATAATTATCTTTTTTTATTAGATTATTAAGTTTTGAAAGAGATTTTTTTTTTTTTTTGGTAATTGATCTAATGATTCAAATACATATGATAATTTGATTAAAGTTGGGTTTACATTAGAAGACAAAGTTATGAGTAATTTGACAAAAACAATATGACAACTATGACTTTGGAGTAGGCTGGAGAAAAACTGAGTGAATGTACCCAAATGTAATTAGTTAGACAAATAAAAATGACTTGTGATTTAATATATTAAATAATCATGCATTATAGTATATAATTGTTTTTTTAAAAAAAAATTAATTTTTTAAAGTAATTTAGAAGGACAACCTTTTCATAAATATAAGTTTTAAAACCGTACTTGCATCTTGACCAATTAACTTCTTAGCTTCTTCAACAAATATAATAAATATAGTCGAACCACTATGATCACCAAGCTCCAAATGAAACCTATTGGTCATTTTAAAATAATATAATTTTAATAGTTAAGTAAACATGACAAAACATTTACACCAAAAACTACTCGTAAATCTCTAACCTTGATATTTGTCTTTCGAATGATTTCTCGTAAAGGATGCACTAAAAGTCCGCCAATCTTGGGATGGTGACAAAGTGCTTAGATTAAATAGAAATATAGATAAATAAATATAAATAAGTAAATAATAAATAATAATAATAAAGTCAAATTACCATTAAACTCTTTCACCATTGTTGATGTAACTACAATAGGAAAAGGTTTTGTGAAATCATCAAGTTGGTTTTTCTGTTTCCTACATTCAACAAAAAGATTTTTCCAAAGTTAATTTGGACTCGGTTCACCTAATAGATATTATTAGACGAAAGTGTTGAGCAAATTTTATTTAATTAAGGCATGAATGTAATCACTCTGTAATTAAAATAAGAAATTTCGTTAATTCAATAAGTTTGTTTTTGTTCATAAAATTAATTTTTTTAAAAAAAAACTAAGGCGGCTTATAAAAAATTTAATAAATATAAACAATTTATAAAAATACCTCCTCGTCGAATAGGATGATATCCAAACTTCAAACTTATTAAGTTATTGATGTGTCTATTTTATATAGTATTTTACCCCCGTCCCTTGGTCGTAATTAGTAGTGTTTTTGGCTCTTTAGAGCCACTTTTATTACTAATTGGTGTTTTCTAGTGTTTTCGTAGATTTGGTTGACTTTTGCAGGGATTTATGCTTTTGGAGTATTTTCCCGAGATATTTTGGAGCAATCACGAACGTTGGAGAAGCACGACCAGATTCTATAGCCCGAGGCCGGTTAGAGCCAGCCATCGAACCGGTGATTAAGGGCTTGGTATAGGTGATACCGGGGCATTTGGGCCGAGTATTCAAGACCGGAAGAGGAAACCTAGATTGACCCGAAGGAATGGAGCCCAATCATAGTCCAAATAGTGGCCCAAGTGAGTCGCCCGGCCAAAGAGGCTGGCGCCCGGAGGCGTGCCCGGCCGGGCAGGAGAAGCTAAGGTTGGCGCCCGGTGACGCGCCCGGCCGGGCGCGAGATTAGTATTAGAAGTAAAAAGGCGCGCCCGATCGGGCGCGTGTATTTATTAGGGGACGATTAGCGTCGTTTTAGTTTGTTTTAGTTTAGGATTTGTACAGAGTATAAGTACTCCTCCGTAATACGATTTTAACGGTCCTCTCTTCTTCTTTTTACTCTTTCTTTACTCTCTTAATTGTTTTCTTAGGTTCTCTCTCTCTTAAACTTTTGTTCTTAATCTACTCTTAATTCCAGATTTGTTTGGTAACGATTTCTCTTCTCTTAATCTTAGTTGTTTATTTTATTCCTTCCATCATGACTTGTTTTATTGCTTTGATTAGTTTAGTTTTTACTATGTGTGAGTAGTTCTATTTCTAGGGTTTATGGGGATCCATAAATAATATGAAGGGGTAATTTATTGTTGTTGATTGTCAATGCTAAGTTAATTTCCTATTGATTGATTTAATGCTCTGTGCAGTGACTAGATTAGGCCTGATCTTTTATGCATGAGTTTGACAATATTAATTCGAGATTTGACAGATGAGAATTGATGTTTAGGTCTAGTTTCAATAGGCAGATTAATTTATAAATGGTTAAGTCGAGATTCGAGAGATGAGATTTAATACCGGTAGATTAATTCTGTGATTGTAATACGTAGCGAAAGCCCTTTACAATCTTGTTAATTGATGCATTGACGATTGACTATTATTGGTTCTTGATATTGCATGATAATTTCTTATTGAATTGTTTTAACGCTTTACAATTGCGGCTTGTAAAAGTATAGCAATATTGAATTGATGAATCGAGCAGATGTTAATTTGATATTAAAGGCTATTTTCAATAGGAACTTAGATCTAGTAAATTGCGAGAGCCTGTTAGATCTATGTTGATTAATAAATTGTGACAGCCTGGTAATCATGTTATTTATGCAATGTCAATGATTGATTATCATGTTTTACCCTGGAGTATTATTTATTGGTGAACCTATGCCCTAGATCCTTTTATATATATTGTTCTCTCCCTATTCTCAATCTTCGTAATTTAGTTCATTATTCTAATATAAATATTGATTACTTCATAATCTTGATTATATTAGTTAATTAGGAATAAAAAGACTTGTTTCCCTGTGAAGTTCGACCCTACTTCCCTATCTGCTTTAGTTAGAGGACTTAGGTAATTATTTTTTATTTGGGGATACGACTTTAATTACCCTGTCAGTTATCTTGTTTGCAAAAGTTTAATATGTCAAACGGGTGAGAAACTCGTACTTTGATTTTCCAATCAATATTGCTTGAATTTAATTCCTTGATTTAATTAGATCTGCATGTCAAAACAAAATTTAGTAAACAAAACATAAACATATATTCGTTAAGTACCCCAAATGTATAAGTAATGATTACGAATATAAATTTAACATGGATTTAAAAATTAAGCTAAGAATTACCCAGCTATTGGAAGCTAAAACTAGCACATTGATTGAAAAATGAATACAAAACTAAGATTTTGGCGTTAATTAAATGACCACGTCGAATAACAGAATAAGAATTATGTTCACATACAATAATTAATATAATTGTAAAATTAATATTGATACTACATCAAACTAATAACATAAGATCTCTTCTTATCTCTTAACTTGACGTATGAATATGATTTATTTGTAAAAATTGTGCACTTAATTTTTTTTAATACTCCCTATTAATTTATCAAAGCTTTTTTGGTGCAGCAGGCCACACCGTGTGGCCTGCTGCCAAATAAGTGAAAATAACGGATTCTGACACGCACATAACGGGGTTACTATTCACGCGTATAACGGGGTTACTAATTTTGTCAGGGTTACTTGTATTTTTTTTTTCAGGAGTTACTTGTATTTTTTTTCAGGGGTTACTTATATATTTTTTTTTCAGGAGTTACTTGTTTTTTTTTCCAGGAGTTATTTGTATCGATTACTTATTCAAGGGTTACTTGTATTTTTAGGGATTACTTGTATTTTTTTTTCAAGAGTTACTTTTTTTTTCCAGGTGTTACTTGTATGGGTTAATTCAAGGGTTACTTGTATGAGTTACTTATTCAAGGGTTACTTGTATGAGTTACTTCAAGGGTTACTTGTATGAGTTACTTCAAAGGTTACTTGTATGAATTACTTATTCAATGGTTACTTGTTACTTATTCAAGGGTTGCTTGTAGGCCCCATACAAAACCAGTAACACCCTACAAGTAACCCTTGACCAAAACCAGTAACACCCTACAAGTAACCCTTGACCAAAACCAGTAACACCCTACAAGTAACCTCTGACCAAACTAGTAATACCCTACAAATAACCTAGCCCCTGACCAAAACCAGTAACACCCTACAAGTAACCTAACCCTGACCAAAACCAGTACACCCTACAAGAAACCCCTGACCAAACCATTAACACCCTACATGTAACCCATGACCAAACTAGTAACACCCTACAAGTAACCCCCGACTAAACTAGTAACACCCTACAATTTTTGACGTAGAATGTTCGATCTAAGATTTCACGAAGAAAACGAGCTCAAATTTCTTTGGTTCCATCGATTTCACTACTTCAAATGTTGTTGATGATTTGAAGGATAATTAATCACAATTTTTCACAACAATTTAACACCTAATTTCTACAATTTCGGGCTTCAATTGTAGCAATTTAGCAAAGAGGAGAGAGAAATTGGTCGAGTATAGATATGGTTGTTGGTGATGTGTGGTTTTGCTTGAAGAAGAAACTAAGAAAAGAGGAGAGAGAAAATGGGTGGAGTAGAGATATGGTTGTTGGTGATGTGTGATTGGGCTTGGAGAAGAAGCTAAGAAAAAAAGGAGAGGGAAGAGTTGTGGTATTTTAAAAAAATAAAATAAAAATTGTGGCAAGCCACACCGTGTGGCCAGCCACATACAAAAATTTGTGTTAATTTATAGGATAAATTTCTTTCCCAAAAAGAAAAAATAAGATAAATAAGATAATTCAATTTTTTGGTTTATAATATATAATTCGTTATAATATCTAATCACATTATTCTTAAACCCCATTCGTTAATTTTTCTTAGTTGGCGAATGAATTTTTTAATTCTAAAATAAAATAAAAATCTAATTTTTCATTGGTCGAAATAATACCTTTGCTTATGTGGCTCGACGAATGCTCTACAAAAATGCTTACTTTATTTATATATTAGTTTAAGTCCCGTGCAATGCACGGTTGTTATTAACTTTTTTAAAAAGGTTATTGTATATTTTTATAAAATAAATTATACTCATAATATTAATTCAAAAATAATATAACTTTAACTTTTATACCTAACTATATCAATGTCTTAGATTAGCTAGTGACACTTAGAAAAAAGAGGCTTTATTTATTTGAAAAAATCTAAGGTTATATAGTACCTGCACGTTCTGCGTTATTATTAATACAACTTTTAAGAGTAAAAAATAAAGTGTGTATATATGTCTTAACAAAATGATTTTATTTTTGATTGAATTAAACATTATTGCAAAAGTAAAAAATTGGATGAAAAAAAGTTAATAGTATTATCGAAAACTAAAATAATATATAGCAATATTGTTTAATAATACTCACCTCATTTTTTTTTTTTATAAAAATAATACCTAATATAAAATACTACGTATATGTAAAAATATATTAGTTAGGTTTATATAGAGAATTATTATTGTTAAGAATTTTAATTGGAAGAAAGATATTTTAAATTATTATAAAATGATTTCCTTCAATATATAATCTGCATAAAAATAGAAAGTAAAATTGGGCGGGAAAATTTTTAATGACATTGTGACAAATGTCATTTTAGATTCGCTTTTAGTATAGGTTAATTGATATTAGACTAGTCTTGTGCCCCGACGATGCCCGGGTAGTTTATGGACTTTTAAGATAAAATTACAGTACGTATTATAATTCAATTTGATTGAAAATAGAATTCTAAATTAACTCTTTTTGCTACAAAGTCAATCTATATTTATCCAACGTGGATACGTGGTGAAAAATTAAAATGTTAAATGATGTTGTCTTGTGGCCTAATTATAAATTTATTATTTGATATTTTATCAAAAATATAACTCTAAACTAATAATCTTATTCTAAAATTCTATCCTATAGAATTCTTACCTAATTCACTTGACGGTTTTTTTATCATATGAAGTCTATTTAAATTTATCCAAGGTGGCGCGACACTTGGCGAAAAATTAAAATGTCAAGTGTCGCTATTTCATGACCTGACTAAAATTTTAGCTTTATATATTAGTTATATGATTTGTCGCCTACATGGCTCGAGAATCGTATCGACTTTTGAATGTTTTATCTAGCTTTTATGAAAATTATGCTTCTAGACTAGATGTTTGAACTCTTTTTTGAATCAATAACCCACATTCACAGTTAGTAGTTAACACCTTGGTCACCGACATATCGTTGGTCTTAGAAGCTTAATTAATTGAAAGATTTGGGTCTAACCACTAATTGTACAATTTAATTAGATTATCAAAGAGTAACGCATTAAAAAGATTCGAAAGGCTTAATAGATCAAATGATTAATACAAATATAATTACATTATGAAACTGAGTACGGTATTAACATTTAAACCTAAAACAAGAACGAGTTGAAAAAGAAATTGCAACATATCTCCCTTAACAAACTTTTTGATGATGAAACGGACCTTTCGGATCAAGTTGCTTGCACAAAGCTAAATATGTATAAAGAAGCATCTGATCTCTGGACCCGAAACGATGAACATTAGACTTGGTATGCTTGCAAAAATAGGTAAGTTGATCCAAAGTGCAACACCCTATACTTTGTCCCAAAAACATAAACAACCAATTCATGTGTCTCTTCTTGTCACCTAATACAGGCGCGCAACTGTTTTCACTCGTACAAAAACTACACGTTGGAAGAATAGGGTCGGTCCATTGCTTGGGTGCGCGATTAAGGTCACGCCATTTGCCTTGCCCTTGTACAACAAACTTGACAATCTCTTGGAACTTTTGTTTAAGGTCATATTAGTTCACAATGTCGATCATCCTACATCTTTTACATCTTACTTGGCCGGAGATTTTAATAAATCCTTCATCTAACAGTTGTCGTGAGGTATGGACCGTGGCTCGCCGTTCTGTTGCCCAAGGGTACGGGGGTATGATTAGCTTTTGGCGTTTGATTCTGAAAATAACTTTGGATTGTTGATTAGACTTTGACATATCAAGGTTGGAAAGAGCAAGCGAGAGACGAAAATCGAGGTTAGAATCACCTTCATCTTCCATAATTCTTAGTATACAAAGAACGTTAGTTGTTGAAGGGTGCTAGAATAGAATTGTGTTTAAGTGTTAATTCTCAATTTCTCATTTCCTATATATAAAGCTATCAAAACAAAGACTTGGAGTCTAAGGCAACAATCTAATACAACCATTAAAATATTTCCTAAAATAGATTCTCCAAATTATATATTTTCCCAAATCCTATCATATCATATAACTAATATATAAAGCTAAACTTTTAGTCGGGTCACGAGGCAGCGACACTTGGCGTTCCAAATTTTCACCAAGTGTCGTGCCACGTTGGATATATTTAGATAGACTTCACAGGATAAAATATTAGTTTAAAATTCTGTTTTTAATCAAATTTGGATAGAATTTTAGCTTAAAATTGTTACTTGAGAGTTTTATTTTCGATAAAATACCAATATTAGTTTTATATTCGATAAAATATCAATATTTCATATGTATAAATTTAATTATAATTTTATGCAAAAAAATATTAGATTATAACTTTTAAAAAAATACCAATATTATTATTAGTCATTTACATGCCTACTACTACATAGTTTAAATCGTCACAAAAGCACATCAATTTTTTAGAGATCAGATATATTTTGAAATTTGATATATAGATTAAAATTTATCTCAAAATTTAATAAACAAACCGGGTATCGCACGGGGCACAATACTAGTCCTACTAATAAAGGGATTGATATAGCAATTTTAAACTTCATGAAGCATTGAGTATCTTTGAAATTTGGGCTTTGTAACTGCATGATATACATGAATCTTTCTTAAGTTTATCTTTCTTTCTTAAGTTTATCTTTTAAACTAGTTTGGTTCCTAACGATACCCAAATTATACAAAGTTGATATTGAGAAAGTGGTTTATAACCAAATACATGATTAATTATATTTTAATTAATATATGAACTATATTATGTGGTTAAACAAGAGTGATAATAGTATAAAAGTCTAATTATTTTAATATTACTAAAACGGAGGAAGTATTAGTTAAAAAGAAAGTGATGCAACTTATAAAGCAAAGGAAATTTTGACAATTGTCACCTTCTGTTATGTCCATTTTTAGCAATTATCACCTTCTTTTTTTTTTTTTTTTGAAAATTACCACCTTCTATTTTCAAAAATATCAAAAGTTACCACCTTCTTACCTCCCAACTACCACATGACGTCGTTTTAGGTTCATTCTTTCCTTTCCCTCCCTATTTCCCTCACATTTCTCATTCCTAACTCGATTCTCATCCCCCTTTCACTTTTTCCCCTAAAAAAAATCAGAAACACTTCAATTCACTCCTCCAAACAAAATTGACGAACAATTATTGGTGGTTTGGGGGAAAAAAAGTGAAAGGGGAGATGAAAATCCAAATGGGAATGAGAAATGGGAGGGAAATAGGGAGGTAAGGTAAAAAATGGGTCCGAAATGACGTCATGTGGTAGTTGGGAAGCAAGAAGGGTGTTTTTGAAAATAGAAGGTGGTAATTTTCAAAAAAAAAAAAAAAAAAAAAAAAAAAAAAAAAAAAAAAAAAAAGAAAAAGGTGGTAATTGCTAAAATGGACATAATAGAAGGTGGTAATTGTCAAAATTTCCTAAAATAAATGGAAAAAGTATTATCTTAATCTCTATTAATTGAAAGTGCATAGTAGGCTAATGCACATGACCCTCCTAATTTGCAGGGACCAAATATTTAACAAAAACTTTTGTATACCAGTTACAATAACATTATAAAAAAAGAGCAAAGAAAAAACTCTGAAATCCTAGTTAGCATGAGCACTTCTCTCGATAGGCAACCTTGGTGCATGATACGACTTAATAAATAACATATAAAGGGTATATTATTTGGGTAACATAACATATTACCTACATTGTTGTATATAATATGAACGAAGGTAGTACATTATTTTCAATTTGTTTGTGAATTGCCTACGTCTGATCCCCATTTTCGTTTAGACCTTGTCTCGCGTCTCCACCTTAGTAAAAATCTTAGACATTGCATTGTTGTCATGGTAAAATTAAACCGCTTGACTTTTCTAGATGTCAGGTCAAACACACCCATATCCTTTCCATGGGTATTGTATCTAGGTCATAATAATCACTCATTATCATGTCAAGCCAATACTCCTTACAATCATCGCTAAAGTAAATAGCATTATGCTGACTGTTTCTGGAAACAGAATGCTCCTGGGAGTTTTAGGGTAGTCAAGGTAATCAAGATGTCCTAGAACTATGTCCAATATATGTCCGAATTTCCCTCAGCTACGCCTTGCTGTCCGAGAGCTAGGCCTGCAAAAGAAAGAAGGTTAACTACCTCGGGGGTGTGACCCGGGAAAGCCCCTCCGATGCTTAAGTCAGCGAATGTACCTTCTAGTGAGAGAAAGTAGAGAGAGAAGAGTACTTTAGAGAGATAAAGTAGAGAGAGAAGATTAGAGAATTAGGAAAAAGTTACCATCATCAATGATTGAAGAGCTATTTATAGATATACTTTCAGGTGGAAAAAGTTGTACTTAATTGGACAGATTAGGGGTAAATTCGTACTTTGCTCTGACTAATGATGGGCTGGATCATGGAGGGGTATTTTCGTAATTCCAGGTCACTGGGCTTAGGACAATGGACTAGGCCCAAACATTTAGCCCCACGCGTGATGTGGGAACGAGATCGCATGGAGTTCGGATATCACGCGGAATAGAAAGAAAGAAGTTGTCATATATGTTGAAGTAAATCCCGAGGCGTACCTGAGGGCTAAAATGAGCCCCAGGTGGATCCGAGGGCTAAAAAGAGCCCCAAGCGACTTGCAAGGGTGAAAACCAGCCCCAAGCAATGCATAGAAGGTACTTTAATTCAGATGATTGAGCAGTTTAAGAGTTAAGCCTGATGATGGTTTAAGGATAACTGATGAAATTTCCATTTTCAGAATATTTTCTTCCGGCCGAGCCTCATCTATTTGCTGAAGGCATATTTTTGCTCCAATTTTAGCTAAGCTAGGGATTTCTGGAGATAATGATGATGATTCCCTGCCAATTAAGCTGGTAATTAAGCTTAATCCTTCAATGGTGAGTTTCTGGGCTCAAGCATCACTTAGGCCCATTTGAACCAGGGTTTTGAGGAGTTTCCATCTCCTTGGCTTGAATCATATGAACTCCCACTGTACTTGCATTTGCTTCTCACTCTTCTCATTTGCCTTAGAGAAATTCTCAAAAAATTCTCCCAATTTTCTCCCAAGTTCTTGAGAGTTTGAGTGTTCAAGTCACATCATTTGAGTTCACATCACCAAGTTCATCAAGATCTTCAAGAGGTATGTGAAAATTCTTCACTTTTGATTTGAATTAGTAGATCCGAGAGCATGTTTAGGTGTTTATGTACTTTCAATTTCTGAAATTTTTATTTCACCTAGGGGTAGACATATTTGAATTTTGAATTGAATTAACCCTGGGGTAGAGAGGCTATGCTCAACCAAGATTAAGAACGATTTTTGGATTTTTGGGGTTTGATCTTGGGTAAGAGTATGCGGATTACTTGACTGGTTTAGCAAAATTTATTATTTTTTCATTCATTTTTTTTTATGCCGAAAAAGGGGGAGATTACCCTAGGAGTAAGCTGATAGCCGAGGGGGTGGCTGGGCGGCTGAGGGCCCGTCCCGCACCAGCCGAGGGATGTAATGCGCGGGACCTTCGACCTTTCCGAGAGAGTGTGACTCGGTTTTTTTTTGTTGGTGATTTTTCTGAGTTTGCGAGTGAGGGGGGTGTTAGAGAAGGGCCGACTGCCGAGGGGGTGTCAGCAGGCCAAGGGACTTGTTTGGGCTTGAATTTCGGACTTGAGTCCGAGAGGGTGTCGAAGAGAGAACCCTGGAGAGAGCGAAGGAGATGCGGGAGAGAGTGAAGCCGAGTCTGGCCGAGGGGGTAGGCGAGGGCCGAAGGGGTGCTGTGCAATAAGCCGAAAGGGTCGGCGGCGCACCATCCGAAAGGGTCAGCGACGTGCTGAAGGGGTATTAGGCGAGGTGTTTTTCGGGTTTAACTTGGAATTTGGGATGTTTAATTGAGAGAGGAGTGCAAGCTATGAGGCTGAGGGATGTTGAGGGGAGGGTACGCGAGCCGAGGGGGCATCAGCTCTGGCCGAGGGGGTCGATTGGCGGGTGCCGCGGGGGTTGGCCGCGAGGAGAAGTGATACCCCTAGCTCTCGACCTTCCGTTTTCTGAGTTTTTTTTTTTAGAAAGGATAGGCTGAGGTGAGGAGATCCGAGGGTTATCAGCATCATGCCGAGCCCTCGGAATGCAGGGTGCCGAGGGGGTAGTATGCCTTTACCCCGGGCTTGATTCTCATGCCGAGGGGGTATGAGGCGCTGGCCGAGCGAGTATGCGAAGCCAAGGGAGTAGCGCACCAGGCCGAAGGCATGGCCGAGCGGGTGCGTGAGACCAAGGGGTTGAACTTGAATTTTTTGATGAGTTTAATTATGTGAGGCATAGCTGAGGAGAGTTTAATTTAGAAGGAGAGCCGAGGGATGGCGCGAGGTGTGTGTGTGTCGCGCAGCTGAGGGGTATACAAGCCGGAGAGAGAGTTGAGATGTTGGAGCGGGTAGCCGAGAGCTATTAATCTCGTCAGGCCGAGGGGGTAGAGAGGTGCGCTGAGGGCCTCTCCTTTTGAGGCAAGCCGAGGTCTGGTATTCTAGATTCTGAGAGGGTAAAGGAAATAGGAGGTGACTTTACCAAGTAATGAAGGGTGATTTTACTTAGAAAAATTTTGTCTATGAATATTTTTCTAACACTTGAAATTCTTGTTGATATTGCAGGACTATTTCTCTCCGGGGTACTTGATTATCTTCGGGATAATTCTTTTCGGCCTCTTTTAGCATTTGGTAAGTCTTCTATACTTAGTTTTTATTTTCCAAGTATCATGTCTCCATGCCTAGTAATTATTTGCTATTTTTTCCTTGTATGCTTGCTTGTTCCTCGGCTGCGCTTTTGATGATGTTAGGCTTAGAGGTACGCCTGTTGTATTTTTGTATGTACATTGAGAATTCTTCGAGGTAGTCTTGAGTTGAGCTATGCATGTATCATGAACGACCAAGCGACTCAAGATTACCTTGACTCTCTCCCTGGCCCTTCATCTTATGATTTGTATAGGAAAATTTGGGCGGGGGAAGAGCTTGTGACAAATGTAATTGGTAGTAGTGTTGATTCTTCTGTTCCCTTGGGTGTGCCTTTTCCATGTGTGCCATCCCCACCCCCCGAGCATGATTTAGGCTTTGATTATTTTTTGCCTCCTTCCCCTTGGGAAGTTTCTCTTGCACGTGAACCGACTTCTAGAGGTTCTTTGAACAAATTGCTTATTGACGGAGTGGTGACAATGTCAAGTGAGGATGATACTTCGGCTTCTCTTGGGGCGCTGGTGGCCTTTAAACCCCCCGTTAGGAGAGTTAGCCCTTCTATGTGTTACCCCTCCACTTCTTGGCTTAGGTCTTTGTCTGAGGGTACTAGGCATTTGCAGACTAAGTACCACATTAGAGAGCCTTTTCTCATTTCCCCTCCTGGGGGTGATAGCACTGTAGATAACCCTCCCTCGGGGTGTATAGTTGTATATAGGCAATGTTTGGACAACGGGTTGAGCTTTCCGCTACACCCTTTCATTGAGGAGTTGTTGGTCGAGTATAACCTTAGCATAACTCAGCTTGTCCCTAACTCCTGGTTGCCGATTAACGCGTACATAGCCACTTGTAGTTTACTTGGAGCCCCTTGTACCATAACCGCCTTTAGGAACACACATAGGATTCAGGAGGTCCCGGACAATGTAGATAGCCATGTGTGGTATGCTTTTCATGATAGGGAGTTCTATCTCACCATAAACACCAAACCCACGAGTCAAAAGGGCTTTCGCCATACCTTTCTCTTCGTCTACCATGCTGGGGGTTGGAGGATTCCCCGAGATCATAGCGGAGTACCTAGGGTTAGCTTGAACTACAATGTCCCTGCCATGGAGGTTGATGAGGCCGTGACGGCTGTTTGGTTGCAATCTTATAAGGAGAGAGGGTCCAAAGAGAAGCTTCCCACCATGTGGATTTTGAAGGATAAACACTTCCAGAAAGAGCGATTTTTTAGTGTGGAAGGCTTGAGCCACACCTATGATAGTGGTAGGGTTTGTTTTTGTTTTACTTATGTTTTTTCCACTTCCATGCTTTCTCCTGGGCCTTGTTTTTCACTAACATATTTATGCAAATGATGATTTCAGGTGTTGCTTTCAAGCAGTTGGCAAAGAGATTCCAGAAGAAAATGTCTAAAGTGAATTTTCGAGCTGCGAAGGTCAAGTCTTCCATGAGAAAGGGGGACATGAGTGTTCTTCCCCCTCCCCAGGCATGCCTCCTTCTTTGAAGTTGGTTTCATGAAAAGTTGATTTGATTTTTGCTAACTTTACTTATGATTTTTCTTTTCAGAACCCGAAAAATTCCAAGTTGAGGAGGAAGACGGCTGAGAGGGGAGAAGGATCCTCCCAAGCTACCTCCAACATGGAGATAGATGACTTGGGGTCTCAGCTTGCCTCTCCGACCGGCTCCACTCACATCGAGCTTCTGGAGGCCGAGGGCTTTGGGGACCGAGGGAAACAGCCTCGGGAGGAGGAGAGCGAAGAGGAAGGGGGGGAGAACTATTAGGACATGACCCCCTACTTCCCTGACTCTCTCCTTGGCATCACGAAGAGGGGCCGAAAAAAGACCGTAAGGCAAACTATGGTCCGGTTTCCTTTGGCTAAGGATATCGAGGTGGTGGAGAAGGATCCCACCAAGGCTATCTCCTCGGCCTTCGATGGCGTCTTGAAGGTATACTTTGCTATATAACATCGGATTTTTCTATCTTTACTTTGGTTGTAACTAACACTCATCTTCTTGTCTTTTTGAAAATGTAGGCCGGCATGACTTTGAGCGTGCTTGCCGAGAAGTACCGGAGGGGGGCCATGGAGGATGCTGAGGGTCTCCGTGCCGAGCTATCGAAGGCTAGGACCGAGATCCATGGCCTTAAGGAGGAGCTCAACTCGGCTCGGAAAACGGTGAAGACGACCAAGAAGGAGCTTGTTGATGCTCAGGAGGCCGGGACATCCCGCATTCAAGCCCTTGAGACCCAGCTCAAGGAGGCCAAGGAGGAGAAGGAGATGATTGCCAAGGAGCTGAAGGGGAGGAAGGATGACCTAGCTCGGATGAAGAACGACCTTGATGAGGCCCAGCGGAAGGTGGAGCTAAGCCAAGAGGAGGTGATTGCCGAATGGAAGAAGACTCCGGCTTGTGTTGATTTCCAATCCAAGATTGGATATATGGCCTTTGAGGCGGGGATTGAGGATGCCCTGACCCATATGCAGGTTGCCTTTACCTCCTTCGGTCTCCAGGATTCATATTCAAAGGTGCGAGGCAAGGTCAAGGACCTCGTTCGGGAGGCTGAGGAGGAGGAGCAGAGGAAGATGCTTGCTGAGGAGATCATGACCGAGGAGTAGCTTCTCCAGCCCTTGGCTTTGTCTTCACTTGCTTCTTTAGGATGTCTTCTTTTTTATGAGATTTATGATGATTTTGCTGGAACTTTTAGATGTCTTCCTCGGCTTGTATATTTTCACATTTGAATTTTACTTGGGCTTTTCTTATTCGTAGTAGATTTTATATGCTCAACCTCCAGCTTGCTTGTCGTTTAATACCTGTTTTTATATGCGAACCTTTGGCATTTTTCACACTTCTTGACAATTCTGGCAGCGTCATCCCTCAGGGTTGGCCAATAAAATCCGGCCCTTAGCGCTTTTCCAACTATAGTCCTTCCACCCTGATGTCTACCGCATGCCCCTTCATGAATTTCTCTAAGTACATAATTTCCCTCCTCCGGGGTTATGCACTTCAACAACGGATGAGTGAAGGATTGTTTATAGAGGATCCCATCATGAAGCACGAACCATTGACTTCGCTTTTTGATCATTTTGAAATCGGGGGTGTCCTCGGGCAGCTCCCCTTTTAAGCATTGAATGATTTGATCCATCCAAGTTTCCCCTCTATCAATGTCCATGATAACAGGCTTTTGGGTACTTGGCTTTTCTAACACTTCCCACATGATGTTCCGGGGGGTTATCCCCTCAGCCGAGCTTGCTAATCGGGCAAGAGCATCAGCTTGCTGGTTCTGTGAGCGGGGGATGTGCCTTATTTCAAAGTTGTCAAACGATCTTGCTAAGCTTTCAGCCTTTTCAAAATAGGCTTTCATGTTTTCTTCCTTTACTTCAAATTCTTTTGTCATTTGCCCCACTATGAGCTGAGAGTCTGAGCATACTTGAATGGATTTTATCTTCATGAATTTGCATAAGTTTAACCCCAAGATAAGAGCCACATACTCGGCTTCATTATTTGATGCATGAAAGGCAAACTTGACCGCATATTCAAACTTCTCTCCCTCCGGGGAGATGATAACTAGCCCAGCTCCACTCCCGGCCTTACTAGACGACCCATCCACATAAAGAGCCCAAGGGGCGGAGGTGTCTGTTGGAGTAGGCCTATGAGCGCATTCAGCTATGAAGTCAGCCAAGGCTTGGGCCTTAATGGCCTTCCGGGGTTCAAATTCGATTCCGAAATCAGCTAACTGATCTGACCAATCTGTCATTCGGGATGAGTGATTTTTGCTCTCTAACACTTTCTTGATTGGTTGACTTGTGAGGACTTTGATTGGGTGTGCTTGAAAGTATGGCTTCAGCTTCCTGCTTGCCATTACTAGAGCGTACACCACCTTCTCTATAAGAGTATATCGGGTTTCAGCCCCCCTTAGGGCATGGCTGACAAAATAGACAGGTACTTAGCCTTCATCTCTTTCAGCAACAAGGACCGCACTAAGGGCATAGTCTGATATGGCCAAGTACACAAACAATGTCTCCCCGGGGAGGGGGCTAACAAGCTTCGGAGTATTCATCAAATGTTCTTTCAGCTGTTGGAAGGCTTTCTCAGCTTCCTCATCCCATAAGAACTTAGGCCTCTTGAGGGCCTTGAAGAAAGATAGACTTTTATCCGCTGACCGGGATAAGAATCTCCCCAATGCAGCTAGGCAGCCTTTAAGGCGTTGCACTTCCTTCACATTTCGGGGGGATTCCATGTCAAGAATAGCTTGAATCTTATCGGGGTTGGCATCAATGCCCCGCTGATCAGCCATGACGCCCAGACACTTTCCACCTTGCACCCCGAAGACACACTTGCTGGGGTTGAGCTTCATTTTATATTTTCTAAGGGTTGTGAAGGTTTCCCTTAGATCAGCAACGTGGTCCGGTCTTTCCTTGCTTTTCACTATCATGTCATCAACATAGGCCTCAACATTCCGACCTAGTTTCCCTTCAAAGATTTTGTTCATCAGACGCTGGTAGGTAGCCCCGGCGTTTTTCAGGCCGAAGGGCATCACATTATAGCAATACACCCTTTGGCTAGTGATAAAGGCTGTGTGGGCTTGATCCTTCTCTGACATGGGGATTTGATGATACCCCGCATTGGCATCCATGAAGCTTAGGAGGGCGTGACCAGCGGTCGAATCCACCAACCTATCAATCTTAGGCAAAGGATGATCATCCTTTGGGCATGCCTTGTTCAAATCTGTAAAGTCCACACACATACGCCAAGAACCGTTGGGCTTCCTAACCAGCACTACATTGGATAACCACTCGGTATATTGGCATTCTCGAATGAAACCCGCTTCGAGAAGCTTTTTAACCTCAGCAGCTGCAGCTTTTTTTCTCTCCGGCCCTGCATGCCGGAGCTTTTGCTTGACGGGCTTGTAGCCCTCTTTGATGTTTAGCTCATGAGTCATTACCTCGGGGTCTATGCCCGGCATTTCATCTGTTGTAAAAGCGAAGATGTCCTTGTACTCTCTAAGTACTTGAATGATTTCTTCCTTGAGCTGGGGGTCCAAGTTCTTTCCCACCCTCACGGTCCGAGCGGGATCATCCCTAAGGGTATGCTCTCATCTTCTTCAATAAGCCTAGGTCTACCGTATTGCTTTGGGTTCTCAGCCATGTAAATGCTCATGACCGGGTGCGAAGGTTCATCAATTTCCATGGCTTTCCTCTTGGACCCCTTGTCCTCCTGATTGACGGAGCTCTCAGGTGTCTTCAAGCTATCTACATAGAATTTTCTTCCCTCAAACTGATCTCCAAATATCTTGCCTACCGATCCATCATCGGTCTTGAATTGGAGGAGTAAATGATAGGTTGAGATGGCAGCCTTAACCCTATTGAGAAGGGGTCGGCCAAGAATCATATTGTATGGAAGAGGGGTATCCACAACCAAGAATGTATGAACCAAGCTTATCCCCTTGTTCTTTTCTCCCAAACGAACGGGCAGATCGTCCCCAAGGGGTATACATGATGTCCCCCGAATCCCACTAAGGGCTTCTCCAGGGGTGTCAAGTCACTTCTTCCAAAATGCATTTGCTCGATGCATTTCCAGGTAATGATGTCCGCTGAACTTCCACTATCCACTAAGATCTTCTTCACCTTAGCATTGGCTACCTTCATATGAATCACTAAGGGATCATCATGAGGCCTTTGAATCTTTTTTCCTTTGTCATCTCCGAATACCATGAGGGGGTCCTTCGGGGGAGATGAGGGGGTGCCGATATCATAGATGGGCTCTTCAAGCGACCGCAAGTGACTTTTGCGTGCCCTGTTAGACAAACCCCCGGAGGCAAACCCTCCGGCTATGACATTGATGCTCAGGTTAGTATCAGCTGAGCTATGAGTTTCTTGCACTTCTTTGGCGGACTTGCTTTGCTTATCCTTCGGGGGAGACTTGAGATATCTGTTGAGCTTTCCCTCTTCAGCTAGCTTGTCAAGGGCTCTCTTGAGCTCTCTGCAGTTCCGGGTGGTATGGCCACACTCCTTGTGGTATTCACACCAAAGCTTCTTGTTCCTCTGCTCTATCGGCGTGTTCATGGGGTTAGGCTTAGGAAGAATAGCCTTATGCTTTATGTCTAGGTAGATCTCACGCCTGTCAGCATTGTACTTAAGTCCTTCATCATCATTCTCAGCTCTCCTCGGCCTTCTATTTCGGTTGTCATAATAATTATCCTCTTTCTTTCTCTTCCCCTTGTTGTTTGCCACGGGTGCCTTGCACACCTCACTAGCTTCAATGATCCTCTCAGCTCTCTCCATAGCTTCAGAGAAGGTGCTCACCTTGTCATGGACAAGTTCAAATTTCATCTTGTTGGACTTGAGCCCAAAGAGAAGGGCTGTGAAAGCAACATTGTCTTGGAGGTCGGGGATGAGCTGAGACTCAGTATTAAACCTCTTGATGTAATCCTTAAGACTCTCGTTCTCTCCTTGCTTCACCGTCATCAAATGAACGCTAGTCTTTGTTTGCCTACTCCTAGCGATGAAGTGCTTTTTGAACTGAGTGGCTAACATGTCAAACGTCCTTATGCTCCCAGGGGTAAGGTTGTTGAACCATGTCTGAGCTATGACCTTGAGAGTAGTAGGGAAGAACCTACACCATGAAGCCTCACACCCGGTTTGGACTCCCATCTGTGCTTTGTAAGCGTTCAGATGATCAGTCGGGTCCGTCTTTCCATCATAAGGGTCCAATGTTGGGATCTTGACCTTGGGAGGAATGGGGGTATTCATTATCTCCTGGCTAAAGGGGGTGATGTTCTTGACAATACCGAGCCTCCGGGGCCTGGGGGAGGAAGGACGCTCGGGGCTTTTGCTTACTGAACGAACGGGCTGATTAGTTCCTCTTCTTGGTCTGGAGGTAGCCGAGTGAATCATGCTATCTCGGTACCTTGTTGACCCATGCCGAGAGTGAACTCTAGTTCGACCTCTCTGGGGGAGGTTGTTATCTTCCTTGGAGTTCTCCCTCTTGGAGTTGATTATCTCTCGGGCATCTAAAGTGCCATCCTTTAGCCTTCGGTCATTGATGATCTCTCTAGCATCTCTTGGCCTGCTGGGCTGCCTTGTCTCCCGCTGGGGGTCATGGGACTGATCGGGCTGAGAGCGGCGAGATGTCTGAGGCCGAGAGGAAACTTGATGGATATGGGACACATGAGGAGGAGGATTAGGCTGTGGAGCGCTCCCCTGCCTGCCTTGCCCCACTCCTTGGTTGATAAGTGCCCTGAGGCTTTCTTCCAAGTTTCTGTTGATTTGGGCTGCCAGCTGGTCTAAGTCTCGGCGAGTAACCACCTGGGGGTTGTTCACTTCTCTCTCCGGCTCACTATGAGTCCTAGGTAAAATTTCTTCGACTACGTGAGGGTTCCTAGCCGAGAGAATTGGAGCTTGCCTAATGGCATCTTGATGAGAGCTACGGGGACGCCTAGTGTTCACCATGACTTTTTGTTTGTTATCCCCACAGACGGCACCACCTGTTTCTGGAAACAGAATGCTCCTGGGAGTTTTAGGGTAGTCAAGGTAATCAAGATGTCCTAGAACTATGTCCAATATATGTCCGAATTTCCCTCAGCTACGCCTTGCTGTCCGAGAGCTAGGCCTGCAAAAGAAAGAAGGTTAACTACCCCGGGGGTGTGACCCGGGAAAGCCCTCCGATGCTTAAGTCAGCGAATGTACCTTCTAGTGAGAGAAAGTAGAGAGAGAAGAGTACTTTAGAGAGATAAAGTAGAGAGAGAAGATTAGAGAATTAGGAAAAAGTTACCATCATCAATGATTGAAGAGCTATTTATAGATATACTTTCAGGTGGCAGAAGTTGTACTTAATTGGACAGATTAGGGGTAAATCCGTACTTTGCTCTGACTAATGATGGGCTGGATCATGGAGGGGTATTTTCGTAATTTCAGGTCACTGGGCTTAGGACAATGGACTAGGCCCAAACACTGACAATTCGAAATCTTTGATTTATGAGGGCAGAATTATTACCAACAAATAGCATATGATCACCTAAATCTTCAATAATAGTCCAACAACAATTCTCGTTTCCACTATGATCAAGTTTATAAATCTTAAAATCGTCGTGAATCTCATGATCCAAGTAAAATCTGTCCATGAAATCATCAACTTTATATTGTATTACTACTAATAAATCACCATCTAACTCAACCATATAGCATTCTTCAACATAACTCAAAGTTACCCCATTAAATCTAGGAGAATGAATGGAATTATAAGGTTGGTCATACACAATTAAACAAAGGTTATATTTATTACCAATTGTGCCAAGATCACAATATGTTAGGTATCCATTTCGATGCAAGATCAACACCAATCCCTTCCAAGATATAACATCAGTTACATAAGGCAATTCTTCGCGGCTTGTTGATATAACCTCTGTTCATGCTTTATCTCCAGGCCGAGCCAACGATAACATCTAAATATCGTGAAGTATTCTGTGATAATAGATCACCATTACAACAAAGTCGTCGTCATCATCATCTCCAATATTTAGTACAAATGCCTTGTGTACTCGTGTGACTTTGAAGTTCCCGGGTTTTATCGAACTACTGATGACAGTCCATCCTGAAGGACCAATGCGAGAACGGGGTTGAGACCACTTCGAAAGTATAGTTAATTAAGCTATATTAAATATGGAATTCAATTTCAGGATTATTGTGGAGTTACTTTTATTTTATTTAAGATTTCATAATAAAAGATAGTCAAAATACACTTACAAACAATTCTTAAGAAAACAAAAATTCTAACACAAATAATTTAGACTTAAACAATTTTTATCCTATTATACATACAGATTAAAGTACTTCAACCGAAAACAAACTAGTTTAATTAAATTAGGAAATATTCTCAGACTTTTATCATGAGATAGTATTTTATATGAATAATATGAAAAGATATAATTTCTTTTTAATGCAAATATTAAAAGATACAATTTTGATATAGTTAGGATAATTAATTAAACGTACACTACTACACTTTTGGTATAATCCCAAGACTCTTATATATACTAAACAAAATAAATCAAGTAGAATTCAAATTAAAATTATTCAACTTCAGATTTTTCTTACAAAAAATTTTTGAACCATGGAAGAAGAACAACACAATAATCAAAGTAGCGATGATCCCGCCGGTGAAAGACAATTAGATTTCTACTTCAATTACTTTCCTCCCGGTTACAGATTTAATCCCTACGACGAAGAACTCATCGTTTACTATCTCAATCCCAAGATCAATGGCCAAGTCTTGCCTCCAAATCGCATGCATGAAGTCAATATTTACGCAAATCATCCTAGCGTTATCACAGGTACGTACGTAGGATTAAAATTTTCAATTAAGAATCTTTAACTTAGCTTTCATAAAAATTTTGAGATATAAATTTTAGAGAGCGAATCATGCTTAATTTTTAACTAGATTATTGGCATGCCATACATACATGATGTTTATATTCATCCGGAGTGTAATACAAATTAGTGTTTTAATTACTAATTTTGCTGACACACTTGTAAAAAGCCGTGCAATATACGAAGTACCAGTTATGGTACCCTTAATCGTATACGAAGTTCATATTAATTTGTAGTCTTAAAAATCAAACACTAGATTTTTGTCCTTTATACCAATAAACATAAATTTTAGGTTGAGTATACTTTAATAATTTCTTAACATATAAATAAACCTAAATATATTATTCTCCTGATCAATACGGAAAATATATCACACATATATTTTCCGATATTATCTCTAACAATAATCCATTATATTCTATAATGCCTTGTTTGTTTAATGGGAATTGTTCTATCCCATATGAAAGGGATAGGGATAAAAAAAAAATAGAGTTATCTCTCTATTTTTGTAACAAGGGGGTAGGTATAAGGTGTAGGGATTAATTTTGAAATGTAAAAGACAATTTTACCCTTAATGAAACTTAATGAAAGGGAATGAGGGGGGAGAGGAGAAATCTTAGTAAGGATAGTTATGTAATTTTACTATTTATCCCAATTTAATTCCCAAAGCCTACCAAACAATGGATAACATAAATTTTATCCTTATCCCACCTATTAATTCTCTATCCTTATCCTTAAAAAAAACAAAAAACAAAAAAAAAAACCATAATTTAAAATTTATATCTTAAGTTTTTTTTTTTTTTTTAACGATTATTTAAATTTAACTCTATGATAACTTTTTTATAATATGTCGTCAAAAGTCAATTCAATAAATGAATAAGATGGATTTTATTAGTGGAGGGTTAAGATTCACTCAATTGGTTATAATTTTAATGTATGTACATTATTTTGTATATTTTTTTTTTAATTTATTTTTCCCGTCTATTTGTGCTGCCGCATAAGGTTATGATTCTAGAGTTTCTTTAATGTTCTGGTCTTCTAATTAGAACCTAAAAATTGAAAATATAATTAAA
Organism: Chenopodium quinoa; assembly: GCF_001683475.1. Classification (NCBI taxonomy): domain Eukaryota; kingdom Viridiplantae; phylum Streptophyta; class Magnoliopsida; order Caryophyllales; family Amaranthaceae; genus Chenopodium; species Chenopodium quinoa. The sequence continues at coordinate 9,498,832 of NW_018745024.1, read as the reverse complement.
TTAAACCGTGGATAAGTTGCTCTTTGTGTTTGGCTGATTCTACAGTATTATATTTTGAGTATCTTGTCGACATCTAATAAAAATTACTCATTGTAATGTTGATTTATTTATATTTTTTTTAAAAAAAAAAATGTTGATTTATTTACAGCATGCTACCCCGCACAAGATGGGAGATGATATTTTTTCACTCCAAGAGAAAAAATGTATCCTAATGGAGGTCGTCCAAAACGAAGCGCATCGAATGGTAAATGGAAAGCAATATCAAGAACAATCGATATCACGGATAAGCTGAACGGAATACTTATTGGACACAAAAGACTTTTGGATTACGAGGAAATAGACCATTCTAAAGAAAAAACTTTGAAGCAAAAGAAAAAGTCTAAAAAGACTGATGAATCGATTAAAACCATTTGGGGCATGTATGAATATTGGATCATGAATCCGCCGAAATACTTAAATTGAAGAAAAAAAATTCTTCGAGTACAAGGGTATGTAGTTATCTTACTCAATACTTAGCTATTTATATATAGTGTTTGGTCTAAAAAATTAATGGAAATTGTGTTAAAATTGACTCATGAATGGTAATTTAATAAACTTAGGTCCTTTCACCTTAATTTTGCTGAACTGAAATTATTTTTATTGAACTGAAATTATTTTTGCTGAACTTAAATTAATTTTATTGAACTGAAATTATTTTTATTGAACTGAAATTATTTTTGCTGAACTTAAATTAATTTTACTGAACAAGGGTCTTAAACTTAATTGTAATTTTTTGACTAAAATTATACCGTCTCACATGATAATGCTTGACTGCTTGTTATAAGAATAGTGCATAATCTAAGCATTGTAAGTGAAAATATCAGACATTTGATAATTGACTAAAATTTACACTTAATTCTTTGTTTGTAATTGGATTTAATTAAAATATGATCTTGTCTGGCACTTTTATTATTGTTATTATTATTATTATTTTCTATGTATATTAAATGTTAACGTATTAATTAATTTTTATTTTGACAAACTTGTATACAGTTGGATTACGTCCTATGTATAATATACAAAAAGGAAAACAAAGGAAAAGGCAGAAAGAAGTCGAAAAATTCATCAGCACTAGTAGCGACTGATAAAAAGGAAGGACAACTTGTACTGAATGACAAACCTGCTGAGAACGCGGCCATTGTTACTACACTCGAGCATCCCTCTACTAGTCTTCCAATCCCATCAACCTTCGAGGTTGGAAGTACAAGCAGTAGTACCATAAACCTTGCTGAGAACGTAGCCGTCGCTACAATAACCGAGCATTGTCCCTGCACCAATTCTTCAATCCCATCAGTCTTCGAGGTTGGAAGTACAAGCAGTAGTAGTACCATAAAACCTGTTGAGAAAATAGATGTCGGTACTACAATCGAGCATCCTTGCATCAGTTGTTCAATGCCATCAACCTTCGAGGTTGGAAGTACAAGCAATTGCACCATAAATGAATACCCTGCCCACACAAGTATGCCATCAACGTTCGAGGTTGGTAATACAAGTAGTGATAATAATAATAATAATAATAATAATAATAATAATAATGATAATAATAATAATAATAATAATAATAATAATTTCGACGACATAATGATAGACCTTTCGTGGTGGGACGGAGTAAATTTAAAAGATATACTTGATTTACAGAATTTTGAAAATGAGCAATTTTAAAAGATATATTTGATTTATAGAATTTTGAAAATATAGGAGTGTGGAATTTTTTACTAGAGGTAAAGGTAGTGGTCGGATTTTTGAGCTAATAGATTTTATTTATTTTAGAATGTTAACACAAACTTAACATTAGTTTACTTTTGTTGGTTTGCTCTAATTTGAGTTTCATTTACTACAAAATATATATATATATATATATATATATATATATATATATATATATATACATATATATATATATATATACATATATATATATATATATATATATATACATATATATATATATATATACATATATATATATATATATATATATATATATACTTTTATTAACTGCGTTGATAATTTAGCTTGCTTAATATACATAAGAAATAGTACATTGTCTATTTGATGAACTTATATTAGAGTTAGCCATCTCTCAACCTATATTAATGATATTAAAACGATATTCAATGATTTCACTACATACCAATATGTTATTTTCTTTATGATCAACATGTGTATTCTACAATATTAGAGAACAAAGTTCTATGCGATTAATCTTTCTCACGAATTCGATTCCGAATCTTGTAGATATTATTCAATCTCTAAGCTAATACTTTAGCTCTTATTTGATGTAGACATGTAGTATTGACTTAGAAAGTGTGCTCAATTTATTACAGCACGCACTTTGTATACATAGCAATTAAAATGTGTTCTTGGTACAAGTGAGAAATGCATAATGCGTAAATGATTGATGATAGAAGTGAATAGAACTAACTCGATTATATTGTATAATCAATAATTATATCATATGTTTAAGTAATGAGTCGGGAATTAACTCGATTACATTGTAAAATCAATAATTATATCATATGCTTAAGTAATGAGTCGAGAACTAACTTGATTATTCAGGGCCCGTTCACATTTACTTAATTTCTGTTCAGTTCAGTTCAGCTCCAATTAGTTCAGTTCAGTTCAGTTTAGCTCCAATCAGTTTAATTCAGCTCAGTTCAGTTTAGCTCCAATCAGTTTAATTCAGTTTAGTTCAGTAAATGTGAACAGGTCCTAACTACCCAAATAATGAAAAAAAATAAATTAAATACCCAAAGAGTGAAAAATGTAAGAATTAAGGGTCTAATTGTGATGTTAACTCTGAAAACATCATTAGGTTCATTAGCTACTAGTAACAACTTAATTATATTAATTATTTATTAGGCATTAGATAGTTTAATGCATGTATAAGCGACTACAAATTTTTATTATTATTATTTTATTCACTTCTATTTTATTCGTTAGTTTGGTTTATTGTGATGGCCTGGTCTATAATGACAAATTTCAGGTTTTTTTTTTTTATATATCTAGAGAGTCACAAGGAAGGGTGATGAGAATCAATCTATTGAGTTATTCCTCACTTTAACAAATTTTAAGATTTTGGCAGTTACTTTTATTGTTTTTAATTAGCCAAAAAGAAATATAAGTTAGACTTGTACAATTTTATCCTATCATACTAATGACATACAAATCAAAGTACTTTAACCTACCGAAAACAAACTAGTCTAATTAAATTAGGAAATATTCTCACACTTTTATCATAAGATAGTATTTTATACAAGTAATATTAAAAGATATAATTTCTTTTTGATACAAATACTAAAAATTATAATTTTGCAGAAATCATGTGTGAACCTAAGGTTTATACACATATAAGTACGTAACTGGCATTATATTACCCCTATCGAGTCGCCTATAAATGACCTAACGAGTCGCCTCAAAGGCGACTTTACAGCCACCGACACAATAGCTTCCAACTTTAGGAGTCGCCTCATAGGCGACTCGATAACTTTTATATAAGTCGCCTATTAGTTGTTAGGCAACTCTATAGGTCCATAGGTTAATTTATGGTGTCGCTTGTGTTAAAAGAGGCGACACGTAAAAAAAATAACTTTTTTTTCCAACTACTTTTGTTAGCTTATATAATGTCAATATTTATGCTACTTATCATGCTTAATCTTTGGTTCTTTGCCTGGAATGCGAAGGTTGAAGTTCTTGCCATTGTGCCAAAGTTACTTTATACATATATATGATATTGTAACTATTTTAAATATATTGTAAGAATAAACCTATCGAGTTGCATCTTACATATTAGACGACTTATTAGGTAGTGGTCATATAATAAAGAACCTAACAAGATGGACTTTTAGAATTGTCTGTATATAAGGTGCAACTTGTAAACATATTGAGTCGCCTTTTCCTACTTAGGAGACTTGTTAAGTTGGAGAATTGGAGTTAAAATCAACAAAGCACCTAACGAGTTACCTAATATACATGAGGTGACTTGATAGGTTTACAAGTCGCATCATATATGCATGTGACTCTATAACCTGACTTATTCGGTGGCTTAAATTAGATTTTCAAAGTCACATGCATATAAGGTGCGACTCATTGACCTATTAAGTCGCCTTATACATATTTGGCGACTCATTAGGTGAGAGCATAGCTAACAAAGCTCACTATTGAGTCACCCAATATGTATAAGGCAACTCGATAGGTTTTCGAGTTGCACCTTATGTACAGGTGACTTTGAAAATCTAATTTAAACCACCAAATAAGTCGAGTTATAGAATCGCATGCATATATGGGGCAACTTGTTAGCCTATAAAGTCGCCTCATATATATTATTAGGCGACTCGTTAGGTGCTTTGTTGATTTTAACCCCAACTTAACAAGTCGCCGAATAAGTATGAGGCAACTCGACAGGTTTATAAGTCGCACCTTATATACAGGTGACTCTAAAAGTTCAACTTATTAGGGGATTTTTTGTAGTAGTGTAGTAACCCCTAATTTTAATATAATAACCTTTTTTTAACTTATGTGACCTTTAATGTTATTATGAACATAAAGTACGACATTATGTTAAATAATGACGACCTAATTTTAACATAGTGATCTTTATTATTCATACTTACCATTATATTTAAAATTTCATTAAAAAAATTAACTTGTTATAGCTTTTATAATGTCACACCAACTTTTATTTTAAATAATAACCTTTTTTTTTTTTAAGGATTCAACATAATAACCTTTATTTTAATATAATGAACTTTTTTATTAATAAAACAATTATATTGTTTCTAATATTGGTAGTCCACAACAAAAACATTTTTTGAACCATGAAAGAAGAACAACACAATGATCAAAGTAGCGATGATCCCGCCGGTGAAAGACAATTAGATTTCTACTTCAATAACTTTCCTCCCGGTTACAGATTTAATCCGTATGACAATGAACTCATCCTCTAATATCTCAATCCCAAGATCAATGGCCAAGTCTTGCTCCCAAATCGCATGCATGAAGTCAATATCTACGCAAATCATCCTAGCGTTATCACAGGTACGTAAGATTAAAACTTTACATTAAAACCCTTTAGCTTCCATAACAATTTTGAGACATAAATTTTATATATTCTATAGAGCAAATCATGCTTAATTTTTAACCAGATTATTGGCATGCCATACATGATGTTATATATGAATACGGAGTATAAACAAATTATTCTTTTAATTAAAATTTAATTTTGGTGACAGACTTATACAAGGCCGTACAATATACCAGTAATGGTACCCTTAATCATATACGAAGTGCGTATTGATTTGTAGTCTTAAAAATCAACACTAGATTTTTGCCTTTTATAGCACTAAACATAGATTCTTAGGGTTCACGGGTTTTCTATCAAATTCATTGAAGAATGAATTATCCCCCATAAAAGATCAACAAGATATTTCAGGTTTAAAAACGTAGTGTAGAAAATTTTCATAATTTAATTTTAGTAGGCTGGCCTATGGATGAGCTAGCTCTTGAGGAGAAATTGTATTAGGGTGTATTTACATGTTTGGTTTGGATGATAGACCTAGTAATTTTAATATGTACTATTTGATTTATGTGCGTATATGGGAATTTGTAGAACTATAAGAAAGCTAACCAAATCTTTTATGACAATTATTTTTTAAAACCCTTAAAAATTTGACGTGTTATTTCAAAATTATTATTATTAGACAATATAATTATGTAAATGATACAATACTAATTATGGACACTAATATATTTATATAATTATATTGTCTATTTACATAATTATATTGTCATTTACATAATTATATTGTCTAACAATTATACTTCGTAAAATAATATTTCATTGATTTGCATCCCTTCATATTTTAAGCAACAATTGTTAGTTTAGAACTCTTAATTGATTTGCATGTTTCAATAATACGGAGTACTTAGGCCCTGTGTGATTCACCTTAATTTTCCTGAATTGAAATTATTTTTACTGAACTGAACTTATTTTTACTGAACTGAACTTAATTTTACTGAACTGAAATTATTTTTACTGAACTTAAATTATTTTTACTGAACTTAAATTATTTTTACTGAACTTAAATTATTTTTACTGATTTTCTATTATAATTCTTCTTTAAGAAAACTGAATTTTACTGAACTGGACTTATTTTTACTGAACTGAAATTATTTTTACTGAACTGAAATTAATTTTACTGAACTGAACTTATTTTTACTGAACTGAAATTATTTTTACTTAATATTATTTTTTAAGGTGAAGAGAACAGGGTCTTAGTATAATATTTCTAGCGTGTGAACTGAACTTATTTTTACTGAACTGAAATTATTTTTACTTAATATTATTTTTTTTAAGGTGAAGAGAACAGGACCTTAGTATAATATTTCTAGCGTGTTTTTCTTCAAATGAATTTTTTTTTGAGCTTTGGTCATACGGAGTAATGATATGTAAAATGTTGTAGTTGAAAACATTTTAATGTAAGTTCTTTAATGTTCAATGACGACCATCTAATATTCGTATCTAATACCAAGTACTAAAGCAATAAACAATAATTAGTTATATTTTTCCTCTTAATCTCTCTCCATAATTAATACCAGCTTCAATTCTTTTTTTTCCCTACCATTGATTTCCTTTGATTTTATTTAGGATTTTTAAGTTTTTTTTATACCTTTTGATAACATTATCTCAAATATCATTGTACTATTTAATATGAATCTCAATCAAATTCTATAACGTCGTTTATATGTTCATTTAAAAAACTAATAAACCTTTAAAATAGTTGCCATTAAAGGATGGCAAGAGAGTAAATAAGAAGAGCAACCATGAAAGAGTAAAAATAAGTAAAACGCTAAACATCGCCCGCAAATTACCATATAAAGCCCACAAATATGATTTGGTGTGACCATTATGCCCATTTTCTAAAATTGAAATAATCTCGGTTTAAAAAATGTGGAGCCGTACTGGCTCGCCGGGGGAGACCGGAGGGCAGGCCGGAGATGCGGGGGACGCCGGAGGTACGTCGTCGTCGACGGAAAACGAGGTAAGTCACCGTTAAAATTCACAGTTTACCGTCGGAGTGGCTCCGGCGCCTAGGATGGACGCCCAATCCATAGCCTGGACGTCCAAGCCAGACGCCAGAACCACCAGAGTGGCGTCCAGCCCAGACGCCCAGACCACCAGACTGGCGTCCTGGCCAGGCGCCACTCTACTGGCTGAGGCGGCCCTGCCAAGCGCCAGTCCAGCGGCTGTGGCAGCCCTGGCAGACGCCACCCTTATAAATTTTTTTTTTTTCTTTTTTGATTTTGTTGTTGTTTTTTATTTATTTTTTTTAAAAAAAAAATCGAAAATGATTTTTTAAAAAAATTCGAAATGGGTTTTTTTTAAATTAATTTTATAAATTCGAAATAGGTTTTTTTAAAATTAAGTTTGAAAATTCGAAATGGTATATTTTTAAATTTAGTTTGAAAATTCGAATTGGGTTTTTATAAAAATTAAGTTTGATTATATATAATTATGCTTTTTTTTGTGTTAATTCTGTGTAAATATAGAAATTAAATGTATTATCCGTTAAATGTATTTATTGTAATATATAATTGATGCAGGAATATGGTGGAGACGGAAATGATTACAGTGGGATATTTGGACATGATGGTCCATTCGAAGAAGCTCAACAGGCGATTGATTGGGCAAAACAGGTTGCAATTGCAGCTGGATTTTGCTTGGTAGTAGTAACTCATAAATCTCAACGGGATGGTAGAATGGATCGCATTTTGAGATGTGACCGTTATCGCAAAAGAGAAGAAAGAGCCACTCGGTTTGATACAAAGCGGAAAGGTTGTGGGTGTGAGTTCAGAGTAAAGGTTCGACAACTACGGAGCCGTGACGGTTGGGAAGTGATTGGTTACTCTAAATGGGGGTATCACAACCATGAGATGATAGTATATGAAGAGGGTCATCGACAACTGAGCGGCTTAAGTCCTGCTGCGAAACTAGTTGTGAAAGAAACTAGACATGTCATCCGATTTTCCAGTGCCACCGATTATACCTCGGTGGTACAACATTCGCACAGCGAGCGTAGAGGGTTGGGATGCGCTATATCATGACCGGATCCACGAATGGAACACCCTAGCTGCATTTGTAAATGTTTGCAACTTGGGCATGCCGGGGGAGGAGGGACAACTTGGACAAATCCAAGCTGGCGAAGACAACGCTGGGGCATGTACGCCTCGACGATCTCACAATACTGAATGAGTCCCGTGTACAGGGTCCTGGGTACCCTAACACTAGGGTTCGGGCCCAAACACCTAGCGCCTCGGTGTACAGTGCAGCCCTGTCCACCGCCAACAACTCCGCCAGCAAATCTTTGGGATCAGAATTGGTGTGGGTTGGTAGGCGTGGTTGGTGGGGGTTGCTGGTAGTGGCGTGGGGCAGTGGGTACCACAGTTGGTACGAAAATTGGTGGTCAGGTGGTGGCGTGGTTGTTGGCGGCGTGGGGCAGTGGGTACGAGAGTGAATGTGCAACGGGTGGTGTCGATTGGTCGGGGGTTACTTGGTCGGTCAGGGGTTACTATATCGGGGTTACTTGGTCGGTTAAGGGTTACTAGGTCGGGGGTTACTAGGTCGGTTAGGGGTTACTTGGGATTACTAGGGGTTACTAGGTCGGTTAGGGGTTATTAGGTCGGGGGTTACTAGGTCGGTTAGGGACTACTTGGGGTTACTAGGTCGATAGTTACTAGCTCAATTAGGGGTTACTAGGGGTTACTTGGTCAAGGGTTACTAATTCAGTCAGAGTTACTTTTGTCTGGGGTAACTTTGCTTGGGGGTTACTTTATCATTTGCTAATTTAAGTTAATTTAATAATCTATTCATGTACATATAATGGTTATGATTCTAGAGTTTCTTTAATCTCATGGTATTCTAATTATCACCTAAAAATTGAAAATAGAATTAAATTAAACCGTGGATATGTTGCTCTTTGTGTTTTGCTGATTCTACAGTATTAGATTTTGAGTATCTTGTCCCTTTGGAGATATCTAATAAAAATTACTCGTATTTTTAAATTATGATTACAATTACTCGTATTTTAAATTACAATTACTTGTATTTACAGCATGCTGCCCTGCACAAGATGGGAAGTGGTACTTCTTCACCCCAAGAGAAAAAATGTATCCTAATGGGGTCGTCCAAAACGGAGCGCATCGAATGGTAAATGGAAAGCCATATCAAGAACATTCGATGTCACGGATAAGCGTAATGGAATACTTATTGGACACAAAAGACTTTTGGATTACGAAAAAATAAACGATTCTATAGAAAAGACCTTTTCTAATAAAACGATTAAGATCATTTGGGGCATGTACCAATATTGGATCCATGAATCCTCCAAAAGACTTCAATTGAAATAAGATTCTTCGAGTACAAGGGTATGTAATTATCTTACTCAATACTTAATTATTTATATTGTTTGCTCATTAAATTCTCTGGTCTATAAAAAAAAGGAAAATTTGTCAAAAATAACACCACCTTTGGGCGGTCTTCCAATAATAGCATCACCTTTTGATTTTTCTAAAATAATACCACCTTCACAAGTATTTACCAAAAATGAAACAAAAAGGCGTTAACTTGTTTTACAGGTAACCTTAGGACACGTGTTCTAGTTTGATTGGTTAATTTATTTATTTTTATTTTAAATTTTGAAAAAACTTAAAAAAAATATAAATAAATAAATAAATAAACCCCCCTTCCCACTTTCCCAGCCCCTCTGCCCACCCCCTTTCACCGGTATCCACCACCCCCACCAAGACCATCCACCTGAAACCAAAAAACTAAAACCCCCTTTCACCGAAAACCACCACCTTGATTTCGGGCTCCTCCCTTCCCTGTTCCCAATTTCAACCCCCACCTCTCCTCCCCTTAGCATATTCAATCCCCCCCCCTCCCTTCATCGTCCCCAATTTTTAGCCCTTCTCCTTTACACAACCTACATTTTCGACTGGTTAGGGTTTCGGGGAAAGAGATAGGTGGTAGGGGCCAAAAATTGGGAAGGGAAAGGGAGGGGTATCGAAAATGGAGAAGGGATAGGTAGGGGCATCGAAAATGGGGAAGGGATGGGTAGGGGCATCGAAAATGAGGAAGGGAAGGGGGCACCAGAAATGGATAAGGGAAGGGGAAGAGGCCGAAAATGGTAATGGAAAAGATAAAGAGGGCTAGAAACGACAACGGTAAGCGGTGGTGTTGGGTTGTTTAAGGGCGGGAATGGGGGGTGTCGTTTAGGGGAGGGGGGAGACTAGGGAGGTCGATCGGAGGCGAGGATGGGGAGGGGGAGGGGCAGCGACCGAGGGTGGGTAGGGGATGGGGCTGGCAGGGGGGTTAGGTGGTGGGTTTTTTTAAAATTACTTAGGTTTTTTTAAAAAAAAACTAAATAAAAATTTGACAAATGACATTGTGACACGTGTCACACGTAACTTGTAAAACAAGATGCCAACCGGTTTTCTTTCATTTTTGGCAAATTCATGTGAAAGGTGGTGATTATTCTAAAATAATCAAAAGGTAGTGCTATTATTGAAAGATCGCCCAAAGTGGTGTTATTTTTGGCAAATTTTCCTAAAAAATTGCATGATAAATGTATATTTAAAAAGAAAAAGAAATTGACCAATGAACGGTAACTTAAACTTATTTGTAACTTTTTGAATAAAATTATACGGTCTCACATAATAATGCTTATTAATCATGCATCACTTCAACGAACCACCATCTCACAAAATAATGCTTATTAATAATGCATCACTTCAACCACCGCCTCACAAAATAGTTATAGTTCAGATTATAAGCCACAATACTTAAGTCCAAAGGTAATCCATTAATTGCAAAGTCAATTGGTAAAGTTCTGAAGGAACAAAAACACCAACCATAATAATATGGATGCACAATATATATACAAACCAGCAGAAGGAGAGCAAGAAGAAGAACAAGAAAAATCAGAAACCTTACCCAAAACACAATCAAGCTCCTTCCTAACCCTTTGTCAAAAAAAAAAAAAAAAAAAGAAGCACTTTCCTATCCCTTTGTCAAAAAAAAAAAAAAAAAAAAAAAAAAAAAAAAAAAAAAAAAGAGCTTCTTCCTATCGCGCTCTCCAGACCTAGTGAGCAGATAATTAGTGACCTGACACACACCAAAGATTACTTTAAATAGATTGTATAGATAGAGCAATACTCCCTCTGTCCCTAATTGTTTGCTTCACTTTTCTTTTTAAGGTGTCCCCAAAAGATTGCCCCATACTACTTTTGGCATGTTTTTCCACTTGCACTCTCTCTATCTCTCTCCTCATTGATATATGTGTCAACCCATGTGCACCATTTTTTGTCCAAAGTCTTAATAAAGTGGATTTATGGTTTGGGGCAAACAATTGAAGACGGAGGGAGTAGATAATAGTCCAGATCAAATTATACCTTATAATCAACCTCTTTATGGGATCTTTTACCAAAATAGCTATTTTGACAAAAGTATTTACCAAAACAGTTAATTATACTACCTCCGGTCCAAATTACTCGCAACTTTGGAATATTTTATATCTCACAAATAATACCCCAAAGTTGCGAGTAATTTGGACCGGAGGTAGTAAAATTTAATTCCCAAACTAGCTAATTTATTGATTTGAAAGGATATTATTTATTTTTTTATATTTGTCAAAGTAGGGCTTAAAGCTTGCCTTTGTTCATTGATTGATCCTCAAATATATAGAGTACATAGTTTCCTAAAGCATAACAAATTAATATCTTCAAGATACATCTTAAGCCTATAAACTAGGAAACTAAGTATATGATAATAATCACAAATATATGATAAGATTTCCTAAATATAATCCTAACACCCGCCCTCAAGTTGGAGCAGGTGGAGTGAAGATGCCCAACTTGCCAAGAAATATATCAAATTGAGCCTTGCCGAGAGCCTTGGTAAAGATGTCGGCTAGTTGTTCACGTGTAGGAACATAGGATGGATCAATCAACCCTTCTGAAATAGCATCTCGGACGAAGTGACAATCAACTTCAATATGCTTCGTCCGTTCATGGAAGACCGGATTCTTTGCAATATGCAAAGCGGATTGACTATCACAAAACAATTTGATAACCTTAGGATGTTGCACTCCCAAGCTCAAAAGTAGCCGTTTTAACCACTTCAACTCCATTGTGGTAGCGCACACACACCGATATTCTGCCTCCGAAGAACTTGTAGAGACAGTCTTCTGCTTTTTGGTATTCCAAGAAATAGGAGACTTACCAAGAAAGATAAGCCACCTTGTTAAAGATCTACGTGTCAAGGGACACGCGGCCCAATCTGAATCGCACCAACCCTGCAAGGTGAATTCACTGTCCGAACGTAACAAAATACCTTGACTAGGAGTGCCTTTCAAATATCTGACAACTCGCAGAGCTGCCTCCCAGTGCTCAGATCTTGGAGCATGCATGAACTGAGACAAAATATGGACCGAGTAGGCCAAATCCGGCCTAGTGATGGCAAGATAAATTAACCTACCAACAAGTTTGCGATACGGTTCTGGATCATCAAGGAGAGAACCACTTGCCAAGCCTAGCCTATGATTCTGCTCCATAGGAAAACCGGCTGGCTTCGATCCCAATAACCCTGCCTCTAAAATGATGTCAAGAGTATATTTTCTCTGGCATAGGAACAAGCCCGAAGTACTACGAGCCACTTCGATTCCCAAAAAATATTTCAAAGTTCCAAGATCTTTCATATGAAAACAATCGCTAAGATATGCCTTAAAATCCCTTAACGCAGCGGAATTATTGCCAGAAATAATGAGATCATCCACATATACAAGGACGTTAATTTGCATAACACCCGTTGTATAAGTAAATAAAAAATAATCCAAGTACGATTGTCGAAAACCGTATGCCTTCAAAGATGACGTTAGTTTGGCAAACCAACAACGAGGGGCCTGTTTTAGACCATACAAAGATTTCCGAAGGCGACATACCTTATTCGGATGAGATGATTCAAAACCCGGGGGTAGCTTCATATATACTTCCTCTGCAAGATCACCATGAAGAAAGGCATTGTGGACATCCATCTGATGTAGCTCCCAATTTTTAGAAGCTGCAATAGCAAGAAAAGCTCTTACTGTGACCATTTTAGCCACCTGAGCAAATGTTTCGGTATAATCAATACCTTCCTTTTGATGATTACCAAAGACGAATAATCTAAATTTTAGCCGCTCAATGCTTCCATTGGAGTTATATTTTATTTTATACACCCACTGACTGCCTAGAGGGCGTTTCCCGGGAGGGAGATCTTCCATTGTCCATGTGCCATTTTTTTCTAGAGCTTGAATCTCATTTTGCATTGATCATCTCCAACCTGCATCTTTCATTGCCTCCTTAAAGGACCTTGGCTCTTTGCCGGAAGTAATAGCTGCAATATAATTTCTGTAATGTGGAGAAAAACTGTCACAATTAATATAATGCGCTATAGGATAAGGAGTACCTGAGGGATGCCCTGGGGACGAAGTGTTAGAGGGAGATGGAGATGGACTGTTTGTGATAATTGTATGCGTAACATAGTCTCGCAATTTAACTGAGGGAATTTTTGGTCGCATACCCCGGCCTAACTCTTCCTATTGCTTGGTGTTTGAAGGACCCTGGGATGCATCTTGATGCTGTCGTGACTCCACAGTGGGATCCGCGCCCCCCCCCCCCCTGCGATCATCAGGCACCTGCCGCGGGCTTCCTGCAGTCTGGTCTGCCTGGGGAGCTTGCTGTCGCAGCGAGGCAGAGGACGCCGCGCCCTCCCCGCGGCCAGCAGGTTCCAGCCGCGGCTTGCCTGCAGTCTGGTCTGCCTGGCCGTGATTACCCGCAGCTGATTGCTGCGTTGGTGGCTGCTCGTAGTCACGCTGCGGGTTTGCTTGAGGCACATGTCCGTGACCCTCACCCATGTCATGAAACCCCATACTCACATCTTCAAAATCATACGGCACATCCGTATATAATGGAACAATTTTATCCGGAATTATATTTGTGGAGATTAGATCAAGGAACGGAAAAACATCTTCAAAGAATTTAACATCACGAGACACATAGAATTCCTTTGAATCAAGATCAAATAATCTCCAACCTTTCTTCCCAAACGGATAACCAACAAAAACACATTTACGACTTCGACTTGCAAATTTATCACCCTTAGCTTTTTTATTGTGAGCAAAGCAAAGACACCCAAAGGTACGGATTGTAGAGTAAGATGGGTGTGTGTCAAATAAAATTTCATAGGGAGATTTATTGTGCAAGAGAGGGGAGGGTGTACGGTTTATTAGGTGTGCTGCTGCAAGGACACTCTCACCCCAAAAATATAAAGGAAAATTAGCTTGAAATCTCAAAGCACTACATACATTTAAAATGTGTTTATGTTTCCTCTCAACTCGACCATTTTGTTGTGGGGTTCCAACACATGATGTTTGAAATAAGATTCCAGTTGCATTAAAAAAATCACGCAAACAATTAAATTCGGTGCCATTATCACTTTGAACAATTTTAATTGTTTGAGAAAACTGTCTATCCACCATTGCCACAAAAGACATAAACATACGGAAAACCTCCGTTTTATCAACTAGCAAATAAATCCAAACCGCACGAGAGTAATCATCAACTATAGTCAAAAAGTAACGAGCACCACAAGAAGATGCATGTTTATAAGAGCCCCATAAATCACAATGAATTTTTTCAAATATCCTAGAGGCTTTATTGTCACTTAAAGGAAAACTAGATCTAGGGTGTTTAGCACGAAAACAAACTTCACATGCTTTATTTAAACTACCCTTACAATTATGAACTGGAGGAAGAAGTTTTACGACTTTTTCAAATGGATGACCCATACGCTTGTGCCATAACTCTAATAGTGTTGAAGATTCAGAGACAGCCACATGTTGCACCGAAGCCCGTCCTTCGAAATAAAACAGTCCATCCCGCCTAACACTCGTTCCAATAGCTCCCTCGACTGGTCCTGTATAGCACACATATTAGAGTTAAATTGGACAGTGTAATTTGTATCATCGATTAATTGAGATACAGAAATTAAATTGCAACACAAATCAGGTACAAATAACACATGGTGAAGGACAATTTTCGATGATAATCGAACTGATCCTTCTTTTGTGGCGTTTACTGTTTTGCCGTTAGGAAGTCCCACCGGACAATGAGAGATGGTTCGAGTATCAAATAACCACTTGTCATTGCTTGTGACATGTCTAGATGCACCTGTATCGACAATCCACAAATCATTGTCAAACTCACCATTTAAGCGATCATCGGGAATTTTTGTATTACCGAGGAAACCGGCAATTGCTTTCCATTGTTCCGCGGTAAATGTTTGTGATGAACCACCTGAAGATTCCATATTGCTCGAATTAAAAGGCCCTGTTGCTGCTGCATTTGCTCGAGCTTGAGGTCTCCCTTTGACGCCGGATTGTGACTTACCACGCTTAGAGGGATTTGGCCACCACTCCGGGTAGCCCTTTAATTCGAAACACCCCGAAACTAAGTGGCCCTGTTTCTTGCAGTAGGTACACAACAGGCCTGATTTATCAGGCTTGTCATCTGTCGCTGCGGACTTGGGTTTCCCTATGCTTGTGCGAAGAGCAAAGCATACGGCTTCAGGGGCTGTTCGACAGGTACCTGTTTAGCCAGCCTCACCCGTTCATCTTGCGAGACCAGTTGATATGCTCGGTCAAGAGATGGTAGGGGGTCTTGTGACAGGATGTTAGTTCGACTCTGAGCGTAGTAGTTCGTATATAAACCCATTAGAACCCCATGAAGACAAGTTTCCTGCCGACGTTTTTCATGTTCCAAACCTGCATTACAATTCTGACAGCAAGAACAAGTAATTATCGGTTCATGATTATTCAATTCCTCCCATAAGGCAGTCAATTTACGGAAGTAAGAGGCTACTGTCATATCCTTCGATTGTTCACACTTCGCAAGCGCGGCCTTCAACTGTTGAATTCGAGGTCCATTGACGGTGGCAAAGCGCATCTTCAGGGTATCCCATAACCTCTTCGCATCCTTGTACTTAGATAGAGTACTTTTAACTTCGGGATCAATAGTATTCATGAGCCACGAAATCAACATAGCATGTATTGTGTTCCAATCCGTTAAAGTACACGGAGAGGATGGAATTGTGATTGTTCCGTCGGGAAAAACAAATTTACGGCGAGCTTCCAACGCCGTTTGAACATCACCGGCCCATTCATCATAGTTCTCTCCACGAAGCCGGGTCGGAGTTATAAAATCCCCTGGTCTGTCATGAGGACCAAGGTAATATATATGAAAAGTTATGTCAATTTTGGGTGGCGGCGGTGGTGGTATATCATCACCGGCCATGGTGGTGATTCAAGGTTTTTTTTTTATAATAAGATTTCCTAAATATATTCCCAACAATATTCCTTTGAACCGAGATAAGGTAATAATTGGGATTAAACTTTCTTATTTTTCACCTTTTGGGACCTGTACTTTTTTCCTTCACCTTTTAGGACCTAAGAAAGAATTTTAGCTGGATAAATTTAACTATGGTTAAGTGGTGGTGCCCATTAATTGTTTTAAGTTCTAATTAATTTGCAAAAGAATTTTTTTGTTAGAGCATCCCCAAAAAATAAAATAAATAAGGTTTCATTTCAACTTATTTTGGTTTGAAATTATTGAACAATTTTTTTACTCTAATTAGCAAGGATGTGAGAGTTGATATGTGCTTTGATTACGTGCTCCAAATTTTTATTTTCTAGTTTGAACTTTGAAGCCCTATTGGAGTTGTGAGGAGCAAACAAGTTTTTAAATAACTTTATTGTATTATTAAATGAATTGTTTGAAGATTGCTCAACTTGATTAAAGATGTTCTATAATTTGTTAAAATGATGAATGGAAAACAGCTTCAAAACTTTGCCATTTAAGGACCTGTGTTAAGAAGCTGGTTTAGTTTTTTTTTTCGGCATTTAATATTCATCATGCTAGGCGTCAATCATATAACTAATATATAAAGCTAAACTTTTAGCCAGGTCACGAGGCAGCGACACTTGGTGTTCTAACTTTTCGCCAAGTGTCGCGCCACGTAGGATAGACTTTACCAGATAAAAAAGTTAGTTTAGAATTATATTTGGATATAATTTTAAGATAAAATTGTTAGTTTTGAGTTATATTTTCGATAAAATATCAATATTTCAGATGTTCAAATTATAATTAAAATTTGTATCAATGATAAATTTTAAAATTTGATATATATGTTAAATTTTATGTTACAATTCAATAAACAATCCGGGCATTGCACAGGGCATTCCAAGTTTTCGCCAAGTATCGCACCACCTTGGATAGATTTAAATAGACTTCATTTGATAAAAAAAAAACCGTCAAGTGTCGCGCCACCTTAGATAGATTTCATAAGATAAAAAAATTAGGTAAGAATTCTATTTTCAATCAAATTAGGATAGAATTTTAGAATAAGAAGATTATTAGTTTAGAGATATATTTTCGATAAAACATCAAATAATTAATTTATAATTAGGCCACAAGACAACATCATTTAGTGTTTTAATTTTTCGCCAAATATCGTACCACGTTGGATAAATATAGATTGACTTTGTAGCAAAAAAAGTTAATTTAGAATTCTATTTTCAATCAAATTGAATTATAATACTACCTTCGTTAAATGTTAAGTGCAATTTTGGGGTATTATTTGAGAGATATAAAATATGTCAATGTTACACATAACATTTAACGGAGGTAGTATAATTTTATCTTAAAAGTCTATAAACTACTCGGGCATCGCCGGGGCACAAAACTAGTTAGGGATAATAAAAACATGATAACTAGGTTTTAATGCTTAGGTAGGTTAGTTAATTTTTTTAAGTTGGGTTAAATTGGATGATTATTAACTACGGGTCTCAAAGGGTGAAAGAAAAAAGTTAAGGTCCCAAAAGGTGAAAAATGAAAAAATGTAGTCCCCAATTATTACCTTAACTCCATTTGAACCCGTTCAGTTCACTTTATGTTTTTTTTTTTTTTTTGGTTTTATTTAAAAAGAATTAGTTTTTTTTTATTTTGGTTTTATTTAAATTCTAAGGTAATAGTTTAAAATATCCCATTAATTTGAACAATAACAATCAACATAATATATATGCAACAATTCTCAATTTTTAAAAAAGTTACACAATATAAACAACCACTCAAAAAAATGATCCAAACTTCCAATCAACAAAAAAAAAAAAAAAAAAAAATACAACTATTTTTTTAACACATAAAGATAGAATAAAAATATATGTAAGTTTGATTTATCATACACATTAAAAAAAAATATTCATACTAGCCGATATTGAGTATACAATTAATAGACATGAAAAGGATGAACAATACCTTAAAATCTCTTATTGTCGTATAAATTTGCGGTAGTCTTGATAAAACAATACTACTTGAAATTCCAAATTTTTGTGATTGATATAGATGAAAAATTAGTGCTTTTAATTTTATTTTTTTTTATCAAAATTAGGGTTCTGCGAGTTTGCGACTGTTTACCTTGTTCGTAGTTTTGTATATTATTTAAATTTTTCAACTTAAAAAAATCTTTTAGTAAATTAAGTAAATAAAAATAAAACTAAAAAAACAAATTTAAAAAATTAAAAAAAAAATAAACCAAAACGGTTCAAATTCCAAGTTAATAAATTAGCTAATTTGGGAATATAAATTTATAATTCGCCGTTTTGGTAAAAGATTCTTTTTATGAAATAGACAGTCTTATCAAGTGAACATCCAAGGTTTCATTTCATATTTCTATTTTGAGATCCGAACCTATGAGGAACTTTTATGAACAGATTGTCATATACAAAATATACAAACAACATTAGAGAAAATTAAAAAAATGATAAAATATTTTAATTGTACTAAAAAAAATTGTATAATAAATTTGCTTCATGTCATCAAATCCCTTGTTTCTAATCCTTAGGTTCACTGCCACTCATTTTCTTGTCATAAGAAAATAGATGATGATTCTAAAACGATTATAAACATTTGGGGCATGTACGAATATTGTATCCTGAATCCGCCAAAATATTTCAATTAGAATTGTACATATACAAAAGTTGTGAGCAAAATACTATCAATTTTTAGAGTTAGGGAACTAACTCGATAGGATTATATTTTAAAATCAATAATTATAAATACTATCAACTTTTAGATTTAAGGAACTAACTCGATAGGATTATATTTTAAAATCAATAATTATATCATAAGAGAAATGAGTACTAATTTCAAACATTTAATTAATTGGCTGAAAGATCTAATTCTAATCTTATTTGAAGAGATAATGCAAGTTTGTGAAATTGCATAAGTAGAACTAGAAGAAATATCTTTGTGATTTCTCCTTCAAGATTTAGAGAGCTGACATTCTTCAAATGTAGATAAAAACTTGTAGATAAAAACCTCGAAACATTATAATAAGGACATTCATAGAGTGTATATGATGAATCGGAGCATTGGAGGATTATGTAGGTGGATCCCAAATGATGTTCAACACACATTTATTTATAGATGAGATATGAAGGTGGAAGATATGTGTGGAAATTTCTATACACCTTCTGAAAATATCTACTTAAATAAGGAAGCATCTTGAGAATTCTCCAATTCTTATAGGCTTTTCTATATATCAATTTCTCAACGTATTAAAATTTTCTAAAAGCCTAAGACATAATTAGTCGGGCTTTAAAATTTGGACCACACTAAACTAACAAAGCTTTTTACAAGTAAAAAATTAGGCAAAATTAGGCGCAACACTCTAAACAAGTATCGCTTAGGTGCCTTGAACACCCAGAACTTTTGTAGTAGCCAAAACACCACAACTATGGTGTTAGGTGTGACGCGTGCCTTAAATAAAAATTTTCGACCACTTATTTCACCGGAGGAGGTATAAAAATAGGAACAGTTTTAATGCAATAGCTCTTCTCTAAGAATAAATTTCAGTAATCATTGATAATTAGAGATAAATTTGTTAGTTTCTTTCTTTTCTTGCATAAATTTGTTACTAGTCTTACTACTAATTTTGTTTTTAGTCTAATTGATTTTCGAAATAAATGCAGTAAATGAGACGATAGTGTGGACTAGTTGATGATGTATAAAAATGTTCATAATTTAATGGGCCACGGTTTCACACTGATTTGCACAAAGTGTTTGGAAAGCAATTCCTTGATAGCAAATTAGAGTTTGTGAATATGTTGTTTGGCCATCTTCGGCCCCAAAGCCCATAAGCTAAAGAAGCACGCAGGTCTTTTACTTTCTTTGTTTTGTTTAACCATTTTAACTTGTATGCCAAACATTATGTGTAAAACATAATTGAGTATTTCCTAAAATAAAATTTTAATATGTGTAAAACATAATTGAGTATTTCCTAAAATAAAATTTTAATATATATATATATATATATATATATATATATATATATATATATATATTCTTTGAGAATAGGTCCATATGTGAGAATTCATAC
This sequence comes from Chenopodium quinoa, assembly GCF_001683475.1. Taxonomy (NCBI): domain Eukaryota; kingdom Viridiplantae; phylum Streptophyta; class Magnoliopsida; order Caryophyllales; family Amaranthaceae; genus Chenopodium; species Chenopodium quinoa. Next base: position 9,478,266 of record NW_018745024.1, on the reverse strand, counting down.
TTATATGAGAACTGATTTAAAATTTAGAACATGTGAGTAAAAGTTTAGAACATGTGAGTTAAATTTTAGAACATGCGAGCTTAAATTTAGAACATGTGACTTAAATTAAAATTTTGAACATATGAGTAATAACTTAGAACATTTATGTGAGTAATATGTTTAGAACATCTGATTTAAGAATTAGAACAAGTGATTAAAAATTTATAAAATTTGTTTTATGAAATTTTAAACATATGAGTAAAATTTAGACATTTGATTTAAGATTATGAACATGTGAATAAAATTTAGAACAAACTGATATAGAATATAGAAAGTGTGAGTAAAGAATTTAGAACATAAGAGTAAAAAAATAAAACATACGCTTTAAAATCTGGAACATATAATTGAAAATCTTAAAACACGCGTTTTAAAATTTAGAACATATAAGTTAAAATTTTGGAACAAGTTATTTAAAATTTATGACATCAAACTTAACTAATTTATGGTTTAGAACATGTGAGTAATAAATTAGAATATTTGATTTAATATAGAACACTTAAGAAAAAGTTTAGAACATCAGATTTAAAATTTAGAACATACGAGTAAAAATTTAGAACATAAAGAGTGTTCTCACATAAGAAAATTTCTCACGAGAGCCTTCCCCTATATATATATATATATATATATATATATATATATATATATATATATATATATATATATATATATATATATATATATATATATATATATGTTAGATTATTGTAAATAATCTAGTGTATATTATTAGTTGTATTTACTAATGTATCCTTACCCCTAACCCTAGCATAATCGTGTATATATACTAATGTTTAATCAATGAGAAAGGACGGCAAATATTCTCTCTCTCTCTCTCTCTCTCTCTCTCTCTCTCTCTCTCTCTCTCTCTCTCTCTCTCTCTCTCTCTCTCTCTCTCTCTCTCTCTCTCTCTCTCTCTCTCTCTCATTTTCCTATATCATTATAAGAAATATAATTTGAACCAAATGTAGATTGACAATTGAAATGTCAAATGTAGAATGACAATTGATTACTTATTTATATAGCTTCGATTAACTTAGTTTGGGCATCCACCATACAATTACAAAACATTTATTAAGGCTTCCCTCTTTCTCTTCCCATATATACTCGCTCCCTCCCTCATTATTCCTCTGAGCCAAGACAAGAGCAAGTGAACAAGCATGGGCTAACTCTAGCTAATAGTGGTGGTGAGAGTTTGGCAGTGTAGTGGTTAGGTTAGTGTTTGGTGATGGATGTAGCTTTTATCAAAAGTTTAAAATATTAGCTTTTAAAGATTAGAGGTAACTGTTGAAAATTTAATCTATAATTTTAGGAAAACAAATATATAGATTTTTATATATAACACCTGGTTAATTATTACTTTTACATCTAACATTTACTTGCACAACTAACATTTTCCTCCACAACTATATTTTTCTATGCCAAACACGTCCTAATGATGTAGGACTCAAAAGGTTGAGCGAGAATGAGGAAAGAAATTTAATTGAGGTTCTTGAATGGTTCTTGAATTGAACTCAATCTTCTATAATTTGATTAAAGATAATTATATTATCCACCAAAAGTTGATCATCTAATGACCGATATGTGTCAATATAAGGCCGAAATCTCCAAAATTCCTCAAAAAATGTGGATATTAGCCTTCAATTTTGAATTTTTTTGACTTTTTTCACTCGGAAATAAAAATTACCGAAATGATTACCATGGTCATACCTTCCTGGAGTCCAATTGGGTGGGTGGAACCATCTAATTTGCCTTTAAACGACCAATTTACCAGTTTACAACTTGCACCAATTTCATTAACTCAAGTCTACCACGAACATTTATGACAGCAAATAATGATCATAGATGGTTCCAAACAGCATTATATGACCCCAAGATATATCCCGTAGAATTTCAAGACTTTTCGACACCGAGCCCCGAAACCTCCAAAATTTCTCAAAAAACGTGGATATTAGCCTTTAATTTTGGATTTTTTTTGCTTTTTTTCGCCCAAAAATAAAAATTGCCGAAATGTTTACCATGGTCCCTAATATCCTTTGGGAGTCCAATTGGGTGGGTGGAGCCATCCAATTTGCCTTTAAACGGCCAATTTACCGGTTTACAACTTGCACAGATTTCATTAACTTAAGCCTACCACGAACATTTATGACAACAAATAATGATCATATATGGTTCCAAACGGCATTATATGACCCCGATATGTATCCCGTAGAATTTCAAGACTTTTCGACACCTGGCCCCGAAACATCCAAAATTTCTCAAAAACGTGGATATTAGTTTTCAATTTTGGAATTTTTAAACTTTTTTCGCCCGAAGATAAAAATTGCCAAAATGTTTACCATGGTCCCTAATAACCTTCGGGAGTCCAATTGGGTTGGTGGAGCCATCCAATTTTCCTTTAAACGGTCAATTTACCGGTTTACAACTTGTACATATTTCATTAACTCAAGCATACTACGAACATTTATGACAATATATAATGATCATATATGGTTCCAAACGGCATTATATGACCCCGATATGTTTCCCCTAAAATATCAAAAAAATTCTACACTGGGCCCCGAAACCTCCAAAATATTTCAAAACACGTGAATATTAGCCTTAAATTTAGAAAAAAATTTACTTTTTTTTCGCCCGGAAATAAAAATTACCGAAATGTTTACCATGGTTCCTAATACCCTCCGGGAGTCCAATTGGGGGGTGGAACCATTCAATTTGCCTTTAAACGACCATTTTACCGGTTTACAACTTGCACCGATTTCATTAATTCAAGTCTACCATGACATTTATGACAACAAATAATGATCATATATGGTTTCAAACGGCATTATATGACCCCGAGATGTATCCCATAAAATTTCAAAACTTTTCGACACCGGGCCCTGAAACCTCCAAAATTTCTCAAAAAGCGTGGATATTAGCCTTTAATTTTGGAATTTTTTTACTTTTTTTGCCCGAAAATAAAAATTGCCGAAATGTTTGTCATGGTCCCTAATATCCTCCGGGAGTTAAATTGGGTGTGTGGAACCATCCAATTTGCTTTTAAATAGCCAATTTACCGATTTACAACTTGCACCGATTTACCGGTTTACAACGACCAATTTAATTAACTTGCACCGAATCCGACTTGAATCGAAATTGACCCAAACCTGTTTTAAATCGTCAAAACCCAAATTTAACCCGACTTGTTACTAACCTGACCTGAATTCAACCCGACCCGTTCCTAACCCGACCCGAATTTAACCCAACCTGTTACAAACCCGACCCAAAATCAACCCGACTTGTTATTAACCTGACCCAAATTCAACCCGACTTGTTATTGACTCGACCCGAATTTTACCAGACCTATCACTTACCCGACCCAAAAATTCAATCCGATCTGTTACTAACCCGACTCGAAATTAACTCGACTTGTTATTGACCCGACCTAAATTCAACGACCTAAATTGTTCCTGACCCGATTTCAAATCACCTTAAATGCAATTTAGACCACCTTATTATTGTTGATCAAAGAATTTTGTCGTCTAGGGAGACCAGGTCGGTCCAGGCCAGCAAAAGAAATGAGCATCATCCTCAAATTTAAGAGTTAAATATAGTATATATTTCTTGTATGATCAAAGGAGTTAGTTATCTTCCTATATTATAGACTATAGTTCCCTATTATGTTGCCATATATATTATAGTCAAAGAAAATAATAGCTTGATAAAAATGATAATTATCTATTTATAGTTAGTTGAACCCGAACATGACCTGACTTGGAAATGACCCGACCTGATTGTAACCTGCAAATTATTGACTTGAACATAACTCGACTTGAATCTGAGAATGACCCGACTTGGAAATGACCCAACCTGATTATAACCCGCAAATTATTGACTTGAATCGAACCCGACTTGAACCCGAGAATGACCCGACCTGATTATAATCCGCAAGTTAATGACTTGAATCGAACCCGACTCAAACCCGAGAATGGTCCGACCTGATTCTAACCCGCAAATTATTGACTTGAACCGAACCCGACTCGAACTCGAGAATTACCCTAACCCGTTTTAACCTGTAAAAACCCGAATTAAACCCGACCTATTGTTCACTCGACCCGAATGTAACCCGACCTGTTATTAACCCGACCCAAACCCGATAAAAAGTATGACCCGACTCAAGCATGGCCCAACCCAAACCCGACCCGCATAGGTTATGGAATTAATCTGAATTGACCCGACCCACTCTTCCCTGACCCAGACCCGACCCATTTTCCCAAATTGACAGCTTTAAATATAATGCAATCTAATGATGAGGTTCAAACTTGGCCGGAAATTCCTACTTTGGTCCATGAAGTCCAATCCTATTCAATGAGTTCGGATATGATTATTTTTGGGCTAAATCCAATCCAACCAAAGTGATTAGTAAATCAAGTCACAATTACCTGCACTTTCGGTCCTCATTTTTTTTGTCATGTATTCTCGTGTATTCTCCTAATCACTTTATTCATTAAACCCATGTCCTAAACTCCTAATCAACGAGTACTATTTTGGTCAATTCTCTTGTTTTGTTATTCTAAATGCAAATTTCACTCCGTTCATTCAACCCATGTAAATGATCCCCCACGCTTTTTTTGTGTGGTTGACAAGACTGTGTGGCCGATCGAGACATATCAAGACGGTAACCCCTGATCGAGTAAACCCAGACCGGTCAGGAGTTACTCGATCGAGTAATACCCTTGACCAAGTTACCCCTGACCGAGTAACTCCTGGTCAATCGAGTAACCCCTGACCAAGTAACTCTTACCGCGAAAAGACAGTACTAAGGAATTTGCTCTTTGGTAAGCGAAGGAAAGTTGATCAAAGTCTGTCATGGCGCCACCTACTCCTAATGAAAAGCAGCAAGTATGACCAAGTAACCTTGGCCGACCAAGTAAACCCTGACCAAACAACCCGGCCACATGGTTTGGCCAACTATATATGAAACTAAGGCTTTGTTCTCTTCATCTTAAAATAAATAACATTAAAGTAAAAATAATTTCAGTTCAGTAAAAATAAGTTTAGTTCAGTAAAATTAATTTCAGTTCAATAAAAATAATTTCAATTCAGTAAAAATAAGTTCACTTCAATAAAATTCAGTATTCTGAAAGAAGAATTATAATAGAAAATCAGTAAAAATAATTTCATTTCAGCAAAAATAATTTTAGTTCAGTAAAATTAAGGAAAATTTGACATTTGCTACCAGCGAAAGCACCTTGTGTCACATTTGCTACCCGTTTAATTTTTTATTTTACTTTACTACCAATCAAATTCCCTAACTATATATTTCACTACCAGATAACGGTTTATGTTAATGTTGCCGTTAAGTGGGGCCTAATTTATCCATCACCACACCAATTTATTTACCTACACCACACTAACCACTCAACAACACTCCCCTGCCCCCAACTCCTCATGCAAACTCGTCACTAACCCTTGCCAACCGCACCTCCGGCATCACCACCATTCACGCCATCATCAACATCACATCAAACTATCGCAACTGCCACTAGCGCATCCACAACATCGAACCACCGCAACTCCCTTGCTCTCTCCAACATCACCAAGCTCATCCCACACTTCAACCCTTCCATGGCAACAACTATATCCACCACCCAAAAAAACACTTGTTGTTGTCAGCCACCAGCGCTGCTGCCTTGAAATGCCAAAGCCCCACCCACCTGCCGCCCCGAAACCCCTCACTCTTACCTTGCCGCAACCGCAGCTCCTTGCTGCCATCTACCGCACACCACCAATCATCACCAAACTCCCCTGCTTCTTCAATCTCACCGCATCCCCACAACAACCACCTGCTGTCACCCTCTCACACACTCCCACCAAAAATACCCACAATCTCCGCCCAAGTCGCAGCTGTTGCCCCTGTAAACCACATACCTGATCCTACTGCAACAACCACCATTCGCTGCCCGCAACCAACGCAAGAAAACCACTTATCTCCGAGCTAATCTAATCAATTCCTCACTATTCCCTGATTTTCTAAGCATTACAACGACGTCGTTTCTTGTTAGAATTCCTATGTCCCCATGAAGGGCATCAATAGGGGAGTGAAACCTGATTAGGGGATTTTTATCCACCAATCACCGTCTAACAAGTGGACCAACCAGGTTCCGCCACGTGTCCTCCACGTAGGCCAATAGGAGTCTGCCACGTGTCAATCACAGATACGTCCTCTACGGACCAATTGAGACACGCCACGTGTCCACCCATGCCAAATGGGAAAACCGGCCACCCAGGCCCAACTTCCGAGGGAAGCCCAATCGGCCCTAGGTTTACCTAAACCTAGGATAGGCACGTTTCCCAAGGTTATAAATACCTCCCTTAATCCTCATTAAGGGGGGAGAACATAACAGAAACATTACGGAACACACTAATAACCGGCTGATCTCGCTAACAAAGCAGATTACCTACACTCTCACCTAGAGAGACCTTATTACTTTAATTTCCGCGTTAATTACTCCTTACTCAGGTACTAACTTGACCGTTGGAGGCGGAGCTCCCAGGAGTCTCCGTTATTTTGCAGGTACAGGCGTCCGGTTCCAGTCTCGGAATTGTAACTCTCCCGCAGGACATCAGAAAACCCCGAAACATTTGGCGCCGTCTGTGGGGAGAGTACTTCAGAGATGGCATCCAAGTCTGTACCGACTCCTGGAGAGAGGCGTCCCCTAAACGACCCTCAAGTTCAGTCGGACCATGACACCGAAAGTGAATTTGAAGTTGAAACTCATACAGCTTCAGACGGGACGGCGACTGAGTAACACCAAAGTTAACTCATAGTCACTCTCTCAAACTTAGTATGGAGCCTAAAAGGTATGAGTCGTCCGCCTGTTTTTAGCAAACAGGGGCTCTCAACCACTACTCCTGCTAGGTTAACAACTTTTGAGTTAATAGCCAACAAACATTGGCGAATCAAGGGGTCCAGCCGGCATCTGCCGCTTGATACCTCTACTACTCAATCTAGAATGAGGACGACTGAGTAACACCAACGTTAACTTACAGTCACTCTCCCAAACTTGGTATGGAACCTTTAAGTCTGAATGGACCACCTGTTTTTTTTGGCAAACAAGGGCATTCAAACTACTATTTCTACTAGGTTTCCCTTCGAGTTAATAGCCAACAAACATTGGCGAATAAAGGGGAACAACCGGTACCCACCGCTTGATACCTCTACTACTCAAATCACTCGGCGACTAGGACCGCCTGCCTAAAGGTAACCCAGTCATAGACTGCCTACAAGTCTAGCCTACAAAATACAAGTAAGAAAACCCTTGGTTAATTTTACAAATAACAGGACCGCCTGCCTAAAGGTAATCCGATCTTTTAAACGGGACCAAAACCGTTTGAACAAATGGCCGACTGATCGCTTAGCTTGGAAACAGACAACCAGTCGTCCAGGGGCATAGGCGGACCATCCGTACCTGTCTACAATCGGCCATGCAAAACAGTCGATATAGTGTACAATGCAATATCAAGTATTCAACACAGACAAATTTCTGGCAAAAAATGATTTCATTAATGAAGATAAAAATATTCAGAACCCCGGCCCCCTGGCCGGGTAAATACAAAGCAAACGGCACGCAGGCCGTGGAAAGAATACATTAAGCTTAAGAAGGGGGCAGTTCGGTATTAGCAGCTGCCGCCTGGTCAGCACTCTTCTTGCTAGACTCGGCTTCAGCTGCATCCTTTTTTGATGCCTTACCCCCAAGTGGCACAAGCGCCACAACCGGCTCCTCCTCCTCCTCCGACGCTTCTCCCAACGCCTCTTCTTCAGCAGCCGTCAGGATCTCTTGATTATTTGTTTCCGAACACTGGCGGTACGTTCTTTCCCAAGAGGCAAAGTCGGCACTGGGAAGAGGCGGCTCCAGGTCATGCGCTGGATCTGGGAAGAGTCTTCAATCATCTCTCGGACGAGCTCTCTCTTCTCTTGCTCAGCCTTCTCCGAGAGCTCTTTAGTTAGACTCTTCTCCTGGGCCACCAGGCGTTCCTTTACATTAGCCAAGGATTTCTCCATGGCATCGTATGAGAGTATCTTTTGGCGGAGAGGTTTAAGCTCGGCCTTGAGATTGGAGACGGTCGCCTCCAGCTCGCTGTTCCTCTTCTGGGCCGCCTCTAACTGAGCCCGAACAGCGGCGGTAGCCTGCGCCTGATAATAAAGAATATCAATGGTCAGTACTTCATTTTGGGCAATTTGAAACATTGCCTTATCACAGTCAGAGGCGGCCATAGCTTTTGCAGCCTTTACCTCCTTGTTCTTCCGATCAATCGGCTTGCGAAGGCCGTTAACTCGGAGCATGGCCTAAGTAAAAAAAAAATAGGCGTCAGTTTCCAAACAAAAAGATAACAGGCGTCCTGGAATTCAAATACTCAAAAATATGCCAAGTATACCTCAGCAAGGACCCCTGCAATCCCATCAAGGTCAAGGGTGCCGACACCCCTGACCGCCTCCTTTTCAGAAGGAGGAACTGCTTTGATCATGGACTTGGCTACCTCTACCAAGTCAGGCTCCTGAGGGCCGGCTGCATCAAGCGTAAAAAAGCAGGTTAGACCTAGTCAAGAAGGAAGCAAGTGAAAGTTTTTACAAGTAATTGTCCATACTTCTAGGCGGCCCCGCCGGAGTTTTAGAAGAAGTGGCCGGCTGCTTCTCAGCCGCCACTGTTTTCCTGGAAGACCCAGGAGAGCTTGCAACAGTCGTCCTCCGGGCCTTGGGGTCCGGCTGTTGCGAGGAAGAAGCTCTTGGAGTGCCCGACTGAAAAAAAAAAAAAAAAAAAAAAAAGAGTTAGTATATGCATAAGACAACAACTCCTAAAAGAGGAAGAGTTTCGAGGCCTACCAAGGGTGCCCCCTTGTTGGGGGAGTCGGTACAAGACTGTTGCATGAGAGAGGCCCGCAACATGGCCGCCGCAGTCTTGGATGCTGTTATTTTACTCATGGCGTCAGCTGCAAAAAATAAACAGCAAAGTTAGTAATAATCCCAAGTAAACAAGGCGTGAAAAAAAAAGTATTTTTCAGGCCGGCTACCTCTAGAGCACCGACTGCTGAGGCCACAGGCGGCCAAAAAGTACTCGTCATAGAGCCACTTGAAGCTCGGGACGCAGTTTAGGGGTACTTGCTCTCGTACCCCTGAAGTAGAGTTCACCCTAGTCTCTACTTTGAAGAGTCCTTTGTCTAGGATCTCTTTTTTAGCCTTTGGGGGAACAGGCGGCATGCTGCGGCCGCCTGCGAGAAGAGGCGGATCCCTATTCCACTTGTTAAAGCGTTTGTTCAGCTCCGTGTCTAAACCCTCGATGATAAGGAAGGTGTTCCGCCAATCCTTCCATTTGTTTGCCTTACCTCTCGTCATGAGGTAGCCCCTATGGCTTGTTAATTGATACCAGCCGGTACCTCCCGACTTAGGGGTCCGGCTGAGATAGTTCATGTGGGCGAAAGCCTCAAAGTTTGGCTCCACCCCGTACATTTCGCACCCGGCCACATAGCCGAGTACGTTTACCCAAGAGTTGGGGGCTAACTGCCATAACCCCAAATCATACCCATCTAAAATCCGCTGAACAGCCGGATGTAATGGGAAGCGCAGCCCAGCTTTGATGGCCGCCTCATAGCAGCCAAAGCAGCCGCCATCATAGCTGGTACCAGCCGGCCAGACGACAGTGTCTTCTGGATCCGGCACGAACAGTAAAAATCCGGGGCCCATTCTGTGGTTAGCTATAAAGCTCTCCACTTTGTCTTTCATGGCCGCGATCCGGCCCCGGGGTACCGTGCAGTAGTAGGGGGTGTTTTCCTCTCTGTAAGAGGCGGACGGCTCCGCCCAGTTGCCCCCCTTCTCAACTGCATGAGAAAGCCTCGCCTCTTGTAGGCGGCTGTTTCTTTCTTCTGAGTCTGGAGAAGCGTGGCCAGAAGAGCTGGACTCGGACTCGTCCTCTGACGAGTCCGAAGAGGACGACTCCTCCCCTCTCCCAGAGGGGCCCGCCTCCTCTCCCTTAGAAGGAGCAGGAGAAAAGTTAGACATATCAACGGTCAAATGGGAAGGAATCACCTTGACCCCTCCCTCAGAACTGTCGGCTTGGCAGCCGCCTTGTTTCCCATCTACATCTGGCGCCTGGTCAGATGTTTCACTAATGGGCACTCTTTGGGAGGAGCCGTCCGAGTTTGAGATCCTAAGAGTCTTCTTTGTTCTGGCCATCACGTTCTGCATAGACACAGATACAGTCGGACTTTGTATAAAGGGCAAAGATGGGTCCAGAAAAGGGCAGGCGGCACTCCTAGTCCTAGATTCAGCCGTCCCCGGTGACCGGCTGATCACTAACTTAGGTCGTGTCGTGTGCTTCCGTGGTGCCATTTCAAAAAATAAAAAGAAAAATTAAGAGTAAGAGAACTGACAGTTACCTGAACGAGTGACGGTTGATGAAGTTCTGAAAATCCTGTGCAGTCGGCTTGTCAGAACAGGCGGTAGGCAGAAAAGGTCCGAAATGTCAGAGCAAGTTCAGGGGTCCGAATGTTCTCGCAAAGTTCTCAAATGTGAAAATGACCGAAGTCAGCACTGCCTTATATAGGCAAAGTGAGAAGGCGAAGGGTCGCTTCCAGATTCAAAATTTGGGCGGGAAAATCTCTCGGCCATTTGCAAGGTGACACCTGTAGCAGGCCGTCGCCTGTCACCGTGCGGCACCTGTCACAGGTGACACGTGACCAGTCACGTGCCACCTGTGAGGGGCAAATGATTAGGGGATTTTTATCCACCAATCACCGTCTAACAAGTGGACCAACCAGGTTCCGCCACGTGTCCTCCACGTAGGCCAATAGGAGCCTGCCACGTGTCAATCACAGATACGTCCTCTACGGACCAATTGAGACACGCCACGTGTCCACCCATGCCAAATGGGAAAACCGGCCACCCAGGCCCAACTTCCGAGGGAAGCCCAATCGGCCCTAGGTTTACCTAAACCTAGGATAGGCACGTTTCCCAAGGTTATAAATACCTCCCTTAATCCTCATTAAGGGGGGAGAACAGAACAGAAACATTACGGAACACACTAATAACCGGCTGATCTCGCTAACAAAGCAGATTACCTACACTCTCACCTAGAGAGACCTTATTACTTTAATTTCCGCGTTAATTACTCCTTAATCAGGTACTAACTTGACCGTTGGAGGCGGAGCTCCCAGGAGTCTCCGTTATTTTGCAGGTACAGGCGTCCGGTTCCAGTCTCGGAATTGTAACTCTCCCGCAGGACATCAGAAAACCCCAAAACAAAACCCAGATCGAATTCTAAGAGAAATCAATATTTGAGAGATTTTCTGCGCAACAAACCCAGATTTTCCAACCCCGGTATAGATGATTGAACCCTTTAAATTGAGCAAAATTTGGGTAAAATTTAAGGGTTTGTGAGAGATCTAAGTGTTGGAAGAAGTAATTTAGTTAACTTTGTTGGGATTTGAACAAATTTAAGAGGGTTGATTCATTTCATTTTGATTGTTCTTCATGTTTAATGGGATCAAAAAGTGCAGGAAGAGAACCCATTTTTGATAATTTTTTTTCTGGGCTGATGAAGTAGCGGTGGTTACGCCGGCGACGGAAAGGGGATGGCCGGTCACCGGCAAGGGGAGGGATGGCAGTGAGGTTCTGGGGCAGAGTTGATGAAGGTTGGATGGTGACAGTGAGGTGGCTTGGGTGGCAGTGGGGTGGCTGAACAGTGATTAGGCCCACAAACGGAAATAGTAACGTGTAAGGCAATAGGTAGTAATATCTATAATTTTGGGATTTGGGTGGTAGTAAAGTCAAATAAAAAATTAAACGGGTAGCAAATGTGACACAATGTGTTTTCGCTGGTAGCAAATGTCAAATTTTCCTAAAATTAATTTAAGTTCAGTAAAAATAATTTAAGTTCATAAAAAATAATTTCAATTCAGTAAAAATAATTTCAGTTCAGCAAAATTAAGGTGAAGAGAACGAGACCTAATATTATGAGTGGCTCCACTCCCACTAACTATCTCACTCTTATTTTTTATTTTTATTTTTTTCATATTTTATGTGATGTGAAAACCTTGGACGACTTTTTCTCATGATCGTTTTTTTTACACGGGGTAAGTTTATCCCTAGTCTTAAGATGAGTCTTTAGACAAGTCTTAAGTAAGATTCTAGCAATAATCTCTACCAAAGTACCAAGACTATATATGGTCTTGAGATGAGTTTTGGATTCCAAAACCCATGTTGAGACTATACAAATGGACAAAAATAATTATATTGTCCAATAGTGAGTTGCCAACTCACCATATTAAAATAATTAATAAATATAAAAATAAATTAATGTTATAAATATTAATTGGATAAGTAAATCTGAAGTGGGTCTTGGAATAATGTGTGAAATTGGAGAAACTCTTGTATGAGTCTGAATAATAAAAAAGTAATTAAAAATTAGTGGAAATCTGATGTGGCAGAGTCTGAAGTGTAATTCTCAGTCTTGGGATAAACTTACCCTCATACTTTTCCACTATTTGCCAAATAAACCTATACTGTGCCTAGTTGCCTACACTACAACCTCTATTTTACAATTATATATATATATATATATATATATATATATATATATATATATATATATATATATATATATATATTCTGTACTGTAATTAATGTGTTAATCAAACTAGTGCGATCAATTTAAAACAAGTTAGGCCTTTTCTTTTGAGCTTCTGGACAGCCAATGCAGAGCATAACAGATTTCAAGCAAGGCATGGTAAAATAGGTGTCTACTCCCAACAGAGCAGAATAGACCATAGCAACCCAAAAAACATAAGGATATGTTCACTTCAGCTTAATTTCAGTTCAGTTCAGCTCCAATAAGTTCAGTTCTGTTCTTAATTTTCTTCTCTCATAAAATATTCATTTTTTGCTCTATTTAGATCAGCTTCAATCAGTTCGGTTCAGTTTAATGTGAACAGACCCTTAGAGCCTGTTCTCTTCCGTTGAAATTCAGTTCAGTTCAGTTCAGCTCTTAATTTACGTCTAATGATATTGCTAATGATATAAAGTCAAATTTCATTCTTTTAAGCTCAACAACAACAACAACAACAACAACAACAATTACTTATTGATTATTATTATTATTATTATTATTATTATTATTATTATTATTATTATTATTATTATTATTATTGTTGTTGTTGTTGTTGTTAATATTATTATTATTGTTGTTGTTGTTGTTGTTGTTGTTGTTAATATTATTATTATTATTATTGTTGTTGTTGTTGTTGTTGTTGTTGTTGTTAATATTATTATTGTTGTTGTTGTTGTTGTTGTTGTTGTTGTTGTTGTTGTTGAGCTTAAAAGAATGAAATTTGACTTTATATTATTAGCAATATCATTAGACGTAAACAACAACAACAACAACAACAACAACAATAATATTAACAACAACAACAATAATATTAACAACAACAACAACAACAACAACAACAATAATAATAATATTAACAACAACAACAATAATAATAATAATCAATAAGTAATAAATAATAATAATAATCATCAATAAATAATAATAATAATAATAATAATAATAATAACAATAATTGAAATAATAATACTAATAATAATAATCAATAAATAATAATAATAATCATCAATAAATAACAATAACAATAATAATAACAATAATAATAATAATAATAATAATAATCAATAAATAATAATCATCAATAAATAATAATAATAATAATAATAATAAAAATATTATTATTATTATTATTAATATGTACATTTGTATATACACATATGTATAGTAATAAATAATCAATAAATAATCAAAGATCACTAATCCGTAGTTAAAAATCACTAATTAATAAGTTCAGTTCAGTTCAGTTCAATTCAGTTCAGTTCAGCTGAATTCAGTCAATCGGAACAGACCTTTAGTATTCCTAAAATTCATGCTATATTGTATAAGAGGACAATAATTCGAAAGATGGATAAAGTAATTCTTTTAGGGTGGTTTTAATTGTGGTTAATTTTTGACAATACAAAAAATGGTTCACTTATGTTGTTGTGTCACTCATTTGTGATTTTTGGCTAAAAGATGTCTCATTTGTTTTATCTAAACACCCAAAAAAAATGTCAAAAAAAAAAGGCAAACGATGAGGCCATCACGTGGAAAACACGTGGCATGAAACAAGGCTTTGTTTCCGGCATTCCTTTGATTCTCTGTAACACCCAAAAAAATCAAAATGTCCCTCGAAAACTGCACTTCATTTTGAATTTGAAATGCATCGAATCCATCCAATTCCACCAAACTTCAAAAATCAAAAACCCTACTCCACCCTTTAAACCCCTCTTTTTCTCTCTCCTCCTACTCTCTCTCACTCTTTTTCAAAAAAATTCCCAATTTTATTTATCTCCTCTTTTTATCAGCCGTTCAAATAAACCCTAGAAATTCCCAATCACCTCACATTTTCAATCTTCTTCACCCCACCATTAAACAAGACCCTTATTTGATTCAGACCCACTTTACTATGGCAAAAAAGAAACCTACCCATCAAACTCAAACCCCACAAAATCCCACAAAAATGGAGGAAAACAACCATCAAACTACCGCCGCCATTGATGACCCTTCTGCAAATGACAAGGATAAGCTCAAAAGCTTGCATTCTTTGAATGCAATGCTTCTTAAGGAGACTGTTGAGAAGCGGCAGGAGATTAAATCGCTTGACTCGGAGTTGACTCGGTGTAAATCGGAGGTTGAAGCGTTGAAGGCTGAGTTGACTCGGGTGAAGGATGAAGGGGCTGAAGCGGAGGTGGTGAAGGAGGTTGTGTCTGTTTTCATGGAGTCGGAGATGGTGGGGTTGTTGAGGAGAGAGAAAGAAGGGGTTGAGAAGAGGTTGGAGGAAGTGGAGAGAGAAATGGGGGTTGTTGTGAAGGAGAGAGAAGAGATGGAGAAGGCAAAGTTTGATGGTGATTATGAGATTGGATTGATGAAGAAATTGGAAAATGATCTTAGGAATGAGATTAGAAGAGAGAAAGAGGGTGTAAATCAAGCGATTCGAGAGCGAAATGAGTTGAATCATGAGTTGGGTGTTCGAGCTGAGGAGATTAATGGATTGAAGGAGAAGATTGGTGTGGCGGAATCGAAAGAGAGGAATGTTGTTAAGGAGTTGGAAGGGTTGAAGGTGAAGTATGAGGTTTCGGCGAAGGCGGTGAAGGAGAAGGAGGAGGAAGTTGAGAGGATGAGGAGTGAATTGAGTTTGATGGAGAGGAACTGTGAGGGTTTGAAGGGAGAAATCGAGGGTTTGAGTGGCGAGAAGGAGGCGGTTTCGAGAGCGAATGATGAGTTGTGTGACGAGAGGAGGAAGAACAATGCGAGAATCAGTGAATTGGAGAAGGAAATTGAGCAATTGAATGGTGTTGTTTTGAGTGTTAGGGAGGATGAGGAGAAATGGCGGGAGAAGTTTTTCGAATTGGAGAAGAGTAATGCTGGGACAGTGGCGGAATTGGAGGAGGCTAAGAAGGGTGTGAGTGATTTGCTTGAGGAAAAGAATGAGAAGAAGAGGGAGATTGAGAGGTTGAAGGGTGAGAAATCGAGTGTCGAAGCGAGGTTGGGAGAGGTAGAAAAGGAGCTTGAGAGTGCAAATCAAGTTAGGGAAGAACTTGTTGAATTGAAGAGTAAGTTCAAGGAGGTGAACAATGTAGTTTGTGGGTTGAAGAATGAGTTGTTACAGGCTCAAGGAGAGTTGTCATTGGTGAAAGAATCGAATTCGAATAATGTCGAATTGAACAAGAAATTAGCCTCTGAAATTGATGATCACAAGAGTGAATTAACCCGAGTTACTAAGGAAAGGGATGAGGTTGAGAAGGCCTTAGATGAGGAGAAGAAGAATGGGGTGACTTTAGAGGTTAAGGTATCGGAAATTTCGAAAAAATTGGAGGATGTGATTGAGGATTTAAGGACTGCTAGTGATACCCTTGTAGGAGAAAAGAAAGAGATTGAGAGCAAGTATAACAAACTGAAGGAAGATAAGGAGTTGATTGAGAAGGATTTTGCTACACACAAGGGGATAGTCAATGAGTTAGAGGATACAATGAAGGCGAAAACTGAGATGTTCGAGTTGGTTGTGTCTATGGTGCGAAACACTGTCAATCAACTGTCAATGGAAAACGGGAAGAGAGGTGATGATGCAGGGATCAAGGCGGCGAATGAGAGGAGCATCAGTGGTGAATTGAAACCGATTTTGTCGGAATTGGAGGCGATGAGGTCGGTTTTCAAGAAGAGGGATGAGAAGGTAGGAGAGGTGCAACAAAAAATGGAGAGTTTGCAATACTCTTTGTTGGAGGAAAGGAAGAAGAAAAGCTTCTGGACTTTGGTTTCTTCTGCAACAACAATTTTGGCTGCTGTTGTTTCATTTGCTTATGCTTCAAGGGTTCGTTGATTGGTGAATAGTGAAAATCCTTTTTGCTAAAAAAAAAAAACTTTAGAATGACAAAAATAGTTGACAATTGAAAACTAGGATGTTTTCTTCTTCTATGAAAGAATGACTGTTTAATTTTGTTTTACTTACTACTACTAGTATGTTTTTGATGAAAAGTAAATTTTGCAATGCAATAATAATGAAAGATTATGATGGTAATGCATTAATGCATGCATCTTGTATTCTTGTTTGGTGCAATTAAATTCCATCCGTGTTATCGTTTAGGTGTACTCGGAAACATAATAGAACGGGCATTCCATCCGTGTTATCGTTTAGGTGTACTCGGAAACATAATAGAACGGGCATAGTCGTATTCGCATTGACAACGACAAAGGAACAAATGGTACGGAATTATAATAGCTGTTTTCAATTTGAGAAAGGGAGATATATTGTCCTATGAATAAATCCAAAGTCCAACCACCAACAATGATGAAATTATTAAGGGGAGTGTAGGGTGTTGTATACTACTATTTCAAGGTTTAGAAGTGTATAACGTGGAGTCCAAAATCTCAACTAAGAAAAGAATCAATCAATCAATGTAACTTGTTTGGCAATTTGCTTTACTATGCCAAAAAAATCCAACTACAATCAAATCATATTCTCTATTTTTAAAAGCACACTTTCAAATTGCATGCTTTCATAGACCACACAATTTTACTATTCAGTTTTCAGGCCCTCCCTCCCTCATTCAGGAAAAAAGGAAGAAAAAAGTGAGTGTGACAAATGTTGATCACATCAAATTGATGATGATTTAAGTAAGAATAATTGCCTCTGTCTTTCCAATCATTTCAATTAGACTCATTAGAAGTTCCAAAACAATCGAATTGAAACCATGAGCTAATGGTTAGCTAATACTCAGTACGGAGAACTCCTTACTGAGTAGTGTCTATTACGGACTTACAGAGTTGGATTTTTTGATCTGATGGGTGTGAGAGTTTGATGCTGTTCGAGGAATCGGTAACTATTTAAAGGGATGCAAAGCAGTTGGTTTTAATTACAGTGAATTACAGCTTTAGAGGTCTGCTGGTGTACAAATACCGCCTCAACTGTGTGCTTGCACTCTTGCAGGGGTAGCATTTAGGCACACTGCAAATCAAAAGAAGATGAAAAAAGAACAGAGAAGATACACGGACCAAATTGACAGAAAAGAATTAATGAGGTAGACTAGTAGAATCTAGTAAAACATTCAAAAACTCTCTTAAGAAACTTCACCAGATCTAACAGAAGTGAAATCCCCTATGATACTTCAAAACTCGCCTGCACCTCTGCCCTTACGCCTTGTGTTAGGGAAGGAGAGTATGCGCGAATTCATTCCAACAAATAATCCAAAATACAAATATGACAGCTTGCTGAGTAAAACAAAGAGGCATGAAAACAGAAGTTGCCGAGTAAAGAGTTTCAAGAACATCAAACAAGAGAATTGATCATAGAAGGATAAATAGCATAAGATTGATCAGCACACTTTTACATTAAATATATTGAAGATATATATATATGTATACACATACAGATTTTACAGTATCTATGAAGAAACATGTTGCCCATGTTCTTTAATTAGTACTATACTACTATTAGCGTAGTTGCAAGCTCCATTCGGCAGAAGCACCGCAGCCTGTCTAGTGATCTACTCCTCCACCTTTTCGGCCAGAAGCAAAAAGAAACAACCAGCAATTGCCCCGAATTGCTCACAACTCTGTAAAGACCTACTACTACTATCAACTTCATACAGTAATGGAAACTGCCCAGTTTTAAGCAATTCCACAACTATCAAACGACACTACTAAAATTCAGTTTTAAGCCGTTCTGCACCAACAAGAAAGCCCAGCAATCATCGCTTGGACCACTGAAGGCAGCAACTAATTATCTACCCATACGTATTAAACAGATATCAAAGAGAATAATTAGCACTACTCACATAGTAAGTTGCACACTAGGAGGAGCGAGGTGCCCCAAAGTGACCTGTATTAACCTTTCTTTTGTCGTCTGATTGAACTAGCTACCCATTAAGACCCATGAAGTCCCGGATTTCATCCATGACAGTGTGGAAGTGACAGTTATTTGGCAACAAGTAGAACCCAATTGTTGCCTCCTCCAAATATAGAAGCTTCACATTTTGGCCATTTTTTTTCAGCCCTTCTACATAGGCCAATTGCCAATCTTGAATAAGATCCAACCCCGCCACCACCACAAGACTCTTAGGAAACTTCAATCCTTTGAGGCTTCGACCATGGGGACCAAATGGATTGCATGCTGGATGGTCCCGAGTTTCCCCTTCAGGAAGAAATGCTCTCCAATACCAATCACGGTCTTGCAAAGTCACAAAATATTTCCCATCCAAACGATCTTCAGATTTAGTTCTCTCTTGTCCACCAAACATAGGATTGAGAAGAATGTTTCCAAGAATTTCAACATCAGAATCAACTGCTTGTACAGCAACATTGTGAGCTATATTGCCACCAGAACTATCTCCGGCCAAGTATATATGTACTTTTGAGTCCTTACTCCGGAGCCAATTCCTTGAGTTCACCCACTTGAGAACAGTCCATCCATCATCATAGGCACAAGGATACCTATTTTCAGGGGCACGCCGATAGTTCACAGAAATCACAACAGCCTTACAAACCCCAACTAACCGCCGACAAAGTATGTCATATATAGCACTACTGGCAGACGAATGAGCAAAGCTCCCCCCATGAAAGAAGATTATCACCGGAACAACAACATCAGACTCAACAGGCTTTTCAAGATCAATAATACTCCACACTTGTCTGGATTCTTGTTCTTGGTCTTCTTGTTCTTGTTCTACTTCTTCAGCTATGGCTGGACGATATACCCTGCAACGGAGGCTTGTACAACGATCAACGATAACATCAAAGGAAATAACACCATCAACCGGCTTCGTATCAGCCGGAACTTTACGATCAAGGTATTCGGCCAGGTAACGATTAAAAGTGCCATCAGGACGCCGAAGCATATTGTAATGCACTTTGAAATTTTGGATCAGGATCCATGTATTCAGTGGTACAACCCTCTATACATTACAAGAAACAAACAATTCAACAAATATCAACTTCCCTGGCCATTTTTAACAATATCAAACATAAGAACACAAAATTAACAAAACCCCAAATCAAATTCAACATTAATCGTACAAGAAAAAAATCTCTATTTCCACATTTAGGCATTACCCAATTAGCTCAAATTGATCAGTACAAAATTAGCAAAATTAGCTTTCTTGCTATAATTACTTAATTGCAGAATATAAACCCTATAATTAGTCATACCCACCAACAAAATGAACCCAATTCAGTTTGAGAAAGACTTGAACCTAAAAACCCCCAAATGCTAAAAATTGCTACTAAAGTACTAAATTAACAAAAACAGAAACAAATTAAACGCATAAAAGACAAAAAGATGCAATTTTTTTTGGCCAGATAGCAGTAATTATCCCTCAAATTAAACCCCAGCAAAACTGAAATTACATCAGACCCAGAAAAATTAAGATATCTGAACACAATTAAATAAGCCAAAATTAAGATTAAAAAATACGAAAAAGGTGAAAAATTACCTTAGACTCATTAACATTAACTTCATTATTTCCAGCCATAGAGTGAGAATCTTGCGAAGAACTCAAAAATCCAGATAAAATCTCCAAAAACCCAACTCAGATAACATCAGAAATTCAACATAAATTGGTTTCAAAAAAAAAAAAAAAAGAAATTCAACATAAATCTAACACAGAACGCGTGAAAAGGACAAGAAAATTAAAGAAGCAGCAAAACCCAGAAAATTATTTATTTATAATTATTATTTTATTTGTTTTTTTTTTTTAATTTAGAAGTGATGGGGGTTGAATTGTTGAAAGTAGGAGTAATAAATAAAGAAGAAGAAAAAAAGTGGGCAGAATAATAACCAGTGTGGAAGTAGCTGCAATTTGAAAAGATACTTAAGATTAAAGGGAAATAAATAAAAATAAAAAAAATTCAAAATAAAATAAAAAGGGGTTTTAATTTTTCTTTTTTTGTTCTGCAACAAAACAGAGGAGACAAAGACAGGGAAGAAAAGAAGAGGAGGGGGAGGAGAGAGAAAGAGGGTGTGCAGGATAAAAACGTGAGGCGTAAAATAGTGACAACGCATATGCCACGGCTAACTAGCAAGTGGGGCGAATTGAATTTGGACACTATTGAAGAACAACAAGATGAAGAAGAAGAACAAAGAGGAGAGAGAAAATTAAAAAAAGTTTTTATTTTTTGAGGTGTTGAAGAAGCTATTTTTGTAGGGTCTTATCAAAGTTGGATATTAATTCAGATTTTAACAAATTTGGTGACGATATGGGTTTTTGATTTTTTTTTTTATTTAATTGTTTTTGTTGTTTATTTGGTAAGTGATGAGGAATACCGACCTCCTAGTCCGTTTTGACGAGCTAGGAGGGAGGGGTCGAGGGGGGAGATTGGGGAGTAACTGAGTATGGAGGGTTTGAACGGTCTTGAAGATTAGTTGGGTTCAGAAAGTGAGGGAATTAAGGATTGACGAATTGTGTTTAATGTATGAGATTTGATGGGCGATGAAAATCTTAGAGAGGGATTTAACTTTTATTGAGGTTTTGTTTTATGTGATTTGTCGGTTTCGGTTTGTGATTAATTTTTGGCGTTTTCTATTCACGTAGATAATGGATGCGTGATTTGTAGCTATATGCTAAAAAATAAGCTATTAGCATGTTAATTGAATTTCCAATTCTATCACTTTCATTAATTATATGTTTTGAGAGAAACTAATGGCCAATATTTGATTTTGATGGTACATGGCTTAACTCCACAAACATAGCCTTAGGTTCAGGTTCACCTAGTTTAGTATCTGGTCAAGTCAATTTTGAATTCAGTAAGGTTTGACCCAATTATTTTCAACTTTTTTCAAAGTCGACTATTTATATTAGGTATAGCCGTATGCCCGTATAGGTGTATGTATATGTCTTAAATCAATTATCGTGGGGGGCTTGTTGTGGGAGAATCATATTAACACTTTTATGGTTTAATCTAGCCACTATTTTAGAATTCTTACGAACCTCAAGATCAATAAAACTCTCCTTTAATATCGACTTTTGTTAAACGTAATTAACTCTTTAGCGAATGGTGTAATTTTTTTTGATGTACGTAATTAACTCAATAGCGAACAGTGTAGTATTGATAGAGTATGAAACATATTCTTGTGCTTAACCATCAGCTTAAGCTTTGGTTGAATTAGTCTTTTATTGTGGTATCAGAGCCAGCGTGATACAAAAGTCATGGGTTCAAATCTCATTTATCCCTCCTTTCAATGTGGAATATAAAACGATGAGTGTGATGGGGCCCATACTAATTCCAAACTCCAAGCCCAACAGGCTCTCATGTGAGGGGACATGATAGAGTATAAAAATATTCTTGGACTTCAACCAAAAGCTCAACCATTGGCTTGAGCTTTTGGTTGAGTGCAACCTTTAACAAATATCTAAAATTCTTATCCTTTGATATATTTTTATTATTATTATTATTATTATTATTTTGACAATATTTGATTTCTTTAATTTTATTGTATTTGTTATAACAAAACTTGTGCACTACTTTCACAATTTATTGAGTACCAAAGTCACAATAAAATATGGTAGTTTTTTAGACGTTACATCTTAATATATGCTACAATTTTATTTTTTTGAAAAGATGCTACAATAATTTAAATATGGTTTAATAAGTAGTAATTTTTAGGGGTCTGCCCTCTATCGGTCTGTGATACTTGTCATCTATTAATTACGAAATATTACTATAACAGAGATGCTAATATCATTATTGTCCACATGTTACTTTTTAAAAAATTTCCCCCGTCAAAATACAAAGATGATGTTATATTTTTAGAAACATGGAAACAAAAAATCCCACTTTTCACCGATCTTCCTTAAAAAAATTCAACCTTTTGATTTTCCCTAAACAAACCCACCTTTACCCCTATCTAAAGATCCATTTGACCTGTAATTTCTTTTAAATCTCTTTCCTCCCACCATGGCCACCCCCTTCCATGGCTACCGACCACCAAAGCCCCACCCATTGTCGCCTGTGATAGATGTAACCACATCCCTACTCATTTCCACCCTAAAACTCCCTAAACCTAACGAAACCCTCGCCACCACCCAAATCGCCAACCACCAAAACACGTACCTCCACTCCCGCCAGCCGCCACAAAACCCCCATCAAGTTGCACTTCCCTCCACCTCACTAGCTCACTAACCACAACATCAATACTCACAAACGACAAAAATCAAACCAAATCACAGCATCATCCACCACAAACCCTCACCACCAGACCCACGACCACCACCTATCAACCGTGCACCACTGCCCTGTCTCGCAACTAGCAGTGTCGCATCAACGCGCCTCCATTGCAGCACCCCTAGTCCTTGGCATCTCCCTCGCTCAATCACCAACTAGCCTACCAAGCTACCCCGATAACCTCACCAACTCAACAAATCACCGCCGCACAACCACCAGTCCACCACTAGCATTCACTAAAGCATAGCAACCCGCAAAAAGCTCCAATTCAGCCCAATTTCAAATTAATTGTGGAGCGGACAACAATTTTCGGAGTGGTTTGTGGTGCTTTCGGGAGTGTATGTTGGGGTTATGATTAGTAATTAGGGCTTTGGGGGTTGGGTTGCCGGAGAAGGAGATGTGGGGATGAGGAGGGGAAGGGTGGGTTGTTCCGATCGGAACGACGGCGTAGGAGTGGTCATTTAGGCCGTAAAGGAGGACTAGGGGCTTTGATTTTTTTATTTTAATTATTAAAAAACAATAGACCTGTTAAAAGCTGACACATGACATATAACCTACAAAGGTTGATCATTGACAAATAATGGATCTTTAGATGAAGATTGGGGTTAAAGGTGGAATTGTTTTGGGAAAATAAATACGTTGAAATTTTTAGGGATGACCAGTGAAATGTGTTTTTTTTTTTGGAGCTACCATATTATTTTTTTAAAAAAAATTTGAATATTTGAACCTTTTACATTACAATTACAACCTATCAATTTATTCTAGAAATTGAAAGAATTTAAATTAGCACACTAATAAATGACTTCCTACATTGAATCATATTAAGCGACGTTGAACATGTACCATATCATACTTTTTATGAAATTCTTAAATTACAAATATTTTTTTATACAAGGTGCATGATTCTTACAAGTATTTTAATTCATGTATAATAGCCATTTTTTTTTATTAAAAGTTACAAATTACAAATCTAACTTTTATGTAAAGTGTTCATCGTACGAGTTTTAACCTAGTATTCACAAATAGGGGAAAAAAAGCCAAGGAAACTAGAAGAATTCGTTTTTTTTTTTGGAAAATTTGATGTTTAATACGTAGTATTAGTTGTTAAGTAAAATAAATATAGAATAGTAAATGTGGATTAATGTGGTTGAATAAAAGGAAGGCAACGAGAAATTTAGGGCCTGTTATGATTTACTGAATTAAGATGAACTGAATTGAACTGATTGGAGTTGAATCGAATTGAATATTTTATGAGATAAGAAAATTAGAAACTGAACTGAAATGAACTGAAATTAAGATGAAGAGAACGAGCCCTTAGCATTGTTTGTCTTAAAATAAAATAAAACAAATGCAAAAACACCATTTTTTTTAAACGGTTGAAAATGGAGGAAGTTCCCATGGGAATTTTAACTTGTAGGTAAGTCAAAATTCTCATGTTTTGAGGAAAGTCAAAATTCCCATGAATTGTCATTGCTCTCATTTTTATTTTTTGTGTCAAACATGAAGTCCAAAATAAAATTGATGGGAATTATGAATGCTCATAAGAAATTAAGCTAACTACTCGTACACTCGTACTAAACACCACCTTATCCAAAGTAAACTACGAAGTAAAAAAAAAAAAAAAAAAAGTACAAGTGTGTCAAATAACAAATCATAATGAACATCACAATTATAAGCTAGAAAATCCAACAATCTAAATGATGTTTAAGGGCTTGTTCTCATTAACTGAAATGAGCTAAAGTGAACTGAACTGAACTTATTAGATCGAGTTGAACTGAACTGAACTAAAATGAATATTTTATAAGAGAAGGAAATTAAGAACTGAACTGAACTGAACTGAACATATTAGATTTGAGTTGAACTAAACTGAAATGAAAATAATCGTATGAGAACAGGCCGCCCTAAGTCCATCAAATTCTGTAAAACCCAATCGTTTTTTTAGATTTATTTTCCTAAGTTTATATTGTGCATGAAATTACTAACTATCTCCTTTTTTGCAACAATAAACTAATATTTTGTGTTTGATAAAGTAAAAAATGAATCAAGATGAATTTAGCTCAAAATTAGGGCATATTCTGATTGACTGAATTGAGTTGAACAGAACTAAACTTATTAGAGTTGAGTTGAATTGAACTGAATATTTTATAAGAGAAGGAAATTAAGATAATAAATGAACTAAACTGAACTGAACTAAATTGTCGAACTGAACTGAACTTAATGGAGCTGAACGGAACTAATTAAATTGAAATGAACTGAACTGAAATAAGCTAAAGAGAACATGCCTTTAGATAATTGTGGATAAGATCGGGTTTTATATCAAGTATTCGAGCCGAGAATTCAAATTGGCTAGTTCGAATGCGTGCACAAAAATAGTGCCGTAAACCCTAAGTCCAAAAGAGTGGCTAAGTGGGTCATAACTCTAGTACAAATTGCAATCGTGCAATTGTGCAAGTGCTTAAGGAAAAAAAAAAAAAAAAAAAGTCTGTAAAGAAACTGATTTTTACTGTCACCTCAATTACAGCTCACTCCAAAAATTAATTGCCAACACGTGACATTGAGACAACTGATTAAAATAGATCACGCGATAGCCTCTTTCGTAGTTGCTACTACTCACTTAATGATTCATGATCACAAACCACAAAGGTGCAAATCTAGAATACCCAAAACAAGCAATCAAAAAATCAACTGGTAGTAATTTTTGTTCTCCACATGCTAACCATATGTGGACCTACTAGCATACCACTACCAATTGTACTTCAATTTTTTTAATTTTTTAGTATTATTTTTTAATTTAAAAAAGTTCATGAAGATAAGGACAATAGTAATAAAACAAATTGTTAAGAACTTTATTTTATGTCACATCATCCAAATATATACATATCTCTTTTGATAGATGTCATTTTAACAATAAATGAACCAATCAAATAGTTTTATCTATGGGATTCATTGTCAAATTAATATTATTAACATGATTATTCACAATAAAAAATCCTCGATTAATCTTTACTTCATATTATTAAAAGATACTTCCTCCGTTTTTTTAATATTACACCACATCATAAATATTGCACCATTTCTATTTTAGGAAAATAAATTCTTGTGTTCACACTACAAATACCAAATATACCCTTACTTTTCAACACATGATTAGGGCATGTTCCGATTGACTGAACTCAGCTGAACTGAAATGAACTTATTAATTAGTGATTTTTAACTACGGATTAGTGATCTTTGATTATTTATTGATTATTTATTACTATACATATGTGTATATACAAATGTACATATTAATAATAATAATAATAATAATAATCAATAATTAATAATAATAATAATATTATTATTATTAATTATTATTATTATTATTATTATTATTATTGTTATTATTATTATTGTTATTATTTATTGATGATTATTATTATTATTTATTGATTATTATTATTAGTATTATTATTTCAATTATTATTGTTATTATTATTATTATTATTTATTACTTATTGATTATTATTATTGTTGTTGTTGTTGTTGATGTTGTTGTTGTTGCTGCTGTTGCTGCTGTTGTTGTTGCTGTTGCTGTTGTTGTCTTCGTCGTCGTTGTTGTAATAAGAGGTTAAAAGAATAAAATTTGGCTTTATATCATTAGCAATATCATTAGACGTAAATTAAGAGTTGAACTGAACTGAACTGAAGAGAACAGACCCTTAGTTTATGTATACCATCATATGAGCAATCTTGTATTTTTACCTTTCTCTCTCATCCTTTTTTCCACTACCAAAAATCTTAGGCCAACTTCCTATGTGCAATAAAAAAAGAACGGAGGAAGTATAATTCTTTCAAAATACAACGTATGATTATCTATGCTTCAAATATATTTTTATTTTTCTCATAATATATATGTAGTACGTAGTAATGTGGTATTTCTGAATTGAATATACTTCGTTTGTAAATTAAACTATGTACACGCGCGTCTTCATTTTCAAATAAGATGTTTTCTTAAAATTCTGAAGGGTTGTAGTATCAACTTTGCTATAATTTTATCAACATTAAAAAGCATATTATTATTATTACGGCTATAATAAAATTACTAAAATACTTTTTCAAATAGAAATGGTATATAGGGTTTATATCATACTCAATTTTTTTTTTTTTTTCTAAATTTAATTCCTTTTTTGGGAGTAATTGTTTCACAAAATAGTTAAAATCAGGAGAAATTTTTAACAAAGGGAGTAATTGTTCTTTACTTCGTACTTCTTTAACATGAACACTCTATATCTTTACGATCGTCACTGCGTGAAATTTAATAAACATATTTGACCACACTTTTGTTAAACTTTAATTTATGAAAAAATTAATACTACATATATTAACAATATATTTCCAACTAGTATCTCTATTTAAATACAACACTTTTCAATTCAAGCTATGCATTTGTATAGTAATTGATATCTTCAATAATCAAGGGTAAGAAGTGTAAATCGAACTATACTAACAAAAATCAACGTGAATGTATTAGTCCTTATATACTACCTCCATTACATATTATTTGCAACGATTTGATATAAAATACTCTGTAGAAAGGAAAAATGTCTAATAATTGCAAATAATATGTAACGGAAGTAGTATAAATTATAAAGTTAATCAAATTATATTACGAGTACTTGTGTGAACGTGTTACAAGTTAGATGAAACAGAGAAAATATACGTTATACATATCTCCTTAATACAAACAATAATTCACCGTCAAAAATTAATAAGCTAATGCACGAAGTAGGAAGAATATGGGACCTAGAGAGTACTACTCAGTACTCCGTATAGTTTGCATGGACCATTCTAAAAATTCATTGATGGTAACATAGCCACAGTAGGTCTATGGTGGAAGTGGAAGTAGCGATGATCTATCCATCTTGGGCTCTGTAGAGTGTACCCCCTTCACCAATTATTGGACTAGCGCGTTTTTGATCGGTCCAACTAGGGACTCTTTTAGCTGGAGCCCAAACAAATAAATCCGTAAACAGTTATAAACATTTGGATACCAACTAACTTAATTGATCAATGAATTTAGAGTGGTACTTTATACTCGGTGATTAAAGTAGTCATAAAACACCAGTCGATATTACTTGTCTTTCATGACTCTGGACGATAGTAAGATCAAAGAGTTTGGAACATGGGATAATTACCAGATTTAATAATAGTTAAAACAAATGATTACATGAAAAGCCTTATTCCAATAATTTTTTTACAAAAATGAAGAAAATTGTGATAAGCTTTTTGAAAAAGAGATGTATTTTATCTTTAACAAAACTTTGTGCTGATGTGCATGTGCCATTATAGTTATAGCACTAAACAATAAAATTACTTTATGAAATAAACCATGCTTTGTTTTTTGCGAAAGAATTTATACAGTGTCCTTTAGCCACGTTTTTTCAGAAAAGAAACGAAAAGAAATGCTGTACTAATGACCAAAGTTTGTAGTATCAAAGAGACTACACACTAGACCTACTTTGGTGCTCTACCCATCATATAAATACTAATGCGATTAGTGTTTACTATTAGTGCTATCCCTCTTTGAGGGGATAAGATTATAAGAAACGTGTATCGGTACACTTTACATTTTACCTACAAAGTACGGAGTATCTGTTTTCCGCTATAGTACTCCGTATTCTTTTTCAAATTCATAAGAGGAGACTAGAACGTGAGATCTCAAAGTCGAATCACCAACTATTGCCCCCACTAGGCCAAGCTTATTCATTTACGAAGTATGTAGTAATTTTTTAACATTGTTAAACCCAAACCGGAGTTTCACATCAGACAGGTCTAACTTGCTCTAAGCTCTATGGCTCTCTTCACACTCCGTTTTTACCCCCTAAGTATGATCATCATAACATAGCCTAGGCGCCTAGCTAGCAGCCTACCATACTAAGACAAGTCTTGATTATAATGAAAAAACTACATAATACTCGAACTACATCAAATTCTGTCAACTTATAATTGAAACCAAGGGATGTACTTCTCAATCCATTCAATAGCATAATGGTATTGATATTAGTTAAAAGATAAAAAGAAATTGGACAAATGTAACGAAACATGTAGTTTTCAAAAGTCGGTATTTAAGATTGGATACATAAATGGACCATTGTTTGTGAATTTGCTAATTTAACATTCTTCTTTAGCTTCGTTTAGCAAACAGCAATATGTTAGTGGAATTAAGATACAGAAACAAATTCCCCTATAAAATCAACAGATGGTTAGTAATACTAACCAGGCATTGTGCTTGTTACAGCAGATCATCATTCACAGGAATTGTCCCATAGTTCCATGAGTTACAACGAACAGCCAAACAGGTTACGTACAAAATTGCTGGAGCAACTAGGTTGTTCATGAAGATGATGTCCATATGTAAACCTGACCGCCACTAGTAGCACCAGCCAGCATCCCAGCATTGCAGGGGTGAGCATGATACCGACATGGAATAGCAGACATATGAGAGCTTGCCAATGAATGTACTGTCTTTTTTTGTGTCACTGATAGCACATCGACTCTCCTTTTCATATTTCCTATATAAAGATGTGTATCATCCCAACCCCATACAGCCCTGCTCACATCAAACAGCAAAAGAGTTTATATGAATTTCACCTTAAATGGATCAAAGTACAATTAGGGGATCAAACTAATCAAAGTACAATTAGGAAAAGGGCAGAGGTTGCTGCAGTTACACGAAAGAAAACTCGATTTCTGTTAATGCATCATGCATGGACTTACTAAACATTAGTTAAAACATATATCACAGACATTTAAGTACATGGTCAGCCAAATGCCAAAAAATGCAGTCTGTGCAATAAAAATAAACAGTAAGTTACACAAATTAATATACATTAGTTGATGGGCAAAATTTGCAAATGCAAGCAATGTACAGCAAGAAGTGTTGCTTTTTAAAACAAGCAGTTCTACTGAAGTACTGATATAAAAATTTTATACCTGAAAGTAGAAACCCATCTATTCGTCCGATTATCATGGGGAATCATGTACGTATCCTCAAAATTTACACCGCTAAGCACACCAATATTATCATCCAAACTGCACAAGGAAGGGGAAAAAAACATAAGAAGCCAAGGAGCAATTATCAAAAGCTCACTTTCACAAAACAGCTTGCTCGAGAAAACAGGCATCCAAGTCATACACTCAAACTAACCACAGTATTAAAGCTAAATTTCAATGGTCCATGACTCCATGGAATAACAACAGGGATTTTTCAAAACTCAGCTAATTTCCTGAGACAGGAATCAGGAATAGATCTTTGATCTGACAAAGTTTCCAACATCAAGGAAGCCAAAATGTTTGCAAATCAAACAGGATAATCTTTAAATATGTAACTAAGTACCAGGACAAGTTTTCAGAAGAGATGTCAATTAGCTTTCAGCTACTGGAGTCGCAGCGTGTATTACAGCATAAATAGCATTTTGTGCTAATATAATGCATAATATCTCCACATGATAGAATTTAAGGAAAAAAAAAAAAATTAGAATACTTCGCGAAAAAATTGTTATAACTAAGTAAACAAACTACCATAATGGTCAAATACCTTGTTGTTGCCAGGCAACGACCAGATGGAGAGAAATAAGCAGATTGTACAGATCGTGTATGCTTGACAGTCCACATAGCTTTGCGATCAGGAAGTTTATCCTCCATTTTAACTTTCATATTTCTAAGATCCCATAGACAAGCAAAACCATCCGTAGAACTAGTTGCCATGAAATTGGTGTTTGATGGGCTAAAGTCAATGGAGTTTACCCTTGCCTGATGTAAGGGCCAAGAGGCCGAAATCTCCCCTACTCTTACATCAAACATATTTAGACCCCCTGGACCTTCAGCAAAATAAACAGTATTCACATCCTGTGGCTGTTGTGCAAGTGAATAAAAAGCAGACCCATCAACACTCGAGCATACAAGTTCAAACTTCTCCCTCTCAATGTTGACATCCGTAGAAACCCATCATAACAGCTAGAGTATACCTGCACACAAACTTACATCATTACCAAATCAACAAATTAAATGAAGAAAACTCAATTGAAATACAGAATTAGAGAATGATAAAAATCATCCCAAAGATCTGTCAAAAGTCAAAGGTTCAAGCTTCAAACATAAAAGTAAACAATTTCAACATGAAATCATTTTATTGAAGCATAAATATAAATTTCATGTTGAAAATTTATACCTCTACTAGAAACAATTGCACAAAAATTTCAGAAGTTGGTTAACCTACATCCATGGTGTCCGCAGACAGGGTTCAAACTAAATCCCTTATAGATAGATAATGTTTAAGGATGAGAAGGGAAAAAATATAATAAACCATTACAAAACAGACAGCGTTTAAACACTGATAAAGTTGAAGATCCCAGATCACATAATAAATATGAATATCTGTCTTTAAGTACCAACATAAGCTTAGCAAAAAAAAATTCAATTCCAATAAACCTTCAAAGGTAAAAAGCCTACAAACTAGTTGAAAAAACATAATATATAACTGGTTGAAAAAAATGAGTAAAACATTTTATGGCCAAAAATATTATGATTTAAACTTTCAATCAAGCATGAAAAAGGGATTGCTGGAAATCACAAAAGACTGACGACTGACAGTTATCATACAAATTATACAAGATAACGATGACCATTAACATATAATCCAAATAAAAATACATTAATGCCAAGTGATCACCTTTGATAGAGCAAAAGGGTGCACAGAAATCCCAGAAATAGGAGCCAAGTGTGGTTTGTAAAGATGAATCACATCTTCTTCCTCCCCCTTTTGTGGTTTAACATCCCAAAATCCCAATTGCCCATGCTTGTTCCCTACAGCAGCCATAGTCATCTCTGTTGTCGGAAAGAACTGAACAGAAAATATCCTCCCTGGCACGACACGTGCTATGTTATCATATTTTAACTTAAGCGAGAGTGGAGCAAAAGGCTCCTCCAGCTTAACCCTTTCAAACTTTGTGGCAGACTGTGAATAGTCATCCTCATATTCTAATTTTATCTTCCTGGCAGACTGTGAATGCTCATCCCCATCTTCAGATTTGATCTTTCTTGCAGACTGTGAATGGTCATCCCCGTCTTCTAATTTTATCTTTCTGGCACACTGTGTATGGTCATCCTCATTTTCTGATTTTGTCTTTCTTGTAAGTCTAGTGAGTTTTTTTTACCAAAGCCAGGTGTGAACCTTTCCCCTCATAGGCTTGTTCCATACTAGGAGACTCCACAGGCACGGAATTTGATTCCGGCGACCTGGATAGCCAAGAGGATATAGCAGGTGAATCAACTGAACCTTCAGATAGACCAGACAAATCAGGAGGCTTTCCTTGAGTGCGTAGGGAACGACGAATCACAACTGGAGTACTATCAGGCTTGGGCTTCTTTTCTGAGCTCTGCTTGTATGACTTTTCCTCCCTGTGATATATGCCATTTCACATATTAATACCTATACAACCTCACAAACTCCTAATTACCCCCAACCCATAACCCAACTAGAGAAACTTTGACTAGTATTTCATTAATACTTCTATAATTCAATTGCTTGCAATAGTGAGTATATTGAGTAAGTATTTGTATTTCACTTAGATTTAATTTCAACTTAAAACAACTAAAAATAAACTCCCTCTGACCTCCGCTGCTAATAAATATGTCACATTTACAATTACGATTGTAACAATTAAAAAAAGTATTACACTTGATTTAGGGCTGAAGGAAATACATAACATCTCTATTAATCCAACTATCACAGAAATATTATACTATCAAAAACAGAATTAATGAACATCAATTCGAAAAGAAGTCCAATCAACAAAGCCGAAAATAATAGCAATTTCAAGTTGAATAAACATGTTTCTGGGTGTAGTAGCAAATTAGCCCCAACACTTTTATTGCAGGTGTAAAGTAACCCCATAACTTTTACTTGTAACAAATTAACCCCATAACTTAATATAATTGTGCAATCAAAACCTATACATCAAATTTGAGCAAAATCACATTAAAATATATAAATTTCATAAAATATACTCCAATAAAAGACGAAAAAAAGTTAAAAAAATTAATTACATCCAAAATATTGTGCATATACATTATCATACATATTAAATACATACTATAAAATATAGAAATTATCGACACTGAAATATGACAAAGGGCGAAAAAATTAACGGAATTTAGCAAACCATCATACTTGATTAATCTCTTCAATTGCTCACATTTAATTGAAATGGTAAGAAATATAACGCATGTATAATACTCTTAATGCTTATTATTAATACAAAAAATTAGCATGTTTTGATGAATTTATTGTTAAATAATGATGCTCTAATGTACGTTGCACGATATGTTAAGTTATGGGGTCCATTTGCTATAATTAAAAGTTAAGGGGGTAATTTGAACATAGAGTTAAAGTCTTGGTGCTAATTTGCTGTATTTCCCTTTGTTCAATAATTCTCCTTTCAATTAAACTGAAAATGGCATCAATTTCTCTCGCTGAAAATTCAAATTAAACTACGGAGTACAAATTTCACCGAAAAGCATAAAAACAGAAAAACCAAATAAATCAACAGATAAAATGGCAGTAACAAAAAAGAACTTCAAATTCAACAAAACCAAAAATAACCGAAATTTCAAATTCAGTAAACGTCGTTGCAATTACTGAATAATACACCAACTTTCCTCACTCTTTATTCAAATTAAAAGACAAAAATTCATGAAATAGCATAAATTCAAACAAATTAACAGAAAAGGCAATGAATTAAAAATGGAAGGAGAGAGAAAGACCTAAGACGTTTAGAAACGGCGGACAGATCAACAACGTGAGAGTGAATTTTGAGCGAAGCCATAACTTGGGAGTTGCGCTTGATATTCTCGAGTCTCTTACGTTCGTACTCCGTCATTTCATCGGAATCCGCCATTGCCGCCGGCGAGGAGAGAGAAAGACAAGGGTTTCAATTTTTGTAAGAATTTTTAGGGTTTTTAAGACTTTGTGCGGTTGGTTATGTGTAAATGTTGTTTTTGCGGGAAAATGCAACTGGCGGGAATTCTTTTTCTTTTTTTTTTTTAATTAAAAAATTAATTAATGATGTTGGGATATTTGATTAAGGACATACGTGGATGGGTCAGTTGCCATACGTGTGGAGCTTACTCACTAGTTTACATATCATACATTACCTTTTGCCTTCTTTGATGTTACTAATGTAATGTATGTTGTGTTTTAATTAAGGAAGTTCTAGTTTATTAGAGTATATCCAACAATTTAACCAACCACAACAAACAACAATAATAAGAGTTTATCTATTAAGGAAATCATTGAGAAAATGTCCCCATATAATAGAGTTTGATCCAGCAATTATAACTCACAAATCGTAGCAGCAAAGAACAATCACACTATTAAAGATGAAGCCTTGATGTTCCGAACATGTGGTTAAAGTTGGACCAAATCAGATCATGAATGAGTTCGATCGAAAGTGTTTTTATAGGATTGTACATTGAAAAACGTGAAGTACCTGCACTTTGAAAACCCTATGCGTTTATCTTCTTCTCTCACCAATTTTTACCTCATCTTAATCTCACTATACTGTCTACAAGTGAGCCAACAATGACTTTATGTTGCCCATCCAATTTCACGGCAAAAGTCAAAGTAAATAAAGTACATTTGGGTATAGGGCCTGTTCTCTTCAGATTATTTTCAGTTCAGTTCAGCTCCAATCAGTTTAGTTCAGTTTTTAATTTTCTTCTCTCATAAAATATTCAGTTCAGTTTAGCTCAGCTCCAATAAGTTCTATTCAGTTTTTAATTTCCTTTTCTCATAAAATATTCAGTTCAGTTCAATTGAGTCAATCAAAACAGACTCTAAGTATACTATTTGTCCCAAAAAAGTCACCAATTAGAATGGGCTTCTTCATAGAAGAAAGGACCCATAACCCAACACGCATAAATAAAGAAATTGAAAACAGTATACCACCTCCACTTCCAATTAATCCTACGAGGAACACACCTGTTCCCTCCATCTTAATTTCAGTTCTCTTCAATTTCTAATTTCCTTCCCTCATAAACAATTCAGTTTAGTTCAGTAAATCAGAACAGAACCTTAGAGTTTTACACAATTACACCGTATTATTTGCACGCAAACTAACAACGCACAAGAGTAAAAAGGTTAATAGAATGAGACTAGTAGAGTAAGGACGTTTTTTTTCAGCTTATTTTCAATTCAGTTCAGCTCTAATAAGTTCAGTTTAGTTCATGGTTAAAATCTAGTTAGAACCAGAACTAGTCCTTCATGGTTTATCCACAATGAAGTCGTCTACACCCCGAAATCCCTTAGAATCCACAAACAATCGAAACTAAACGAATGAATAAGATTCACAATCACAATGTCATGTACACTAATAAACTTCAAAATAACATGTGGCCCCACCTCAGAAACCAGAGGAAATGCGAGTGTTCGAAAGCAAGTTCTGGAAAAACTCGACAATGAATTAGCCAAAGGCGATGAAAGAGCCGCTCTTTCTCTTGTCAAGCAGTCCCTTACCCAACCTGGTGCCCTCCGTTGCTTCGGCGCTGCTCGCCAGGTTCTTCTTTTTCTCTCTCTTATTCAATTTTATGACTTTTTATTATAATATTCCATCATACCCCTTTTCATATGAATTCAATTCAGTATTACCCTTTTGTAAATTATGCTATTTCTTTTATTGGGTATTCTCTAAATTTTGATTTTTATATGAATTTTTACAGAATTGATTTCCGGTGAAGATGTTGATTATTTCATTTAATTAAACTTCATTTTTGGTATCATTTTGTAAGTAGAATGATCTGATTGGTTTATGAGATTGATATGCAAAACAAATTATGTGACCCTATATTTTACAACTATAATTGTATATATGTGTTAATTGTACGAAGTATAATTTTAAAAGATTGAATTCTGTCCATTAAAAAAAGGGATTGTATTTTCAATCATCTTGGTGTATATATAAAGTTTTTACTTGATTTATATAAAGTGAACATCTTTGAGGTGAATTGGATGGAGCTGCTCTACATGATTAACTAAAGATGAAATTGCAAAACATTTGTGTTTCCAATTTGGCCTCAGACTTTGTAGGTTGAATTCCTGATAATAAAATATATAGATGAAGATTAATGATAGATTTTAATGTTCCATCAACATAGAGTTTGTTAGTTTGGTTTGATTTTGTCTGATGGGTGTAATTGAGATATGTATTGGATACGTGCATTAGTTTCAAAGTTTTGAGCATGTGAATCTTTGTGCCGAGCTTCAGTAACCCGTGTGGCCTATGTCCGACTCTTGACATGATACATTGGACAAGGGTGTGAGGGTTTGAAGCGTGGAACAATGAATTTGATCAATGTTATGGACTGCTTTCTGGACATTAGGACTTGTTTGGATCCCTACACATACATGATCATTGTCTCAAAGTCAAGATGTTGTGGATTTGGACTTTAGTATTGTGTTATTAAGTGGAAGTGTGATGTGCAGTGCAGGTGCCTCAGAGACTCTATACTTTGGATGAATTGAAGCTGAATGGAATTGAAGCTGCTTCTCTCTTATCACCTGTGGATACGACTCTTGGTTCAATTGAAAGGAACCTGCAGATTGCTGCTGTTTTAGGTGGTGTTGCTGCTTGGAACGCCTTTGAACTTAACCCCCAGCAACTCTTTTACATCTCTTTGGGATTGTTATTCTTCTGGACATTGGACTTGGTAACCATTTTTTTTTTTTTTTTTTATTTTTATTTTTTTTTTTTGTCAAACTTGAGAATTTTATTTCTTATATTAATGGAATAATGGTAGAGGCTCCTGAAAAAGATTATTCTTGGACTGAGTCACTGCATTAAGTTTTTGTGCTTAGAGAAATGCTTTGAATCATTTAAACGATGTGCTAATCTGTGGCTTCTAACAGATTTCTTTTGGTGGAGGAATTGCCGGTTTGGCTCTTGATACAATTGGTCATACCATCAGTCAAAAGTACCACAACCGGGTTATTCAAGTAAGTACATAGATTATTATCTCGTTTCCTGGAGCTAATATGTATAGTCTTATTGGATACATTATCTTTTAGATGTATATATATGGTAGATGTTTCCTTATAGGATGGCATTTTGCTTCATACATTAAGTGTTTGCTATCCCTGAGCTGACCAGAAGATCAATTTTCAACTGCAGCATGAAGCTGGGCACTTTTTAATTGCCTATTTGCTTGGCATCCTTCCAAAGAGTTATACTCTTTCGAGTTTAGAAGCTTTGAGCAAAGAAGGGTCTCTCAATGTTCAAGCAGGAACAAATTTTGTTGACTTTGAGTTCGTCGAAGAAGTAAGTTATTCTCTATGACCTGTTGAGTTCTCTTTCCTTTAACACTCCCTCTGGACTATCATGTCTTATCTTGTCCAACTTGCTTATGCTTTGGTGCATTTGAAGGTCTTTTCCTTGCTTATTTGCGATGAGCTTTGTTTGCTTGAATGTGAAATTCTGAATCAATTTGTGACTGTAATTTGCAGACCAACGCAGGGAAAATGTCATCTACGGTATGATCTCTTCTTGGTGCAAGCTTTTATGAGGCTCCCTTTTCTGGAGAAACCTCATGTTAATTAACAGGAAACTTTTAATGATCATGGCAGTATTATGTCTTTGATTAGATGCTGAACAGATTCTCATGTATAGCATTGGCTGGTGTAGCAACAGAGTACTTATTATACGGATATGCTGAAGGAGGTTTAGCTGATATTAACAAGGTTCATCCTACTTATCTATCTGGCCATTACATTGATTTAATCATCATGTCTTAGATTCTTAGTTGTTCCTCGATTGCCCTTAAAAGCCTTCCCCCCCCCCCCCCCTTAGTGTAAAATAACTATTATGCATCTGTCATTCCTTCACGAACACAGTAAAATTCTGTTAGCCTACATTAAACTGGTCTTTTTAGCCTAAATCAAAGTAACTCATAAACCTTGATTTCATTGTGCTATTGGGTTTCA
The DNA here is from genome assembly GCF_001683475.1 of Chenopodium quinoa. NCBI lineage: Eukaryota > Viridiplantae > Streptophyta > Magnoliopsida > Caryophyllales > Amaranthaceae > Chenopodium > Chenopodium quinoa. Next base: position 9,440,436 of record NW_018745024.1, on the reverse strand, counting down.
TATCTGTATTTTCCTAATATTTGAATTGTTTTTCCTTATCAAAGTTGGATGGCTTGCTCAAGAGCTTGGGGTTCACACAGAAGAAAGCGGATTCACAGTTGAGGTGGGCAGTCTTGAATACTATCCTTCTCTTACGCCGCCATGAAGAAGCTCGAGCAAAACTTGCTGATGCCATGTCTAAGGGGATGTCTGTTGGCTCTTGCATCAATGTTATCGAGGAAGCTGTTGATGATGAAGACTTGGCCCAAAATCAGTGACTTTGTGCGTACTTTGTGGCTCTAAGATTTGGCATACACTTGGAAATTGCGGGTTGCATGCAGTTACATTAGCATTCTTCATGCCCAGCAAATTCTTTCCTGTGAATTGTAATGGTATTTTCATTAAAACTTATCATATGATATATTTTCCTCTCTAACATATAAAAAGAAAATTGTTGTCATCAAAAAGCATACACACTTTCTTCATTTTCTCTTCCCCTCATCATTGATGAATCAATCTTATTTGGTAGTTAGTTCATGTTTCATCACTTACTCTCCTAAATACATGATAGAGCTCTTGCCATGTCTCTCATTTTATATATTCATATTTCCCATTGATTGTTTTGCATCCGAAATTGTGTTTTTGTTGTAAAAGCTATTTGGATTCAATGGTGAGATCAAGGGCTCAAGTAATTTCAATGATAATTATGATTGCTGCTACAATTTGCAATGGTGATCGTGGTGCTCTTGAACTCGAGACAGAGGTAATAATCTATAATTTTATAGGTGAGGGAATTGACCTTACTTTACACTGCAAATCCGGGGATGTTGATCTTGGAGAAAAAGTGGTTCATTTTACAGAGTCATGGTATTTTACATTTTCTACGAATATATGGAGAAAAACATTTTTCTATTGTAGTTTCAAGTGGGCAGATGAGGAAACTAAGTGGTTTAATATATATTTTAACGATAGAGATGTGAGGGTTTGTGGGATGCATTGCCCGTGGTATATTTTACCTACTGGCCCTTGCCTATTTGCACGCGTTGTTTATATATGTTACCCTTGGAATACTCTTAATTTTCCGTCTTCTTTAGGACCCTCATCGATGTAATTTCAAGGGTGACCTATTGGCTATTAGGAGCAAGATTAATAAGTGTATTTGATCTGATCTATTTAGTTGGTAGTTGGTTCATGTTTCATTAACCTTCTCAAGTTCAGTACTCCTTAATATATATTGACCTAATACGACGTCCATCATTTGTTTAATATATCTTCATGTTTCCATTGATTTCTTTCTTTCCATATATTTTTTTTTAAATACTTAGATTCAATGAAGACATTAAGGGCTCAAGTATTGACCCTAATTTTAATAAGTTTTACTGCATCGACTTGCAATGGTGATGGCAATGCTTTTGATCCCAAGATACATGTAACAATCTTCAACTATATAGGTGAGGGAAAGGACCTTACTTTACACTGCAAATCGAGTGACGATGATCTTGGTGAGCAAGTGATTGGATACAAGGAGGCATGGGAATTTTCTTTTTACGTTAATTTTTGGGGAACAACCTTGTTCTATTGTAGTTTCAAATGGGGAGACGAGGAAGTTAAATGGGTGATATATATGTTTTCGCAAGAGATTTTGAAGTGTGTGAGACGGTATGTACGTGGTACATTCTTCCTATTATACCTTGCTTAGCTGCAGGCGATACTTTTAGATGTTACCCTTGGAGTACTTATAGTTCTTTGCTTTCTTTAGGTCCCTCGTCCATGTAATTTCAAGATGATTTCTTGGAAATAATTTTAGGAGTAAGCTATTAATAAATACGAAGTACTAGGAAGTGTAATTGATCAACTTTTGGAAAGAAATGGATTGATGGTATTGCCAAAAAGGTGGCCAATGGATTATTTTCAGAATGAATTATTAAGTATAGTGGAATATGATGTTAATCTTTATAGTCTATACTAGTCGATCTTTTACATCATAGACCCTCATGAACATGAAAAAGTACAATTGTATAACGAGCCAGCCAAATTTTATCAACGAGAAAACCAAAAAATGCAAATTAAGTGTGATTTGTAAATACGTTTACTTCATCTGTCAACATAACGATTTCGTAATAAAATTTATAAGTGTGGGACCAACAATAATTATTGAAAAATTGTTGATATTATCATGTAATTGCTATTTGATTTACATTCTAAGTTTATCTAGGTGATAAATTTGTTACGGTGCTCTCGGATTGCCCACAAGAGTCCTCCTTCCCTAATGTCACCCTGATCGAGGATGTTATTGATAATGAAAACTTAGCATGGTACAAAATCTGTTACTTATGCTTAATTTGTGGCACTAAACTTAGGCATATGCTAGGAAATTGTGGATTATGCATACGTTTATATAACCCTAGGCAGCCTTCATGGTATTTTCTTTAGAATTAAAACCATCCATATCAAACAAAACTTTAGTTAAGAAAAAAAAACATGCATGCTTTTTAATTTTTTTTTCTTTTCCCATCATTGATTCATTGATGTGATGATTCAATCATTTTTTGGTAGTTGGTTCATGTTTCATAAACCTTAACTTCCCAACATGAGTACTCTCCTTAAAATGAAGTATTTGATTCAATCGTTTTCCTTCATGTTTCCATTATATTGATTTCTTTACTTCCACAATCATATTTATTCATTCTACTAAAAAAAAACACTTGGATTCAATGGTGAGACCTAGGGCTCAAGTATTCTCTTTATTTGCAACGATTTTCGTTGCATCAACTTGCAACGGTGCTCATGATGAATTTTATTTCAAAACAGTTGTAACAATCTTTAATTATATACGTTTAGGAGGCCAAGGAGTTGACCTTACTATCCACTGCAAATCTAGAGATGATGATCTTGGTGAGCAAGTGCTTCATTATCAAGATGCATGGCATTTTGAATTTTATACTAATTTTTGGGGAACAACGTTGTTCTATTGTAGTTTCAAATGGAAAGATGCGGAAGTTAGATGGTTTGATATATATGTAAATGAAAGAGATGCTGAAGTATGTGGGTTGGTTTGTTGGTGGTACATTTTTCCAAATCGACCTTGTGTAGTTACACCCGGTGCTTTAACTTGTTACGCATGGAAAGGTTATGATTCTCCACTTTCTATAGGTCCCTCGTCAATGTAATGTTAACATGGCAACTCTTTATGAATAAGATATACAAATAAGTAATAAATATATTTCATCTCTATGCAAAAGCCATTGTAAAAGATGTGAATTAATGATAAAAGGAGGACAATCATTCCAAATTTTAATGCAATAATTGTTATTTTTCTCTTCTTGATACATGGTTTATACAGAACGTGCTTAAATTATTCCTACCCCCATTCGTTATATCAAAATTATTGTAACTATATATTTTGGTGTCAAAACTCAAAAGGTAATTTAGTGACCTGAAATTATGGTATTGTACGCGACGTACCGTATTGTCTTATTGTTCTTCCTTCCAATTTTCCTTAAGCAAAGATAAATTAGATGTTATAATAAACATTAGTAACTTATCAATACAAGAGATAAAATCACTTTTACTATCTAATTTAAGTAAGCATTTTTGAACCTGAACTCAAGTATTTCAATTTTTGAACAACCTCATATATTACCATAAGATTTATATGAAAAATATATCACAATTATCATATTTAGCACTTGCGGGTGGCATACATTTACGTTATGCAGCCTTCGTCCTGTGGAAGTTAAAAGATGTTACATTTCGGGAAAATATTTCTTTTTGTATTTTTCTCATATATTTTCCCCAATCATAATATTTGACCATATTACAATATACAATTATATAGACAATATAAAAATCTAATCCTAATTCCTAATATTCCCAAAAATATGTTAAAACTTCTTACATCTATCACAACAGATCACAATTCACAATAATATCTCATATGATATTAACATAATATCACATCAACCATTCATTCCTATATCAATAAAAGGCAATCATATACATACGATTATATATTTTCCTCCCATCCAATATATTAAAGATAAATTAAGAAGACATGGTTTTTTCATTCTCTCTCCCCATCATTAATATGAAGAATCAATCATCTTTGGTAGTTAGTTCATGCATGTTTCATAAACCTTGGCTTCCAACATGAGTTCTTTAATATATAGACCTCACTTTTATTTATTTCATCCATATTTCCATTGGTTTTTTTTGCTTCCAAAATTATATACACTTAAATAATGGTGAAAGCAAGAGCCCAAGTATTATTCTCCTTAATTACTCTACTTGTTTTAATTGCATCAACTTGCAATGGCGTCCATACACATGTAACCATCTTTAATTATCTAGGCGAGGGAATCGAACTTACTTTACACTGCAAATCTGAGGACGATGATCTTGGTGAGCAAGTGCTTAATTATCAAGAAGCATGGCAATTTTCATTTCGTAGTGATTGGTGGGGAAGAACGTTGTACTATTGTAGCTTCAAATGGGCAAACGAGGAAGTTAAGTGGTTCGATATATATGTTGGTGATAGAGATGCACAAGTATGTGGGTTTGTTTGTTGGTGGTATATCTATTCAAATTGGCCTTGTCTAGTTAGACCTGATTATTTTAAATGTTACCCTTGGAAAAATGATAGTCGTTCTCCACTTTCTTTAGGTCCCTAGCTCATCGATTTAGTTTTAAGTCCTTTTTAATTCATCGACAACTATTTTAGGAATAACCGTAATAATAAAATTAAATAAATGGATTTGAGTATTTATTGATTTGTGATATCAAGACAGTTATAACTTCTTTGATTATTTGAGTGAGTGAATAATTTAGTGATGATTGATTTTGGTGAGAAAGTGTTTCATTTTCCAGGTCCATGGTCTATTTTTTATTTCAAGGTAATTTTGGAGAACAATATTGTTCTATTGTAATTTCAAATGGGAATACAAAAATGTTTTTAATATACGAATTGAGGTACATGTTTTTGGACGATGAAGTTTGTGGGTCGATTGATTTGTTGGTGTTACATTTTTTCAACTAGACCTCGCTTAGCTAGTTACACACTTACACCTAATGATTTAACATGTTACATATTCTTGGAGAGGTTATAGTTCTCCATTTTCTATAGGTTACTCATGGATGTAGTTTTTACTTGACAATTGTTTTAGAAATATGTTTAATTTGATAAATAATAAATGTATGTATTTTAATTTGAATTCTGGTTATTTGAACGAAAACTATAATGAATGTCTAGTCAAATTGTGTTATTAATTCTTATTGCATTGGTACATTAGGTATTTTTTTCCCCTTTTATTACTAATAAGCTTAGTAGTAGGTTGCTCATGTTTCATAAACCTTTAACTTAACCAACATGAGTACTTACGTCTCAACCTATTATATACACCTCCCTTCTTTTTTTATATTCAAATTTCCTTTGATTTCTTCTTCTAAATTCATGTTTATTTTAGCAAAAAAATATAATACATACTTCGATTTGATGGTTAATTTGAGGGATCAAGTATTTTCTTTAATCACCACGATTTTAGTTACATCAAGTACTTGCAATGAAAATCCCATTTTTAAAGAACCCAAGACAACAGTAAGTATCTTTAATTACATAGGTCAGGGAATGGACCTAACGGTACACTGCAAATCAAAGGACGATGATCTTGGCGAGCAAGCGATTCAGTATCAAGATTCATGGTATTTTTCGTTTCGTAGAAATATATGGGGAACAACGTTGTTCTATTGTAGTTTCTACTGGGAATTATGGGGAACTAGGTGGTTTGATATATTTGTTGATGAAAGAGATGCTCATGTATGTGGGTTTGTTTGTTATTGGTACATTTTTACAAGTGAACCTTGCCTACTTGAACCTAATTTCTATGAATGCTTTGATTGGAATGATGATCGATTATCTCCCCTCTCTTTAGGTCCTTCATCGATGTAGCTTTAACTTGGCTATTGTTTTAATAATAAGCTTAATAAATCATCAATAATCAATCATCAATAATCAATAACTATATACTAAAAGATACACCAGCAATGACACGTGTCATCTCCTGGTGTGTCCTTAGTTATTTCTATTTTATTTTTTTTTCAAAATTTAATTATAGTATAAAATCTTATACAAAAATAATTTCGTATATGACCTAATAACAAAGATATTACTATAAATATAAAAGAATTGATATACCTTTCCACACAAACATTATTTATGATTATAGTAGAAAATATTATCATAATTTGGGACATATTTTAGTTACTTTAAGGGAATATTCATATTTTTTCCGTAATAAAAATAGTGGTTCATCTGTTTATTAGAATTCACATCAGAGTAGTGTGTACATTTTTTTTAGAATTTTTAAATTTTTTGTAAAATAACCAGTTATATTTAAAAGTTAATATTTTTCTTTAAAAATATAATTACCGTGTGCGGCACGGGACCTAAACTAGTTATAAGTAAATGTATTTGATTCGGGGTTGTTTAATACATTTCTTCTTCAAAAAAAATAATCTAATAAAAATTCAAGTATCCAACTATATACAATAATATTTTATAATGCAAGAGCATACATTATGCATTCATACTACATTCTGATTGATTTTGAATGTATGTTTAAAATTTAAACAAATGGGGTATAACTTATATTACTCCCTCCGTGTTTTTTTAAGTGTTACAGTTTGACCGGCACATAGTTTTAGGCAACTTAATTGACTTAAATAAAATAAAATAAGAGGTAAGTGGGGTAGTTGGAGTATTAAAAAATTGTAAAAGAAAGATAGTGGGGTGATGAATAGTTTAATGAAAATTAATTAATGTGAGAGGAAAAATATAATACTCCCTCCGTTTCTTTTTACTCGCAACAATTACCATATTTGGACGGTACACATTACTTGCAACAAAGAAAATTCTTTCCTTTTATGGTATTTTTTAATGGTGAAATGAATATTTTACCCTTACTTATTTTTGAAACTTTTTTTAATTATCCCTAAACACTACTTATCTAACTTATAATCTAATTCACTTAACCTAATCTAATCTAACCATTCCCACCAAAAATTACCCACCTCTTTTTGATTTCATTAGAAATCATTCAACTCCTCAACTCCTCAACTCCTCAACTACCAGAATTGAATGAAGATCATTCAATTTTCCTCGTTGCTGGTGCCCAGACTCTCCTTATTCTGGAGAATTCTCCAGATGAACATTATAAACCCTAGATCTACTCCATTTCCCTCCTTTCTCTCTCATCTTCGTACTCTGTTCTCTCTCTTCAATATCCTGAGTGAAACCCTAGTTCTCTCTGATCCATTTTCTGTGAAAATGAGTTCCAAAAAAGCAAAGAAAGAGTCCCTAATTCGTCCTAAAAAGGGTGAGGAATCCACTATGTACATCGCTCGTAGGGGATCTGGTGTTATGAAACCAGTTCGTCGCTGTTCTTCTTCGTTTTCTCGGTACTCTTGAGGCAAAATTGTCCACTTCCAGCGACGAGGAGGAAATTCTAGAAGTAGATCCGATGCAGACCGTCCCTGTTCTGGCGCCGGTGGTTGCTGAACTACCTCCTCCTGCTGTTGAAGTTGTCGCTGCCGAGAAAAGCTCGAAGGAGAGCCCATAAAATGTTGCCTCGGACAAGATGGAGACGCCTGAGAAGGTTTCAGGCGACGGTGCATCTCCTCGGGGATAGAAGAGGCCTAGATCTGTCTGGAAGGAGGACTACAGTGACTGGGATCCCTGCTACATGGCGTATTTGAGGGACAAGTACCCTCATGACTTCCCCCCAGATCTCTGAGCATGCAGCGTAACTATTACTAAACCCTAATTTTATGATTTTTGCCTAAATATGAGTCCCTTAGACTGATTTTTGGTTGTGATTTTCATTTTGTGTTTGATATTGTTGGATAAAACTGTTGATTGTTGGTTTTTTGTGTAAAAAAGAAACATTTGTGGGTGTTTTTTCCTGTAATTATGTTGGCTATGGTTGATGGTTGTACTTCTTGACTTGAATTTGTTGATTTGGTATTGCGAGTGTTGGTGATTGTGGTTATAATTTGGGGGTCGGTGTTGCCTCCTGTGCTTTTGCTGGTTGAAATTGTTGCTTTGGGTTAGGGAAATTTGTTGTTGTTGTTATATATGTGGGCACTTGACTTCAATTCATTGCCCGCCTATTGTTTGGTTATATTGCGAGCATGATTTTTGGTTGGGCTGCTTATGGTTCCTGTGATTTTGCTTGGGTTGTGTGGTTTTATTTTCAGCATGGTATATGAATGGGCTGTTGTGGGTTGGTTATTGTTGATATGAGTCTATAGTCATGCAACTTGGAGATGTTTTGATGTATGGGTGATGAGCATAAAAGTTGTGATTTAGCCTTTGGAATACTCTGGTTTGATGTGTGTTGATGTTGTTGCCTATGAGTCCCCACTGTTTGAGTGAGTCCCTTTTATTGGTTATTTGTGATGATGCATTGAGTCCCTCTACCCACCTTGCATCATAGTTGTAGGGATTTCCAAATGATGAAGGGACTCTTATGACTTGAGCCCATTATTTAAGGAAGCTCCAACATCTTCTAACAGAGGATGTTGTTGAGGTGCCTGTTAATGGTAGCTAATATGGTTAAACCAATCCCATCTGATGGAAAAAAGAGACAGTACAATAACCATGCCATATTTTTAACACACTGTCTACTTGTTAATGCTATCATTTCATTTGCCCAAAAAATGGTAGATTGTACATAATTCCATTTCAATAATAACTACCTACTAAAACTGCCTACCTACTCTATTTAACAAAAGACACCTAATCATTACAAAACAAACAAAAACTTAGTTTTCATGTTAATGGTTATGTGTGGCAGTCTTTGGTCTTCTGACTTGGTTGATGTTGACTTCTTTATTTACAAAAAATTACTTGTTGTCTTCTTCATTTACAAAAAGTTGCACCTTCTTACTTGCTTATGTGAACCTCAATCTGCATCTACTTCCATTTCTTGACTTTCTGGTTGTGGTCCTGTGGTTGGGACAAAAAGGGTGTTGAGATACTGCACTGTGTCTGCAATTAGAGTTATGTCTACCTTCAAAATTTCCTCCAAAGTCCCTTGCCTGTCTTGCCTTGATTTTCCCATGTGTGGTGGATTGAAGTTGTTCCCACCTTGTTTTTCCAACACCTTAATCATGCAAGCCTGTAGTGTGATCCAAGTGTACCTGTTTAGTGTAGGATCAAACACCTCAAATGCCTCTGCCACTTTCTCAATTAGCTCATCAATATTTGTTGAGAATGACTGGTATTGTATGGACTGAATTGCCTTGAACAAACCTAGGTCCAACACATTAAGGTCTGGTGATTGTGCAGGTTGGAAAACAAATTGAATGTTAAACCCATTAGCTTGTGTTGCTGCCAAAAACTTTTCATCTGATGGTACTTGATGTGGCCTAGTATTATCCCATTGTATGATTATATTCTTTGATAATTGTGATGGCCATTGTGCATGAATTGTTGGAATGTTTTTGACTAAAATCATGTGCCTAATAGCTTCTCTGTTCACATTCTGAATTGCTTTAGTCTCCATTGTTCCTGCTTCTCTGTTTTTGCTTTTCTTTTTTGCCCTCTCATGTTTCACAAAAGGGGATAAACCATACTTCCCTGAGTGTATCAGAGTCCCATTTGCAGCATAAAGTGGTTTGCCCACCATTCCCATGAACATTGCCTTTATCTTAAACCTTTTAGACTGGTGTGCTATGTATGGGACCTCTTCATTTGGTGTGAGATAGAAAGTCCTTGTCTCTGGGTTCAGGTAGAACCACTTCTCATCAATGTGTATGTGATGTTGCATATCCATAATTGTAGGGTCCCCCTCACTTGGAATTGGATGAATGTGTTGCAGTACCCATTTTAGCCTTGCAACTTTGTGATTATCTGATAATGCTGGGTGATTAGTTGCTGACACTGCCCTAAGTCTGCCCCTTTTCTTCAACCTGTGTATCACCACATGACTGACATTTAGAGCAGCACCATACTTCTGTTTGTGGTTCTCTTGTAAAGTGGCACAGACACAAGCCACTCATCAGAGTATTCAAAAGGCTTGCGACCAGTTTTCCCTAACTTCTTGGTTCTGACATCCACTGCTTCTCCCAGTTGCATGTGTGTTTTGATTTCTTTTAGCCACCTGCATGTAGTAGATCTGTGTACATGATGTTTCTTTGCCAATGAGGTCAGCATTCCTCTAGGCAGTGTGTCACCTACCATATTAAGCAGAATATCATTAACAATCTGCCTTTTCTCTTGAATGTTTAATTCTCTGCTTTGCCTCACAAATATTTGTTGCTGATTTTCTTGCTCTGTATCTGTTACTGATTCTGCTGATGAATTGTCTTCATTTTGTTGCTGTTTAGTTGGCTCTTGAGTTTCTGACCCTGAACTGCTGGAATTCTCTTCCATCACCATGTCCTGCTCCATGAGCAGTTGGTTTATGTTGAAAAAATCATCCAACATTTCTGCCATGAGTCCCTTTTTTTTTCAGATTTGATGGTAGGTGATGAAGTGGAGGTGACTTGCCTTTTTTTGGGAGCTTTCAGTGGAGCCTAATTCGTGTACAAATTCACTAATGCTGCTACTACTAACACAGCAATTAGGAATTAGGACTAATTACAGTTTATGGTTTTTGTACAAATTAGGATTTGATGGTAGGTGATGAAGTGGAGGTGACTTGCTTTTTTTTGGGGAGCTTTCAGTGGAGCCTAATTCGTGTACAAATTCACTAATGCTGCTACTACTAACACAGCAATTAGGAATTAGGACTAATTACAGTTTATGGTTTTTGTAATTTTGAAACAATTTCGGTTAATTTCTGGGTTGTATCCTCTAACTTCAGCTTTTGATGAATTCTAATTCCCCCCCCCCCCAAAACCCTTCTGTGTTTGAATGTTGATGTATGGTGGTGAATGAAACATGTACTCCTTTTTATAAGGAGCTTTTGTTTGGTAAAATTGGGGTTTTTGCTGCCTTGTGAAATTTATTTGAATGATTTTTAAAATTTCATGAAATTTTGGGGGGGAAATGAAAATTTGGAGGCTAAAATAATTGCCTCCAAAAAACTTCCAACCAATTACGAGAATAAGAGAGGGAAAAAAGAGGAAAAAAAAAACAAGGGCACATGGCCTCCACTAATAAAGGGACCACCTTTTTTCCCCTCCCAATTTAACTCTCCTAATCACATGCCCTTTACTTTAATCTACCCCCTTAAAATCTTTTGCCTAGGAGTCCATTCTTCCCATGTTTGTTGCGAGTAAAAAGAAACGGAGGGAGTAAAAAAAGTAGTAGTGGTTTTGGGTGGGGACCGTGAAAAAAGAAAGATATAATATTTTAATGTAGTTTTTTGCCAAAAAAGGAAGTGTAACACTTAAAAAAACACGGCCAAAAATGGGAAGTGTAATACTTAAAAAAAACACGGAGGGAGTATTACTAATCTAAGTTCTATTGGTAGCGCGACGTTTTTCCCCTCTTTATACTAAGTTTAAGTAGATGGATTTTTTTTTTCCTCAAACAAAAAAAAAAGTAGATGGATTTTTTTATTTAAAAAAAAAAAAAAAAAAAGGTGATGGCGATAAGGCTAGTTGTGAGAAATTAATATTGGCCTGGTAAGCTTGAGAGGTTGTTATATCACACCGTACATCACCCATAAGTATTTATCATCGATCAAAAAGTAACCTTAGGTTAGGGCCTGTTCACATTTACTTAATTTCAGTTCAGTTCAGTTCAGCTCCAATCAGTTCAGTTCAGCTCTTAATTTCCCTCTCTCATAAAATATTCATTTCAACTCAATTCAGTTCAGTTCAGTTCAGTTCCAATCAGTTCAGTTCAGCTCCAATCAGTTTAGTTCAGTTCAGTTCAGCTCAGTTCAGTAAATATGAACAGGCCCTTAGTTAGGTGTACAATACACCCAAGTGTATATAACAAATTCTAAGAAACTTAATCATGACATGATAACACAACTATTTACAGTGATTCAGGTGTTGAAGCTAGTACAATCTCTAATAACTTAATTATGATTATAAAATTAAAGATAATATCAAAGATCCTTGCATGATATTAATAATAATGTTATGATTATATACCATAAAAGTTCATAGATCCAGGGATATAATATCTCTAATAGTTGATTCATATTTCATAAACCTTAATACTTTAACAATATATGTTCGTTTATGAAAATAAAAGGAGAGGTATAGGGATTATGGGGATGGAATCCTGTGTTTGTTTTTAGGGATCAGGATCAGAAAGTTGAGTGGTATATGACAAGGATTAAAGCCCCTCCTCTCTCCTTAGCCCTAAATATCTTAGTAGATATATATTTGACTTTAGTAGATATTTAGTCGATTTTCTGATTCATAGTCTTTTTTAGTCGAATTTGGATGTTTTAAATATATATTTGAAATAACTTAAATGGAAATAAAAGGGAAATTTTTTTTAGTTTCCTACTTCATAGGCTTCGAAAAGTTCTGTTTATTGACCGACTTCTTTCAAAAGAGACAAGAGCCAGTGAATGGTAAACAAAATAATTTAAATTAATTAAATAGAAAAATTTTCTATTCTAGTATATTATGGAACATATATACCAATATGCATGGATTATACCTTTCCTTCCACTTCTAGTTCCTTTGTTAATAGGATCTGGACTTTTATTTTTTCCGATGGCAACAAAAAATCTTCGACGTATATGGGCTTTTTCGAGTATTTTGTTATTAAGTATAGTTATGCTTTTTTTCCATGAAGCTGGCTATTCAACAAATAAATAATGATTCTATTTATCAATATTTATGGTCTTGGACGATTAATAATGATTTTTCTTTAGAATTTGGCTACTTAATAGATCCACTTACTTCTATTATGTCAATGTTAATAACTACTGTTGCAATTCTGGTTCTTATTTATAGTGATAATTATATGTCTCATGATCAAGGATATTTGAGATTTTTTGCGTATATGAGTTTTTTCAATACTTCTATGCTGGGATTAGTTACTAGTTCGAATTTAATCCAAATTTATATTTTTTGGGAATTAGTTGGAATGTGCTCATATCTATTAATAGGTTTTTGGTTCACACGCCCTATTGCCGCAAATGCTTGTCAAAAAGCGTTTGTCACTAATCGTGTAGGAGATTTTGGCTTATTATTAGGAATTTTAGGTTTTTATTGGATAACAAGCAGTTTCGAGTTTCGAGATTTGTTTGAAATATTTAAAAATTTAATTAATAATAACGAGGTGAATTCCTTATTTTGTATTTTATGTGCTTTCTTGTTATTTGCCGGTGCAGTTGCTAAATCGGCCCAATTTCCCCTTCATGTATGGTTACCTGATGCTATGGAGGGGCCTACTCCTATTTCAGCTCTCATCCATGCTGCTACCATGGTCGCCGCGGGAATTTTTTTAGTTGCTCGACTGCTGCCTCTTTTCCTAATTCTACCTTCCATAATGTATGGAATTTCTTTTATAGGTATAATAACAGTACTACTAGGAGGAACCTTAGCTCTTGCTCAAAAAGACATTAAGATAAGTTTAGCTTATTCTACAATGTCTCAGTTGGGTTATATGATGTTAGCTCTAGGTATGGGTTCTTATCGAGCTGCTTTATTTCATTTGATTACTCATGCTTATTCAAAAGCATTATTGTTTTTAGGATCTGGATCTCTTATTCATTCAATGGAAACTGTTGTTGGATATTCTCCGAATAAAAGTCAGAATATGGTTCTTATGGGGGGGTTAACAAAACATGTACCAATTACAAAAACCTCTTTTTTAATAGGTACACTTTCGCTTTGTGGTATTCCGCCTCTTGCTTGTTTTTGGTCCAAAGACGAAATTCTTAATGATAGTTGGATATATTCACCAATTTTTGCAATAATAGCTTATTTCACAGCCGGATTAACCGCTTTTTATATGTTTAGAATCTATTTACTTACGTTTGAAGGGCATTTAAACGCTTTTTTAAAAAATTATAGTGGAAAAAAAAGCAGTTCTTTTTATTCAATATCTTTATGGGGTCAAGAAGGATTGAAAAGCATTAATCAAAAATTTCTTTTATTAACCTTATTAACAATGAATAAGAAGGAAAGGGTTTCTTTTTTTTCGAAAAAACCATATCAAAATCAAATTAATGGAAATTTAAGAAAAATGCTTCGATCTTTTATTACTATTATTGATTTTGACAATAAGAATATTTCTGCCTATCCTCATGAATCCGATAATACTATGTTATTTCCTCTGATTTTATTGATTCTGTTTACTTTCTTCATTGGAATCATAGGAATTCCATTCAATCAAGAAGGAATAGCTTTGGATATATTAACGAAATGGTTAACCTCATCTATGAATCTTTTAGATTCAAATTCCGAAAATTCTGTTGACTCGTATGAATTTTTGATAAATGCAACTTTGTCTGTTAGTATAGCTTTTTTTGGAATATTTATAGCTTTTTTGTTTTATAAACCCGCTTATTCATCGTTAAAAAATTTTGACTTAATTAATTTATTTGATAAAAGAGGGCAAAAAAGAATTTTTGGGGACAAGCTGATAAATATTATATATAATTGGTCTGCTAACCGTGGTTATATCGATGCTTTTTACGCAAAATTTTTAGGGACTTGTTAAACATCGCCCGCGTTTTTCTACATAAAGCCCACATTTTTTAAAAATTTTGACATTATTGCCCTTGTTTTAATTTTTACCGAAAATAAAAATTTTCACTCACCAAAAATGTGGAGCAGGACTGGATCGCCGAGTGAAACCGAAGAGCCCTCAACGTCGGCTAGATGCACCGGAGAGACGCCGTTGACGCCGGAAAAGGAGGTACGAAGCCATCTAAAACCACGAATTGGCGGCTGGCGTCCTGCCGGGACGCCGTGAACGTAGTGGTGGCGCCTAGCCAGGACGCCGCCACCGTGGCGATGGCGCCTGGCCAGGACGCCGCCACCGTGGCATCGGCGTCTGGCCAAGACGCCGCCACCATGAAAGCGGCGTCCTGGCCAGGCGCCATCGCCACGGTGGCGGCGTCCTGGCTAGACGCCATCGCCACGGTGGCGGCGTCCTGGCTAGGCGCCACTGCATTTATTTATTTTTTTTTTTTTAAATTTAATTTAAAATTTGTTTTTTTTATTTTTTTTTTTTGTGTTAAAATTTTTTTTCGTTTTTTTTTTGTTTTATTTTGTTTTGTTTTTAATTGTTTTAAAATGTAATGTAAATTTTTGTGTTTGATTTTTGTGTTTTTGATCGCTATGTTTTTTATGTTTATGTTTTTTTTTTGTTTTTTTTTTTTATTTAATCTAAAGTTTTGTTTATGTTTTTTATTTTTGTGTTTTGTTTTTTTTTTTTTTTTGAATACTTTTTGTTTATGTTTTTTATTTCTTTGTTTGTTGTTTATATTTTATTATTGTTTTTGCTTTTGTGCTAATGTTGTGTCAAATGTATTAATTTAATCTAATCTTATGTGATTATATTTATATGTTATTGTTGCAGGATTATGGTGGAGACGGAAATGATTATAGTGGGATTTTTGTACACGATGGTCTGTTCGAAGATGCTCAACAAGCGGTTGATTGGGCGAAACATGTTGCAATTAGATCAGGTTTTTGTTTAGTAGTAGCAACTCATAAATCTCAACGGGATGGTAGAATGGATCGCATTTTGAGATGCGACCGTTATCGCAAAAGGGAGGAACGAGATTTCAGTCAAGCGATTCGGTTTGATACAAAGCGGAAAGGTTGTGGGTGTCAGTTCAGAGTAAAGGTTCGACAACAGCAAAGGGGTGACGGTTGGGAAGTGAAGAGTTACGGTAAATGGGGGTATCACAACCATGAGATGATCGCATATGAAGTGGGTCATCGACAGTTAAGTGGCCTAAGTCCTGGTGCGAAACTAATTGTAAAAGAAATGAGTGATGCTCAAGTGAAGCCTGCTAAAATATTAGCATCTGTGTTGGAGAAATTTCCTGAAGACCAGCCAAACCGAAGACACATCTACAACGTCAGACATAAATTGAGGTTTGAACGGTCAGAGGGAAGGAACCCTATCCAGCAGCTTCTACACCAGGCACAAGCACGTGGTTACCTGTACTGGTTTGAATCTGATGAAGACACATCGGAGGTAACTCATTTGTTCCTTGTGCATCCTGATTGTGCTGATATGATTTCGTCTTGGCCATCTGTGATTCTGATCGATTCAACGTACAAGACAAACAAGTATAAGTTTCCACTGGTTGAGATGGTTGGGATGACTCCAACGAACCAAAACTTTTTGATTGGTTATGCAGTTATGAAGGATGAGACGGTTGCGAGTTACCGTTGGGTGTTGGAGAAGTTGAGAAATTACATCGGCCCAAGTGTTCAGCCATCGGCCATCGTCAGCGATTGTGAGGGAGGTCTCTTTGCCCCTATAGCGGAGCTGTTTCCGGAGTCGAGCCATTTACTGTGCACATGGCACATCAACAACTGCGTGAAAGTCAAAGCCTACAACCTTTTCAACAAGAACTTAGATTCAGCAGAGAGATTGGTAAATGGTAAGTGGCGGAAGATCCTGCAAGCTACTACGGAGGCAGAGTACGACCGAGCCTTGGATAACTTCAAGGATGCATACCAATGGTGCTCGGCAATCGTAGACTATGTGATGCAGCAGTGGGTGCCTCAGAGGGAAAAGTTTGTCAAATATTGGACAAACCAAGTTCTTCATTTTGGAAACACTACTACATGTAGAGTTGAGAGCGCTCATAGAGCTCTGAAGGACTGGATTGATTCTTCCACCTCTGCTCTGGATACACTGTTCGAGAGAATAAACAAGGCTATTGATACTCAGAGGAACGGCATCAAGAACTCTCTCGAGGACTCCAGACGGCGACATGGCACGATGTATAGCCATTTCATATTTAAGATTCTCCATGGTCGTGTGTCACACTACTGCTTGGGGTTGATTCTGAGCGAGCACACCAGGATGAGGGAGTTGGGTGATGAAGTGGCTATTCGGTGCGGATGTGCTTTATCGGTGACTCATGGACTACCTTGTGCATGCACCATTTATCGCCTCAAACCGAGTTGTTTATCGCCACGTGTACGGACAGGACTTGGATAGGTCTCTGCAGCGTATCCGATGGGGAGGAGGACGTTGCGGTCAAAATCATTGGTTCGACGCGCCACTACGGGTATCCCAAGGATGGCCTCGACGTCATGCAACATGATCGTCATCTCACCGAACGGAAGGTGGAAAGAGTTCGTGTCCGGCTGCCATCGCTCAACGAAAGCCGTGATCAGCGTCGAGTCAATCCTCTCATGCATGGTGGCAGGAAGGTGGCTCACTCTAGTGCCCCTCAATCGGCCGACCATCTCGCTCTCCTCCGGCCAAGCCTCAGCCCAACTACACAAGAAGTTACAAGTCCTCTCCTGGGTTTGGCATTTCAAAATGCCGCTATCCAAAGCCCGCTCTTGGTCCTCCCAAATACGGGTAGCGATGTGTCCTAGAAAGCTAGGAATCACACTCCCGTCTATAGGTCCCCCAGCCACCTCGCCCCTCACCACCCAAGAATCATTAACGGCCCTCGACCGTTTTCTGCTAACCGCAGACACAGTGGACGCAGATGATGTGCCAGATCTACTAACAAATCTACCATCTCTACCCTTACGCACGTCTACCCTACGCGTCTCATACACATCATCAAGCCTCTGACTGAATGGACCGTAATCATCATATGGTCCACTCTGATCGTCCACATCCTCATCTGCATCCTCCTCCTCCTCCTCCTCCTCATCACCGTCATCATCTTCATCATCCTCAGAATAGTGCACCCGTTCTCTACGAGCCGAGGCCGAAATACCACGGGATCTAACGTGTCTGGGCCCCGAACTCTCCATTGAGTTGATCGTACTTCTCATAATGTCCATACTCTTCCCAGCCCCACAACGAAAATACGATGCCTAACACAAAATAACAAAACATGTAATATGCAATATAAACATGTAATATACACATAAAAAAAGTAATTAAAATAAATAAATAAAACAATATACATATGATGGAAAATAAATTAAAAACATTACAAAATATTAACAACCTAAAAATAAAAAAATTAATAACCTAATAAATAAATAAATAAAAAATTGGAAAAAACAAAGCAAAAAAAAAAATTACCCAAAAAAAACAAATTGGAAAAAACAAAGTAAAAAAAAAAATTAAAAAATAAAACGGAAAAACAAAAACAAAAAAAAAGCAAAAAAAAAATTTGAAAAAATAATTCAAAAAAAAAAATAAAAGAAAATGAAAAAAAAAAAAAAAATTAGGGTTCCGGCGCCTGTCCCAGACGCCAGAGCCACGGTGGTGGCGCCTGGGCAGGACGCCGGTGCCACGGTGTTGGCGTCTGACGTGGACGCCACCACCGTGGTACCGGCGCCCTGCCCAGGCGCCATCACTGTGGCAATGGCGTCTGGGACAGGCGCCGGAACCGTGGTGTCGGCGTCTGGGCCAAACGCCGCCGCCCAAACACCGCCGTCCAGCCACCAGTCGCCGCCGGGCCACCACCTTTTCCGGTTTTTTTTTTTTTTTTTAAATAAAAAAATTTACAAAAAAAAAAAACATACCTTTCCTCCTCCAAACCCCCTTGCTCCGGCCACCGGTGCCGCCACTTCCTTGCCTTGCCGCCTCGACATTTTGAAAAAATATTTTCGAGAGAGAAAGTGAGACTACAAAGTTAAGAGAAGATGAGAGTGTGTTTTTTACTAGAGTAGAGAAAATATAATTTTAGTTCGAGGGCAAAAGAGTCATTTCACTTTTAATTTGTGGGCTTTATGTGGAGATTTGCGGGCGATGTTTAGCAGTTTACAATTTTTAATTAAGGGTGTAAGAGGTTTGGCTGAACTAGTTTCATTTTTTGATAGACGAATAATTGATGGAATTCCGAATGGTTTTGGTGTTACAAGCTTTTTTGTAGGTGAGGGTATCAAATATGTAGGGGGCGGGCGAATCTCCTCTTATCTTTTTTGGTATTTTTTTTATGTATCAATTTTATTTCTTTTTTTTGCAAATATTCAATTTTATTTTTAGTTTTATCATTGCATAATCTAGTTTTTTTATCGAGTACATCTATATAAAAAAGTCCTTTGTCTAGAACTGTAATTCTATTAGCAAATTCATTGCTTAAGCTGTTTTTTTTTTGTTCGTTCGTATAAATCCAATAATTGTATAGTTCATCATCATATAAGAATTTTTCTGTTGTAGCCAAAGAAATCTTTCTTTTTATCATTTCCCAGAAAATGGATAAACTAGGTGGATATGTAAAAGAAATTCTTTGTTTTCCATCATTTTGACATGTATAAAAAAAATATTGTGACATTTCATTTCTTACCGCATTTTCAAACCGATTGCTTTTTATATATCGCGTTGGACGATTCCAACGTTTATAGTCGAAAAGAAGAAAAAGAAGGGGTTTTTGAAACCAGAATAGGTTTTTATTTTCTTCTTTAAGTATTTCGAACTTCGAAATATCTTGATTCCCAGAATAAGAAGTTGGGTTATTTTTATAGTATGCTTCTTTTAAGTGCAAGTGAAATTCATCCTTTGTTTTGTCCTTTCCATTCACTCGGATCTTTCCCATTTCATCCATTTTTATTTTGTCCGGATCCTTCTTTTCTTCCGAAAAAAGGGAAGGAGAAGGATCTTCTTCGGTGAATCCCTCTTCTTCCTGTTTAGTCTCCTTCGTTTCGGAAGTTTTTTCTATTTCTACATCTGTTTCTTCCTCACTTTCTTTCGTTTCTGGAGTTTCGTTCAGTTTCTTAGTAAAAATAGGTGACGGCATTCTGCCTAAATAGTAGACACAGGTAATAAAGAAGAGAATACTAAAGATTCGAGCCATAGAATTTCTCAATTCTGACACAAGGTACTTATTAGATCTAATAGAATGATTTTGCTGTATCCAGACTAATACCAATCCAACCCATTTCATGAATAAAATGTGACCAATTAACCAACCAACAAAACTACTTGTTACAAATAGCATCTTGTTGTTGCATCGAAACATATAAATGTTGACTAATCGGGCTAACATTGAACTTGGTAAAATGAAATAGTTGAATAATTGAAAAATGAGATTATTCAGGAATACACATTGAATGCTGAGATTACGCATTGAATTTCTGCTAGTCGATCCATAATCAAAAAAGTGTTTGTGATTGTTCCAGAAGAAATGAAACAAAAGATAGGGTAGAGCTAGGACAGTTATTGTATGAGGTCTACCCAATGCTAGATGCAGGGGCGTATAATAGATCGATATGAACATCATGAGTTGTCCCATAATAAAACCAGTTGTTGCTGATACCTTCTTCTCGATTCCTTCTTCTCCTTCTTCCATAACCTGAGTTCGGAGAAGGAAGAGATAAGAGGGCCCTATGGAGAATGTGGTCAGAAATCCATAATAGAGTCCGACCACAACGACCGAATTGATTATCTTCATGCATAAGGATACTAGATTACCTAGTAGAAAAGATTGAAAAATCATCACAAACCTCCCTTTTTCTTTTGTATTGCAATTTCTGGATTATTATATGATGATTTTTTAACTTTCCATATATAGGAAAGAGATAGACTAGAACCCACATCTCTTATGTTGATGACACCAAAGGGATATTAAATGAATGGAATTGGGATATGGATGGAATATAATGAAATAGAGCCACTTTGAGGTTCCCTATTAAATGAGGCATGGAAGGGAGCCACTACGAAGAAGTTCCGGGAGTTACGAAAGAAGCTTCGAGCTCATATTGGTCATGGTTTGAGAACGGGAATGGAACTCTATCAGATCGAGTCTCCCGTTGTTCCTCAGTAGCTCAGTGGTAGAGCGGTCGGCTGTTAACTGATTGGTCGTAGGTTCGAATCCTACTTGGGGAGATTGGATTCATTCTTCATTCTTTAATTCAGAATGAAGGGGCTCGCTTTGACCGTTAAGAGTAGGTAAGTGAGTGACCCCTTCCCTGTTTTTTTTTCTATCTCGTCGTATCACATTCTCATTCTGTTCTGCGCTATTTGAAAATCTCCGTCAATACTTCAGTGTAGGTGCGGGATAATCTTTTGTTCGGGGCTATTTACAACTCGAAATTAGTATTCATTATTAAATTTTAATTAATCTTACTCGATTTCATACGAATTTTTTTATGGACATTCTAGGCAGGAGAATTTTTAGTTTCTCCTAATCAAATATTTTCGATTAGTTCTATCGAAATATAGAAAATTTATTTCTAGTTTCTATTTATAGTTATCCTTGTCAATTTTTTTATTAAAAAAAAGATATCACCTAGAATCTAAATACATAGATAATTAATAGAAAATACGAATTCATTTGAACAATAGATGTCTTTCACATCCAACTATAACACTGAATAATGAATTTTTTCAATTTTAAATGGCAGTTCCAAAAAAACGTACTTCAATTTACAAAAAGCGTATTCGTAAAAATATTTGGAAAAAAGGGGGTATTGGGCGGCATTAAGAGCCTTTTCGTTAGCAAAATCTCTTTCTACCGGGAATTCGAAAAGTTTTTTTGTACGAAAAATAAGTAATCAAACCTTGGAATAATCGAAATCGACCTGACTAAAAAAAATGGTATAACAAATTCGAAAAAATTCCATTTTTCGTTTAGAATCAAAAAATCGAAAATAAAGGATTTAGGGAGGTTTGTATTTATAAATTACTATTTTTTTGAACTAGAAAATTTTGTAACTTTTTCTTATGATATGGAGAATAAGAAATCTTATTGACAACACTAACATAGTACTTTATGTTTTTTGTTGAAAAACTATCGATATATAGATTATATATCGAAGATTTTATCAACTTCTTTTTTTATTTTAGTTTCTTATTTAAAAGATAAAAGATGGGGATTTTTTTCCCCATCAACCTCATTTTTTTGACAAAAAAATGAAAAGTTTTCTCGACTTATAGAATTTGTAGATTTTATAAAAAAGGGCAAATCAAAAACGGTTAAACGGTAACTTACAGAAGCATTATTTCTCGAAATTGCTTTATTATATATTCGTCCGGTTTAAATCAATCAAAAAATCCTTTCGTTTTTTTAGACGCAAATTTTTTTTAATACGTTTCCATAGGGATCAAAACTTTTTTATATGAAATATTCAGTTCAATACTTAAGAAGAAAAATTCTACCGATTAATTGCTTTTTTTGGATAAAAAACTATCTATTTACAGAAAAGAAAGTCCCTCGATCTCGTGTTGAAATTGAGAGCTAAAATATTCGATTTTTTATGTATTGAAAGGGTCTATATATTTGTTATTTTTGAAATCCGCTAAAAAATTTAATTTATCTCATTACTAACTGAAAAGAAAATGAGAAAGAACTTTGTTGAGGTCTATCCTGGAATGCAAGGAAGAATTTTCTAGTTAGAGAGGTTTCAGTTCATGAAAACATAAACTACATGAGAGTCCATTGACAGATTAAAGCAGTCTTATGAAAAAAAATTCACGAAAAATAACAAAAAACCTTAAGTAAAATATCTTATATTTAGGGCATGTTCTCATTTACAGAATTGAGCTGAACTGAACTGAATATTTTATGGAAGAAGGAAATTAGAAACTAAATTTAGCTGAAGAGAACAAGCCCTTAGGAGGGGTTTTTTTTTTTTTAAAAAAAAAAAAATACTTAGGAGCGAGGGTTAGTATAATTAAGGAAGAGAGAAAGGTTAAGAATTAATTATGAAAAAGATATATTAATTACCCATAATGAAAAAAAAAACAGAGAAGGATATATATTTAGTAAGGGTTCATTAGTAAGGGTTTATTTGGTTCACTTTAATTTTTCTTATTTGATCTGGTCTGGTCTGCTCTGATCTGGTTTTGTCTGATCTGATCTTATCTGATATGATCTTATCTGAATGTCAGATTTGACCAAAGTTTGACCTTAAATATACAATAATCTATAGGGAAAAAATATATCAAGTGGGGTCTTTTTAGATTCGTAATAATGTGTATTTTATTTATATGTGATTTTTATAATTTTTTCATTACGAAAATAAAGATATTTAACGATAAAATACTGCATATAAAACGATGATCTGATCTGAACTTATTTTTTTCTGAAATAAGTAAAAATAAGGTGAACTAAACATGACCTAAATTAGTTAATTATCCTTTTCTTATCCATGACTTAAGTATAACAATTTTACAGCTAAAAAATAACATTTTATTTTGTCCTTATTATCATATCCTTAATTGCATATCTTATCCTTCCTTTTTTATCCTTCTTTTCTGTATCCCTCATATTAAATGTTCTGTAAACTTCCCCAACATGATTACTTTATATATAGACCTAGTATTTTTTTTATGTTACTATTGATTTCTTTGCATCTAAAATCGTACGTATTTGTTTTAGCAAAAAAGAAAAGAAAAAACACTTGAATAAAATGGTCAGTTCAAAAGCTCAAATATATTTCTTAATTGCAACATTTTTTGTTGCATCAACTTGCAATAGAAATCCAATATTTGAAGGCCCCCCTTCAACAGTAACAATCTTTAATTATATAGGCAATGGAATTGATCTAACTTTACATTGCAAATCTGGTGACAATGATCTTGGTAAGCAAGTAGTTCATTATAAAGGTGCATGGTATTTTTCATTTCATAGAAATATTTGGGGAACAACTTTGTACTATTGTAGTTTCAAATGGGAAAATGAAGGGGTTAAATGGTTTGATATATATGTTGATGAAAGAGATGCTAGGGTATGTGGGTTTGCTTGTTGGTGGTACATTTATAATAATGAACCTTGCCTACTTAGGGATAAATTTAAGGATTGCTTCTCTTGGAAAAGTGATAAAGCTCTTCTTTCTTTAAACCCCTCATCGATGTAGTTTTAACATGGCTATTGTTTTGGCCTAGGGGCTAAATATCATATTGGGATTTTGGGACCTACATTATTTTTTATGTAAGCATGGAGCGTTTCTTATTTTACTTTATTTGAATGAAAGAATAATATTTCTTATATACTTCGGTCGTTTCTTTTTAGTTGACATGTTTGTCAATGCACATATTATACCGTTAATATCTTAAATTACCATAAAGCAAGAATTATAGATATAAATGAGAATGAAAAATTGGAATCTTTGAATAAAATCCTAAGTCTCTAACTCTTTAAACATAACAAGTTATGCTTCAAAAAAAATAGATTTAATAAAATTCTCATGGGTCAGCGGATATCCACCACCCATCACACAAGTCGGCCCATTACTAAACTCGAAGACTTGTTAGTTTTCTTGGGTCGGGTATCCGGACCATTAATTCCAAAAAAAAAAAATTTACTCGACTAAATTAAGTCAGGTCAACGGGTTGGTTATATATATATATATATATATATATATATATATATATATATATATATATATATATATATATATATATATATATATATATATATATATATATATATATATATATATATATATACTTTAATTGCAACAGTTTAACTTGTATACTATTCACATATCTAACTTAGACTAGTTTTGGGAATTTATAGATTAGGAAAAATATAGCAATATGGGATTTTGTTATACTCATCCCGATTTATACTTTCATAATACTCCCTCCGTCCTCGAGTGATAGCCACTTATGCCATTTTTGGGCATCCAAAATGTTAGTCACATTTGCTTTTTTCAGTACCATTAATATTATTTTTTTACCAAAAATTCCCTAACATTTGCAAAAATATTTGTGCAAATTTAACTTTCCAATTAAATTTTACTTTCCCATGTATTTTAATAACTTTATCTCTCTACTTTTTTTTTTGCATACTGTAGACACCCAAACGTGTCTCCCCAAAACCAAACCCGGTGATGAGTACCTTTCACGTCGAATCATAATCGAATGAAGCGAAAGTGTGGAAAGTCTAGTGTTGCGGATAGTTTTAATTTCTTTTCTCTTCTCTCTGTTTTTGAAAACTTACTTTAAGAAAACAGTCAATCCAGTTTGGTTGGTCCATGATATGGGTCCAATAGTAGTGTAGTTGGATGGGGCTTGACAAGAGCTTTCCAGCGATATATTATAAGCCCAATTCCGATGAATATTGAGGAAGTTATGGCCAATTTACTAAACTGGGCCCGGTTTGAGCCTTATATGCGGCCCAATGATCTTGAGGAGGGCCTAATATGATTTATCATTCCTAATGCAATTAGGAATGGTTTTAGTCTTCTAGATTTTTCTAGAAGGTTCTTTTCATTCCTAATTCAATTAGCATTGATAAATTGACTTTTGTTGACTTTTCAGAATTTTAATTAAAATCAAATAGCATTTTCGAGGAAATTATATGATTTTATCCTCTAGTACGGCAAACTTATTTGATTTTTGAAAACGCGTTAAAAACAGGCTTGGCGCCTGACTCCAAGCATTGGCGCCTGGAACCAGGCCTAGCGCCTGGCGCTAGTGTTGGTGCCTAGCGCCAGTTAGCCAGGGTTTGCGCCAGCTCTGTTTTTTATGCGTCAGACTCTGTTTTGTTTTTTTTATCCTTTTTGGCTGATTTTCTCTATAAATAACGTATTAAAAAAACTCCGTTTTCATTCACCAATTCTCATCATTCACGAATTCTCATCAACAATCAGTTTTAATTAATATTCACCTACAATCAGTTTTCATTGAATTAATTCTCTCATTCTCTAATTCTCTTCTTTAATCATTCATCTCTCTCTTTCTTTTTCTAAACTTTGCTTTTACATACAAAATTCCGCATTCATTAGATATAGAAACACCTAGCCATATTCGAAGTTGTCTTCGCCCTAGACGTGAAAGGTTTAATTTCTGAGGGTTTGGTCCCAAATCTCTCTTTCAATTATTTAATTTAATTGTTTTAATTATTATTTTCCTTGAAGTTACTAACGTGTGTATTTTGTTATTAGAAAGAGGTACGAGGCATCAAAGTAAGTACTTTAATGGTTTTTATTGATGTTATGATGTAGACATCATGTTTAAATTTTTATATTATGATATTCCTAGTATCTAGGGTAATTTTAATATTAAATATGATTGTTACGAACTTACGATGCCTTTTATTTTCTTCCTAATATTTATGATTGTTAGTATCATGTTAGGGCTAAAGATTTGATTTTTATTGCTTAGTGACATGCTAGGGTTTGTTATTAATCTTGTTAGTATCATGCCTAGGATCTTGCTATTATTATGCTTTAAAACATGATTATGATTATAATTGTTATAATTTATGATGATTATGAATATATTATTATTATTATTATTATTATTATTATTATTATTATTATTATTATGATTATAATTATTATTCATGATTGATTATTATTATGTTGCTTGATGTTTATTTTTATTGCTTGATCACGCCTTTTATGCATGTTTAAAGGGAATTTGTACTTGTAATCACGCTTAATAAGATAATTAATAATCTTGTTTAGGGTAAATTTGATTATAATTTCAAGTGATCGCCAATAATAGATTTGTTTGTGCATTAATATTCAACCAACATAGATAAACATGTTTAGGGTTAATCCTTTTGATTGTATGTTAATTAAGAAGCGCACATGAATACGATCAGAATAAAGTAAAGGCCTATTATTAGGGCAGATTCAATCTCTTTTAGGTTGGATTTGTACCTTCATCTCCGAACCCTTATTTGGTTCTAGACCTTATGGAGTTGACGATCTCTTGGATCGTTAAGGGGTGTAACCTTCATCCTATGAATGGTT
Organism: Chenopodium quinoa; assembly: GCF_001683475.1. Taxonomy (NCBI): domain Eukaryota; kingdom Viridiplantae; phylum Streptophyta; class Magnoliopsida; order Caryophyllales; family Amaranthaceae; genus Chenopodium; species Chenopodium quinoa. The sequence continues at coordinate 9,413,727 of NW_018745024.1, read as the reverse complement.
TACAAGTTCCTAAAACTTGTTGGCGACTCTTTTGCTCTATCTTCTTCCCTTTTGGACACCACCGTAGTTTAGTGTATGATCACAATGGGGTTCAAGCTAGGGGTTTAACGCTTGAAATTATTCCCTACACATACCCAATGTAAATTTACTTTTTCAATGAACTTTCTTTAATTCTCCTTAATTCCCGTGATTTTTCTTCAAAAGTGACTATCAATCGAGGACGGAGGGAGTATCACATTTTTATAATTTTACACATTGGTAACTAAAAATATTAACGATTAAAATAACAAAGTGACAAGCGTGAAAAAGAAAATGTTGCAAGTATGATTAAAATTTAGAACGTATGATTAAAAAAAATTAGAACACATTTAAAATTTTGAACATATAAGTTAAAATCTAGAACAAATAATTTAAGATTTGAAACATGTGAAAAATAATTTAACAATATAACTTGTTTTGGTAAAAACAATGTGGAACAAAGAAGATCCTTGGTCTAATGGGTTGAAGACAAGGCTCGGTCCAAGAGTCTTTGGGTCGAGGATATCCTACATAGTAAAGCATAATAACTGATCTCAGGGGTTGTACAAGGAACGCCCCTTTCGATGCCTAACTCAATCTTTCTTAATATAAAGTGAATTAAATGCTATGCAAGAATGTAATTTTTTTTTAAGGTAAGAAGAAATAAACATTAGGAAGTCTACCTTACGAGAGGAATTCCTAATGTGATGCAAGAATGTAAATGCTTGAGATTAATATTGGATACCTGAAAATCATGTAATTTGAACTATTATACCAATGGGTAGTAAATAATATAATGCGTGCCCTTAGGACACATGTCCAATCCTAAGCACGTGGGCTCTTTTGGTGGATTTAGTATGACCTTTGGACTGATTTAGACCATGTACGTTAGAGCTGCTCAGCTCTGTTCGGCTCTACTGAAATTTGCTCAGCTCTGTTCTGCTAAAATCTACTATGCCGTGTGTGGAAGTCCTGCTCTGCTGTGCACTGCTTTGCTCTGTCCTACTCTGCCTACGGCTCAAAAGAACTGGATCTTACTTATATTGGACATGGACTTAAGCTTGTTGGACTTGTTGACCTAATTGAGAAATAATTCTTAAATGGATAGTCAGTATTTTGGCACATGAGTAGATGGTGATAAAGCTAGTTTGTTGTGAGAAATAAAATGTTGACACAACTATTTATAGTGTTACAAGTGTTCAATGAACCCAATACAATCTTTATGATTCACTAAAGATACAAATGAATTATATTGCTTTTTATTATAATTACAAAAGATAATATCAAACATACTTGCCTGATAATTATGTATAATATGATTATATACCAAAAAAATCAATATATCAAGAGATATAGTAGTAATATCTCTTAATATTATCTCTAATAGGTTGGTTCATGTTTCATAATCCTTAACACTTTTACAATATATGTTTGTTTATGAGAATTAAAGGAGAGGTATAGTGATTATGGGGAAGGGATATTAGAAATCCTACGTTTGTTTTTAGGGATAAAGATTAGCGTAGAGAGTTGAGAGGGATATGACAAGGATTTAGTAAGGTTAATTAGTAACTTTGTTACACCTTTTTCGTAATCTCTTATCCCTGACTCAACTATACCAAATATAGTATAATAATTTTACTATAAAAAAGTTACATTTTATTTTGTCCTTATCCTATCCAATAATAATTGCATATCTTGTTATACGTTTTTAAACTTTTTTTTTATCTATCTCATCTCATATCAAATGCTCCTAAGCTTTTCCAACATGAGTACTCAATATATAAACCTCACCTTGTTTTGATGTTCCTATTGAATTCTTGCATCTAAAATCATATTTATTTTAGTAAAAAAAACACAATGGTCAATTCAAAAGCTCAAATGTTGTTCTTAATTGCAACAATTTTTGTTGCATCAACTTGCAATGGAAAACCAATTTTTAAAGAGCCCACAACAACGGTATCCATCTTTAATTATATAGGCAATGGAATTGATCTAACTTTACATTGCAAATCCGGTGACGATGATCTTGGTGAGCAAGTGATTCATTATCAAGATTCATGGCATTTTTCATTTCATAGAAATATATGGGGAACAACTTTGTACTATTGTAGTTTTAGTTGGGAAAATGTGGGAATTAAGTGGTTTGATATATATGTTGATGAAAGAGATCTTAGGGTTTGTGGGTTTGTTTGTTGGTGGTACAGTTATAGTAATGAACCTTGCCTACTTAGGGATAAAAATCAGGAATGTTACCCTTGGAATAATGAAAAAGCTGTTCTTTCTTTAAGTCCCTCATCGATTTAGTTTTAATATTGCTATTGTTTTTGGCCTAGGGGTTAAATGTCATATTGGGGGCCTACATTATTTTTAACGTAAGCGTGGAGTATTTCTTATTACTTTGAATGAAATAATATTTCTTAATTGTCTTAATATTGCGATTATAGCTATATTAGGTCTTCCTTTATTAATTGGAATATGATACTTTCTGGGTTTATTATAATCATATGTTTCCATGGACGTAGTCTTTAAGGAGCATATCATAAATAGTGAACAAATATCTCGACATCTAATAATAATAATAATAATAATAATAATAATAATAGGTTACTCAAATTTTCTTTGGTGTTTAGAGAATCACAAGATCAATGGGTGATGAGAATCGATCACAGGTTCCTGGAATCGAGAGGGAAGATGTGACCACTTGAGTTATCCACCACTTTCTCTAAACACCTGTTTGTGACATAATTAATTCTTAGCTGTATAATTGTCTTTTCTTTTGTGTCAAATTGCCAATGTAACATAATGCAATTATTTAAAAGGAAATTAAAGATATCAAGAGATATGATATCTCTTGCATTGTTGGCATCATCATTGATAATATCATATCTTGTTATCTTTGCAAAGTATGGATATTACTCCCTCAATTTTTTTTTATTTGCATCACTTTTCTTATATGAATGTTTTGTTTTAAAATGCATCACTTCTATTTTTGGTAACTTTATATATATATATATTATCATTTCTCTCTCTTACTTTAAATCCCGCTCAAATTATTTTATCATTTTTCTCTCTTCTATGATCCTCATTTAAATAATAAAAATATTTATCCTACGTTTCTCACATACTATCTCTTTCATGGTCCTCATCTTACATCTACTATAATAATTTATTTACCCACTCACAATATAAAAAAATAGAGGAATGCCTTGTTCACACCACCTTAAAAAAAAATATTAAGTAAAAATAATTTCAGTTCTGTAAAAATAATTTCTGTTAAGTAAAATTATTTTTAGTTCATTAAAAATAATTTCAGTTCAATAAAAATAAGTTCAGTTCAATAAAATTCAGTTTTCTTAAAGAATAATTATAATTGAAAGTCAGTAAAAATAATTTCAGTTCAGCAAAATTAGTTTAAGCTCAGTAAAATTAATTTAAGTTCAATAAAAATAATTTAAATTAAGCAAATATAACTTTGTTTCAGTAAAAATAAATCCAGTTTAGCAAAATAAGGTGAAGTGAATGGAGCTGAAGTATGTTATTTCTTTGATAATATATCTTTACCCACTAATGTCCCCACTAATGCACGATCTGTGCACCAGGGTGTACCATGTGCATGGTGCACCCAGTTACATACAAAAAAGACGGAAAGAACATTTAGTTGTTTGAAAAAGAATATTAAGGTTTTTGAAAAATAACATGTTTATATTTGACAGAGAACATGCATTACAAAAGAACATGCATTAAAAAAAAAGGCCATGCATTACAAAAGAATAGGAAGACATTACAAAAAGAACATGATAAAAAACTTTATTAAAATTTCATGAAAAATTACAAAATTACACATTAACGGAAAAATCTTTACCAAAGATAATATTTCCTCAAAAATAGTTTTCTCTTCTACAAAAATTCAACTTTCCATGATAACTAGATGAATCCCGTGCGACACACGGTTTGTTTGAATTTTTTAAAATATATATTTTTTGTATTTATGTGCTAAAATTTATTGCATATTTAAATAAAATTTCTAATCTCAAAAGATAATATTTTGTATTTAATTAATTTAAACTTTTAAAATCTCATTCGTCAATTTTTCTTACGTGACATTTGAATTAATTAATTGTAAAATAAACTAATAGTCTCTTATTTAACTGGCTACAACTTAATTTATACTCCTACATGGCGCGCTAAGAAAATTAAAACCTACGTGACTCTCTAAAAATTCGGGGAAAACTCTCCTTTAAATAATTTAGTTTTCTCTCTTAAAATTATTTTCAATTAAAAATAATTCAAGATTTCATTTTCAAATTAAATTCAAAATTAATAATAACATATGTTAAAAGAACATAAGTTATAATGTAAAGAACATATCAAACATATATACATATATATATATCCATATAGATATGTTCTTTGTCAAACATTATATATATATATATATATATATATATATATATATATATATACACACACACACACACTTCATTTTTTGTAGGGATACAAAATACTTCATTTAAAAATAACTTTTACTCTATATGTGTTTAAAGTTTAAACAACTGCATTTGGAAAAATACTTATTCATCAATGTTAATATCATGATTACCAATTAACTGTTGGTTTAGTGGTTATTGGACTACACTTGGTAAGAAGGATCGTGTGATTGATCCTCAGAACAACAATTGTGAGTGGACTGGACCTTAACCACCCAAAATCGATTATCGAATTCGAACTATCCTAAGGGTGAGTCGGGTGGAACACTAAAAAAAACAAATGATAAAAAAAAACGGAGTATCGTGATAAGAGGCCGTTGGTTCGCACGAGGGAATCAGAATGGAATGAACAAATTAAAGGGAAAGATAAGGAATAGAATGAAAATCCCCCAATTTTGGGGTGGTGTTTGTTTTAAATAACAAAGGAATGGAATGAATGGAAGACCACCAGTCCAACCGCCACCGCATTGCTTCACTTCCCACCATTTCCAACCACCACCTAGCCACTCCACCACTCGCCTCATCTCCTCCACAACTCCCCTCCCTTCACTGCGCATCTCCCGCTCCTCGCCACCGCTAGGGTTATTGCCTGCCTTGACCTCCCCTCCCCCGAAAAAACCACCCCTAGCCCCGATCTCCCTCTCCCCCGAAACCGTCGCCTAGAGACTAAGGTTTCAAGGGTGGTGGGAGGGCTGGGCGGCGGTTTAACGGGGATAGGGAGGGGATTCTAGGGTTTTTCTGTGGTTGTGGGATGTTTTTGCGGGGGAGGGGAAGGCGGCGAGGATTGGGGGAGGGGCAGAGGTGGTCAGGGTAGGGGCGGCGGTGGTCAGATATGGAGGTGGGCTGGTTTTCCGGTGGTATTAGTACGTGTGAAGGTGGATAGGGAATAAGAATGGAAATACCTAGGGGGGTGGGGAATGAATTTAGAGGGATTTGGGGAATGAAGAGGGTAAAGAGTGGGAAAAATGGTATAACAAACAACAACAAAAAGAATGAAGACAGTTGATTCCCATTCTTTAATGATTAACCCCCACCAAGCGGCCCCTTAATATTTTTTTGTTTTCATATTATACCCGTTTTTACAGCCAAACCAAGTGCCCAAAAATAAGGAACACTAAAAAAAAAACCCCATAATTTTTTCATCACTCATAAACTTTTACAAAGGGGGAATTAAATATCCAAAAAACTTTTCGAACCCAACCACAAAATCAAACTTTCCCGCGAATTTCCATACGTGACCCCATCCTGCCACGTTGGCAATCCGTGTTACCCCCTTTCAACCAATCAAAACACACCAAACCGTTCTATATAAACCAAACTCATCTCTTATCTCTCTCAACAGTCCTCATTATTAACCCTGATTTCTCTCACTACAATACCACCACCGCAATTCTCTTCCACCGATCACTTTCTCTCTCCTAGGGTTCCGATCTCCGGTAGGTTTCCGGCAACAATATGAGCGGCAAAGAAGGCGGCGCATCCACCAAAGGCGGCCGAGGCAAGCCTAAGGCTTCTAAATCGGTTTCGAGGTCGTCGAAAGCTGGGCTTCAGTTTCCTGTTGGTAGGATCGCTAGGTTTTTGAAGGCTGGAAAGTATGCTGAGCGTGTCGGTGCTGGTGCTCCGGTTTATCTCTCCGCCGTTCTCGAGTATCTCGCTGCTGAGGTATTTCGTTTTCTCAATCCTCTATGTTTTTTTGGTTAACTGCTCAGATCGTGTTTTTTGAAAGTTTTTGAAAATGATTTGATGTTTTGAGTTTGCTGAAGTTTGTTGGATTGATGTTGATTAAGTTTTCTCGTTTTCTTTGGTTATTTTTTTTGGATTTGAGGAGTTTTGAACCTATAATTTCTCATGCTTTTGGTGCTGATCGATGTTCTGAATTTTCCGAATGATTTAATTTAATTCACAATTTTCCAGTTGATTTTGATTCATTTCAATCGATTTTGCTTCAAAACCTGCAAAATCGATGATTTCTTAATAGGTCAATTAAGCTTGATTAATCTGCAATTAATCATTCAATCAATTTAACTCTGCTGATTTTTCACTTCAATTGAATCAATTTTTACAAAAATTAGCGATTCTAGGGTTTGTTCTAACAAATTTCTGGTAAATTTGAAATTGATGCAGGTATTGGAGTTGGCCGGAAACGCCGCAAGAGACAACAAGAAATCTCGAATAGTACCGCGTCACATTCAACTAGCAGTTCGAAACGATGAAGAGTTGAGCAAGCTATTAGGGCAAGTAACAATCGCAAACGGCGGCGTTTTGCCAAACATTCATCAGACTCTTTTGCCTAAGAAGATTGGCGGTGGTAAAGGAGATAATACTCAATCTCAAGAGTTCTAGAATATTCTCGGATGTACTTAAAAACAAGGAAATTAAAGCTTAGTATAATTTCTTTTCTTTTTCTTTTTGGGGGATTTTACTGGGGGTTTTGGTTTTGGTTTTCTTCCCCTTTTTGTTTTTAGATATAGCAATCAATGGGGGTTATAATGTTTATGTAATGCAGTATTAGTTAGTTTATGGGATTTTAATTATCGGATTTGCTATTTTCTAATGGAGAATTGTGAATTTTCTGAATTTCGTCATTTGTAGTCGACTTTCTAAGTATTTTCTGCATTTATTCATCATTTTACTTCATAGAGTTTTCGTTCTTTTTGCCTGCATTTGAAAATCAAAACTAGTTGCTTTTGTTGAGTTTAGGCTGTCATCTTTAACCATTTGAACACTAGTGTTTTAGGGGGGTGGCTGGAAAGTTGGATACTCTGCATTAGTATTTGATGTCGTATTAATTAAATTGATGATAATTATTTTTTAAACTGATTTAAACATTGTTTTTGAAGAGCAATTTGTTAATTGGATCAATCAAACAAACGTTGATTTGAGTATGTTGTAAGTGCGTTGTAGAAGATATACTTGTATGTAGTAGTATGATATAGTGACAAGAAAATGCTATGTGGAATTTGTCTACTTGGTATAATTTACTCAATAATTACAGCATAATAACAATTGAATGATGAGTTCTTAACTACATTATCAACTAGAGGATAACTACATTATCAACTAGAGGATCTAAATATGCCATTGGGTTAGACCATTGTTAGGCATAGTAGGTTCACTAGGTTGTATGTGTTGGATCATGAGTTGCCTTTATTTGGGATAATCACGACCAAGTTTGGCATTCTAAGATAAAACATGTTAAAATTTTGCTTAGTCATGCAAGCACGTCATAGTCATGGCAAATGGACTTAGATAACCTTTTGAAATTTTTGACATATTATGGCATGTAGCTTGTGGGTTAGGCCTAGCTAATCCTAAAGCATATGGCCTTGGTATGAGGCCAGGGGTTATTCGAATCAATTTTAATGAATTTTTAGCTTTTTAAAGCCATTCTGAAAAAATTATGCTCCAGCACTCTGTATATTGGAGTACAATCCTAAGGCAGTTAAAAATTACACCGATTAAATATTGATTTTATTTTGTATTTTGAAATTAATACGGAGTACCATATCAGTTTATACATTCATTATTTATTTTATAACCTTGTTGAATATCTTTATTTTTGGAACACCTTTTACTAATTGTGCAATCAAACTAAATTGTTTACTTTTAAATGCAACACTTTTTATTACATGTTTGTCAATGCATTATTTCAATCTTTACTACAAGTATAATTTAATATTACTCCGTAATATGTAGTAAAAATTACTTTGTATATGAATTATATATTAATAAAATACAAACTGACAGGAATCTAATAAGATTTTAGTTTTTCTTGACTATAAATTATCAAATCTAGTAAAATAGAGTACAATATATAAATAGTGTAAAAGTCAAAATATTGATTGTCAAAGAAATACATAGAAGAAATATATACAAAGTAAATAAAAACAAATACTTGTATGTGTTAACAGAGTATCTTATTATTAAATTGGTATGTCCATAAAATTTTTTCAAATTATTTTTATTTTCATTGGTAAAATTGAAAATTGAATTTGAATACTAGTAGAATTGTACTTTTACCCAAACTTAGTTCAAATCGCATATTACTGATATACATAGTCAAATTGACAAATTGTCATACTATTCATAGAATTATTAGATTAGACTGTTCACTAATTTTTCCGATTTATGAACTTGACTCACAGACAGAGATCTGCCAGAAATCTCCAGTAAACTTTAACATCAGTAACTTACAACAATACAAAAGTCCTTGAACTACAAGTCTTCCCTTATTCGAGTCTTCAATCTTGAATAACCAAATTTTCTCTCTCCTCCCCATCAATGGCGGTTCAGTGGGCTCTAGTCTGCCATGGCATAATCACAACCTTAGTAATAGTCTCCTTTTTATGTGGGCAATGGCCAATTTTTCAGGGTACTTTCATCGAACGCATTCACAATTTCATCACTTTTGGCGCCTACGATTACTTCCTGTAAATCTTCTCTTCTATATCTTATTAATTTCAATTTTATTTCATGAGTTTTGAAAATTAACCCTTCTAATTAATTTGTTTGGATTTTTTAGGAGATTTGTGGGATGGGTTTGTGGAGATCGAGGTATGAATGCAGTTCTATCAGTCGAGTACTACTGTTGCTATCGTTCTAACCCTACTTTGCAGGTAATTTTGTTATTTTTGATTTTTAGAGAGATTTTAATCTATGTTTTGTATAACTTAATGTTATTGTGGATTTGTTTTTCTTGAATTTTGATTGGTATATTGATGTTTTGGGGTTTGTAAGAGCTGAAAATGGGGATTAATTAAGGGCAATTTTTGGGGTGAATCATGCTCACTTCTTTGAGTTGAGTTGGGTCAATTGTTCATTGTTCTAATGTTCTGTATCAGTAGGATTGGTAGTTTAATTTTGTTCTTTGAAAGTGTTTTGATCGTTGCCTTTCATTGATTATCTTTGGGGTATAAATATACAATTACAAGATATAGTCAAGCTTGCTGATTAGCTATAAACTAGGCTACAAATTAGGCTACAAACTAGGCTATAAAATATACATTAATCAAATCAGTTATATACAAAGTCAACCTAGAATATATCTAACACTCCCCCGCAGTCGTAGCGGGAGACTCACAGACGCTAAGACTGACACGGAAGTCATCAAAAAGAACCCAGGGAAGTCCCTTTGTAAAAATATCTGCAATCTGATATCGAGAGGGAACATGTAAAACTCGTACCTCGCCTTTAACGACTTTCTCCCGAACAAAATGAATGTCCATCTCAATGTGTTTCGTGCGTTGAAGCTGCACTGGATTTCCAGATAGGTAGATGGCACTCACATTGTCACAATACACAATAGTTGCTGTATGAATAGGAAAATAAAGCTCTAGCAACAAATTTCTGATCCAGCAAGAATCAGATACCACATTAGCAACCCCGCGATACTCCGGCTCTGCACTAGACTTAGACAATGTAGGTTGCCGTTTAGAGGACCAAGAAATCAAATTATCCCCTAAATAAACACAATAACCAGAAGTAGAGCGCGTGGTGTCGGGGCATCCCCCCAATCCGCATCAGTATAAGCAACAAGTTTATTAATAGAGGACTTGTATAGATGCAAACCAAAAGACAAAGTACCCTGTAAGTAGCGTATAATACGCTTCTAAGGCTCCCATGTGCGCATTGCGCGGATCATGCATATGAAGGCAGACTCCTGCAAGACTCTGAACTGCATAAGATATCAGGTCTAGTAAAAGTCAGATACTATAGAGCACCTGCAAGACTCCTGTACTTAGTAGGATCCTCATATGGAGCATCATGAGAAGCACTAAGCTTGAGTTTGGTGTCAACTGGTGTCGGACAAGGGCTACAGTTTGACATGCCTGCTTTTTCAATAATAGAAGAAGCATACTGTTTATGAGACAAGAACATACCATTAGCATCACGAGTTACAGCAATGCCCAAAAAGAAACTCAAAGGACCTAAATCCTTCATTGCAAATTCGGAGCCCAAAAGATCCATAATATGTGTCTGTAGACGATCAGAGGATGCTGTAAGAATGATATCATCAACATATAACAGAATATAAGCAGTATCAGTGCCCTGTCTCAAGATAAACAGAGAAGTATCAGATTTACTGTTAGTAAATCCAATAGAGGTGACAAAATCTGCAAACCGCTAGACCATAGAGAGATCCCCGTAATAAGCAAACATGATCTTGTCACGAAAACCCATGGGTTGATACATATAAACTGTTTCATTGAGCTTACCATGAAGAAAAGCATTCTTGACATCCAAGTGATGGATCGGCCAAGAGTGAGAAATAGCAATGCTTAGAACAGTACGAATAGTATCCGGTTTGACAACCGGACTGAAAGTCTCATCACAATCAATACCCTGCTGCTGAGTCTTGCCATCAGCCACAAGACGATCCTTATATCGCTCAAAAGAACCATCAGAATTTCGTTTATGACAAAATATCCACATAGAACGAATAACATTCACATTAGAGGGCCGAGGAACCAAATCCCATGTATGATTATCAATAAGAGCATTATATTCTTCCAACATTGCTTTTTCCAATTAGGGTCACGGATAGCACTAACCGGGTCCTTTGGTATAGGAGATATAGTGGTAGTGGTCATCGTGTTTAGGTTGGAAAAATATTTCGGGTTAGGTTTTACAATGCCATTTTTTGCTCGGGTAGTCATAGGATGGGTTTGGGTTGGTGGATGGCCGGAAATGTGAGTGGTGGGGGCGGGGCTGATGTGGACAGTGGGGTCGGTTGAGTTACTGTCAGTCAGGGGTATGAGAAATCCTCACTTCGTGAGGAAGTGAGGATTGGGCTGTCGAAAAAGAAAGGCTGAAGGGTTGGAGTGTGTTGGGTGGATTGCTGGGAGCCCACAGATGGAGATGCGACATGCGACAGTGGGCTGTGGGTTGGAGCGGGAGGAAGTCCCAGTAGAGGGAGGCCCAGGTGAAGGAGCATGATGCTGCTCTTGAGGAGGAGTAGACTGGGCCGTGAAAGGAGAAGTGACGGGTTGAGTGGTGCGTAAATGGGCTAGGTGATTTAATGGATTGTAATCCAAAAAATCATAATCATCAATTTTCGGTTTGTGATATTTTGAGAACGAAAATTCGTTTTCAATAAATTTCACATGCCTACTAATGATGATTTTGCCATTTGATAAATCATAGCACTTCGAACCACGATGATTTGGCGCGGGGCCAAGATAGACACAAGGGGTGGACCGTTCTTGCAATTTGTTTATAGTAGGGGAAGGGAAGAGAGGAAAACATAGGCAACCAAAGACTCGTAAAGCCGAATAACTAGGATCACGTTGGTATAAAACTTGAGTAGGAGATTTATAACCTAAGACTTTGGTTGGTAATATGTTTAGGAGATAGGTAGCCATGGCTAGAGCATGATGCCAAAAAGAATGAGGCAAAGAAGCATGAGCAAGAAGGGTCCGAATAATATTATTTATTGATTTTATGTGGCGTTCGGCTTTTCCATTTTGTTGAGAGGTGTGAGGACAAGAAAGACGATAGAGCATGCCATGATTTTCATTTTTTTTTAAGAGTACCATTAACATACTCGGTGCCATTATCACATTGGAAAGTCTTAATGTTACGTTCAAATTGAGTTTGGACTATCTTATGAAAAGATTGAAAAAGATGTTTAACTTGAGATTTCTTTGCAATAGGATAAGTCCATAAAAATTTGCTGTAGTCATCAAGAAACAATAGATAATAACAATGACTAGAAGAACTGAAAATGGGGGAAGTCCATAGATCACTATGAATTATATCAAATGGAAAAACGGTGTGCGACATAGAATCATAAAAAGGAAGTTTAACGTGTTTCCCTAAAGGACACGAAGAACAAAAAGAAGTACAAGCCTTATTACATTCAATAAATTTTTGATTACTTAAAGATCTAAGAACAACATCGCCGGGGTGTCCTAACCGATTATGCCAAAGATGATCGGAAAAAATTGCAGAAAAATTTGAATGTGAAACTGATGAGTTGGCTTGACTGGGTGGAAAGATGGGATAAAGGTCACCGGTACTGTCACATCTCATTAGGTGGGCTCCCATCTGTAAATCAGTCACAGAAAAGCCATAAGGGTCAAAGGAAATAGAAACCATATTGTCTGTTGTGAATTTACGGACGGATATCAAGCTCTTTATTATTTTAGGAGGATGTAAAACATGGTTTAAGGTAAATGGAGGGTACGGGGAGGGCAAAGTAGCACTACCATGACCAATAATTGGAACTAAATCACCACTACCAACAACAATGTTATGATTTTTAATGCTCGAATTGACATAGGTAGAGAGAATATCTTGATCGGCCGTCATATGAGATGTGGCGCCAGTGTCCATATAATAATTTGGATCCGGACGGTTGAGATCGGTAAGCATTTGCAAAGCAGCTTCAATGTGAGTAGGAGTGGGATTTGGACCATTTTCATGAGCACTGTACGCTTGAGGTGGTGGGCCAAGAATCCCAGGCCCAGTCGGCCTTGAACCAGTATAGGAGACAACAGTCCGTGGGGCCCAATTCTGTGTTGGGAACGGACAAGGTGGAGTGGGCCACTGGCCCATCCATGGAGGCCACATATACGGTCCTTGCTGAAACCAGGGCTGCCCATTATTTGGGCCTGATTGCTGGGCTGGGCCTGAAGGGCGCCCTTTGTTAGAGGGCTTAGAAGAATATTTTTTTTTGGTTTTTGTTTTTGGTGGTCGACCGAGTTGAGTTCCCAGATGACTCGGCCTGCTGCTGACTTCCGGTGGAGATGAGAGCTGTCGGCCGGCGACTGGACCCACCCCCCTTGGCGAGACGGTTCTTGATGGTGCGCTCGGCTAACTTAAGGCGAGAACGGTAACTTTCGAAAGAGCGAAGAGGTTCTTGATTTTGGATAAAATCCACCGCTCCGGCATAAGCTTCTGGAAGACCGGCTGTCAGTTTGAGGATGAGACGGGTATCGGAAATCGGAGCATCAACATCTGCAAGACGATCGGCAAGGGATTTGATGTGATTACAATAGCCGTCAATGTCAGAGAAGTTCTCGAAATCAAGGTCAGCAAGTTCTTGTTCGAGATGAGAAGCCCGTGACGCTTTGTTGTCTTGGAACATGGACTTGAGGCGTGTCCAAGCACCATGGACAGTGTCATCTTTGAGTAAGATGGCAGTGAGAAGAGATGGAGAAATAGAACCAGAAATCCAGTTAAGGACCGCGGCATCTAATCGTTTCCAATAAGCAGGGTCTGCCTTCTTGGAAGTTTCATATGCAGCGAGTTCGGTTGGTTCCGTAGGAGGAATGATATGTGAGGTGAGATCATGAACTCGACACAGCACTTTAAAAAGTGCAGCCCAAGAGTGGTATAATCTATGATTGGATTCCAAGGTAATTGGTATAAGAGACTTTACGTTTGTGAGCGTAAAGGCGGGATGAAATTTTGGAGTTTCAGCCATGGATAGGTTGCAGCGGAAGGAAGAATAATTTGAGGAAGAAGAAGGAGATTATGGGCCGTGTGAGAGGGATAGAGGATGCGAGGATCGGAACCCTTAAACTGATACCATGAAAGTGTTTTGATCGTTGCCTTTCATTGATTATCTTTGGGGTATAAATATACAATTACAAGATATAATCAAGCTTGCTGATTAGCTATAAACTAGGCTATAAAATATACTTTAACCAAATCAGTTATATACAAAGTCAACCTAGAATATATTGCCATATATTCTGACATTCCTTTTATTGAATGTCTTGGCTATAAATCTTGTTTGATCAATATGATCAATTTCAAAGTGAAGAGAACTGAGAATTCTTATCGTAGGAGAATCGAATGCGGGTTGCCAATTTGCCTGTTCTTTTGTATAGTTCCTTTTGTTGTTGGTTAATGAAATTGAAGGGATGAAGTTACTTTAGTATTCGTCAAAGCTTTTACCTCCCCAGGAAAAAAGATGCTCGGTGATTGGGGTTTGGAAACTAGGAAGTATTCTGTGTATGATGCTGTTTGATAATTTTAGATGTGCACCAACTTTGTTAACTTCAGGGATTTCATGCTAAAGTGTACGCAGAAAGTTGGAGTTATAGTTTTATTTGAGCAATATTTCACTTTTGAATTTGTGAAGAATGAGTTAGTAGATTTAAGGGTGGATGTTTTTACTCTGAAGCTGTCCTTTAAGCTCATTATTGAGATGATTGAAGTTAGTTATTGAGGGAGTATGATTCATAACGGAACTCAAATCATAAGTATATGTTGATGTATACAATGTCTAATTAATGATCGATGTTGGAACTTCAATGTTACGAGGTAGAAGAACTTGAATGCTTTATAATTGAGTTTGAAGTTGAAAAGCTTAAAGTGCTTGGTCCTTATTCTTGAGGGTTCTTTAGCTAAAAGAGCAGTTTCTAACATCATCAACTCATCATGGGTACACCGGAATTGGGTTTCTATTTTCCTGTCATGATCTTTAAGTCATATTAATTTAAGGCCTTCATATATATGGGATGAACCTGACGCTTATTTAGAAGAGGATTTACAATAATGAGATAACCTACCACTTACTTCTTAGAATGCGGTTAGAATTAAGTTTCGACGGAGGGGGAGAATGTTATGGATTGCCAGTAAGTAGTTTGAACTTTGAAGATTAAGGTCTTTGGCTTGACTTTAACCAATTTAAATTTCCATTTTTTTTGTTCACTTTTTCTTGCATCAACCCTTTTTCTCTCGCTCTTTACTCTGCCATCTATTTACTTTCATTTTTACTCTCTTCTTCCACTACCTATATACAATTTTTATTCAATTAGTAGTTTAGTACTCTTAACATCCATGCCAAAGCCAACTAATATTATCTTTGTGGGATGGAGCGAGTAAGTTCTCTTGACCTCATGATCGAACTTGGATAGAAGTATCCTACATGCCTTGGCCTAATCTTTATTAAAAAGTTGTTCTAACTATTCTTTCCATCTAATCTTAAGACTCTTAATTCTCTTATCCTGAACAACTGCTATGAAATATCTTTAAAACATTTCATCACAGAAAGATCTGTAGTCTTCGTTATCTTGTTTATATCCTTTTTTTCTTCCTTTGAAAGTAATTTATAAAATACAAAGTAAAATTAATATACGTTTTTGCTTTGAATATCAAAAACGCTTCCTTTCCCTTTAATTTTGCATCTTTATAATCATACTTCCCATCTTTAAGTACCATTCTTGTATTTCCTCAAACCCTTCCTTTACCCTGTCATTTGACCATGAAGTTGAGGCCATGTAATTGTGTGTCGGTACAGTTCCCCTGGATTCTGTAGAAGCTTCTTTGTATCCTTAAATATAGTTGTACTTTTGTCCACTTGGAACATGGACCTTCTGACCTTAACCTTTTGTACTACGTATATGTTATTGATTAATTATCCTTTTTGGTTGTTTGTTTGGTTTGAGTTCTTATTCTTCTTAGACTGACTTTAATGTCTATAGCTATTGTCTCAGTGTGTATATCTTTTTTATTTTTTTTTATTTTTTATTTTTATTGGTAAGAAAGGTAAGGATTATATTGCATTCCATCAAATTTTGTACAGCAAAGAAATCAATTTGGATGAACCTTTGGGAAAAACCAAATTTTCTAAAAATATAAAATACTGCCTTGGCTAAACAAAGCCTGAAATAAACTGTTACAGCCCAATTATAGAAGGGGACTATCAAACCACACCATAGCTAGAACTCTGCGCTTTACATCATTTTTTGTATAGAATTCTGGAATTCGATATCTCTATATCTGGTAGATCATAGCCAGAGCATTGGTAATAATGGTGTTTCTGTTGTATTTAGAATCCCCCTGTCTTCTTTTTTACCCTCACTGCACTATTCAGACTGTTGTGCTTAGAACCATTCCCAAGCCATTGAGATAGCTAGTCACAACATTTCCTGCTATTTATGCAGTTAAAAAATAGATGATCGTGTGTTTCAATCTCCACACCCTAGAGTAACCAAGCACTAACAGATGCAAACCCATATCCTTGTATCCTATCTTCATTCTTCAATACATGTTTGGTAGCCATTCATGTCATAAAACTATGCTTAGGGATAGCTATCCTCTCCAGACATAGATTCCCAGACGTACATTTGGCTAGCAAGCCTCAAATCTTCATTACGTATGATCTTACAGTTGGTCAACTGCATCTTTCAAGGATATGAGCATCTGAAAGCACAATATGATAAATTGTATAAAAGAATTAAGAGCTCAAATGGTAAAGTCGAGGACTTTTAAAGTAAACAAAGGAAATTCTGGAAGTAATTTGGAAATTCTGATCTTTTATAAGGTGTGGCTACTGCTAATTGTTGGATCTTGACCATCATATTGTCATGGTCTCTCAGACTTATATGTTAAGATGTCATCAATTGATCACATAGATTGATAGATGATTCTTTTGGCTTTAGTTTACCTGCCTAAATTGTGACATAGGATAGACTAATTCTGTAATGCTGCTGTTGCCTTCCCCTAATGAGCACTGCAGCTATCTTACCTATCTCAACTTTGAGTTAAACTTTTCATCTTCGGTAGTTCATAACCCTTAGTATCTGTTTAATACCTCTGCTGATACATTCCAATCTTTCCTGAGACTTTGATTGGCATGTAAGATACTGTTACTTCGCTTACATGATAATTGCTATTGCTTATTATGGTTTCAAAAACCATACTGTTATATATCATGCATAGAATTGACTACCGCTTTGAGATGACTTAAACAAGAAGCTATTTAGGTTAAGAAGAATTCATAATGTATTTCCTTGTGAATTTTGAAACTTGTTGAGTTTGGTTGATGAATATGATGATTACAGAGTGCACAAGTGTTCTGTGATCTTCTTACTTTTATACTCTCCTACACTATGTAAAATGCGTTAAAAATACTCGAAATCTTTAATCATGAAAATTCTTTCCTTTTTTTCAAGTACATATATGCATATATGTTTATAGTTTCACAGTGATTTGTTTGAGCTCTATCTCATAAAGTAAATAACGAGGATGACATAATTGTGTTTTCAGCCAAGAACATGCTCCTTTTTTTTAAGTAGAAGCAATTCTTTTTTATTTTTTTTATATATTTTTTTTAAATTGGGCTATATCAGGGCCTATGGCGAGATTCATATTATTAGATTTTTCCTTAAGACTTAACTGATCAATAGTTAAATACATTTGTGACTTAGCTAGGGTTATTGAAAACCTATTTACGGGAATTCATTCAAAAGGTAGTGTGAGGTATGTTTTGATGTGGATAGAGTATGTATGACTGGAGTAACTTACCAAGGGCCTAAAGTATTCTTTGAATATACTTGATTGTGAGGATGATGGTATGGTGTTAACTCTCTTAGAAATAAGGCTGGGAAGCAATGTTGTAAGTGTAAGACTTGGGAAAAATATTAAGTATATAGGCTATCGTTGTATTTTCAGTTTAATGGCGCTGAATGCTGATAGCTAACATGTGTGGAGCAATTTATCAAGAGGGATGAAGTCTTGTTGAGATATTAATGAGATCTATCTTCTCATATTTTATACTGTCTCTGTGTTGGTGCATTCGCTGTGTTTAACATGTATTGTTTGTATAACTTGGAGACAGAGTCTATCCCTAATAATTGATTTTGTGCCAATTTTTTTTACAGTGATTTATTTGTTTTTTTGCAGATTTTTTACCTTGCAATACTTTCAACAACATACTACTTTATTGTGACATCTTCGTTTGTTTACATCCCTAATTATTATTTGGGTGAAATTCATAGGTAATATACCACCTGAAAATAATATACATAAAGGATGATACTTATCTATGATACTTTTTTAACATAATTTCTTTTGATTTGTCATCTATATTATATGTTTTTGCAGGTATATAAGCATATTGGCTGTCAGTGTAGGTGTTGTATTATTCTTGTTAACCAGCTTTTCAGATCCTGGAACTGTGACTGAGAAGAATGTATCCCAGTATATCTCTGCGTATCCCTATGATGATGTCATATATTCAGAAAAAGAATGTTCAACTTGCAAAATTTGGAAGTGAGTTACACCACTTTATCTTCTAGATGTTTTATCGTGGAGCTTGTGCTCATTGTATATTGACAAGATCTCTGGTTGGTTTAGACCTGCAAGATCCAAGCACTGCAGTGTGTGCGATCGCTGTGTGGCACGCTTTGATCATCACTGTGGATGGATGGTTTGTAAATCTTATACACTTTTCTTTTTTAAAAGTTCGTAGTGTTCAATTCTATTGACCAGAGTTGTTTTTCTGACCTGCAGAATAACTGTATTGGAGAAAGAAACACTAGGTACTTCATGGCTTTTCTTTGTTGGTGAGTATTTGTATGGGCAGTATGTGGTTTCTGTACTGTGGAATTTATGATCTAACTTATGCTGATATTACGCGGAGTAGTGGGTATATCTGTATATATTTCCTTAACCATAATCAACAAAGCTGGCGAAGCAGAGTATGTGAACAATTTATAAGTCAAAGTGCTGCAAGTAAAAAGAAACAAAAGAAGTATATAATTTGATAATCTATTAATTTTGAACTTTGACACATGCCCATATAACAACAATACTCTGTGCTTGGATTTGGCTGTAGAATCTGGCCCTCTGTCTTCCATCATATTGGGGCTTTGGGGTCTATTTGGAGCTATGTAAATGATGTGATTATATGATAGTATTTAATTTACAATGCTTGGTCGAAATAGAAGTTGGAAGAGGAATTACTATATGTAGTATGGCGGTATTACTCTTCTATTGCTTTAAAAATACAATTTCACTTTTGAACCTTGGGAAGGTGAAGCAAAAATGTCGTGCAAGCTCCAGTTTAACATGTGTTGTGCTCTTGCAGGCATTTCTTTCTTTGCCTATATGGAGCCATTGCTATAATTTTTATTCTGGCTAGTCGGTTGAAGGAAATGAGGATAATTCATATTCTGACAGGTTGATATTGTTGATACCTTGCAATTGCACGCTAACCTGTCCATTTAGCATATTGTTTGAAATACCTTTTTTCCCTTGTGATCTGCAGTCTACTATGGTGTTGAAAATTCAATCCGAGGGTTAGCTCCTCATCTTGCACAGGTAAATTGGTTAAATTAGGTTAAGAAGCATGACATACTTTGATGATTTACCAATATAAAAGTAGTTTAGTGTAGGCCTTTTGTTTCTAAAGACCATAGATACCTGTGAAAAATGAGTGTCGAACCTCCAGATTTACGCAGTTAAACATTTGTTACTGGGTAAAGTCTTACTTGTTTCACCTTGGAATAGTTAAACTCTAATCAATTTTGTCACGCAATGAAATAAGGATGAATACATAGATTAGAGAATGAAGAATAAAAAGTTAGAATACAAGATGATGTCAATGGGTAAAAGGAACTACCCTGTTCTGCTGGTTATGGATGTATTGAGATGTTTTGTTTTTTTATTTTTTTGGTTGGAAGAATGAATCTTGATGACTTTCCGGCTTCCTGGGTCATTCAGGAGAGGATTGGATGGTTTATTAAGAATTGAACATACAAACAATATAGAAGCTAAATGTCTAATTGTACTATCAGGATTCCATTGATTTAGTACCTGAGGAAGCCTAATATTGAATTTCTGAAACCTTTGGGGCTCAAAAGGTCTCATATACTGTGACCATTGAGCTTTAAAAACTGAATCAGATCTCCACCATGTTTTCTTTTTAAGGAGTACAATTTGGCATTTACACTTTTAACCTAACTGTTTCGATCTATTTTGATGTCCGTGTTCACTTCCATGCTTACATGTAGTGACGTAGTGTGTGTTGAACTTCCTGTCTATGCACTCAGATAGTCAGATTTTTTTTTTTTTTTTTGAAAGAAGATAGTCAGATTACTGATTCTTTCTATTCTTCTCTGTCCTTAAACAGTGGTTGTTGAGCTCCTATAACACTCAAATACTTCTGATGGTGTTTCTTGCCATTGTCTCTTTGCTAATGGCTGCTTTCTTCGGCTACCATGCAAAACTGTGTTTTACAAATACCACTACAAATGAGGTATGTCCGCTGTCCATTGATTAATACTATGTAATGAATACTTGAAAATTAAGGTTTGGGACCGTATGATGCTTCTTTCAGGGTTCAAGATTTTTAGTTTAGTTTCTGAATTGGTAATTCAAGTTGTATGCCTTAAATAATAGATTTTTTTAGGGGGATGGGCGGTATGAAATTATTTTCACTGGTTCTTATGGTTGATCAAAGTCCTTGGGCATAAAAAAAATGTCAGATGAATAGTGCTGTAGTAGTAGTAGTAGCTAAAGGAACGAGCTACATACTAGCATCATGCACTCATGTAAGGCTTAGGGTACTGAGTTTTAATTTTTCTCATGGAATGCTATGCAAGTTCTCCATAACTTAGACTTCTCTGTCCTGCTTATATGCCTATAAGTAATTATTTGCCGTAGTTCCTAAAACTCTAGGTGCGCTTGATAAAGGAAAATAAATGGCTTATAAAGGGTAGTGGCTGCTGGAGAAACACAACCAGAAGTCCTCTTCTCTAAACTCATCCCCAAACTAAAAAAAAAAAAAAAAAAATCAACTAAAAAGGGAATAAAAGAGAAGATCCAGAAGCTCTTATATAATTCTTTTGGTTCTGTTTTGTGCAACCAGACATACAAGTGGCAGGATCATATAAGCCTGCAGAGGAAGATAAATGAAGCAAAAGTCGGTGCCGCGGCCCTGAAGGCAAGTATTAGTGGGCTTAACTCTGAAAGCAAGCCTCCTGAGAGCAAATGGAAATCCTATTTCAGAAGGTCGCCTTTGAGAGATGCAGAGGCAGTGGTAACGAAAAATATTTATGACAAAGGAGTTGTTCATAATCTTTGTGAGATTGTCTTCCCCTATTCTACAAGATCCTCATTCGTGCAAGCTAAAGAAAAGTCTGGTTAGAGGAAGATATTTACATTGTTGTATAATTTATAGCAGTTTTGGAATTTGATATGCGCTTCAGGGCTTCAACGTGGGATGTAGTTTAAAGGACGGGAAAGGGTTGGGAGCTTAGCGATGCTCATTTGAGTCATGTCCTTGTGCGTATACATTTATCGTTATAGGAGTTAGTTTGTTTGGACATGTGGTGATACTTTTGGACCACAATGTATTAGCTAGTCTGTTATAGGACCTATACGTTTATTCTTTGCCGATAAGGCGTGTAAATTTATGTTGAAGAAGAGCAAAAATAGGGAATGTTGGATTAGTGTTTATCTTTGCTTACTATGACCTATGTAACGTTTAGATATTACAGAGTAGAATTTACACACTTACGAAAGTTTAGTACTCTTAAATTCTTTTGCTGATGAAGTGATGATATACATGTACTATCTTTGTTTTCTTTTACTAGTATATTCTTTTGCTGATTTATATTTGTACTCTCTCCATTTTCTTCTAAATTCTTTTGCAGATATACATGTACTAAACTTCGAATCCACCTCTTAGACTCCAAAAATTTTATTAACTTATTTATTTAATTTAATTAATATTTTTAATATTTGAAAAATTACACTTAAAACGGCTTCAAATGTGATTAGCCAAACCAAGCCACAAATTACTTAGATTCACCCACATTTTAGAGTTAATCAACTTATTTATCCTTTAAGGCTTTGGCTCTCTTACTCCCTTCCAACTTTCCAAGTTCTAATACCAAAAACCCGTCAAAAAAAAAAAACAAAAAAAAAAGGTTTCAATACCAATCAATTTCCACCGGCAACTAACACTGCCACCTCGAGCCAACTAGCACGTAGCACTGTATTTAAATATAGACTGCAAAATAATATAAATAAAAGGTTTTGCGTTCAAAGTGTTATTCACAATTCGGATTTTTCACCATATACCACTAAGTTAAAGCTTAATTCACCATATACCATAGAAAACTTTCTAATACACCATATAACCTTCAGTTTTACGAAAATGTCATAACTTGCTCTTTCCGTTAACTCAGTTAGTCATTAACGTCAATTGTGCCACATGCCAGCTTATAATTGGTTCTTATTAATATTCTTTATTTAATTAACTAACTTTAGAGAAATTATTTAAATTTTTTTTTAAAAAAAACACCACCACCTTAGCCACCGCCGGCACCAGCCTAGCCCTGACCCTACCCCCAGCTGGCCGGCGATCGTCCCCCCTCCCCGCCGGTGAAATTTCCGACCCCAGCCACCTTTCCCTCCGGAATTCCCAGCCACCACCTGCGAGTTCCCCTATCCCTCTCAAATTCCCAAGCACCACCTACGAATTCCCCTTTCCCTCCTGAAATCTCCAGCCACCACCTTCGCGCGGCAGCCTAAATCCACTCCCACACGTCGCCGCCGCCCAACTTGCCGAAAACCACCACCCCGAAACCCTAAAACACCAAAATCAAAACCCTAGATTATTTTGGTTTTAGGATTTCGACATACGTGGTGGTTTAGTTTGGGGTGGAAATGGCAACAATAGGGGCGAAATTGATTCATCGGCGCGGGGGAGGGTGGTTTGGGCGCTGACCGGTGGTTAGCGAAGGGTTCTTCGAGGGAGATGGGTTGTTTCGCGATCGGTGGTTCGATTGTTCTTCTAGGATTTCGCCGGTGGTTCAAGAGAAAGGGAGTACGGCGGCCCGACGGGGGTATTCTCGTCGAATTTCAGGTCAGTGCGGGGGTTGTGGTTGGAATTCGGCGCAAGCGCAAGGGTTATGGTCGAGTTTTTCGCCGACCGGTGGTGGCTGGCTGGGTGGAGGGACGTGGGTGGCTGGAGGGACGGTGGTGGATGGCTGGAGGGACGTGGGTGGCTGGGTTTTTTTCCTTTTCTTTTTTTATTTTATTTTTTTTAATTAAAATTATATAATTAAAGTAATTTAAAAGGGAACCAATCATATGTTGCCACGTGGCCTTATTAGCCTTAATGACTAACGGTGTTAACGTCCGTTAGTCATTAATGGCATGTTGTGACATTTTAGTTAAATTGAAGGTTATACGGTGTATTAGAAAGTTTTCTATGGTATATGGTGAATTAAGCTTTAACTCAGTGGTATTTGGTGAAAAATCCGTTCATAATTTTAAATTCTATATTAATTTAAATTCAATATGAGTATAAAGCAATGAAGTGACCAGGGCTTATATTTGCGAAGTAAAGTAAATTATAGCTTGGATCATTTGACTTTTAAATAAGTTTTATTAGGCCTAAATGTTACTCCCTCCGTTTTTAAATACTTGCTCCATTTCTCTTTGACACGCATGTCGATGCTAATCTTTGATCACTAATATCTTTAATTATCAATAAGTATAAATTCTAACAATTGAAAATTAATAATCTATTCATTGAGATGATTCTAACAAGTACCCACAAGACTATATTTTTTCTTATGTATAAATCACAAACATTAGTCAAAGTAGGACAAATGAATTATGCAAAAAATAGAAATGGAGCAAGTATTTAAAAACAGAGGGAGTATATATTAAGGGCCTGTTCACTTTTACTTAATTTTACTTCAGTTCAATTCTAATTAGTTCAGTTCTTAATTTCCCTTTCTCATAAAATATTCATTTTAGCTCAGTTTAGTTCATTTCAGTTTAGCTCCAATCAGTTCAGTTCTCTTCAGTTCAGTTTAGCTCAGTTTAGTAAATGTGAATGAAACCCTAAGTGTTCCTTCCCCCAAAGTGTATTTTACTTAGGTGGATTAAGATAAGCAATAATAATTCACCTTCTCGTTTGCTTTTAAAAAAATGGATAATAATTTAGTAAGAGTAAAAAGATTTGGATTGGATTGGACGGAGCTTGTGAAAAGCAAGCTTGAAACAAGATTGGACTCAGATATCCAAATTATAAAAAAGAATAACTTAGATTGAATAATAGATCTAACCATATCAGACTTAGGGCACGTTCTCTTCAGCTTAGTTTCAATTCAGTTTAGTTCAATTTTTAACTTCCTTCACTCACAAACAATTATGTTCATTTCATTTCAACTCCAGTTCAGTAAATCAAAATAGGTACCAAGCGTATTTATTGGAGATATTTAGGAAATATTAGATTATATTTGGTGACCATATTTTTGGCTAGAATATCTTTTGGGATATATTTGATTAGTTTCCTAATTCTATCCTATGTAGGTAATCTTGTATTATATATTGGCCATTAGAGCTATCAATGAGAATCAAGCTTTTGAGGTTTTATGCAATTTAACATGGTATCAAAGCAGGTTTTGAATTCCTTTCGTTTTTTTTTCTCTAAAATTTCTCAAATATGGCCGGAGATGATGTTCCTCCGCCACCCCCACCGACTAAAATTAAACCCAATTCCCCTTTTTACCTTGGTTCTCAAGATCGACCCGGGGATTTTATAACCCCTACTCGATTAAAATCTGCCAACGAGGACCTCGACCAGGCTGCCAGCCAAGGCAGACCGCATAAGAGCACTCTGCCCATAGCCAGGTAGACAACTCCGCAGGCACCCCGTGGCAACCTACTACAAACCGCAGGGGGGTTGCGGAGGGGCTTGTTTTGCCGCAACAAACAACCAGCTCCATTGCCACCCCGCGACAGCTTGCCATAGACTGCAGGGGGGTGCGTAGGGGCCTGCCTTGAAGCGGTAGCAACATGAAGAGCACCCCGACATTGAGTTTGAGGCCTTGGGTAAAGGCCACCGTAAGAAATTTCCCTCGGTGAGTTACATGACTATGTGACTTACTCCGTTTTTGCTAATAATCCGTCTCAGTCCTCTCCGTCATCCAACACTCCTTCAGGTACGCCTTACTCTTTAGCACACTATATAAATTGTGACATGTTTTCTGTAAACTATCGAAAATTTCTTACAGTGGTGGTTTAGGAAAAGGAACCAAAATCTTTTAAAGAGGTCATTAAATCAGAAGGTTGGCGACGTTCTATGAAAGAGAAGATACAAGCCTTGGAAGATAATGGGACTTGGACATTAGAGCATCTTCCTCCTGGGAAGAAAGCTTTAGGTAGCCAATGGGTGTACAAGACAAAATTTATGTCTAACAGTGATATTGAATGTCTTAAGTCTCGTTTGGTTGTCTTCGGTAATCATCAACAAGAGGGCATTGATTATGGTGAGACTTTTGCTCCAGTGGCAAAAATGACTACAGTTCGCACTTTCCTTGCTATTGCAACTTCTAAGAATTGGGAAATTCAACAAATGGATGTTCATAATGCATTTCTTCATAAAGATCTAGAAGAGGAGGTATACATGAAACTACCTCCCGATTTTAAGAGCTCAGATCCGAGCTTGGTGTGTCGTTTGAGAAACTCTTTGTATGGGTTGAAATAGGCTCTGAGGTGTTGGTTTGAAAAACTAACCACGGCTCTGAAAGGGTATGGTTTTCTTCAGTCTTACCCTAATTATTCTCTTTTCACATATACTAAAGGCAATGTTCAGATTAATGTCTTAGTTTATATTGATGATCTTATTATTTCTGGTAATGATTCCGCTGCGTTGACTGTGTTCAAGGCTTATCTTTGTGACTGTTTTAAAATGAAGGATCTTGGTCCTTTGAAATATTTTTTGGGCATCGAAGTTGCTCGTAGTAAATCAGGTTTGTTTTTGTGCTAACGAAAATACACCTTGGATATTATTTCTGAAGCAGGTTTATTAGGAGCAAAGCCAAGTGGTTTTCCAATTGAACAAAACCACAAACTTAGCCTTGCTAGTGGTGAGTTGCTTGCAAACCCTGAGTCTTATCGAAGTCTTGTATGGCAGTTGATTTATCTCACGGTGGCTAGGCCAGATTTGGCATATTTGATTCATATTCTTTCACAGTTTATGCACGAACCTCGGATTGAGCACTGGGAAGCAACTCTCAAGGTGGTTCGTTATTTAAAGGGTACCACGGGACAGGGTATTTTGTTGAGTGCAGATAGTGACCTGACTTTGGAGGGTTGGTGTAATTCAGATTGGGCGACATGTCCTCTTACGTACTCGTCGTTCGTTGAAAGGTTGGCTTGTGTTTTTTGATAAATCCCCTATTTCTTGGAAGACTAAGAAACAACCTATAGTTTCTACCTCTTCTTAGTATCGATTCATGGCAATGACTACAAATGAGTTGAAGTGGTTAAAAGCCTTACTTTTGAGTATGGGTATTCAACACCCTAAGGCGATCAAGTTGTTCAGTGATAGCAATCTACTCTACATATTGTTAGAAATTCAGTATTTCATGAATGTACGAAGCATATTGAGATTGACCGTCACATTGTTCGTGATGCTATTACAGAGGGCTTAATTGCTCCATCCTATGTTTCCACTAAAGAACAATTGGCAGATATTTTTACTAAGGCGCTTGGCAAGACACAATTTGTTACTCTTCTTTCCAAGTTGGGCATACAAGTTGGGCATTTTTGATCCCCATGCTCCAACTTGAGGGGGGGGGAGGGGTATTGGAGATATTTAGGAAATATTAGATTATATGTGGTAACCATATTTTTGGCTAGAATATCTTTTGGGATATATTTGATTAGTTTCTAATTCTATCCTATGCAGGTAATCTTGTACGTAGTGTAATATATTGGCCATTAGAGCTACCAATGAGAATCAAGCTTTTGAGGTTTTATGCAATTTAACAGTATTCCAAGTCCTTCGTATAATATGGAGTAACTTGTACTCCGTACTTGGTATTTTGTTGTAAGGGAATATAGTTAAGCATAAATACGGTCCCTCAACTATTGTATTTGTAGCATTTTGGTCCCTCATCTTTTTAATGAAGCAAATTAGTCCCTCTGCCACTCTTACATGGAGTCATCATAGTTTAGGGACTACAGTGCCCATGTGACAAAAGATCGAAAAAAAAATTAATCAAAGTTTAAGGACCTTGGTATGAGTTGGCATTATTTAATTAATGAAGTGGTAAAGTTTAGTGACCTTCTTCCTCGGTTATCTTTGGTCCATGACCTTGTCTTTGACACTATTAGTCCACAATGACACCTTTAACCACTTCCATTTGATCCATTGCTACATCTAGACATTGCCTGTCATCAATAAACATACTAATATTGCTTAAATCTTCTAATTTTGATCAACTCCTAAATACCTTAATTACTAATTTTATAGCAGAGCAGATTCCTTGGCAGAAGCTTTCTTCTTCACTGCAGCAATTTTTTTTTTTCTTTTGGAAGAATTTTTGCTTAATAGTCTGATGGTTTTAATGGCTACCAAAATCAATATATATAGCCACATTTGTGTGTAACGGCTAGTTTTTTGTAACTATTTTGGAATTTGGTTATTTTTTGCTGTAACAATCCTTTAGAATTAAATGCAGAGCCTCTAATCTTCAAACTACCAATTTTTTTCAACTGAAAATATTCATGTAAGCATGCAGCTCCTTAATCTTTTGGCAAAAAGAAGTGCAACCCCTAAACTAATGCTGACTCAACGAGAGAAGTCCCTAAAATTTAGCTTAGTTGGCAGTAAACATCCCTCAACTTTGCTGACTCAGATTTTCCTCCACCAGAATCGGTGAGCCAAGGGTGGCAGAGGGACTAATTTGCCTCATTTCAATGATGAGGGACCAAATGTGCAACTAATGGTATAGCTTAAGGACCGTATTTTAGCTTATCTCTAAGGGAATACGATTATACGAGTACTTCGTAAGTTGGTATAATCGTATGTTTACATTTTTCCCTTTTTGGAGTTTTTTACGCTGCACCCATTCTCTCTCCTCCATTGAAGTTTACATTAGAATTCTCCATTGAAGCTTTCTCCATTGAAGCGGCTTATTAACTTTCTCTCCTTAATTGAAGCAGCTTTTGAGGTAAGTGATACTTTTTCTAAATCATTGAATCTCAATTTCACAATCTAGGGTTTAGTTTCAAATTAACATTAATTTTATTGTTTAATTTTGGGTTTTTCTAGGGTAGGTGATTGAACTATTGCTTATCATTACAGAATTTATGAACGATTATAACGAGAGGATTTATGTGCAATTTGTTTATATATTCTTAATTGAGAAGAAATTTATGTGAATTTTTCGACCCTAATTTGATATTTGAGTCAAATTTGGTTGCCAGTGTGTTGCATTAATCGACTATCGAGCCTAATTGAGTCCACAAACTGAGCTTTTGAGGCAATTAGAGCCTGCTTGAGTCGAGCTTGGGTTTTGAGGCTCATCAAGCTTTGAGCTTGAGCTGAGCCTTCCCTTATTCGGGCTTGTCTCGAACGTTTAGCTCCCCGACAGAGCTGATTTTAACAATTTGGAGGCCTAGGGCAAAATGATTATTAAATAATCATTTGTTTTTATAATTATTAAATACTTATGTAATTTGTTAATTCGTAAATAATTTTATATAATTTGTTGAATATTTTCTCTCTTTATTTAATTGCATTATTTGGACATTTTCAATTCAACTTTTTTTTTTTATCTTGTTTTGTGATTTATATTATAATTAAATATTATATTTTTATAATTTTTTTGAAAATTTCACCAAATACCCCTGAGTTATTTTTGTATTCACCATATACCCATGCAAATTTTCAAATTCACCGTATACACTTGAGTTTCACAAAAATGTCACCAAATGTCCTTAATGACTAACGGCGGTTAATTTCGTTAGTCATTAAGGTTAATTTTGCCACGTGGGATGCTGCAATTGGTTCTCTTTTAATTAATTAATCAATTAATTTAATTAATTAGTTAATTCATATAAAAAAAATTAAACCTACCCCCAGCCACCCCTCCCCTACCAAACCAACCCAATGCCAGCGGGCGCCGGCGTCGGTGGTCCTCCTACCCCTAGCCGGAACCGACACCGGTGGTCCCTATCTGCCGGCGAGGCCAGCTCTCCCACCCTCGACACCCCCTCCCCTACCCCTTTACCCCATGACACTCGAAATCCTCCCCTAATACCCCTCCCTATCCCTCGAAAAACCCCCCTCCTTCGCGGCCGGCGTCCAAACCCCCTCCCCGGCGCCGACAAATCTTTTTCGCTCCACCCCCTGCCATCCCCACCCCATTTCCACCTTAAACCACCACCAAAAAACCCCTTAAACCCCTTAATCGAAAAAAATCCCAAATCGAAATCTAGGGTTTTGGATTTGGGGATTTTTCGATTTTTTTGTTGGTGGTTAAGGGGGGAAAGAGGGTGGGGATGGCGGGGGGTGGGGCGAAAAAGGTTCGCCGGCGCCGGGGAGGGGGTTTGGACGCCGGCCGCGAAGGAGGGGGGTTTTTGGATGGATGGGGAGGGGTTTAAGGGGAGGGGAAACGGAGGGAGAGGGGGTTGGGTTTGTGGGTAGGGGATGCCGTCGCTAGCACCTGGCGAGCGCCGCCGACGCCGTCTGGCAAGGGCTGGGTTGGTGGTAGGGCGTTTGGGGTGGGGTGGGTCTTGGGTGGTGGGGTATTTTTTTTTTAATTTATTTTTTATTTGTAAAGTTTTTTTTAATAATTAATTAACTAATATTACAATAACCAATTAGAGGCTGCCACGTGGCATATTAGTCATTAATGACTAACAGTGTTAATCGCCGTTAGTCATTAAGGGCATTTGGTGAAATTTTTCTTAAACTCGAGAGTATTTTGTGAATTTAAAAGTTTTGATGGGTATTTGGTGAAAAAAAAATTACTCAGGGGCATTTAGTGAAATTTCTGTTTACTTAAATAAATAACTAGTAATCATCAATGAATAATAACTAATCAATAATCCATAAGTATATATTACAATAACTATATATTTAATGATACTGCATACTAAAAAAAATCGTTCTTGGTTTGATGATGCACCATTTTGTTTTTTTTGCCTTTTTTGTCATTTTCATATGGAAAATATTAATGTAAAATAGAAATGCATATACATATGATAAGTAAATGGAAAGTCTAACATAATACAGTAAAATAATTAAAAAAATAACCACAATTAGTCAAACTTTAGGTGATCTTCTAATATTAATTCAACGTTAATAAATTAAAAAATAAGTAATATTGATGTCTATATTCCATAAAATATTTTAAGTACTAGATTTTACTTGTGATCAGTCAAACAAGTCATCATTTGACTTATACTATGATGAACTCTCATTTAAATAAGAATTATCTTAATTAAAAAATAAAATATAGCTTAATATTAACTTATACAAAAAATTAATTTTAATTTTAATTTTAATTATAATAAATAAATTTTTAAAAGACTAGGGTGTCGGGTTTGGTGTAGAGGGCTAGGTGATCATAGATTCGTGCCGACTAGGGTGGGTGAGAGTTGTGTGGGTTCGATGAATCAGCTAGGTTGGGGCTAGGTGAGAGTTCGCCGCATAAGTGTGGTATGAGAGTAAGGGTTAGGCTTTGGTTGGGAGTTCGCCACATAAGTGGGGTTCGAGAGTTAGAGTTAAGACTTGGGTGGGTGTTCGCTAGACTGGTTGGGACACTAGGATGTAAAGTTAAAATGTATCCAATTAAAGAAATTGATGTAGTATTAGAGCAACTCCAATAGTAAGCTAATTAGCAAATTAGCTTTTTTAGACTACATAAAATTATAAAGCTAATTTCTTTTGTAGCTAGTTTGTGCCCTGGCTACTAGCTTGTGGTGTTTGCTAAAGAGAAGAAGAATTTGTCATACATGCGTCAAGATTGCAGTTTAGCCCAAACAATTTGGAGTAAGTGCAATTATTCTGTGTTTTGTCTCACTCTCTTTGTAGTATGAGTGACTGGTGGGAGCACTGTTTTGGTAATTTTGGATAGGAAATAGTGAATTTAATTACCATGTGTTGGGCTATGTGGGGCGCAAGGAACAAATGAATGATTGAGGGTGAAAATCCAAATGTTGAACAATTAAATTGCTGCCTATGCTTTCAAAATTAATACGAAGGGGCGTGAGGTGGGAAAGTTGAATAACAAGGGGAATTGATGGGTGTAAAGAGTGTCTTTGTGGGCGGGTCTCCTTCGGCATCTGATGTGGTTAAAATTATTATTGATGCTGAGTTTTGGGGGAGATGGGGCTGGGTGCAGTTTGCGGGTATAGTGAGGGGGTGGTGCTTTGGGGAGCTACGTTGTAGTGGAGTGAATAATGAGAGACTAAGTTTGCAAAGGTGAAAGCGGTATTTTAGGACATGAAGATTGCAAGACACAAGGGTATGAGTTGCATTGAGATCAAGAGTGATAATATGGTGGTGATTGAGGCAATGAGGAAGCGTTTGTATGACCCTAGTTCCTATCATCTTATTATATAGGATATTCTAGAATTTTTTCTTCTTCTAATTTTACTAGTGTTTCATGGTTTGCTGTAAAGCGAGGGGTAATATCATCTGATTATATAGGATATTAAAGCTGTCACTTCCAAAGTTATTCACTAAAAATTTCTGTTTTACACAGAACACTAACCAACTCATACAATTAACTAAGTAAATTCTACACTTGCTAGTCTGAAACTGCATTTATAATAAAATGTAGGTGCTCGTCAATTGATGTTAAAACCGCAAAGTTAACACTACCTATACAATTGCATAGTTCACACTTCACACGACACTATTAGTTTGCCATAATGGCCATGACAAAACAGTCATCCTAACCACATTTCTTCGAGGAAAACTCATCCTAAACACATGATAAATTGTGATTGACTTATGTTACCATACTTTCCTTTCGTTTGTTGTAAACTCAATTTAATTTATGTAATTTTAGTCGTTTTCAAATTTAAAAAAAAAACAAAAAACAAAAAAAAAACAAAAAAAACTTACAAACAATTTATACAATTATTTTTTTTAAAAAAAATAAAAAATTAAGACAAATTATACAAGTTTTGGTGTGTGATGATAATCACTACCTTATAAAAAGTACAAGATTATTCTTATGAATAATGTTATGTCTGTTATACCATTCAAAATGTGTATTTACATACATACCCTCATTAATATGTACAAGTTTTTTTTAATGAATAGTGTTTGGACAATTATACCATTAAAAATGTTTATTTACTTATTTACCCTCATTATGATTATTACCTCTTCATTTTTAACTCTTAAGATTAATGTGTGGATATTGATACCCCTAAATATATATTTATATATTTTATTTCATTATGATTTGTTATGTAAGGTTAAACAGAAAGAGATTTCGAATATGACTAGATATGGCACGCGCATCGCGCGCGTTAGCTACCATATTATTTGGTTCATATTCCATATTTTTTAGGAAATTTTGATTTTTGCTACCTATCAAACACATCAAATTGAATTTTGCTACCTATCAAAACTTTTATTTTATTTTGCTACCTAACATATGCCCTTTTTTTAAATTTTGCTACCACTGAACGGAATCCGTTAAGTGGGTCCATAACGACACGTGTCGTGTTATTATTGGCCAAAAAAATAAAAAAAATAAAAAAAAAGAAAAACCTAAACTACCCAGCCACCACCCCCTTCCCCCCAACTCACCGCACCCCTCCCCGAAACACCACCCGCGTCGCACCACCAGCCCCAACCCACCTGAACCCTCCCCCTCCCTTTCTCGCAACCGCGTCGCCCCCAAAAACCCAAAATCCAAAACCCTCGTCCCCAAAAACGGCTAAGAATTTGGCCTTAAAAGGCCGAAATCGGCCGGTTAAGGCCACTGAGCCCCAAAACCGGCCGATTTCGGCCATTTGTGGCCAGATTCGTGGTCGTGGTGGGATCTAGGGTTTTAGTTTTGGTGGTTTTTGGGGGCGACGCGGTTGCGGGAAAGGGAGTGGGAGGGTTCAGGTAGGTTGGGGCTGGTGGTGCGACGCGGGTGGTGGTTTCGGGGAGGGGTGCGGTGAGTTGGGGGGAAGGGGGTGGTGGCTGGGTAGTTTAGGGGTTTTTTTTTTTTTCTTTTTTTTTGGCCAATAATAACACGACATGTGTCGTTATGGACCCACTTAACGGATTCCGTTCAGTGGTAGCAAAATTTAAAAAAAAGCCATATGTTAGGTAGCAAAATAAAATAAAAGTGTTGATAAGTAGCAAAATTCAATTTGATGTATTTGATAGGTAGCAAAAATCAAAATTTCCTATTTTAAAAAAAGATTTACTCTAAACCAAGGTCTGCGCTAGGTCGATCCTATAGAGACTCAACCCATAAGGGATCCATAGAATTGCTCTCTCTCTCAGATCTCAGATTAGTGAGATATCCATTGAAGCGCACTCAAGTACTCAACGTTCTCCATTGAAGCGCAGTTGGCGCTCTCTGTTGAATCTAGTTTTTGTATCCCCCATTGAAGCAACTTCTGAGGTAAGTTGTTTGTATTTGTTATCATCATATCAAATATCTCTGAAATTATGAAATCGATAATTGAATCAAATATCCCTATAATTATGAATCAAATTTGGTTGCTAATGTATTGTACAACACTTTAATGTTAGGATTTAAGTATGAAATCAGAGCTCTTTTCCTCCTGCCCTGCCTCAGGGACGGGCCTGCTCCCCGAATATTGAATACCCTCTTCATTTTTAATAAGTTTGATGTTTATCATTGAACCACTTCGATCATTCAGCTTAATTCTGCAGAATTCTATATATAACCCTTTTCTGCTAGGATGGAAAACAATGAACATTAGTCTTTTCTCCTTACGCCTATTGCCCTGGCTCAGGGATGGGGGCCTGTTGGCAGCATGTGTTGAATGTACTAGTTAGTTTATTTATACTACTATGAGATATCGGTTAGTTTGGCTTGTCACAATAGGCTGTGTATTTGAGTTGAATATAATCAACAATTACCTTTGTTACAGCTTTGTTGGGCATTGGTGGAAGATGATTTACACGGCAATTGACACCTTTTACTTGACGGAAGAGCAGCTAACTAATTCGCCTTCAAGGAAAGATGCCATTGATGAGGAAACCGAAACTACTCTCCGGATTTATGGCTGTGATTTGATTCAAGAGAGCGGCATCCTTCTTAGATTGTATCCTTCATGTTGTTTCAATCTTGTGCTAGTTTATTTCTGCTGTGGCTTTCTCCATGTATTTTAGTGTTACTCATACTCAGGTACTCTTGTTGAACATGGGTAAGTGTCCTAGTGTGGACTCGTAATTTTGTTTGTTTGTTTGTTTGTATATATTCCATGATTTTGGTCCAATATGAAGTGTAGAAGTACTAATACCCTTTGTAGCTTGAGGTGATATGAAGTGCTTGTGCTCCATAGCCTTATGCCATTGATAATAAACTATGGATTATGTTGTCCTTAATTGTGAAATCTTAGACCTCAAGCCGTTATGGCAACTGGCCAGGTTCTGTTCCATCGATTTTACTGCAAAAAGTCATTTGCCCGATTTAATGTTAAGGTTAATATTCTGCTTCTGTTGCTTTATTTGGATTGGACATGAAATTCTGTGATTCCCTTACTGTTCTTTCTGCACTGATTCTGCTGCTGAATCTTAATTTAACTGATTTTCAGAGAGTAGCTGCCAGTTGTGTTTGGCTGGCATCAAAACTCGAGGAGAGTCCAAGGAAAGCCAGACAAGTTCTCATTGTCTTCCATCGAATGGAATGTCGAAGGGAAAATTTACCTGTCGAACATTTGGATCTTTATTCTAAAGTACGTATCTAGTCATATATTTCTCTCATTTCTTGTTGCTTATCAATTTGACATATTAGTTACTAAGGATATTGCTGTATGTTTGTCTATCCAATTAACTTGTATATCTATCCCTTAAAAGGAAAATTAGTGTCCTTGTCTTTTTAAGTTTGAAACTTTGTACACACCATAATGTAACAGAAATATTCGGAGTTGAAGATGGATTTGATAAGAACAGAAAGACACCTCCTGAAAGAAATGGGTTTCATTTGTCATGTCGAGCACCCGCACAAATTCATATCAAACTACCTAGCTGTCCTTGAACTTAAAGAACCTTCAGAGTTAAGGCAAGATGCTTGGAATCTAGCAAATGATAGGTATCTCTCACATCAATTAATATCATATATCTTTCTTTTCTCTGTAAATATAATGGTTTTTTGTTGAATTGTGATGCCACCTATTGGATCTTTATGTTTTGACTAGAGTGTGTGAACTTGTGTTTATTTTAACTTGCCTTGAATGCTTGAATTCTATCCTAAAATCATAATCTTCTTGAAGTTTTATGCATTCATGTCGAAGGTATACATTGATTCATAGTTCATTTTTTAACGTCAGAAGAAATTAAAGGTCAGGATTCCCAGGCAGCTCCTAATCTCTTGCAATCATTCGTATTATTGTTTATTCGTTCAATTTGGGAGAGTGCTATGCCTCTTTGCTGGTTTTGGCATTGTAATGATATGCCATTCAATTAGGAGAATTCCTAGTCCGTATCAAGTGCCGTAGAGTTTTTGTTGGGGTTTCCGTCTATAGTTACCTAGTCTGTATGACATATTGCAGGGTATCTAATTGTCTATCCTACACCCAGAACTCCTTTCCACTTGCTTTGCACATGTCCATGCAGAAAAGAAATTGTGAGAAGGTATTAAATTACACCGGGTGTAGGATAATAGTAACAGTATACAAAAACATGGAGACTAGGAAATGGAGAAACACAATACCCGGTGTATAGCAAAACATATGAACAGTTAGAACTATTATAGTATTTTTACCAAATAAAATCACCCAAGTATTTCAAAATCTCATAACAATTTATTATCTTATATTTTCATTGTTTCTACTCTACTATAAGGCAACAAGGGAAGTAGAGAGCCAATAGGAGAAGTTAAAAATATCAGCAGCTGAAAAAACTGTATAGCTGTGTACACAATTATGCAATACAGCAATAATCTTGACTAAATTCTGCTCACTCCTCTATGCACTGTAAAATTTAAAATTTGATTAAATTATCTGCCTTTTAAAATTATTTTATTTTCCTACTCTCGGAGTACTGTTGCCTCTTTTCTTCAGTCTTCGCATCAAACTAGTGAAAGTGTGAAACTACAATAGTACATATATACACGGCGAGAGGGAACTTTTTTGTTGTTTTTCTTTCTTCAAATGGCTTTTTTTTTTTTTTTTTTTTTTTTTTTTTTTTTTTTTTTTTGGCTAGATCACAAGCACATTAAAAACACATCCTCTTGCCCAACCAACTGAATGATCCTTTTTATATCATACTTAGCTATATCCTATGGCCTACGACATCCCTCTCTGTGAACTAGTGAATAATAAAAAAAATCAATCTTAACAAACTCTAATATGTCAAATAGTATGGCACTATGACCCAGTACGGGTTTAGGAATATCACTTCTTCATGCTCTCACTCTATAGTAACACCCTCAAGCTGTCTTGAGACTGAAAATAATTTGTTGCCTTGTTTGTCTATGTTCTGTAATGCGATTAAAGACAGTTCTCTGGTCATCTGTCTAGATGAGTAACAGTGATTATTGCGGTGTTTCATGTTAAAATCAAGGCCAAGTGCCTGGCAGATTTTTTGGAAGTAGGGCAGGAAATGTTAGCTGATTGGGAAAGACAGATGGTCTAACTGGAGGGATAGAAGTTATTGCTAGTTGCCTCACAATCCTATGCACGCCACTATACTTTGCTTCCTAGGAGTCTTAGAGGCAAAAGAACCTGCTACTATGATTGCAGAACTCAGCGTAGTGACAACTATCAATGGCAATCCTTGATTGATTTCTGAAGGGGTCCGTAAGAGTTCAAAACTCTAAGTTCTTTTTTTTTTTTTTTTTTTTTTTTTTTTTTTTTTTTTCAGGGTAAGGTTTTTTGGCCACATCATCCAATTGTGGTATAAAGTATACTCCGGTATAACTAACAATTCTCTGGTATAACTAACAATTTTTCCCTTGATTTAGGGATTAAGAGGACAGTTGTCCCAAATGCCCAATACTAACCATTTCCTACCTTTAGAATGAATCTTCCCTTAACCTGGAACTCAATTTCTGCCAACTGGTTTGAAGGACAGGAAAATAATATAGATAAAGGAAATGGGCCTTGGCTTGAACGTACGCTCGTTGAATAGAGGAAATTGCAGGGTATGAAGTCTTGTCTATGCCGGACTGGGCTTGACTATTTTAACTTGCTTAAGTGTTTTTCTTTGGCAACATGGAATGAATGATGAATGGGAATAAGAATTTTGATGAAATTTATGATGCTTAGTGAAACTTAAGCTGTATAATTTCAACCACATTACTCACCTCATTTACATCTGTAGGACTGTCCATTTAATCAGGCATGCCTATAATGTGCCTAGTTGCTGTTGCCCAAACGCTTACAAAAGCTTAGGCAAGGCGAAGCTAAGACTCTAATTGAAAGACTGGATGCTTTAAATTCATGTTTGCAATCTGTTTTACGCAGTTAATACTTGTTATGTTTTTTAAGAGTAGTGTCTTACTTTGATGATGTGCCTTGCCTCTTAACTCCTACAGATTTTGGCTAGGTTCTACGACCCTTTTTACTGCGCCTTTTGCCTTGTCATACACTAGAACTTTCCATAGCGTGCCTTAGGAAAATAAATGCAAGTGAGTAGAGTGTAAATGATTCCTGCACTTATAGCTGGAAAATTTGCCCCATGTAATTGATATTATTATTAATCCCTTGTACCAGAGAAGCCTTTAAGCCCCTTTCCCTACAGTTCTGCACTGAGTGATATTATTTAAAATTGTTATCTTAAATAAATTAATGGACCAGATCATGTCAGATTATGCATAAGAATCCAGGATGTTTAATGCTGGCATATTCTATCTTATTTGTAGTATTGTAGTTGAGTCATAAGGTAATGGTGTAATGAACCGTTGAGGACTGTTGGTGATTGCTAAATTCTTTGGCATGAATGGAGCTTTAATAGGCCGGCATGTTAAAATTTTAATTCATCAAATATTAACCAAT
Organism: Chenopodium quinoa; assembly: GCF_001683475.1. Taxonomy (NCBI): domain Eukaryota; kingdom Viridiplantae; phylum Streptophyta; class Magnoliopsida; order Caryophyllales; family Amaranthaceae; genus Chenopodium; species Chenopodium quinoa. The sequence goes on along the minus strand of NW_018745024.1, from coordinate 9,375,523 downwards.
GGAAATATTTAAATTGATTACTACCGCATGCTTAAGGCATCATATATCTACAAATACAAAATCACCATTGCGAGTATTTGTACGTTACTGGCTTTCTGCCACAATATGCCGTTAGTTCTATTTCCATCTAGTCTCCTACTGCCACTAGCTATTGTAGTTAGACTATGTTCACGAGGTTGACCAGACTCTCTCCTTGTCTGTCTATCTGTCTTCCGCAGTCTGCAGCATTTTATGATATCTCTATTTTTTTTTCTTTTGTGACTAAGGGCCACTATGAGGGCTTAGACTTGTCTTAGAGACTATATTAATCAAATAATGTGTGTACTAAAAAGTATATATGTTTGACTAGGTAGTCTTTGTAATAGCTGAGTTCTTCGCTTTATATATCATTGCTTAACTCTGCATTTGTGTTTTATCTCAGTTTGCGGACTACTCTATGTGTTCGATTTAAAAGTGAGGTGGTCGCTTGTGGAGTTGTGTATGCTGCTGCGAGAAGGTTTGGAGTTCCCCTTCCTGAGAATCCACCATGGTGGAAGGTCTTCGATGCAGATAAATCTGGTATAGATGAAGTCTGTAGAGTTCTAGCTCATCTGTATAGTCGTCCAAAGGCCAAGTATATACCTGTCTGTAAGGAGTCAGTTTCCTTCACATCATCCAACAAGTCTTGGGATTCACAGAATACTGCAGTGCCCAAAGTAAGCATCACCCGTCTGTCATTTTAGCACACTGGCCCTACTATTAGGTCTAGCAATGTTTATTAGACTGCGTCTAGCACTCATTCATTTTTGTTAACTTTAATTGCTATACTATAGTTATGCCTAGTTTAAGTTGCCGTGTCTTTTCTGATAGTTTCCGCTTTATTCCAGGAAGGTTCCCTGAATACACCAGTGGCTAGTGCTGATACTGGTGTGACAAAGACGGCTTCAGGTGCTGCAGCTAGTGTTGATACTGGGGATCCAGAGATGCACTTGTAAAACAGGCACTTGACAAGATACAAGATTCTAAGAGAAGTGATGACGAGTCCAAGGACACGGAAAATGATGGTGAAGGAAGAGAGGACGTCATGGTCAAGTCGAAGCCTGAACTCAGAACAGAATCTAGTGCAGAACGAAACAGGGAGTCAGAAAGGGACAGAGATAGGGATAGGGATAGAGAGAAAGACAGGATTAGGGACAGGGATAGAGAAAGAGACAGGAACAGGGATAGACAGAAGTCCCGGGATCGTGAGAGGGGAAGAGATTCTGACAGGGAAAGAGACCGAGATGATATTGAACGGGAGATAGTGAAAGAAAGAAGTCACCGATCCCGGGATAAAGCTAAGGATTTAGGTCAGTGTTTTCCTAGCTTGATTCTTTAACAGTTGCTTGTGATCATCAATTTTAACTATTTCATTTTGTTAGCTGGGTCCTGATATTTCTTTCTTGATTCTGTTCGTCTTCTTTGTCAATTCAGGAGGTCATTCGGATAGATCAAGGCATCATTCTTCTCGAGGTATTACCTCAAATTCTACTTATATGGAACGTGAGTGAGCAGTTTTTTTTTGTTTTTTTTTTTCTTCCAGAGGATGTGGTTCATGTGTCAAAGTTGATAGTGATTTTTTACCCCCGTTTTGTTGCAGATCGAGATCGTGATTACCATGCTTACTCGGCTAGGGACAAAGATCGTTATAGACATCATTTGAAACAATAATTCAGATCAGCCTGCCTTTGTATTAAAATGTATAGCAGAAATGTTCTGATATTGCAGATGTTTTTGATGTATGGATTATGTTTGAGCAAGTATGATGAAAACAATGTATGTTATCCACTTTGGATGTCTTCGAATTTTGCCTAAAGCATAGTGTTGTAAGTTTAATCAACTATTGTTTCACATGAAAGATACGGTACTGCGTTGAAACACCAGCTTGTTAATACCTCAAGCCTCCGGCTTCATCATCTTGAAAGATTGTTGGGGTCCTTTAACGAAACTAAATTGGTCAATACATGAAGGTTCTGTAAGGATTTCTACTTTCTAGCATATAAAAATGGAAGATTACAAATTTAAAATGGTCTACTTTCTTTTTCAAAAAAATAAAATAAAAATTAGTACTCCATCTGTTTCATAATGTTCAACCCCATTATGCAATTATGACTTGTGATTTCCTAATAAAAAAGGGTAATGCTATACATAGCCCTTAGGGCTATACTTAAGCATTAAATTTACTCTTGAAAAATGTATAAAGTTAGGAATTCATGACAAAAAACACGCGCAAATCGGTGTAATTAGTGTATTTTTGTCATGAATTTCTAAATTTTTAACAATTTTCAAGAGTAAATTAAATGCTTATATGTAGCCTTAAGGGCTATGTATAGCATTTTCCAATAAAAAATTAAAAAAGTTAAGGTAACCTAATTATGAATTATGTTGTACTTTAATGTTAGATTCCAAATATATTTATTTTCTTGTTTTATGTGATTGATTTCATATAAGACTAACATTATGAAACGGAGAGAATATAAATATTTTAACGTAGGTGTATAATACTTGAACAAATGTGAGGAGCATACATTTTTTAGTTCTAACCTAAGAGTTAATGAAAATATCATGAGTAAGCTTTTGAGGCAAGACAAAATAGATGGCTTTGCAAAAATAGGTATATTGACCAAAATTTGCAATTAATTGCTCAAAGTCTCAAATCAAACTGGCCATATAGTAGGAAAAATTCAAGCATCTTATATTAGAGACAATACTTCGTAATATACAGTAGGTATCAAAGAATAAAGGAATTATGAAACTAACACCTCCCATAAACAAACCAATGACCAAATGGTAGAGATTGTATGTAGAATATTCTCTATCACCATCTCATCAACAAACCAATGAATACCTCGAAGGCTCAAACGAGTAACAACCACTAAAAACCTAAGCAGATATTTATATATATACAGTTTGCACCCTGCAAAAACTACCAAAGCCTATGCCCATATAAATGTACTTGTTACCCATCATTAAACTAATCCAGCAAACATCATCTTTGTTTGAAGCTAAATGGCATGGTCGATAAAATGGGCACTTGAGGGAACGTCTTTACAATGTTCACATTAATGGCTTGATGTCTCTACTACGCATGTAAGACAGAAATTGCCCGGGTAACTCTTCCAAGAGCGCTTCAACCATGGGTTTTTGCCCTGCTGCACACGAGAAAACAACACAACCATATTAAATTAAATTAGTGAACTTAGAAAGTTATTTTGATATACAATTATACATAAAGCGAAATGGTGAAAATACAAAGATTACAAATCTGTTCAATGTGAATAAGATTATAACAAACCTTGAACATCACGCATTGGAACAAATTGAACAATGTCTCGAGTTGCTATACGACCTGTAGAGCTCTCCAACCGATGCCCTTTATCAGCATCAAGTATCTGTTACGATGTAAATATCAATTTAAGTTACCATGTAATGATTCAAGGCCAAACACTCAGAAAAACAAAGCTTTCGTTATCATACACCCTCCATCCCCACTTCACATCAGATGTTCATCCACAGTTACACACTTTACATAAGTCTCAAGGCATCAGTATAACAATCCTGTATCATCCTGCCCACACACCTCGTCAAGTGCATGCAACAATGAGAATATTTTTGCTAATTACAATAGCTTACCTCCATCTGTGTAAAATCAGCACCACCCACCCCGACAATAAGGACGGATAACGGTAAGTCAGATGCCCTCACCAACGCATCTATACTTTCTTGGGAATCTGAGAGAACTCCATCCTGAAAGAAAAACAGCAGAGCAATGCGATTAAAATTAATGACAGACAGCGTAATAGAACACAACTGCAATCTTATAAGACGTACTTACCGTGATGATTAACAGTACATAATACTTGCTCTTAGTCTGTTCGAGGGACTGGCCAGCGATTTCTGCAGCTCTGTGAACTACTTTACCAAATAAAGTAGGTCCGGAAAGTGCAACGGTTTGAAGAGCAGAATTATAAGCGGCCATAATTCCTTCAACTCCTTCAACCTGCATGAGATGTCAAGATACATTTAAATTCACATCTTAGTTGAAGAAAAAAACTTCTAGACCAAGTTTTGCTTCAAGCTAAGGCCCATTCACCATATATTTATCACAAAATCAGGATTAAAAAAAAAAAAGAATAAAAACACAAAACTTAGTAAATTATGATCATATGGAAAAATTTCTTTGATTATAACACCTTAAACATCATTGCTATGAATCTAGAAGAGCAAGAGTTGGAAATACAGATAAAATTGTAGTGCCGAAGTTCAGTCTCAAGTTTTTATCTTTACTCCTTTTACTTCAAAATGGTGAATACTGATTACTAAATAGTGAGTACATAATCAAATCTTAAACCATAGTAAGATTAACATATGGAAAGATGATGGTCAATATGGATATTTAAATTGTTTAATGCATGACTCTGCATCTCAATCTATGTGAATAAGCTGCTAAAAAAATGACAGCAAAAGAAGAAGGGTAGAGTCAGGGAGAGAGGAGGAGTAAGATGGATGCATCATATTACCTCACTATTGTACGAGCTTGGACTCAAGTTAAAGCAATGGGAGACACTGCCATCCATTGTCTTTCCTCCAAAACCCCATGCAGAGTAACGTCTGTCTGAATCGTAAAACTGTAAAACCTCCCCAACCTCCATTATAGCCTGAAAGAAATCCAATGGTGAATAAGGTCTATAGTAACTAGTACTAGGCTCAAGTCAAGATAAGAAAGTGTGTTCAGTGTATCACGACTACATTATTTCCATGAGATTTTAGGTTTTAATAAAACTCAGATCTAGAACAATGAAGCCTTACTTGCTGATAAGCGTTCAATCGGCCAGAGGGATCAATGTAGTGCAAGGACTCAGGGCTTCTAGGATTTCCATTTGAAGCTGTACAAATACAAAGAAGAGCATAACCACAAGGATTGTAGAGTTAAAATCAATGACTTATGCACCTATAAAGCATCAATGGAATTTACGTACCAGTAAAATCAACAGCAACCATGAAGTTGAGCTCAAAACCACTAGAAATGTAATCTAGAAAGCTGTACAGCTGCTTTTCACGATATGTATCTACAAATAACCGACCCTTAAGAACCTACATGATCATCACCCATAGATTTAAATAATTAGAAGATACAAAAAAGGGGGTAGAGTCCATGGAATCCAATTATTGCTCATTACAAAGCACCTTTTCACGACCGTTGTGTGGCTTGACAAAGTTGATACCAGTCTTTTCTTTTTGCAGATTTTCTAAGGCTGCTACTGATGTTTGAAGTTTGCTGTTCAAAGTGTATACTTTTCTTAGTAATCCATCACAAATAGGCCACAAAAGCAAAGGAAAGTACGGAAGAAAGGAGATACAGAAAATAGTAAGGATAATTACCCAATAAAAGTATGATTTCCATTGCTGTTAAAATCAAAACACTCGATAATCAAAGGGTTATCCTGCAACAGAATTAATAAATGAGACACAAGAATATTAATTATATCTAGCAACATCAACTCCTTTTACGCCACATAATTTGCTCCTGTGAATTACATAAGCATAGAATAGAAGGAGATAAGCTTACCTTGCTTACAAAATGTTGTGTGTTCAGATAAAGTGGTCTCCATACAGGATTTAGGTTGTTGTTAACAACCTCTGTCTTGCAGATTGGAACAGCATTTCCAGTCTCAACTTTCCGAGATATACGCAGAAAAGGATCCTATAAGCAAGGGGTGAGGGTTAGTGACAACAAAAAACACAAGTAAAAACCAAAAAAATCAACCATCAAAGCGACACAAAGTTTACATACACTTTTAGACAACAAATCCTTGTTATCCAGATTCGTGCAACGGAATACAATCTCTGCAGCACTTTTTGATGCAACACTCTCTTCTGCATGAACATTTAAAATGCCTGCAGTTTTCTTAATTTTGTTGTTCAGCTTTAGAGTCAAAGTCTTATCACGTTTGGTAAATATCTGCCAAAGAGGATATAAAATAAGCAAACATTATAACACATCTTACATAGATACTCAACCTCTAATAACCAATTTGCAACGCTCATGTATGATGCACAAAAAAAATAGTGTGCAAGTAACTCAGCTTCTAAGATCCAACTAAAGTACCTCTGATAGGACACAATTTGCTTCTCCAAGAAAATCCTGATCCTGTAGCCTGAGTGACTGAAACAAATAATTGCAATTTGTCTAATGAGAACCTGAAGGCAGAAACATGTAACTTAAAAAAAAATAGCAGAGTCAGAGACATGAAGCAAAAAACTATACCTTCACAGGTAAATTGTGATATCTTGTATCAACATCATATACATGAAACCTGTTAGTAACAAAGAACAATATATAAATGGATCAGACTAAAGTTGTCTGAGGTCCTACTGGTGAATGAATTATGATTAAGTACTTTTATAAGAGCTTGTTTAATGTCAAAACTCAAAAGAAAGGTGCTTACACCAGTGGCTGAACAGTCTCAAAATGGTAGGCAATAGGTATTTTCCCAATCCAGACAGGATTCAAATTGTTTGAGATAACCTCTGTACGACCAATTTCCTCAAGAGTTCCATCCCGCTTCTTCATGTAAATTACAGCCATTGGATCACTCTGCATTGAGCCAAATCGTTTATGTGAGTGATTTTAAGAAGGTGATATATATATAATTTGGTGTCATATCTACGAATTATCAGTTAAGAGTATCAAGCAATGAAAAACGTTATTTCTTTCCCCATGGTAAGCTCTTTAATGCAATTAATTTTAGAAATCTACTGGTGCAATTTGCACTGTTTCAATGATTGCCATAATAATTGTTTCTGTTAATGAACAAGGTGACAAGCTGAAGTATCAAGATAGCTCAGCAACTTCAAAATAACAATTGCATACGCACTTATGCAGAAATGCAACTAGCAACCCAACACCAACCGCTCACTATCAAGCTGTTCATTCAGCTTAAATCAAATTAAATGTGACATAGGCTCTGACTACTGCCAATTAATATGGGAAAGTGTACCTTTGAAACGATATCACGATCAAGTAGCTTTGAAGCAGACAGGGATAACTGCAGAACAAAAGAGCAGCATGTTTAGTCCTCAAAGAAGACCTAGAACACCAGCAAACTATCAAAATTCTACATGAAAACAAGGATTCTACATCTAGGCATCTAGCTAAGGCCATGAAAATCAAATAATTAATCCACAAAGGAGGTTAAATATTTGCACAAGATGAAGACAGAAACATGGCTCATCATAGATCAAAACAATTTGCAAATGTAGTTCTAATTGTACATAACATCTTTCAAGTAATGTTTGTAGAACTTTACTCATGAACATTTCCATTATACTCTTTTTACTATTCTCCCAATTACAACACAAATTGTCTTACTACCTCAAAGTACATACCGCACAAGGGTCACAGCACCATGGTACACTGAGAAATTGGTCTTGCGGCTATCCCATATTTTACAATTTTAAATGTATGAAATTATGAAGAGGATGATGTGCAAGAAGCAAGTTAGGTATCTCCTAAAAACAAACTTAGAAGAGAAAAGGGGGGGGGGGGAGAGAGGATGGGCATATCTACAATTAGAGAGAATAGAGTAGAAAAAAGTGGAAGAGCATAACCTTTTACTACAAAAAAAATGGAGCATGAACAATAATAACAAACACGGGAACCGCAATAAAACAAACTTTTCATAAAAAATTAAATATGTATTTACTTCATTAATCTTCTCTGATTCTTGTTGTGAATGTGAAAGTTTTCTTAAAATTATTCATGCCATGTTGTTCCAACATGTTTTCATATTTAACTCAGAAAATTTTACCTCCCTATAACTTAGGCCTAGTTGCTTATGCCCTTGTTGCATGGGTTAACCCAGAAATTCAAAGCAAAAGAAAAGGCAAGTTCAAATGTCATTGTTTGCAATTTTAGGTTGCTCGAAATTTCACCAAGATGCCGAAAATGCTAAATTAAGCCTCTTGCTAAACCTAAACTAGCAGAAAGTAGCTAGCTTGGACTCCTAAAGCCATGCATTAAGGAAATTATACAGTCCCAGCTCAAGATTTATGGTTTTAAGAACCCTTCCTCAATCAACCAAGCCTGTGAATTCCTTTCATACAGCCGACTGAGTTAGACTTAATACCATATTGAACCTCTTTTTTTCCTATCTAAAATCTTGAAAGAGTTATTTGACTTATTTCTGACCAACAAAAATACATAAACGCATCAAACTACTTTAACAGGCACATCAATACTATAATGAAATTATATTCCAATTGCATTGCCCTTCTATAAGAATTTCATACCCAGCAGCTATCAAAAACCATACAACTTTATAGCATGGGAAGCTCTCTCATACACCTATCTAGTAAGATGTGAGAGCTAACAACTCCATTTTAATTATTTTCAAGATCCAATGAACAACAAGCAGATAAAACATTATTGAAACAAAGAATATGTAAATTTAAAGCTTCAGTATAACATTTTATTTATAACAGTTACGTCTTATAAGAGATACCCTTACAAAATAAACAAGTTAATTTAATAAGCTATGAGTACCACTTACTATTATTTGTGCTCTATGCATAGATGCACAAATGTTCATGGGAATCTCAACATAGTGCAACTCCTTTTAATAAATTAAGATGATCCTTTCCACTATATATATAAAAATGATTTTAAAAATTTTAAAAAATAATAATAACAAAAAAAAAAAAAAAAAAAAAAAAAAAAAAAAAACCCTTAGATAATCCTACAAATGTGGCCATGCAAAACATACTATAGTAGAGTAGGAGAAAAAAGGGGTGGATGGGGTCTTAGGTTTTTTTCCTCCTACAAGTGTTAGCAAGGGAATAATATGTTTTGTATGTTTTTTTCCTCCAACAAGTGTACTATAGTTTTGTTTGTTTCCTCCTACAAGTGTTAGCAAGGGAATAATATTCCTGTTTACTCCATAATATGAAATCATACAATAAATTTACATTGACCATAAACAAGGTCTTCTATATTTGAATTCTTTATACACGATTAAGTGATTGACACACCCAAGTGCTTAATAAGTTCCACATCACCAAAACAAATAATGAAACTTTACACCACAACTGCCAGGTTGATAGCATAGCCAGCCTACCAAGTTAATTAGTTGGAATACAAAAATAAAATCAAAATAAAAGATAGACCACCATGAATTGATCCTTTCTTTCCTTCATGACACGAAAACAACATTCGCCATTGACTAGTCTCTGATAAATAGAATATAACATTTTGAATATACTCTTATGCTATGGAAAGTTGGAAATAATTATCTGAAAATGACCTCCAAGTTCATGGATTGTATGTAGAACAAATTACAGGAGCTTGAATGCCTAAACATGTAACAAATTGCCACAGTTCATGCCCTTGACTATTAAGTGTCATGAAGATGGCTGCTTTGAAAGCTATCCATACTGTGAGATCTGATGTGCATATTACACCTAGGTTTTTACATGTCACATCAACAGCATAGTTTATTTTATTCTCAATAATCTTCATCAAGATACTCTGTTCAACGAGCTCCCATACATAGAAGACATTGATTTTGACATGAGGGTTTCCTTTTGTTTGCTTGCTTGGTTTAACCAAAAAAATCCTTTCTTTTTCATGTGTGTTTATCCACAGGACAATAAATTTATCCAAAGGTCCAAAAGTTCAAATTCAATAAAAAGATTGATTCATATGATCCATAACATAAGACAATGTTGTTTTAATACCCCGTACATACATACTAAAAGAATCATGTCAGAGCCCAATGATCGAGTCTCCATCTCGGGTCGAGTGGTTCGATTCTCATCTCCAATTTAAAATATCGGGGTTCAAAGGTTCGATTCTCATCTCCAATTTAAAATATCGGGGTTAAAAGGGTTCGATTCTCATCTCCAATTTAAGATATGGGGGCTCAAAGGGTTCGATAGGTTCTCAACTCCTTCAATTCAATTCAAAGGTTTGGTGGGCTAAAATAATCCAATTCCCACTTCCAAATTTAAAAATCAGATTCCATTCCTCCAACAGTCAATTCCAAACATTTCAAAAAGAAAAACTTTATACTTGTATAAAATCATTAAAATACTTTCGTATGAAGAACCCTAACAAGATTACTAATAAAGATTACAACTTTCAAACCCAAGAAAACCTAGTATACTCCAAACTGGGTCCCTTCAATTTGACAATATTATCCCACAACAAAATTCATCAGCCGCCACAACAAGAAACAGTACCCCAGAAAATAAAATACATATCAGCTAAAATCACAGTAAAAAAATTAATGGGTTTATAATTATTTATTCATTTGACTAAGTTAATTAAAAAATTAATTAAATTAAAGATAATAAAAATCAAACCTCAATTTGAGTAAACAAAGGTTGATAACCCTTAAGTTTGTAGAAGTAATCGACTGCATCATTGTGTCCATCTCCGACCGCCGCCATTGGCATGGGCCCACCAACCGCCGCCATTCCACCACTCACATCCGAAAAACAACCTCCCATTCAATCTCTTCTTAATTTTTATACTCGTAATTTATTATTATTCAACAAATTATAAAAACCCTTTTAATTTCTGGTAAATTATAAGTATTCAACTATCAACTCAAATAGAAGCGTTATTCACTAGGTTTTATAACTTTCATGAAAAAAGTATCGGAGGATTTATATTATGTGATCGAGGAAGTTTTACGGAAATTGCAGTTGTTAGTTTTGGAAAATTTATAAAGAAGACTGAATTTTAAAAAATTAAAATAAATTCTATATTAAGACTTTTTTTTTATTAAAATATAGATGAAATTACCACGCGTTGCCTTCTGTTGAGGGTTTCTTAATTATGTTTGTCAAATAATCATGCTTAGTTGCATACATTAATACAATAATAATACATGATTAAATGCTAACTACTTTTACATGTAAATTACAGAGTACAAGTGTACAACTATACACCTATACAAGTTTATGAATCGAAATAAAAAATAATGTTGCAAGTACGAGTATAGGGGTGAAAGTAGTTTGGATAAAAACCGAAAACCGAACCAAACCGAACCGAATAAGCAATTTGGTTCGGTTTTGTTCGGTTTTCGGTTTGGATCGGTTTGAGAAAATGAAAACCGAATTATATCGGTTTGGATTCGGTTTTGGGATTTTAAAACCGAAAACCGAACACCGAACCGAAATTTATAAGCCCAATTATCTCAGCCCATTTTCCTACATATATATACCCAAACCCTAAATAATTTCCCTCTTTTCCCTTTTCCCTTTCAGAGTTTCAGTTAGCCGTTTCTCTTTCCCTCACTAAAACCCTAGATTTTCCCTCATCTCTCCCTCTCACCACCTCACTCCGTTCGTCCACCACCACCAATCCACCACCTCACTACTTCCTGCTTTCCTGCTTTCCTACTTACCACCTGTGTTCCGTTCGAGTGTTCCAACGCCGGCCGCCGCTGACCACCTGTTCGAGTGTTCCGGTATGCTTTAATTTCAATATTTCATATTTCACTTCTCTTTTCCTGCTCGAATTGCATGTTTTCTTTGTTATTTTGAATTTCATATTTCACTTGCACTTCTCTTTTCCTGCTCAAATTGCATGTTTTCTTTGTTATTTTCGAATTGGTGATAGATTGTTTTCTTTGAATAGTTATTATGCTCGAATTGTATTATGCTCGAATTGCTGATATTCCTTCAGAGTTCAGAATATATGTTGTTCTATTATAGTATTATGCTCGAACTGCATGTTTTCTTTTTGATAGATTGATTGTTTTTCATAGATTTGCATAAAAATTGTTGGTTATTGAGTGAGTTCTTTTTTCTGTTTTAAATCAGATTATCAGAATGTCCACAAATATGGATAATGTTGAAGGGAATGTCCCTATTGAGGAGCATGAATCTGACAATGAAAAATCCAAACCCAAGAGGAAGAGAATGAAGGATCGTTCCGAGGTTTGGGAGCACTTTATCAAGGAAGAAACACACACTGGAATGGAAGCACGTTGCAAGTACTGTGGTATGAGATACAAGTGTGGTACAAAGAGAAATGGCACTAGTCCATTGTGGGCTCATATAAATAGATGCCGTAAGTACCCCTATAATACTCCTAAAGAATCAAAACAAAGTTTGTTGTCTTTCAAAAGCAATAAAATTGAAAGTGGTTGTACTAGTGGATTGTCTTATGTGAAATATGATCCAACTGTAATTAGAAAAGCTTTATCTGAGATGGTTATAGTTGATGAATTGCCTTTTAAGTTTGTTGAGGGAGTAGGCTTTAAACAATTTTGTAATGTAATGGAGCCTAGATTTCATGTCCCTTCCAGAATTACTGTGGCTAAAGATTGTTATGAAACTTTTTTAACTCAAAAAGAAAGCTGAAATTGGTATTAAAAAAGTGTAACTCAAGGGTTTCATTAACAACCGATACATGGACATCTATTCAGCAAATTAATTACATGTGCTTGACTGTTCACTTTGTTGATAATGACTGGAATTTGCAAAAACGTATTCTGAATTTTTGTCCTATATCAAGTCATAAGGGGGAGGAAATTGGGAAAGAAATTGAGAAATGTTTGCTTGATTGGGAACTTGAGAAAGTATTTTGCATAACTGTTGATAATGCTAGCTGAAATGATACCGCAATAGGATATATGAGAAGGAAAATAAATGGTTGGAAAGCTGGGGTTCTTAAGGGTCGGTTCCTTCATATGCGTTGTGTTGCTCATATTGTGAATTTGGTTGTGTCTGATGGCTTGAAAATTGTTAATGAGTCTATTACTCGTGTGAGACAAGCTGTAAGATTCATCAAACAATCCCCTTCTAGGTTGGTAAGGTTTAAAAAATGTGTTGTGGAAGAAAAAATCAACTCTAAAAAGTTGTTGTGCCTTGATGTGTCTACTAGGTGGAATTCCATCTTTTTAATGTTGGATGCTGCTTTGGTGTTTGAGTATGCTTTTGAGAGGTACTCTGAGGAGGACCCTCATTATGTGATTGAGTTAAATGAGAGGGAGGGGAAGGGCTGCCCTACTTCTGAGGATTGGGAAACAGTCAGAAGGTTTTCTGAATTTTTACAAGTCTTTTATGATCTTACGTTGCGTGTCTCTGGGTCTTTGCATGTGACTTCCAATTTATTTTTCCATGAATTGGTGAGTGTTGCTGTCCTTTTGAAAGATTTGATGACAAATGATGATGTGGAGATGTGTCTTATGGCTACTAAAATGAAGGAGAAATATGACAAATATTGGGATGATCCGGAGAAAATGAACATGTTGATTTTTATTGCTGTTGTGCTTGATCCTCGTTATAAGTTAGATTATGTTGAGTGGATGTTAATTGAAATTTATGATTCTAAGCATGCATTTGTTTTGGTGAATAATTTGAAAGAGTCTTTGAATGCATTGTATGAGGAGTATCATGGTTCTTCTGGTGATGTGATTAGGGAGGAAGTGTCCTCAAGTATGGACAGTTCCCAATTTTCTCCCAAACAAAAGAAGCTTCAGGTATTGAAGAGTAAGTATAAGAAACATAAGTGTGAGAAAGATGGAGAAGCAAAAATTGAGTTAGACAACTATTTAGAAGAGGAAACGGAGGAGGAATGTGAAAATTTTGATATTTTGGGGTGGTGGAAGTTTAATAGTGCTAGGTTTCCAACAATTGGAAGAATGGCCCGTGATATACTTGCTGTCCCTATCTCAACAGTAGCCTCTGAGAGTGCATTCAACACTGGTGGTAGGGTTCTAGACCCATTTAGGAGCTCCTTAACTCTAAGGGTCGTTGAAGGACTTGTTTGTGCTCAAAATTGGCTACGTTCTTCTCCCTTTCCTAATATAGAAGAGTGTTTACAAGAAGTTGAAGATCTTGAAGAAGGTAACATAAAACAACAATTATCATGTTATTTTTTTTCATTATTTCATATATATTATGTAACTTGTTTATTTTTTTTTAATGTTATTAGACTTGAGGAATATGACAATTGGTGGTCAAAACCCGGACTTGGTTGAGCTTGATTGAGAGTTAGCTGCCAAGAATGAAGCTGCCTTATTGATTGAAGACTTGAAGTTTCTGCCAAGAGCCTAAGAATGAAGCTGCCCTGTTGGTTGAACTAGTTCATTTGTGGACTGTTTGTCTGTTTTATTATCAATTCATCATGTGGACTGTTTTGATAGTTTTAAGACTTGTTAAGTTCTTATGTCTCAATGTGGACAATGTGTAAGTGTATTTAATTACTATGGCAGTATGGCTGGACAATTTAGTTACTATGGCAGTATGGCATATGGTTGTGACTTGTGAAAGTTGTATGTTAAAATTTATGCTTTAATTTTGTTCAGGAACAGGTACAAAATTTAGGCCTTTAAAAGGCCCAAAATTATATGCCCAATAAAAAGCCCAGATTTTAAGGCCCAATACAGCAGCCCATAAAAATTCGGTTTGGATTGGATTTAATTCTCAAAACCGAATTATTTCGGTTTGGATTGGATTGGATTGAATCCAAATTCGGTTTGGATTCGGTTTCAAAAATCCGAAACCGAAATAATTCGGTTTGGATTCGGTTTGGGGTGTAATCTAAACCGAATGCCGAACTTTCACCCCTATACGAGTATGATATTTCAGAGAAAGAATAAAAGCTGCTTTTTCATTACAAAGTTTTTGTGGAAATTTATGTACTCAATCTATGTTATAAAATCTCTCAATTTCCAAGGGTTAAAGGTTTTTTATTTTTTATTTTATTTTGTGTGTGTGGCGTACACGTAAGAGAGTTAAAGCTTAAAGGTACGATGTGTATAAAAATCTTGAGATGGAAATTTCATTAAAGATTTTTAGAATTAGTCAAAATACTTTATCTTCAAGATAACGTGTAGTTGATACCTAAAAGATAGTCTTTATTATGAACTTCCTTCGTCCCTTAATTTCGTGAATTAATTTATTCGTTAAAGTAGTCTAATATCTTTCTCAAAATGTGTTCTAAAAGACCATGTGTTGCAAGTAAATAAAAACGGAGAAAGTATATGAGATCTTGTTAAAATTGTAATACTTCTTATATTTAGAATTTGTTTTTGGAAATTGTATGTAATAAAACTTATATTTTATTAATATCAAATTTTTATCGTTTTTATGCATATCTTGAACACATCTTGAACACCATAAAAACATATCTTGAACACCATAAAAAGCCAAATAAGATAAAAAAAATAACATATGGATGAAGTACTTAATTACTCCCTCCGTTTTTAAATACTTGGTTCATTTCCTTTTATTGAAAGCTTTTACAATATTTAATTCATTTTTCATACTTAGTGGACCCAACATAATACTCTATCTCCTCCTATTCTTCCACTACTTTTGCTTTTTACAATTTTTTATTTTCTCAACTACCCCACTACCTCTATATTTTAATACTTTCTCCAATTTCTCCTAAAATTCCGCGCGTGGAGAAATGGATCAAGTATTTAAAAACGGAGGGAGTAGTTTTTTCTCTTCTTCTTATAAATATGTTTACTTCATAAGTCAATATTATTTTAAGTGCAAAAGTCATGTTAATTATATAACTATATTCATAGGACACCAACCTCCATTTTAGGTTAACTTCACATGTAGAACAAGTACATAATACATATATGAATTATTACTCCATTATTGTAACAGTAGTAAAAGTCATATTTTCTTTGTTCTTTTTTATTTAACCTGTTTTCTTTATCACGTTTGTCAATGCAAAACTTTAATGATCAATAACTTTAATTCTCGATAAGTAAAAATTATAAATATATATTACAGTACTCAATAGTACAGTACTTATTAAGACGAATTAAAAAAGATTCAACATGAATATGATATTCGTTACAAATTATTCATAAAATACGGTCAAATGAGGAATGATAAATAGTGTAAAAATCAAAGTGGATCAAGTAAAAAGAATGGAGGAAGTATATGAATGTAAATTTGATTACAAAAAAAAAATAAAATAAAAAATAACTCTTGTGATTAACTTTTTTGTGATTAACTTAAATGGTGGTAATATAAATACTCCATTTATAACCCAAGAAAAAAAAGAAGGAATCGGACAGAGCAATATGCGTAACTTAGAACTTAAGAAGTGAGGGAAAAGATTACGAGTAACTGAGTAAGATGCTAAAATAGTAAAATCTTCACCTCTAAGGCCATGTTCTTTTCACCTTAAAAAAATATTAAGTAACAAATAATTTCAGTTCAGTAAAAATAAGTTCAGTTTAGTAAAATTAATTTCAGTTCAGTAAAATTAATTTCAGTTCAGTAAAATTCAGTTTTCTTAAAGAAGAATTATAATAGAAAATCAGTAAAAAAATAATTTTAGTTCAGTAAAAATAATTTAAATTCAGTAAAATTAAGTTCAGTTCAGTAAAAATAAGTTCAGTTCAGTAAAAATAATTTCAGTTCAGCAAAATTAAAGTGAATCAAACAGGGCCTAAGTATCTACAATTGAGAGAATTTGACCTTATAATTTCAAGTAAATCCACAACTAATTGCACCAAATTAGATTTAAAATTTAGTGAGTGAGTTTCATAATTTTTGCATATAATATAATAATATACGGAGTAAATATTTATCACCAATTCACTGGCCATTTGGCATTATTTCGGACAACAGGTTGTTAGTTTGTTACATCTGAAATAGCCAAACTTCTTTTGCACACGCTAAGAATGGGTCAGTTTTTTACAGTCATATAATCTTACCTAGAAAGGAAGATAGCTAATACGCTATTGAAATAGCCAACTTATTATGACAAATTTCATTGATTATGTAAATGAATGATTCTAAACAAAAATTTGCTTAACCATATTTCACCACAAAATCAACCAAATTCCAAATTAAAAACCCCCCTTTTTATCCTTTTTATAGTATGAGGAACCTCACTATTCTCGATCTGTTATGAAATATTTGTAGATACTCGTTATATTCTTGTAAAGTATACTCTGGAATATTTATATGGTCAAACAGTCAAAAAAGGTGTTTGGTTAACTTTTGGCTTTTTTATATGGTCAAACAGTCAAAAAAGGTGTTTGGTAATTGGCTTTTTAATAAGCGAAAAAGCTGGCTTTTAAGCCAAAATGAAAAAACTGCTTTGAGTAGCTTTTTTTGTTGGCTTGTTGGCCCACATATTATCTAATAAACAGCCAACAATCAACAATTAATTTACCAAACACTTTTATAAACAACTAGCTTAAACAACCAATTTCAAAAGTCATTATAAATAGCCAAACATTCCAACTGGTCAAATAAGACAAGTGAACCAGCCAACTGCCATTTGCCAAACAAGGCCTTAGTGTTGTTTTTTTAAAAATTGAATTTATCACTCACAAATAAGAATAGATTGAACAAATGAGACTTTTATTAGAAAATGCAAGGAGCATCAGTTGAACTTATTTAAGAAGAAGAAACGTTATTATCAAAACTTGAACCATAATGGCTACAATTTAATTGGAAAAATAAAGTGATACTTTATATTGCGAAAGTTTAATGCTCAATTAATTAATCTCAAATTTTAATGATGTGGGATATATAAGCATTATATAATTAACAACCTAAAATGAAATAAAGTGAAATTTTGTTGACAAAAGATTACACGGATCAGTATAATTAATGTTTAAAATCCTTAATAAGATGTACTCATATTTTCTTATTTGGTTTCTTATACATATGGTATATTTATCATTTTCCATGAACATTTAAGATCAAATTATAAACAATGACATAGCTACAGTCTACACAGGGCATCACCCGAACCATTAACTAATTACAATTTCATGATATTCATAAATCACATTTCAAGTCTTAACAAAGTCTTCCGTACTTGGTAGCATTGCAGAAAAATAATAGGTCAAAGCAAGTAAAATTCAATAGATGCTAACGTATACATAAGCTTATATTATAACGTACACATGCTTACGTTACTCGGCATAATCAGCAATGAGCTAATTGTACAACTATTATGAAACTGACTTTTAAAAAAAGAAGTAAAGAAATTGACTTACATTGACTTAAATTTCTAACTTTGTAACTGGTTTTTTGCTCTTCTTTAACTGTTGTCTATTTCATCATCCATGAGGGTTCTAAGACAAGGTATAAGAATAATTTCTACCACTTCAATTTGTTTTTGTGAACTATTCCAATGCTAACTTTGACTTGCCTTTATTTATGTATACATATACTAGTATAAATATTATTATGCTAAATGTTATAGGAATAGTCTCAATGTCTATTTCAAAATATGACAAAATTATGCCAAATGCAATTTTAAAACAAAGAAACTATTTCAAACAAAGGATGTATGTTATTGGCAATAATCTAATCTAGATATCAACTATCAATGAAAAATAATAATAATTTAATTCTAAAAATACTCTATCCGAATAAGAATCAAAGTTTCACAGCTTAGGTCATGTTGTTTGCACCACAAAAAAACTTATGTTGTGTTGTATCTTGTATGCCTTCATAAATATTGAGCCATCATTACTTGTTTTAAAGCACCAGTCAATTGCTAGACATCAACTATCAAAGTAGATAAATTATTTTCATCGACCCTGCTTGTGTCCACCTTGACAGACTCGAAGCCCCAATCGATTTCGTCTTCACTTTAGCTTAAAGCCTTAAAGGTAAGGGTGTACATTTTTAAAAATTAAAGGGATAGACAACAATACGTATTCTTCTAACCCCATAGTTTACCAAAATTGATTATTGTCTACCAAACGGACCATAGATAATAAAGCGAATAACATTACTAACCAAGATAATGGGTAAAAAAACCATGCATTGATAAAAACATTAATGTAGATTAGAGATATGACCTCAATGTGGGTAAAAAGGGGCTGAAAACCAGTAGCTTTGTACAAATAATCAACAGCTTCATTAATTCCTTCATTGTTTGCATTATCATTTGCATGAACCATCCCACCAATTGCTTGTTGACCGCCTTTTACATCTGAGAAACACGCCCCCATTTCTAACCTTTTTGTTGTTCCAACTTTAATTATAAAGGATTATATTAAATGAATCTTGCTTTTTGGAAGATTGGTTTAATTAATTAGGCTTCTTAGCACTAATATACTTTGGAAATTTTAGTTGGAATTAGACTAATCTTTTGCAATCGTGCCTTCCTTTTTGAAAAAAGGAATTGAAAAGGCAACACAAAAGTTTATAGACAATGTCATATACTTGAAAGGGTCTTGAAAAAGAAATTGAAAAGGCAACACAAAAAGTTTTAAGTTTAAAGAGTTATTTTTAAAATGTATATATAATGTGAATATAAGTAGAGCTATTTACTTGGAGATTAAGTTTATAGGAACCTAATCAAACTTTAAAGAGATCTTCCTAGCTAGTGAGCTAAAGTGTCATGTTATGGGAAACTAATGGGACTTGTTATTCATCGCCCGCAAATCTCTACATAAAGCCCACATTTTATAATTTTTTGACAAATTTGCCCTTTTTATAATTTTAACGGAAGATAAATTTTTCGCACTAAAAAAATGTGGAGCAGCACCGGATCGCCGAGGATCACCGGAGAATCGCCGTCGTCATCGGAAAACGAGGTTCGTAACGCATCGTAAGGACGAAATGGTGGCTGGCGCCTAGCCAAAAGGCCATGCCGTGGTTGTGGCGCCTAGCCAGGACGCCGCCACCGTGGTCACGGCGCCTGGTGGAGAAGCCTCGACCATAGTAGTGGCGCGTGGCCAGGACGCCCCGGCCGTGGCTCCGGCGTCCTGGCCAGGACGCCGCCACCATGGCGGCGGCGTCCTGACCAGGCGCCCCGGCCGTGGCTCCGGCGTCCTGGCCAGGCGCCAGTAGGGGAATATTTTTTTTTTTTTTTTTTTTTTTTAATTTAATCCCTTTTTTTTTTTTTGTTTGTTTTTGTTAATTTAATCTTGATGTAATTATATTTATACGTTATATGTTATTGTTACAGGATTATGGTGGAGACGGAAATGATTACAGTGGGATTTTTGTACATGATGGCCTGTTCGAAGATGCTCAACAAGCGATTGATTGGGCAAAACAGGTTGCAATTAGATCAGGCTTTTGTTTAGTAGTAGCAACTCATAAATCTCAACGGGATGGTAGAATGGATCGCATTTTGAGATGCGACCGTTATCGCAAAAGAGAAGAACGAGATTTCAGTAAAGCGATTCGGTTTGACTCAAAGCGGAAAGGTTGTGGGTGTCAGTTCCGAGTTAAGGTTCGACAACATCAAAGGCGTGACGGTTGGGAAGTGAAGGGTTACGGCAAATGGGGATATCACAACCATGAGCTGATAGCATACAAAGTGGGGCCCACTGCCACTGCTCAAGGGTCCGTTCCAGATCGTCAATAACAGCTCTGCCTGATGCACTCGTCATGCAGTCCCTTTCCTCAAAAAGTCGGTGTCCCAACTGCATAATCTTGCCCATCCACTACACAAAACATAAAACATGAAACGACGTATTATACATATATATATTAAAATAAGAGAACAACAAATAAAAGATGAGACGTACCGCATAAGAGGCAGTGGCAGGTGGCACATCGTCATCATCTGCGTCGTCGATGTCTTTGATCAACCTCGGGTGCGAGTGCCGGATGTACCATTCCATGTAGTGCTGGTCACACATGGCAGTCACCCCACTTGGCGGCCGCTGCAGCTCCGCCGTCCATAGGCGGGCAACCATCGGAAACTGCTCCCACATGGATATCATGTTTGACGGCCATTGGACGACGTACTCCTTCGACGACGCAGATCGTACCGCCTTACTGGGCCATGCCGGTGGAGGTGGGACAACTTGGACAAATCCAAGCTGGCGAAGACAGCGCTGCGGCATGTACGCCTCTACGATCTCGCGATACTGAATCAGTCCAGTGTAGAGGGTCCTGGGTACCCTATTACTAGGGTTCTGGCCGAAAGGCATCCAGTTCACCTGCACATTATTTAAAATCAGTAACAGTCATAAAATAAAGCATCAGATTGTAAAAGTAGAAATAATTTAATCACTGTACCTCTAAGGGGGACATCCTGTCAAGCGATAACCGTATGGAGCGCAGGCGGTCAACGGACTTCTTCTCGACACGCGGACTCCACGCACAGGCACGTGGCTGGCCATCACCAATGGGAACCGGGTCGCGGTGTGGTCGAAACGCAGGAAAATACTCGTATATCCAGGTCTGTAACAACGTCAGACATCCAGTGATACCTGCTGCATCAGCCCGGCTCGAGAATCCTAACTGGCGATACAGATACGCCAGCGTAGCCGACCCCCAAGAAAACTGGCCTACTCTGTCGGGCTCACACGCGTCAACTATGTCGCGTGGCCTGAGCTTGTTCCCGCTCTTATCCGGAAACAAGGTACACCCGAGAAGAAGAAAAACATATGCAGCCAGCTGTGTGTCCTGCGTCCTACGTGCCGTAGGGTGCAAACATCGCTGCAAGACGGCTGCGATCTTAACGCCGCCGTGATCCCACACACCAAGTGCCGATGTGTACAGCGCAGCCCTATCCACCGCCAACAGCTCCGCTAGTAAATCTGCCTGATCCGCATCAGTGACGACAGATGCTCGGTTTCCCTCCACGGGAATCCCAAGGATGGCCTCGACGTCATGCAACATGATCGTCATCTCACCGAACGGAAGGTGGAACGAGTTCGTATCCGGCTGCCATCGCTCAACGAAAGCCGTGATCAGCGTCCAGTCAATCCTGTCGTGCATGGTGGCAGGAAGGTGACTCACTCTAGTGGCCCTCAATCGCCTGACCATCTCGCTCTCCTCCGGCCAAGCATCAGCCCAGCTACACAAAAACCTACAAGTCTTTTCCCGGGTTTGGCATTTCAAAATGCCTGTATCCAAAGCCCTCTCCTGGTCCTCCCAAATACGGGTAGCGATGTGTCCTAAAAAGCTAGGAATCACACTCCCGTCTATAGGTCCCCCGGCCACCTCACCCCTCACCATCCAAGAATCATTAACGGCCCTCGACCGTTTTCTGCTACCCGCAGACACAGTGGACGCAGATGATGTGCCAGATCTACTAACAAACCTACCATCTCGACCCTTACGCACATCTACCCTATGCGTCTCATACGTATCATCAAGTCTCTGACTGAATGGACCGTAATCATCATATGGTCCACTCTGATCGTCGACATCCTCATCTGCATCATCCTCGTCCTCGACCTCCTCCTCCTCGACCTCCTCCTCCTCCTCCTCCTCATCATCATCATCATCTTGATCGTCCGCAGAACAGTGCACCCGTTCTCTGCGGGCCGAGGCCGAAATACCACGGGATCTAACGTGTCTGGGCCCCGAGCTCTCCATTGAGTAGATCGTACTCCTCACGACGTCAATACTCTTCCCCGCACCAGGTCTAAATTGCGATGCCTAACTCCAAGTAAATAACGAAACATAATAACGAAAACAAATTAAAAAAAGTCGAAAATAAACACAAAAGCAAATAAACAAGTCACGGAAATAAAATTATAAACATAAAAAATATAAAATTAAAACAAATAAAAAAACAAAAGATAAAAAAAAAAGGGAACATACAATTTAAAAAAAAGAAAAACAAATTTTTTAAAAAAAAAAAAAAAAAATCGAAAATAAAATTTAAAATTAAAAAAAAACAAAAAAAAAATTTAAAAAAAAAAAAAAAGAACGAAGCGCCTAGGCAAGGCGCCCGTACGGTGGTGTCGGCGCCTAGCCCAGACGCCACTACCACGGCCGTGGCGCCTAGCCTCTGCGCCGCTGCCGTGGTAGTGGCGTCTGGGCTAGGCGCCGCCACCACCGTACGGGCGCCTTGCCTAGGCGCCTCCTCCGTGGTGATGGCGTCTCGCCTTGGCGCCCCACCGTCGCCGGAGGTTTTTTTTTTAAAAAAAAATTACAAAAATTAAAAAAATTACCTTCTGGCCGGCAAACCGCCTTCCGCCCACCGCCGGTGCCGCCACTTCCTTGCCGGGCCGCCTCGACATAGCTCTGGAAATAATTTAGAGAGAGAAAGTGGAAGTAGAGAGTAGAGAGAGAAATTGTGTGTTTTTTAGTATGAGGGCAAAAGTGTCATTTCACTCTTATTTTGTGGGCTTTATGTAGGAATTTGCGGGCGATGTTTAACAATTCACAAACTAATTGGTATGTTATGGGGTCTTCCATCTAAATAAATGGGCGATTCTCCATCCTCGTTGTTTTAAGTATGCTTCAAAGGGCTAGAGTTAATTTTTTAATTTTGGGTTGAAATGGTCGATGTTGGTGAGGGAAAAAAATGGTGGAGTTAAATGTAGTTGAATTAATGTCGGTTATAAAATTAAAGGGACAGACTAAAAAGAAAAATGGGGCAAAAAATAAGAGGCAGAGAGACTACTAAAGTAATTAAATAAAAAGATACAACATAAGCAATTTCATATCAATCCATCATTCTATCCTACTTTTAAAGATAATAACAAAGTATATTGTAAAATAAAGTGATACTGATACGTAGTACATTTTTAAAAAATGAATATATGAATGCTAGACTTTTTTTTTTTTAAAAAAAAAAAAAAATCATTATAGGTAGGGAAAACCCAAAACATGTGTCATCTTTCTCTTTTATAATGACAATGCATTGACTTGATATGATATTGGTGAAGAAGCACATCATGATCTCTTACATCTTATTAGCAAGCTTAGCTTGGAAGCCACTCAATGTAGTTAGTACTGCCCCTTTTGGTAGCATATCAACTATCAAGGTAAATAGGCTCATAACATTATTCAAAGAGTTCAACCTATTCATAGTTCTTTAGTTTGTTGCATGTTAGAAAACGCTTGTTATCTGTTTTAAGCCTATATGATGTAAACTTTATTTGCTACATAATAAGTTATAGCCTTACCGGCTGATTTATGAATCATAATATACTAATGCTACAACTTAATGTGGAAAATTAAATCTGAAATTGGCTGAAATTACAGAAAAGTAGTTTGTGTTGGATTATCTCGTTTACAAGTTACAACCTAGTTGACATCTTCAAGTCTTCAACCAAATCAAAGAAAATCAAAAAGGAAAAACAAAAAAATTATAAATGTGGGCCTCACACCAGCACAAATCACTCATTTGTTAGGGTCCAAAAGCAGAGGGTGTGGACATGAATATGTTACAATGGACATAAAACCACATTTATATAGGTTTCTGGCCCAGCCCACATTACCCAAAAGAAGAGAAGAAGAAGAAGAAAAAAAAAAAAGCACTTTTGTTGATTTTGACATCCACACCCTTTGCTTTTGAAATACAAGAATGGCCCAAATCATGTAGCTTTAAACTTTGGTTTCAATCTCTTTACTCTTGTGTATAAGAACACACCAGCAAGTGCTAAGGCAGTTCCTGCATTGGCAAATTATAAACCAATCTTAATCATTTTGTACATCGTTTAATGTCTTCTAAGATTGATTAAGGTATAAATAACGTTGTACTGTAAAATTGTAAAAACTATCTTTAAAATGGTGTGGATTTAATTAATAACTCGATAGGATGGTCTTACCAAAAGAGTTAAGGGGCGAAATGGGTGTTTGAAAGAAGATCACTGAAGACACAATAACTACAACTCGCTTCAAGCAATTTCCCACCGAATGTGTTACAGCTGATACCATTCCTAATATCATGTAAGAAACCTTTCATCCAACACGTACAAATTCGTGTTAGTAAAATATACAAACATACTTCAATTCGTATATATAAAGAGGGTATTCGAGTTTTTACCTGTTGATAAGTGTGGAAACATAGCCCGGCAACAAGGGCTCTCACACACAATTCTTTAACGTTTAACCCTTGACTTGCCTAATTAAGAAGGAAAAAAAAACAAATAATAAACATGTCATGCTAATTATATTTACATGATAATCTAGTGAATTCGAACTTGAGTAGCTTACTTACAGCTAATTGAAAATATGAAGGTGAAAATTTGACACCATCTATCAAAATAGCTGTTGGTAGTAAAAAGACAAAGCAGATGAGAGTAATTATTGAGAATAGATTGATGT
This sequence comes from Chenopodium quinoa, assembly GCF_001683475.1. Lineage (NCBI taxonomy): Eukaryota > Viridiplantae > Streptophyta > Magnoliopsida > Caryophyllales > Amaranthaceae > Chenopodium > Chenopodium quinoa. The sequence goes on along the minus strand of NW_018745024.1, from coordinate 9,350,521 downwards.
TGTCCAAACCCTCCTGTAAATATTCAACATCAAAATATGCTTACATTACATCCAAAGTTGATGTACACACTTTCTAATTTAATCAACTACAATACATGTAATCAAATGTATGTTTCAATTGAAAAGATGTCACATACTTCATCCTAATTGAGGGAGTATGATTTAGTGATTTACCTCTTCTTTAACCATCAGTTTTTTGCTTAGCACATTACGCGATTGATTAGTGAGATTAGAAGCCATTGCGCTGCCAAAACCCAACCTGTTTGCAACATAAATCTCATTCTTCATCACTCTTAGTTTTGAACAATAGTTCATTTACTCAAAACAAGTTATGTTCACTAATCTAGTAGCATTTGTATGCAATTTGACTTGAGAATATATTCATGGGTAGAATATGAGGCACAAAATTTTTAGGGGCTCGTAGCTAGAATGACCATGCCTTTAATGCTCCCGGACATGATGTTACACAAAAAACAACATGACATTGACTTGAGAATAACATGATGATGAACAATGGCCATGTTTGGTAAACGACTTTTTGGCTAGCTTTTGGCTTTTTATGTGATCAAACAGTCAAAAAAAGTAATTGTTGGCTTTTGGCTAATAAACAGCCAACAACCAACAATTAAATTTACCAAACACTTTTATAAACAATCAACTTAAGCAGCCAATTTTAAAAGTCATTATAAACAACCAAACAAGCCAAGTGAAACAGCCAATAACCATTTTCCAAACAAGTCTAATATGTTTGAAACAACATAAAATGAACAAAATTTTTGACGTTTATAGTTAGTTTTTTTTTTGTTTATATTTTCTTGATAATATTTGTTAGAATCTATAGCACAAACAACATGGTGCTCCCGGAAGTACAACATAATAACTGTGAGACCGTCTTAATTTATCTCAATATTTCCTTACAGAGTCCTACTATGTGTCTATCAAGTATAGTCAATTAGTGATATCCTACAAAAAGTTTTTTAAAGCTCACCAATTGAAAGAAGACTCCGTAAATGAGGCCAATGCCACTCCACCAACAATAGGCACCAGAGTTAAAACCACCCAAATATTAGGCCTCTGTAATTATATTCTTAAGTTAGCTTAAATTAGCAAAAATCAATTTGATTAAAATTATTGTACTTAAACAAGTAACATTGGAATTTAACAAGTAATTATAACTTAAGGACATTTAATATAAAGCTGACCTCACCAAGAAAGAGCACAGAGAGAAGAACAGTGAAGAAGGGCTCCATAGCTTTGATTGTGTGTGTGAATGAGACTGCTACTTTTCCAAGGCTCACATTTGTTAGAAGATTTCCCATTGCATGTGCTATTGCTAATGGTAGTATTGCTGCAAACTTTATTTTAATTAATGCATACACCAAAAACAAATTAGTCTATTGTTAAATATACTATAGTAAAAATAACCCGCATGTGAATTGAGAATATATAGTTGTCTCACGTTAAAGAAATTGAAGAAAGAATGATGAACTTATAAGATTAGTGGACTACTTTTTCAATCATCAATTAGTTATAGGATGAAACTTGTATCTGGTCAAACCAATATGGGCTCGTGTTTGGTGAAATGAAGATCTTTGATGATGTAAAAATGAATGACCCTGACCCATGATCGATACCCAAATAAAGGGAGGGCCCAATAACTTAATTGAAAAATGAGAGTATAGTTGAAGATATGCTATATGCTTGATAAAGTATCCCAACAAAATTGTAATGACCTATTTATATAAGGGTTGTTTCACTGTTTGGCAATCGGCGGTTGACTGTTAGCTTGTTTGACTAGCTGGAAGTATTAGCTGTATAGGTTGGCTTTTTAAGTTATTGTTTAAGCCGGCTATTTACAAAAGTGTTTGGTAAAATTATTAATAATTGTTAGCTGTCTATTAGTGATAAAGTGAGTCAACAAGCCAAAAGCCAATAGAAAAAGCTACTCTTATTAGCTTTTGTCTTTTGGCGAAAAAACTAGCTTAAAAGTCAACAAAAAAGCCAGCTACCAAACATATTCTTTTGTTGTTTGACCAAACTAAAAAGTCAAAAGTTAGGCAAAACCGCAAAAGCCAATTGCCAAACACCCCATTGCAAGATTATAGCAAGGCAACACACATGTAAAAGGGCCAAGTGGCTAACTAATAAGATCGATAAATTACTCGCCTAATACCAATTTATCATTGGCTTTAGTATGAAACTTCATTTGAGTATTATTATTATTATATTACCAAGGCCCATTTATGACTTCTCTAAATTTTACTCTCTATATAAAATTACAAGATAGAAATACTTTGATTAGTTGATTGTAATATACCTGTGAACGGGTAATCTTTGGTTTTGGATGAAGATTAAAACCCCACATAAGAAGAACAAGCAAACTCCCACATCCAAATTGGAATGCTGTGATTGTTGAAGGGAATGGATAGACCTTAAGAACCTGCAAACATGACTCACATTAGAGCTTCAATTAATATTTCATTTATAATTTATTTTTCGATTTTCATAGCTGTACACTTGTACCATATTGATTAATTATTTGTCATTTTAAATGTATACGAGTACTTTTATAATAACAATTATTGTTACTAATCTACGTCACTAAAGTAATTAATTATCAGAAACGCATCAAGCCAATATATTACAACTAAAAAAATTAAGAAGAGAGTAAAATGCAAATCACCCCTTTTTTGATTATTAACCTAAAAACACCACACAAAAAAAGAAGGGCAATTTAATCAGACTATGGAATTCACCAAAAATAAAAATTATAGACAATGTAAAGATTATGGACCTGCTTGTTGTATATATTGAAGTAAATATTCAAAAGATACCAAAGGAGAAACATGCCACCAAGCTGCAAAGGAAGAGCCAGACTACTAGATTTGGTTTCGGCACCTCCATCCGCGCTCTCTGGGATCGAAACTGCTCGAACAACCATCAAATTTCTCGATCCATGCTTTGTTGAATTAAATCGAAGGGGTGAAAATGAGAGAGCACACGACGCCTTGTAACACAAACTTCCCTCATTGGAGTAGGGTAAGCTAGGTTCTATAGTCAAGGAGCGAGCAATATTATGAGAATATTTCTGGATCCGCCACTTGTCATGACAACATCCTACATTAAAGATGTCTTTAACTCTGGATGTCAAATATAACGTTCGTGGATTCAAACCCAACATAGGCATTTTGAGGAAGTACATACTAGTTGATTAAGACCATTGCATTGCAAATAACTAAAGAATTAGAAGAAAATTTTGTTTCGTATTTCAAATTGAAGAACATTCAAGTAAATTATGTACATTATATAAATGTAAGTTGAATGAATGGATGGTATGTTTGGCAAGACTGCACGTGACCCACGGGGTGTCCATATGATGTTAACAAATTGTGAGGACGAGAGCTTCGACAAACACTGGTGAAAATTTTGTGGTTGGTACTTGAAAGCAAATAGTATTAGAGAACCACAATTTTGTATCTAATTTGCCAGTTAAGATTTTACAAATTATTTTGTAACCTAGTGATACTTGTCCACTATAGATTATGACTTATGATAATTAATTAATTAAAGATTTTGGAACTTGGTTTTCAATGCATGAGGGAAATATTTTATTAGTATTTTTTTAAAATAATAATGCAAGAGGTAAATATTTTAAAATAAATAAATGAAGTAATAAACATTCCTAAAAAAAAAAGAATATATATATATATATATATATATATATATATATATATAAATTTTTTTAAAAAAAAAGACGTCTGTTATGAAATATTTGTGGATGTCTATAAACTCCTGTACTCTCCGGAACATTCTAGATTTAGGGTTTATTATTCCCAAAATAAACCCTAGCATTGTATGTATATGTATATAAAATAATAAAGATATACAGATTAATTCTCTTTCCATCTCTTATATTTTCTCCTTATTTCACAATACGTTATCAACACCAAAGCTACATAATTGCTTCGAACGTTAAAACTTATATCTCCCAATCCATTCAATAACGAACTGTGTCACAATTATTATAATTTCTTGGATGATCAAATTAGTTTAAGCTCCATCACGCAGAGTTGCTGGAAGATGTGGAATCCATGAGTGGCGAGAATATTGATTCTTAAATACATTTGATCTTATCGTTAAACGAGGTGTTGAAGAATAAACCTCTCAAGTATTTCCACATGTAAGTGTCCTACATTGGTTGAAAAAGAGAGCTTTAATCACTTTATAAGGCTAAGGGGCTACTCCCCCTGTCGCCATATGGTTTTAGGATTATGGAACCTCCTTTGATCTTGTAATGTGGACTCTCTCTCTCTCTTGCGGGTGCAGCCCAAACCAGTATTTAACACGAAGTAATCCAATTATACAGGTAATACTTAGTACAGATGATTTTGTGATTGAAATTTGAGTTTTACCATAATTTTGGAGAATATGTTGTGATATATTATTGCATCTTTGTACTTTCTCCGTTTTTAAATACTTGCTCCAATTTCTTTTTGTCGATGTTTTAAAATACTTACTCCATTTCCTTATTTGGAAAGCTTTTATAATATATAAGTCATTTCTTTCAACTAATGAGACCCAATTTTATCACTTTTAGATTATTTCTCCTCCAATTTACCTTCTACTAACTCCACTATCTCTATATTTTATTGCTTTATCCAAAATCTCCTAAAACTCCGCGCATGGAGAAATGGAGCAAGTATTTTAAAATGGAGGGAATATATAACAAATCCTATATTGCAAGTATATGTGTATTGGTAATATCTTACATTATTTTGATATTATACTCCCTCCGTCCCCTTTTGATATTCCCTAGTGGACATTTTTCACGGGAATTAATAAACACAAATAAGAATAGTAAAACTACATGGAAAAAGTAAATTGACATTGGGTATGCAAAAAAGTAGAGAGATAAACTAAAAAAAGTACATGAGAAAACAAAATTTACATGAGAAATTTAAATTTGCACAAGTATTGTTGCAAATTGGAGGGAATTTTGGTAAAAAATTAATATTAATAGTTGTTGGAAAAAGCAAATGGGGTGAACATTTTGGGACTAAAATTTACCCAAAAGGAACTATCAAAAGGGGACGGAGGAAGTATGATTTTGCGTTGATCAAAACATGAGCTATAAGTTCCAAATTAAATGAATATTAAACTCTTAATAAATACTCCCTCCGTTTTTTTATATGCATCACTTTGACAATTGCACTATTCATATACATGGTTGACTTAATTTTTTACCTCTAAAAAATGAATAAATGTTATTATATTATATATCATTAGATTCGTCATAATGTCTAGTTTCATAATATAATTTTGTTACAATTTTTATTAATACACAATTAAAGATATTTATGGTCAAAGTAGCGTCTCGGCAAATGTGTCGATCAAACTGATACATATAAAAAAAACAGAGGGAGTAGATACATAGTGATTGATTGTATGTGTTATATTATGTCAGACTTATATTTGAGTTTTCCGAACTTTGATTAATGTCACGCACTTTTGTGTCAAAAAAAAGAAAAAAAAATATCACGCACTTTTCCGAAACAATAGTATTTTTTTATTCTTTTTGTATTTTAATTGACTTCAAATCATATGGAGAATGGGGTATGTTATTATTAGGGCTGGCAAAAGCTGACCCGACCCGACAACCCGACCCGAACCCAACCCGAAATAAATGGGTTTTGATAGAGATTTTCAACCCGTTTATGTAATTGGGTCAACCCGAACCCGACCTGAAGTTAAACGGGTCGGGTTCAGGTTGAAAATCCCAACCCGAAACCAACCCGCATAAACCCGTTTATTTAATTGGGTCGGTTTCAGGTCGGGTCAACCCGAACCCAACCCGCTTAACTTAAAACACTAATTTAAAAATATGGGCCAAGCCCAAATTATCTAACCCTAAGCTTTTCCTCTTTCACTCGCCGCTTTCTTTCAGACTTTCACTCAAACTCTCTTTCTTCTCAGTTTCTCTCTCTTCTCTCCTCTCTTTTCTCTCTCTAACTCTTGAAGATTGAAATAAAAATTCTTGAACCTTGAAGATTGAAGCTTCATCTCAAACATTCTGAAGGTAATAATCCTATTATTCGATTTTTTATGAGTTTGTTTGCTCATGAGTCATTTGTTTATGCAATTTCCTTGATTTGGTTATGCAATTTTCAGATTTCTTTGATTTTTTAAGCGATTTTTTGCTATTATGGTTTATGTATGCTTTGTTTATGTGATTTAATCATTTAATGTTGTTCGTTTGTTATTTTCTTACTCTGCAATTTCTTTCGAAGATTTGATTTGTTATTTACTTATTTTGCGATTATTTGCGATTTGTTTATGCGATTTTTTGCCCTGATTTGATTTTCTTACTCTGCAATTTCATGAGTTTGATTCTTTATGTCATGACTCATGAGTTTATACTTCTGTTTTTCATGTTTATACTTCGGATATGAGTGTAATTCTTTCTTTAATTTATTCACAGATGGCTAATAGCCCTAATCCTGATGAACCCATTGATCTTCCGGATTCTGATTCAGATGATGAAGTTTCTGATTCTCATCAAACGGAATCAAAGAAGAAAACCTCTAATGTCACCTCGCTGAATAAGCCTGGAATTCATTTCAAGCGCCAACGAAAGCTCACTTCAGATGTGTGGGCAAATTTTGAATTCCTTGATAAACCTGACGAACAAGGTAACATCATTTGCATGTGTAAAAAATGTGGGCAGAAATATAATGCTGAAAGTAGGCAAGGAACTGGTAATTTAAAACGCCACATTAAGAAATGTAAAAAAAGGACCTTTAAAGATGTGGGTCAGATGATTATTGATTCAAGCAGTTCTGGTTCTATGATGAATAGGGTTCCTACAATTGATTATGATATTGTTCGTGAGATGTTGTCTATTGCTGTGGTGAAACATGATTTGCCTTTTCAGTTTGCTGAATATAGTGCTGTTAGGAAGTTGATTAATTACATAAATCCTGATGTTAAACTTGTGTCTCGAAATACTTTGAAGGCTGATGTTCTGAAAATGTTTAAGAGGGAAAAAGATAAACTTAAGGAGGAGTTGAGTGTAGTTAAGGGTAGGATTTCTCTTACATCTGATTGTTGGACTTCAATTACTACTGATGGTTACATGTCTTTGACTGCCCATTTTGTTGATAATCAATGGAATTTGCAAAAAAAAATTCTGAACTTTCGTTTTTTGCCTCCACCTCATACCGGTGTCCATATGTCTGACCATGTCTATGATTTTCTTAAAGAGTGGGGTATCCAAAAGAAAATCATGTGTATTACTCTTGATAATGCTTCCTCTAATGATGTGTTTGCTGATGTAATTAAAAATGAACTTGATTTGGTATGTGGGGGGGATTATTTCCATGTGAGGTGTTGTGCACATATCCTAAATTTAATTGTGCAAGATGGGTTAAAAGAAATTAATGAGGCTGTTGTTAAGGTGAGAGAAACTGTGAAGTATTGTAAAGGGTCTCAGGCTAGAAAGCAACGTTTTTTGACTTGTGTGGCACATGTTGAACTAGACTCAAGTAGAGGATTGAGACAAGATGTCCCTACTAGATGGAATTCAACTTATTTGATGTTAGAGAATGTTTTGTACTACAAAAAAGCTTTTCTTCATTTTCAAAAGGTTGATGCCAATTACATTCATTGTCCAACAAATGAGGAGTGGGGGAGAATAGAGAAGTTATTTAGATTTTTGAAGGTCTTTTTTGATGTGACAAATGTTTTTTCGGGTACTAATTATCCTACCGCTAATGTATACTTCCCAAATGTGTTGAAAATCCGTTTACTCTTGAAAGAGGAGCTTGAAAATTCTGATAACTTCATGCATAAGATGGCAGCAAGAATGAATGAGAAATTTGCTAAATATTGGACCAACTTTAGCATAATCATGGCTGTGGCTGTTGTTTTAGACCCTCGATTTAAGTATGAGTTTGTGGAGTGGGCTTTTAAGAAGGTGTATGGGGAAATAGAGGGTACTAATGAGTTGGTGAAGTTCAAGGAAAGGTTGGATTATTTATATGGTGTTTATGTGACTGAGGCTTCCACAACAACACCACGAACAAGGCGTCGTTCTTCTAGACAGCCTAATGAAGAGCAAGTTGATGTTGCTTCTGATTCTTTTATGATGGTAACTGTGAACACTTGCTTTTTGTTTGATAATCAGCTTTAAATTCTGTTTTTTGTATGCTTTATTGTAATTTTTGTTTAAACATCTTTTAGGACTTTGATAACTTCTCTTCTAGCAAATCATATGTTGCTGCTAAATCTGACTTGCAAATCTACTTGGAAGAGCCATTGATTCCTCGTGCAACCAACATTAATATTCTATATCATTGGAAAACAAATGTTGTGAGGTATCCAATTCTTTCAAAGATGGCAAGGGACATCCTTGCAATCCCTATTTCAACAGTAGCTTCAGAATCTGCCTTCAGTACTGGTGGTCGAGTTTTGGACTGCTATAGAAGCTCTTTGAAACCAAACACAGCAGAAGCTATCATTTGCCTCAAAGATTGGACTTTTGGTGAAGGTATGAAAATAGTTTATGTATTTAAAATTACAATTTTTTTTGTTTCTTTTTTGTACTATTTTATTTATGCTTAAGGCTGAAATTAACTTTTGTATGTATTCTTTTGGTTGTAGCTAATATGGATCCGCAATTGCAAGATTTATGTGGAAAAATCATGGCCATGAAAGTCAACGATGATGTGGGGGATACTCCCAGCCCCAGCCCTCCACAAAGTGCACCAGAAAGTCCTGCTGTCATGGAGAGTCAAACCTGATTATGTTGTTAATTTCTTCTAAAATTAGTTGATGAAACTGTTACTGTTATTTTGGACATGTATTTGGTTTTCTAGTTGAACTTTTATTTGCCTACTTGGAAGTATTTTGGACATGTAACTCTTGAATTATGTTGTTAAGTTATGTTTGCTTGAATTATGTGTTGAATTTGAAGTCTTGAATACTTGAATCTTACAGGTTAAAGAAATTAGTCAAATTACAGGTTAAAAAAATTACAGTATAAAGAAATTAGTAAATTACAGGTTTTTATTTTATTTTTTTTTAATTAAAAAAAAATCAGGTTTAGGCGGGTCGGGTTCAGGTCGACCCGTTTATAATCAGGTCGGGTTCAGGTTGGTTTTTTTTGACCTGTTTAAGTAAACAGGTCGGGTTCAGGTTGGGGGGTCCTGACCCGTTTATGTAAACAGGTCGACCTGAACCCGACCCGACCCGACCTGTTTGCCAGCCCTAGTTATTATACAAGATAAATATTACTAAATACTCCATCCATTTTTAAATACTTGCTCAATTTCTCCATGCGCGGAATTTTAGGAAAAATTAAAAAAAAGTAATAAAATATGGAGGTAGTGGGGTTGGTGGAAGAATAAAAAATAAAAAAAGGCAAAAATAGTGGAGAGGATTGGAGGAGAGAGAATATATGTTGGGACTACTAGGTGAAAGCAATTAATTAAATATTGTAAAAGCTTTCTAAATAAGGACCGATTGTTCGTTAGCCTTTTCTTCTTGATTTTCCTCTTGAGGAAATTCAACATTTTCTTGTTGATTTTCATTTGGATCTCTTTGCTCTTCTCTGGTTTGCTTTTGGACTTGATAGGCGGTCGTACACCTACCAAAAATAATACCTAACTAAACCTCCTAATTATGTAGTAGGGTAAGTCAGGGTCGATCCCACAGAGAAGGTAGTATCAATATTGGTTACTATGAATTGAAACTAGACGAGTCAATCAAAATAGGGTTGAAAATATTATACTACTAAAGCAAGAAAATCAAATAATAAAAACATCTAGAATTAAGTATCACCACTAGCATAATCAATACAAGACAAATTCTTACCCCAATCAATTAATTATACGTTCACAAGGAAAGGTACGCCCTATAAAATACCAAAGATCTCTCCCGAGTTGTCAATTGCTTCCCTAATTAACAATCAAACCTACTTCCGTGGAATCATGTAAATTAAAGACGTTAAGTTCGGCACCCTAACTTCCTAATAATCCGTTCTACCTACTTCCGTGGAGAATTTCATGCCCTTAATTGATTTATTCAAATCCGTCAAAACCCAACCCCCGTTGCAATCAAGACAATGGAATAATAACAATACCAATTATCCCTAATCTAGTATTGGCATAAGCACAATCAATTAAGCATGAACAATATAAATAATTAATTGAGAGTTTATAAGAATAAATCAAGTATCAAACATGGCTAGGGTTCAACCTAACCCTAGAATAAATTCTACTCACAAACAAAAGACATACGAACCAAGATTGAATGAAAGAATGAAATCATCAAACTAAATTATTAAAGTAACTAAAAATAATGAAGAACAAAAGAAAAGGAAAATAACTAACTAAATGTCAACGTTGCTGCTAGAATACATGACGATCGAGGTACGCCTCCTTCAATACTAAAGTGGCGACCCCCCTCTCTTATCCCTAATAATAACAAGCTATATATAAGCAATGAGCCAAAGATAATATTAGAGTAGTTGAATACAATTAAAACTCCCGAGAAATCAAGCCCATACAAGCCCAATTTCGTGTACAAGGTACCAATCATGAGCAGGCCACAACCTGGTTGTGGCGCACCTCTTCTGGCCACAGGCGGGCTGTGGAATGGGCTGCCACACCACTCTTCTTCTTCTTTTTTATAATGTGCTTCCGCGGGTAGGCTGTGGAGAAAGGCATATGTAACACCTCGGTTGTGGAGTAGTTTGTCCTTGCGTAATTTCCTTTTCATATTAAAACATCTCCAATACATAGCTCAACTCACACAATAGCTTATTCCTACAAAACAAAGAAAAAGATCCCGAGGAGAGCAATAACGAAATATATATAAATTAACACTTAAATAATTAAATGTGAAAAGAATTCACGACAAATATCATATAAATATGGCATATAAAAGGTGTATTTTATCGTGTTATCAGGACTTCTTCATCTTCTTCCCTAATTCTAATCAATCCAATTTCAAAATCATCATTGTCATGTTCCTGTACATTCATAAATGAGTTAGATTCATCAAATATTATATGAATGCTTTCTTCATCACACAAAGAGTTCTTATTATAAACTTTATAAGCTTTGTTGTTTGAGGCATAGCCAAGGAATATAGCCTCTTCACTTCTCTCATCGAACTTCCCTAAGTTCCTTTTCCCATTGTTGTGAACAAAGCATTTGCGTCCAAAGGCTCTGAGATGAGAGATATTTGGCTTCCTCCCTTTGAATAATTTGTAAGGAGTCTTGTTAGTTATTGCTCTGATGGTTACCCTAGCTTGTTGATTATGTAGCATGCTGTGTTGATAGCTTTAGCCTACAAGTTCCTTGGCAGTGAGCTTGCAATCAACATTGTTCTTGCCATGTCTTCCAGCGTTCGATTCTTCCTTTCAACCACTCCATTCTGTTGAGGAGTCCTTAGGGTAGTAAAATTATGGTTCATACCTTGTTCCCTGCAAAACTCATCAAACTTTGAATTTTTGAATTATGTACCATGGTCAGATCTTAGATGGATTATAGAGAATCCACTTGTTTTCTGCTCATGTTTGGCAAATGCTGCAAATTCATCAAATGTCTTATCTTTACTTATTAAAAATATCACCCAAGTATATCTATAGTAATTGTTTCGGGGTTTTCTGGTGTCCTGCGGGAGAGTTACAACACCGAGACTGGAACCGGACGCCTGTACCTGCAAAACAACGAAGACTCCTTGTGGTAGGAGCTCCGCCTCCAACGGTCAAGTTAGTACCTGATTAAGGAGTAATAAGTGCGGAAAGTAAAGGGAGGAAATCTGGTTCCTCTAGGGGAGGAGTGATCAATGTATTTTGGTTTTCTCTAGGTGAGAGTCATTAATTGCTGAATCGCCTTTAATGAGGATTAATTAAGTATTTATAGTCTTGGGAAGCGTGCCAATCCTAGGTTTAGGTTAACCAGGGCAAATTGGGCTTCTCTCGGACTTTGGGCCTTGTTGGTCGGTTTTCCCATTTGGCATGGGTGGACACGTGGCGTGTCTCAATTGGTCCGTAGAGGACGGATCTGTGATTGACACGTGGCAGGCTCCTATTGGCCTACGTGAAGGACACGTGGCGAAACCTGGTTGGTCCACTTGTCAGACGGTGATTGGTGGATAAAAATCCCCTAATCATTTGCCCCTCACAGGTGGCACGTGACTGGTCACGTGTCACCTGTGACAGGTGTCGCATGGTGACAGGCGACGACCTGCTACAGGTGTCACCTTGCAAATGGCCGAGAGATTTTCCCGCCCAAATTTTGAATTTGGAAGCGACCCTTCGCCTTCTCACTTTGCCTATATAAGGAAGTGCTGACTTCGGTCATTTTCACATTTGAGAACTTTGCGAGAGAACATTCGGACCCCTGAACTTGCTCTGACACTTTGGACTTTTGTTGCCTACCGCCTGCTCTGACAAGCCGTTTGCAAAGGATTTTAGAATTTCATCAGTCGTCACTCGTTCAGGTAACCGTCGGTTCTCTTATTCTTAATTTTTTTCCTTATTATTATTTTTTGAAATGGCACCATGGAAGCACACGACACGACCTAAGTTAGTGATCAGCCGGTCACCGGGGACGGCTGAATCTAGGACTAGGAGTGCCGCCTGCCCTTTTCTGGACCCATCTTTGCCCTTTATACAAAGTCCGACTGTATCTGTGTCTATGCAGAACGTGATGGCCAGAACAAAGAAGACTGCTAGGATCTCAAACTCGGACGGCTCCTCCCAAAGGGTGCCCATTAGTGAAACATCTGACCAGGCGCCAGATGTAGAAGGGAAACAAGGCGGCTGCCAAGCCGACAGTTCTGAGGGAGGGGTCAAGGTGGTCCCTTCCCATTTTACCGTTGATATGTCCAACTTTTCTCCTGCTCCTTCTAAGGGAGAGGAGGCGGGCCCCTCTGGGAGAGGGGAGGAGTCGTCCTCTTCGGACTCGTCAGAGGACGAGTCCGAGTCCAGCTCTTCTGGCCACGCTTCTCCAGGCTCAGAAGAAAGAAACAGCCGCCTACAAGAGGCGAGGCTTTCTCATGCAGTTGAGAAGGGGGGCAATTGGGCAGAGCCGTCCGCCTCTTACAGAGAGGAAAACACCCCCTACTACTGCACGGTACCCCGGGGCCGGATCGCAGCCATGCAAGACAAAGTGGAGAGCTTTATAGCTAACCACAGAATGGGCCCCGGATTTTTACTGTTCGTGCCGGATCCAGAAGACACTGTCGTCTGGCCGGCTGGTACCAGCTATGATGACGGCTTCTTTGGCTGCTATGTGGCGGTCATCAAAGCTGGACTGCGCTTCCCATTACATCCGGCTGTTCAGCGGATTTTAGATGGGTATGATTTGGGGTTATGGCAGTTAGCCCCCAACTCTTGGGTAAACGTACTCGGCTATGTGGCCGGGTGCGAAATGTACGGGGTGGAGCCAAGCTTTGAGGCTTTCGCCCACATGAACTATCTCAGCCGGACCCCTAAGTCGGGCGGTACCGGCTGGTATCAATTAACAAGCCATAGGGGCTACCTCATGACGAGAGGTAAGGCGAACAAATGGAAGGATTGGCGGAACACCTTCCTTATCATCGAGGGTTCAGACACGGAGCTGAACAAACGCTTTAACAAGTGGAATAGGGATCCGTCTCTTCTCGCAGGCGGCCGCAGCATGCCGCCTGTTCCCCCAAAGGCTAAAAAAGAGATCCTAGACAAAGGACTCTTCAAAGTAGAGACTAGGGTGAACTCTACTTCAGGGGTACGAGAGCAAGTACCCCTAAACTGCGTGCCGAGCTTCAAGTGGCTCTATGACGAGTACTTTTTGGCCGCCTGTGGCCTCAGCAGTCGGTGCTCTAGAGGTAGCCGGCCTGACAAATACTCTGTTTTTTCACGCCTTGTTTTTACTTGGGATTTTTACTAACTTTGCTGTTTATTTTTTTGCAGCTGACGCCATGAGTAAAATAACAGCATCCAAGACTGCGGCGGCCATGTTGCGGGCCTCTCTCATGCAACAGTCTTGTACCGACTCCCCCAACAAAGGGGCACCCTTGGTGGGCTTCGAAACTCTTCCTCTTTTAGGAGTTGTTGTCTTATGCATATACTAACTCTTTTTTTTTTTCAGTCGGGCACTCCAAGAGCTTCTTCCTCGCAACAGCCGGACCCCAAGGCCCGGAGGACGACTGTTGCAAGCTCTCCTGGGTCTTCCAGGAAAACAGTGGCGGCTGAGAAGCAGCCGGCCACTTCTTCTAAAACTCCGGCGGGGCCGCCTAGAAGTATGGACAATTACTTGTAAAAACTTTCACTTGCTTCCTTCTTGACTAGGTCTAACTTGCTTTTTTACGCTTGATGCAGCCGGCCCTCAGGAGCCTGACTTGGTAGAGGTAGCCAAGTCCATGATCAAAGCAGTTCCTCCATCTGAAAGGGAGGCGGTCAGGGGTGTCGGCACCCTTGACCTTGATGGGATTGCAGGGGTCCTTGCTGAGGTATACTTAGCATTTTTTGAGTATTTGAATTCCAGGACGCCTGTTATCTTTTTATTTGGAAACTGACGCATGTTTTCTCTTTACTTAGGCCCTGCTCCGAGTGAACGGCCTTCGCAAGCCGCTTGATCGGAGAAACAAAGAGGTAAAGGCTGCAAAAGCTATGGCCGCCTCTGACTGTGATAAGGCAATGTTTCAAATTGCCCAAAATGAAGTTCTGACAATTGATATTCTTTATTATCAGGCGCAGGCTGCCGCCGCTATCCGGGCTCAGTTAGAGGCGGCCCAGAAGAGGAACAGCGAGCTGGAGGCGACCGTCTCCAATCTCAAGGCCGAGCTTAAACCTCTCCGCCAAAAGATGCTCTCATATGAAGCCATGGAGAAATCCTTGGCTAACGTAAAGGAACGCCTGGTGACCCAGGAGAAGAGTCTAACTAAAGAGCTCTCGGAGAAGGCTGAGCAAGAGAAGAGAGAGCTCGTCCGAGAGATGATGGAAGACTCTTTTCAGATCCAGCGCATGACCTGGAGCCGCCTCTTCCCCAGTGCCGACTATGCCTCGTGGGAAAAAACGTACCGCCAGTGTTCTGAAACATATAATCAAGAGATCCTGGCGGCTGCTGAGGACGAGGCGTTGGAGGAGGCCTTGGATGGGGATGAGCAGCCGATAGTGGCGCTTGTGCCACTTGGGGGCAAGGCATCGAAGAAGGATGCAGCTGAGGCCGAGTCTAACAAGAGGAATGCTGACCAGGCGGACGCTGCTAATGTTGAAGACTTGCCCCCTTCTTAAGCTTGTCTTCTTTCACGGCCTGCGTGCCGTTTGCTTGTATTTACCCGGCCAGGGGGCCGGGGTTCTGAATATTTTAATCTTCTTTAATGCAATTTTATTTTGCTTGAAATTTGTCTAAGTGTTGAATATTTGATATTGAATTGTACACTATATCGACTGTTTTGCATGGCCGATTGTAGACAGGTACGGATGGTCCGCCTATGCCCCTAGACGACTGGTTGTCTGTTTCCAAGCTGGGCGATCAGTCGGCCATTTATTCAATCGGTATTGGTCCCGTTTAAAAGACTGGATTACCTTTAGGCAGGTGGTCCTGTTATTAGTAAAATTAACCAAGAAAGGGTTTTCTTACTTAATAGGCAGTCTAGGACGACTGTTTTCTATCAGTGTGAATAGGTGTTGTATGAACTTTTTAATTTCATACTAAAATTTTTAAGGGGTGACTAAGTAAATATGGCTCTTACCTAGTCGCCGAGTGATTGAGTAGTAGAGGTATCAAGCGGTGGGTACCGGTTGTTCCCCTTTATTCGCCAATGTTTGTTGGCTATTAACTCGAAGGGAAACCTAGTAGGAATAGTAGTTTGAATGCCCTTGTTTGCCAAAAAACAGGTGGTCTATTCAAACTTTTTAGGTTCCATACCAAGTTTGGGAGAGTGACTATGAGTTAATCGTTGGTGTTACTCAGTCGTCCTCATTCTAGATTGAGTAGTAGAGGTACCAGGCGGCAGAGGCCGGCTGGACCCCTTGATTCGCCGATGTTTGTTGGCTATTAACTCAAGAGGTACCCCCTGCATTTATCCCAAGTAATACAGGCGGTAATCCGACTCAGATGTCAACTGTTACCACTAGTTTGGTTAGTGATAAAAGTTATCCTTGTCTCAAAAACGGCTACGTGGTTGCCCTTGGGGACAGTCGTATAGGTGCCGTGTGATTAGTTTATAGAACAATGTTCCACCCAAAAGGGAGCTGCTCTCTGCGACGAATTTCATCCGGATGGATGCCGTCGGACGCCTGCTATAATGTTGGGACAGGTCGAATTGAATTTTTATATTTTGATCAGTTGGCTTGACGCCTGGTCTGATCATGTTTTTTGATAGTTCTTGGTGAACTATATTATGTGAGGGTAGCCGGTCAAGCGGCGTGCCCCTCTTAAATTAAACATAGAGAGTGGCCGACTGTTTGTCAGTTGGCATGCCCCTCTTAAAATAAAAATGAATATAAACATGGAGAGTAGCCGACTGTTGGTCAGTTGGCATGCCCCTCTAATATAAAATTGAATAGTAATTTGCAACTTTATTCAAGTAGTCCTTGACTTTTCATTTATTATTTTTTTTTTAAAAGAAATATTTCTTAAGATTATCTATGTTCCAAGTTCGAGGTAACGGCTGGCCGTCTGGTGTTTCCAGACGGTAGGTACCGTCTCTAACCTCTTCATATATTCGGTAGGGGCCTTCCCAGTTGGGAGTTAGCTTGCCAGACTCGTTAGCCCTACCAACAGCTTCCATTTTTCTAAGTACAAAGTCCCCCACCTTGAGTGGACGCCTGTGCACTTTTCTGTTGTATGATCGAGTCATTCTCAGGCGGTAAATCTCATGGCGTAAGACAGCATTGCCTCTCTTTTCAGGGAGTGAGTCTAACGCCAGGCGCATGGCTTCCCAGTTTGCCTCTTCGTCATATAGCATTACTCGAAGAGTCGGCTCGTAGTGTTCTATTGGAAGAACAGCTTCCGCACCATAAGTTAGGAGGAATGGAGTTTCTCCAGTCGCCCCTTTTTCAGTCGTCCTAATGGCCCAGAGAACATGTGGTAGTTCATTCGCCCATAGGCCGCCTGCTCGTTCAATCTTTTTCTTCAGACCGTCTGAGATGATTTTATTAAAGGCTTCTACCTGGCCGTTTGCTTGTGGACGGCCGACAGATGCAAAGAAGTGTGCAATTCCTTGGTCACCCAACCAGCTTTTGAGAACAGGCGTCTCAAATTGGGGACCATTATCAAAAACCATAGACATGGGAACCCCGAACCGAGTGATGACATTTCTCCAAATGAATGAAATTACATCCTTCTTCTTGATTCCCTTAACAGCCTCCGCCTCTACCCATTTAGTGAAGTAGTCGACGGCAACAAGTATGTATCTTCTTCCGCCTGTAGAAGGCGTATATGGACCCAGAATATCCATGCCCCACTTAGCAAACGGTAGGGGGCTATGAATGGTGGTGAGGTCAGTAGCCGGACGGTGAATTAGTTTGCCAAACCTTTGACACTTGTCACACTTTTTCACCATCTCCATAGCATCAGCTTCTAAGGTAGGCCAGAAGTAGCCCTGGCGCCTTGCCCGTTGAGCAAGCGTCCTTCCACCTATATGTGAAGCACAGTAACCAGAGTGGAGATCGTCTAGTATCTCTCGCCCCTTTTCTGGAGTAACGCACTTTAAGAAGGGTTGTAGGTACCCCCTTTTGTGAAGTTCTCCCTTTATCATTTCAAAATTGGTGGCTCGTTTTTTCAGCACTGCCGCCTGTTGATGATCATCCGGCAGGGTACCGTTTGTCAGATATGCCCTGATTGGATCCATCCAGGTTGAGCTTCTGTCTAAGATTCCAATAGGGTCTCCCTTAATGCTTCTCTTCTCCACTACTTCCCAAAAAACGGTTCGAGGAGTATCACAAGAGGCGGATGATGCTAATTTTGAAAGCGCATCCGCTTGGTTATTCTCTGATCTCGGCACTTGGACCAGATGGAAATCCTTAAGGGAGCCGACTGCTTGACGGACCGCCTGTAAATACTTGATCATGGCCGGATGGGTCGCTTCGTATTCGCCATTGTACTGACTCACTATTAATTGTGAATCGGAACAGGCGTCTATTTTTCTTGCTCCTGCCGCCTTGCACATGCGGATTCCGGCTAGTAAAGCTTCATATTCTGCCTCATTGTTTGAAGCCTGAAAATTGAAGCGTAAAGCATACTCGTACCTGTCGCCCTCTGGCGACTGACATATGACGCCTGCTCCACAACCATTTGAAGTAGAGCTTCCATCCACATATACCTTCCAGACTTGGTCTGGAACTTGAGAGTCAGGGGGACGAGTCATCTCAACAATAAAGTCAGCAAAGGCTTGCCCCTTCACTGCTTTTCTAGGCTCGAAGGTAATTTCGAGGCTCTGTATTTCTATGGCCCATTTGATCATTCGGCCTGACGACTCCATGGTGGTCAGTGGCCGCTTGATCGGTTGATCTGTATACACGACGACTGCATGCGCCAAAAAGTAGGGCTTTAATTTTTTAACAGCCATGAAGAGTGCAAGGCCAAACTTCTCCACTAAGGGATACCTCAACTCGGCATTTTTCAGCACATGGCTGACAAAGTAGACCGGGAGCTGACAGCCGTCTCTTTCAGCAAGAAGAACAGCGCTTAACGCATGATCAGAGACGGCCAGATACATGTAAAGTACTTCTTTGGGCAAAGGGCTGACTAGCCTCGGCAAGGAATGCAAATGAACTTTCAATTTTTGGAAGGCCGCCTCAGCATCCGGCCCCCATTCAAACCTTGCCTTTTTCTTAATTGCCTGGAAAAAGTATAGGCATTTGTCGCCTGATCGACTAAGAAATCTTCCCAAGGCCGCCAGACAACCTGTTAACTTCTGAACCTCTCGGACGGTACGGGGCGACTGCATGTCAATGACCGCCTGCACCTTCTCAGGGTTCGCCTCTATTCCTCTCTGATTAATGAGAAATCCGAGAAATTTCCCAGACTCAACTCCAAAGACACATTTCTTGGGATTGAGCATGACATGGTGCCGCCTGAGTGTGGCGAAAGTTTCTCGGAGGTCCGACAGATGATCTGTCTGAAGTTTAGACTTGACAATCATATCGTCAATATATGCCTCGACGTTTCTCCCAATCTGATCAAAGAACACAGTGTTTATCATTCGTTGGAAGGTGGCCGGGGCATTCTTAAGACCAAACGGCATGACCGTGTAACAGTATAACCCTTTATCAGTGACGAAGGCCGTCTTCTCCTGATCCTTCTTCCATAAAGGTATTTGATGGAAACCAGAGTAGGCGTCCATAAAACTCATCAAAGCATGGCCGGCTGTTGAGTCGACCAGGTTGTCAATTTTAGGCAGAGGGTAACTGTCTTTTGGGCACGCGTTATTCAAGTCTGTGTAGTCTACACACATTCGCCAGGTACCATTCGGCTTTTTAACAAGCACAACATTTGCAACCCAGTCTGGGAAGTAACATTGCCGAATGAATCCTGCATCAAGTAATTTTTTAACTTCGACGGCTGCCGCCTGACTTCTTTCTTCGCCATGGTTCCGCTTCTTCAGCCTTACCGGCTTCTTTTCTGGATCCACAGCCAGTTTATGTACCGCCAGCTCAGGACTAATGCTTGGCATTTCATGGACTTCGAATGCAAAGATGTCCTTGTATTCTTTCAACAGATTGTGAAAGTCATCACCTAGGACCCCTAGAGCAGTCGTCCCAACTTTGACTGTTCTGTCAGGACGCGAGACATCTAAGATTAGGTCCGTATGCTCACCAGCCGGCTGAGGGCGGAATTCATCCGACCGCTCCTCTGCCAATGATTGCTATTTTTTATCTTTTCTTGCGGCCCCCATCTGGGATGCCTTTCTTTTTTTGCCGCCTGCTCCTTGAACAGGCGCATTATCCTTGACATTGTCAATCTTTCCTCCACTGGACCCAGCGGCCATAACAGTGGGCTTGACATCCGAGAGATAGCATTCTCGTGACATCCTCTGATCTCCCCTTAGGGAGCCGACTGTTCCATTGTCCCTCTCAAACTTGAGCAACATAAGAGATGGGATTATTACATCCTTGGAATTATTTAGGGTTGGTCGTCCCAGAATCATGTTGTAGGCCGAGAGTTCTTCTACCACCAGGAACCGGACTACCATGTGTCGTCCTTCCCCTTTTTCACCCAGGCGGATGGGTAGATCTACTCGTCCTACAGGGTGGACGACTCCTCCTCCAAACCCTACTAAAGGGTGGGAGGCCGGATGTATACAATCAGTTTTGTACTTCAATTTTGACAGACATTTGCTGCTGATAAGATCTGAGGAGCTTCCGGTATCTATGAGGATTCGGCCAACTCTCTGATTGGCCACCTTACATTCAATGACGATAGGGTCGTCATGCGGCCCCCTGACCCCTCCTAGATCTTCTTCAGTAATGACAATCTCAGGAAATGAATTTTTGGAGGGCCGTTCTGGGTGAACAGAATTTACATCTAGCCGCCTGATATTGTCTTTGTTGCCCCTAATAGAGGGACCTCCTCCTGCGAAGCCGCCTGCAATAGTGTAGACGACTGCATCATCTGTATCAGAGCTGTCGGCCTGTTGATTCTTTTTGGCCGACTGTTTTTTCGAGGAAGTGCTCCCCGTGGATTTCTTGACAAAAGAGTCAAGATCACCTTGCTCAGCCAGGCGGTCTAGATACCGCATGAGACTGATGCATTCGTTGGTGTGATGACCAACATCTTCATGATAATCACAGAATTTATCTTGGTTCTGGTTGCTTGCGGAACCCTTCATGGGGACCGGCTTCTCAATAGAGATCCGTCCCTTGATTTCGTTTAGGATAGTTTGGCTATCCTTGCTAAACGCATACTTTGGGGAGTATGGTTTGAATTCTTTTTTCTTCTTCTGGGCCGGCTGTTTAGAGGAATCAGCCGCCCAGACCTCTTTTCTCTTCTTTTCCTTGTTTGACGACTGTATCTGTCGTCCTTCTTTTTTGTCGAACTTTTTCCCGTCCGACTGTTTCACTGTACTACAAAGATCAGTTGCCTGTATATAGGCTTCTGCTTCAATCAAGGCCTCCTGAAGAGTCGCCACCCTCTTTCGAACCAAATCAAATTTGAAGGTCGACCCGTCTTTGAGACCCCTGAAAAAGTCAGTATAAGCTACCTCATCCGGTAACCCTTGAATCTGTATTCTCATCAGGTTAAACCGCCTGATGTAGGATCGAAGCCCCTCCTTCTCACCCTGCTGAATTGTTCCCAAATCAAGGGTCGTCTTCTTCGCAGGAATGTTCATGGCGAAGTTGGAGGTGAACAAGTAAGCAAGCGTCCTGAAGTTGTTTACACAACCAGTCGGCAGGTTGCCGAACCATTGCTGTGCAATCCCTTTGAGAGTCGGTGGAAAACACTTGCACCAAGTGGGATCATCCAACCCTTGAAGGTACATTAGGTTGGAGAATGCCATCAGATGATCTTCTGGGTTAGTAGTGCCATCATAGGCGCCTACTAACACATTTTTCACTTTGGCCGGCTGAGCGGCTTCAGTGATTTCCTTGGAGAAGGCCGACGGCTGTTCACCAAGTCTAAGCAACCGTAGCTGCCAGTCCAAAGGTTGGACATTTTTAGTTGCGTGTCCACCAAACGGAGGTGGCTGCATAAAATACTGTTGTGGTACAAACGGTAAGATTGGTACCGCCTGGTCGCTATGAAAGCCTGACTGACGGGAGGTGCCGCCTGACTGACTCTCATGATACGACTGGGTATGCCTCATCGAGGTATTTCGCACTTTCTTGAAAATTTGAAGTAGAGGCCGACTCTGGCAGTCGGTCACTCTTCTTCTGTTCTAACAGCAGACGAGCGTCTGTGTATGTTTTCTTCGACCCGTCCGCCTGAATGTGACGAACAGGTTTCCTATTTCCTGGAGTAGGAAAACGGTATTTTGTGAGGTCAAGGGCAGGCGGCTCCCACTTCCTGGATTTAGGATGAGGAGTTCCCTCTCGCCCTTGAACCGGCTTCCTCTTGCCTGAGGTGGAAGGTTTCTTAGCCGACTGTTCCTTGGCCGGAACAGGCTTCTTATTAAGCAACTCTTGAATTTCTCCCTTGAAGTCCCTCATGAAGGTCATGAGTTCGTTCCTTGTGATGGGAGCAGACCCATCAGTCGCCTGCTGCCGAACAGACGGTGCGACTGTTGGCTCGCTTACAGTTTGAAAATGTTCCCGTTCCCTCCTTTCGGTCTGACGGGTACGTCGGGCCCTTAGGGTCCCGTCTGGAGCTGTGTGAGCTTCAACTTCAAGTTCATTGTCAGTATCATGGTCCGACTGAACTTGAGGGTCGTCTAGGGGACGCCTCTCTTTAGGAGTCGGTACAGACGTGGATGCCATCTCAGAAGTACTCTCCCCACAGACGGCGCCAAAATGTTTCGGGGTTTTCTGGTGTCCTGCGGGAGAGTTACAACACCGAGACTGGAACCGGACGCCTGTACCTGCAAAACAACGAAGACTCCTTGTGGTAGGAGCTCCGCCTCCAACGGTCAAGTTAGTACCTGATTAAGGAGTAATAAGTGCGGAAAGTAAAGGGAGGAAATCTGGTTCCTCTAGGGGAGGAGTGATCAATGTATTTTGGTTTTCTCTAGGTGAGAGTCATTAATTGCTGAATCGCCTTTAATGAGGATTAATTAAGTATTTATAGTCTTGGGAAGCGTGCCAATCCTAGGTTTAGGTTAACCAGGGCAAATTGGGCTTCTCTCGGACTTTGGGCCTTGTTGGCCGGTTTTCCCATTTGGCATGGGTGGACACGTGGCGTGTCTCAATTGGTCCGTAGAGGACGTATCTGTGATTGACACGTGGCAGACTCCTATTGGCCTACGTGAAGGACACGTGGCGGAACCTGGTTGGTCCACTTGTCAGACGGTGATTGGTGGATAAAAATCCCCTAATCAGTAATCATCAACAATAACTAACACATATTTCTCGCCACTCCTACTCTGAACTCTCATGGGGCCACACAAATCCATATGAATAAACTTTAATGGTTTTGTGGTGCTCACCATCTTTTTAGCTCGAAAAGAGTTTCGGACATGCTTTCCTTTTACGCAGGCATCACAGATTTTATCATTCAGGAACTTGATAGCTGGTAATCCTACTACCAAGTCCTTTGACCTGATTTTATCAATTAAAGAGTAGCTAGCATGACCAAAACGTTTGTTCCAGAGTAGAGAGTCACACTCAATAACACTCAAGCATGTAAGGCTACTCTTTGGGATTGAGTCAAGGTTAACCACATAGGTATTTCCTCTTCTCGTTCCTTTTAGAATAACCTTTCCTGATCTGCCATTGAAGATATGACATTCATCAGAAGTAAAGCTTACCAAGTTTCCTCTATCACAGAATTGTGATATGCTAAGTAGATTATGCATCAAACCCTTGCCCAGGAACACGTTCCTATTGCATGGGAGGTTGACTTTCCAATTTTTCCTTTAGCAATGATTTCTCCTTTCTTGTTGTCTCCGAAAGTCACTGTTCCTCCTGGGTAGGTCTCTAGTGAAAAAAACTTTGATTTGTCTCCTATCATATGCTTTAAACAACCACTGTCGAGGTACCATAGGTTGTTCCCCCTCATTAGGACCTGCAAGAAAACTTAAGTGTTAGTTCCAGGAACCCCGGGATCCTTGGGTTTCTTTGATGTTGAGGCGATATCAGTTTTCCTTACCCACACTTGCTTAACATTTCTTTTATCATGTTCCATTTTCTTTCTACGGTCAGAATGCAAATGTCTCATTTTTTCAAAGAAAGTACAAACTTTGCTACTTGGTAGGTCTACATATTTTTTCTATTTACTACCTTTCCTTTTGGACTCATACCCAAGTCCTTCAGTTCTTTTGACTTGAGCATCTTTAATGCATTTAGGAGTAGTGTAGGAAATATTTCAAGCACTATCCCAAACTCAAACCCCACTGTGATCATACACTTAAGTATGGTGGCATCTAAAGGAAAATAAACAAGAGCAAAAGAGTCGCCAACAAGTTTTAGGAACTTGTAAACCGTTCACAGGGTGAAGGTTACACCCTTTAACGATCCATGAGATTGTCAACTCCAATAGGTATGGAACCAAGAATGGATATTCGGGGATGAGGGTACGAATCCAATCTAAAATAGAAAGAACCCGCCCTATAAATAGGCCTACACTTTATTCTACTTGTATTCATGTGTGCTTTCTGACTAACATGCAAACATTAGGTTAACCCTAAACCTGTTTATCTATGTTGGTTGAATATTAATGCACAAATAAAGCTATTATTGGCGATCACTTGAATTAAAATCATATTAGCCTAAACCAAATTATTAATTATCTTATTAGGCATGATTTCAAATACAAATTCCCTTTAAACATGCATAAAAGGCGTGATCAAACAATAACAATAATAATGTATCAAGCAAAATAATCGTAATCATAATTACAATCATCATATCAACAGTAAAGCTTAATAATAATAGCAAGATCCTAGGCATGATACAACAAGATTAATAACAAATCCTACCATGTCACTAAACATTAAAGATCAAACCTTTAAACCTAACATGCTATTAGAAAGAATAAAAGGCAACCTAAGCATGATACTAGAACATTGAAATAAAAAGGGAGTAAGCTAATCACTTACTTTGAAACCTCGTACCTCTTTCTAATAACAAAATACACAAGTTAGTAAACTTCAACAAAAATAATAAATCAAAGAATTAAATAAAAGAATTGAAAGGAAAGAGTTAAAAAGCTTAGACTAGATTTGGGACCAAACCCTCATAAATTATCAACCTTTCACGTCTAGGGTGAAGGAAACTTCGAACTTGGCTAGGTGTGTCTAGAACTAACGTATGCGGTATGGTGTTTGCAAAAGGGTTGGTTTAGAAAGAGAGAGAGAGAAAGCTATATTGCTCAAGAGATAAGAGAGATAATTAGAGAATTCTAGGTGATTTGAAAACGGAGGTTAAGGACCCTATTTATACGAAAAATAGTCCAAAAATCGATAGAAAAGAGTTATAATTTGAATCGGAATAAATAACCTCCTGTCGCTAGACAACAGGGTTTGTCGCCAGGCAACGGGATTGTCGTTTGGCGCTAAGACAGTTTTTTTGCGGATTTTGTTTTTATCATATCTTTTGATCCAAAAGTTAAAATTAGGCATATAATATGTCGTTGGAAAGCTCTTAAAGTCTACTTTTCAACCCAATTAGAATCAGATTAAAATATTTTGTAAATAAAAAGATATGGTTGAAATAGTGGAAGGGTATCAGTTTTGGATAGAGTTTGTATTCCTTTCATATCTTTTCCGTTATAGCTCGGAATTAATATTATAATATACCATTGGAAAGATAATTTCAAGATCTATCCAATCATATAAAATTTGGATAAATATTATGAGGCACAAAAATAATATCTGACTGTCTTTAAACATCTTTAAATTCGAATAGAATTAGGACTTAGAAAAGGAAAGTTTTTATTCAAATTCTAACTCTATGATCTTATCTTTTCAAAAAGGATAATTAAGATCTTTTAGAAACTCACAGAAGCTTATAATAAATTCTAATTAGTTTAGGAATAGGATTAAACCTTTGGACCCTCCTCATGATCATGATCATTGGGTCGTAGCACTAGGCGAAAATATCATTTGGCCACCGGTTCAAAACCCCCCTATGCCACCGGTTTTGAACCGGTGGTCATTTGGGGGGTGGCAATAAACTGAAGCAAAGCCACCGGTTCAAAACCGGTGGCAAAATCAAGTATTGCCACCGGTTAACCGGTGGCAATAAACCTTCCCGCAAAATTTTTTTATTTGTATTAACAACTATTGCCACCGGTTAACCGGTGGCAATAATGCCCTAAAAAAACAATTTTTGTTTTTTTTTTTTTTGCATTTTTTTCACTTAAAATGTAGCAGAAACATGTATATATGCATAATATACATGAAACACACATATATTCATCAATAACTAGTAATTGTACACTTTTTAAGAGTGAAAAAACTAAATTAATAACTACAAATAAATTACTCATACAACAATTCCAAATAACTAAATTAATGAGATTACAAACTAAAATTCCAATATTAAATTAAAAAAAAAATTACAACATAAAAACAAAAAAACCCAACATCTAATTCAATATTCTTGCATGTTCTTCAATTTAAGATCTTGATCAATATACCTGCATCAATTAAAACAAAAAAATAAATCGATTAAAATAAGCTGCCAAAAAAAATTGAAATAACCAAAACACTATACATATATGTAACCATTAATTGATTAAAATCAGTTAAAAAAAACCCACATAAACAAAAACAAAAACCCAGAAAAAAAATAAACAAAAATAAAAAAAAAACCCAGAAAATGATTTTCACGAAGTCAGAAAAGAAAAAAAAAAACAGAATCAAATCGAATTAAACCTGGAATTAAAATCGAATTTTCTGTCAAATTTCTTTTTAAACTAAATGTCACATTTTTTTTTAAGTACCACCATCTCACACCAGCAACCACCCCACCGCCTTAACCCACCACCTTAACCCACCATCCGCACCACCTTAACCTTCACCAGAACACCCACCTTCACCCACCAGACCCACCCACCAACTTAACCCACCTACACCGAACCCACCTACCAGACCCACCTTAACTCACATGCACCGAACCCAACTAACAATTGATTCACGAACTCAAAAAAAAAACCCAGAATTAAAATTGATTAAAATCGATTAAGAAACTCAAAATATTCCAACAAAATCCGATTAATTAAACCAAGAAAATCAATTAATTAAACCCAGAAAAACCAATCGATTAAACCCTGAAAAACCAATCGATTAAACCCAGAAAAATCAATCAATTAAACCCAACAAAATCCGATTAATTAACCAAGAAAAATCAATTAATTAAATACAAACCTCGTGCTTGTCTTAGTGGTGCATGTTTTCGTGGTGTTATTGTTGCGGTGGTGGTCTTGGTGATGGTGGAAATGAAAGAGAAGGAGACGAGGAGATTGAAGGAGAAGAGGGAGAAGGAGACGACAGGAGGGAGAAGGAGATGAGAAAGAGAAGGAGGAGATCTAGGGGAGAACTGTTCGTGGAGAACAGAGACTACGAGAGAGAAAGAGGAGAGGGGAGAGCAGGAGAGAGAGGAGCAGGAGAGAGAATGAAAGAGCGGCTGATGAGAGAAATAAGGTAGGGTTTGGGGTTTATAAGGGGGGCGTTTTTTTTTTTAATTGATTATTGCCACGGGTTCAAAACCGGTGGCCTTTACCATTTATGTCACCGGTTCGGTTTGAACCGGTGGCAATGTGAATTAGCCTATCCCGCCCATTTTTAAGCCACCGGTTTTCGAAAATCGGTGGCCATAGAGCGGTGGCATTTTCAATTTTTCTACTAGTGTAGGTAAAATCCGATTCGGGCCCAGTTTAGTATTTTGGGCATAACTTCCTCATTATTCATCGAAATTGGGCTTATAATATATCGTTAGAAAGATCTTTTAAAGCCCCATCCAACTACACCATTATTAGACCCTTATCATGGATCAAACTAAACTAGATTGGACGTTTTTATAAATAGAATACGAAAAAGGTTTATGAAAACTGAAAGAAAGATTTTTAATAAAAACAACCGCAACACTAGATTTTTCACACTTTCACTTCATTCGATTATCATTCGATGTGAAAGATATTCATCACAGGGTTTAGTTTTGGGGAGACACAAATGGGTGTCTACAAGTAGCAGTAGGATCAATACTTTTACTTTTTCTACCCTGCAGTTCCCTTTCCAATTTATCCTTGTGAGTTTTTAAATTATCAAGATCTAACTTGAGTTTTTCAAAATCAGCGTTGAATTTTTGCATGGAATCATTAAAGGAACTTCTAGAACCAATATCAGTACTGATAAGTTTATACTGTGAAAGTTCCACAGTTAACATGACATTTTCCTTTTTGACTCTTTCAAGAATCTCAGACATTAGAAGATATTTATCATGTAGTTCTCCAAATCTAGTTTGGATGTCATTTCGTGCTGTTTCAAGCCAAGCACTATGATCCTTCCAGATTTGTAGAACTTTTTGACATTCATTCTTTTGCATGCATTCATCACTTAGATTAACTTCCATTTCAACAATTAGATCAAATTAATGCATCTTTGGATAAAATTCTAAGTTGAGTAGTATCAAAGTTACTTTCACTTACCTTTTCAAGTTCCTTGAGGTATGCACGCCTTTCATCTGATTTGACCATCAAGCAAAGATTTGCAACTACCTCTTCTGGTTGATCTTCATCTTCTTCACTCTTAGAATCTTTCCAAGCAGCTATCATAGCTTTCTTGACATCAGTCTTTGAGAAGGGAGTCTTGTATATTTTTCTTTTCCCTATTCCTTGGCCTTCCCTTTTCTTTTCTCAATGTCCTACTAAGGACAATCTCTGATGAAGTGGTCCGTTGATCCACATTTGTGACAACCATAGTCTGGTTTGGAGTTGGGGGATTTCTTTTGACAGTTTCTGGAGTTCCGACCATTCCTGTTGAACATCCGCATGAATTGCCTAACCAGCATTGCACCCTCTTCTTCATCCACTTCAGAATCCTCTTAATCAGCTTTTAATGCCAGCCCTCTGTTCTTGTTGCCTTCACTGTTGCTAGTTCCTAGTTGAAGCTCATGTGTCATAAGTGAATCAGCAAGTTGTTAAATGTTGAACGTTGTGAAGTCCTTCGTTTCTTGGAGGGCAGTCACCTTAGCTCTCCAACGTTCATCCTGAGGTAGACTCCTGAGCACCTTTCTAACCTGCTCATCAGTAGGAATTTTTCTACCAAGAGAAACTAGTTCATTAATAATGTTAGTGAATCTAGTAAGCATTTCCTGGATAGATTCTTTGGGTTGCATCTCAAAACGTTCATACTTATACATAAGTAGATCAATTTTCGAACGTTTCACTTCATTGGTTCCCTCATGGGTAACCTGAAGTAGATCCCAAATTTCCTTAGCATTCTTGCACCCCATAACACGATTGTGTTCATGTGGTCCAAGTCCACAATGAAGCATCTTAACCGCAATAGCATTGATTTCCATTTTATCAAAGTCTTCCTTCTCATATTCAGACATTGGTTTAGGAATTACCTCGTGTTGAGCATTGGTTTTGGTTACTTCGAAGTTTGATGAAGATCTCCATCCTGTTCTTCAAGTATGTATGGAATTTCCCGTTCAACATAGGAGGTCTTTGAGTAGAGTACCCTTCTTCAAGTTTTTCGTGAGAATTCATCTTGGGCCAAGATTCTCCTCTTCAGGGTGTCTTGATTCCGATAGGAATAGGCTCTGATACCAATTGTTACTTTAGAACAATACTACAAGAGGGGGGTGAATTGTAGTAAGAGAGAATTTAGCTAACTTTTTTGCGGAATTGATAAAACTAAGCTAGAGGAATGTTAAAGTCACACAAAGAGATTTTACCTGGAAAACCTCTTGGCCCTAACAAGAGGAAAAACCACGACCACTTGGGATTTTAGGAAATATTCTTCATTATAATAGGGCAAACAACCTATTACAAGCTAAAAGATATATCTTTAAGTTCCTCTAAGAACTGGAAGTTCCCAGCAGCAAGTCCCTCAACTTGCCACTCTTCGTTCTTTTCTCTTTTCTTTTCTCTCTCTTTCTCTACTGACTTCTCTCAGAGTTCACTCAAACTCTCAATTCCCAAATACAATTCTAAAACACAATACTCTAGTGAATGTAATTAAGAATGTTAACACATAAGTAGAATGCGCTTCTTGACTCTTTAAGAAAATAAGAAAGATAAAAAGATGTGATTGAGCAAGGTGAAGTTTTCCAAAGAACAACTTTGATATTTATAGGAAAACATAGCCTGATTAAAGCGTCACAACTTCCTCCACTTACACCACTACTGCTGCACATCAACACCACTTCTTTCTACCATTACCAGAGCTTCAAACGTGTCCCAAAAACCAGGGTACTTTGATCCTCTTAGAAGCAGGTTTTTGCGTTAGTGGTGAAGACTAAATCAACAACTAGTTGCGCAAGTTTAGGAAGTTAGGTTTTCTAATCAATTCAAATATATTTTTCCAAAATAAAAAGATATTAAATAAAGATAAGATCAGAAAAGATATTTTCAAAAACCATCTTTCCTATTTTTTAGCAATCAAAGAAATTCTATCTTTTTAACCAATTAAAATCGCATTCCACTTATCATCAACTCCTAATTATTCTCACTTACATAAAACCTAAAAGATAAAAATATTTTATTCTTTATTTCTCTAAGAAGTCTCTGCTCCGAGTCTTCTTTCTTTAGCTTCTGCTCCGAAGCTCCAGTTCCTTCACAAGAACACTACAATTGGTCTTTTAGCTCTTGTTCCTTTGCCTTGAATTAATCCTGCAACTTAACATAAGCAAACTACAAAACTTATTAAGGCATTAGTCTATCTATTTGACTTGTGTTATCATCGAAACATCAAGGGAAACAATCCTCTATTCATAAAAAGAAGTGCTAGAGACCTCGCAAACAGAAAAAAAAAAAAAAAAAAAAAAAAAAGATGGCCAAATGAAATAGAGGTGATTACTTACGAGTTTAGGCGAAAAACGGATCTGGCTATAGTTCATCTTTTGTCTAATGGATTTAATATAGCAAACTCAAGCCCTTTTTATGTGGCTTGACAATTAGTCTATACTCACCAGGGCTTGTTCGTGGGCTAACGGACTCAGGACTTCTTATTGCAAGTTTTCTCCTACAACAACAAGATTTGTTTGCAACTTTTACATAAAAGTTCTCATACATTGAGGAGGATGATATAGATTGATAACTCATGGTGTTAAAAATTTGTAGTTAAGTAAATAAGAGGGATGCTATGTATCGAGAATTTATGCAAAAAACGGGTGAGAATCAAAACTAACAGCTACTTTCCTTAAATTTCAAACTAGACGTTGTACTTCCAAAAATAAGGGTATTTTGTGTAATTATTTAACAAAGTTAGGGCATTTGGTGAATTAAATGTTATTGCTAACAAAACTTTAACGTCAGGGGTATTTTGAGGTCACGGTGTGAATATTAACAAACGTCAGTGGTATTTGGTGAATTTTGAAAAACTTGATGGTATTTGGTGAAATTTTGAAAAGTTCAAGGGCATTTGGTGAAAAAACTGTTTATATAATTGTTATGTACATGAAGTAAACTTGTTACTCCGGATTATTTTTTTGTAGTTAAAAAAGTTAACTTATTACTCCCTCCGTTTCATAATGTTAGTCCCATATACTATTTTAGGCGTTTTAAAAAAATCTACCCATATTCAATATATTTCATTTATAACTTTTTTTTTTTGGAATTAATTGATTGTGGATTGATGACATGACTTTAAGTAAGAAAATTTTTGCCTTAAATTATGCAATTATGACTTGTGTTTTCCTAATAAAAAATCAAAAAAGTTAAATAAGGTAAACTAATTATGAATTATGTTGTACTTTAATGTTAGATTCCAAATATATTTGTTCTCTTATTTTATGTGATTGATTCCATATGAGACTAACATTATGAAACGGAGGGAGTAATAGTTAGTAAATGTAATAGTATAAGAACTGGAAAAAAGGTTAATAACTAATTATGGTAGGGTTAAATTCGGAGCGGCTAAAAATCAAATCGAGTTAAAATTGGGTCGGGTTAATATCAGTTCGGGTCAAAACAGATCGGATAAGGTCTTCTTTCGGGTCAATTTCGGATCAGGTTGAGCTCGGGTCGGGTCAAATTGGTTCAGTTTGAGTTTAGGTCGAGTCAAATCGAATTTGGGTTGTTTTTAGTTCCGATTAAATCGGTGTCGGGTTAAGTTCAGATCGGGTCAAGTTCAGATTCAGGTTGAGTTCAATTCGGTTACAGATCGGCTTTGTTTTGAATTTCTCGAATCAAATTGGATCGGTTACAGTTAGAAACGGATAGATTTTTTCGGGTCGGTTTGGTTTTGACACCTCTAGGCGGACGGTGTATAAAGTTGGGATTACTAAAAGAAAATCAAAAGTTGGGATTATTTTGAACGGACGGAGCAAAGTTGGGATTATCTTTGGCAATTTTCCAATAAAATAACATACTATGCTTTATAATTGAAGAATTCTTACTTTCAAAGTTCAAACGAAAGCCGAAATGTTGAGGAACTTTTAATTTGGTAGCGAAGGCCGAAGAGCATTGAAATAGGATTTTTGTACTATTTGTGTTTCACGGATAAATGATAAAGTTACGTTTATTATTGAACAATCGATTTGCTTGTACTGTTGTACATCAGCAGGAATTTGGCCTAAGGGGTTAATTCTCGCTAGAGGTGTAAATAAGCCGATACGTTCATGAAATACCCGCGAACAAACTCGGTCAAAGCTCGGTCAAGATTCGTTTATTAAGTAACAAACAAGCTTGAACAAAAATCTTAAGCTCGTTAGATAAATGAACAAAGCTCGAACAACATCATGTTCAACTCGAAAATGCTCGTGAACAACTCGTTTATGCACATTCATAAGTTTGTTCACGCTCGTTTAAAGGTCGGTCAAAGCTTGCTCAAACTCAAAAAATCTCTATTATATTAAAACTACTTTAGTTTATTTATATATTACTTATATTTATTTGTAAAATTACAAATTATTACATCTTATATAGGCATGAAAGCTTGGGATTACCTTTTTATCATAAAAAGAATGGAAACTTCTCATATAAAATTAAGTAGATGCATTAAAATCTATAAGTTTAACGTATAATACTATGTTCGTTTTTTGAATAAAGCTCGTTCAAGCTTGACCTTAAATTCAAAATACAAATGTTCGCGAACAAAGCTCGAACATGTCAAATACTTAACGAGGCAAGCTCGAACAAGAATTTTGAAAGATCGTTCAAGCTCAAAATAGCCTGAACACTAATTTTTCTTATCAAGCTTTGTTCGAACAGACTAAAACTCGGCTCCACTCGAATTGGTTGCAGCTCTAATTCTCGCTTAGGGTGCGAAAGATCCTGAGTTCAATTCTCGGAATGCCCATTTATGAAATTTAATATTTTTGACTATTCCATGGTCCAAAATACAAGTTTTAATAAAAATCTTAAACACCAAAAACTACTGTGTCTATATACTAAAATCAATTTCACACCTTACTCATCGGATGATTTTACAACGGTCGTTTGCAAAATGACTACCATATTATTTTAATGATATATAATATGACAGGTTCATTTTTTCACCTTATAAAATGACCACAATTACTCTTATAATATCTACAATGTAAGTATAAATTTTGAAATTTTTTATCCGACATAAAATAATTAATTTTGAGAGACTATAAAAAAAATAAAAATTACATAAATGAAACTAAATTTTTGATAAATTAAAAAAAAAAAAAGTTGATAACGCTATTTAATACCATTAATAAAGTATTATAATTAATTACTTGGAAAAAATTATGTCAATATGGGTAAATACAAATTAATCTCTGAGATATACAAAAATTTGTTTATTACTTGGCAATTTTGTAAACAAAAAAACAACTTTTTTTTAATAAAAGTGGGTCCCACAATGATGATGACTGTAAAAGTTGTTGATTTATTTACCAAAATGTCATATGATAAATAAATTTTGTTTATCCCGAAGATTAAGTGGGGCTTCCACATCAATTATAAACCATATAATCATTAAACATTATGCTAATTATATTTCAAAAGACTACTGTAAAATTTTCATTACTCATCATCTTCTCTTTTGCTTTTGTATTAGTATTAATAAATTCTTACAACCATTTTACAAATTACAAACAAAAAATGGTAGATCGATCAATTAAATATACTACCTCCGGTTCAATTTACTCGCAACAAAGGGGTATTATTTGTGAGACATAAAATATTCCTTTGTTGCGAGTAAATTGAACCAGAGGTAGTAGGTAGTAAATTATTTTCAGCAAAAGAAAGATTACTTCTTACTCTTATTATCGTATATAATACCTTCAACTCTTCAAAAAGTATGGTCAAAATCAGAACTACTTCGTACTAGGCCTCATTTGTTTAGCGCGGCCCAAAATGACATTGTTTGTTATTACTTTACGGGCCTAATTGAAACTTACCAAAAACAAGTGGAGTAGCAATTAGTCTAAGGTGCACCCTTGTGCACCTTAGACAGGTGCAACAACGTAAAAAAAATCAACACTACGCTCTACAAAATGAACATTTAGTAAAAAAAAATATGATCATTAAGTAAAAAAATATGAATATGAAAAAAAATGAAAAATGAACATGTAAAAAAAATGAACATTTAATATTTATAATGCATATGTTTCATAATCATATTATTTTTTATTACTTCAAATTTTTATGTTCATAATTGAATGCATTATATTCATAATAATATTTTATATGTTCGTATATAATTTCAAATATTCATTATGTAAATATGTAGTGTTGTTCATGAAATATTAATGGGTAATATGTTCATGCATATGTTGTCTTTCTTAAATGTTTATGTTCATATTTTTTTACGTATATGTTCACCTTTTAAATGCTTATATTCACTTTAAAAAAACTAATGCTTATGTTCATATTTTGAAATGTTATGTTCACTTTCTGAAATGCATAAGTTCATATTTTTTATGCCTATGTTCACTTTCTGAAAAGTCAATGTTCACATTTAAGGGAACCTATGCATATGTTCATATTTTGCAAGATTATGTTCACTGATAAAAAAAATGCAGAAAATCAGATAAAACTCAATTCATTAGAATTAAGAAAATCATATACTACCTCCGTTAACATTTAGTTGCAACTTTGGAATATTTTATGTCTATCAAATAATACCCCAAAGTTGCAACTAAATGTTGACGGAGGTAGTATAACCTAATCAATCGAAGTTAATCACAAAGTCACCACATAAGAAATCGAAAATCACATATTTTTATGCCTATGTTCACTTTCTGAACAGCTAATATTCATATTTTTATGCTTATGTTCACTTTTTAAAAAGCTAATGTTCATATTGTGTTGTTGTTACACCTATTTCTAAGTGCATGAGTGTGCACCTAAGAAGTAGTATTATTGCTTATCCACTATAGTTAGGGCTGTCAAACGGGCCGTGTCGATGTTAAACGAGTTGAAAAAGCCTTAACCCAAACCAAACCCGTTTATTAAACGTGTTGAAAACCTTTGACCCAAACCTAACCCGCTTATTAAACAAGTTATCCAGGTAACCTTTTACCTACATAGTATATAATACACTAAGGCCCCGTTCTTTAGAGCTGCTCTGCTCTGCTGAAATCTGCTCTGCCTACTTTGTTGAAATCTGCTCTACTTCAATATGCTCTGCTCTGCCCTACTCTGCTCTACTCTACATTGCTTAAAAATAATACTTAATACTGAATTATTATAATAATAATAATTAATATTTAATAATCATAATAAAAATTAATATCAAATAACAATAAAAATTAATATTTAATAATAAAAATATTATTAAAAATTAATATTTAATAATAATAACAATAAATAATATTTACTAATAATATTATTAAAAATTAATATTTAAATAATAAAAATTAATGTTTAATAATGATAATAATAATAATAATAATAATTAATATTTATTAAGAATAATAGTAATTATAAAAATGATAATAACAGTAATAATAATACTTATAATTAATAATATTTATTATAATAAGAAAAAATAATAATAATAATAATTGATTTTTTATAATAAAAATTAATATTTAAAGATAATAATAATTTTTAATTTTTAATAATAATAATAAATATAATATTTATTAATTTTAAGTAATAATAATAATTAAATAATATTTAATAATACTAATAATAATAATTACAATTAATATTTTAGTAATAATAATTAATATTTTATAATAAAATTTAATTATTATAATAATAATGCAATAATATTAATAATAGTTTTAGTAGTAGTAGTAGTAGTAGTAACAATAATAATAATAATAATAATAATAATAATAATAATAATAATAGTCATAGTAGTAGTAGTAGTAGTAGTAGTAGTAGTAGTAGTAGTAGTAGTAGTAGTAGTAGTACCTCTCACATTCATTACTTTTCAAGTATTACTTTTCAAGTAAGTAGTAGTACCTCTCACATTCAAGTAAGTAGTTGTTTCTGTCTGGACCTGAGATCCTGATACCCCTATCGGCAAGCTGAGAACCTACACCATGATCGTCCTTTCCAAGTCATTAAAACTCGAACTTGCCAACCTTGCCAACGCATCAGCCTGGGCATTTTTCAGTCTCGGAACCAATTTTAGGGGTATCGGGATCTCAGGTCCAGACAGAAACAATTTGGCGCTAGAAGGAGGGGACATTGATAACTTCTATCGCCTAAGAACCTCACAAAAAAATATATATATAACGACAACAATCATGGCCGGAAACAATGAAACACCAGTGACTAGAAAAGTAGTAAATCAGTCAGTAGAGCAGCCTCAGATAGAGATAGTGGATGAAACTTATACCTTGGAGGATAACCAGTTTCACATGCCGATAACCCCCCTCTGTAGGTGGAGGAGAGGCAGAGGATCCTATGGCAGCATTCACACCAGATGAATTGGAGACAGCAGCAAGGGTGATGAGTGCAATGAGTAAGAAGAGAAAGGAGGCTGAGACGGCACAGGCTGA
Source organism: Chenopodium quinoa (assembly GCF_001683475.1). Taxonomy (NCBI): domain Eukaryota; kingdom Viridiplantae; phylum Streptophyta; class Magnoliopsida; order Caryophyllales; family Amaranthaceae; genus Chenopodium; species Chenopodium quinoa. The sequence goes on along the minus strand of NW_018745024.1, from coordinate 9,313,833 downwards.
AAGGGGGGCCGCTCAAGCCGGTAGGGGAACACCGCACCGCAATCAGGAAGAGCAACATAATCCGTTGATGAACTCGCCTAGGAGACCCCGACATGAGTCACCGGTAAGAACGCATACAATGTCACGACGGGTTGAGCAATCCTCAAGTCACACCGTAGGTACAAGAACCCAGCAGCAGAGAAGTTCGCAGGTAGATTGGCAGGCAGTGCGAACAGTGGTGCAGTTAAGGGCATCTCCTTTTTCCCAACATATCTTGGACCAGCCAATGGAAAAGGTGAAAATGCCGACTTGCAGGTATGATGGAAGAGGGGACCCAGCGAGGTTTATAACGTCCTATGAGGGACACATGATGTTGTATACCAACTCAGATGCAGTCTGGTGTAAGGTCTTTCCGACTACTTTGATTGGGGCTGCGACCGATTGGTTTAACAACCTTGAAGTTGGATCGATAGATAGTTTTGAAAGGTTGACCGAAATGTTTGTAGGTCAATATGTCAGTAATAGTGTGCGGCAGAGAACCTCTGGAGAATTGATGGCTGTAGAGCAGAAGTCAGATGAATCCCTGAGGGATTATATTAGACGGTTTAACAATGAGGCGAACACAATCCCAAAACTGCAACAAGAAATAGCTGTGATGGCTTTGATGAATGGCTTGGTTGATTCTGATTTCAAGCGTTATCTTACAAGGAAAAATCTGCCGACATTAGCAGCAACATTTAGCAAAGCCCATGATTACATTAAGAATGAGGAATTGATGAAGACAAGTAGTAGACATGTCGCTGTCGGAAGAGGGCAAAATCAGCATGAAGGGACATCGTCCGGAAGTAGTAGGCCGAGAGCTCCTGCCCCAGGAAGGGGAGGAGGAAGTCGGCAAGATCCAAGGGCGTCAAGGCCGCCAATGAGATACAACACTTACACTCCCTTGAATGCACCAAGGGCAGCAATCTACTCAGTGAATCAAAATAGAGAAGATTGGTCAAGGCCGATTCCCATGAAGGCAAGGCCAAGAGATGTGAAAAAGTATTGTATGTTTCATAGGGATGTGGGGCATTACACAGAGGAATGTACGCAGTTGAAGGATAACATTGAGGAGTTGATCAGAAAAGGGCATTTGACGCAATACCGGTTGAACACAGGCAGGAATCAACAACCGGCACAAACAGTTGAGAGGCAACGGATAGAAGCAAGGCCAGAAAGGGTGCAAGGGGGAGTAGTCCGACAAGGAGATGTAGGAATACCGCCGTTATTTACTGGAAGGGTAGATGTGATAACGGGGGGCCGGTTCATGGAGGAACGGTTAGTGGAGCAAAGAAGCATTTAGCTGAACACCGTCATCTAGTTTGTGCCCTGGATGTGGACAATCGTCCTCAGCCAGCTGCGATACCTGAGGTGGTGTTCACAGAAGAAGATGCAAGGGGTGTAGTGTTCCCGCATGATGACCCGTTAGTCTTAATAACTAAAATAAACGGGGCTGACATCAAAAGAGTGCTGGTTGATAGAGGTAGTTCAGCAAATGTGTTGTTTGTGCAAGCTTTCAATGAGATGAATATAGGGAGACAGTACCTGAAGCCGGTATCGTATCCTGTAATTGGGTTTAATGGGTCAACTGTAAGGCCAGAAGGAAGAATAGTACTACCAGTTAAGCTGGGTGATGGGCCACATGCAAGAGATGTGATGGCAGAGTTTCTGGTAGTGGACGTGAAGTCAGCCTACAATGCAATTATCGGCAGACCGATAATACATGATATGCAGGCCGTTGTATCAACTTACCATTTGGCAATAGCTTATGTGTCAAATTTGGGAGCTGTAGAAAAGGTGTATGGAGATCAGGTGATGTCAAAAGCTTGTTATGTGACTGCTTTAAAGAATCCAGTTGGCAGTGCTCCGGTACCGTGCAATCCGATAAGAGAAGGTAAGCCAACGGTCCAAGACTTAACCATGAAGAACTTTGACACGAGGCCAGAGGAAGCTCCTAGGCCGTTACCAGGGGGAGAAACTGTTCAGCTTGAGTTGCAACCGGGTGATCCGAGTAGGACAGTGAAAGTTGGGGCTGATATGGATATAGACACAAGATGCCATCTGATAAGCCTATTGCGTGAAAATGCAGATGTCTTTGCGTTTTCAGCAAGTGAGATGTCGGGGATACATCCAGAGGTGATGGAGCATAAGTTGAATGTTGATAGAAAGTTCAGACCGATAAGGCAAAAGAAGCGCAATTTCTCAACTGAAAAGATAGAAGCAATTCAGGCTAAGGTGAATAAGCTCTTAGCAGCAGGGTTCATTGAGCCTTGCACGTATCCAGAATGGTTGGAAAATGTAGTAATGGTGAGAAAGCCGACAGGGAAGTGGCGAATGTGTGTGGATTTTACTGATTTGAATAAGGCTTGCCCTAAGGATTGCTACCCATTACCTCGAATAGATAGGCTAGTAGACTCAACCTCAGGTCATGCTATGCTTAGTTTCTTGGATGCATTTTTGGGTTATCACCAGGTCAGCTTGCATAAGGCTGATAGGAACAAAACAACTTTTATAACATATGCTGGCGTGTATTGTTATAAGGCAATGCCGTTTGGGTTGAAAAATGCAGGAGCGACATATTAAAAGTTGGTGGACAAGATATTTGAGAAGCAGAAGGGCCGGAATGTTGAGGTGTACGTGGATGATACAATAGTGAAGAGTAAGGAAAAAGAAGACCATATAGCAGATCTGAGGGAAACATTTGAGACGTTAAGGAGATATCAGATGAAGTTGAATCCAGAGAAGTGTGTGTTTGGGGTTAGATCAGGGAAGTTTTTAGGCTTTATGGTCAGTGAACGAGGAATAGATGCAAATACAGATAAGGTGAATGCGGTGCTCCAAATGAAGCAACCAAAAACCATTCGTGATATATAGAGATTGACTGGTAGGATGACAGGATTGACCAGATTTATCAGCAAGTTAGCTGATAAGGCGCTTCCGTTTTTCATGGTGCTGAGAAAGAACAAGGCATTCGAATGGGGAAAGTAACAGAGTGATGCTCTGGAAGTAGTAAGGAATCATCTCAGATCTCTTCCCACGGTTGCCAGACCCGAGAAGGGAGAGGTGTTGCAGTTATACATTTCGGCATCACCAAAAACGGTAGCAGCCGTTTTGTTGGTGGAAAGGAAGAAGCAGCAGAAGCCGATATATTTTGTTAGTCATGTATTGAATGCGGCAGAGCGCAGATATCCAGTGATAGAGAAGATGGCATTAGCAGTGGTAGTGGCGGCTAGAAAGTTGAGGCCTTATTTTGATGCACATCCGATAAAAGTATTAACCAATCATCCTTTGGAAAAATCATTGCACAAAATGGATACGTCAGGCAGATTACTGACATGGGCAGTAGAGTTATCGGAGTATGAAATAAGCTACAGGCCAAGAACGTCAATCAAGGCTCAGGCATTGTCGGATTTCATTGTTAAGACCACATATACCGATGAAGAGGAAGAATTGGGAACATGGAAGGTATCAGTTGATGGTTCAGCTACGGCAACGGGGGCAGGGGCTGGAATTGTGATAACGACACCAGATGGGAAAATGTTTGAATATGCCATGAAGTTTAAGTTCAAGGTAACAAATAATGAGGCCGAGTACGAAGCTGCAATAGCTGGAATACAGTTGTCAATAGCAGTAGAAGCAAAACGGTTGGTTTTAACAACCGATTCCCAGCTGGTATCAAGTCAGTATAGTGGAGAGTATGAAACTCGAGAGCCAGCTATGGTGAAGTATTTGGAGAAGATGAAACAGTTAGCAGCGCAGCTACAATATTTTGAGATAAAATTGGTTCCGAGACTGAAAAATGCTCAGGCAGATGCGTTGGCAAGGTTGGCAAGTTCGAGTTTTAATGACTTGGAAAGGACGTGTAGGTTCTCAGCTTGCCGATAGGGGTATCAGGATCTCAGGTCCAGACAGAAACAGTAGTAGTAGTAGTAGTGGTAGTAGTAGTAGTAGTAGTAGTAGTAGTAGTAGTAGTAGTAGTAGTAGTAGTAGTAGTAGTAGTACCTCTCACATTCATTACTTTTCAAGTATTACTTTTCAAGTAAGTAGTAGTACCTCTCACATTCAAGTAAGTAGTAGTAGTAGTACCTTCAAGTAAGTATTAGTAGTACCTCTCACATTCAAGTAAGTAGTAGTCATTACTTTTCAAGTATTACTTTTCAAGTAAGTAGTAGTACCTCTCACATTCAAGTAAGTAGTAGTCATTACTTTTCAAGTATTACTTTTCAAGTAAGTAGTAGTACCTCTCACATTCAAGTAAGTAGTAGTAGTAGTACCTTCAAGTAAGTAGTAGTAGTACCTCTCACATTCAAGTAAGTAGTAGTAGTAGTAGTAGTAAGTAGTACCTCTCACATTCATTACTTTTCAAGTATTACTTTTCAAGTAAGTAGTAGTACCTCTCACGTTCATTACTTTTCAATAAACTATTAATCCCACTACCTTTCTTTTACAATATTTTAATACTCCATGTAGGGAATAATTTCAAGCCTTTAAAATCCCACTAGCTTGAACCCCACTGTGATCATACACTAAAGTACGGTGGCGTCCAAAAGGGAAGAAGATAGAGCAAAAGAGTCGCCAACAAGTTTTTTAAGGAACTTGTAAACCGTTCACGAGGTGAAGGTTACACCCCTTAACGATCCAAGAGATCGTCAACTCCATAAGGTCATGAACCAAATAAGGGTTCGGGGATGATGGTACAAATCCAACCTAAAAGAGATTGAACCTGCCCTAATAATAGGCCTCTACTTTATTCTGCTCGTATTCATGTGCGCTTTCTGACTAACATACAATCAATAGGTTAAACCCTAAACCTGTTTAATCTATGTTGGTTGAATTTAATGCAAAAATAAACTATTATTGGCGATCACTTGAAATTATAATCACATTAACCTAACAAGATTATTAATTATCTTATTAAGCGTGGTTGCAAATACCAATTCCCTTTAAGCATGCATAAAGGTGATCAAGCAATAAATATAAGCATATCAAGCAACAATAAATAATCAACATCATTAATAATAATAATCATAATCATAAATCATAATCAAAATCATGTTAAGGCATAGCAAGATCCTAGGCATGATACTAACAAGATTAATAACAAACCCTAGCATGTCACTAAGCGATAAAAATCAAATCTCTAGCCCTAACATGATACTAACATGAATAAATATTAGGAAGAGAATAGGAAGCATCATACATTTAATCATACTTAATATTAAAGTTACCCTAGACATGACACTAGGAAGATCAAAACGCCCTAACATAACATTAGGAATCAAAATAACAATCTAAGCATGATTTCTACATCATAAATCAATAAAACCAATTAAAGTACTTACTTGGATGCCTTGTACCTCTTTCTAATTACAAAATACACACGTTAGTAACTTCAAGGAAAAATAATAATCAAAACAATTAAATTAAATAATTGAAATAGAGATATGGGACCAAACCCTCAGAAATTAAAACCTTTCACGTCTAGGGCGAAGGCAACTTCGAATATGGCTAGGCGTATCAAGATCTTGTGAATGCGGAATTTTGTATTTGAAAGAAATAATTTAAGAGAAGAGAGAATAGAGATGAATTGATGAATGAAAGAGATGAATGATTAATGCTTGTTCATGAAAATTGATGATCGTGATTGTTGATGAATGAAGAAGAGAATTGATGATTCTTCCTGTCTGAAAACGGAGTTTTTGATAAGATATTTATAGAAAAAATCATCCAAAAAGGATAATTTATCAAAACAGAGTCTGAAGACCACAAAAACACCTTGGCGCCAGCCCTGGCTCATTGGCGCCAGGACCAGTGGCTAGCGCCAGGCGCCAATACTGGCGTCTGGCGCTAATCTTGATTCCAGGCGCCAAGGCCTGGGGTTGGACGCCAAACCGGATTTTAACGCGTTTTCGAAAATCTGATAATTTTACCGTACTGGAAGATAAAATAATATAATTTCAATCGAAAATGCTATTTGATCTGATTAAAACTCTGAAGAGCCCTAATTAAATTAAGAATGATAAGACCTTCTAGAATGTTCTAGAAGACTAAAACCATTCCTAATTACATTAGGAATGATAAATTATATTAGGCCCTCCCCTAGATCATTAGGCCGTACTTAAAACTCAAACCGGGCCCAGTTTAGTAAATTGGCCATAAATTCCTCAATATTCATCGGAATTGGGCTTATAATATATCGTTGAAAAGTTCTTTGCAAGCCCCATCCAACTACACTACTATTGGACCCATTTTATGGACCAACCAAAGCTGTTTTCTTAAAAATAAAGTTTTCAAAAACAGGGAGAAGAGAAAAGAAATAAAAACTTTCCGCAACACTAGACCTTTCCACACTTTCGTTTCATTCGATTATGATTCAACGTGAAAGACACTCATCACTGGGTTTGGTTTTTGGGGAGACACAAATGGGTGTCTACACTCCAACTACCCTACTTACCTCTTATTTTATTTAAGTCAATTGAATTGCCTAAAACTATGTGCCGGTGAAACTGTAACACTTTAAAAAACACGAAGAGAGTACAAAAGATGAAAATTAATCCCTCCGTGTTTTTTTAAGTGTTACAGTTTGACCGGTACATAGTTTTAGGCAATTTAATTGACTTAAATTAAATAAGAAGTAAATGGGGTAGTTGGGGTATTAAAAAATTGTAAAAGAAAGATAGTGGGGTTAATAGTTTATTGAAAAATAATGAATATGATAGGAAATATATCCCTACTCCCTACCTTATAAAAAGTACAAGAAAACTCTTATAAATAGTGTGCTTTCAATTCTACCCTACAAAGTGTTTATTTACACAATTATCCTTAATTACTCTTATGAATAGTATGTTTTCAAATTTATCCTTCACGATATTTAGTTACACATTTACTCGCAATAACTACTTTTAATTTTTTTAAAAAAGTAATGTGTTCAAGCAATTGATACTCCAAAGCGACAAAGCATTACAAGATCAGATGACAATATTTAGTGTTCTAAAATTTGCAGTAGACAAAGAGATGAGAACAGATTATTGAGTACAATAAAGATAATAAAGGTAATATTTAAGATGCAATAAAGATGTTGACCACTAAAAACTTTTGGTATGTAGAACGGAGGTTATACTACTTTAATTGTGCAGCATATTGTGTTATCAATCTATCATAGGATGTTTATAGTTATAAACCTATATAATATGCAATAATATCGTTCTAAAAATACAATGAAGTAACCCCGATTATTCGTTCAAAAAAAAAATTAACCCCTATTATATAGTGTTGAAGCGTATACAATAACTCATATCACACTATCAAGTAACCCTATAACATTAACTGAAACCGAGTAATCCTTATAACACTGACAAATTAACAACACTAACGTAACACTAGTCACACGGTGTGACAAGCCATATATAAGAGTTTGTGTTTAGTATAATAGAGAGTTTAAGTAAATTCTAATAATACGGAATACAAGTAAAATATAGACGTACTTGTGATATTAGTCATTTCATGTTTAATTGATTCATCTTAGTATGTACTTTAAATATATCAAACATTTGTATTTCTAGAACTCAATATCTTTTACAATTCTCTCAATAATTCTAATGTGTATGTTGCTAAAGTTTAGAACATTGCAAAGATACACCACATTCGACACATTAATCGTCTATATACAAATATTTATAATAAAATAGTATGCAAACCGGCATAAGGACTAATTACAATGTTTGTTCTCAAAATGCTAGTCATACCGCGCGCATCGCGTGCGTAGTAATAAAAAAAAGTAGTAGTGGGGACCATGAGAGGAGAGATATATAATATTTTAAGGGGGGTGTTAAATACCGCCATCCAAAATGATCAAAACCGCCCTCATTTCAAGCAAAATGCCGTTATTACCCTTATTAAACCCTAATTATTTTTTTAGTTTATTTTTTACCCTTTTATTTTTACTGCCCCATCAAACACCACAACCACCACTTTCTTTCTCAACAACCACCACAATCACACACTTAGTGACCACAATCAGCGGAAGGCGGCAGTAGGCGGCGGTGGCCTGGTGTGTTCATGGCTGGAAATTCGACAAAAGAGGTTAGTTTCTCTGTTTTTTTTTCTGTATTTTTTTTTAAAAAAAATCGATCGCTGGCAACCGGCGTGTAAAACCGATTGGCCAATTGCGGTTACCGGCGATCAAAACCGGTTAACGGCAGCGACAAACCGGTTTACCACGCCGGTTAGGTACCAGCGACGGTGGTTGCTTTTTTATTTTTGTTTTTTTTTTTAAATTCGAATTAAGGTTACCGGCGATTGTAACCGTGTGACCGTCGCCGTTAACCGGCGTGGAAAACCGGATGACTGTCACCGGCAAACGGCAACCATAATCGGTTAATGGCGGTGGTCACAGGTTCACAAGTCACCGGTAACAAGCGGCTCATTGTTCCCCGTGGAGTGCTACCATCTTCCGATACATAATTGTTGGCTGTAGAACTTCTCTCATTCCTGTTGCCTTCGGCAAACTTCATGCTTACTTTATGTAGCCCTTTTGCCTGCTCATCTGCATCCCATTCCTTCATGCAATAGTCTTCTTCTGTAATACCTTGTTTTGGACTGACCAACAACAAATGTGAAAAGTTAAATATGAAATAGAGGTGCAAATTCTGTTAGCATCAAGCATCAGTGTCAAAATTCATCAATATGAGACATCATTGGTGACCCTAGGATAAATGTAGAGAAACATCTTACAATATGTATACAAATATTTGACGTGTCTAGATAATTTCCCAAGGCCACAGAAAAACCGAGCAAGTAATGGAATCATATCAGAAGACATAACCAATCAAGTGAACATCCAAAAAGTTGTTTATATACACATATTTACCACAAAGTTGTCCTTAAGGTTCTAAAACCAACCTCAACAACTTCAAAGAGTCCAAACTCCAAAGCAATGGCAGTCTGGTAGACCTACACATTCCTCATGGAAAGATTCCCCTACATATTTGCTAATTGATTAGAGCAACAAGGCAGCCTAACACTATGAGCACTATAAAATATGCTTTCATCTTTGAATTGGATGCAATTTTATTAATATGATCATTTAAAGTTTTAATATTTGTAATTGTAACAAGGAAAGATAAAGGAAAGCAGCTAGTGAAGGTTTAATTTAAGGTTGTGGACTTAAAAGTAGTTTAAGGTTCTAGTTAGATGGAGTCTTTAAGTGAAGAGGACCTGGTCACTGTTTGGTTAGGTATTGTCTAGTTAGAATGGACAACTTTGATCTATTCGGTGTTGACTTTGGGGTAATAGCTAGAATTTATGCATCTAGATACATGGCACAATTAAGCGGCCTTAATGTTGAAAGGAACTCCACATTAATGGATAATGTTGCATATTGGCTGGAGAAAAAAGCTTAAATTGTGGATTTTTTTCTTTTATTTGACACTGCATATAGATCACATGATGCTCCTCCCTGCTCGAATATCAGGCAATTACTGTTTCTCAATGATATTTTATGAAAAATTGAGGGACAGTGAACCTGTGAGGGACAATGGTCACTGTAGACACCCATTTGTGTCTCCCCAAAACCAAACCAGTGATGATTACCTTTCACGTCGAATCATAATCGAATGAAACGAAAGTGTGGAAAGGTCTAGTGTTGCGGAAAGTTTTATTTCTTTTCTTTTCTCTTCTCTCTATTTTTGAAAACTTTATTTTAAGAAAACAGCCAATCCAGTTTGGTTGGTCCATGATATGGGTCCAATAGTAGTGTAGTTGGATGGGGCTTGCAAAAACCTTTCCAACGATATATTATAAGCCCAATTCCGATAAATATTGAGGAATTTATGGCCAATTTACTAAACTGGGCCCGGTTTGAGTTTTAAGTACGGCCCAAAGATCTAGGGGAGGGCCTAATATGATTTATCATTCCTAATGTAATTAGGAATGGTTTTGGTCTTCCAGAACATTCTAGAAGGTTTTATCATTCTTAATTCAATTAGGATTCTTCAGAGTTTTAATCAAGATCAAATAGCATTTTCGATTGAAATTATATTATTTTATCTTCCAGTACGGGAAATTTATCGGATTTTCGAAAACGCGTTGAAAGCCGATTTGGCGTCCAACTCCAAGCCTTGGCGCCTGGAATCAGGATTGGCGCCAGACGCCAGCCATTGGCGCCTGGCGCTAGCCACTGGTCCTGGCGCCAATGAGCCAGGGCTGGCGCCAAGTTAGTTTTGTGGTCTTCAGACTCTGTTTTGATAAATTATCTTTTTTGGATGATTTTCTCTATAAATATCGTATCAAAAACTCCGTTTTCAAGGATCATCTACATCTAACATTCACCAATTCTCCTTATTCTTAAGTCTTCGTCATTCACCAATTATCATTCATCTAATTCTTCAATTCTCTTCATTCATCATCTTTCTTTCATCAATTCTCAATAACATTAATCTTTTAGCATTCTTTTCTAAACTTTAATTTTTCACACAAAATTCCGCATTCACAAGATCTTGATACACCTAGCCATATTCGAAGTTGCCTTCGCCCTAGACGTGAAAGGTTTTAATTTCTGAGGGTTTGGTCCCTAATCTCTATTTCAATTATTTAATTTAATTGTTTTGATTATTATTTTTCCTTGAAGTTACTAACGTGTGTATTTTGTAATTAGAAAGAGGTACGAGGCATCCAAGTAAGTACTTTATTGATTAATTGATTTTATGATGTAGACATCATGTTTATATTATTATTATGATATTCTTAGTATCATGTCTAGGGTGATTTTAATATTAAGCGTGATTAAAAGTATGATGCTTCCTATGTTCTTTCTAATATTTATGATTATGATTTATTATGATCATTTATTATGTTGCTTGATATGCATATTATTATATATTGTTATTGCTTGATCACCTTTTATTGCAGGTTAAAGGGAATTGGTATTTGCAATCACGCTTAATAAGATAATTAATAATCTTGTTAGGTTAATTGTGATTATAATTCAAGTGATCTCCAATAATAGTTTATTTGTACATTAAATTCAACCAACATAGATTAAACAGGTTTAGGGTTAATCCTATTGATTGTATGTTAGTCAGAAAGCGCACATGAATACGAGCAGAATAAAGTAGAGGCCTATTATTAGGGCAGGTTCAGTCTCTTTTAGGTTGGATTTGTACCTTCATCCCCGAACCCTTATTTGGTTCATGACCTTATGGAGTTGACGATCTCTTGGATCGTTAAGGGGTGTAACCTTCACCTCGTGAACGGTTTACAAGTTTCTTAAAAACTTGTTGGCGACTCTTTTGCTCTATCTTCTTCCCTTTTGGACGCCACCGTACTTTAGTGTATGATCACAGTGGGGTTCAAGCTAGTGGGATTTTTAAGGCTTGAAACCATTCCCTACAGTCACAGTACTAATTTTTATCATCATTATTATTATGAAAAAGTGAGGGACTAATATTATGATTGTTATTGTTTTTTTTATACAATTATGATTATTATAGTTATTTTATTATCATTATTATTATAATTGATTGTAAATATTTTGTTCATTTGGTTATGACGACAGTTGGGTAGGCTCAAAATGACGTTTGATCGTATTGATGGCTCGGGTGAGAGACATACCAGGACTCGTGCAGTGACTGCTTCGACTAGGAGACTGAGGTCATTAGCTCCTATAGCTGATGGAGCATGTGTTGATGATGAGGTTCAGGGACGTGAGGTTGAGGACAAGGAGGAGGAGGAGGAAGAGGAAGAGTGGGACGAGGATCAAATTAATGATTTGATTTACGATGATGAGAGTTTGAGATCTGTTCGACGCCGGGGAGGCATGGGAGAGCAAGGCCAGACGTCGTCTGGAGTCACTTTGAAGAGAGGGCTGATGGTAGATTTTAGAGTACTGGAGTTGGTACTTCCCGAACTCGTAAAATTCGTGTTATCCGAGCATCGAATGATACTTCATGGCTTGTTCAAGCTCAAATGCCGGGTGGTCCCAAGGATGGTAGTCTCATACCCAGTTACGCAGGTCACATCGCCACGCAAATTTGGATGGGGCCGCAAAAAGATCGTGACGTGTTAAAGTGTCAAGCTAGGACGCAATGGTGCTCAAATTTACATGATGCACGCACAGAGCTATGGCCGATGATGTGCGTAGACGAGTTGATAGTACTGGCTTGAGTGGCTAGTTAACATCATGCATCATCACATTGACTGGGCCCTGATTTCAGCGTTTGTAGAGCGCTGACAGCCAGACACAAACACTTTTCACTTCCCGTTCGGCGAGATGACTATTATGCTCCATGATGTACAGTACATACTTGGGTTACCTGTGGAGGGTGATGCTGTTGTAGAGAAAAGCAGTGTTGCGTCTTTGAAGGCTGACTTTCAGAATTTTTTAGGGATAGGAGCAGACAAACTTGTTTCCAAGCCAGCAGCCATTTGGAATAACCGGGGGGGGGGGGTGTCAAGTCAGGCCATATATGAGAGATGCCTAGCAGAGAGAGGTGATGCTGATATCCAGGTGCAGGGTTTCTTGTTGTTAGTTCTAGGAAGCACTATTTTTGTTGATCAGAGTGGTAGTCGTATTCCTCCTTCTTGCATCTTAGAGGTGAAGAAGAAGTATGTTCAACTTTGTCATTATTCATGGGGTTCAGCTACCCTTGCTTATTTGTATCGGCAGTTAGGCGTTGCCTCACGGATAGGTTGCAAACAGATTGCTGGGTGTTTGACGTTGTTACAGTCTTGGATTTACGAGTATTTTCCTACATTTCGACCTGTTCAGGGTTGTTTAGCCATAACATCGACTGATGCTCGAGCCGCCAGGTGGGACACACAGATTCAGGAAAGGGACTACCATCGCGTAGTTTCTTTTCGTAGACGCCTTGAGCAGATGACCGATCGAGAGGTATATTTTTTGGCTAAATATTTATTATAAATTTTAATTTTTGGATTTACAAGTTAATAATAATAATTTGTTTTTTTTTTATCTTTAATTGCTTGTAGGTTATTTGGAGGCCTTATACTTTGAGTCCAGCTCATTCGGTCCCGAGAACTACTTATTTGGGTTGGATACAATATCGAGACATTGTTGAGCCATACCACCCTGACAGAGTTGTACGACAGCTTGGGTTCGTTCAGGGGATCCCTCCTCCCTGTTTTACACCAGATTATGCGAGCCGGCCGGCATATGAGACGCGAAATTACGCGGTTAGCTCTGCAAGTGCACCACAGTTTTGGGGCAGATTTAATGTCGAGACTTACTGTATACCCCTCTCAGACTATTTGCCATTGTTGGACGAGGAGCCTACTTGTTCTGATGATTACGAGGGCTGGTTCTACACGTACTCACATCCACTTCTTATGAGTCCCGATGCAGTGCTTGGCCCACCACCTCGACCCGACAGGACAAACGTAGATTTTGTAAGTTTATTTCACTATTTAATTTCTTATATTTAAGTTGATTTAATTATTTTTTTTAATTTAATTTCATTACCTTTATTCATTTAATAATGTTATTTAATTTGTCTTACACGATTTAATTTCATTTGTGTAGTGGGTGCAATTATTCATGTCTCCATTACGCAAGTTCATAGCTGAGCAAGGAGGCAACATCACCCCCACAGTGATCGAGGCGCAAGAAGCAATCAAGTTGTGGAATGACATGTTAGAAGCTTGATATATTTTTTTTTTAATTATTAGATTTGGTTAATTTGGATTTTTTTTTTAAATTATTAGATTTGGAGTTAATAATTATTGGGACATCATTAGATTTGGACCTTTTTTTTTGGTTTATAGATTTAGAAGTTAATAAATATTGGGAGATAATTAGATTTGGACCTTTTTTTTAGCTTGATATATAGATTTGGATTTAATAATTGTTGGGACATAATTTATTATATTCAGGAGTTCATAATTACTGGGACATCATTAGATTTGCCCCTTTTTTAAAAATTATTAGATTAGGTTGATAAATGAAAAAATAATTCGATAGTGTCTTTTAAATTATTAAATTAAGAGTTCAATATTAACAATGTAATAAAATCTCCTATCAATCACATCATTGACTATTAGCTAGAGTGTTCCAAGTAGCGCGCCTATGTTGATAACGATCCTCCCAACCTGTAATGGTATCGTCACGTATATCGAACCAAGTAGTAGCAATAGGAGGAACTGGAAAATTATCTTCAAACTCTAATCGCACAAAATGCCACCTTAAAGACAGTATGCAAAACTCCCTATACGGACCAGTTGCTGTTGACGGAGCAGTCCAAGGTAGCACAGTGATGCATGGGAACACACCACGACCATCTATACCAACACCAAAACACATGACAGCGGCATTATAAAAGTTAGCAATCGGAAACAAGTCATCAAAAGCAACCATCCAATGATCTGTGTCGCACCTCCCTCCAGTCCATGTGATACGGTTGATTGCAACATCTAATTGTTCAACTCTATACACTCGAGAATAAATGTCTCGATGATGACCAACCTCATTTGCAATCGATCGTCGAGCTAATATCCATTCATGCTGGTCACCTATGAAAAAACCTGCAACACATCGAAATCCACAGTTACCATCACCAAGCGGATCACTCCACCCTCGTAGAAATGGAAGCATGAAGGCTGGAACTTTATCCAAATATGCGAATTCCTCCAAGTTCAAATCATTCCCTACAAGTGTGCACAAATTAGCCATAAATAATAATAATAATAATAATAATAATAATAATAATAATAATAATAATAATAATAATAATAATAATAATAATAATAATAATAATAACCTGAAGCTGTATAAATCGGTGCCGAACGACCACCCCGACGACCACCCTACGTCCACCTCGATGGCCACGAGAACCCAAAATATGTTCAAATCTGCTGCGATTACGCCTAGTAGACGTAGACCATTGACCTGTCGGTGGTCGACCCCTTGTTGTCTCGTTGACCTCTGGATCAGTAAAATCAGTCTGATCTCGGTGTAGCTCCTCAAATAGGACCCGGTTGATACCCCGCACAAAGCTTGGATCACGATCTAAGACCTCATCGACCAAAGACCTAAACAAGGCTGCATCCAGCTCCGACTCATCAGCAAAAACGGGAATGTCAACGCCCTCACCGATCACTAGTGTTTTCCAAAATGGATGGACCTGATCCAAATACAACCCTGTCCCTACAAGAATTGTTGTCCACATGGTGCATGCACATGGGAGACCGTGCGTCGTCAGCAACGCACACCCACACTTATCCAACACATCATCAGATAACTCTCTCATCCTCTTCAACTCATCCTGTAAAATATCAAGACCTCGAAATGACATAAAGCCGTTAAGATGAAGCAAAGGCATGATGTTGTGTTGTGACCCCATTCGCCGTCTCGAGTCCTCTAAATGGTGACAAATCTCAATTAGCATACCCTCAATGTTGCTGTGCACACGACGGAAGATAGTGTCTAATGCTCCTGTAGCACTGTCAAACCATTGTTTAAGTACGGAATGTTGGCTCTCTACTCTACATGTGTTGACATTGCCGAAGTGCATCACCAAATTCGTCCAAACTCGCGCAAATTTCTCCTTGTAGACCAACCATTGATCCTCGACGTATTTCACCAGTGGTGGGTTCGATGCTCCCCATGTCGCTTTCATAGTTTGCAACTCTAACTCATACTCGGCAATAGTGGTCGAATACATTACTCTTCTCCATCTACCATTTCGAAATCTCTCGGCTATCAACATATCCTTCCCACACAAAATGTGCGCCCTTCCCAATACATCCTTGTTAATGTGCCACCCGCAAAATAAATGCGCACAATTTGGAAAGACCTCTTTCAAAGCCTTCATCAACCCCAACTCACAATCAGTAACAAAAACATTCGGAGCCACCTCAAATCCAATGTACAACTGCAATTTCTCTAAAACCCACTTGTAGCTTTCATAAGTTTTGCTCTTTAATATGGCATATCCGATCAAAAAGTTTTGATTTGTAGGCGTGACACCAACGAGCTCGAAGAATGGCATGTTATATCTGTTGGTCTTGTACGTAGAATCCATCCCAATGACATGTGGATACGTACGTAACATATTAGCCATCTCTGGGTGGGCCAAAAAAGCATGGGTGATAGCACGGATATCTGGATCAACATTTATCCAAGTGACATACTTGTACTCATTTGCCAAGTGAACAAACTGGTGCGCAACATCTCGACCTTCACAAGCATCTAGACGAGCACGACTTCTCACATTGTAGATATGTCTCTTGTTAGGGCTTTCATTCGGAAACTTCTCTTTCACGGCTTCCATAATGTGACGCGGCTTGGCTGCAGCAGAACTCATGTCAATAACAAGCGTCTTTGCAGCTGGACTAAGACCACTAACCTATCGGTGACCCTCTCGATATACCATGAGCGGATGGTTATGCATGCCTTTCAAGCCCTTTTTAGATTTAATTATCCATCCTTCCATGCCCCGCAAACATCGAGCCGAGATTTGAGACATACATTTACAACCCTTGCTCTTCGTGTTCTTCCGTGTGGCATTTTCACGGTCCCGATTTTCCCCTCTGTTTCTCTCCCCCCGATCACATTTCATGTAATTAATTGGAAGCCCATTTCTTTGTTTCTTATACGATGAATTTGTCAAAAAGAACCCTAATGGAGTGGCAATTTCTCTAGCCCAATCAACAGCTGCTTGATAGGTCGGGAAAACTTCTCTAGTCTGAAAATGCGGGCTATAATCAACAACATCACCGCCGTAATCTGATAATGACGCCTGATACAAATAAATAAATCTTTTAATTAATAATAACGAACAATATAACATTAATAATTATAATTATAATTATAATGTTAAATAGAATAATATTTATTTATATTATTCATACTAGTATAAAAGTTAATACAATAATATTAGTTTTTATTAAAAAAAAAAAGCACCGTCACCACACTCAACCGGAGCTGCAAACCGGTTGACTAACATGGGTTACCGGATTTTACCACCGGTTGACCGTGACGGATAACCGAATTTCAGCACCGGTTGCCCACGGTAACCTGCGTGGAAAACCGGTGGACCAACACGGCCAACCGGTGGTCAAAAACGAATAACAACTACGGTCAACCGCAGCATAAAACCGATTCCCAGGGAGGTTGACCGGTTTCGTGCACCGGTTGACCGGTTCCACATCAAGTTTTACGGCAACATATATGTATACAACTAGCTAATTTATAATTTATTCCAAATTCAGCATAATTTATAATCATATTAGTATACAACTAGCTAATTAAATAAATAATCGTACTTGTTCAAAAGCCGAGGGTTGAGATTGCGGTTGGTTTTCCGACGAATCACCGTGATTATCATCCATTTCCGATAACTTTTCTGTTCGTGGTGGTGGTCAATCTATTAGTGGTGGTGGTCCGATGTAGGTAGTGACGCGGTAATTGTAGTCAATTAATTAAAGTTAAATTTTTTTTTAAAATAATTGGGTAAATATTTATTAAAGGCAAGAAAGTCCCTTTAGTTAAAATGATGGCGGTTTGATAAAAAAGCGTTGGCGGTATTTAGCAATCCACTATTTTAATGTAGCATTTTGCCAAAAAAGGAAGTGTAACACTAGCTTATTAAAACACGGCCGAATTTGGTAAGTGTAACACTTATTAAAACACGGAGGGAGTATAATTTTTTCGTCAAATTAACCGTCAAAAAATTATATAAATGTATAAATAGTGTTAAGGTAATATACAAAATTACAAGTTTGAATAAAAAATTCAGTTTATATATTTTTTTTTTAAATTAATAAATTAAGCTTGTTGGATTCGGGTTGACAAGTTGTCGTTCAACCCATTTGTATAATCGGATTATGCGTGTCGGTTTCGGGTTGAAAATTTCAACCCATACCTAACTCGTTTAATTTTGTGTCGAATTCGTTTCGACCCAAATATGTAAACGGGTTCAGAATTTTTTACCTAAACCCACTTGTTTCGTGTCGGGTTATCGTATATTGTCAGTTTTTGACGGCCCTATATCAACACGATCAGTCGACCAAACGTCCACATCCCATAAGATATGACATGAATCACCTTATTTTATCCCGTTTCTTCAAGTAAATTGATCATTCATTTGACATGAAGTATAGTTAAGAATGTAGTGTCTTATGCAGTTCTTAATTTAGAAGGCTGCATGCATAGCTTATAATTCTTCTACTTGAACTAGGTAATTTAATCATATATATTCTGCTTAGTATACAGGTTAGATGGTAAAAAAAATAGTTTTGACATTTCTCATAACTAGTCGTTGGAGCACGCGCTACGTGCGTGCCCCCCCGACACTAAGATATGTAAGCTTCGTGATTGAGATCGTGTTTTATAGTTTCGGGTGTTATTAACATGCTGATTAGGGGAGCTTAATTTAATGTTTTGTAAAAATAATTTGTTCTATTGTTAATGTGAATCGTGTGTGATTATCTTGAATATCCAATTTTTTTTGGATCGAATATTCATAGATTTTGGATCGGATACGGCTCGGATCATCAAATTTTGAGAGTTTAAAACAATCACTAATTCTTGATATAAGTTTATTTAAATTTAATTAATAAGTTTATAATAATTCTAATTTTTATTCGCGTAATTAATTTTTATTTTCAAATTTGTTTTCTCATTACCATAAATTGGATGTTCTTGTGTTTTTGGAAAGATCTATAAGGGATTTATACAATAGAGTAAGTTGAATTCTAATTTGGTTGATTGATTAAATAAGTATTTCAGAGTACTATTGTGTATGTATAAACATGAAACGCATGATAATGCGTTTTCTTTCTCATATATTTTCTTTATTCCTTTAAGAGTACTAATTAATAACCCCTCTCTCTCTCTCTCTCACACACACACACACACACACACACACATTTATCTCCTTTCTGACTTTATCTCCCCGTTCTTTTTTTTTAATGACTTTGGAATTAAAGGTTCACTTGCTCACATTTCTCCCTTCCTTTATTGCCCCAAACTCTTTCTCCATATCTTTCTTCTATCATAATTCTTCTTGTCCTTGTTCCATTTTTTTTAAAAAATAGGCTTTTAAAACTATAGATTGTACTTTCTCGCCTCCTTCCCCTCCTCTCATATCAATCTTTCTTTCTCTCTCCCCTGAGACCTCTATCTCAGCTTTTCTTTATCTCCCTCTTTCTTCTGGCCTCTCTCTCTCTTTTCCTCATACCCCCTTATCTCTAATTAGCACTATAACTTTATTCGATCTTTTGACCTCCTCTATCTCTCTTGGCCCTCATTATCTCTCTATCTCACTCTCTTTTTTCCCAACTCCTCTTTCTTATTCTCTCTTTCTCCTAAATCCTCTTTCCCATTTCTTGGCTCCTCTCTCCCATCTCTTGGCTCTTCTCTCCTAGCCCTTCTCTTTCTATCCCATAACATGTTCTTTAATTTACTCTTAGCTCATGTCCTGCCTTTTCTCTTTCTATTTTATTTTACCTTTTCTCTCTTTCATAGAACGCTTCTCTTTTAGCCCATCTCCCTTCTCCCCTTCTCGTAACCTTGCCTTCTCTTTCTTTAGCACCTTCATCTCTCAACCCCCTGTATCTTTCTTTCTCTTTTGACATTGTCATTCGGTCTATCGATCTATTCTTTCTCTTTTTCTTGGCCTCTTTTTCTTTTCCAACCCTTTTCTCTCTCTCTTCCATCAATTTTCATTCCTGGCTCCCTCTCTTTTTTTTCTCTCTACCCCTCTCTTCCTTTCCCATCCCCCCCTATTTTTTCTCTCCACCTCCTCCTATTTTTTCCTCTCTCTATCTCTCCTCTCTCGAGTCTCTTCCACTCCTTCTCCCCCTTCCTATGTGTTTGGGGTATTTATACCCTAGACACGTGGGCCAATGAGAGCTCTCCACGTGTCGAGTTCAGGATGGCCCATGTGGCCTAACATCCTCTTGACACGTGGACCAATGAGAGGTCGCCACGTGTCGAGCCTAGGATGGCCCATGTGGCTCAGCATCCTCTTGACACTTGGCGCCCTCAGATATGTTTCCGAAATGGCGGCCTTGAAAGGCCCAGATTCCTAGGAGCGCCGAAAAACGGCGCAACCCACTAAAATCTAGGTCAAGTGACCTAGGTAGGGGCACTTTTCCCAACGACCCTATAAATAGGGAGATATTTCCCCATTTTGGGGACAGATTGAATAATTTATTACACCCTTATTCTCTCACATCAGAGAAAGACTTGAGCTTGGAATCCGAGCAGATCCCTATCTAAATTTCCGTTCTCTTTATTTCGTTTCAAGTCGCTAACTTGACCGTCGGAGGCGGAGCTCCAACCACCCGGAGTCTCCGTTATTTTGCAGGTGCAGCTCAGCCGGAATTAGACTTCGTGACGTAACTCTCCCAAGGGACAAAATCACCCGAAACACTATCTGTTACTTTTTATCTTCCTAAAGTTATCTATAACTATGATTGTATTAACATAAAAAAACATTTAATCATGAATCTAACATGATTTTTTATATGTTGAAAATTTTAGGCCTTGTTCTGTTGACCTTATTTTCACTTATTTCAGGAAAAATAAGTTCATATAATGGTTAATAAGTTTAGATAAGATAAATTCAGAAAAAATAAGTTTAAATGAGTTGTGATAAGAGCTATCAAGGCTACCCAAGTTCAATTTATTACTAAAATAAGTTTTAATAAGGATTAATAAGTTCAAATAAAATCAGATAACTTCATATAAGTAAAAATCAAGTGAACATAACGCACTCTTATTCTAAAGGTGTTAATAAATTAGATGTCTCAATTGTCACGAAATCACGCTATTTAATTAATAACATTTACTAATTATTTTAAAAAAGTGTGTCCAAATACAGTTGTCAAAATCTAGTCCCCCTATCTTGCTATTTCTTTTTTTCTCTCCCTTTAGCTTTCTCGTTATTTTACTCGTCTTTTGTAATTTTGACTACTTTAAAATGTAGTGCCATCTTCTCCTTAATGACACTCTAATAAGTATACTTAATAAGTACTCTCTCTCTCTCTCTCTCTCTCTCTCCCCCCCCCCCTTTTCAATGGGTTATTTTTGTGTGTGTTCACCTTTATCCTCTCATCTACAGTTCTACGTTCTCAATTTTGAGTATCTCTTACTCCTATCTTGAATTTTGTTAAAGTTTTCATCTCCTTGTACTACTTGTTACGGAGAAAAAGTAACAATTTTGCAACTATATGCTTTCATTAAACACCAATCAGGTTATAATTGCCCCAAGAAAAAGTGAACAAATATCGAGATAACTTGTAAGAACTCTTAAGCATCAATAAGAAGCCGAGGGTAGTACAATGACCCTTGATTATCATACTCTTCTACATAATGTTCTTAGCATACACACATTGAGATTCATCCAACAAAACAATGAACAAATAAAAAAAATTGAAATTACATGGTTTGTATGGTTATTTAACTTGTTTGTTGGTTGGTTAAATTTATGCTATTTGGGCAATCCATCTATTGCTATATAGAAAAATGTGTTCGCACATAACGAAATTGAAAATGTACATTCATACAAATGGAAAAACATAGCTACTAATTACGATTAATGTTAAATTCTTAGAATATCCATTTGAGTAACATCAAATGCAAGAAACTATTCAAGGACATTTTAAGGCTATCTTAAGCTAAAACACTGAAATGGATTGCCTACTTAACTTCACAAAAAAAAAAAAAAAAAAAAAAACAAAAAACAAAAAAACATGGCAAAAATTATCCAGTACCCATAATTTATTGTTAAAAGTTTAACACCCAACAAAACCAATCAATTGTTTCCACCAGCAGATACTCGGCCTAGACCTCGACCTTCTTTTGATGAGCTGAAAAATGCAAACATAACACATTGATTATTAATCCTTTCACTGGAAGGGGAGCAGGAATGAGACACGGTCACAAAGTTCTCTAATACACTATTGAATGATGAGTATTACTTTGATTTGAGCTGCTTTATGAACTATATCAAATTCCTTTCCCCTAAGTCTTCGTAAAGTAGACTCACAGCCTTTTTCATGACCAACCTTCACCTGCATTGAACTTGGGTAGCTACTATCTTCTTGACCTCTTCTGAAGTCCTATCATATAACAAAAGCAAAAATAGTATAAGTAAAAATATCAATAATGCTGAAAAAACTCAATTTTGCAGTGATTGATTCAACTTCCTATTCCTCCATAAAAATTATTGAGACATTAAATTAAATATCATAATTTTATAGTAAGGTATATTCTAAAAATGCACCCATGATAGTTTATAAGAAATCATATGCCACTCATCTCCTACTTAGTTGGCCTCTAAAGAAAAATACATCAATACACGAGAATGGACTCAACGATCCACAATGGAGGCTATATTATTAAAGTAAATAAATTACAATGTAATCAAACATATTTTTTAGTCCAAACTTTACCAAATTACTTAGCAAAAAGAATTATGTTATCTACGACACTAAAAATACCAATCTTTTGAGCTATCTTAAGAGATTTAATAATATTCTGACAACACTATAAATTCGCTTATTATAGCTCATAAATAACAATTTTCAGCCATATTATAAGCATGTACAAATTCTCAATTCAAGGTAATGCTAATGTTAGCTACCGATCAATAAAGTATGAGTAATAGTTTACCCAAATGCTCACTAATACTCGCATCAAAATAGAGAAACTCAAATCAAAATAAACATGGATAATCAAGAAATCAAAAGTGAACCAGATTTAACTATGAGCATTTTGGATTAAATTGCACAACAAAACTCATTTTTTCCCCTCTACTGAATTCCAACAATACCTATAAATAAACAAAACCCAAATCTCAAAAATCAAATTCATCAAAATAAAAAAAAACACACACACACACACACACACAAAAAAAAAAAAAAAAAAAAAAAAAAAAAAAAAAAAAAACTGAGAAATAGAGTAAACATAAATGAACCAAAAAGATATTTGCCAAAGAATAAAAGGATACTAAAAAGGGAAGGCATTGGAGATCGAAGAACTCACTTAATGCTGCTCTTTCCCTAGCCATTAACCTTTTTCACTTTAGATCCCATTCAATCTCCCCATTTCCCCTGTTACTCTCTTCACGAACAAAGCAGAAATCAATTTATTTTAATTTTTTTTAAAAAAAAGGTCAAAATGGGATTTTTACATGAGGTTAAATATCCACAATATAAACTTAAATTATAAGATCGAAAGAAGGTTTGTTACTCTATTCCAAGTGAATTAAGAACCCTCTTTGTCTTATAATCATAAGAAAAATTTGTTTAATTTTGCAATCTTTCTATCTTCCCGTATTTATTAAAAACATGGCAACATAATTATAGTAATTTGGGGCTTATAAAAAAACTGAAAATTTACCGAGGAGCAACAATTCCAGGATGGTAATAATGAGTGTTCTCGACTCTTCCAACAGTTGGAGCTGATATTCCAGCAGACTTCCTATAGAAAATAATCAATTAGATACTGAATGATCTAAATCAAATATATAAATAAATAAAACCCTAGCTTTAAGATGCATGGGAACATAATCCGAGTTTTTTTTACCAAACTGAATCGAAACCACCCCAAAATTCTAAAATAATTTGTCACCCTCCATTTCTGCATAGATAGAAATTAAAGCATCGTTCATAATCAAGGTACAAGAAATATGACGAAAAAAAAAGGAAATGAACAAAACCTTAAAAGTAGAAACAATAGCACCCAACCAATCTTCATGATGAAACAATGAAGGAAGAAACAAAGTTAATTATTATAGCATTCATATTATAGCCTAAATGTTCAGAAATTTGTAAGTAAGGAGGTTTCTCTCCTTGGGCCCTCAAACCACCATAAATACCGGCAGCCTTGAATCCCTTCGCAGCTGTACCTCCCCCAGAAATCTACAAAAGAAACTAAACACTGAGATTTCAAGCTTTTCTTTCTTCATTTCACATATGGAAATAGACGTCAGAATCTGTCTTGCTATCCTTTTAACTCAATATTCAGGATCATCATGACCTAATTCGCTAACCCCACTTCCCCAGCCCCCTCAAAAACTACGATCATAAACATGCGAATTGGTACAATGAAACACTTAAGAACTTATAAAATAGTGACACTTTTGAACAAATAATATAAATAGTAAACTGCATTCATGTACCATTCCATGTGCTGTAAATTAGATAACATTGTTTAGGATAAACAAGAAAACACAAATATAATTCGGAAATCAGTAACCTGCTGCCACGGTCCTTCGGGGAAAAGTATAGGAGCTGCAGGTATATAATTCGCTGCAAGTACGTCCTTCACCGTATCAGTAGCAACTGACGACATGGAGACTATTGTCAATTCCCTCCTAGACCCAGACAGTCTGCAAAACTGATTAAAATGCGTATTGAAATAAAATGATTCAGGGTAATCCAGACACCATACAAATATCATTTTTCAAACTGAGCAACCTAATTATTAGCTTACTCTTATAATAATCTTACAATTAAGAAATTATCCAGACCTTTTTGTTGTTTAATCCTGGAAGTTTGACAGGAATGTGATGGAAACAAATCGACATTGTTGAACAAATTTGGACTTGCTGCATTTTCAGAAAATGTGCAAACTCTTTGAGTTTTTCATATTAAATTCAAAATCTATAATACTGGAAAAGTGAGGAATGCAAAAAAAAATTAATAAAAAAGAAAAAACTTAAAACATTCTTCAGTGTCTTAGAGCTAAACAACCCACAAATTGAGGAACTGATACAAATCAACATACTAATTCATTCAATTCACTCACTAATTCACCAAATCCATTTGAATTTATCACCAAATTTGACATAATAAGGAGAAGAGAATATATACTTATAAAAAACAGTAAACAATCATACAAGCACAACCCAAAAAAAAAAAAAAATCCATATAACGAATTGAAGGAAGCTAGAAGCAAAAAATAAATTTTTAACATCTAAAACACCCATATAAGCAATAACCAAGTTCATTGTCTATCATGTTTGACAAAAAGAATAATGTGCTGCCAATTTCTCTAATCTAAATATAAATGTGGCAAAGCATCATAAGATGAGAGGTTTTACCAAAGCAGTATATCTTAAGAAATAAACCCCAAAACAATTCATAGAACCCACTATTCATTCAGCACCATTATTCTGGAATGCCAATGATGCTTTCATCCCAAGCCTACTCAAGAACAAGGCATATAGGATGTGCAGAAGAAACACGAAGAAGCAACAATTTAGCAAGAGCTGTCAGAAAAAGAGAGTGTAAGCTTGATGGCTACATTATACAAAATAAAGAATTTTTTTTTTCTCTATTTATAGTAACAAAGCCTAAATGTTCAGAAATTTGTAAGTCAATAAAATCTTTCTCTAAAGATTAATAAGGATAGTTATAAAATACAGTTAAATTCATACAAGCACAAAAAAAAAACCTGCAAAATCCATAAAAGCAAGAAGTCACTCACAGATACTTATTATGAGGTTTGGAGCTCCAAAAGCATTTGAGCAGAGTGCTTGAGAACTTCTCTGAGATGGTCTTCCTCTCGATCTTCTCCTCTTTTCCCCCTGGAACTCAACAAAGCACAGCGAGCGAGTGAGAACTACATCAACTTTAGAGTTACTACAACTCAGTTGTTGTATCAGGGCTAGCTGACAGATTCAAGGGGTACATTATTGCTCATAAATCATCAAGAATTATACAAGAAGACTTGTATAATTAAAAACACACAGAACAAGTATGAATAGCAGAAACATTGATGTAGATAGTTGCAACTGAAGTATAAGTGAGCAATCTAAATAGTCAAAGAAACAGGAAGAGACGTACGCTTAAACTCATCAAGACCCCCGACCAGATTTGGCATTTAGGTAATGCCCACCTACGAACGCAATCATAGTAGGGTGTCCTTTTTTTTTATCTATGCCTCCTAGATTAACTTTGTTATGGGAAAGGTCATAATGTTTCTCTTATCTTATGACAAACTTTAGGCAGAAAAGTCTGCCTCCTTTTCAAACACTTTAAGAACATGGAACCCGTCTTCTTCACAAGATTACAAGTAAAAGGAATCTTCGGAACATTAAGTCATCTATTTCCTTATGTGCACTTCAGAAACTTCTGTCAGTTTTGTAGCACACATTATTTGTTATAGGAGTAGATAAAGTCATAAATGACAAATGACATAAACAATATTCAATTTCGGGTCATGACTACGTTGTTTGGTGATCGTGATGAGTTGTATTTTCCTAAAGTAATGACTACTCTCTAAGCTTTAATGAGTATTGGGCCATTGACAGGCTTTTAATACATACAATCAAGAAAATAAAGTAAGCAAGCAGAGATGTAAATTAATTGAAGTGCTCGAGAACAAAAAGTCTAGAAGAGTAGTATATTGTAATATTCTCAAACAGAAGAGCTTGATATACTTTTAGAATCCATCGCCTCACAAACTCATGGAGATTCATAGAAATGCAAGGTCTAACAATGATCTAACTTTGCAAATCTTTTGAATAAAACTAATCATTACTTCAGATACAAAGGATCACGATCCTGCTCAGTGCTCACCATCATTAAATTTAAGCAGGAAACGGCACACATAGTTGACATACAAAAATAGGAGATAAGAGTGAATATATTTGAAAGACTAACCTCTTTACTCTAACAAGGATATCCAGGTTGCTTTTTCGGTAGTTAATTTGATATGGAGTCAAGGAGGGCCACGCAGTTGAATTTTCTTTTTTGTTATAGAAGCACAAGACTAACTTCAAGCACTGCATTATTTTGCACCAACCTGCAATTGCTGCTAATATTACAGTAGAAAAGATAAAGGATGTTCAAGTTATCAGTTGTATGGTGTAAATTACTCTCACGTATAAATTAATAAATTATAAGGAGACTATCATATCAAACATGACTTCTTTGTTGCCTCCTTAATACTTCCCAAACTCACTTGATAAGTTATTACACTCATATAAGTAGAACACAACCCTTATCTAGACATACCACATGTACAAACCTTTACATATATATTTTCTCACCTCATTTAATAAAAACAACAAAAGGCTCATGTAATACGAAATAAGAAGTTAATTAAGAGTGATGAATAAACTTGGGGAGATTAGTGTTCGTTCATCAAATCTATTTTATAAACATTTAAACCCTTCAATACATTTAAATTAATTAACTTTAGTCACTCACACATTTGAAAATTTAACATATACATTAATCCTCATCACTTTGGCAAATTATCAAAATAAAACATCCTACTTTCATTGTAAAATTACATCTAATAACCAAGTATAATGAGAAGTTGAGAGCAATGCATTTTCATCCTTTTTAATCTAACAATCCTAGCTTTAATTTTTAATCTCCAATTGAAACTTCAAGAATCAACACCATCAAACATCACCTATAGCATCTCATGTCTAAAAGCAAGCTCACCAGCAGATAACCACTGATTTCAATGCAATGGCAAACTGGCAGAATAAAACAATAATTACCATAATATGCTAAACATGCAAAGCTACTGCGACAGAATCAAGGCAGCAATTTGGTTCCATTGCTTAACTCCAATGATAAAAACTTACACTTCTGGTAAATGTACATGCTACAAACATTACAAAAATATACCTAAACCCCTTAAAATCTCAATCAAGAAATGAAAATTTATAGAACCTACTTAGTTAATCCTTTAAATTTAGCAAAAATTGATCAATGTTAAAGACATAATCAAGGATAAATCACCAATGAACCAACAGAAATTGAAATTAGTTCTTCACAAAACAAAACAAAACCAAAAAAAAATTAAAAACAAAAATTCAAATTTTAGAGCATATACCAGCATCAATAACAGCATCCCAATCTGTAGTAATTCTATCTTTTTGAAACTGCTACGGCAGATAAAACTGTGAGATCGCTAGCAATACGAACAAGAGAAGGGTTGAAAATTGAACCAATAAGAACAAGAAAGAGAAAGGAAACAGATATTGTATACACAACACATCAATATTTCTATTAAACTGCAGGATTGTTCTCAAATATCCAAAATAAATCCAAATATTCCTAATAAACTGCAGAAATTTACTCAAATATCCAAAATACATCCAACCCCCTATTAAAATGCCAAAATCTTAGTATACATCAAAATTCTCCTGGGTCCATCTTCCTCCTTGCAAAAATTAAATTTTTAACATCTAAAACACCCATATAACGTAAAATAGTGAAATTAATAATCAAATAAAGTCAATATCTTGAAAACTTACAAGACTAATACCTTAATTTTGGTGGGGTTGAATCAAAGATCCAAAGTAATCTCCTCTTTCTGGAAAAATACTGAAGAAAATAAGGAGTGACCCGAACAGCAACAACCCATGCTCCGAACATCAATGCGTGGGATCGAAGCTGCGGCAGAGCTTCTTCCTTGCTTGGTTTCTTCTGGAACATTCCTCCGAACATCTTTGCTTTAGGAAATCATTTGAAATCAAATTCAATAAAAAAAACTACATGAAAGCCCAGAAAAAAATAAAACAACCTTCATATAAAAGGTAAAATCTAATCGAGGAGATGAACATCGAAACATTGAACCACTTAGAACAAGAAAGATAAATGAACCTTAGCAACCGCGTCGCCAAAACCGATGAAATTGAAACACTGAGAAGAATCGAAGCCAGTTCGATGAAGATTTCAACACGTAAACACTGAGAAGAATCTAATCAGAGACCCTCATTGACTAAACTCAGCTGAACTGAAATGAACTGAAATTTTTTTAAATTATCTCCCAAAAATGTAACCATTTTCGAACTAACCACTTGTTTATTTTTTCATTTTGAATTACCACCCCTTAAATTAAATAAATGATCATATTACCACCCATTGGATTTTCTGTCTGTGGGCCCTACCTAATGCTTATTTTGACCCTTTTGATTGATTTTTTTTCCTGATATTTCTCTTTAAAAACGCTCTCCTTACTTCAATTCACATTTTTCTCTTTGAAATTTGGTAGAATTTGGTGAAGGAAATGTGAATAAAAGTTTAGAGAGTGTTTTTAACGAGAAAAATCGAGGAAAACATTAGTCAAAAGGGTCAAAATAAGTGTTAGGTGGGGCCCTATTATTCTATAAACGATATACTTCAATTCACATTTTGCACGTCACCAACTTCTCTCTCTTTCTGAAATTCTCTGATCAAGTAGAGATTTGCTTCTTCCTTCTTCCTCCTCCTTTTAGATTTGAGTTGATTTTTGAACCTGATTAGCAGAGAATTTTTAGAGAGAATGGGAGCTTGTTTATCTAATGTGAGGGGTGGAGTGGCGGAGGTGGGTGGGCTTTTGCCAACTACGGTGGCCGAAGGTGTTGATGCTGTCGATTATGACTTCGACAAAGCTCATCAGAATACTAACGTTGAGGTAAAATATTGTAGCCACCTTATTATATCAAATCTCAACCCTTTATTTATTTTAACTAATATAAATTGTTGATTGAGGATTAAAAATAACTTTTTACTTTTAACAAAATTGATTAAAAAAATAAACACATTATTATAAGATCTGCAACTTTATCGATCTCATATTAATGCCGCAATTTGCAACTTTCTTGATGATATTACAATGTTCCTTCGATCCGAACATCATGTGTCCATTTGTGTTTATTTTACTAATTTTAGACAAGTACTTTTTACTGTTTTCGTTACATTGCGGTTGATATTGTCTCTTGTGAGTTGTAATAATGACAACATATGCTATGATTTTTTTTTTTTTTTTTAAATTATTATTTTTTTTTTTTTTAGAAATGTTTATCATTTTGGGGTTATCAGTTACAATTTTACATTTTGGGCTCTAGAGAATCTTTTAACAGTTTGGAGTTTTCTTCTGCAATGTATTTTTTTGTAAGGACGACTATTGATTAATTTTACTAGATTAGTCCCGTGTGATGCACGAATTTCTTTAAAATATAGGGTGGTTACGTATCAGAAAAGTTATTGAGACATAAGCTTTAGTTATAAATGCTAATTTTATAAAATTAATTTTGAAGAACAAACCGGATATGAAAATTTAAGGACATAGATAAATGTTAAATTTTTAATATACGATTTTAATTAAGCAAATAAAAAATGATTTTAAACTTTTAATATATAAAGGAAATTTAATATATAAAGGAAAATAGAAAAAAAATATATATCAAAGTTTTGTTCGATGAAGCATAAGGGAAAAATGCATTAGATACCAATAGTTGGTGATAGAAGAAAAATAAATAAATTAAAGCGTATAGATAAATTGAGAGGAGAAATTAAATTTAATATTTGAAACCAAAGAAAATATAATGACGTCAGATTTTTATTTAGACGGGAAAATTTTTCTTATAAAGCTGCCACGTGGACAATATGATGTCAGCGGTTGTTCCTTTAGTTTATTTATAAGATATGAAGAATTTTATCTCTTTGACAGTTGTAATCAACAAATTTAGGGAGAATTTTTTTTATTAAGTGACTGGAGTTTTGAATTTCGGTGACCAGTTTTCCCCAAACGATGAAAAGTGAAAGGTGAGTCCCCAAAGGATGAAAAGTATAGAAGGTGAATCCCCAAAAATGCATTTTACTCCTCTAAAAAGATATATATATATTTTTTTCATTTCACTAGTAATGGTGTTTTCTCTTAAATTAATCTAAGTTTATAAGGACATGTTCTCTTCAACTCATTTCAGGTACTTATTACTTATTCCTTAATTTGATCTGATCAAAAACATTTAGATCATGCCAAATTTGAACTATTAATTATCATTTACTTATTGCTAAATATAGTTAATAGCGTATTACCAAAAATTATGGAAATACATATTTGAAAAGTTTATAATGAGACGAATCCAAAAAGATCCATTTTGATGATGTTCTTCTTTATAGATTAGTAATAAAATACGGTCAAAATTTAGTTAACTTATTAAATCAAATCATACCAGATCAAACAATAAAAATTCATATCAGATTTTATTAAAATCAGACTAAATTTCATTATTTCAGGTGAAGAGAACAAGTCCTAATAAGAATGAACTTATTGGATCTGATACTATTACTACCAACCACCACCACCACCACGACCACCACCACCTACCTACCTACAACTACTATTGCATCTACTACTACTACCACTACCACTACTACTACTACTACCTAACTACTGCTGTTGTTGCCGCCGCCGCCGCCACCACCACCTACCTACTACTACTACTACTAGTTTTATATTATTTGGCAGTAAATTTATGTAGGTTGTGGTGGTTGCTTCTCATCGTCATCATTAAACGTGAAACTTATTTTTATAATGTGAAGAGAACAAATCCTAAATTACCTGTCAATACCTAGAATTGGTTATATACACCCGGCTATACCGTACACCCAACTAACTCAAGCTTAGTGTTTGCTCTTCATTTGATTATTAAATAAAAAAACAATCATCTAAATGAGAACAAAATACACATGAGTATACAGTTTACCCGCGTGTATATAATAAGCTCTCATCAATACCCTCAAATGTTTCTTTAAATATTTGTGCACCACTCTTGTGCAGGTACTTTATTCTATTTTATGTGCGTATTACTCCCTTCATTTTTAAATACTTGCTACACTTTCCTTTCTCGGCCGTTTTTAAATACTTGCTCCATTTCCTTATTTGGAAAGTTTTTAAAACATTTAATTAATTTATCTTACCTAGTGGACCTATCAAATATCATATTTTTTAGTTTCATATTCTCTCTCCTCCAATTTCTCCACTACTTTTGCTTTTTACAATTTTTTATTGTTCCACCAACCCACTACCTCCATATTTTATTACCTTTTCAAATTTCTCCTAAAACTCCGCACATAGAGAAATGGAGCAAGTATTTAAAAACTGAGGGAGTATATGCTATTCATTTTTTTACTCTTTTTTATTTTACTTTATGTATAGACTTCATGTACTTTCACCTCTCATTTCTTATTCCTCGTGTTTTTTTTTTCCAAATGGGAATTATTTTTGGGAATTGAGAGAGTATGAATATTTTTCTTCGCCCCATTACAAATAAATGGGTCAAACTTCAAAAACTTTAACTATAAATTCTCATTAACTGGTAAGAGATGTTCGTAATTTAGTAATACGGAGTCTTGTTAAATTCTTCTCACTTTATATTTTTCAAGTTTTTATAATTTTTACGCATATGAAAGTGGAGTTATATATGTTTTGAAGTACGTCTTGGAGATCGTGAAACGTCAAATAAAAAAAAATAGGAACATGAGTATATTGTTTTTTCATTTGACAAATTCCACAAGAATTAAGAAATGGGAGGAAGGAGAAAAAATATACCAAAAAAAAAAAAGGGTGAGTGTTAGGGAAAGTAGGAAGGTGTTTTAGAGGAGTAGTTAGTGAATGAAAAAAATAAATGACAGTTTGTTCTATTCTTCCTATCACATTAGGGTTTTGTCAGTACATACTAAATAGTTTATCCTTTGTTTGAATTTTTTTTCCTTTTTTTTTTCTTCATATTATGTACATACAGTTGATTTGATGGCTTTGTTTCAAATTTTGTTGCAGCTATGTTTATCTGCTAGAAAGTTGTCTGATCATCTCAGCTTCTTCTCAAAGGTATGTTAGTTGTGGTCTCTTTCTTGCAGCTAATTGTACAGAAATTTTCAGCTAATTGTATAAAAGGCTTGTCTTTTATACAGAAATTTTCAGCTAATTGTATAAAAGGCTTGTCTTTCATACAGAAGTTTTCTGCTAATTGTAAGGATGCATGAGCACCATGCGCTATACGTACCAAATTAAATAGCATATCAAGAATTGTTTCTTAAATGCAGAGATATCTGATGGCTGTATTATTCAAAACGTCAATAGAAGGTGAACTTGAAGAGGTTGGTCGTACAGAGGAGGTCATGAATGATTCGGACCTGAATCTTTATTGGTCTGATAAAATTTGTATTTGTTATCGGTTTGGGGCTCTACAGGAGCTAACGTAAGCTTCTTTCTGTGATTATATCTTCTCAACGTTCCACACTGGTACAGTTTTGTTATAACCTTCATGATCTACAATAATAAAACTGTCATCTACTCCTTACCAGCGTCCGAGTCTATGATGTCAATTCTAGATCTCAAACAGTATCTACAAAGGTACTTCTAAATCCCCAACCTGTCAAATTTACTGCCTTTTGGTGCAAATTTGCCTTGTTTTTTGGGAGCTTAAATTTCTTAGCTAGAAGCTAGTAACTTAAATGGCATTATATTAGCGGTTTTCTCTGTATTCCTATATATGTAGGAACTTCAGCTGCATGAGTTGGGACTTGTTGCAGAATTCAGATGTCACCTATCAAAGGTACACACTTCTTTTCCTAAAGTCCATTGTGAAAGTCTAACAGAAAATCCACCAAGTAGTTGATCTGTCATTCTGTCTGTTTCATGAAATGTGGTTTTGCATAGTACTTTCAGCTTAAAGTACGCTCAGGGAGGAGCATTTGAGGCTTGAATTTTGCTTCTGTGTTTTCTCTTTTTCCTTTTTAATTTGATCCTCCTTGCGTAGATCGTCCGTAGTCAAACGGAAATTACTGTAAAGCCATACAACTACCAGTTTCAACAACCAATAGACAATTTAGTTATTCGCGGAGAGGAGACTGCCGCATCTAGAGGCACTTATATGAAAATCTTATTTCGTTCTTCTCTAGATATTGGACTCTACGACCGATATATTTCTAGAAAGGTTTGTATAAATTCTTCTCTTCTTTTGTTTTTAGGCTTTTATTCGGCATTGGTTAATTTTACCTCTAAACTTTTTATCGCTACATTTGTAGAAACAAGTTCTGAAGATATTGAAAGTGGTTGATGGAGAGTCTATTCCAATATGTGATGAGGCAGAAGTTGTGAAAACAGATCAGAATCCTACATGGAGTGTCTCTCTTAGTATGCAGAAAATTCTTAGCAAGGTCAGTAATATATTGAGAATGTTTTATGCTCCTAATTTAGTTCGTCTATAGTATGTACTCCGTATTGCTTTAACAAAGAAATTCCTAAATTTTTCACAGGATTATCCATTAGTCATCCAAGTTTTCAACAAAAACAGCGGAACCTTGTTTGGGTAACAAATATTCTTTTGTTGTGTTTATGTGTGTCTGTTCAAAGTACATGCATCTTTTCTTGCATATTACATATGTTGACAGAATCAATTTGTGTACATGATACTAAACAGCAAGTTCCAGGCATCAATATCAGAGCTAGAACAGTTTCATAGTGAGAAGGTTGCTATCAAATCTGATAAACCACACGATCATGGTCCAGGAAAGGTACTTATATACGCAGATCTAAGGATGGATCGTCTCCCAAGATTCCCATAATATACGTATATTTTAATTGCCACATGAGAATATGTTGATGATTGAATGATTGATGTTGATTGTCATAGGCTATCGCGCCCCAGCTTTTTGTTGATGATTTATCAGTAATACAACCAGTTACCTTTTGTGATTATCTATCTAAAGGGTTTGAGCTCCGTTTAATGGTTGCTATTGATTTTACTGGTACATTATTTTTGTTAAAACTCCATTTTATTATGATTGCTATAGTGCTTTTGATAATAAATTTTCAAAAGCTCGGTTTGATTCAAATTTAATTTAATTTAACACATGGAGTCAGCAAACTAATATTTGTTCTGTTACTTGTTTCTTCTAGTATCAAATGGAGACCCTAAAAGCCCAAAATCCAAGCACTACATTGATCCCTCGGGCAATCTGAATACATATCAGCAGGTAATATAAAAGGAGGTTCCATCCCAAAATCATATGACAAAAGAAGATTTAGCCCCTTAGCCTTACGAAGTGTTAAACTCACTTTACTTTTATCTTACATATGTTATCGAACATAAAAACTTTTTTTTTTTAAATACTTTTGACTACTCTTTAAGCTGTTTATATAGACAATATCGTTACCTTTAGGAGTTCATTGATAATGGTTACGTTGCAGGTTATAAAGTTAGTTGGCGATGGACTTGAACCTTATGACTCAAGCCAACAAATTCCGGCTTGGGGTTTCGGAGGAAAGATGGATGGGGAAGGCTGCTTTAACTTATACAGCAACAAAGACAATAATAAGGTGAAAAAAAATAAAAAAAAATAAAAAATAAAAAACGCAGTTGCGCATCCCAAACTTATGTGATACCTAACATTTTACAGGCTGGGGTTGAAGGTATTATGGCCGCCTATAAATCTGCTGTCCAAAGTGTTGTACTTGGCGGACCAGCCAAACTGAGCAAAGTGATCAATAAGGCTTGTGATGATATATCTGAGACTCTTACTCTCATGAGTTATAAGTACAACATTCTACTGATTTTGACGGTAAGCTACTAGTCTTCTAGTCAAATGAGTATTATTATTATTAGTGCGATTCTAATCAAATATATGCAGTTAATCATTGTCTATTACGGAGTGTGCAATTTGATGATTATCTATAATAGCTTTCTATGAGAACATTTTACAAATTAATAGCTGATAGTACATATTTTCTATCTATATAAGGGAAGGAAGGAGGATTTGGTGTCTATCCAAAAAGTCAAAAAAATCTTAATCCGTAATATATTTGTTATTTTTTTTTTTATTTTTTTTTTGAGGAAATTGTAATTGTTTTTAGTAATTAGTCCAGTTCTTTGGTTTTTATTATTGATTTTGTTTTTCATCAACCAAAGAGACAAATATGATGCACTTCCTCCGTTTTTTTAATAGTTGCAACTCTTTTTTAAAGTGAAAATGTCACATTATTTGCAATACATTATAAAAATATAAAAATAAGGTTTTTATGGTGAAAATTGTACTACCACCTTTATTAAAAGTTCATGACCCATTTAATTATACTTTGAACATCCTCTTAATTCCATTTTAAGTGAATTATATCATGTAAGATCCTCTTTTCTTAAGTACGTAATAAAGTGTATATTGCAATTATAAACAAATGGAGGATGTACATATGTTTGCTAGATTTAGGGTCTGTTCACATTTACTTAATTTCAGTTCAGTTCAGCTCCAATCAGTTCAGTTCAGCTCAGCTCTTAATTTCGCTCTCACATAAACTATTCATTTCAGCTTAATTCAGTTCAGTTCAGCTCCAATCAGTTCAGTTCAGTTCAGCTCCAATCAGTTCAGTTCAGTTCACCAGAATCAACAACACTAACAAAATCCAAGCACCATACACCACAACCTCTGCAGCATACACCGACAACACTAACAATTACCAGAATCAACACTAACAACACAGCAAAGATGTATCCAAATCACACATACAACATCAAAATCAAAACAGATCTAACCAAAGACAAAAGAAATGAAAAAATTTAGGGTTTTAGAGTATACGCTGCTCAATCAGTTAGGAGGAGGGTATAACTGAGGGTAGTAAGTCAACAGGTACGCCTCAATCACCTCTTCCCTGGACATCCCTTCTGGAGGACCAGATCTGATGCGCTTCGCACCAGAAGAGGGGCCTTCACCGTCAGCAAGGGACTCAGGTGGCTTCTCCACCTCTCCAGCCTCCAGATCTACTGGGTTTGACTCCCTAGTAGCAGATCCAGCAGCGGAGACCTCGACCTCCACGAATTCAGGCTTGGGCTCAGGGAGCACCACTTGAATTGGAACCACCTTAAGTGGTGGTTCCTCTGCTGCCGAAGGTTCAGGGACCAGATCCGCAGGCTTCTCCTCATTGTCGCTCACATATTCAACCAGCTTTGCACCGCGTATCCTCTTCCTCGCAATAATTGAGGCACGACGAACGGGTTTCATGATACCCGTTCCCCGTTGTGGCTTGTAGGTCACAACGCCTGATCGACGCTTTGAACCAGAATGTTCTAGGGTCTCATGGCAAAGCAAATCAATTTCTTTTTCATCAGGATTCGACATTTTGGGACTCAAGAAGAATTGGAGAAAATTTCACGAAGAGTGGAAGGAGAAACCAAAGATCCAGAAGAGAGAGAGTGGGCGAAACAGATAGAGAGAAAGAGAGAGAGAGAGGATGCAAAACGGCAAAGACTGAGGAGTGAGAAAAAGATGAACTAGGGTTTTGGGGGGGGGGTAATAATCTGGAGAATTCTCCAGACTAAATGCAGTCAACCATATTCATCAGATCAATTGAATGAAGGAGCATTCAATGGAGTTGGTTGGGATGATGAAGAATTTAAAGAGTTGGGGTTTTTTTTTTGGTGGGAATGATTAACATAATTAATCAGTTAAGTAGTGTAGTTAGATTATGTTAGTAGTTTAATAAGGTAGGTTTAAAAGACAAATAAGGGTAAAATTGTAATTT
The DNA here is from genome assembly GCF_001683475.1 of Chenopodium quinoa. Classification (NCBI taxonomy): domain Eukaryota; kingdom Viridiplantae; phylum Streptophyta; class Magnoliopsida; order Caryophyllales; family Amaranthaceae; genus Chenopodium; species Chenopodium quinoa. The sequence goes on along the minus strand of NW_018745024.1, from coordinate 9,276,542 downwards.
TACCAAAAAAAATTTACCATAAAAATAAATAAATGGGAAAGTTGCAACTAACTAAGACCAGCCCAAAATGGCAAAAGTTGCAACTAACCTGGACCGAAGGAAGTATCATATTTTCCGTGGCCCACTTTTATCCATCACTTCAATTTAATATTTCCATTCATTTTTTAACTTAAAATATTTATAATTATTTTTCAATGATTAATCGAGTTATATGGTTTTTATTATTGATTTTTTTTTCAGCAACCGAAGAGACATATATAATATACATACATATGTTCATCTTACTATTCTGATTTATATAACACTTTCATATCGTAATAAAAATTATTACTACTACAACAGATAATTGGACTTTCTATTTCCAGTTTAAAAGGAGTGAAAATTTCATCATAAACCCAAGTGTACCATGCTCATGGTACACCTAGTCAAAATACAAGGATTATAAAAACGTGGAAAGAACATTGTGTACAATTACAAAGTACACGAGCAAAAAAAATTCAAAATGATTCCCTCCTTGATTTAAGGGGACTGATTTGTTATTTTTTTTCCTTGATTTATTCCTTGATTTATTATTTACATTTTATATCACTTTTGATAAACAAAATTTCATTTTTTGTTAAGAGAGAGAAATTGAGTTTATATAGAGAAAAATCATAATAAAATTTGAATTTTGAAGAGATTTAATGAAATTACGGAGTTAATTATATCATATTGATGAATCTTTTAATTAAAAGATGTAATTGATGAATTCATTGTTGAGGGAAAAAGGTAATTTACAATTTTTTCTTCTTCTTGATATTTACTTCTCTATTCTAGTGTTATATTTTCTAAGGTTGAAGATGATGTTCTTTATATTCTGATAAATGTTCTTTTATCACTTTTTAATTTGAATGAAATATGTTTCTGAAATTTAATCAATATGTTTTTTAAGTCTACTATATGTTCTTTACGTTACAAACAATGTTTATTAAGGTATATAAATTAATTATGTTCTTTGGGTATCAATAATACAAATTATGATATTTTTATTTAAATAGTAGTATATTTTTAAATTTTGAAATTTAAAAATGAAATTTTGAAGTATATTTGAGCGAAAATAATTGTAAATAGAAGAATTTTTTATATTTGAAATGATTTGAATTAAATTTTTTGGTAAAAATCAATTAATAGTTATCTTTTACCTTATTTTAAAACTATGCTCCTATTCAAAAAAAAAAAAAAAAAAAAAAAAAAAAAAAAAAAAAAAAAAACTATGCACAAAAATTATTGTGTTCTTTATATTTCAGTAATATGCTCCTTTACATATTCATGATGTTGTTTATAATTATGTACAATGTTCTTTCTGATTTAATTCGGGTGTACCATGTGCATGGTACACCCGAGTGTAAGAACCACCCATTAGAAGAAGTATAAATCGTTGCTAACGTTGCATGAATTGGGTATATTTTGAAGGATGGAGACTTATTTGATATTCAACCAACTATTAAATCTTTGGTAAAAGCGTCTGCTTTGCCCTTGTCAATCCTCATCGTTGGCGTGGGTGATGTCGATTTCAAGGAAATGAAGGTAAGCAAACAAACAAAAGTAAAGTAAAATAGTACACTGTATATACACCCTAGCTTTCTTACAAGGCTTTGGGTTAAGTTGTGGTAGACATGGTAAATAGGTTATTCGGTTTGGGTATGGGTCGACTTATTTTAGGTAAGATCAAGTTTGGGTCAATAAATTATCGGTCAAGTTATGATTGGGTCATTTAAAGTTTTAGGTTGAATTTGGGTCACTAAATTATCGGGTCACGTTAGGTATCGTGTCAAGTTTTGATTGGGTCAAGTTTGGGCCGGGTTAGGTCAATTCAAGTCGTATCAAATTTTGGGTCCAAATGTCGGGTCAGGTTGTTAAATATTACAAATAAATTAATAATATATCAAGTCAATTTGATTGCGTTTATTTTCAATTTCGTTCGATTCGGGTTTAGTACTTGGGCATAAGTTTTGTTCAGGTCAATTTGAGTATAAGTTAATTTTAGTTCGGGTCATTTCCAATTTCGGATTTGTTTGGATCTATTAATTTGGGTTAAGTTCAGGTTGGGTCACTTTAGATATCACGTCAACTTTGGGTCTTTTATTTAGGGTCGATTTCGGATCATGAGATAAGTCATTCAAATTGTGTTATCGGGTTTGGGTCAGGATTAACGGGTCTAAATTGTAATGTTGTTAACTTGTATATGTATCATAATCTTATATATGTTGATTTGATAATGGCAGACGAATCTTATTCGTGACAATGGACATCCATTGGAAAGTTGCGAAGGGCGTGTAGCAACAAGAGACATGGTAACGTTTATGTCAATCAATGAAGTTCCTGGTGAGTCTGGATAACACTTCTTAAGTTATTTGATATTACATGATGTATACTTTGGTCTTTCGCATTTCTTTTTATTTGATACGTTTTAACCTTATATGTTATTTACATAAAGTACATTTTGTGATGGAAAAATTTATTTTAATAATTTCAATTTTGGTCAATTTTCTTTGAATAACCCCAATGCAAAGTGTTATTTTTTTTTGCTTTTGCTGATCCTTTTGGAACTATTAAATATAACAAAAATAAAAAAGCGGATTATTATAAGAAGATACTTATATAAGTTGAGATTATTCAAGAATAATCAAAAGTAAGAATTATTTTTACTACAAGATGATTCGAAGTTCGGATTATTTATGTCAATTTTTCATTTTGGGATTTAGTGTAAGAAAAAACATGATCATGTTGGGTTCTGTTAGATTTGTCTCAAGGTCCGTATTTCAATATCAAATTTTTATAATTTTGCTAACACGTAATTAAAGATATTTACATTTAAACTTTGCATCGGAAAATATATCTAAAGAAATTATATCAAACAATATGAAACGAATGAAGTATAATTTAAAATAAAGTATTACAGTATAAATGACACCTATCGTCAATTACTTGTGATTTTTCCTACTCCATAAAAAAAAAAAAAAAAAAAAAAAAAAAAAAAAAAAATCTAATCTAATATATATAAATAAAGTAGGCATTTTTGGAGAGCATTCGGTGCGCCACATAAGATTAGGTCTTATTTTGTCCAATGAAAAATTAGATTAATAATTTATTTTAGAATTAAAATTTTACTCGCCACCTAAGCAAAAGTGACGAATAAAAATTAAGAATTTTGACACATAGGTAAAACAACGAATAAAGAATAATTAAATTTTAAATTATTTTTAAAAACCAATAATTATCTTCTCACCAAAAAAAAAAAAAAAAATATATATATATATATATATCTTTTTTACATTTATGGATGCAAATTTTTGATCGCAAATATCTTTAATCTCTCCCTAGAAAATATTATAAAAGTTTGATTTTAATATTGTAATCATCGAGACGAATAAAACTAAATCTTGGATGACTATTTTCCCATAATTTTTAATAGTTAAATAATTATACATGAGACTAACATTTTAAACAGAACGAGTATATTAAATAAACGCATAAGCAAAAGACTTATTTTGGTCAATAAAAAAAAAGATTTGTCATTACATTTTTGAATTAAAAATTTAACTTGTCACATAAGCAAAATTAGTGAATAAGGTTTGAGATTTTAAATACAAGCATCACATAAAATAAATAAAACAACACAAGATAACAATAGTGTTAAAATTAAAAAATTATCTTATGATATTAAGAATTTTATCCATAAATCTAATGAATGATATTCATAAATATACAAAATTTTAAATTAAATTAAAATGATTTACTAGAACCGTGCATCGCACGGGCTTACATCTAGTATATACAAATAAAGTAGGCATTTTTAAAGAGCATTCGGTGTGCCACATAAGATTAGGTATTATTTTGTCCAATGAAAAATTAGACTAATAATTTATTTAGAATTAAAAAATTTACTCGCCACCTAAGCAAAAGTGACGAATAAAATTTAAGAATTTTGACACATAGGTAAAAACAAGGAATAGTGAATAGTTAAAATTTAAATTATTTAAAAAACCAATACTTATCTTCTCTCAAAAAAAAAACAAAAAAAAAAAAAGAAAAGTAATACTTATCTTTTTTTACATATATGCATGAAAATTTTTTATCGCAAATATCTGTAATCTCTCCCTAGCAAATATTATAAAAGTTTGATTTTATAATGTACATCGATACGAATCAAATTAAATCTCATATTACTAATTCCCCATAATTTTTAATAGCTAAAAAATTATAAATGAGACTAACATTTTAAACAGAACGAGTATATTCAAATAAACTCATAGGCAAAAGACTTATTTTAATCAATAAAAAAAACAAGATTTTTTATTTTTTTTTGAATTAAAAATTGAAATTGTCACATAAGCAAAATTAATGAATAAGGTTAGTTTGGGATTTTAAAACAACAAAAGATAATTTTAGTATTAAAATTTTAAAATTATCTTATGATGTTAGGAAATTTATCAATATATCTAATGAATGATCTTCATAAATATAAAAAATTTTAAATTAAATAAAATGATTTAGTGGAACCGTGCATCGCACGGGCTTATCTCTACTTTCTTTTTATATGTAAACATTACCTGTATTGTGATGTACTCAATTTTAAGATATAAAATAAATCATTATATATTTGGGGTAAAATGAGAAGTTCCTTCAAATGTGAAGGATTTTATGTGCACAACTTTGTAATAAATGACAAAAATAAATAAAAAAAAAAGACTCAAATTTTATGTGTATATATTTTGAATATAATGTGCATTAACATACGTAAAATTAACGAATAAGGTTTGATGATTTTAATATATTGCCATGATATATATATACACGATTAAGGATTTAAATTATTTTTTTTTTAAAAAAATATCTTTTTACATTTAAAATTTTATCCTAATATCTCATGGACAATATAACATATTTACAAAGTATTTTTTTGACCAATAAAAAAATTTATATTTTATTTTAAAATTAAAAAAATCAATTGCTAAATAAACAAAATTAACAAATGAGATTTGAGGGTTTAATTTTATGAGCCACAAAGGTTAAACAAAAACTACGAATAATGATTTAGGATTTAAATTATTTAATAAAACAAAAAAAAAATTAACATAAATTATTTATTTGAATATCTAACAAATGAGATATCATATATTATTATATGTAATTTAGTTATAAATTAGAAATTCAATTTCCTCATAACTAATATCAAGTAATAAGGTCTCATTATGAATTACATAACATTATTAAAATTATCTTAAACAAGCAATAACAAATCTTTCCAAAAAAAAAAAGCAATAACAAATATCTATGATCTAATTACAAAAATTATTTTTTGTTTTTTTGAGAATTTTTTTAAAAAACAATGTGCATAGCAGACTTTCATTAATATATTGGGGTAAGTTTAGTTATATTAGAAAAACTTTTATATTCTTTTCTTCATCAAAAAAAATAAATAAATAAATAAATAAATTACATTCTACTATTTAACGCACGGTGGCTTTTAATGATTTTTAAATTGGAAGTATTATATACAATATTTATTGAATATTTTATAAAGAATAAGCTTGTTTTAACATTATTATTTATGGTAGCAGGAGCATCTATTGTTGAGACCCTTTTTGAACACATACCTGAACAATTCATGAAATATTGGCAGCTCTATCAAACATGTCTTACCGGAGTACATTCCTTGAACGGCTTCAAGAGTTCAAGTCATGCTCAAATTATACCTGGCTTGAGTTAACCCATACTCTGCTTTTTTTTTATTTTTTTATTATTATTATGATAATATCTAAATATGGATGACTATTATCCATGTACAACTTAGAATATTCTACAGTTGGGTATTTGGTCTTATCCATTGATGGAACCCTAGAAAATGTACATTATATATATCCCGTAGTAGATGGAATATAAAATACAACGTAAAAAATCTTCCCTCATCTCTCTTTATTTTCTCTTCTATATTTAACACGTTATCAGCACCATTGCTAGTCAACGAGTAGGATTACCAAACATTTTTCTATATTCCCATATTATTATTATCATGTAAGTATGATCGTAGCCCATAACAATTATAATTTAACATTTATCTAATTTTACATGCTTATTTATTGGAATATCAACATATATAACGAATACAGAGCATGATAAATAATTTAAGGTTCCATTCTTATTTTTCTCCATGCTAAAGTTCTCATCTTCTATTTCGTTCTTATTTATGCATGACTTGTATCAGGATTATTTATGCATGATTATAACGTTTAGTACATATTTTGGATACTATTTATATATACTCACCTTTTAATATTATTTTGTATAGTGAAAAATGTCGAACCTTGCCAAACTCGAATTTGTGGCCCTTGATATTACCGGAAAGAATTATTTATCATGGGTGTTAGATGCTGAAATACACCTAGATGCTAAAGGGCTTGGTGAAACAATAAAAGAGGCTAATAAGGCAACACCTCAAGATAAGGCTAAAGCCATGATTTTTCTTCGCCATCACCTCCATGAAGGGCTCAAAAATGAATATTTAACTGTGAAAGACCCACAAATCCTTTGGAGTAATCTAAAGGAAAGGTATGACCACCAAAAAATAGTGATACTCCCTAGAGCTCGTTATGAATGGTTGAATTTGAGATTGCAAGATTTTAAATCTGTTAGTGAATATAACTCAGCTATGTTTAAAATAACTTCTCAATTGAAATTATGTGGAGAAAATATTACTGATGCAGAAATGCTTGAAAAGACATATTCCACTTTCCATGCTAATAATATTGTCCTGCAGACACAATATCGAGAAAAAGGTTTTAAAAAATATTCTGAATTAATATCTTGTCTTCTTGTGGCTGAGCAAAATAACGAGCTATTAATGAAAAATCATGAATCGTGTCCTACTGGCTCTACTCCATTCCCTGAAGCGAATGTGACAACCCATAACGGGAAAGAAACTAAAAACAGAGACCATTCTAGCAATAGTGGTAGAGGTAGAGGTCGTGGTCGTGGCCAATGGCGCGGTCGGGGTCGTGGACGTGGATATGGTAGAGGTCGTGGAGGTCATTTCACAAACTCACATTCCCACCAGAAGTGGGAACGTAGGGATGAAAAAGAGAAAAGTGATAACAATATATGTTACCGTTGTGGAGGAAAAGGTCATTGGTCTCGGGTTTGTAGAACTCCAAAGCATCTTATTGAACTTTACCAAGAATCATTGAAGAAAGGAAAGAAAGTTGAGGCAAACCTTGTTCTTGAAGATGGTGAAGGTGATTTTGATTTTGGCAATGCTAATCAATTTGATGTTGGTGATTTCCTTACTTTCCCAGAAGGGAATAATTTTGATTTTGGCAGTACTACTCATTTAGATGTTGCCGATTTCTTCACTGCCCCAGAAGGGAATAATTAAAATTATATTGTTTTATGTTAGTTTTAAGTATTAGACTTATGTTTGCTTATTCTAGTGATTTGTTTAAGTTTATTTCTTTCGTTGTAATAAGGATTTTTGCTTTATAAATTTATGAACTATTTGAGTGTTTTTATTGATTTATTTGTTTTATCATCTTTATTTTTATGCTTAATATTTTGACATGTATTTTATTTCATGAAGAACATGGATATTACTCAAGTTCAATTTGCTATGAATGGTGAAGAATTATGTCTTGCTGACAGTGCAACTACACATACAATACTTAAACATAAAAAATATTTCTCTCATTTGATGATGAAAGGATTAATGTAAGTACCATATCGGGTAGTACAAATATCATTGAGGGCTCCGGAAGAGCCACTATAAAGTTGCCTTGGGGAACTGAAATTAAAATAATTGATGCTTTATACTCCCCATTGTCTCAAAGAAATTTATTAAGTTTTAAGGATATTCGCAACAATGGTTATCATATTGAGACAATCAATGAAGAAAATAATGAATTCCTTCAAATCACAAATATAACTCAAGGCTCAAAACATGTTTTGGAGAAACTACCTACATTCTCTAGTGGTTTGTACTACACAAAAATCAATGCTATTGAATCTCATCCTATAGTAAACCAGAAGTTTACTGATGATTTTGTTGTTTGGCATGACCGGTTAGGCCATCCTGGTTCAATAATGATGCGAAAAATAATTATAAATTCATGTGGACATTCTTTGAAGAGCCAACAGATTCTTCATAATAATTTTTCATGTGCTGCTTGCTCGGAAGGCAAGTTGATTATTCGCCCATCACCAGCTAAAATTAATTTTGAATCAATTAGTTTTCTGGAACGTATACAAGGAGATATTTGTGGGCCCATACATCCCCCATGTGGACCATTTAGATATTTTATGGTTTTAATTGATGCATCAAATAGATGGTCACATGTGTCTTTGTTATCAACTCGTAACCTGGCGTTTGCGAGATTACTTGCCCAATTGATTAAGTTACGGGCACATTTTCCACATACACCCATTAAGACTATTCGGCTTGACAATGCTGGTGAATTTACATCTCAAGCTTTTAATGATTATTGCATGTCCATTGGGATAAATGTTGAACATCCTGTAGCACATGTTCATACACAAAACGGTCTAGCAGAGTCATTAATAAAACGTATTCAGTTAATTGCTAGACCATTGCTTATGAAATCCAATCTCCCAATTTCTGCTTGGGGACATGCTATATTACATGCAACAACACTAATTCGCATTAGGCCAACAAGTTATCACAAGTTTTCTCCCCATTACAATTGGTTTATGGCCAGGAACCAAATATTTCCCATCTAAGAATTTTTGGATGTGCGGTTTATGTTCCAATAGCTCCACCACAACGCACTAAGATGGGTCCTCAAAGGAGGTTGGGGATATATGTTGGGTTTGAATCCCCGTCAATAATTAAATATCTTGAGCCTACAACAGGGGATTTATTTACGGCTCGTTTTGCAGATTGTCATTTTAACGAGTCACTTTTCCCAACATTAGGGGGAGAAAAGAGAGAGCTGGAAAATGAAATTAAATGGAATGAATTATCATTATCCTATCTTGATCCTCGAACTAAACAATGTGAACTGGAAGTTCAAAAGATAATTCATTTACAAAGTTTAGCGAATCAATTGCCAGACTCGTTTGCTGACCCAAAAAGAGTGACCAAGTCACATATTCCAGCTGTTAATGCTCCATTTAAAATAGATGTCTCGGAAGGACAAAATAAAATTGCTAATGAGTCTAAACCACGCCAGAAATGTGGAAGACCAATAGGTTCCAAAGATAAGAATCCTCGGAAAAGAAAAGGAGCATTGATTGATGATGGTCAACTTGAAGAAACAATTTTCGAGAGATCTCCAGAAGAGACTTTAGACATGATACAAGAAGAAATTCAGGTACCTGATAATGAAGAAATTTCAATAAATTATATCATGTCTGGAATTACATGGAACCGAAATCAAATCGACGTCGATGATGTTTTTGCATGCAATGTAGCATTAGATGTTATGGATAATAATGAGGATCATGAACCAAAATCCATTGAAGAATGTAGACAAAGAAATGATTGGCCAAAATGGAAAGAAGAAATTGAAGCAGAATTAAAATCTCTTGGAAAAAGAGAAGTATTTGGACCAGTAGTCCGTACACCTGAAGGTGTAAAGCCAGTGGGATATAAATGGGCCTTTGTGCGAAAGAGAAATGAAAAAGGTGAAGTTGTAAGATATAAGGCATACTTAGTTGCACAAGGATTCTCACAAAGACCTGGTATTAATTATGAGGAGACATATTCTCCTGTGGTGGATGCAACTACTTTTAGATTTTTGATTAGTCTGACAATAAGAGAAGGACTTGACTTACGTTTGATGGATGTAGTCACAGCTTATTTATATTGCCCACTGGATAATGACATTTACATGAAGCTCCCAGAAGGATTCAAGCTGCCAGAAGCAGTAAAATCTAGTTCTCGAGAACATTTATGTATTAAATTAAACAAATCTCTTTATGGATTGAAACAATCTGGGCGTATGTGGTATAACCGTCTAAGTGAGTATTTGTTGAAAGAAGGTTATAAGAATGATCCTATCAGCCCATGTATTTTTATAAAAAAATTTGGATCAGGATTTGTTATAATTGCAGTGTATGTTGATGATTTAAATATCATTGGAACTCCTGAAGAGATTTCAGTGACTATCAATTATTTAAAGAAAGAGTTTGAAATGAAAGATCTAGGAAAGACAAAATTCTGCTTGGGGTTACAAATAGAGCACCTAGAGAATGGAATCCTTGTGCATCAATCAACATACATAGAAAAGGTTCTTAAAAGATTTTCTTTGGATACATCACATCCATTAAGCAGCCCTATGGTTGTAAGATCACTTGAAGTAGAGAAAGATCCATTCCGACCTCGGGAAAATGATGAAGAAATTCTTGGTCCTGAAGTACCGTATCTTAGTGCAATTGGAGCACTAATGTACCTTGTAAGTCATACACGACCTGATATATCATTTTCAGTTAATTTATTAGCAAGGTTTAGTTCATGTCCAACCCGAAGGCATTGGAATGGGATTAAACATTTACTTCGTTACCTTCAAGGTACGAAGGATATGGGTTTATTTTTCCCAAAGTTGTCCAAAGAAAATTTGATTGGTTTTGCAGATGCAGGTTATTTATCTGATCCTCATAATGGTCGGTCACAAACTGGATATGTGTTCACATATGGTGGTACTGCCATTTCTTGGCGTTCCATGAAACAAACCATTGCAGCTACTTCTTCCAATCATTATGAGATTTTAGCAATTCACGAGGCTAGTCGTGAATGTGTATGGTTAAGGTCGATAGTTCAACATATAAAAGAAGTTTGTGGTTTATCTTCTGGGAAAGAGGCACCAACAACTTTATATGAGGATAACGCTGCTTGTATTGCTCAACTTAAGGAAGGATACATCAAAGGCGACAGAACAAAGCACATCTTATCCAAATTTTTTCTTCACTCATGATCTTCAGAAGAATGGAGATATAAATGTATTGCAGATTCGTTCAAGTGAGAATTTAGCAGACTTATTTAATAAGGCTCTTCCGACAGCAACATTCAAAAAGTTAGCTTACGGCAATGGATTGTGTCGTCTTAAAGATCTCAGGTAATGTAGTCATGAGGGGGAGTTAATGCGCGTTGCACTCTTTTTTCCTTAACCATGGTTTTTTCCCACTGGGTTTTCCTGGTAAGGTTTTTAACGAGGCAGCATCTTATGCGCATTATAGTGTATTATTTTGTACAGGTTTTGTAGTAAATGTTAGTTATTGTTTTATTCAATATATAGTCATCCAAGGGGGAGTGTTATGATAATATCTAAATATGGATGACTATTATCCATGTACAACTTAGAATATTCTAGAGTTGGGTATTTGGTCTTATCCATTGATGGAACCCTAGAAAATGTACATTATATATATCCCGTAGTAGATGGAATATAAAATACAACGTAAAAAATCTTCCCTCATCTCTCTTTATTTTCTCTTCTATATTTAACATATTATTATTTTTTTTAATTTTTAATTTTTTTTTATGACAGGACCCATACTCTCTGCATTTAATTCACTAAAAATAAATTCTTTATTTATTATTATTATTATTATTATTTTTTATTTCATTATTTTTTTTTTCTTGTGTTTAGAGCTATCCCTCACCCTCATAAACTACAGTAATGTGCAACTCAGACAATGTCATAAATTTTTTTTTTTTACTGTGAACATTTGTAATTGGATACAATGATTCAATTTTTTAAAAAATTATGTTTTTTATGTCCTTTTCTATTTATTCAATACATTGGCTTAGCTTGTGAATTGTATAATTCTTTAATTAATTTTGCTCCTTATCTTTTTTAGATTTATCTGTTTATAAAGATGGCTTTGAGTTGAGGTGAGTCGTGATGTCCAAGGCCTATAGAAATGTGATGGGCCAGGCTCAAAATTGCAAAAAAGGGCCCAAGTCCATGGGCATGTCGGCTCTGCCCATAATAATGCACATGGACCCACGGGCTTTCCTCAATTTATCCAATTATATGCAATGGATGATGCTTGGTCATAGAACTCACTCATTATATCTTATGGTTTTTTTTTTTTTTTTTTTTTGAAGAAATATTATCTCTTGTGCTTAATTAATGGTTAGTTTATTTATTAATTTTTTTTTTTTTAAATGTTTGTATTAGGATATTTTGTTAATGGTGATAGACAAGTCCACAGGCCTATTTGCAGGCCTTGCCATAACTCTATTTCACAATTATACGGCCTATGGCCCAGCATAAATAATGTCAGGCCAGAGTGGGCGGGCTAGCTAGGCTCAGTGCCGTCATTATATTCAATTATGTTCAACAACTATTATCTAATTCTATTGTCTTCAAAAAAACTATTATCTAATAATCATCCATAAATATTTTGTACTATATAATAATAATATGTTGATAACAAAGACATAATAATCATAATAATAAAAAATAATAAAAATAATTTTATAATAATGTTTAATTGGGAAATTTGTTCAGAATAACCTTTTAAAGTGACCTTTTTTGTTAAGAAAAACCTTTTAAATTTTTTTAGGTAAGAGAAACCAGTTTTTTTTTTTTTTTTTTTTTTTTAATTATTATTATGATTCTCAAATGCCTTCAATTTTAATTTCAGGGACTTCAATCAGATTTTTATGATTTTCCTTCACATAATAAGGTTCGCATATAGGTTGAAGAAGAAGAAATTAGGGTTTAATAAAAGGAAAAGGGGGAAATTGAGGGGGGGGGGGGGAGGGGGAAACTAAGTAGTCACGTGCAATGCACAAAACTTTTTTGGCCGGAAAAAAGTCAATGGCAGAAATCTGATCAAAGAACCCTCGTCACAACCTAAATCATATAAAATTAACCTTTGGTGCCATTTTCTTTTCTTCTTCTTTTTTTTTTAAAAAAATAAAAAATCTTTATAACAAAAAAAAACCTACATAAAAAGACCTTTTTGACAAATTTTCCTTAAATAAATTTTACATCATCGATAATTTAAATGTGTATGCATTATATCATTTAGTTGGGTTTATTGATGAATTATGTTAATATTTATTGATAAAAAACCAACTAAACAAATGAAAAGATAACAGTTAAATGATTATTTTCCTTTTCCTTAGTTATTTCAAATGAGATCCAATGAGAAGGATCTTATAATGAGAAGGAAGAGAAAAAATCTTGATCGTACATATAAATCCAACGATGTGCATAAATTTTGAATTAATTGGAGTGAGATTGACGGTTGTAGTGGGCATCGAGCGGTGGTTACGGAAAATAAGAAAGTGTTGGAGAGAAAAGTACATGTGAGTTACGGTAGATTGGCCACCATTGTTGGAGCTTGGAGGAGAGAGAAATTTATGAGCATTAACAATGGCAGGAGAAGAGGTTGATAAGATCTTAAAAATGGAAGAGAAATATTTTTTAAGGCGTTGGTTTTTTATATTTTAAGATTCTGCACATTTAGTTCAAAATATATATATGCTTAGTACAAAAAATATGCGCACATAATCCTTCTCATCCTTCTCATATTAACACCCTTTTCATTTAGTTAATTTCAGTTTAGTTCAGTTCAGCTCAGTTCAGTAAATGTGAACAAGCCCAATATATATATATATATATATATATATATATATATATATATATATATATATATATAAAGCTAAACTTTTAGCCAGGTCACGAGACAATGACACTTGGTGCTCTAACTTTTCGCCAAGTGTCCACCACGTAGACGACAATTAATTAAAATTTTGACACGTATGATTTATTTGAATAATTTTTAACAAGACAAAAAGTTGGATTGATTTATTAGGATAAAACAGTTATTTTAAAGTTTTATTTTCAATAAAATTTAGATAGATTTAATTTGATAAAAAAAGTTATTCTAGAGTTTTAATTTCAATAAAACTTTTGGTTAAGATTTTATACAAATTAAAAAGGGGAAAAAAAAATCAAAGAGACTTATTAGTTTATATAACCGTTATCTTATAAATTTATTATTCTATATTATCATAATATTCGTTACATCAAAATAAATCCATTTACTTCTATTATTTCCTCTGTTTTTTAATAGTTGCAACACTTTTATCACGCTTTTCAAGAAGGTGATTAGACTAGGTAAACGAATTAATTAAGTTATGAAATTTTAGCCGTATAGCAACTTATCCCTTTTTTTCTTATCGACGGTAAAATTTTATGATTTAATTTATCCGCTTACCTGGTCTAAAATTTTCCTTTGGAAAGTATTGCGTAGAATGGACTCAAGTGAGTCTGGTCATACAAATAAAAAAAATAAAATTCTTAATTGTCAGGAATTAGATAAAAATAGTCAGATATTAAGTTATACTTTGTAAATATCAGATATTAGATTAAAATTGCCAGGAATTAGATAATAACGGTCAAATATTTAATTATAATTATAAGATATTAGATTATCAGTGTCAGATATTAGGTTTCAATTGTGAGAAATTAGATTATAATGGTCAGGTATTAGATTATAATTATCAGATATTATATTGTAATTGCCAGAACTTAGATTATAAGTTCAATTAGGGTCGTATTCTCTGGTTACGATTCTACCTTCATCCCCTTACCAGAAAATGCAGTATGAAACCGTCTTTTCGTTACTTATCAGATATACTAAAAGTGTCATAAATTAGATTATTAAAGTCAAGTATTGGTTTACAAATATCAGAAATTAGACAATATTCACAAAGAGAGAGCTCAGATTAAAGACAAACTAAGAAAAATGGCAGAGGGAATTATTTTTGACTTAGTTGCAAAAGCCTTGGAAGTTTTGGGTAAAGCAGCCTTTAAAGAGGCTGCATCCTGGTGGGGTGCACGAGCCGATTTGAAGAAACTAGAGAACACCATCAGGATGATCCAAGCTTGAGTTCGCGATGCTCAAAGGCACCAAGAAGCGAATGACAGTGATGCCGTCAAGGAGTGGATTCAAAAGCTGAGGATGGTGCTTTTACCAAGTTGATGACCACACTGTCGACCGCCAGAAACAGCGGATTGAACTTAACAAACAGCGTTACGGAGTGGGTAGGGGAGGGCTGCTAGCGTCGGGGTATGGGAGGGGGGTGGTCGCCGGCCACTGATAAGTGGCTAGGTAGTGGCAAAAAATTCATGAGTAGAAAATGACTATTAATCCATGAGTAGAAAATTCAAATAAAATACTCCGTATAAATTTTAGATAAAAAAGTTTATCTTAAAATTCAACGAACAACCCGGGCATCGCAAATATATATATATATATATATATATATATATATATATATATATATATATATATATATATATATATATATATATATATATATATATATAAGAACCTTCCTCTATATAAGAACCCAATCTTATATAAAAACCAATCTCAGCCCTTTATTAGTTTTGATCTAACAATCTAAAATGATCCTTTAGTAATGGCATTTCTGTAATTTTGAGAATTTCGTATTTAAAACATATAAAAAAAGTTTAGAACATGGAAAAAAATTTAGAACATAGGTAAGCATAAAAAATTTAGAACATAAGCAGAAAATTTTAGAACATAAGAAAAATAATTTTGAAGATAGCAAAATTTAGAACATAAGCAACCAAAAACATTAGAACATAAGAAAAATAATTTAGAACAAAAGTTGAAAAAATAATTTATAACATAAATAAAAATTAATAACTTAAGTTGAAAAAAAAAATTTAGAACATAGGAAAAAATTTAGAACATAAGCTGAAAAAATAACTTAGAACATAAGAACAAATTTAGAACATAATCTAACAATTTAGAACATTGAAAATAATTTGGAACATAAGTAGAAAAAATTTAAAATATAGGAAAAACTTTAGAACATAAGCTGAAAAAATAATTTAGAACCTAAAAAAATTTAGAACATAAGCTGGAAAAAAAAAAAGAACATAAGAACAAATTTAGAACATAATCTAAAAAAACAATTTAGAACATTGGAAAAAATTTAGAACATACGAAAATGTTTAGAACATAAGCAGAAAAAAGTTTAGAACATAAGGTATTCTTACATAAGAAAGGGTTTTATATAAAAAGGGTTCTTACCGGATCCCTCCCCTAAGGTATTCTTACATAAGAAAGGGTTCTTATATATATACGTATATATATACATACATATACGTATGTATATATACATATATACGTATGTATATATATACATATGTATATGTATATATATATGTATATGTATATATATACTACCTCCGTTTCTTATTATATGTAACAAATAAGTATTATTTGTGAGATTTAAAATATTCTTTTGTTGCAGATAATAAGAAATAGAGGTAGTATATAGGTCAATATGTGAGAATTCATACTTATATGAGAACTAATCTATAATTTAGAACACAAGAGTAAAAATTTAGAACATGCGTCTCAAATTTAAATTTAGAACACATGAGTAATAATTTAGAACATCTGTGTGAGTAATTATTTAGAACATCAGACTTAAGAACTAGAACATGCGAGTGAAAATTTAAAAAAATCTGCTTTATGAAATTTAGAACATATAAGTAAAATTTAGAACACCTGATTTAAATTTAGAACATGTGAATAAAAAAATTAGAACACCTGGTATAAAATATAGAAAATGGGAGTAAAAACGTAGAACATATGAGTAAAAATTTAGAACATGGGAGTAAAAATTGGAACATATGCTTTCAAATTTAGATCATATAGCTAAAAATCTTAGAACAAGCGCACGTTTTAAAATTTAGAACATATAAGCTAAAATTTTGGAATAAGTTATTCAAAATTTATAACATATAACTTAATAATACTACCTCCGTTTTTTATTAGTTGACACGTTTTATTTTAGCACTATTCACACACTCCCCTTTGACCATGTTTTTTGACTTATACGTAATGTAAAATATAGTCATGTGGGGTCTTGTTAGATTCGTCACGGTATATATTTTCAAAATATCAATTATTTTATAATTTTTACTTATCGGTAGCTAAAGATATTAATGTTTTGATTTGTGCATTGGCATACGTGTCTAACAACGTGTCAACTAAAAAGAAACGGAGGAAGTATATGCTTTAGAACATGTGAGTACTAATTTAGAACATCTGATTTAATTTTGGACACCTGGGAAAAAGTTTATAACATCAGGTATAAAATTTAAAACATACAAGTAAATATTTAGAACATAAAAAGTGTTCTCACATAAGAACAATTCTCACATAAAGGAGGGGTTCTCACGAGATTATTTATCCATTTTGGTAGTAATTATATCTATCCTGAGGAACCAACTGATTTAATATACTCACTCCAAATTATTCATCGCATCCTAGTTTTGAACTTTGAAGGATCCAGAGAAGAATACTCTTGTTGGTTATGAGTAGGACCATACAGCACACCACAATGATGAAAATGGAAACTGCCCATCCAGAAGAGTGATGGTGATGAGACACCACAGCGTAAACTCCAGTCATGAAGGCTAGCAGAGTCCCATAAAAGGACTGCTGGAGTATACTCACACTGAGATCAATTAAAACTAGTGCCTTTTCATTATCCAAATCCATAGCCCAGATTAGAGAGAACAAGACAACCATAGAACAACACATCGCATATGTATCAAATATCAAGAACGCTACGAATGCTGCATTATTCCCTAAAGCATCTTTTCCTTTATCATTGAAACCACCAGGAACTTGGAGTCCAGCTGCGAATGTTATTGTGGCTAGAAGTGCTGCTACTACTGACATCGTCCCTCTCATTTCCCCCAAGTTTGTCTTTTGTGACACATAGCTTGTTTTTATCCTTGGATATATATCTGTACGCTTGCACATTGAATCCTACAAGATAATGTATGTAGTTGTTGGCATAGCATTCACCCTATAAGGCTGATTTTAAAATAGAATTTTCTATCTGTATGCATACAGGAGCTATATTTCTGGTTCTAATGGTCTTTAAGTGTAGGCTCACTGCTGCATGATACTATGGATAGCTTCCTACAAGAAAGTAAGTGAACCAGGCCCAAAAATCTATCTTTTGACTCTTTTGTTGATTTCGTATATGCTAATATGTTATGATGAATAAATCATCTATTAGAAGGTAGATACTCTTACGAAGGCTCTAGGACGACAATTGTTTGGGTTTCCATTACGCTGTTGGACACTTGTGATCTCCACACTTTAACTTGAAGGGGAGTATTAGAATTGAAGTCCGTTATGGTAAACTTTTGTTGTATGGTTATCATTTGGTACATGTATCTCTTATGAGCTTCAAGTTTCCTATGTGTGTACTAACATTGTCAAAACGGTTTCACCGCTCGGTTTTGGTTCAATTTGAAACGATTCTCTTTAATACCGATTCAAGTGACCTATGGGTTGGTTTCAGTTTATTTTTTGTGCAGTTTTAATTCTGTTCTGCTTGTAAATGATTTAGTGCAAACGGGTTGCAGTGTGTAAATGGTTCGGTGTAAACCAGTGGCGATTCCAGTATGGGTTCAGTGGGTTCTGCTGAACCCATACTGGATCCGAAAAAAAACTGATAGGTTTTTTTCTACAAAAATAATCCAAACAAGGTATAAATATTAAACCATGCAAGTATTTATGTTAGATAATGCGCGGACTACTGGTTAGTGCTTCACCTTCTAGAGGAAAGGTATGGGTTCGAAACCCACTAACCACACTTCTTTTATTTTTTTTTTACAGAAAATTAATCAAAACAAGGGTTAAATATTAAACTATGCATTTATTTTCAAGAGAGAATCTGCGGACTATATATTAGCACTTTATATTTCAGAGGAAAGGTTTTGGTTCGAAACCCACTAACAACCTTGCACTTTTTTTTTATTTTTTTTCAGCTTTTATTTTTTTTAAGTAAATTTTTTTTTAATTAAACTCAAAACTGTTATTTATATTGTTAATTATCCAATAATTGAAGTTGTGAATGCTTGATGGATTTGTACAATTGTTAATTAGTTGGAGTAAATTGATAATTGGATAAATGATGTGAATTGTGAAACTGTGAATTCAAAATATGTGAAGTAGAAAGTAGAATGTTAATACGTATATATATTCTATCATTGTGTTTTACAGTTTGGATATGAAAAACTTAAAGTATTTTTGAAAGGACGTGTGTTAAAATTGCAAAATTCGTATAAAGTCGAGTTCAATTGTAATTTAGTTTAACTTTTTTGTTGTTATTGTAATTGACATGTATTGTGCACACCCGAATTAACAAATGAAAATTTTATTTTAATTATGACATTTGATATCGCTATATTAGTTTGGAGAGTGCCCTGGAATCGCCACTGGTGTAAACAGTTTTAAACCCGATTCAAATGGTTCGGGTTAACGATGGTTCAGATCTTTTTCGGTTCGATTCTATTTCAATTTGGTGAAACTGGTTCGGTTTGTTAACGGGTTTAATTCTTATACGGTTTAACATTACTCAGATCGGTTTGGTTTCGAGTTTACTAAACTACGATTTTGGTCGGCTTTTTTATAACAAAAAATATGTTGTTAATCGGTTCTAATTTAATTTTAGTCGGTCGATTTCAAGCAGTTAAATGGTTTCACTTTATTTTCTTCTGTGTTCTAATGAAGTAATAAATCATGAACTATTCAAAACAAACAAAAAAAAAAAAGATGCATGAACATAGTCTAAAATCAGTTATGTGTAAAAAAAATTACAATGAACTAATTACTAACTTAACCGAGACTCTGGTAATAATGTATTCTGTAGTAAACATGTGCACACAAGTAGATATCATTTAAAATTCCTTTTAACGTGATTTTAATCCTCTTTCTATAGTTCATACATTTATTAGATTAATATGACAAGATTTATTCTACTTAGACTACCAAATTATAAAAGCCGGTTTGTAAATAGTTTAGTTTATGAACGTTTCGGTTTATAAGAAGTTCGATTTATAAGCGAATCGATTTGTAAACCGTTTTGGTTAGTATAAATGGTTCGGTGTAAATGATTTTAGGTTAGAAACGGTTTGGGTTATAAACAAAGTTATGGTTCTTTTTTAGTTCGGTTCTAATTCAGTTCGATTTAGAAATTGTTTGGTTCTAATACGGTTTAACAGTATTTGGATGGTTCGGTATCAAGTTTACTTAATTGGTTTTCAGCTAAAAAAATGGTTTTAAATCAATTCGATTCTGATCTCATTTGGGTCAATTGGTTTCGGACAGTTAAATGATTTCGGTTTGAAATTTGACAGTGCTAGTTTGTACTATATATTGGTTTGTGAATATCATACAAGGCAAGCCATTTTCAACGATTCTTCTTTAGTTTAAATCTTTCCTTTCTTTTAGTAAGTATAGTACAGGTTTGGTATGAACTTGCTGGTACGAAAGATAGAGAGAATTAAAGATAAGGACTCATGTAATAACGAGAGAAATATAGAGAAATTATGTACATAGATGGTAATATTTCATTACTTGCAAAACTTTTTATAACGGTAATTGTTGCAATATTAAGAGGACGGAGGAAGTATATATATGTGTATAATCTTTCCTAAATTTAATTGAATTTACAATCATCTAACTTTTTTCATTCTAATATAAGACCTGTAGTTTTTTTACTTTCAAACTTTTTTGGTACCATATGGTGTCTTCGTAGGACTAAGGGCCTAAACTAATTAATTGACTGAATTGAGCTGAACTGAACTGAACTAAATATTTTATAAGCGAAGGAAATTAAGATAAGATTGAACTGAATTGAAGTGAATTTATTGGAGCTGAACTAAACTGCAAATAAGCTAAAGAGAACAAGCCCTAAGGGCTTGTTTGGCATCATTTTCGTTTTCAGATTCTTTTTTTTTTTAAAAAAAACCAAAAACCAAAAACTGAAAACAAGAAAAAGGTGTTTCCATTTTTCTATTGTCAGTTTTCAAAATTATCATGATTTTAATAAGTTTAAATAATTTTTGATTCATTTTTTCAAAAAAAAAATAAAATAATAATTTTTGATTCATTATGGAACATATATCATATACTTTTAAAAAATAAAAAATCAAAAAAATTTTGTTTAATGGTTGATTATTCTTGTTCTTTACTAGCTATATCTTTCATAGAATTTGTCCAATTTAGGAATCTGGTTTGAATAGATCGATAATGCATCAGTTGTTAAGTAGCCTGTTTTCCAATCAATTAAACCCAAAGGAATATTAAACAGACCCAAAATGTAAACATAGTGTTAGTTGACAATGGTCCTGTTAACCTCGTTTTTGATGTAGAATGGACTACAGAGAGAGGGAAATTAGGGTGTGGTGGTTGATGGAAATATCATGGTTGCAGTGAAAGAGGCCTGGCTGGTTGTAGACGGAAGGGGGAAGAAGTTTTATAAGGAGTTAGAAATTAAGCTACTATATTTGTCTCAATCCACTTGTCTCATAAGTCATAACTATTAATGAATTATGTGATTTATGATGTAAAATTCACAATAAAACTGTTTGTTAGTTATAGGTTGTCCGATTAGCATATTAGTGAATACCTTAATTATACACAAACACGTTTTAAAATTCCATCTTCGGTTTTTGGATCAAACATGCTTTTGAAAAAATAATATGCTTTCTTCTTCACTTTGCCTCACGAACCCATACGGTCAAATTTTATTTTTTTTTTAAAAAAAAAAAATTTCGCATAGATAAAATTGGCGATTATGCATACCTTAATTGTGATTGTCTAACATGTATTTTTTAGGATTTAAATCGAACCCAAATTCGTACATACAAACCCTGATTTCGAACGAGCTCAAAATTTTCATATACTAGCTATGTAGATCGAGACTTATTTTCAATCTGTATTGATGTGTGAGTTTACTTATGGGAAAAAGATTCTAATTATGGTAGTTATTTTCATCTAAGGATGAACAAAGATTCTAATGATGGTGGTCATTTTCATCCATGAGTGAAGGACATTGAAGAATATTTTGATTTTAATTATTTTAATTTGATAATTAATTTTTGGATTGTATTTTAGAAACTGTTTTTTTTTTATATATTAATAATTTTTTTTTATTTTCAAAAAAAATCAGAATTTAATTTTCAAAAAAAAAAAAGAAAGAAAAAGCAATTGAATTTAAAAAAGAAAAAAAAAACAAAAAAGACGTTTGACCAAGCAAAAAAGAAAAAGGAAAAATTAGCCAATATTGAAAACACAAATTTTTAAAAAAAGTCAGTGTACAATATTTAGTGTATGTCGCGCGGCCCAATTTGAGAAATTATTGTCCTCTTCAATATTCTCACGTGCCTCGGATTTTTTTTACTCGTACTTTTTTATTTACCTCTTTGATTTTGTCCTCTCCTCCAAAAACACTTTCTGATTTTTTTCTCTCTCCTCTTTTCTTTTCTACATTTTGGTCTTTATATAATTATAATCTCCTTATCCCCTCTCTCTCTCCTCTTCATTGCTTTTTCATCTTACCTCTTCTCCTTGTTTTTGTTCTTTCTAATGTTACAGTAATTTTTTTAAGTAGAATCAACTAAATTGGTGGATAAAAAATCTTTAAAGAAGAAAAAAGTTATAGTGAAGATGTGTCCTATTGAAGATTGTAATGATGTTCAGCGTTTTGTAATAAAGGTTTGATAACTTTTTTTTTTTGGTTGTATTATAATGGATTAACTTGTGTATGTTTAAGGGTAACTTATGCTTCGTATGTGTTTGTTTAAGGATAACTTTTTTTAGATTGAGGGTGACTTTTGTGAGTTTAAGGGTAACTTTTTGTAAATAAAAGGGTAACTTATATGTGTTTAAGGGTAGTTTATGTGTGTTTAAGGATAACTTTTTTTAGATTGAGGGTGACTTTTGTGAGTTTAAGGGTAACTTTTTGTAAATAAAAGGGTAACTTATATGTATTTAAGGGTAGTTTATGTGTGTTTAAGGATAGCTTTTTTTAGATTGAGGGTGACTTTTGTGAGTTTCAGGGTAACTTTTTGTAAATAAAAGGGTAACTTGTGTGTGTTTAAGGGTAGTTTATGTATGTTTAAGGATAACTTTTTCTAGATAGAGGGTGACTTTTGTGAGTTTAAGGGTAACTTTTTGTATATAAAAGGGTAACTTTTGAGTGTTATTGTGTTTTTATTTTATTTTTTAAATAAAAAATTTAATATAAACAAAAGTTAAATATAAGCAGGAAATTAACAATTTGTTTAAAGCGACGAAAACCTCAGTCAATTGGAGCGAAAATGTGAAAGATGAATGATGATAAACTACTCTTGAATTATAACGTATTGTGATTTGATTTAAATTTGTAACAAATCCACCAGACTTTTGCTAAGATTTGGCTCAATTACTAGTTGAGATAGCAGCTTTGAGGTTGGATTAAATCATAATTTTTGGAAAAATTTCAACAAATTTCTGGTTGGAGATAGAAAGCTAAGATAAAAAAAATTAATCAAAAAAAAAAAGTAAATTTGTTTTCTCTTTATTTTGGGCACTGCAGAGTGCAGAGTCTGCAGACACTATGGCTACAAATGGCACGTGATAATTATTGATGGACAGTATTTTTTATTGTGCACCGGGGGTATACAAAAGGAATTGTATTAAAAATAGGGATGGTTGTTTTAGGGATGACCATTGTAGAAACATCCATAATTTTATTCTTAAAAATCAGTTTTGACAGCATGCTAAGCTGGAGATATTTGCAGATTTCTTTCTAGATTTCTTTCTAGTTTCCTATTTAGCAAATAGGAAAATTTGTAAATAATAATCACAACTTTACTCCATTTTCTTTTAATCCTTACTTTGGATTATTCTAGCTAGAATAATCCTAAATTTAGGGGTTGTTTTATTTCTTCAATCCCAATTACCAGTTACCCGTTGAACAAGTTAATTTCTTTTTTATTTTTTAATAAGTGCCACGTGTCAAGAGTTAACTGGCCAAAAATTAAAAAAATAAAAAAATTCAGAAAACCCCTTCCCTAGCCACCCAGCCACACCGTCCACCGGAACCCCAACCCCACCGCACACCGAGGAACTCACAATCTTCCTCTCGCCGGCCAGCCACCCCATTCCACGCGACCATGCATGCTACAACCACAAATAACAACTAGCACCAGCAACCCAGCCCAAACAACCGCACAACCCGTAAACACCAAACAACCACCATCACCACCAGCCTAAACCATCAGCCGCAACACCCGTCTCCATCTCAGCTGCAATTCGCCACTTGCAAGGCTGCAATCAGCAATTTCGACACCTAATTTCAGCCTTCAATAGCATCAACAACTTAAACCTTAAACCTTAGATTTACAGCAGCGATTCCCCACCTCTAATAGCAATTCGACACCTCCGGTAGCAATTTGGCACTTCTTGAATCCATTTTTCACCTTAAGCCTTAGATTTACAGCAGCAAGGTACGGTAAATCGGAGACAACGATTGAATCTGTTGTTGCGGAAGGTAATGTTGCGGTGTTTGATGAGTTGGAATTGGGATACGAGAGCTGCTGAGGCGGATCAGAGTCGAACGCAGGGGGAGGTTTCAGGGGGGTTTGTGTTTTCGGGGTATGGGCGTGGGTTTTTTGGTGGCGGAGGGACGGGCGGTGGATGAGGTTGGAGGTTTCGGTGGGAGGCTAGGTGGTTTGAGTGGTTTTTGGTTTTTTTTTTCTTTTAATTTTTTTTTATAATTTTTTTTTATTTTTATACACCAATGACAAGCTGACACGTGTAATGTAACCTGCTATAGGTCGTTGACTTTTGTTGAGCGGTTTGGGATTGAAGAAAGAAAACAACCACTAAAGTTGGGATTATTCTAGTATAATCCAAAGTTGGGATTATTACTCCATCCGTCCCTAAATTACATTCCTCCTTTCTATCTTTGGTAAGTTTTTTTTTAGTAAATCAATTCTTTTTTTTGTTTTATATTTAATGCTTTCTCACTCATCCTTACCTAATCTCACTCATAATCCTTGTGTCAAATTACAATGAATATGATTGGTTTAAAATTTTCAATTAGAAGCATGTGATTGGTCCTTTTTTTTTGCAAATGACTGATGAAATGTCATGAGTAACAACTATTCTATTGTACTTCCCATTGCATTATCTATTATTGTTATTTGTCTTATTCTTCTCTCCTTAATTCCCGTGTAAATTTCCAAAGATGAATGTAATTTAGGGACGGATGGAGTAAAAGAAAATGGAGCAAAGTTGGGATTATTATTTACAAATTTTCCATATATATATATAGACACAAAAGCAACTCAAAGAAATTGAGGAATTCAGTCAAGAACTAAACTTAAAATATAATGACAAAGCAAGTTTGTAAAACGTACCCATTCTTTAGATTTCTCACATTCACTTGCTAGCATTGCCATGGCTGTTACCCCATTATTGTCCTTAATGTCTGGTTTTGCCTTGATTTTTAGTAATACTTCAGCCAGGACCAAATCTTTCCGTTGTATTGCTTGATGCAAAGGTGTCGCGCCTTGACTATCCTTTACATTAATCTGTTGTTCTATTCCAGGATATGTTTTGATGAATTCTTCATAATCTTTCTGATTTGTCAGGCAGATATGATGCAGAGGTGTATCTGTTTGCATCTCACAAAGCCGCCAGAATTTTTCCTTGTCGCTCGATATCAATTGGTGGAAAGCACCTACGTGACCATTTTCACAGGCATTAACCCAAGCTCTAGGTGAATTCTCCATCCAGTTAACTTTCATTAGCAATAATTCAATAAGGCTTGTATCTCCGGCTTTGGCTGCGTTGTCTAGGGGCGTATTTCCTTTGCTATCTTTGCTCTTTGCCCACTCAGGGTGGTATTCTATCAGCAATTTTGCAATTTCTGTATGCAAATGAGATAACTTGATTATGAGGAGAACAAATGTATTTGTTACGGAGTAACTACTCTTCAACCAACATTATCTCTATTCGATTTTATTGGGAGGGGACTGGAACCCAACCACCCTAAACTGATCCCGAATTTGGATTAGCCCAAAAGGTGAACCGGGTGGAACACCAAAAAAAAAAAAAACAAGACACAAGTTTACTAAAATGTTGGGATTAGGGCGTGTTTGGCGCTAGCATTTGAGTAGCTTTTAGTGGTTTGACTTGGTCAAACCATTACTTAACAAAAAAGTACGTGTTTGGCAAAGTAGTAGTTAGGGTAGCTTTTAGTCAAGGTAGCTTTTATGAAGAAAAAAAAATAGAAATATTAGCTTTTGAAGTTAGAGGTAGCTTTTGAGGTAGCCGTTTAAAATTTAATCTATAGAATTAAATATAAAATATTGATTTTTAAGTATTACGGCTAATCAACCGCTACTTTACCGAATACTCATATCTAAACAGCTAAGAACTACCTACACAGCTAACAGCTGCCTTCACAGCTATATTTTGCCGAACACGCCATTATTCTCATACTCCTTGTTATTTAGTCGTATCAAGATCAGTTTGGGAATCCAATCATCTATTATAAAATCTTACTTAGTGGCAAAAACAATTATTTATTTTTTTTTTCCTCTAAAATCCCTCCAATTTTCCTCTCCTCTCTTTTTTCCACCCTATAATTTAGGGTTTTTTTGTAATGGAAAAATTTTAGGATGTTTTTTTGCTGGCCTGGTTCTCCTTACATATTTCTTTTACTGGTATTTTTTTATTATTTCAAAAATACATTTACATTATCCGTTTTTTCACTCATTTGTAAGAAATTGTAAATTTGTTGGTATTTTTGTAACACACTCTAAACAAACATTGAAATAATTGTGAATTCGGAGTACATAAGTTAATTAAATTGATAGATCCGTTCAAAAAAAAAATTAACTTGATAGACAAGTAAAATAAGTTTCGTTTTGATTTCCCTTGAAAAGATTTTGTTTTAATTATTAAGTGTATTATATTCCATAAATAAAAATTAAATTATTATTATTATTATTATTATTATTATTATCATCATCATCATTAAGTGTATTTTTTTTTATCATGATAACGTATTTATAGGCCGTGTTTAGTGAATAGCCCAAAGCTGAAGCTGATTATGTTAGCTGATTTTGACTATCGGATTGTATTAACTTATTTGACTAACTTATTTTATTACCTTATCGTATAAAAATGTTTGGTAAATAGCTGATAGCTTAAAGTTGTTTGAGTATGTGAAATGACCAATAAGCTAATTATGATGTAGGTAATTTAGGTAGGATTTTAAATTCAATGGGGATATAAGTGTCATTTCACTATAGATTAATGAATAAGCTAATTAAAAAAACTCCTTTTAAGGAGCTTTTTCAAAAAGAGCTTATTTAGTGGAATAAACTCTTTAAATAAGCTTCCCACCAAACACCTTGAATTAGCTTACTTAACAGTCAATATGCTAATGTTGGTCTAATAAGCTGTTTACCAAACACAGCCACAAATTGTAATTGCAGTTATGTCAAAATTTTCAATAATCATTTAAAAAAAGAGATTTCTTTATTTGCTGATAACTTAAAATATCCGAGTATTTGCTTAGAGATTATACTACCTATGTTCTTATTATGTGCAACAAAGGGGTATTATTTATGAGACATAAAATATTCCTTTGTTGCACATAATAAGAAACGGAGGTAGTAAGTAGAACTTATTTTAGACAATGTGAAACTTTTCCTCTAATATTGTTTTTTTAAGGTAAATAATTTTAAAAAAAGTTCTGTGAAGGCGGATGCACCATGCTCCGTGCATCTGATTTTCTTTTAAAAAAAAAAGACGGAATGAACAAATAGTTGTTCAGTAAATAACATATAGTTGTTTTGTAAGGAAAATATACCTATTTTATAACGAACATCACATATAGTTGTTTTGTAATGAACATATAGTTGTTTTGTAAAGAACATGCATCTATTTTGTAAATAAAACATCCAGCATTATTTTCTTTATATATATATATATATATATATATATATATATATATATATATATAAAGAACATCGATCCGTAATATTAATAATGAACATGATAAAATAATGTAATGAATATTATTTTATTCAACAAAAAAAAGGAACATTATAGTAATTTTTAAAGAACATCTAGCTTTTCAATCTTGCTCTCTTTTTTTTCAGTTGACACCTTTTTTAGTATACTTCCTCTGTTTTTTTAGTTAACACCTTTTCTATTTCCTCTTTAGTATACTTCCTCAGTTTTTTTTTAGTTGACACTTTTTTTAGTTGGCAAGCGTGATAATAAAAAGGTGTCAACATTATAGTAATTTTTAAAGAGCATTATTTCCCAATCTCAAATTACGAATTTGTATATTTCTTCATATTTTAATTTCACTTGTTTAAATTATTTAGAAAGATGAATAAAAATCTTAGAGAGAGAAATAGTATACTTCCTCTGTTTTTTTTAGTTGACACCTTTTTATTATCACGTTTGCCAACACATGTTTTTAACATTTAATAACTTCAATTATCAACATTGTAAAATTATATAAAGTGGATATTAAAAAACTATACACATAGACAATTCAAACAAGATCTCACATGATTATATTTTATCGTATCTATCAATCACAAAAGCGAGTCAAAGTGTAGTCTGTGAATAATGTAAAAGTCAAACGGTGTCAACTAAAAAAACGGAGGAAGTATGATTTAATTTTTAAGGCAAAGTAACCTTTACAAAAGCAAGAAAATACTCATCGGTCACTTAAGAAGTCACATATTTGGTAATTAAATTTTAAGCCATTAATATGTTGGTTTTTAGGACATCACATAAATATTTTTTAAATAAATATTTGACCAAGTTCTATTATGAGCAGTTAATGATAGAAGAATGTAGTACCTGGGCAGTTTAAAGCTACGTGCATAGGGTTTTGTTTATCTGGACCAGTATGCACAGTGTATTCTGTACTTGTGCATTTCAGAATTATTTCTCTTACTAGGTCGAAATAATTATTTTGGACAGCTAGGAAAAGTGGACTTTCACCGGTGTTGGAGGTGATCTTGCACTGATCTTCAGGATTATTTTTCTCATCCAACAAATGCATCCCCACTTCAAATTTTTTATTTCTGATGGCCAAAAGCAAAGGAGTATCCCCGTTTTTGTTCCTTTGTAACCAAGGATGCTGATTTTTTCCGTTGTACTGATCTCTCTTGTGATATTTTTGCTCCTGTAAGTATGCTTCTATAAGGAGGTCTGCTACTTCAGGTAAGCTACGTTCCGCGGCAACATGAAGAGGATTATAATCAAATGTGTCCTTTTGACAGATTACTTTTTGGCGGACTGTAGACCAAGCTATCTCCGGTATAGGCTTTTGCTCTAGAAACCATTTCAAAGAATCTAGCTTCTCATATCTAACCCAATCATGAAGAAATGTCTCCTCACGGCTTACATTATTGCTTCTGTACATGAGATCGGGGTATCTTTCCAGCAGTTTTCGTCCGACATTCTCTGTTAGCACCAAAGAAAAGGGAAAAAAAACTGATTTGTTAGAGAGTATATGACTGTTGCATTAGGTTAAAAGAACCGTTGCATTAAACCTAGTGCAACAGCTAATGGCGGATCCATGATTTGTGAAATGGGGGTACGAAATGAATTTCGATAAAAAAGTTTACAAAATAATAAGAATTGCAATAATTTTTTCCTAAATAAATTTTGAGTTAATAAATCATTTTACTTTGTATTACTAATTGCGTGTACAAATGTACAATACATCCCATCCTCCTCCGATAAGTCTTATTATTGAGTAATTAAATATGTTTCCGGAAAAAAAAAAGAGATTATCTAAGAGACCTGTTATCTGGAACAACAAGTCTCTTTGATTGAAAAAACTAAACTACAAAAAATCACCAAAGAGGCTAAGAGACCTTTTTTTAAGTAGGCGATCTCTTTGATGTTACTCAAAAACGCGGGCTAATTTGTTGCTTTGACTAACTACATAACAGAACCTAAGAGACCACCTCTTTGATACAGGAGGTCTCTTTTCTTACCAGACTTTATTTTTTTTTGGCAGAATGGGGGTACAACTGTAACTCTATGTGCCCCCTAGATCCGCCATTGGCAACAGCCGCAAATGCAACGGTTTAGTCGTTAGAATAGGTCTATAGCAACGGCTTCTTGCCCTATTGCAACAATTTTTATTAGGGGTTGCATTTGCTCGTTTATGTTTACTATGTTAAAAGTAAGGAAAATTTATTCAAAAGGACCACTTAAGTTGTCTCTTTTATTCAGAAGGACCAATTAAAAAAAAGTTGTTAAAAAGGACCACAAAACACACTTTGGGTTGTTGAGAGGGACCAAGTCCTATTTTCAGGTAGACCATCACGTGCCATGAAGTTGGGTTGTTGTTGTTTTTTTTATTTTTTTTTACGATTACCCCCAACATTCCCTATTTTCCATTTCTTCTTCTTTTTCTCCCTGCTCAAAAGCACTGTTCATGGATTTAGAAGTCTGCCATTGTTGGTGAGATCAGAGGCTATTAAAGGTAAATTCTTTGTACTATTCTCTCTCCCTGTCACTTTCCTTTCTTATCTTGGAGTGTTTCCTCACCATTTGTATTCATTTTTTTTTTGTTTTTGTTTTTGTTTTTGTTTTTGACCTTATCAATGGCAAAAGGAAAGGAAAAGGGCAAAAAAAGCACAATTGTCAATCGACTTGATATTCCGCTGCACTTAGTTCTCTTCATTTTGCCCAGATTCATTTTGCTGCAAATTCAATTTGAACAAAACACTGAAACGGACAACATCAACCAAAATTGCAAAATTCGACAAATTCGAAAAAATTTCACAATGCTTACCTTCTGTGACTTGTCCTCAACAGTCAACTGCATTGTGGATGAATTTGTTAGGAGAAAGAGGGCTCAATTGCACATTACAGTCAATCTAGAGTTTATACTTTGAGGAGAGAGAAAGAAGAAATGAAAACAATTGGGGGTAATTGGGAATTTTGGGGGAAAATCGTGAAAAAAGTGAGAAAAAAAAAAAATTAGACTCAACTCAATGAGTCATGTGCCTGGCACGTGATGGTCAACGCCGGAGTCCGGCATTGACTTGCCTGAAAATAAAACTTGGTCCCTCTTAACAACCCAAAGTGTGTTTTGTGGTCCTTTTTAACAACTTTTGTCTTAATTGGTCGTTCTGAACAAAAGAGACCGCTTAAGTGGTCCTTTTGAACAAATTATCCTATAAGTAAAGCGGAACATTATTATAGTAAATCATTTTACATTAAAAGTAAATACATATTTGTTCAACCCCTTGCACAACTTATTTTAACGAAAATATACTAAATGTCATCAAGTAAAAAAAAAAAAACTCAATTTTAATGATTAATTGCTGAGATTGGTTCTTAATTCTCAAAATATACACCTAAGTTTTCACATAATCTCATTTATATATAGAATCAAGTTATAATGAGAACCAATGCTAAAATGAGAACTATGAACTTATCTAGGCTTCACATAATCTCATTTGCATATAGAATCAAGTAATAATGAAAACCAAGGCTAAAATGAGAACTATGAACTTATTTAGGCTTTTATATTAATCGGACAGTCCACATGCTTCATGGCTAAAATGAGAACTATGAACTTATTTAGGCTTTTATATTAATCAGACAGTCCACATGCTTCCCATATCATTAATGACATTTTTGTAATATTTCAACTTTACAAAACAGTTCCAATTTCATTTCATAAAATAAATGAAAACTTAGTAAAAGTAAATGAAAACTTAGTAAAAGTAAATGAAATTAATCATAAAGTAAATGAAATTGCCTTAAAAGTTAAAAGCTGAAAAAACTTTGAAAAGCCGCGAAATTACGAAAATGCCATTAATGAGTGCAGGTGAACGTGAGCCGTCAGATCGAGCGTGATTAAAGGCTCATATTAGTTCTTAGTTCTCATTATTCATCTTGGTTCTCATATTATCTCAACAAAGAAACAAACACACACACACACACACACATACAAATCAAGCAATGTCTAGTGAAAAAGTTTGCATCTCACAGTGAAGAGGTTGTAGGATCAAACCCACTAGAGGTACTTTGGGGTGGGGATTTCTTTATCCTTCCCCCCCCCCCAACACACACACACACTCAAAATATCTAGCCCGATCCGGGAGGAACTATGAGAGGTTTCGACCCGGCAGAGCCCTTCTCCTTATTACCAACCATAACTAGGTTTTCTTCCTCAACTTATAATGTTTTATGTAAAGAATATGCTTTGTTTTTTGACAAAGGATAAAGAAAAGAGCCTAGTACATATTACTACAAAAGCAAATAAAAAGAACGGCATCCGAATATGCATTTTAAGTACAAAGGAATTGCACATTTCTACTATCAAATATGCAAGCACATATCATTTTTAAAATAAGCACATTTTTTACAAAAAAAATATACATTTAGTTTAAAGATAATGCACAATTGATTTTCAATCTTTTCTTTGATACGTGTTGTGTCCATAATTCACTTACTAGATTCATGAGAGAAAGATGGTAGGAAGAGGAAATACATAGGAATAGGGTGGAGATAGAGGGAAATGGAGAAAATGAGCTCTGGGTGAAAATAAATGGGATGGAGTTATGAACTGGAAGGAAAAGAAGGGAAGAAAAACACAGGAGAAAAGAAAGAAATGGGAAAAAAATTACATTATTTACAAATATGACATTAATGAAATATGTACGTATGTATGTATATATATACATACATACTTATATATGTATATACATACATACATTTACTTATACATACATGCATATATGTACACACGCACACACACACAATTTATGGCATTATTGTAATTTCGTAAATTTTTAAACTTTTTTTTCCAGTGTTTTAACTTTTTTAAACTTATTTTAATGCCATAAAATCAATGTCATCAATGACACGGGAAGCATGTGATATATATATATATATATATATATATATATATATATATATATATATATATATACTACCTCCGTTAAATGTTATCTGCAACTTTTGTCATTTTTGTCCGCTAAGCATTATGTGCAACAAAAAAATTTCTTTCCTCTTTTAGTAAAAAAAAACTTGTCAAATGTCAATTTTACCCTCATTAAAAAAATTAAAACACAATTTACTAATTATAATCAGATTTAATTAATCACTAATTTCTCTCCCAATTTTCACCCCAACTAACCCAATCTAATTCATCTTCATCTTCAACTCAAGAAATCCAAAATCATCTACATTCATCTTCATCTTCATTCATCTACATCTTCATCTTCCCCCATATATTCTCTCTCCTCTTTCAATATCATTATCTCTCTTAATCTTTCTTAGATCTTCTTTCTCTCTCTTCAACTTTTTTAAAATTTTGTAGTGGGTTTCATGGATTTGAGATCTTCTTTCTCTTTTTTCAGCTTTCAAGAAGTGCAATTCGTGATGAATTTGTGGGATTTTCTCGGTTTTCCGTCGGATCTGGGTTTTGTTTTCGAGGAGGGGGGTTTTTCTGGGTTTTGATTTAAGTTGGGGTGGGATTTCTGGGTTTTGATTTTCGTGGGGGTGGGTTGTTCTGGGTTTTGATTTTCGTGGGGTGGGTTTTTCCGGGTTTTGATTTTCGTGGGGGTCGGATTTTCTGGGTTTTGATTTTCGTGGGTGGTGGTGGTGGTTTTGTGGGGGTTGGTAGTGGTGGTAATTTCATGAGGGTTGGTAGTGGTGGTGGTTTCGTGGGGTTGGTAGTGGAGTTGGTTTCGCGGGTTGGTGAAGGCGATGACGGTGGTGGTCTTGGTGAAGGCGGTGTCGGTGGTGTTAGACTGTTGACTGGTCTTGGTGGTGGCAGTAGGTGGTGTACTGGTGTTGGCCAGTCTTGGTGGTGGCAGTGGGTGTTTGATTAATTATCCAAACATTCTCTCTCCACCTTAATTACATACCCCTAAAATACATTAATCACCATTATCAATTTTGCATCGTGAACCGTAAAGTCCCCCAAAGTTGCAGATAACATTTAACGAAAGTAGTATATATATAATATTTATGTTAGTGTGTTAATTAGAGAAATAAATTATAAACTAGTAATGGTCCTTACGAAATAAGACAAGTGTTGCGATTAATTTGAAATAGATGATAAAGTGAGAAAAGTGTTGCGATTAATTTGAAATGGTGGATGGATATGGAGTAAAAAAAACAAAAACAAAAACAAAAAAAAAAAAAAAAAAAAACATTTTTTGGTAGCAAAATACTTAAAAGCCAACTATAGACTTCTCCAATTCTGTTGTACTGTGCAGTTGGTGTAGGTCCATGACTCCATTCCTATCGAGCTTAAATTTGGGATGCTCTTTAGCAGTTAGTATGACAGAAAATAATCATCTAAATAACTAAACTCACCTGAGCACTGGGGCACCACACTTAAGGGATTTTGATAGTTTGACGTGGTATTGTCTTTGTCTGAAGAATCAGTACTTGACTCCAACATTCTTAAGGCAACATCTTCAAACCCCTTTTCTACCGCGAGGTAGAGAGGAGTATAACCATCCTTGTCACAAAAGCCACTCATCAACCCCGAAATGTTCGAATCAATTGACAGCAAAGACAAAGCGACTTCCTTGTGCCCTTCCCTGATTGCTATATGCAATGGTATCTCCTTATTCATGTTCCCTTCAATCCATGGTTCTCGATGATTAACATCGACGTCAACCGTAATCTCCTTATTCATGTTCCCTTCCGCAAGAGCATTCATGTTTTCCTTACAAGCTTATGTATGACGGGAAAATAATTCCTGCTAAGTTGCTAGCAAGAGCTTTTTTTATAAAAAAAAAAAAAAATTAAAAAATAGAACTTGTGCATGTTTATTCTAGTATTGAAGGATTATAAAGGAAATGGTGGCTGAGTTTTCCAGCTCTATCTTATTATCTTAAGAAGGATCTATCCTCGGATGAAGATTACCACTTATTGCATGTGGCCTTGAATGACTGTATGAGCGTTTACTTTTCAAACCCAAGTCTTTGAATTTTTTTTTTTTTTTTTTTTTGACAGTGAGAACAAAGAAAAGAAAACATAAGCAACAGACTAAAAAGACCAAAAAAAACACTCCCGAGCACGAGCCTTTCCAGCCAACCAGTGTGCAGGAGACACCCATTCCCTAGGAACCTTAAGAATTTTACAAGCCGCACAGGTAGACAAAAGAACCCGAGTATCCCGAAGTAACCAGTATAAAGAAACCTCATCTTTCTGTTGTTGGGCTAACATCCGACACAGAGGCTCACAGTCCGAGTAAATAAGAATCCTACGAAAACCACGAGAAAATGCATTGCGTAACCCCCAAAAACAAGCCTGTAACTCAGACTGTAAGGCTGAAGAAGAGAGAGAAGCACGGGCCCCTCCTCCTCGGACTGAAGGAGAACCACAATCACGAAGAACCCAACCAGCACCTGCCGAATTATCCGAGGATGACCAAGACCCGTTGCAAATCAAACAAATATCAAACCCCGATGTAAGGTCCCCAGCAAGAGTGGCAGCAAATCCCGAACCAACAGGCCTAGGGCTAGGACCCAAAGTAGAGGAAGGAAGGTGAGAATCCTGAGCCTGCCTCCCCCGCACATTCCACTGAGAAGCAAGAAGCAAAACATCATCAGGAGAGACAGCTTGTTGCCGAAAACGTACATTATTACGGGACAACCATATAGCCCAAAGAAGGGAGAAAAATTACACCAAGTTCTCCCAATCCTTAGCAGCCGCTAACAACGAGACCATAACAGAAAACCATTGGAGAAAGGGAAGATGAAGAAGACCCTGACTATTAAAATGAAACGAGCTGCGAACCCATAAAGGAGTAACGAAATCACAGTCTCGAAACAAATGGTTGATCGTCTCCTGCTCCCTTCAACAAAAGAAGCAAGTCGAATCCACGGAAACGCCGCGAACAGCTAGAGCTGAGGCAACCGGAATACCAGCATGAATTATTTTCCAACCAAAGATCTTCCATTTAGGAAGAAGGGGGAGCGCCCAAAATTTCTTCCACCAGGGAGTAGGCAAGGACCCCAAAGGAGGACACCTGATAGTCTGCTGAAGTAAGAGAGCATAGGCAGACTTCGTAGAAAAGGAGTCATCCTTGGTAAATTTCCAATATACAAAATCATCCATAAGCTCCTGCGGACGATCCAAACTAAGGATCCTGACGGCAGTTGGACTATCAAAAAACCGATGGACTCTCGAGGAGTCCCACGCGTTAGAACACGGATCAATTATACCAGACACATGAGTCGGAAGATCCGACTGAGATAAACCATCCTTGAATAACACTGGACCCCCAGGAGCCCAGTTGTCGGCTATTATGTGTACCTTGTCACCTCTACCCACTTTCCAACGTACACCAGAAAAAACAGCCGAAAGAGCCATCTGCAACCCACGACAGCCCCAAGAGGGGCGAGAAATCCGAGCTTCCGGATTGACTGGCAGAGAGGGGTACTTCGAAAACATGAGTCTAGAAACCAAAAGTTGAGGATTTCGAATCATCCTCCACCCTGTACCAGCAAGGATAGCTGAATTAAAGCAAGCAATGTTGCGCACATCCAAACCCCCCAAACCTTTTGGTAAATGAAGAAGAGACGCTGAGCGCAACGCCAAACCCTTCCGAGAACCAGACGATCTCCACCAAAAGTTGGCAAGCATGCTATCAAGTTGAGAAGCTACAGAAGACGGAATCTTGAAAACCGACAAGATATGATTAAACGATGCTATCAAAACCGAATTTATGATAACCAGTTTCGCTGCTGCTGACAAGCGAAGAAGAGAAGCAAAAGCAGACAACCGGCTAGCAACCTTGTCAATTAGAAACCTGAATTCCGCGACTTTACTCCTTCCAAGGTCAACAGGAAGACCTAGATAAGTACCAAAAGAAGCCTTTGATTGTAGTCGAAGATTGCGAGCTAAAAAATCACGGTAGTCTTGAGGCGTATTCAGGCTGAACTTGACAAAGGACTTCTGAAGATTAATCATCTGACCCGAAGCAGAGCAAAAATCCAAAAGAATGGCCATGACATTGTCATACGCTTGGGGCGAAACTTGGAAAAATAACAGCGAATCATCTGCAAAGAACAGATGGGAAATAGAAGGTCCGCCCCTAGACACACGAATACCAGAAAACAAAGCCTGTTCTTCCGCCCGCCTAAGAGAGGTCGACAACACCTCCATACACAAAACAAATAGATATGGTGATAGAGGATCACCTTGTCTAAGACCACATTGTGGTCGAAAGGAGGGTGTAAGACTCCCATTCACAAGAACCTGGTACGAGACAGTTGTAACACACTGCTCAATAATATGAACCCAATAAGGCGGAAAACCAAAGGCCCGTAAAACCTGACTTAAAAAATCCCAGCGCACTCTATCATAAGCTTTATTCATATCCAACTTTAGAGCCGCATAAAAACGTTTCCGAGCTTTAGAAGCATTCATAAAGGATAGAAGCTCGTGAGCTACCAAAGCATTATCAGAAATTAGGCGACCCGACACAAAGGCATTCTGGAACCCTGAAATAAGAGATGGAAGAACCCCTCGCAGACGGCCAGTAATGCATTTCGCTATACATTTGTACATGATATTACATAAACCAATCGGCCGAAACTGAGACACTAACTCCGGCTGAGAAACCTTCGGTAGAAGGACTAAGAAGGTTCTATTCCAGTCCTTCAGCATATAACCATGAGCAAAAAAGTATTGAACTGCCGAGATAACCAAATGCCCAGTATGATCCCAATGAGTCTTGAAAAAAGCCGAAGTAAAGCCATCAGGCCCAGGAGATTTGTCGTTAGCAATATGAAACATTGCAGCTTTAATCTCAGAAGGCGAGAACGGGGCCATTGACATGTCCTTTTGAGACGAGGATAGCGTCGGGAGGCCAAGGTGATCCCAAGAAAAAGGAGGGTCACTCCCAAATGGAGATACAGGAGAATATAGATCAGAGTAAAAGGCCTGAATAAGAGAGCGAAGCCCAAGAGAATCCGAAACCCAAATACCAGCATTATTCTTCAGACTGACAATCAGATTACGACGACGACGAGCTTGGACCACCGAAAACAGTAATTTGGAGTGTGACTCCCCTCCAGCATCCCATTTAGTTTTAGCACGTTGTTTCCAATAGAGAAAAGCAGCATTTGCTTCGGCAATCTTCTCTTCCCTAGTATTTAGAAAAAGAACTCGCGCCATTGGGGATTGTAATTGAGTAGAAGAAGAAGACAAATCAGAACATAAAGCTTTCCAGTTTATACCCCAAGATTTCCTGTGGCTAAGGCACCAGTCTTTAAGTCGCCCGCGAATAACAGCAAGCCTGCGAGATAAGGTAAAACACGAAGAGCCTGTAAATTCTAAACGACAGCCATCCTTAATAATCCTAGAAGTATCCTGACCAGATAAGCACCAGTTTTCGATTCTATAAGGTCGCCGAACAGAATCTTGAGGTAACGAGTCTGAAAAGATACTAGCTGCGTGATCCGAAAATAGAATCGGTTGATGATGAACAATGGAGTCCGGATAATCAATAAACCAATCTTGAGTTGCATATGCCTCAGATAAAGGTGTTGAGTGAGAAACAAAAGCTCTATGTTGAGGGAAAATAGATGAGAAAGCAACCAAATTGCACCAGTGAGAAGAAACAACAGTCATAACATAATCACCAAAATGCTTGGGTGGCTTTCTAGGCCTTGTAGAAGCCCTAATTTGTGGTTCATAATGAGGCAGAGAAAGAGCATCATGAATGTCAACAACATCAGTAGGAGAGAGAGAAGGAGAAGAAGAAGGAGAAGAAAGAAAAGAAGAAGAAGAAGATGGAGAAGAAGGAGGAGAAGAATGTGATGTATTTGTGTTATCATCAGAATTTGTGGTGAAAGGATCATGAAAGAAGGAAGGAGAAGCAGAAGGAGGCATAAAAAATTGGAAGGGTGAAGAATCAGAACTATGAGCATCCCTCATATGATATGGGAAATGCTTCTCAAAGAAGACAACATCTCTAGAAATTGTAACTTTAGAAGTTGCAAGATGCAAAACCTTGTATCCCTTCTGACCAATAGGATACCCAATGAAAACACAAATATCAGACCTAGGATCAAATTTAGATCTATGTGCCTTGAGGGTAGACACATAGCAGAGGCAGCCAAAAGCTCTCAGGTTTGATAAATCAGGTGGAGCCTTGAATAACTTTTCATAAGGTGAAAGATTGTTTAAGATAGATAAAGGCATTCTGTTTATCAGATATGCAGCACAAAGTACACATTCTCCCCAAAATTTCATAGGTAATTTAGCTTGGAAAAGAAGGGCTCTAGATGTTTCCAACAAGTGTTTGTGTTTTCTTTCCACAACTCCATTTTGTTGTGGAGTGTCACTACAACTCTTTTGATGTTCAATGCCAAAAGAATGGTAAAAATCAAGAATCGAACCTTCACAAAGTTCTTTGGCATTATCAGTCCTTATGCATTTAATATCAAAGCCATATTGATTCTTAACAAATGTAGCAAAATCCCTTAGGACAGAAATAAAATCAGACTTAAACTTGATCAACTTGATCCAAGTCATCCTTGTATAATCATCAACAATGGTTACAAACATATGACAACCAGTAGATGTCTGATGTACATAAGGACCCCAAAGGTCTACATGTATCAACTGAAAAGGTACATCAGATTTTATTTCACTTCTAGAAAAACTTAATCTATGTTATCTTGACTTAGGACAAATTTGACAAACAACATTATCAGAACCTTTTACCTTAAGAGCAGGAAAGATAATCTGCAGTTTAGGGAAAGGTATATGACCAAACCTAAGATGCCACAACTTTGCATCATTAATAGATCCTAAAGCAATATCCTGAGCAACAACAGAAGCAATGTGACTCTTATTCTCTATAGAGGAATAAATCTTCAAGGGAACAGTCTCAGATTCAGAAAACTGGTCAGCGACATATAATCCTGAGCACAATCTACCAAGAACAATCTCTTTGGTCTGGGAAGACCCCTGTATGAGACATTCATTTCCAGTGAAAGTCACAGAACATGAGTTATCCAGACACAATTTATGCACAGATATCAAATTGAAATGAAAATCTGGAACATATAAGACATCCCTTAGGTAGGGGTGTACAAAAACTGGACCGGACCTGAAACCGGACCTGAACCGACCTGATCCGGACCGGACCTGACCCGGACCTGTTGATTCAGGTCCGGTCCCGGTCCTTAAAAATCAAGGTTCCCGGTTGCGGTCCGGACCCGGTCTAAACCCGGGGTTTTCAGGTCCGGACCTGAAACCCGGAAAAATTGTATTTTTTTTAAAAAAAAAAAAAAAAAAAAAAAAAAATTAAAATAATGCTTGACAGCTTGAGGCCTTGAGTGACGCTTGAATT
Source organism: Chenopodium quinoa (assembly GCF_001683475.1). Taxonomy (NCBI): domain Eukaryota; kingdom Viridiplantae; phylum Streptophyta; class Magnoliopsida; order Caryophyllales; family Amaranthaceae; genus Chenopodium; species Chenopodium quinoa. The sequence continues at coordinate 9,236,296 of NW_018745024.1, read as the reverse complement.
CTCTTTCATTTCATTCTAACCCTAACAAACAACAGGCTGTCTCCCCCTCTCCCTCACGCAGTCACGCACTCACGCAAGTCTCAGCCCACCGCGGCAACGCCCACCGCCGACACCTCCTGCCTTCCTCACTCTCTCAGGCGAAGCCCAGGCGCCCACCGACCACCGCATGAGACAGCTACTGCGCGATTTTCGATTTCTCCGGTAAGTTATTTTTTTTTTTTAATGTAAATCTAAATTATCTAATTATGTTTGGGTATTTTGTATTCGAAATAATGAATTAAGTGTTAGAATTTATATGTTTATTCATGTTTCAATTGCTTATAATGATTATTTGATGTTTGCATGTTGAATTTCTTTTTTTTACTTCAATGGTTTCGAATTTATGTTTTTTCTTTTTTGGTTTATTTTCGAATTTTAATAGAACAGGGAATAGAGCAAGATATTACATTGAATTTATTGTCTGTGATTTGATTTTGAGAGCTGAAGGAGTATGATAGAAGGGTAAAAGTAGTGAAATATAGGAGCTGGACAGATGAAAGAGAATACGAGGGTGGTAATTTAGAATTTGAAATCATGAAGTTTTTTTAGTATTGTTGATCTTGGACCTTGGATGTCAAACTAATTGCTGATACTAGGATATTGTTATGATCTTTCTGTAGTGTGTTGTTTATTTAATTGTAGTCTTAATCATCTGACTTTGATTTCCCATTTAGCATTCTAATTTTAAATCTAGGTTAGCTTATCCTTAAGCTGATGTCTACCTGTAGGCAACTTCGCAAGTTACTCCCTCTTAACAGAAATGCTGGTAAATGAGAACCTTTGTGGCAATAGGTGCAGATAAGGAGCCTTAACTAGACATCAAAACCAACTTTGGTAGTTTGGTCGAAGCTCACGTGCAGCTCCCAACAAATAAACATCTTTGTAAGTGGCAAAGATAGTAGACTTTGGATGTTGGATAATCAAGAATTCCACTGTATGCTCTTAGTGAAGATTCTATATGAGTAAGGTGTATCAGAAAAAACTACCTGTATGGTTTTTTTTATTCTCTATTTATAGTCCCTAGTCTATTTTTTGACCTTCGTGTATTGCAAGAAACATAATCTTGGTTATAAAAAGGCTTTCAAGAATTGGTTTAGACAGATTTTGAAAGGGTTAGATTGTCTTCACTGTCAGAATCCTTCCGTCATTATTGAGATTTCAAGTGTGATGATATTTTTGTGAATGGAAACCCTGGGAAGGTTAAATCGGAGATCTTGAACTTGGGAGAATGCTTCAACATGCAAAAGCAGCTTTTGTTGCTGGTGGTATTCATGGCACTAGGCTAGTAAACTTGAGTTGAATCAGGACATCTTGATGACTGTCATATACCTCATGTTTTGTTTTTCAGTAATTGACAATTTTAATACAGATTAGGATATAAGTAATACTCTAATGCTTAAATGGCATAATCATAACTAGTACATTATATTCTATTTGGTACTTTGTTATTTTGTATGTGGATGTTATCCATCTGATAGGTACATTTTATGATTTCTGAATTCTTTTGACATTCTTGTGCAAATGGGGGTGTTCCTCTTAAGTTCTAAGTGCCGCTACCAAAGGTTGTTTGCAGTTGTTTGTTATCAACAATATCCTACAAGTTTTTTGTTTGCAGTTGTTTGTTATTTTTGTTTTTATTCTTGCAGGGAGTGAAGGAAGTCAAGGAACCACGGATTCTTATTCTTGCAATGTAAGTTGCTCTTAAATTTTTTTTATAAAATGGTATGTGTATATAATTGTTACTTTAAAATTACTTATATTGTATATAATTATATTGTAGATGGAGAGCTCTCAATCCAAACGGTCTGCTTCTTTTTCTGAACAAACGTCACAGCCACTTTCTGAAAAGGATATGGAAGAATTGCAATCTACTTTGCCTCCTGATAAGAAGCTAAAAGCGGGGCGGGAATATATATGGAACAGAAAAAGTAAGAGGAAAGCTGAGTATTGGAAATATTACTTAGAGTACGTCGAGAATGGAAAACTACGAGCTGAATGTAAGTTCTGTCCTAAAACTTTTGCTGCTGATGGTAATCTTAATGGTTCAAAAAATGTTAAAAACCATGCAGAATCATGTCTCGGTAATCCTATTAATATAGAAAAAGAAAAGGGCAAAGAAAAGCAAACTAAATTGTATTTTGATCACGAACATGAGAGTAGTGAATTAAAGTGTGGGAGTAGGATTATTAACTTGAATGATGTTAGAGAGGCATTGATTCACATGATTATTGTTGATGAGTTACCATTTAAGCATGTGGAAAAACCCGGTTTTAGGCACTTTGTGCAAGTTGCATGTCCACAATTTCACATTCCATCTCGTGTTACCATTGCTCGTGATTGTTTAAAGTTGTATTATAGTGAAAAAGAGAAATTGAGAGAAATGTTTAAGACATGTCAAAGAATTTCTGTGACCACTGATACTTGGACTTCAATACAAAGAATTAATTATATGTGTCTTACAGCTCATTTCATTGATAATGACTGGAAATTGAATAAAAAGATCATAAATTTTTGTCCAATTTCTAGTCATAAAGGAGAGGCTATTGGAAAAGCAGTTGAGGCATGTTTAGAGTATTGGGGTATTGATGATAAACTTTTTACTGTCACTGTTGATAATGCTTCTTCAAATGATGTTGCTTGTGCACACTTGAGTAGAATGGTTAGAAGAACAGGATGTATAAATGATGGAAAAAATCTTCATGTTAGATGCATTGCTCATATCATTAATTTAATTGTGTGGGATGGTATTAGAGAACATGGTGTGTGCATTGATAGAGTTAGAAATGCTGTGAAATATGTTAAGAATTCCCCTGCAAGAATACTTAGATTCAAAGATCTTGTGCAAAAAGCAAACATAGATTCAAAATCTTCTTTATCCTTTGATGTCCCCACTCGTTGGAACTCCACATACATAATGTTGGAAACGGCTTTGAAGTTTCGACGTGTTTTTAGTGGGTTATCTCTTCCTGATGGAGAGGATTTGAATGACAATGAAAGGCCTCCCGAACCCGAAGATTGGGAAAAAGTGGAGAGGTTGGTTTTGTTTCTAGGGGGGTTTTATCTGTTAACTAAACGAATTTCTGGTTCCCATTATGTGACAGCTAATAAAGGTTTAGGAGAAATTGCTTCTATGTATGATATGTTGAATAATTGGGAACAAAGTGAGGACTTGAATTTTCAAGCCATGGCCATTGCAATGAAAAAAAAGTTTGATAAGTATTGGGGGGATGTGGATAAGATGAATAAGTTCATTTATGTTGCTCTTCTTCTCGACCCTCACTCTAAGATGGTCATTGTTGAATTGACACTAACGGATATGCATGGACCGGAAAAGGGTACAAAACTTGCTAATGATGTGAAGGAGTTCGCTTACTCTTTATTTGAGGAATATAGAAAAATGTATGCTACTTCTAATATTCCAGATTGTGGAGATAATATGTCAATGGATATTGATAATAGTAAAGGAGTGGGTTCCGATTATGTGAGGAAACTAAAAGAAAGAGCAAAACGATTGAAGGGGACAAGTGGGTATGCGATAAGTGAGTTGGATAGGTACTTAAATGATCAATTAGGGCCGGAGGAGGAAGAACAAGATGCATTGACATGGTGGGGTAAGAATGGTCAGCGTTATGTGATTCTTAATCGCATGGCACGTGACATACTAGCCATCCCATTGTCGACCGTTGCATCGGAATCTGCTTTTAGTACGGGAGGTCGTACTCTAGATCCATTTCGGAGTTCTTTGACTCCTAAGGTAATGCATCGTTATCTTTTTATTTTATAAAATCAAGTTTGTTTATATCTTAATATGACTTTGTTTATACATATTTGTGTAATATTTTTGTATTGAAGATGGTTCAAGCGTTACTTTGCACACAAGATTGGCTTAGAGCTAAGGAAGTGCCAATTGTTGATGTGGAAGAAAATTTGAAAGAGTTAGAGGAAATAGAGAAAGGTAGTAATAATTTTATGTATTTGAAATTTTGTTACACCAAATTTATTATTTCATTGTTATCAATCATTAATATATTCTATATTGTATTTTATTTAGAGGTGCAACGTGGTGAATCTAACGATGTAGACGATGAAGTTGTTTTCGTGGACTCATTAGTGTGAATCACGCGATCAAAGGGAAAACAACTCGTTGGAGAATTTATGTATTCCTAATACTTGAGAGTTGAGAGTTGAGACTTAAGAGAATTTATGTAATTTTATGACTTTTCGTGGACTTATTTGTATTTTCGGTGGACTCATTTGTATTTTTGGTGTTTGAGAATCGGGACTTTATAGACTTTATGTAGTTTTGTAATTGATAATTTTGGTTTGTATGTAATTATTAAATTATACAACAGGTCTAAAAATCACAAAACAGGTCCATATGCAGGTCCAACAGGTTTTGTATTAAAAAAAAAAAACGAAAAAGACACAAAACAGGTCCATTCAGGTCCAAACCCGGACCGGACCTGATTTTTCAGGTCTGGCCCGGAACCGGACCTGTTAATTCAGGTCCGGTCCCCGGTCCTCATAATTACCCAATTCAGGTCCCCGGTCCAAACAGGTCCGGTCCAGGTCCGGTCCGGTTTTGGACCGGTGTACACCCCTACCCTTAGGGTTATCTGACTATTTATCTTGATTGTGCCTATATGTGTCACTAGTATCTTTCTGCCATCAGGAATATTAATACTATTGTCTTGACTATGAAACTCAGTGAATGTATCAAACATTTTTAGATCATAACAAATATGATCTGTAGCCCCACTGTCTATGATCCAGCCAAAATTAAATTGAGATAAGAAACAGAATTTACCTGCAAATAAAGCAGCACTGTTGGAGCTCTCACCAATCAGAGGAACTGAGTTTTTAGATTTTGAATCCTTTTGTTTGGAGATGTAACTCATGATAGCATTTAATTGTTCCTTAGTGAAAGGAGAATCTGTCTCAGAATTGTTATCATCACCATGAGCATAATGAGCAAATTTCTTTGGCTGATGAGGTCTGTCGGAAGGAAAACCATGCAGCTTGAAACATTTATCAATTGTATGATTTGTCATTTTACAATGATCACAGAATAAATCTCTTTTCCTGTATCCCATATTCTGTCTGAAAGAAGGATAAGAATTATCACCAGAAGCAGGTTTACTTCCATAGTTACCAAATTGAGGATTCTGATGTGGAGGTTTATAGAATTTCTTTCTGTCTGCAGCAAATGCCATTGTTTCAGAAGAATGTCCTGACTCACTCAACTGTTTGTGTCTTTCTACTTGCAACAAAAGATTGTAAGCCTGATTGATAGGAGGAAGAGGCATCATCATAAGAACATTACTCCTTACTTGTTGATAACTAGCTTTCAATCTCATCAAAAATTGAAGAAGCCTTTGATCTTGTTGTATCTTCAAGTACTTCATAGTGAGATTACAGGTGCAACCAGAACAGGTGCAAATAGGCAAGGGACAAACATCATCAAACTGATCCCAGATATTCTTAATTCTGGCAAAATACTCAGGAATACTATCATCCTCTTGATGAGCAGCAAATATCTCTTCCTGAATTGAATACATTTGAGCATTCGAAGTTTGGCCATATCTATCTTCCAAATCCTTCCAGATTTCATGAGCAGTCTTATAGAAGAAGACACTCTTAATAATAAGAGGACCTAGAGTGCCTAGAATCCAACCTATAACCAAATCATTGCACCTAACCCAGGCCTTATACTTAGAATCCAGACTAGGCGGTTTAGGTAAGCTACCGTCCACAAAACACATCTTATTTTTTGTAGAAAGGTGCAAAATCAAAGATCTCTTCCAAGAACTATAATGTTCTCCATTAAACAGATCAGAAACGACCTTCAAACTGGTATTATCAGCAGGATGTATGTAATACACAAAACAAGGATCCTGAGTAGGTTCTATAAATCGACTAGCAGAATTCATTGGACTTTCCATGCCTCAAAAAACAAGCAAAATCACCAGAAAATAGCTCGAAAGAGCACAACAATTCAGCAGTTCAGAAATCGTAACAATATCTCAACAGATCGAACGATTCAGAAGAAATTACTTCGTAATCAACAAACAAATTCTCCAAACAGAAAAACACAGAATCCTCAAGAATAACAAGCAATCACCGAAGAAATCGAAGATGAAAAATAGACAGAAACCTCAATTTTAACAATCAAAGAAGAAATCGAAGAAAAAATACCTCAAAAAGAGAAATCCAGAAAAGTACGAAGAACGACGAAGAACAATCCAGAAATGCAGCGAAAAAACGATCGATCAGATTATAGCTCTGATACCATGTCAAAATTGTGAATCAAAATAGAGAAAATAGCAGAAATAGTTGTTGTCTTCATCATTCAATCAATCGAGCTCAAGCTTTAGCTTGGAGCAAAAATGGAGGAAGTTTGAGAGTTCATTATTACAGAGAAAAAGTGAGTAAGAAGAAAATTGAATGAATGAGAAATTAATGCTGATAACCAACTAATTAAAGAGGAAAGAGAGAGCACGAAAAGTGTGACTGCTGAGGTGGAAAAGTTGTTATAACAACTTATGCCGAGTCAGCTGGAGAGCTCACAATACTTGATCTATCTTGAGTCTGGGCTTGAGTCTGGGTTGGGCCTGTGTAGATGGACTGAACAAAAGGATCTTGGCTAGTATTCTCAACAAATAGTATGTTTATTACATTTTAATAGTATGTTCTTTTCACTGTAAGTATATGTTTATTGCATTTCTGTAATATTTTTCATTCTGGTTTTTTTAATGAAACATATGCACCAAGTTTGGGGCATACGCCTGTAAGAACCATGCTTTGATGCACAATAATAGTATCTTGTGTTAGTTATTTTGAAACTGGGGCAATAGTGACATGGATTTTAATCCGAATTAGCAACGATTTAAGCTTGAATCTTTGTGAAGAGTTTTGAGGATCTGAATTCTGAAGTGATAAAAATGGAAATTATGGCTTCAATAAAAGGGATAATACCCTGATTCTCAAATGAATACATGGTCGCCTCTTCCTAGTCACGACTAGAAAATAATCAAGTCGCTACAAGTGATGGATTGAAGATTATCATTAGAAATCAAACAAGCAGCATTAAAAAGTTAATCCCAAAACAAAAATACACTAAAATTTATTGATAGTTTTGTGGCCTATCTATAGGATGTTACACCATAACATGGTGATGTGTCATAGTTATGATTGGTCTATTTTTTATTTATTTTTAAAATACTAAATGTACTATACATGTATGTATAATTATAAATATATGTATTTTTTTAAAGAACACGTAATTATTTTTTTTTAAAAAACTAATTTTATCTTTTTAAAATTATTTTCGAAAATTAAATTATAATTAAAATAAAAAAAAAAATCATCTTTGTTCTTCATTGTTCTTCATTCATGATCTTAATTAACCACCCTGACCCCAAAATCTTGTATAATCTATTCGGAACTCAAACTAAAATTTTGCCCAATGATCAGATTTGTTGGGTTTCGAATTGAATCTGCTTCATTGATTCGTATACAAATTTCGTTGGTCGATTGATAATTATGATTTATGTAAAAATAATGTTGTTTGATAGTTTTGATGATGAAAGTAGCCTTGGGATCATGTATTATGATGATCTAAAACACGTATCTTTCAATTATTTTTACAATCAACTGATGGATAAAGAGGGTGTGCTCTGCGATTTATTGTTTGAATTTTTTTTCGCAGATCTGTTTGATTTAGAATTGAGATATGTGATTTTTTTTATCTATTTGTGGTTAGTTAATTACCTGTATTTAGTTAGGTAATTACTTGTATATAGTTAGGTAATTATCTATATTAGGTAGGTCATTACCTAACCCACAAACAAGTTCGAGAAAACTTAATTACATTTATCGGATCAAATAGGGGTTGCGAACCAAAAAAAGATGCGACCAATTCATCTTCTACAAACTTGATACTCCTTGTTCTTTGTCAAAATTGCACAACTTGAGTCCACATAAATGATATTTTTGAACAATTCAAATCGGAATTTGTCCTTTGCAAAAACTTATAAATGAGATTATTGTTGAGATTTCCTTATGAACAAAAACCTAAAATAAAAATCGGCAAAAAACCAAACGCAAAAACACAATTTATTTCGAATTTTTATCCCAATTTGTGTTCGGATTTATGAATTTATCAACAACTAACATTGATTTTGGGAATGGGGGCAAATCTATGACATGATTGATGAACATGGATGAACAATGATGAACAATTTTAATTTTGTTATCTTTAATTATAATTATAAATTCAAAAAATAATTAATATTATAAAAACTATATTTTTTATAATTTATAATTACGTATTTCTTAAAAAAAATACATACAAAAAAAATTTTAATACATTATGGACATTAAAAATATCAAAATGAAAAAAAAATACTAAATACAGGCCAATCAAAGTTTTCCACATCAGCAAATTGTGTTGTCATTTTTAAAGAATGACATTGTAGAATTTTTACCTATTTATAAGGTTTACAAGGAAAAGATTTTCTTAGTTTAACCTAATTCTACAATTTTGTCATGTGGTTTTACTCATAATTATGATAATATATGTATTTATTATTCTAAGTTCTCAAATTGTTATGGTGTCATTGTATTTTTTATACGTTGATGATATGCTAATCTTTGAAACGGGTATAAATGACATCAATGAGACCAAGAAATATTCATCTTCTTGTTTTTAAAAGATTGGTAACACGACATGAAAAAGGAGTTAAATGAGACATAAATGACTTGATAGTGATCCAATTATAAGGTAATTACTTTAGTTTAAAATGGCTTTATTTGAATATTGAAATGGGTCAACCTAATCCAAATTCAGCCAAGATAAAAAAAGATATGATGAAATAAAATTAACACGATATTAAATCATCCTTACCCTACTAAAACTAAACTAAACTTAACCGAAGTGAAATCAACCGGACTCAAAGTCATCCGCTTCAAAATTTACCCGGTCAAATCCGCTTTAAACCTAGTATGAATTACTTGAACTGAATATGAATTGATCTAAAGTTGACCCAACCCAAACTTGACAGATCTTGGCCCAAATTTGAACCGATTCAAATCGGGGCAGGTTAAAATAGTAACTTTGATCCAAACATAACAAACCCCAACTCCATTCGGTTACTCGAATTAATATTATTCAAGTGTACGAGTAGTACAACGTTTTTATTCCTCCAAAACGAAATATCAGACAATTTTACAACGTTTGAACTTTCTTGTATTCCAAATTTTCTTGACAAGGTAGTGTATGATAACCACTCAAAGATTCAATAAACGATAAAATATATAACAAACTTATCAACAAACATATCAACAAAAATAAGGACTCAAATTTTCATAGTAAGTGCTCGTCTACAACCACATAACTTGGAAAACATTATCCTAGCATCAATAAAATCAAATATATTTAATGGATCTCGCTAAAGGACGCCTTATGATAACAATTTATTATACTTCTTAAACTGATATTAATTTGATAATGCACGTCAAAATCATGTGTCATTGATCTGTGTAATTATTGTTATTTTATGTTAATATTCTACTAGTTTAAGTCCCGTGTAATGCACGGTTGTTATCAAATTTAATAAAGAGTTATTGCATTGAATTTTCTGGAAAAAAAAACAAAAAAAAATAAAAAATTGTATTCATAATACCAATCCAAAAATATATATAACTTTAATTTTATACCTAGTTATACCAATATTAGTGACACTTAGGGTCTGTTCACATTTACTTAATTTCAGTTCAGTTCAGTTCAGCTTTTTATTTCCCTCTCTCATAAAATATTCATTTCAGCTTAGTTCAGTTCAGTTCAGTTCAGTTCAGTTCAGTTTAGTTCAGCTCCAATCAGTTCAGTAAATGTGAACAGGCCCTTAGACTTGATTTTTAAAAAAAAATAAAGGGTCTATTAGGTTTTATTTTAAGAAAATAAAACACTAAGGATAGTACCCGTGCGTGCTACGTTATTATTGATACGACTTTTAAGATTTTAAAATAAAGTGTGTATATATGTGTGTTAACAAAATGATTTTGTTTTTATTGAATTAAACATTATTGCAAAAGTAACAAAATTGGAAGAAAAAAAAAAAGTTAATAGCATTATCGAAAACTAAGATAATATAGAACAATATTGTTTAATACTCCCTTTGTTTTTAATCACTTGATCAATTTCTCCATGCGCGGAGTGTTAGGAGAAATTAAAGAAAGTACTAAAATATAGAGGTAGTGGGGTAAGTGAAAGAATAAAAAATTGTTAAAAGCAAAAGTAGTTGAGAGAATTGGAGGAAAGAAAATATGAAATCAATAAAATGTGATTTATGGGGGTCACTTGGTGAGAGAAATGAGTAAAATATTGTAAAATCTTTCCAAATAAGGAAATTGACCAAGCATTTAAAACGGCTAGAAAAGAAAAATGGAGTAAGTATTTAAAAACGGAGAAAATAATATTTACCTAATATACGTTCATTTTTTTTACAAAAAAATAAATACCTAATACTTCCCCCGTTTTTTTTAGTTGACACCGTTTGACTTTTACACTATTCACACAACACGCTTTGACTCGCTTAGTGGTTTATAAATACGATAAAACATATTCATGAGGGATCCTCTTTAATTCGTTTCAATGTATATTTTATTAATATCCACTTTTTTAATTTTACAATGTTGATAATTAGAGAAATTAATCGATAAAAACATGTGTTGGAAAGCGTGATAATAGAAAGGTGTCAACTAAAAAAAACAGAGCAAGTATAAAATACTCCGTATATTTAAAAATATATTAGTTGGGTTTATATGGAGGATTACTATTATTAAGAATTTTAATTGGGAGAAAGATATTTTGGTTTATTGTAAAATAATTTCCTTAAAGAATATGTGTAAAAACAGAAAGTAAAATGGGCGGGAAAAAATTTAATCAGGAGATGACATGTGTCATTCCTGATTTCGCTTTTAGTATATAACTAGGTTAAATCCTGTGCAATGCACGATTGTTAAATATTTTTGACAATTTTATTATAAATTTTTTGATATAATGACTTGAGTATTAAAAATTATAGAGTATATTAAAAATAAAAGCTTGTAAGAGAAAATATTTAAAATAGATGTAATAATTGTAAATATATAATGGATAGTTTAATCTTATAGGAAAAGATTTATATTTTATATAAAACAAATTATGTCATAATTTAGATATAATTTATTTTTTCCTTACATAACAATAATTTTTTTAGAAGGTACTTTTGGCGGGAAATTATTTAATAATATATTGACAAGTGTGTCTTTAGATTCGCTTTTAGTAGTATTTAATTGATTATTGAATTATTGATTGATAGAATCTTATGATTGATAATATTATGTATACAATAGAATCAATAACACTTAGAAATAAACAACACATTAAGGCTCTGTTCTTTTCACCTTAAAAAATTAATATTACGTAAAAATAATTTCAGTTCAAAAATAAGTTCAGTTCAGTAAAATTAATTTCATTTCAGTAAAAATAATTTCAATTCAGTAAAAATAAGTTCAGTTCAGTAAACTCAGTTTTCTTAAAGAAGAATTATAATGGAAAATCAGTAAAAATAATTTCAGTTTAGCAAAAATAATTTCAGTTCAACAAAATTAAGGTGAAGAAAACAGGACCTAAGTACTAACCAAAATATTGCATCAATCCTTTCTCAACAAAAAAGCGCCAATCATAACATTTATATCTATAGTTAATCGCGCATATTATGTAATAGAATCTTATAATTGATAATATTATGTAATAGATAGGATCACACATATACAAAATAATATACTAAATTATTTTTGAAAAAAAATTGTTAATTAAAGTAAAATTTATCATTTTATTTTTTAAAATGACCTAAAAAGCTACTATTAACTAGTATAAACGTGCCTATAAACTCTATATAAATATTACTCATCAAGCACCAATTGCCTTTGAACATAAGACCTAGAATACAACATTATATTATTGTATCCCACTTTCCATTGAACCTGGAGAATGTATAAGAGGATGTTGAACAAACAAACTTTGGCATACATATTAACGAGCTGAAAAGGCACCACTAATAGCCAATAACATAAAGTAGATGGGATAGGAAACAAAGTGGTTAGGGCATAACAACACATATTGAATCACACATTTAAGTGATTTGGTACCCTTAACTGTGGGTACCATTGATCTCTTCTCTGGGAATGAGAATTTTGAAGGCCCCCAAACATTTCATTTTGAGGAGCAATTATATATAAGATAGGAAATTTTCAAAGTAATAGATTGAAAATCCTTCGTCTGAAAAAATCGAAGGAGGAAACGACGACCAAACTACAAGCCCTGACCAATTACAATAACCAAAGGATACCACTCCAATGGCAAACCCCCCAAAATACACGAACTCGAATATCCAAAACTATAAACAGGAGCTTAACACACTCCTTTAAAACCTCAAAAAACTTGACAAACACCAATTAGGACAAAGAAAACCGCATCGAAGAGCAATAAACTTACAGCAAAACCCATTAAAGCAAGGAAAATTAAAAACAAATTAAAATCCATTCAAACAAGAAAGAAAACACAAGGTTGGAAACTGTTTTGGCCAAAATCTGCTCGCTAGATTCGACCAGGTTCTATAGGACAACAGCTAGATTAAAAAGTATGCAAATGATAGTGTAGGTTCAATTAATGAGGGTAGATAACCTACAAAAGATGAACAAAGGGGAAAGAGGAAAAGAGACACAAGATGATGACGCAGAAAACCCCAGGAATAAGGGTAAAAACTGCGGGTGGCGTTGAGTCCACCAATTTACTAGTTTGAGAATGAATTACAGGTACAATACAGGTTGTTTTGTGACTAAGAATGAACCTGTAATTTAGTACTAATTGCTAATGACTATGAAATATGATGCCTAGGGCTCGTATCTTGTGTTTTTACAATGGTCTTCCATCCTATTTATAATGGGGGAGTCTTTTGAAGTCTTGTAACAACTTCCTTGATGATTCCTTAAAAGTAGGAGTTAGCTGTCAGGTTCAGCTACGAGATTTATGCCATATTCTCTTTGTGTTTATCCTTTGCCTTTTGACTTGTTCTTTGTTGCTGGTTAGTTGGAGGATAGTGGGAGTGTCCTCCACGAAAATAGGAGAAGTAGTTTGACTCCTTGATTTGGTCTTCAATGAATGTGGACTGATTTGCGGTGTAGATACATTTAACATTTCCGATTAACTTATTCCTGGTGGGAAATATCTCCTCCTTGATTGTAGGAAAGCTTATAACAAATTTGATTTCATTCAAACTTGGATTCTCTTAGAATATTCCTTGGAAATATCTTTGTTTGATTATATTTAAGACCTAGAACCAGGTAGCTGATCACGTAGCAATCTGTAACATGCGACCTAGCAACCTGTGACCTGCGATCTAGCAACCTGCAGTCATCTGAACCTGTAGTAAAATTTTAGGCACAACAGAAACAACCTATTAAACCGATAGATCCTTCACCGGCAAACCAAACGACGGCCGCAGAAGGAGTCTCAAAACAAACCCCGAACTCACAAAAGGAAAAAGATTCGAGAATAAAGCCCAACGCAAGAAACAAACCCTAACCCTAACTTTACACCACTAGCCGGCAGCGTTAAAGGTAGCCGTCGATTCTTGTTTTGTCAACCAACCTTGAAACCCGATTTGAAAACAACCTTCTTTCCCTCCGCTAACCTATTCGAGATTAAAAACTTGAAAAGAGAGCTAAAAACGAAAGAGGAAACTTGTCAGAGGGGCCGCGACGCCAAAACTCTGGCGAGGTCCTAGGTTTCAGGGGAAGGGAGTTCTCTGTTTTGGTTTTTGGGATGAGAGAGAACAGAGAGTTTTTCGGGGTTTTTTTCTATAACTTAGAATTCACTGTGAGCTAAAATGAAATTTGTTTATGGACTACTTGTTTGACATTGTTTTTTGTTTTCAAGGTGTTTTCACTTTTTTGTTGGACTTATTTTTGATTCATTATATATCATATATCATATGACTTTGAAAAACAAAACAAAAACAAATAAAAATAAAAAAAATAATAGAAACCACAGCGATGTCAAACGAACCCTAAAATTTTTGGTTTTTTCGGCAGTTAATATTTTGGAAAAAAAAAACAAAAACAAAAGCTTTACAAGATAACAACAACAACAAAAAAAAAAAAAAAGAAAGGCTAGAAACACCACTAAGGGTTTGTTCACATTCACTAAACTGAGCTGAACTAAACTGATTAGAGCTGAACTGAACTGAATAGAGTTGATAGAATATTTTATGAGAGAAGGAAATTAGGAGCTAAAGTGAACTGAACTGAAATTAAGCTAAAGTGAATAGGCCCTAATTGGTCGATAACAATTTGTAAGCTAAATTATTGACTATATGGATATTCGGTCTTTAGCAAAACAATAATCATATGGCAAATAAAGGACCGTACCATGGGGAACGACAAGAAAGAACACCTAAATTTAAGAGACATGTTCAAGCTAACTCAGACACAAAGTTAAAGTTTGGATAATTAACTACTACACAGCTAGATTGAACAAATGGAGATACTATAGGAACAAATGATAGGAGATGACGAGATTTGGCACCTACCAAACCAATGAATCAACCAATTGGATAAAGCATGAACATCCTTGGGTGATTGAATGGGAACTCATCAACATCATCGTCTTTCAAAATCACAAAATCAAGCAATTCCTAAATAAATAAAAAATTAAAAAAAAAAAAATAACGTGACAAGGTAACAAAGGGGGTGTTTGGTATGCTATTTTTGTAGGGCTAGAAACGAAATTATGTTACCGTTTCCGTTAGAACATGTTTGGTTAATGAGTTTTTTTTTTTTTTTGGTTAATGAGTTAAGCAAGAGAAACCATTTCTTTTCTCTAACCCATTCCACCACTTTGTTTCCCGTGTAAAACATGGGGAAACAAATTCATTTCTCTCCTCTAACTCAAAAAGACAAATCTAAATCTCCTCTCTCCTCTCAGGCTCGCATACGACAAATCTCTAAAAAAAATCCCAATTTTGATCGATCGAAGTTATAGATTTCGCTCAAGTTGTTAAATTTTTTCCTTAATTGAGTGTTTGGTCCATTTGTTGATTGCTATTTTCCATCCATGGTATTAATTTCTAGGGTTTTCTGTGCTAATTTTTTTGTTTTATTTGAGTTTTACTTTTCTCAATTGAATCTCTTGCTTTTTGCTTCATGGCATTATTGCTAATATGATGCTTGAATCTGGATGCTTCCAACGTTTATCCAAATTCCAGGTATTCTCTTTTAATAATGAACAAAATTCTGTAATCAGTCTTGTAACATTATAGTACTACCTCCGGTTCATTTTACTTGCAACAAAGTACAAGTTTACGCAAACCAAGACAAAACTTTTAAGGGGCTTAATGCATGTGATGGTTTATCAATTAAGGGAGATAATAAGGAGGGAAAGTATGTGGTCCCAATTTTTAATAAAGTATGAAGGGTGGGAAAGTATGCTTAGGTGGACTTTTCCCACCCAAAATTTTCTGCTTTTTCACATGGGAAAGGGATTCCCTCTTTTTTTTTCCAGCCAAATTTAAAAGGGACTCCTTGTGTAATCAGCCTACATTCACAGTGCTAAGTTAATCAAAAGAAACATCTATGTCCATTTGTACTAGGCTCCGTTGAAGACCATCCAAAAAGTTCCAGCCACCACTTCATCACCTTCAGTCAGCCTGAAAAAAAAAATAAAGGGGGGACTCATGGCAGAGTTCTTTGAATAACTCTTCTTTAATGCAAATCAGCTTTATGATGAGGAACAAGATATGGCAACATGGCATCAATTCAGTGCAGAATACAGTGATGATAACAACAGCAGCTCAGATGAAGAAGATGGTTATGATGCAGATGATGATGTTGAACAACAAGATGCAGAACATGTTTATGGCAGACAACAAAGAGAAATGACAGTGGAAGAAAAGAGGAATCTTGTTGATGAGATCATGCTCAATATGGAGGGGGACTCTTTGCCAAGAGGATTTTTATCAAACTTGGCTAGAAAGCATTATGTGCATAGATCAACAACAACAAGATGGTTTAAGGTAATTAAACAACACATGCTAGAAGGAAATGGTGTAGATGTTAGGACAAAGAAATTAGGTACTTGTGGTAGAAAACAAAAGGAATACACTGATGAATTCTTAACATCAATCCCTTTGTACAAGAGACAAACTGAAAGAGGGTATGCTACAACCCTTCATATTTCTAAGTCTGCAATTCATAGTTTAAGGAAAAGGGGAAGACTAAGAACACACACAAGCACAAACAAACTAGCACTGACTGACAATCATAAAATAGCAAGACTGAAATGGGTTCTCAGTCACATTACCCCTATTCCTGCAGAAGGGGACCCTTCTTTTGTTGATATGCAACAATGGATACACATTAATGAGAAGTGGTTTTTCATAAACCCAGAAACAAGAACATTTTATCTTTTACCAGCAGAAGAAAATCCATACAGAGCACAGCAGTCAAGGAGATTTAAGGTGAAGGCAATGTTTATGGGCATGGTTGGGAAACCATTGTATGATGAGAACAAACAATTACTACATGATGGTAAGTATGGTCTATTTCCCTTTGTCAAGTATGAGCAAGCAAAGAAAAAAAGCAAAAACAAAGACAAGGGTACAATTGAAGCTAAGGCAGTGCAGAGCATAAACAAAGAAGCTATAAGGGACATGCTACTAAACCATGTGTTGCCAACAATACATGCACAATGGCCTCCCCAACTGCCCAAGGACATCACAATTCGGTGGGACAATGCTAGGCCTCACCAAATACCACAAGATGAAGAATTTCAGGAAGCATGTCAAGCATATGGGTTCAACATCAAGTTTATTTTTCAACCAGCATAATCACCAGACATGAATGTATTAGACTTAGGACTCTTCAATGTCATTCAATCATTACGGTATCAGTCATTTCCTCAAAATTTAGATGATCTTATAAGAGAAGTAGAAATAGCATTCAATGTATTTGAGGCAGAGCTTAATAAATACTGTTGGATTACTCTCCAATCTTGCATGATTGAGGTCTTAAGAAGAAAAGGGGGTAACAACTACACACCACCACACATGAAAAAAAGGAGTTTAGATAGGCAAGGTGTTCTACCAGATTTGCTAGAGGTGGACAAGGAACTCATTGCAGAGGTAGTTCACTACCTAGATTCAATCATTATTCCAACAACTGGTGCAAATGAAAACCAAATGGAGGTTGATGCAGACTGAAGATTGAAGGGAAGCATATCACACAAGATGAAGCATAGACTGCCACACATAACCAGCATAATTTTAACATGTTTTTTGTTGTTTACAATAGTATTGGTTAGGTGTATTTTGATAACAAAGATTGTGTATTCATAGATAGGCAGTCTTATATGCAATTGAAGGTATGTAAGTATCAAAATCCACTTTTTGGGACATTAATGCTATCAATATCTTTAAAAGGTAACAATCATCCATCAGTTAGGGTTTAATTATCTTTCAAGGCATCTTTGAGTTGTGGTACCTCAATAGTACTCCTCAAAAAGAGGGTACTAGAGCAGCCAACTTACTCAAATAGCTATTTGATGAGTCCCTTCATCATTTGGATGGGATTGGGTAACATGCATTTTGTGAGGGGGGACTCATTACATCAAAGACAGGGGACTCAAATTCTCCAGCCTTAAATCCAACACACCAACAACACAAAATCCAACAGTACACAGGATAACCAGATCCAACACACTAACACAAAGGAAAACAAGATCCAACACAGCAACACATGATATAGGCTAATCCAACACACCAACAACACTCAGTAAATTAGAATTTTAGTAACATAAAAGCCAACAACACAGGGACTCATAAATTCAGTAACAAAAAAGCCAACAGAACCAAAAACAAAATCACAAAAACCAGTATGTAGCATTATTGACCTGAATATCAAAAAATTGGAACAGTAAAAGAAGAAAGGGGTGATAGAAATTATGTTGCCCAAATCAGTATGGGGAAAGGGACTACTGGGGGTAGTAGATCTAGAGGTAAGCCTCCACAACATCATCAGGCTCAAGCCCCTCAGGAAATCCAGATCTGACCCTCTTAGAACCACCACTAGGGCCAGTAGAACTCCCACCCATCATAGGATGAGAATCTGGTGGCTGGAGAACTTCACCAGCAGTCAATTCGAGAAACGCCGAAGACCCAGTTGAGGAGATGGCTTCTTGTGGTGGTGAAGGAGCTGGTACAGGGACGGCAGGAGCAGATCCACCCTCCTTGGTTGCAACAATCTCAAGATCTGGGCTTTCAGCTGCTGGTACAGGTCTTTTGGAGCCAGAACTGCGCAAGGGCTGCTCATCCTCATCACTGGAGATGTATTCAACAAGCTTCGCCCCTCTAATCTTCCTTCTTGCAATGATTGAAGCCCGACGGACTGGCTTCATCACACGAGAACCACGCCTAGGCACATACCTCGTAACCCCCTCTTTAGGGGGTGAACGTGTAGATCCGGAAGAAAGGGACTCAAGGCAGATGAGATCTGCAGTTTTTGGTTGAGTTTGAGACATTTTGATGGAGAATTGAAGAGTGAGGAAGTCGCGGAACCCAGAAAATGAAGAGAGAAAAGAGAAGAAGATGAAGTATACGAGAAGACAAAGAGAAGGCAAAGAGGAGAGAGAGTGAGAGAGTGAAAATTTTAAAGAAGTAGGGTTTGGGGGAGGGTGGGTTTTCTGGGAACCAGAATTGAATGCTCTCAACCATCTTCAATCTGTATTGAATGCAGATTCAATGAAGGTGGTTGGGAGATGAAGGAATTTAAAGGGAAATGGGTAAATTTGGTGGGAATAGTTAGGTTAATTAATCAAAACATAAAACTAAGCAAATCCAATTAAAATTGTTAAGTAGTAGGATTAGAAAAAAAGTAAGGGCATATATGTAATTGTGCAACTCAAAAGTTACTAAATAAGGAAAAAAAAATTGTTGCAAGTAATATGAACCACCCCAAAAAGGAAATTGTTGCAAGTAAAATGAACTGGAGGTAGTATATAGTTTAATGATATTGTTTTATATGATTGTAACTGAAATGCAAATCGCTTACTGTATACACTAATCTCTACTTGTTTGATCTTTCCTAGATTTAGAATTCATTTTTGGGTACTCATAACCTGTATGATAAAAAGCCTAGCTGAAATTTAACTACTACGTATATGAATAGCTTGTCTATGCTATAATACAAAATTTGTTCTTGCATTTATACAAAATTGGTAGTATGTAATTGCTTATTGTATATGATCAGAACCAAATATGCTTGATTTTTTCTTTTTTATCAAATTCGGTTAATTTTTTTTACTCCCTATTACTCTCTAACTAATGAAGGGATAGCATAAGATAAAGGGAAGATACAAGAACCTAATAAGAAGAAACAATTTTATATCCTATCTTTAAGTTGATCAAGAAGATTTGGTTAGTATGATCAAGAAGATCAGTAAGTAGAAAACTGTTGTTGCTCATATACTAGGCTCATTGTTGCTCTTTTTTGTTTCCAAGTTATCTATGTCAAACAAGAGGAAATAGATTGGTTATAATCATTTACATTTTCTTAAGAATACCAAACAATTAGTAAGGGTAACACTATATATATTACCCTTTCCCCCCCTAATTTGTTTCCAATCTACTATTATCTTTACTAATTTGATACCAAACACCCCCAAAGTCTCAACAATAGGAAGTGGATTTCTAAAGTTGTTTGTTTTCCTATCGTTTCAAGAACGTATGAAACTCAAAAACTGGGATTTCTCACCTAATTACTAGGCTAGAGCAACCTAACAAGGCAAGTAGCCAACCACAATCCAAGGCTAAGTAACAAAAAAACAGCCATTAAGTCTTATACTGTATACAATCAGCCACTAAGATTTGATAACACTGTATACAATCAGTCTAGATAGACTTTGACATCGATGCCATTATCAATGAGAGACTGCACAACCGCTCTAATCTTCCCTTCAAATTTGTCTCTAGCCCTTGGGGTGTAAGAAGCTGTATAAACATCTGCTTCTCTTGCCCGATCAGCTAAAATCCTACCAACAGCCAAACAAGCAGGTATATCACATCGGGATTTGAGAGCAGCTTTAATATCCTTGGAGTTGGTACCAGAAACTGCAACCTGCTTACATGTCACTCTATGAGTAAGAGAAGCCTGAACAAATCGCTTTGAGATTAATACATCTAGGGTAAAAGGTTCCATAAAAGCAATTGTCCGCTGCTTAAATGATATGTGCTTTTGTGGATTCTTTGATTTCTTCTCCTTCTGGTATGTATATGGCCGACTATTATTATCATCCAGGTAATCTTCCACCCCAAAGAAGCTCCTTGGAGAACAGTGGGACTGCAATAGGTTTCATGTCAGACAGGAATTAATTATCAAGGATTCAATCTTCTGAGAACTTGAGCCAGTGAGCATATTTATCAACATATAGATGAAATACCAAAAATTGAAAGAGCAAATAAATATACGTTATTTAACTTATTTTAGATGATTAGTACAATTGACTCTGAATGAAAGGAGAAGGCATGTAGTCAATCGACATTGAACAGTGAAATATACTTTAGAGAGTTTAGACTCACAGGCTTAGATACAGATACAACCAAGAAATAAGGATAGTAATATAAGGCCATCACATTAAGCTAATGCAAACAACTAATAGAGTAGTATATCAAGTTGCACGCTAAAAAATAGTCTGGCAAGGTTAAGTCAATAGCTCACTTGGGTGATTGGGTTTATAGCCCAGGACATCACGAGCATCACATCCCATGTGAAAATTATTGCCTATGAAGCTGAGAATGCAATACAAAAAGCTGAGATAAATGTACCTTAGATAGCTATATGAAAACACAAAGAAGGTAAACAATATGCGCAATGCTGCAAGAGAATTGTTCAAAGATGGTGGTTGCAAGTAATGGCTAACAAAGCTGCTCAATTATACCCAATCATAATTGTTTTTTAGCTCAAAACCCAAAATTAAATATAATTGCATGCAAATCAAGGCCAAATCAAACTCACTATTTAGAGTTAACTAAACCTGCTCATCAACACTAACCTGTATCCAAATTAGTAAACAAATTCAGCTCTGGAACATTATTTTCTTATAAGCAGATACTTGATCTCTCACTTGGATAACTTCATTAAACTCCAGGCATCAGGCACAATATAATAAAGCATCTAGTCTTGCAAAAGACACTTGAAAGAGTTAACTTACAACCCATAAATATATCGCCCACATTCACTCATAACACCAAATTGAGCAGCTTATTGCAACTTGGTTCAAGGTGAACAAGAGGCTACAAAGCTCTTCAGCTTGAGACTCAGTTCTGTTTAAAATAAGCTCCTATCCTAAACAAGATGTGTAGAGATAAACAAACAGCTAAGCCTAACATGCATCAATTACAGCACAATTTTTTATAGAAGATGGATCAGTTCTGAAGGGAAAGACCCCTGATTTCTTGATTCATGTTCATGAACTAAGATTTACTGATACTGGCTGGTAGCATTTGCATTTTTAAAGGATTGCAAATGTGAATGTGCTTTTTAAATTCAATATCTACTGCAAAATATTCCTCAGTATCCTCACACCAGCCTCAGAATGCCTAGAAATCAAGTACCATTACTCAAAGCTACTTTTCCTAATAGCCTATTAACATTTTAGAATTGGTTACAATTTCAAATCTAACTTCTAAAAGATCCGAACCTTATCCTATAGTTAGTTACTCTACCATTGACCAATATGCTAGGAGTATAGCGCCAACCCTACATCCCAAAAGGTTCATCATATAACAAAGGATATATTTTTTTGCATATACACTCATGACAGAAGTTACATTTTTCTGAAAACTATCTAAAACTCTAGCAATAGGTCAGAATGCAGACATTTTTATGCTCCCAGGTCCCAGCCAAATTCCAAAGAGAACCAATTCACGAAAAAAGCACAGAACCCCATTCTTGTCAATTCTCAGATCTCATACATCACTCCACTCAAACCTTAGTCTACAATTCTCATGATCACAAACAACCCGTCACTCTCTGTCTCTCTATCTCAAAAGGAAGGGAATGAATGATAAAAGCTACTCTGTATGACAAAGTGTACATCAACCAGAACACCATGAATTTCCAAATGTCATCAACGAATACATCTATAACAGAAAAAGGGATGTATATATGAGGCTAATATGCAAATCATGTAGATACAAGTAACAGTCATATTAAAAAATAAAATGGTATACCTGTCCAGTGTGAATGTTATTCGTCATCATATACAAACAATGCATAGCTTTATTTCCTCCATTGTTGTGCACTCCTTTACTAAACAGTTCGCCAAATACAGTCTTCAACATCGCAGAACCAATCAACAATCTAACTCTTGCAACAGCTCGAAATCAGTTCAACTGGGATAGAAGAAACAAAACTAATCAAAACTATAACTTTAAATTAAATCCCCAAAAATCAAAGAATAGCCATATACCAACAATTACAACAAGTACATTGTTCTCCTTTTATTTTTCTAGTTCATAATTCTCATTAGCATTTCGTCGAACATGTGGTATGCACTACACTTCAAACCCTCACACACAACCAACAAATAAAGTCAATAAGATATACTAGTAGCTAAATAGACAATAGCTCAAGTTTAATGCGTATATAACACGATGCAATAATAATGAAACCGTACAATTAAATTGGACAGTTTCAAGGTTATTTTTTCAGCAAGAATTTGACTGTATTAACAATCGTTTAACATACCGATGAAATTATTTAGCAAGTAATTGTGTAATTAAGCAATAATTTAGAGAAATCAAGAATAAAGTGAACGATTAATCAAATAATATGTGCTTAATAATAGAAGAATTCTTACCTTCAAAGTTCAAACGAAAGCCCATAAATTGAGAAATGTTGAGGAACTTTTAATTTGGTAGCGAAGAGTATGAAAATAGGATTTTTGAACTTTGTGTTACACGAATTAATGATAAACTTTAGTTTATATAACTAACTAATTTTCTGAAAAATAAGCAACAATTGGGCATTTGGTCTAGTGGTATGATTCTCGCTTAGGGTGCGAGAGGTTCCGAATTCAATTCTCGGAATGCCCCATCATTTTTTTTTGAAGTAGATAAATATTTTAAGGTATAGATATCTGCACATTATTTTTTAAAGTTGTTTAAAAAAAAAAAAAAAAAAAAAAAAGGCAATGTATACTTCTATATCTATTTATATCTATATCTATACTTAGTATTTAAAAACACAAATCATCATCTCCATCATGCAACATGTAATTAAAATTTATTTTTCACCAATGTCACATGTCACCTCCCGTCATTAATTAATCCCCTTATTATCTTAAAAAAGAAGTAGCTTTAATTCAATACATGTATGAATGTTCCCTTAGTATTTAAAAACACAAACCATCATCTCCATCATGCCACATGTAATTAAAATTTATTTTTCACCAATGCCACGTGTCACCTCCCTTCATTAATTAATCCCCTTATTATCTTAAAAAAGAACTAGCTTTAATTCAATACATGTATGAATGTTCCCTTCAAAAAAAAACATATATGAATGTTATTTGATTCATTTTCCCCCAACTTAATATCTACATTCAATTATCACCTCTTCTTCTCCTTTATAAACTATTCATTTTCCAATTAAAACATATTATAAAACAAAAGTTACTGTTGTACTGTAATCCCCCATATTTTTAAATATATTATAAATGAAATTATATATTATTTATAATATTTATTTGTATTTTTCCGGAATTTAATTTCAAAAGTTTCAAATTATTTTTGGGGTTGATAAACGATTTTATTACAAATAACTTTTTATGAACCTTCCTTCTATAATTTATGTCCAACAAACAAACCAAACCCAGTTTACTTTCTTAATTGACCCATTAATTTAATGAGGCCCAATATCCCTACTTACCCTACTACCCTCTCTCCTATAAATACCCCATACATCCCCAAAAATTTCCCCACACAAAAGGTTAGTCTTATTTTCTTTCTCCTTTGTTTTATTAATTTGTGTACTTATAATTATTGATTATGGGTTTTGATTTTATTGTTTGAAATTAATTTAATTAGTATCAAATTGTATTTTGATGATTAAACTTTATAATTTCAGATTTTATAAATGTTATAATTTTCAGATTTTGTAAATTTAATAACCTAGGGTTTTTAATCATTAAAAATCATGATTTTAGGGTTTTTATGAACAATTGATTTAGGCATTTTATAGTAATGATGTTTTGAATTTTTGGTGATTATACTACTAATTAGTTTAACTTAATCCCAGATTATTTTGAACACGTAAATTCGTGTTTTAATGTTTAGATTTTTGTTCGTTAATATTAATCCCGTTTTAATCCCGATCAGGTTCTGAACTCATCCGATTTTGACAAAAAAGTAGTGTTTTCCATGTGGAAACAATGTTTTAAGAAAGATTCACTACCTATGGTAGTGAGCACCACCCTCTTGTGGCCAAATTCAGCCTCTAAATATGATTTTCGGGCAGTTTTTGATTTTTAACGAAGTTTTTTTTTTATGCTTAATGTTTGATTAATTAGTTTTGTGTTTTGATTTTATAGTATAAAGTTTATATTTTTAGTATCAAAATCATGTTTCTATGTTTTAAAATAATAATTTCAAATTATAATTGTTTTTATAATTTTCAGATTTTATAATTTTAAAACCTAGGGTTTCAATTTATTTAAATTTGGATTTTAGGGTTCTTATGACTAATTAAATTGGGGCTTTTGTTCCTATTGGATTTCTATTGATTAATTAAGTATAAAAACATGTTTTTAATGAAGTTTTAAAGATCTTTAATCAAATTTATATTGTTGGAAATTTGTTTAAGTGTTAATTTGTGATTATTGGTTGTTTTCTATGAGGTGATTATTCCCTAGGAGACTTTTAAGTGATTAAACGTGGCACAAAGGATTGTTTATACGAGGTATGTACATGTCTATTTCGTTGTAAGTAGTATCATGTTTAGGTACCAAAGAAAAGAACTTAGTTTCATGATTAGAGAACACTTGGATGAAAATTGTTTGGTTATACATTTAATTAATTCATGTGCTTATGTTTATGAGACATGTTTTGGTGAATTGATTATGTTTGTATGGAATTATGGATGCAAACATGTTGAATTATATTGGATTAATTATTTGTATGGAATATTGATACAAACATATTTTATTGGATTGGTTTGTTAACCACATTTGGATTATTAAAGGATTGGAATTTAATGGTTTAAATGGAATGAATTTATCAATTATTCCACAAGGTTGTTATTTATTTTATTTTATTACTCAATCATGAATTGTTAGTATGTTGAGTAAAGGTGGATTAAGCCGAAATGGCTAGGTGAGTTGACTATGTTCAACAATTTGGATAATTTGGAAGTTTAATGGAACTAAAGGTCAACTTGTGATGTGATCACCATTGTCCTAAATAAGATTAAAAGTGAATTGATGTATGATTGTTATGTATGGTCTTCTTGAATGAGTCGGCTATTAATTAAAATTGTAATCACGTAAAGTGAAACATGGATGAGCAATAAAACTCTAGAAAGCGTGCACTTCTAGAGTATTGACAATTATGGGTTGGGGTACACGGTGGTAGCCCGTGGCTTTCCGAGGCTTGTTTGATCAACATGTCCTCTTTTCTTTTGGTATTTACATTTTATTTTTATAATGAAAGTTAGATGGGATCCTAGACTAACTTTGTGAGAATGGAGTCGCGCCCATTCTTGCATCGCGCTAAACTTTTATTTTAAATGGTCATTTGGGACCAAAATGATTTGGTGGATTGGACAACCTCGTCTATTGCTTACTCCAAATTAAATTAATTAAATTAAATATAAAGAGTCAAGTGTTTGGAATTGATTAGCAAGTATGTTGAGTCGATTGAATTGTTTAAGTGTGGAGTCTTGATTAATGAATTCGTGTTGTATGTTTATTTACTTTAATTAGTTGAGCATGCTAGGCTTGGTACGTTGTAGCTTGTATGTACTCAGCTTTGCTGATTGCGTGCTTTTGTGTGCGTTTTCTTTTGGTCATGGCCTTCGCCTTTCAATGACCCTGTGATGATCCAATTATTACATTTGTATTATTGGGGAGCAGTATTGCACAGGTTAGCTTGATGATGTGAAGTTCGGGGATTTGACATACGCATTGTCAAGGGATTGGTGTGATTGAGAGTATTCGTTCTTTGTGTTGAACTTATTTATGTTTTACTACTTTAATTATGTTTTGGGACTTTGATTATTGGTTTGGTTTTAAATAAGGGCATTTATGGTTCCAATTTGTAAGCTTTGACTTATTGGTTTTCTAAATTATATATTTTAAGATTTAAGTTGGATTTCCGCTGCAATACTTTGATAAAGCCTTAACGTTTTAATTTAACACGTGGCGGTAACATGTCAATGGTTCTCCTCTATTTTTATTTAAAGTAAGTGGTTTGGAAAAGGGAGAATTATTGGGGTATTACATGTACCCCTTATAAACATCAATGCACGGGTCGGAAGGCTAGTTAACCTTAATAAGTGCAAATAAGTAAATAAACATTTAAGAAAGAATAATGTCCAAACATTAATCATTAGAGTTAAATCATTAAATTATACAAGAAAAAACTTAAAGACAATTAACATTACATCAATAAGGGTATAGAGATAAACAAATATTTTAAAGTTATAATTGTCTTCAAACTATGCATAAGTGTATTCTCATACTTTTTAAAATGTAGGGAATCTTCCCATCGTAAAGAAGGTCGCCTATCATTTTTTTTTTTTTACTTAATCTTCTCTTTTGTTTTTTATCACCGTAGTATTAATAAATTTTTAATTTATTTTACAAATTACAAACAAAATATGGTAGATAGATGGATTAAAATAGGTAGGGAAGTTAATTTTTTTGGACCAAATGCAAGGTTACATCTTTACTCGTACAGTAGGTTAGTCTCGTGCGATGCACGATTTAATATTTTTTTTGCTTATTTATTTATATGTCATATTTAAGAAAAACATTAATGAATCGTGTGTCTTCTTATAATTAGATTAAATTGAGCTATTACGAAAGATATTATGTTAAATATAGAGTATTATAATCATGTATCAGACTATATGCTTCGTGATTTAAATAAAATTTAAAATTTATTTATAAGATGTTAGCATTAATTCGTTGATTATGGAAACATAAAAAACAACACTATAAATGTATAAAGTAGGGGAGATAAAATGTTTGTAGAAAAATGAAATAGTCCAGCCACTTACTTTTAATTTAATCCATGGAAAAATTGTGTAGTTAATCAATTTTAGCATAAAATATTTTAGGAAATGTGCAATTAATTTACTAATTCCAAACCTTTTTTTTTATCTTGAAAAAAAAAATGTTCCAAAATTTTAGAGGCAAAATTTTGTATGAGAAGTTGACATTTGTAAATGTTGATATCAACAGTTATTTTTTAGTTATATTTATAGAAGATTAATACCTTCAAGGCTTCAATGCTTCAAAATCTTGTCAAAAAAAATCATAATTACTTCGTACTGGGCCTCATTTGTTAAGCGCGGCCCAAAAGGCTTAAATTGACATTGGACTTCATTAACTTCATGGGGCTAAATGAAACTTGGCTAAATGAAACTTACCCGAAAACAATTGTGACTATATTCTTGTTTATCCACACGTCCACACTCCACACCCCACAAGACGACGAGATATGACATGACTCGCTGAATTCATCCCGTTTCATCAAGTAGATTGATCATGCATTTGATTCTGACATGAAGTATACTAGTATTTACTTATTTAGTTAATACTTTTTTTTTTTTAACAATTTATCATCTTAACTCCTAACTTTTAGGTTACTAATCACAATTGTGAAAAAAAATCAAAAAATAGTGTTAATAGTTTGATTTTAACACTATTTTTTGGATAAACAATTTATTATCCTAATATTTATTGTAAAAATCAAACGTTATTGTGTCACATGATATTAAATTAGTTAAAATATATTTTCAAATAATTTTGTTCATAGTTACACTTCCCCCGTCCCATAATATATAAACCTAGCAAATGGGTCATTCGAGTCGAGTCTGCGTCAGGTCACTTTCGTTTCGAGGTTTTTTATGTCTCTTGGGAGAGTTAAAACTCAAAGACTGGATTCGTCAAGATCACCTGTACCTGCAAGCAAAACGGAGCTCCGAATGGTCGGAGGTCCGCTTTCGAAGATTAAGTTAGTACGGAATCAGAGTAAAAACGTGCGGAAAGTAAGTTATATGTTCAGATTCCAATCTCATGTGTTCTCTGTTTTAGAGAGTAATAAATGCCTTAATGATTAAGATGTAAAGTTCGAGGTGTCAAAAGATTGTCCCAATGATTAAGACGTAAAGTTTGAGGTGTCAAAAGATTGTCCCAATGATTAAGACGTAAAGTTTGAGGTGTCCTAGGAAAACGTGCCCTACCTTAGGGTTTGATGACCTAAGGATTAGGGTAACGCCGTTTTGCGGCACCCTTGGAGTTTGGGCCTTGAAGGCCGCCATTTCCAAGGAGGCGTATCTGAGTGACACATGTCACACATCTGGAGAGTCCTTTTGGACGCCTCTTAGAGGGACACGTGTCGCGCTCTCATTGGCCCCCTTGGGAATATTAAATACCCCAAATCAACTTTCATTTCGGGTTAGCTAACATTCGGGTCGGGTCGGGTCGGGTTTCGTGTCAACTCTGGGTCAGGAATCGGGTCCAGTTCGGGTCGGGTCAATTTCAGGTCAAGTATGTTCGGGTCATATTCGGGTCTGGTCAAAATCTGGTCAGGTCATGTTCGGATTGTTTCATTTGTGAATCAAGCTCAAATCAATAATTTTATAGGTATTATATATGTTTGTTACTATTATAACAAACACTACCAATTCAGTTTATGAGCTTATCTACAATTAAAGATGAACAATTTGAGTTATTTTTGGTACAAGACATTTTAAGTTCAATTATAAGGTAATTTTAGTTCAAGACATTTTGGATATCGGGTTTGTTCGGGTCAATTTCGGGTATCGGGTCTGACTAGGTCAAACAATTGAGGTCAATTTCAGAACGGGACAATTTCAGATCATCAAGTCAGTTTGGTGTCGGGTCAGGATCGGGTCAACTCCATTTTCGGGTCGGGTATGGGTCGAGTCGGGTCAATTTCGGATTTCAGGTCATTTTCGGGTCAATTTATTTGGTCAATTTCGGGTCATGGGTCGGGTCATCGGGTCTGGGTCAGGATTGTCAAGTCTAATAATATAATTCTTGTTGTTAATTTGTTTTTATTTTTGGATAGTATGTAAAATCCATTATGCCCTCACTTTTTTTTTTAACTTTATTCATTGTACATTCTAATTTACCCTTGAATTTTGCACATGATTTGTACTTTTTTCTTTTTAACTTTTGTCTATGACTGTACTTTTCGTTTTTATTAATGTAGCTCATCCAAATTCTCCTCCTATTTCTTAAATAACGTAAAAAAAAACACAAACAGGTATTATATTATTGGACGGAGGGAGCATATATAGTCAATATTGTTATTAACCTGTATGTCAATTAAATTGTTGCAAATATTAAAACAATTTAATAAAGTAACTAGAATTTCTATCTTTCTTGCCTTTCTTATATTAAAAAAATAATTTAAATAAAATAATCGAACTACATTCACCTAATACTACCTCCGTTTCAGGTTAGTTGAAACTTTGAGCTTGACATGGATTCTAAAACAAAATTTCATAATGGTTGATTAATGAATTAAATCAAGGGTAGGAGAGAGAAAATGAAGGTAATTAAGTAAATTGACCAACACCACCAGCAATAGCCACCCAACAACCATTGCCAACACCAGCCACCCAGAAACCACCCACCTCACAACCTGAACCACCCGAAAACCACCCAAACACACCCGAACAACCCTAAAACCACCACCACTCAGCTCGAAACCACCCCCTTCTCAAGCCGACCACCCAAGAACCACCCACATGCACCACCGAACAACCCTAAAATCACCCTCTTTCAAACCAAATGATACCGAAACCACCCCATGTCAACTCGATTTTAAAAAAAAAAAATCAGATCTAAGCGACCTCGAGCACCACTGAAATCAGATCTTGAGTAGCGACCTCGAGCATCGAAACGACCTCGAGCAGCGACGACCTCGAGCACCGAAAGATCTCAAGCAACGACGACCTCGAGCACTGAAATCTTGCAACGACGACATTGACGATGGTGGTTAGATGCGGCAGCGACGTTGAGAGAGAGAGATCGAGAGAAAAGAACACCGACGGAAGAAGTGGCGACTTTGAAGGTGGTGATGAGCAGCATCGGCGTTGGAGGTGGTGGTTTGAGGTAGCGACGACAACGCTAAAGTGGTAGTCTGATAAGTTTGTGGGAGATGATGATGGATGTGAATGATTTTTTGAATTGATTATTGATTTAATTGGGTGACTTTATTATGTTAATTAAGTCAGATTATAAATTTAATGAGACCTGATTTAGGTAACTAATTGTGATATGAAATATTTAGTAAGGGTATTTTTGTAATTTTATTTAAAAAAAACTTACTAAAAAAGGAGAAAAAAATGAAAGTTGCAACTAATGTGTAGCATCCCTTTATGGCAAAAGTTGTAACTAATATGTAACGGAGGTAGTAAATAAAATGTCCTACAAGCTACAATGACAAGCAAAGACCATAAAAAGCTAGAGGAGCTCCCCATAATAAATTTAAGACAAGTTTCAACGGATAATTTCTAGTTGATCGGATAACATTATAAGTGGGGTTTGTGGGGTCCGCAAAAGGCAACGGCTATATGATGAGTTGACGCGGAGCAAACGGGGAGAGGGGGGCAGGAGTGAGTGCAGTAGATGCAGTGGCAGATTCATCACTAATTACTCATCATTCATTCTTCTACGCGTCACCCCGATTTTCAACTGACCCACTTTCCTTTTCACGTGCTGCTGATTCTTTCATTTTTTTTTTTCTATTTTTAGTACTTTTACTTCGTTTTATTTCTAGGGAAGGATACTTCTGATCGCATAATTTTTAGTTACTCAATGTTTTTAGTGATCAAGGATATGAGGAGTGTTAACGTATTGCATGGACATCGTTTATGTAGCACGAACTAGCACAAGTACAACGGATCCGGCCTGCTTATTTTTATTACTCCCACTATTTCATATTATTTGTAATGATTAAACATTTTCCTCTCTATTTTATATCGAATCGTTGCAAATAATATAAAATGAAAGTAGTATAATGCATAGTATAAAAATTATTAAGGGACTATGCTAGCCTGGCTTGGCCCGCCAAACACTTAAACGGGCTGCTCTGTGTATATTTAGAAAATTGGCACGACTGCAGGAGCATGTCATAACTATTTCTTAGTCTATTCTAAGCATGATCAACTTGATCATGAGACGTGTTGACACAACATGTGAAGCTACATACATCATATATGAGTAACATGACTATGCCATATATACATGAGTAACTTGTGAGTAAAAACGTAAGTGTAGTGAAATTACGTACGACGTGGGAGGTACATGGCTATGCCATACACTCAAACTTAAGAATTTTATTTAGGTTATTAAGGGCCTATTTATTTCAGCTTAATTTTATTTCACTTCACTTCAACTCTTAATTTTCTACTTATAAAATATTTATTTTATTTCAACTCCAATCAGTTTAATTCGGTTTAATAAATGTGAATAGCCTCTAAAAAGATTCAATACTCAACTATATGTACGCTAATTTAAGTACCATGCACGTAGTATAGATATTCATAGTATATAATAACGCTTTATTTAGATTCGGAATATGAAAAAAAATCAAGTAATAGACGACTTTTGCGCAACTTTACGAACCCCATAAGACAAAAACAAATGGAAATAAAGTCAATTAAGAAAGTTGTCCCTCAAAATAAATCACCTCTCCGCTAAGAAATGATATCCACTACCGATAAAAGAAACGTATTAAAGCCGCATCTATCGACTATTATGTTGCTGATTGAACCGAAAATATGGGCATGTGGCAAACTACCATATTCTAGTTATAAGATCTTTTTTCATCAAACAATTATTGATTGCCTTTTTCTTTCTTGGAGATCGACTCCCTTAGTTCTTTCCTTTTCATGCAAGTTTGCCACTTTACTTTCTTTGTCTCTTTTTATAAATTGTTCATTTTTTGGAAATTTTACGACAACCTAAAAGGCTATGAATCTAACAATGGTATACCGTCCAATTTTTTTTGTTTCTAAATAGAATAAGTTTTATTTAGTTTTGAGTATAATAGTAAATCAGTAAAAATTACATAAGTGGAATAAAATAAGTTCTTGAGTCATTATTTCCAATTTTGAGTATAAAACTTTTTAACTTCATAAGTGATATAAATGCCCATTTCGCAATAATATGGATTACTAGGAGATAAATTATGATGGAGTAATGTTGATCAAATTTGATTAAAAGAATAATGTATATCCTCAATTCTTTTTATTTGACTCATTTTGCAATCTCAAGTGATTCTATTACGTCTAATAATGTAACAATAAATTTTATAACTTTATAATACAGTATAGTCATATGAGATTTTTTAAACAGATATTTAATATAGAAATAAGTTTAAGTGTAAATCAGATAAGTCGGTGATAATAATCAAAATACGAGAAAAAGTTGCTAGGTAAAAAACAAAAATGCATGCATGCATGCATCTCCATTCCTCCGATCCACAACCCAAACTCTCACCGTTAAGGTGCCCTGTAGGCAGCGGGTTGAGTGATGCGATGCGGCATGCACGGGTCAAAATAATAAAAGATGAGTACGTTACTCTAAAAAAAAAATTAAAAGAAAGAAAGAAAAAAAAAGGTGTACTCAACTTCGTAGTATCGTTAATAGAGCCGAGTGAGTACTGAATCCTGACTCGTCAACATATGAAGTTAGAGAATTTCAGGCATAAATGTTTGTCTTGGGTAACCCACATTTTGTTATGTAAGTGTTGGGTCCAATTTCCAACATTTATTAAATCATTTATAAATTCATACAACTAATTATTTTATTACAAAGTTTTTGCAATATCAAACTCTTACAAAATTTATTAATCTATTTGCTTCTTTCTTATTTGCTCTTCGTCGGTTTTAACTGACAATCCCTTTTCTAGCGTAGATCTTTATATCATCTGCACCCTCAAGATTTTGGGCTTAACAAATTTATTATATAGATCTGACGTACTATATATTATTTTAATACATATATGGAGTAACTTTTAGGAATCCTTTTTTATTTTGTATTAAGAAATAAGGTTGGGTTTTGGACTTATTTTCCATTAGGAAATTAAGAACTTAAAATATGTAGGACTTTGAAAGTCTTCAACTTGAAATAGAAATCAACAAAAAGTTTGGTAGTAAAAGATCTAATGACCTTTTTTTTTTCCAATATATAAAGGTAATTAGGTAATAGGATTAAAGGATAGGTCTTACCACAATACCGAAAAAGAATAAATCATACAAAGTGCGTAGTACTAAGTAAAATGTTCTTTCAAGTATATGTTTAATTAAAATCGGGATGAGCATTGATTTTTAACTATGAAATAATTAACCCAATATGCAAAATTTATATGATTGAAATATATCTTTTCATGTTAAGCTATCTAACAATCTTTTTGAATGGTATATGACCCAAACAATACATCCGTGCCAAACTCACATACTTCATAATGTGGGGATGATATTTAGATTAGATGTGTTTTATTCACTTGATTTTTATTTATTTGAACTAAAATCATATTCTCTTTACGTAATATTAATGACTTAAGTTATTTTTGCTGATATCGATCAGATTATATTTACCGAATTAAATTTTATAATGCTAAATTGTAATTGATT
Organism: Chenopodium quinoa; assembly: GCF_001683475.1. Taxonomy (NCBI): domain Eukaryota; kingdom Viridiplantae; phylum Streptophyta; class Magnoliopsida; order Caryophyllales; family Amaranthaceae; genus Chenopodium; species Chenopodium quinoa. Next base: position 9,202,267 of record NW_018745024.1, on the reverse strand, counting down.
TTACTGAAATTAATTTTTCTAGCTAAACCTAAGCTTATTGATAAAACTGATCGATTTGATTTTATATTTATTCTTTAAAACTACTAAATTAAATCTTATTGATAAAGAACTCTACTATTTAACTCAATTTATTTTTCTATAATTAAATATTTTTTTAAACTAAGCTTAACTTAGGGCACATCAAATTTTAGATGTTATAAGTTTAGTTAAGTTTAGATTGGTTTGGTTCAGGAAAAATAAGTTCTAATAAGGGTTATTTAATACAAACTACAACGAAAATAAGTTTAAATAAGGTCTAAAAGTTCAGGTAAGTTGGATAAGATAAGATAAGTTCATATAAGTGAAAATCAAGTGCATAAAACACACCTTTATTCTCTTTGAATTGAAGTTCTTCTTTAACTTATTTTATTTATTATTAATATAAGGTGAAGAGAAAAGAGTCTTATTTTAGTTGTAAATTAAAATTGGATATTCATCATTAGCTCTCATTTTAACCAAATTCTATCTTTTCTAAAACATATCTTGCCTAAATTAATTAAACCAGCCGCCCCATCTAAACTAATCAGGTTAAATTTGTTGTAATAATAACAATAAGATCTAAGGCCTTATCCTCTTTACCTTATTCAAATAATATTCAGTCCAAATAATTTAATTAAGTTCAATAAAATAATTTAATTCTGAAAAATAAGTTAAAATTAATTAGTAAGTTAATCATTAGTAACTTTAAAAAACAAATATAGTAAATCAATAAAATAATTTTATTTCACTAAAAATAAGTTAACTTCAGCAAAAATAAGTTTAAAAAACAAATATAATAGTGATCAATTTAAAAATATGTTTTGATCAATAAAAATAATTTAATTTTAATAAAAAAAATTAAGTTCAATAAAAATTATTTGAATCCTGTTAATTTTTGGTGATGAACGAACATGACTTACAAACAATACAAGGTAAGAAATTTATTGCAACACGCATATGATTGTATTGAACTTAACAAGGTGCCATATAATTACTCAAGGTCTCAAGCAGACAAGCACATAATTTTGATGATTTGTATTTTACATATATGACATATATATGATATAAACTAGCAATTTACATGTGCGTAATTTAATTACAATGAAAAAAAATATTAATGACAATGAAAGTTGGAAATTTAATTGAAAGTTGGAAATTTAATTCAAGAAAATTATATAAGTAAAATTGGTTGCTTGAAATTAAACAAAAAATGTGTAGAAAACTTTTAAAAGGGAAAAAAAAAACTGCATGGGAGTTGACGTAGGGGGGTAAAGTTATTAATTGTTTGGTGCTCGGAACGGTAAAAGGCTAGGGGTACACAAAGTGTACAAGATTCTTTTTGTACACCACCAATTAAAAAACGCCAAGTCAGCAATGTATTTATGGAAACAAAAAAAATAAGAGGGAAAAGAAAAAAAGAAGAGGGAAATTTGGGCGGTACAATTTTCATGCTGGGCGCCAAACTGATGAAGGTGGGAGGGAAAAATTTGTGTGGGCGACAACAATTAATGACTCGATTATTGGGTAATGCACCATTAATTTCCAGATTAAGCAAAGAAATTTCCCTTCTGTTGCCCCATGAATTCATCTTTTCCCCCAAGCTTCGTTGGCGAAGAACACAACCCATTTGATTTAGGGAACGAATTGTGAAGAAATTATTCAAGTTTTCGATTCAATTTCGTCAATCAATTACAAGTATTTGCAGGTAATCTTGATAGTTGTAGGATTATTTCGTTTAAAATTCCTAATTTGATTTTTGATGATAAATTAGGGTTTATATTGTATGAATTCTGGGTAAATGATTTTTGGGTTAAAATTAGTTTTATGTAACGATTAAATTGAAAGGGTAGAGCGTTTCGAGTAATACATTGATATCTATGTTGTGTTTGGTTTTGTTTGTTTTTATAAGTGTTGTTTGTGAGGGTTGAATATAATTGAAGGTGTGTTGCTGGGTATAATTGTAATGGAATCAGTTTTTAAATAAAATCGAGGTGTGTATTGCTGTTAATAATAATTTTTTTATTTACAGGATCAGTTTGTTATTCGTGGGGTCATATAGTCAATATAAAAACAAAATATTAATTTGTAGTATCATTTTATATTTTGTAGCATATAAAATAATACTGCTGTGTGTTTGACAGTGTGGCAGTGTAATGGAAAGTGAAAACAGGGCCTCTCGTTTGAACATTGATCTGAATGTAGTGATAAACGACGTGGTTAGTTCTATCGGAGATGTAGAATCAAACGATGTAACTGTTAATATTGGGGAACTTCCATTCGATCTTAATGAAGATGTTGAGATTAATAGCATTGGCACTGAGGAGGTAGATGTGGAGGCTAATATTAATATTAATAGACATGATTCTCAGAATGGTGATGTTGAGATTGATAACATTGGCAATGAAGAGGATTAAGGGCACACGGGATATTACCTTCCAATTCGGACATGAATAAAATTTGCGCCCTGCATTTCCAGTTTTTTTTTTTTGCAAACTTTTACTTTGGCTGGTAGACTATGATTGCATACAACAACATTTTGTTCACCAACGTTCATGTTCCAAGAAGAGGATGAACTTGATTCAGTTTTTTTTTATTATTTCCCTCTACGACTGTCATCTTCACTCACAATACAAAACTATTGGCATTTTCTCCCTCCTAATTTATAGGTTGGAAACTATGACAGTTTGTTTTTTGAAATGAAGGCAATAAATAAAGTTACCGTTGGGTATATCATGAAAATATCACTTTTACAAACTACGAACGCTAAACATCGCCCGCAATTTACCATATAAAGCCCACAAATATGATATGGTTTGACCATTATGCCCATTTTCTAAAATTGAAATAATCTCGGTGTAAAAAATGTGGAGCTGTACTGGCTCGCCGGGGGAGACCGGAGGGCAGGCCGGAGATGCGGGGGACGCCGGAGGTACGTCGTCGTCGACGGAAAACGAGGTAAGTCACCGTTAAAATTCACGGTTTACCGTCGGAGTGGCTCCGGCGCCTAGGGTGGACGCCCAAACCGTAGCCTGGATGTCCAAGCCAGACGCCAGAACCACCAGAGTGGCGTCCAGCCCAGACGCCCAGACCACCAGACTGGCGTCCTGGCCAGGCGCCACTCCACTGGGTGAGGCGGCCCTGCCAGGCGCCAGTCCAGTGGTTGTGGCAGCCCTGGCAGACGCCACCCTTATAAATTAATTTTTTTTTTCTTTTTTGATTTTGTTGTTGTTTTTTATTTAATTTTTTTTAAAAAAAAATCGAAAATGATTTTTTTAAAAAATTCGAAATGGGTTTTTTTTAAATTAAATTTGAAAATTCGAAATAGGTTTTTTTAAAATTAAATTTGAAAATTCGAAATGGTATATTTTTAAATTTAGTTTGAAAATTCAAATTGGGTTTTTATAAAAATTAAGTTTAATTATATATAATTATGCTTTTTTTTGTGTTAATTCTGTGTAAATATAGAAATTAAATGTATTATCCGTTAAATGTATTTATTGTAATATATAATTGATTCAGGAATATGGTGGAGACGGAAATGATTACAGTGGGATATTTGGACATGATGGTCCATTCGAAGAAGCTCAACAGGCGATTGATTGGACAAAACAGGTTGCAATTGCAGCTGGATTTTGCTTGGTAGTAGTAACTCATAAATCTCAACGGGATGGTAGAATGGATCGCATTTTGAGATGTGACCGTTATCGCAAAAGAGAAGAAAGAGATTTTCGTACAGCCACTCGGTTTGATACAAAGCGGAAAGGTTGTGGGTGTGAGTTCAGAGTAAAGGTTCGACAACTACGGAGTCGTGACGGTTGGGAAGTGATTGGTTACTCTAAATGGGGGTATCACAACCATGAGATGATAGTATATGAAGAGGGTCATCGACAACTGAGCGGCTTAAGTACTGCTGCGAAACTAGTTGTGAAAGAAATGAGTGATGCTCAAGTGAAGCCTGCTAAAATATTAGCATCTGTGTTAGAGAAATTTCCAGAAGACCATCCAAACCGAAGACACATCTACAACGTCAGACAGCAACTCAGGTTTGAACGGTCAGAGGGAAGGAACCCTATACAGCAGCTGCTACACCAGGCACAATCACGTGGTTACCTGTTCTGGTTTGATTCTGATGAAGATACAGCGGAGGTGACTCATCTTTTCCTTGTGCATCCTGATTGTGCTGATATGATCAAGTCTTGGCCATTTGTGATTTTGATCGACTCAACGTACAAGACAAACAAGTACAAGTTCCCACTGGTTGAGATGGTTGGGATGGCTCCAACGAACCAGAACTTTCTGATTGGTCATGCAATCATCAAGGATGAGACGGCTCCAAGTTATTATTGGGTGTTGGAGAAGCTGAGAAACTACATCGGGCCTAATGTTCATCCAGCAGCCATCGTCAGCGACTGTGAGGGAGGTCTCTTTGCCCCCATAGCAGAGCTGTTTCCCGAATCGAACCACTTATTGTGCACATGGCACATCAACAACTGCGTGAAAGTGAAAGCCTACAACCTTTTCAAGAAGAATTTGGAAATGGCAGAGAGATTGGTGAATGGTAAGTGGCGGAAGATCCTACAGGCTACCACAGAGGAAGCGTATGAGCGAGCATTGGCTAACTTCAGGGATTCGTACCAGTGGTGTCCGGCACTGGTGGACTATGTGATGCATCAATGGGTCCCTCACAGGGAAAAGTTTTTCAAATATTGGACAAACCAGGTACTTCATTTTGGGAACACTACAACATGTAGAGTTGAGAGCGCTCATAGAGCTACCAAGGACTGGATTGATTCATCGACCGCTGCTTTGGATACACTGTTCGCTAGACTGAACAAGTCAATTGAAACTCAGAAGAACGACATCAGGAACTCTCTAGAGGACTCCAGACGACGACATGGTACGATGTATAGCCATTTTATATTTAAGATTCTCCATGGTCGTGTGTCGCACTACTGCTTGGGGTTGATTCTCACTGAGCTGAACAGGGTGAGGGACTTGGCTGACGAAGTGTATGCTCGGTGTGGGTGTACTATTTCAGTAACTCATGGATTACCTTGCGCATGCACCATTCACCGTGTTATTACAGAAGAAAGGGCGTCGTTACATGTTGATCAGGTCCATTCATTCTGGAGGACGCTTGTTATTGGTGAGCATGCAGACACTCAAACGGCCGACCGTGAACAGGAGGAGTTGGAGTAGTTTAGTTCGATGTACGATCGAGTGTCCTCCAGCCATCCTTCTATTATTCGTGACGCTACTCATGTACTTCATGACATGTTCCACCCGTCTACCTTAGATTATGAGGAACCCGAAGGAGTTGACCGTCCTCGAGGTCGACAACGGCGGAACAGGAGTGCGTTTGAGTATATCCGTGGTCTTGGTCGTGGTCGTTCTCGTGGTCGGACATCGTCATCTAGTCGTAGTCAATCTTCATCGTCTGTGAATATGCCCCTGAGAACTGGTACGTTTTGGTTGTTTTTATTCCACATAGTTTTAAAGTGTTACTCCTGCCTTCTTAACTGTCTATAATTATATGGTGAATAGGAAGAAACGATGTTGATCAGTTTCCGTACAAGGAAAGGATACCTGCCATCATCATGTCGTACTTGGAAGGGTGGAATGATGTAATCGGAGATGGTAACTGCGGATTCCGGGTCGTGGCTGATATTTTTCAAATGGGCGAAGACAACTACGGTTTGGTGCGTCAGTTGATGTACAGCGAGCGTAGAGGGTTGGGATGCGCTATATCATGACCCGATCCACGAATGGAACACCCTAGCTGCATTTTAGTTTTTCATGTTTACATTCTTTATTTGTAATCTTATTTGTACGTTGCTCTTTTAATGAGAACATTAATATTTTATATTGTATTGCTTACTGCATTCTATAGGTTGCATGGGTAAGTTGCGCGGATCCACGAACGGTTATATCAAAATTTAAAAACAGCACTGATAATATGTTTAAGTTGGAAGCTAAAAGAACAATCTAAAATGTTACAATCTTACAACATAATGTCCAACATAATGCTCTATAAATAAAATACAATAACCATCAGTAATCCCTCCTCGACGACGACTCCCACTGCGCAAGGGTCTGTTCCAGACTATCAACAACAGCTCTCCCTGTTGCACTCATGATGTCCTTCTCAAGAGAGAGTTTCTGTACGTCCTGCATTATCTTTCCCATCCACTGCATACAACAAAAAACAGAAGATGAAATACAATAACAACATATAAAACTTAATTAAAAGACAACGATAAATATAATAAAAGACATACCGCTTCCGTGGCAGTAGGCGGTGGCACATAATCATCATCGCTGTGGTCGAGATCTGCGATCAACCTCAGGTGCGAATACCGGTTGAACCATTCCATGTAGTAATGGTCACACATGGGAGTAACCCCAGAGGGCGGCCGCTGCAACTCCGCAGTCCATAAGCGGGCCACCATCGGAAACTGGTCCCACGTCCCGGTCATGATATCCGGGCATTGCACGACGTAGTCCCTCGACGATGCAGGTCGGACCGCCTTCATCGGGCATGCCGGGGGAGGAGGGACAACTTGGACAAATCCAAGCTGGCGAAGACAACGCTGGGGCATGTACGCCTCGACGATCTCACGATACTGAATGAGTCCCGTGTACAGGGTCCTGGGTACCCTAACACTAGGGTTCGGGCCGAAAGGCATCCAGTTCACCTGTACAATAACAACATATAAAATTTAATAACATGAATATAATATGTGCAAATAATAAAATGTAGAAACAATTTATAAACGTTACCTCTAAGGGGGACAGCCTGTCCAGCAATAACCGTATCGATCGGAGGCGGTCAACGGACTTCTTCTCCGAGCGCGGACTCCACGCACAAGCACGCGGCATCCCCTCATCAATAGGAACTGGGTCACGATGTGGTCGCAATGCAGGAAAGTACTCGTATATCCAGGTCTGCAATAGAGTCAGACACCCAGTGATACCTGCCGCGTCAGCCCGACTCGCAAATCCTAGTTGGCGATACAAATACGCCAACGTAGCCGATCCCCAGGAAAACTGGCCTACACTGTCGGGGTCACACGCCTCTACTATGTCGCGTGGCCTGAGCTTGTTTCCGCCGCTCTTATTCGGAAACAAGGTACATCCGAGGAGTAGAAAAACATAAGCACTCAGCTGTGCGTCGGGCGTCCTACGTGCACTGGGGTACAAACACCGCTGCAACACGGATGCGATCTTCACACCTCCGTGTTCCCAAACACCTAGCGCCTCGGTGTACAGTGCAGCCCTGTCCACCGCCAACAACTCCGCCAGCGAATCTGCCTGATCCGCATCAGCCACAGCACAAAGTCGTTTACCCTCAACACGAATCCCCAGAATGGCCTCGACGTCATGTAACATGATCGTCATCTCACCGAACGGAAGGTGGAAAGAGTTTGTATCCGGCTGCCATCGCTCAATGAAAGCCGTGATCAGCGTACTGTCAATCTTATTGTGCATGGTGGCAGGAACGTGATTCACCCCAGTGCCCTCCAGTCGCTCGAACATCTCGCTCTCCGCCGGCCAGGCCTCAGCCCATGTACGCAAAAAGCTACAAGTCTTTTCCCGGGTATGACATTTCAACAACCCCGTAACTGAAGGCCTCTCCTGGTCCTCCCAAATACGGGCAGCTATGTGTCCTAGAAAGCTAGGAATCACACTCCCGTCAACAGGCCCACCGGGCACCTCACTCCTAACAACCCAAGAATCATTACCGGCCCTCGACTGTTTCCTGCTTGCCCCAGATACAGTGGACGCAGATGATGTGCCAGATCTACTAACAAACCTACCACCCCTACCCTTACGCACCTCCACCATATGTGTCTCGTACATGTCATCAACCCTCTGACTGAATGGACCGTAATCATCATACGGTCCACTGCCATCGTCCACATCCTCATCCTCATCTGCGCCCTCCTCCTGCTCCTCCTCCTGGTCACCCTCCTCAGCATCATCATCGTCATCGTCATCCTCATCCCGACGGTGGATCCGTTCTCTACGAGCTGAGGCCGAAATACCACGGGATCTGACATGTCTATGCCCCGACCTCTCCACTGAATAGCTTCTACTAAGAAGCTCTATATTCTTCCCCGCACCATGACGACCCAGTGAATTCTACACAATATTTTAAAATATATAAACATACAAAAATTTATACGAAAAATAGCTACCACTCCCAAATCAAATAAACTAAAAACATACAAATAATTGTAAACAAAATATAAACATAGAAAAAATACAACGAAATTGAAAAAATTTATAAAAATAAACAACAAAATATAAAAACAATTCAAAAATATATTACACAAAAAAAAAAAAAAAATTAAAAACAATTTTTTAAAAAAATATATAAAAAAAAGGGGGGGGGGCGCCCTGGCTGGACGCCCAGCCAGCAGTGGTGGCGCCAGCTGCAGACGCCGCCACCAGTGGGCTGGCGCCTGGGCTGGACGCCACAGCCACGGCTGCGGCGCCTTGAATAAACGCCACAACCGTGGCTGTGGCGTCCAGCCCAGGCGCTAGCCCACTGGTGGCGGCGTCTGCAGCTGGCGCCACCACCGCTGGCTGGGCGTCCAGCCAGGGCGCCCCACCGCCGTCACGACGGTTTTTCCCTTTTTTTGTTTTTTTTTTTTTTTTAACAAAATGTACCTTTCCTCCTTGGGACATCCTTCCCTCCGCCGCCGCCGCCAATTCCTTGCCTTGCCGCCTCGACATTGCCGTTGTTTGAAATTTTTTTTTTTTTAGAGAGGTTGAAAGAAGATGAGCAATGAGAGTGTGACTGTGTGAGTGATGAGAGTGTGAGTGTTTTTTTTTTAAGGTCAAGGGCAATTTTGGCAAACCAAGTGAATTTTGTGGGCTTTATGTAGTAATTTGTGGGCGATGTTTAACAAATCCCCAAATAATGTAGCTAACAGGATCAAATTAGTTTTTACAGGCTAAATATTGTTTTGTTAGAGTCTGATAAATAATAGTATAAGGCCCTTGGCACACCAGTTGATATAATATTAATTAGTGCATTAAATACGGTAACCGTTAGTAAGCGTTGACTGCTTATTTCAAAATAGTTACCGTTAGTGAAGTATAAATTACATGTAATACCAAATACCTATTTATAGTATCGGATGATAAATTGTAGGATCAATTTCTATTTTGTAAAATCCAGAACATATTCATATAAGAAACAACAAATTTAACTACTTAAGGTCATACAACACTTGTCAATAACTTGAAGCTTCTAAGTTGTTGTGCACAAAACAGATTAAGATATACATTTACTTTTAACTTAGGTCACGCGTTTCCTGGGATGAATTGACTGGATATGCTCTCCCATAAACAACGCCTTTGATAGCCTGATGTATCAAATACGGACGTCAGTCAGTTAGATAGTTGACAAACTGAAAATACTTTTATTACTATGCAATTAGAAATAAACCTTAGCTTTGCCGTAAACACCGTTGCGTTGGGAGTCTGACTGTATTGCCACAGATACATTGTCCTCGTTCCATGAACAAATTCTGCAACCATTCACTTTCCACTCCACCTTGCTTGCATGACTTATCCTGTCCAAGTATATAAGCTGCACAAAACAGGATATTTATATCATCTATTTACTACATAAACAATGATCAAGAAATAAAGGTCAAGTAAACAAACCACGATTAGAAGTATTCCGCATCCTTGCTTATCCCAGCTGTCACTATACACGGTAAGCCAGTCCAACATATATTTGGCCCAGTTATACTTATATGCCATGTTTGCGTACTGCAGAACTTATCAAGCTGCCTTTCATCATCGGGCAAAGCAACACACCTAGTGTGTACAGTAGAAAATGTTGCTTGAACATGGCCTTATTATACTTCTGAGCACATATGTCAGCATACACTTTTGACTCTTTGATAGCACCGCGAGAGGAATTACCCTTGTACATTTTTTTCAAATACTTGAATGTATCAGCAGAGGCTTTTTCGGGGTAAAACAAGAAATCCCAATCAGGAACTCCGAGGACCCATCCAACCATCTCGCAATCAACAATAACATTGTAGTTCTCCCTAATATTAAGGGTGCGTAAAACGGGATCATACCTTGAAACAATCCAACTTATAAAGGATGGGTCTATGCTTGTAACGGACAAATGGAGGAGATTGACAAATCCCATTTCATTAACCCAACCTCTTTGATTAGGATTCAACTTCCCAACGAGTTCAACAAACCGCACTAGATTTGTTATGCAATTAGAAAACTGTAACACAATTTTTTAATCAAATAAAATTGATCAACATACACCCACCAGTATAACAACTAACTTATTTCTTTTGAAAGATCATAACTTAGTTCACAATATCATTATACATTTATATGAAACAATAGGGGTTACTATACATGACAAATAGTTTGTTTTGTACACAGTCTCATTAGTAGATTAAAGAAAGCATATGTTGTTTAATATACACTAGGAGAAATAACTTTTTCCGTTACCATCACTTTAATTATTTTACGTAATATAATTGTGCATCAGAATGTATTTAAAAGTATATTTATTTAATTTACAGTATCATTTGACCCTAACTAAGTGTTGGCAATAACTAACTCATTTCTTTGACAGTTTCATATGCAACATACTTTTACAAAATTATATTTATTTCCATAAAATAAACTGCAATAATTAGATAAAACTAGAGGTTTACAAAACCATTGAAGTTGGAATTGAATTTTGAATTAACATGCAATGTGGATACGAATTCAAACGATAAATCAAATTTATAATTGAAATGCTTCAATTCAAAAATATACCTTCGGATTTGATTTTCGGACCGCAATATGCTTTTCAGATCTTCGTACACTACCCCCCTTCAATCTCTCGTTATGTTTGATTAATATGTGGTTATGTTTGATTAATATGTGCACAGATCTATTTGACAATGCAACCCTTCTCAAGTTGATGAATCCTTCATCATCCACGACATCAAATAATTCTTTCATCGAACAATCAAACGAAGGAATATAACTTACATTATAATGTTCATACCCAAGCTTTTCAATTATGGCAGCCAATCCTCCTGGTTCAAATTCATTGTCGGAGATGTTAACAATAAGGTGTTCTCCATCTTTGTACTTCAACTTAGGATAATATACAAGCCTCCCACCATGTCAGATTGTACACCTTATTGAATTTGAACATGCCATTCTGATCTTTAAAATGCATGTACTAAAAATGGATCTAAGAAAGGAAAAAAAATGTGTAAAAGGGAAAAAAAGGGTAAAGTGGATTGGGAGGTGATGACGGTTGGAAGCCTGGTCCACATATTTCACAAAACATACCTTTAGTTTTATTTTTTGCATTTCAAACTACAATGTGTACTAGCGTTTTAAACATGTTGTACGGAGATCTCATAACGACACGTTTATCAATCAAGATTTTATTAAAAGAAGAATGATTCTTTAAAATAGAAAATGTTTTTAGGGGACTTAAAATAATTATAAACTAAATAACAGATATACGTAAAACATTGTTTCATTCACTAAATTTTATGTTATTCTGATATTTTAAAATTAGATATGATTCTGTAAAGTTAAAAATAATTAAAACCAGAAAAAAAATACAATTTATGCCATCACAGTGTTCGAACATTGGTTTGATGTATGCACAAGCAGCTTTCGAAGTTAACCATTGGACTAAGGGGTATCAGCACGTTCATTTTGTGGGAAAAAAACTATATATTACATTGTTTGTAAAACGATCCCACAACATCGTTGTCTTGGAGTCGAATCAAATTCCGGATAGTGCTCTTTTGAGTGAATTGCAAAACCTAATCTTTAACCAATTTTGCACCTAATATTTCTAATTTTGATGGAAGTCTACATGAACATTAAAATGGAAGTCTACATGTACTACAGGCTGCTGTGTGCCTTGTGGATGTTCGCAAAAAGCCTCATGAACTAAAGGCTGTTGTTGTTTGTAATGTTCATGGCGTTCGCAAATTAACCGACTACATATCCCACCGCCATTGTTAACAAATTAGTTTCACGCCATTGTTAACAATGAAATTAGTTTCACGCCATTGTTAACAAATAAGTTTCACGCCATTGTTAACGATGAAATTAGTTTCTGCCATTGTTAACAAACTCCCCTAATCTTTAACCAATTTTTGTATATTGTTCTTCATGAGTTAATTGTACCCAGATACATTAGAGGGGAAAATAGAGGAGAGAGAAAACATTTTAGGAGAGAGAAAAAAAATGAGGTAAAAAAATCTGATTTTTTTTTTGGGACTATATACTACATTAATTTGGGTAGGTGAAAGGATAGAAAGATTTGAAATTCAAAAGTTGAAAATTTAAAAAACAAGTTTGAATTTCAAATGAAATTGAAGTTGGCCCACATACAAGGAATATTCCCATTCAACTAATAGGAAACTTGTGTACAAGATTCTTTTTGTACACCATGTGTACCTTAAATTGCTCCCCTCGGAACGGTACAAACAAAATAGAAAAAGAAGAAGAAAATAGGAGATATTATAAAAGAAAGGTGGGAGATATTCCCTAAGTCGAGTTCATAAGAAAGATAGGACGATGTGTGGTGAGAAATTTAAGGCCCCGTTCACTTTACCTCATTTTTGCTGAAGTAAAATTATTTTTACTAAATTTAAATTATTTTTATTGAACTTATATTATTTTTATTGAAGTAAAATTATTTTTATTAAATTTTTTCTATTATATATATTCCTTCTTTATATTTACTGATTTTTACTAAACTGAAACTATTTTTTACTGAATATTATTTTTTTTAGGTGAAGTGAACATTACTACTAATGTTACAACAATAATAATTTACCAAAAACAATACTCAAATATATCAGATTATTATATTTAAGTATATTTAGAAATATAATTTTCAAAATGGAAGGACAATATTATTTTTAAGTTACAAATAATTAAGTTAATGAAGATGTAGCAAAAAAAAGGAAATAATTAAATGGAGGGAGAATTTTCAGCCTAGAGATGACATGTGTCACTCTAGGTTTTGTTTTTAGTATAAAGTTATTACCGATGATTGGGTTAGTGACAACTAAGGCCGTTCGAACCTGTTCACTTCAACTTAATTTTAGTTCACTTCAGCTTAGTTTTAGTTCAGTTCAGCTCAGCTCTAATCGTTTAGTTTAGTTTCGTTCAGTTCCAATCAGTTCAACTCAGCTCCTAATTTCCTTCTCTCATAAAATATTCATTTCACCTCTATTCAGTTCAATTCAATTCAGCTAGCTCCAATCACTTCATCTTAGTTCAGTAAATGTGAACAAAACTTTCATCGGTCCAAGACCAACCCGAATCAAACTAAAGACCGGAAATTTTAATTTCAAGAACCGAAAACCGGAGCGATTAAGCTATGAACAAACCCGGACCGAACTGAAAAAAATTGGTCCAAAACTCGGACCGGACCGTTTTGGACTGATTTTAGAATTTTATTTAAAAAATACTAAAAATTTAATAATACTTTGGAAAACTAAAAAAAAAAAGGAAAACTCTACTTTAGTATTTTTTTTTTTTTTTTTTGAATGTTAAGTACAAAAAAAAAACTCATACAATTAAAGTTTTCAAAGGTAATTAAGAATAATATTAACCTTTATCTAAGATTTTATGCATAAATTTAAGGAAAAAATCAATCCGGTCCAAGACCAATTTTTATGGGATTTTGGAGTGGGCTTAAGGGAAAAATGAATTTTAAGACCCAAATCTGGTCCCGTCTGATCCGGGTCATTTTTTTTGGTCCGGGTCGATTTTTGAACACCGTTAGTGAAACTATTAAAGAAGTTTCACGCAATTGGAGAAGATAGATGAAAGGATCATAAGTGGAAAAGGAGAATGGAATTACCTGAAAAGGTAGGGAATACTTTAAATTAAAAGGCTTTTGGGGACTAAATTAAAAAGGGGAAATATAAAGAAAATTAAGAATTTAGGCCCTGTTTGATTCACCTTAATTTTACTGAACTGAAATTATTTTTACTGAATTGAACTTATTTTTACTGAACTGAACTTAATTTTACTGAACTGAAATTATTTTTACTGAACTTAAATTATTTTTACTGAACTGAAATTATTTTTACTGATTTTCTATTATAATTCTTCTTTAAGAAAACTGAATTTTACTGAACTGAAATTATTTTTACTGAACTGAAATTAATTTTACTGAACTGAACTTATATTTACTTAATATTATTTTTTTAAGGTGTAAAGAACAGGGCCTTATTCATTCTCTTACCGAGAGAGAGAGAGAGAGAGTTTGGTTCAAGTAATTTAGGTACCATATATTATTCATGCATCAAATTTAAGATAAATGTTCATTTCCAAACAAAATGAAATACATGATATATCATGAAAATGGCACAACCCGACTTGAGCTCGTGAGAAGCACACCACTATGTGAGATGCACGCAAATGGGCCATGAGTCGTGCATAGACTTTATATTCGAAATTTGGCATGAGTTTGACATGAGCTTTATGGTCCTACCCACTAAATTTTGACCAATTGACTAAATATATAAAAATATCAAAGGGTCTATTGACATGATACGTGTGTTGATCGCGTATGAGCTCCTTTTATAGAAGATTGACACAAACATTATTCTACACAACGATTTCTTAACCCATTTAGAGTACAACCTGTTTGAGCACGAGATACGCTGATACGTTACAACTCGTACCTATTTTAATCATAGGCTTCATACATTAGAAAATGTTATAAATGGACGAGGTCTGTTTTGTTCAACTTAATTTTGGTTCAGTTTCAGTTAAGCTCCAATTAGTTCAGTACAACTTCTAATTTCCTTTATTTATAAACAATTCGTTTTAACTCAGTTTAATTCAATTCGGCTCAACACCAATCAGTTTAGTTCAATTGATATCAGATATTTGATGTGCCAAGCCAAACTACTTCATTGTTGCTACATGCTACCCTTGGAAACTTGGAATTGCTCTTGCCTTCACTTATACTTAACCCAGTTACCAAAAACACCCCACTAGAAGAAGAGCTAGGAACTTTCACATTTTACCATTAAAAACAAAAAACAAACCCAAAAATGAAATAAAAATTAAAAATATCATATTTCTTCCATAAAATAATAAAACTTCCAAAAAATAAAAATAAAAAAGGGTAAAGGGTAGAAAAACTCACTACCACCACCCTCCACCAATAAAACCATTTCTCCTCACACTCACAGTGTCTCTTTCTCACTTACCCTTTTTTGCTCCTCTCTTTCTCTCTCATTCATTCTTCTCCAACATTCTTTTTCTTTTGTTCAGAAATTTGCCTGGTTTAGGAGGGTTTAGTATCATCACCTAAACAATAAACCTTCTTTTTTTGTACACAATAAAAGTGAAAATAATGGGGTGTTTTAGAAATAGATTAATTTCAACATTTTTGCTAATTTTTTGTATTTTTAAGGAGATAATTGCTAATTCTGAGGTAATTAGTAATAATAATCTACCCATAATCTCATTTGATGAAGGCTATTCCCATCTATTTGGAGATGATAATCTTATGGTTGTTAGAGATGGAAAATCTGTTCTTCTTTCTCTTGATGAAAGAACAGGCATGCTACTTTAACTCTCTAGTTTTCTGGGTTTTCATTTATTTTTTTGGTAATATTGGGTAATTTTTCTAATATTTTCTGTTAAAAAATTATATGCCCAGGTTCTGGATTTGTGTCACATGACCTCTACTTACATGGGTTTTTCAGTGCTTCGATTAAATTACCTTCTGATTATACTGCTGGGATTGTCGTTGCCTTCTATGTAAGTTATTTTTTTTTAATATTATTTTTTTATTGGAAATGTTCCCCTGTTTAATTTTGTTGATTATTGAGCTGTATTCTTGCTTAAATTAATCTGCAATTTTTTGGTAGAAGTTTCTAGTAGTATAATGCTAAATGGGTTTTTTATTATTTGATGATTTTGAGCTCTGATTATGACAATTACTGTTGTAATTAGTAAATTTTCATAAATGTCGAGTCTTGGTTGATTAAATTTCATGTATGTAGTAATTTAGTTAATCATAATTACATCTTGTATCAGAAGTTACTAATCCTAGTAAATTTAAAGTTATAATCATCTTGGTCTATGAGCTGACTGTTAAGTTTTTCAGAAACAGAACATTTGTTTTACAATAATTTTCAATTTTTTCATAAATGTATATGTGATTATGCCAATGATTTCAGCAACTATCTGGTGGACTAGAAATGCATAGTAAAAGTGTTTATTTGTGGGTTTATTTTGATTTTCAGATGTCTAATGGTGATATGTATGAGAAAAATCATGATGAGATCGATTTCGAGTTCTTAGGGAACATCCGAAGCAAGGAATGGAGGGTTCAGACCAATGTGTATGGAAACGGTAGCACGAGTGTAGGTAGAGAAGAGAGATACACATTGGGGTTTGACCCTTCGGACGAATTTCATCGTTACAGCATTCTGTGGACAGAGGATCAAATAATGTAATTCCTTTTTCTCTTTGATTCTATTCTTGTTTATTGGGTGTGTTGTGTTGTGTCGTGTTCGTTTTGTGATCTATCATGTTGTTGTCCTTCACATTGTCAACTTTACTTTATTTCTTGATATTTCTTTTGTTAGTAGTTAATACAATTGCTGAAATTTGAAAACAACAAAAGCAGGATTAGTTTTAGTATGGAGTGTGTATTTAGATTACATCATATCACTATTGATAATGACTTAATTTGGAATGTCAATTACTAGCAGACAACTGTTAAGCACTTCTACTTGTTATTTTCGGCACTAAAGTTTTGATTAATCAATAGGCTAAAAAAGTTTTCTTTCTCATCAATGGAGAACTAATTCCTGAGAAGCAGAATGTGGCATTTTATTAGGTCCGATTATCTTCATGATATGGTGTAAATGGTGTGAAAAATTCTGGTCTTTGTCTCTTACAGGCCCAGGACATACTGATATTTTTATCGTGCATTCGTATGTCATGATCGTATAGGTGGAAATTCCGAGTCACGTTTGGTGGTTTCTTCCTGGACTTTAGCATAGCTTTAGATATTATTGATGTTATATCTTGTTGGCAACTTCAAATTTATCTGGTGTTTGAGGTAGTATCCCCTACCTCTTTTTTTCGAGGGGGCGCTTCTCATTTGGTTTTTTGTGGTCTATGCTGATCCCTTTTAAGATACCTCTCTGGCAATTGTTTCCTTCTGCCTCAACATGGACCTAGAGAATATTGGACCCTCATCTAATTTCATGACTTTATATGCTTTTTATTTCCATGTCATTTATATATTCCACTAAGTTCCCAATCTATTGAAAATGTACAGCTCGAAAAGCATCAAAATGATTTTATTGTTTGTGATGTTTACTATTTTGATGTTATATCATAGTTCTTCCAATCCATTGCAGATTTTATGTGGATGATGTTCCCATTAGGGAGATAAACAGGACAGCAGCAATGAAGCGTGATTTCCCTTCGAAACCTATGTCATTGTATGCTACAATATGGGATGCCTCAACTTGGGCCACCAATGGTGGGAAGTATAAAGTGGACTATAGGTATGCCCCTTATGTTGCTCAATTCTCCGACCTCGTTCTCCATGGTTGTGCCGTTGATCCAATAGAACGGTCTCGAAAATGTGATGATATTTCATTGATTGATGGCTCAATACCAAGTGGCATCACCCCTTCACAAAGGATCAAGATGGCAAACTATAGGAAGAAATATTTGACCTACTCGTATTGTTATGACAAGGCCCGGTACAAGACTCCTCCTAGCGAGTGTATTCTTGATTCTCGGGAGGCTGACCGCTTGAAGAAGTTCGACCCTGTCACATTTGGAGGAGGACGCCGCCACCATGGGAGGCGTCATCACCACCGTGGTACCACCAAAAACGCCAAGGCTTCGATTTAAGTGGATAGATTATCATATCACACACCATTGCCAGCCACAATTTCTCCTACTAGATTATGGAGTATTATTTTTGGTCCATGGATGTTGGTCTCATATCTCATCAATGTTTATTTTGGATAATATTTGTCTTTAGGGGGTCCTATCTTTGGTTCACATGAATATAGAGGAAAAAGACAAAAAATAAGGGAAAAAAAAAGTAACAGTGCGCATAAATATGTTAATGGGTTAGGTATCAAGTTTTTTATATTATAAGCGGGTTCATAATATGTTATGTAAATAATTGTTACATTGTTGTTGGATTTTGTTTGAAGATATGCCCATTCATGGCTTTTATTCCTTAATAATTTTATTATTTTCTTTTTAAATATTGTAAGGTCGGTCGTATTGTGTATTTGTGTTTTATGTCTTGTGATTTTAATAAATTTTTAGCGTCTTATGTTGATTCCTTTGGTCAATAAATACGACAATACTCTTAGATCACAGAATATTTGATTGCAACTTGCAAGTGTATGTTTTTCTGTTTCTTTTCTTCTATTTATGAGTTTGCCCTTCTTAATCTAGTGTGTGCAACGTTTTGTTATACTTGTTACTCCATGTTCATGTTGTTGTCAACTAGCTTAGTAATCGATCAATTTCCATTGTCATATCTATATAACTTTAACTCGTGTGTAGAATTTTGTTATTATTACTCTTTCCACCCTTTTCCATTGGTTCATAGGACAAAGTTCATTTTATTAATTATGCTCATAATGTTCTGGGGTTTCAAGTCGTGTTGATAAAGAGAGAGGGAGAGAGCAAAGTAGGGTTGCAAGTGGAATGTTCACCAAATAAGGCAATAAAGACAGTGGTGGATTTTGGCCAAAAACATTAGAGGAGTCAGGATTTAAATATTTAACCTCTTGCTCAAAACTAATCACTATGCTTCAATATTTTATTAGTAAATACAGGTTATTTAGTTAATTAACTAGTTAATTACTTCCTCCGTTAATGGTTAATTGCAACAAAGGGGTATTATTTTTGAGATATAAAATATTCCTTTGTTGCAATTAACCATTAACGAAGGAAGTATAATAATTTACGGGAGATGGGCCCTGAATGGCCCCGGTGGGGCAGTGGAAGGTCCCCCTTTGAATAAAACAATCTCAAAGGAACATTTCAAAGAGGAATGCTAGACAATCAAAATGAGAAGGAGGAAGTACTCAATATGTATGCCAATTGCCAAATAGTTTTTTCATTTTTATGCCGAAGACTTTAGATCATCAGACTAATTTTCTACAGACATTAATATAACTCCCCTTTGTAGCTCTTTGTGCACCAAATATACTATATACTACCTTTGTTTAATATTATTTGCAACGATTTGACATAAAATACATAGATAAAATATCTAATCATTACAAATAATATGAAATAGAGGTAGTAATTTATATTCCGCGTTAGTTAGATGATAATTGGAGGGTGTTTGAAAGGTGGGGTTGATCCTTGGTAACTTTTGTCGTGAGTTTGTCAAATCATGTTAAAACGTTTTCGGTGCAAAGTTTGAATAGTGGGATCCGAGGTAGGTTAACCAAAATTTGAATGCTTAAAAGTAAAATGGTGAATGGGGTCGACAATAGGACGTTTTATTAGTAGGGAGTGGGCCAAAGTTATCGGATTTTTAAATGAAAGAATAACATTTATGTATGATGATGATGTTGGTTTGCATGGATCGACTTATGATTAATTCTAGTGGAACATTATTTTCTTTTTGATTTCCTTTTTAGGTAATAGGTCCACTCTTTAGTCTATTTTGACATTTTTTTAGAATGGTACTACACTAAAATGTGGAATTAGTTAGGAGTTATGATGCTCTTTAAAAAGATCTAATTGGATGTTTTTAGAATACAATCATAGAGTTAATTTACCGGCATTAAATCTCATCTCTCGAATCTCGACTTAACCATTTATAAATTAACCTGCCTATTGAAACTAGGCCTAAATATCAATTCTCATCTCTCGAATCTCGAACCAATATTGCTAAACTCATACATAAAAGATCTGCGCAAATCTAGTTGCATAGCATTAAATCAATAATAGGAAATTAATCAAGCATTGATAATCAACAAAAATAAATTACCCTCTTCATATTATTTATGGATCCCCACAAACCCTAGAAAGAAAACTACTCACACATAATTAATATAAAGAGAATAATAGTATAAAATTAATAAGGAAACAAAATAATAAATCTTGTGAAAAAGTAGTTTAGAAAAAAGAAAACTAAAACTAAAAGAAACGAAACTAAAAACTACTTAAAACTAAACTAAGAGAACTTGCCTAACTCCAAGCCTATGTACTACTTCCTAATATATAGGAAAGAAACCCACAAATCCTACTCTTAGTAAAACTCCAAAAGCAGCCGTTCACCACTTCTTTGAGCCCGATAATTCATGCCCATCAGTTAAGGGATTGGGCTTTAATTAACAAAGCCCATCTGGCTTTCAAATCAGCGTGAGTGTTCAGCGCCCGATCGGGCCAGGCCTCGAATGATCGGGCCCGGTCAGCATGAGTTGGGCTTCAATGTTCCGTTCTCTTTTGTTCTTGGACTTGGTATTTTAGAGTTCATTAGCCCAAATTCATTCACTTGTTTGGTCTGTCGTGATATAATAACTTGTAAAATCTTGGACCTTCTCTCGTATCAAACCCTTAGTTGCCGGATTTAATTTCTCTAACTCGGCCTTGGGCTTTAAATATATGGTCATAAAATACGATTCGACTCTAATATTTTTGTAGTGGCTCAATAAGCTCGGAAATTGACATAAATCTGTAAATTCCTACAAAATAATACCAACTCTACAAAAACACTAGAAAACATATATTAGTAATAAAAATAGCTCCGTAGAGCTCAAATAAGCACAAATATGACCATGGGATAGGGAAAAAAATATATATAAAATAGACTCATCAAACTCTCCAAAGCCAAACCTTTGCTTGTCCCTAAGCAAAACAATGAATAAATAAATCAATACTTCACCCTAAAAATAATTTAAATCAATAAGTATAATTCAAGGCAAATCCGATAAATATGTATCAAAGTCAACCAATCAAATCCATCTAACTACCAATCTTCCCTAACAATTGTCAAATAGAGAAAATCACAAGAGCATATAGAATTCAAGACTAATGCTCACACACTCAACTCTCATTTATGTAGGTTTTCCTAATGTGATATTATTTTTATTCTTTCTAAAATCTAAATTTTTTTGGCTATGATTGAAATACAATAGTCAAGGTATTTTTATATCTGATTTTATCATTAAAAGCTTACATACTTTCCAAAGTAAAGGCAAATCAAGATTGAGATGACAATATAACTTATGTCATTGCTTATATATCTTTTAGTATATAGTTATTATTTATTAATGATTAATTGATTAATTTTTTTTTTTGCTGATTTTAAATTGGGTATTTGACATTAAAAGTTTTAATGCAATGGAGGAGGTGCCTCTATTATATATACTACCTCCATTAACGGTTATTTGCAACATTTGCCATTTTGGGTGCTATCTATTATGTGCAACAATTTTTTTCCTTCCATTTTTAGTAACTTTTTGCCAACAAAATGACCATATTACCCTTACTTAAACAACTTAGACATCTAATTAAATTACTAACATGATTTAACTCTTTACCAAATTGTAGGGAATAATTTCAAGCCTTTAAAATCCCACTAGCTTGAACCCTACTGTGATCATACACCGAATACGGTGGCGTCCAAAAGGGAAGAAGATAGAGCAAAAGAGTCGCCAACAAGTTTTTAAGGAACTTGTAAACCATCACGAGGTGAAGGTTACACCCCTTAACGATCCAAGAGATCGTCAACTCCATAAGGTCATGAACCAAATAAGGGTTCAGGGATGATGGTACAAATCCAACCTAAAAGAGATTGAACCTGCCCTAATAATAGGCCTCTACTTTATTCTGCTCGTATTCATGTGCGCTTTCTGACTAACATGCAATCAATAGGATTAACCCTAAACCTGTTTAATCTATGTTGGTTGAATATTAATGCACAAACAAATCTATTATTGGCGATCACTTGAATTATAATCAAAATTAACCCTAAACAAGATTATTAATTATCTTATTAAGCATGATTGCAAGTACAAAATTCCCTTTAAACATGCAATAAAAGGTGATCAAGCAATAAAATAAAATAATGAGCATCAAGCAACATAATCAATAATATCAATAATAATTATAATCATCATAAAATTATAATCATAATCAAAACAATAATAATCATTATCAAAATAATAATAATAATAATAATAATAATAATAATAATAATAATATTCATAATCATCATAAATTATAACAATTATAATCATTATCATGTTCATGTTAATATTAAAGCATAATAGTAGCAAGATCCTAGGCATGATACTAACAAGATTAATAACAAACCCTAGCATGTCACTAAACAATAAAAATCAAATCTTTAGCCCTAACATGATACTAACATGAATAAATATTAGGAAGAACAATAGAAAGCATCGTACTTTTAATCATACTTGATATTAAATTTACCCTAAACATGATACTAGGAATATCATAATAACAATGTAAACATGATTTCTACATCATAATATCAATAAATCAATTAAAGTACTTACTTGGATGCCTCGTACCTCTTTCTAATTACAAAATACACACGTTAGTAACTTCAAGGAAAAATAATAATCAAAGCAATTAAATTAAATAATTGAAATAGAGATTTGGGACCAAACCCTCAGAAATTAAAACCTTTCACGTCTAGGGCGAAGGCAACTTCGAATATGGCTAGGTGTATCAAGATCTTGTGAATGCGGAATTTTATATTTGAGAAAAGCCTAGTTTAGAAAAAGAGAGAGAGAATAATCAAGAAAATCTTGATGAGAGTTGGTGAATTGAAATAAGAATTGATGAAATCTGGTTATCGAAAACGAAGTTTAATACGTTATTTATAGAGAAAATCAGCCAAAAAGATAAAATTAACAAAACAGAGTATGGCGCACGCAAAACGAGGTTGGCGCCAGGAATTGGCCATTGGCGCCAGGCCTGGTTCCAGGCGCCAATGCCTGGAGTCAGGCGCCAAGCCTATTTTTAACGCATTTTTGTTTTTATCATATCTTTTGATCCGTAAGTCCAAATAAGGCATATAATATGTCGTTGGAAAGCTCTTAAAGCCTACTTTCCAACACAATTAGAATCAGATTAAAATATTTTTTAGATAAAAAGATATGGCCAAAATAGTGGAAGGGTGTCAGTTTTGGATAAAGTTTCATTTCTCATTCATATCTTTTTCGTTATAACTCGGATTTAATATTATAATATATCATTGGAAAGATAATTTAAAGATCTATCCAACCATATAAAATTTGGATAAATATTATGAGGCACAAAAATAATATCTGACTGTCTTTGAACATGTTTAAATCCGAATAGAATTAGGACTTTAAAAAAGGAAAGTTTTATAAAAAAGGAAAGTTTATATTTAAATCAAATTCCTTAATCTTATCTTTTCAAAAAAGGATTATTAAGATATTTTAGAAACTTATAGAAGATTCTAATCAATCCTAATTAGTTTAGGAATAGGATTAAACCTTTGGACCCTCCTCATGATCATTGGGTCGTAGGTAAAATCCGGTTTGGGCGCAGTTTAGTATTTTGGCCATAACTTCCTCAATATTCATCGGAATTGGGCTTATAATATATCGTTGGAAAAGTCTTTGCAAACCTCATCCAACTACACCACTATTGGACCCATATCATGGACCAACCAAACTGGATTGGCTGTTTTCTTAAAATAAAGTTTTCAAAAACAGATAGAAGAGAAAAGAAATAAACTTTCCGCAACACTAGACCTTTCCACACTTCGTTTCATTCGATTATGATTCGACGTGAAAGACACTCATCACCGGGTTTGGTTTTGGGGAGACACAAATGGGTGTCTACACTAATGAATCTGATTATTGTAATCAATTTCACCAAAAATCATACATCTTCATCAAAACCATTCATCTCCCTAACTCTTCTTCAATTGAAAAATCTCCAAAATTCAAACCCTAATTCTACAATTTTGTTCATCTTCCCCCTTCTCTCTCCTCTTGCGATTTGGGTTTGTCTGGCCGTGGGTTCGAGTTCGTGGGTCTGGTCGTGGATCCGAGCTCGTGGGTCTGGTCGTGGGTTAACGTTCGTGGGTCTGGGTTCGAGTTCGTGGGTCTGGTCGTTGATCCGAGTTCGTGGGTTTGGGTATAGGTGGTGGTCGTGGGTTTATGGGTGTTGCGTGAGTTTCGTGGGGATGGGTTTTAGATCTGGTTTGTGGGGGTGGCCTGAGTTTCGTGGGGGTGGTTCGTGTGGGGGTGGCCTGAGTTTCGTGTTGGTTAATTTGTTGGGTTTGTGGTGGTTTAGGGTGGGTTGTGGTGGTTTGCTGGGTTCGTGGGTGGTTTGTTAGGTTCGTGGTGGGGTGTTGGGGGGTTTTGGCTGGGTTCGTGGTTGGGTTTCGGTGGTTTTGGGGGTGGTTTTAGGTTCTAAGTATCGGTGGGTTGGGTGGTTCTGGTGGTTGTCGGTGGTGTTGGTGGTGGTTCTGGTTCAGGGTTTAGGTGGTTATGGGTTTTTTTTTTTTTTTTTTTTTTAAAGTAAGATTAATACTTAATCAAGTGCCCTTAGTGTTCAATAATGATGCTTTAAAAGTTTTGCCTAGGAGTCCACGCATATTCCCTTTGTTGCAGATAACTGTTAATGGAGGAAGTAAACAATATATTGGACTTTGGGCTAAATACAAACCCCAATAAGGCAATAACCTTATACAATGATCCATAGTCTACTATCCATTTAGGTGAGAGTGCCCAAATTAGTGGGCCTTATGTCCAACAAACTCCTATGAATGCAAAATTAAAGTATACTATTTATTCTTGAGCAATTTTCACCCATTTTTATAGTTATATATGTGCAATGAATTAGCATGGTGGACAAATTACCAAAGGGCTTTTCAATTATTCTGATGCATCATATACTGTATTAATCTGCATACTAGCCATTAAGTTATCGGGGACAAGCGGACCATCTACGGCCCACGTTCGGGGACAAGCGGACCATCTACGGCCCACGTCCGGGGACAAGCGGACCATCTACGGCCCACATCCGGGGACAAGCGGACCATCTACAACCCAAATTTAAGTTTATTTTTATTAATATGACATAAAAATTACATATTCAATCAAGATTTTATGTTAAAAATTATTATGCCAATAAAAGAGGTAGTATTAATCACATTCGTTTGGTTAAGGCCAGCCATGGTTGATTGCTTCGTGAGCTACGGTGGGCGGGCGAGGAGTCAGATGACTAGTTTTCATGTGACTGTTCAGACTTGAACAAGGTTTTTGCTTAACACAATTAAGTGTGATCAACTTACAAATAAAATTAATGCTTAAGACTCACCTTAATAAAATTTTCAAATCAAATAGATAATCCAAATTTCTTAGGGAAAATTCTTAAACATCTCTTCATCTCTTGCTTAATGACTGAACACCAAAAGTGTGATCAACTTACAAATACAAAAGAAATATGTTGTATGATTGGGCACCAAAAAATAACAGTCAAATGAAGAGTAGAGTTAACTTTAGAAGTATGTTGTATCTATACTTTATATATTAAAAAACGTTTCTAAATATGTTTATGTGCCACGTGGCACCCTTGCCACGTCATCATATTCATATTTGAAAAAAACCTATCATGAGATTCGAACCCACAACCTCAAAAATACACATTAAATGACTTACCATCTCATCTACATAAAATAATCATGCTTTATATTCGACTCATAAATATATATGGATTGTAGATCTGAACCTTTAAGAACTGCAGTTCTTACAAAAAAGTTATTTTGATAATAATTATGTTTTTATTTTCATTACATTATAAATTTTATACAAATAACATGTTTATATAAATAATCAATAGTTGTTCAATAAATAATTTATTCAAAGATTTAATGCAAAACTATTAAAAACAAACAAATAATGAATAAATAAATAATAAATAATGAATATATCTATTTAATTACAAGTGTTCAAAGTAACAACCCGGAGCATTGCTCGGGCCACACACTTGCTCAATTTCTATTTTTTTACACTATTCATTCGTCCTACTTTGACTAATGTTTGTGATTTACACATAAGAAAAAATATAGTCTTGTGGGTACTTGTTGGAATCGTTTTAATAAATGGATTATTAATTTTCAATTGTTAGAATTTATACTTATTGATAATTAAAGATTTTATTGATCAAAGATTAACATCGTCATTCGTGTCCAAGAAAAATGGAGCAAGTATTTAAAAACGGAGGGAGTATTAAAAGTATAATAAACAATATGGAGTGGTTACCAACAAATATGACATGATATTATTAGGAAAACATAAAAACTGAGGTAATTAACTATTCCGTATTCAAGTATTATTCATCAAAAGATTCTAAACCTTATAGCGTGACAAAAAAAAAGAGAGTCTAAATACTTCATTACAATTTTGAGTTTTGACATATTATTTTAACGTAAAAGGGAAATACTATATACACACATACAAACAATATATTTTTGAGTTATATGCAATGCATAATACAGATGTATACTTAATTATTACAGATTACATGATGTGTTCTATTCACTTGATTTTCACTAATCTGAACTAATCTGAATTTATTTTAGTTGTAATTTGAACTTGAATAACTCTTATTAGAACTTATTTTCCTGAACTTAACTTATCTGAACTTATGTTTCCTTAACTTAACTTATCTGAACTTATTAGACATGAAATAAGTGAAAATAAAGTGAACAAAACCTACCATTACTATATATGATTTCATGATTAATTACTTGTTGAGTTGTTGATTTTTTTTTTTTTTTTTTGGTATGAATTTTATTCAGCAATATCTTTCTATAACATGGACACATACACTTCGTACTATATTGTAGACGCACTGTTAATTACATTTCTAGAGTTGTACCTTGTACTCTATTGTCTCCATGGGTCATAGTAGGAAGTAAATCACCCTGTAAAAAAAAAGGAAATAAATCACAACAATTTTAATGTATGTAAATATGATCTCTTTTTTCCTATTGGGTTGGAGATTATACCTCAAAGGCTACTCATAATTTTGGAAATAAATCACTTTTAATTTAATAGCTTTCACACTATACATGCATGTCTAAGAACAGAAATACAAGTTAAACGTTACGCATTTAATTATAATTATTGTAATTATTGTCACATTTTTTTCCCTTTATAGTAGCCATAAATGGGTTACAAACTTACAAAATATATCATCTTTCATTTGCATTATTCATTCCAAGGCTATCAAACGTTCCCTAGGAAAAAATAAAAATAAAAAATGGCACCAACAAATTTCATTTTTTTCTTATACATTATTACAACATCCATCATATTCCCTAAAACAAGCTCATTTTCTTTGCCAATGATCCCCATAGACTCTAGTGAATTACTAATCGTACCTCAAAGTTTAACCACCCAACAACGCCACCAATTCCTTATGAATATATCTTTGTCACGAGCATCAACATATCGTAAAAGAAGGGGCTCGGGCTCAAGTACAAACTCACTCGAATCCACCGTATGGTGGAGGCTAAGCAATTTTTTTGTAACACAAGTCTTCTTTGGCACAAGCTCAAATCTTTTCGGCCCTTATCTTCTTATAGACAGCGGGGATGACAATACTTGGATACAATGCGACGGATGCAACCCATGTTTCGAGGTAAGTGGTGGAAACCCTAGAGTTCAAAATTCTTTAACGTATAAATTACTTAGCTCTGATGATCCGCGATGTGAACCTAAATACATTTATGATAGTTCATGTGGGTACTTGAATGAATATATGGGCGGGTCAGTGTCTACCTCTGGTCCGATGGGGACGGACACATTTTTATTCCTTAATCCGGAAACCCAAAAACCCGAATTTATTCAAGATCTAGCATTCGGGTGCGGTCTCATCAACAAGAACATCAACTTCGGGCGAAATGATGGGCCTGACAATACAATTGGAGGGTTATTTGGGCTTGCACCCGGCCCAAGTTCATTCATTACCCAACTTGATGCCCAAACTCAAGGGAAGTTTTCCTTTTGTCTCACATCTTGGGCCGAACCAGACCTTGGAAGATCTACAATGTATTTTGGTGATGCGGCCAAGCTAGAAGGACCTAATGTCCAACAAATTCCTATGAATTCAAAAGATAAATACCATATATATTTCACTGGTATAAGTGTAAACGGAAATAGACTCTCATTTGATGCTTCTATATGTGCATTAACAGATGGTGACCCTTCTAAAGGCACAGGGTTCTTCGTCGACTCGGGTGCACCACCCACAATACTACCTACAACGGTATATCAACCCCTACGTGCAGCCATGGTTGACTACTTCGCTCAATATGGTTGGCAGACGATTGGTGAACAAGCCTTTGATCTTTGCTACACGTCGACTCCTAAAGAGGGCCAAAGCTATCCATCCGTGGTCTTTCACTTTTCGAAAGGTGACCAAGGAGGGGAGGTCGATTGGACAATGGACAAGGACAACATGTTTGTTAAGCTCGATGCAATCGATGGTTTTTGTATGGTGGTTGGCCAAGTTCCTGATCCTGGACCTTGCCTCCTTGGTGCTTATCAACTAGCTAACTTTAAGCTCTCATTTGACGTCAAAAATGAGATTTTATCTTTTGCTCCTCAGAGATGCCAAGAGAATCTTTAGCTTCATTTTAAAATCAAATTTGTTATTGTTCTTGTTAATTTACCATGTTAACGTAAATTAGTTTATGCTCATGGTGTGTTTAGAGGACATAACTATATATAAAAATGTTTTGTTCAAATAAATTAATAAAGCTATTTTGCTATGTTTAGGAAATATTTTATGATGATCAATATGTTATTGAACTTTTGTGAGTTACCCTTACCGGCCTTTCGCCGGCCAAATAGACACTCATCAAAAACCGCTTTATACATAGACATTTATCAACTGCTCAATAGTACAAAGCTCCAAAAATATTTAAGACGACCCTATTACATAGACATTTATCAATTGCTCAATAGTTCTATAATCATCTACTCCTAATTTATCCCCGTGATCAATATTTACAAGGTTTATTAACTATAAATAATGATCCTCTGCATTATTAGCTGTGTACTTAAGTAGCATTATAGCAAATTAAAATCAATGCCAGAAAATATTTATAGTTTAAAACTAACAACGAATTAGTTCAGCCCTTGTCATTAAAACTGGAAAAGTTTAGAAATGGTGGTGCTAATATAACTTATCCTTGAGATATTAAACGAAACCTTGATAAGTTCGTATCAATATAAATCTCTTAAATATCCAAATTTCAGATAATTTATTAATACAAAATTAAAGATGAACTAGAAACAATTGGTAATAAGAAGTTATGTTCTGATCAACTTTGATCAGAATTTATTTGGTAAAATATGATCTGTTAGTACAAGAACAAGTATTCATAGGTAATAATCACGAGTAAGCGAATTTGTACAATGTTAAACAACGATTTTTATAGATTTTTTGTTAAGTCAGGTACATATTGGATTGAGTCTAAGCTCACTTATCCCAGGTAATTAAACACAGAACATTGTAGCCGCGATACTGAGACCATCAGACCACGAGTTCAGAAGTAGGTAGTTCTATTACTCCATTCACCTTGCTGCACCTAAATTTGGATTTCAACCTTAAATATAAAGCTTATTATGTAGGTCATGTAACAGAGTTCTTTTAGGCTTTTAGCTACTAAAACTGCATTGTGATACAACGTGCTATTATATACGACCTGTAGTTTTTGATTACTTCCAAACCACAAATGCTAACTCGAGAGCAAGCAGCCTTAAAAATGTCACTGTCAACAGTAATACAGGTTTAATCAAACACAATGTGATGCGCAGTAAGTTGTACCCGGAACCTACTCACCATTGCAGGGATAAAATGATACATAACTTATTCTATACTGGAGGGAAAAGCAGGAACAGAAACAACGGGATAAACCAAGAGCCACCCCCCCCCCCCCCTTGTAAAAAATAAGATACATTGGCCTATACGCCCTCTATAATGGCTTTGCTCTACAAAGCAGCCTCCAGTTTTGTAGCCTCGTGCCATTTGACAAAAAAAAAAGTTTCAGGTTCACCGTGCTTACATAAGAAATTACACAATTTGGTACAAAAGAATCACTTGGAAATATAATGGAAATACCTAATAAATCCGTCATTGCGTGCTCTTTGCCAGGACTGACTTCATTAGTTCCTTTGGGGCTGTATTTATAGGCAATACAAAAGTCAGCAAGGGCAGAAGAAACATATCAGATGATCAGCAGAAACATAGCAATAATACTAATCAATCAAGTGGAATCGAAGAATTCATAAAGGGTGTTGCTTTAATATGGGATTGATATTTTGGTTAACTTTGCCAGAATCGATAATATAATCTTGTCGATGGCATAAGTTAGAGAAAGTGAGAAACAAGCATATCTTGTTATGAATCTTACCTGGCAAACCAGTGAACTTTTCATACTGTCTGAAGGCTTGATTAGCAAGCATTTCTGTTCCATATACAATAACGGCTCCTGTTTCTTGAGCTTCTTTAAGGAGTCTTGTTAATTTTGGTGTATAAACCGCATCAAAAACAAGAGCATAATTCTTCAAAGCTTTCTGTCGAAGAACACATAGGAAAGAAACATAGTTCAACTTGATGGTGAATCAAAACTGAGCATGAACAAATGTAAAATGTTCACATTACTGGAGAGCAGGAGACAAAGCAATATTTATGTACAGCTATCGCAGGATTTGCAGCTTTCATAATGCTACTATATCAGGCATAACCACATATATGTCATATTTATAATGATGATTTGCCAAATGCTGCAAATTTTTAAATGGGAAAAAATAGATAAATAAAAACAAACGACCTTCATGCCTCCATGTCTACTCCAAAACTGGCTTAGTGTTGAGGTTGATGTAAGAATTTACCAGGATGGTACAGAAAAGATGTCAATATCATATCATACTCTTCCATCTGGTGATCCAGATATTACACTGATGTAGTTCCAACACCTCAAAATTCAGAACATTTATTTACTTGTAATTCACTAAATTACTTTATTTCATCTTTATGGCTAGAGATAATTTGATAAACAATTAGAAATAAGTTGATAAACAATAGGGCCAAGTAGGGAAAGGTCTCATAACAAATGAGTACCTAAGCACAACAGCCACTCAGTTTATACATGGGCACAGGACAAGCAAAGAACTATCTAATGGAAATGGAATTCCTAAGTTTATCTGCTGAGATGCACAGATCAGGGATACGGCTATAATGTGGGAAGAAAAAAGAAGTGTATGGTGGTGGTGGAGGGAGAGAGAGAGAGAGAGAGAGAGAGAGAGAGAGAGAGAGAGAGAGAGAGAGAGAGGGGGGGGGGGGGTTGTGCCTTAACGTATCACTATTTTGTCACACGTAAACACTTTTCCCAGGCATCTGATAAAAGGTGACATTTTTTTGCCAAGGTGACTAGTATTTCTGGATAATTGAGCAGTTTGTAGCATCCATATTGCGATTGTTTTACTTCCTAAATAAATCCAGATATAGTAAACAATGGCTATACGCCTATACTTAAGGATGAGATTAGACGAGGGCACCATCTAAAACAAATCAACTAAACCGTTAATAGTTGCATGATGCTCTTGATTATGATAAAAAATATAGTGGTCAAATGTCTAAAACATTACCCTTTCAATAGGGGAGCAACATCTGTTGTGATACAACAAACTACGACATTTATCACAGAAATCATTTTGTATCCCACAGAAATCAAATAATCAAGGAAAGCATAGACTAAATAATTTACTGTTGAAACAATTAAATTTCCAGCAGAGCATAGGTAGAAATTATTGCATTTAACAATACTTGAAAATAACATAAGTAATAAAAGGTATATATGCATAAGAAAAAAGAGAGGGCTGAACCTTAGAAATAGGTGTTTCGGCTATTTTTGGTTTCATTCCAACAGATGTAGTATTTACAAGAATCATCCCTTCTTCTGGAGCAAAGTCATCTAGTTCATCAAGACTGATAGCTTTTCCTCCAACGCTACTAGCTAAATCCACAGCACTTGCTGATATCAAACAACAAGAAAGCAGGAACCCCTTTAGTACAAAACCAGAGATGTCAATATAATCTAAAACAAAATACAAAAAACAAAGGTTGTGTAGTAGAGACCTCTATCAACGCGTGATATCCAAAACAATTCTTATTCACTTCAAAGTTTCCTCTGAATTTAAAATAATAAAATATATGTATAGAAAAAAAAATATATCCTTGAGTGCTCCAAAACAATCAAAAGTTAAATATGAAAAAAATATATCCAGTGACATGAAATTTATAAATTCTTTTAATTTTCAGCAAGAAAGACGATATCTAGTATCTTTAACCAAAGAATGGCATCAAAATTATATTGTTTCCTCTGCAAGTTTGAAGCCCACATACACATAAATAATATGCCTAGATTACCAGTAAACCACTGTGTTTACTGCCGTAAGAGTAATAATAAAAAAATTATGTAACTGAGTTTGTCAGCCAATGTAACGCATTAAGGAAAATACTTACCAAGTGTGCGATTAGCTATGACCACCTTAGCTCCTTTAGCTTTTCCACCGTAGGCAAGTGCCTTTCCTGCACCACCAGCTCCAATAACAACAAAAAACTTTATCTGCCAAGGGTGATCTTGGTGCAATACTTCCACCTTCTAGACTTGCAAAAGGAACAACGTATTGTTATATGATAGTGTGAGGAAAGTATTTAAAGGGATACATAAAATGTAATTGATTAACAAACCTTGTAATCCTTCTTCAATAGCTTCAATAGCTCCCACATAATCAAAATTGTAACCTGCCAATTTCCCATCGCTTGGTCTTTTAACCAAGCAATTTACGGCTTCAATTGCCTATAGAATTTGGGGAAAGTCAGTTTCAACCAATAAACCATTAATTCGTGCCTTTAAGTGACAAGCATGGAATGTAAAGACAAAAGACTACGGTTCTGTTCTCTTTACGTATTTTAACTTCAGCTTTAATAAGGTCAAATTAGTTCTGATAAAATAAGAGCTAATAAGTTCAGATTAATGTGATAAGATAAGATCTAATTATAATTCATACTCCATACTCCCTCTGTTTTGCTGAGTGTTACTCAATTATTGTAACAACGCTTACCAATGAAAAGTGAAAAATGGGGACCATGCATCAATGCATGTGGGTACTTTTGCTTTAAAGAGGAAAGAGATGGAGAGTTAGGGAGTTATTAAATAAAATTGAGCCCACAAAGTGGGGTTGTAGGTGATTAAAAAATGAATAAAAGATTGCCATGAAAGGAATAAAGTAAAAGTGGGTTGAGCTTAAAAAAACGGATGAAAACGGAAAGTGAGTGAAACTTAGGCGGAGAGAACAATGCCTACAACCCTACACCAAATCAGATTTTGAAATGATGAATCTATGTAGCCCCTCACCTATATTTAGTATATAACCTCCCAAGGATAAAAATTGTAACTTATTAGATCATAAAATAGTCAGACAATTGCACAATGATAACCAGATAGACACTAAAGAGGGAAGTCCATGAGAAGAGGGAAGTCCATGAGAAGAGGAAAGGAGAAGCTCGTCCACTCTGAAGCTCTTAAGTTTCCAAGCAACGACCATGGGAATCATAGTATGAACAGACTTTATTCACAAAATCAAAGCTAAAGAGGGTTGGTATACCTTGGCTATGGGATCAACCTCTTCAGAGCACTCAAGTGCAGCCATCTTGTGAGGTATTGTGACACTGCACAATATGCATCATTGGATGAAAAATGTAGCATAGTATGAAATAACAAAAGAACTCTGTTTATTTGTTATCTAGAAAATGTAATGATTCATTAAATATGCCATTTCTAATTGCAAAAGGATGACATAATGTCATAAGTTAATCAAATGACTAACTTCACATTGACTAGTGTGGATATCAGCCACGGCACAAAATATCACAAATGGTGTGCTGATATCTGATTTATTTGTAGAGTTCATAATCAAGTTAATTAGAAAATTTCGTAAGAATTTTTTGGGACATAGACGTCTACAAATTTGCTTTCCCAAGGGTACATGAGATGTGGGTTATGAGTTTTGGAACTTACATAAACTATGATAGTAGTCAATGAGTAATTTGAAAGGTAGTGGTACCTGTATCCAACAAAATCAGTAGACGAATAGGTCTTCAAAAAGTTAGGTAAACTGTCCACCAGCAAAGGCAAATAGATTCCATCGAAGCCAACAGACTTAAATGCTGCGTTAAACATATGCGGACTCTTACTATGGCCAACAGGATTCCCAATTACTCCAAATACTTTAGTATCAGGCCCTATACGTCTGAAATTATACAAATCCAAGAGGTCTTTTATAGTAGGTTGGCCAGGAGCTGAAATTGCTCCTTCCTCAAGGGTACCAAAAGTAAGATATCCACCAAATTTGGCACAAAGTATCCTTGACATCAATCCTTTCTCGCGCATAACAAGTCCAATCATTGGAACCTGTAAATGTAAAGGTAAAATTCAATCAAACACTCAACAGAATAATAAAATCAAATATAATGAAGGTAATTCCCAATTTTGTATAATGTTAAAAAATTATTTTTCATAATATTTTGTGATATTGTAGATGAAATTATGTGGACTATTTTAAAACATATGGTCTGGTGTACAAATCAGAAACACAGAAACCTTATAGTAAGGCACTAAGGCATGCCTATAATCGCCCCCCCCCCTCTCTTGCCTGTATGAAAATTGAACTTAGGGCATCATGTTAAAAGATGTAAGTAGGATCAGTAATCTCCTTCCTAATTAAATGATAGATATTACACAAATAATCTTCTTTTGAAACACACCTGAGAATGTGTAAGTACTTGAAGAATACGTGCACAATCTGTAATATCTGTAGCGGTTGTTGCAATCTTTACAATGTCTGCTCCAGTTGCTTGTATCCTTGATACAAGATTTCCTATCTCTTCAACTGATGGTGTGCTTTGATAGTTATGAGAGGAAACAATAATCGCGGTTCTTGTAGGCTTCTTTCCACCAAAAGAGTCAAAGAACTCATCTGCTACCTACAAGAGGAAAATGATGAGACAATTTTTCTTTAGAAAGAATTCCTTACAAGCTTGATTTTCAAAAATTCAAGTTCCATCATCTAAACACAAACAACATAGGGAAGCAAATAACCCATGTAAGTTAATGATAAACATAAATGCCATCCATGTGTAATAAAAAATCCTAAGATTCATTCTAATCAAGTCCTATTGGTAATTGGTGAGACTTGAGTCAAGAGCTAAAGGAACACGATAGCTCTTTGATAAACATTATTTTAAAATACCCTACTAATGAGTACCTCATAAGAATTATCAGCTTCTCTACCATAAATATAGTGCCATACAGGCATACAGCATGTAGAGTCAGATAAAGTGTATAATTCCCTTTGCTTGTTTTATGTAAAGATAATCACAACATTAGAGGTC
The DNA here is from genome assembly GCF_001683475.1 of Chenopodium quinoa. Taxonomy (NCBI): domain Eukaryota; kingdom Viridiplantae; phylum Streptophyta; class Magnoliopsida; order Caryophyllales; family Amaranthaceae; genus Chenopodium; species Chenopodium quinoa. The sequence continues at coordinate 9,166,705 of NW_018745024.1, read as the reverse complement.
CAAAAAATAAATTCATTCTAATTCTATATGTCCTTTTAGGTTTCAAATGTGTTTCATGGCTCTCAATAGGGAAATACAAATAAATAAATAAATATAAATTCATTGACCTTGTAATGTCCTTACCTTATTTTAGGTACTTACTACCTCCAATTTTTTTTTTTTCTTCTCAATCTACACACTTTGCCTATTTGCATTATTCACATACTCATCCTGACCAATGTTTGTAACTTATACGTAAAGAATACATAGTTAAGTTATATCTTGTTAAATTAGTCTCAATATATACTTTCAAAGTATCAAGTTTTTATAATTTTTTCTTATGTATAATCAATTATACTAATGGTCAAAGTTGTGAGATGGCAACTCGGGAACCATAAAGTTAAACTATGGAAAAAGAATAGTCAGAGTTTATTAGAATCAAACCATACTAAGCCACAAAGATCCAAAATTAGGTCATATCTACTTATTATTGTTTACTTCTTTTAGATTTAATAGTGCATTAGTAAAATTAGATATTTGAAAAATACACATAGAGACAAACCTATAAAGACCCCACGTGAACAAAAATATGGTTTAAGTTTGGTCAAACCAAACCACATCAGAAACAACACCTTATTTAGGTGAAAACTGAAATGATAATGGCCAAATTTGGACTACTTAATTTATGGGGCAGATGGCATCATCTATCTAAAACATTGTTGTTCATCTTTATCCTTGTATCCTAGCCAAAGATGCTCCAGTCTCTAACATTAGCTTTAAGACTAGAGCAATGAGGTATACAAAGTACTAAGTATGCAACTCTATTGTTCATATATAAACATCTTTTACGTTTTGTTGCATTCTATTACTCAAATCAGCTAAACATACCTCCCACATCAACATGTTAACAACATGAAAACTTATATAATACTAATTTAGATCTACAATAAACAAAAGACAAAGGATAGTATAACCTTAAGCTCGACATCTATATAGTCAGCTCCTAGTTCCATGGCTCTGTACAACGCACTCCTTCGCTTGCTTTCATCACCGTCATACTGACCACCTTCCCATGTAGGTCTATAAATCATATGAACACTCATAAATGTTTATGAAAATGTAGTTTATATTTTATTACTTGATTTATGAGTTAAAAATCATTTTTACATTATACTATTACTTTGTTTTCCATTCCATATTAGAAAAATAAATAAATAAAACAAAACAAACAAACATTAGAGAAAAGCACACTACACATCCAAATATCATGTAATTAAATTAGAACTAGTTACTTCACGTCGCTGAAATGAAATTGTCAAAGGCATATAGGCAGAGTAAAGGATAGCATCTGCCTCATCTAAGCATGCATCTTCACCACTCTTTTGAAATGATTTGTTGCACTCTCCATAATAATTGGCATGTCAGGTTTCATTTATGAAAATAAAGGTGGAGATCCTACATAGATTGCACATACACACCATCAAAGACTCAACCAACCATAATCAATAATCAGTATTCACCAAATGTAAATAATTATCTCTCCCTAATTCAAGAATGACATGCTTTGACAATCCAAACTTTACAAGATTGCATATTGGGTGTGACTTCCCTCCCTAAAGCTTGCACATACATATCATCAAAGACTTAACAAACAATAATCAATTATCAGTATTCGTTGAATGTAAATAATTATCCCTCTCTAGTTCAAGAATGACATTCTTTGACAATCCCAACTTTACAAGATTATTGCATATTGGGAATGCCTCCCCTCCCCAAAGCATCATCTCACTTTGTATTTCTCTACTCTGAAGCACTATATCACTGGTAGGGTATAAAAAACGCACCTAGGTGCTATGCAAATGGGGGTACATTTCCTTAATTAAGCTAGGCAAAGTGCATTTAAAGAGGTGCAATTGAGGCACACATCTTTCATTACTATACCATTTTTTTTTAATTGCCTCTGCACCAAGCCCCCTATCTCTTTCTCCTTACTGCACCTTGAACTCTTTTTACACATTGAACACTATTACACATGGGTTTAGAACATCTGGCAATGGTTCGTTGAAGTCCGGGAAAATACTCTTTGGATAACTTAAATCATCTAATCTTTGAAATTCAGTCCAAGTAGCGCTTACCACATTGGTTTTGGTTTGCATATGGACATGGAAGTTAAAAAAAAACATAGCTTATCCAAACTTCTACAATGAAGCTTTGATGATTGTAATAGACTAACATTAGGAAGGGCAATATGGGAAGTCTAGTACTTTCAGGTTAGTAGTCCATGGCCTTAATATTAATAGGGGATAGTATATACAGTAGGACATTATGTGAATTGTGAGGAAAATATGTTGAGATAATGGTAACCTCAAGTTACTAGGAGAGCGATAACCTAAAGTTATCAGGAGAGTAATAGCCTAAAGCTATTAATCTATCACTTTTGTATCAAATTCTGCCATTATTAATCGAAATTCCAAGCTTTCATCTTATTATCCATATAATATACAAACCAAAAAATCAGTCTATCACAATGATGCTAAAAATGAGCTTTAAAGCACTTAATTACATTCTATTTCCCAAAATCAAAGTTTTGTTTAACGGATTTTGGTTCCCTTCGTTTCAAGAAAATGAAATTTATCATACTTCCTTTTTTGTTACATTCTCCCCGATAACCTTTTGACCAGTGCTCTTTCTTGGATTTCATTTTGCAGGACAATCAAAGCAATCTGGAAGCACAAATAGATGCATTATTGAATATTGAAAAGCAAATGAGACTTGCTGGAGATGTTGCTGGAACTAGAAAAGCTGTGTGTGACATTCTCCAGTTATGCTTTGAAGCTAAAGCCTGGAAAACCTGGAATGATCAGATTGTTGTTCTGTCAAAGCGCCGAGGCCAGCTCAAACAGGTACACATTGGTATTTTTGATGTTATGGTGAAATCAAAATGATGAGGATCATTTTTCTAGCTGTTAGCTTAGTGTATATTATACTTTAGTGAATTTATCATAATTGAAGCGGCTGTGGTTACGTAAATATGTTAATCTATGCTTTAAATGTGCAATGCAGTGAATAAGACGGACTTAAATGGTATTAGGTCATCACCACTGTATGCCTAGCTTGGTTTGGAGTAATGACTTGTTTCTATTGTGCTATGTTGATATTCTTGGAATTTTTAAGGAAATTGAGTAATTCGTTTGGATTAAAAATCCATATTATGGTTCAGGGTTCCCCAGACAGAAATCAAACAATACAATTGTTTATTGTTTAATTTTCTTTTTTAGTTACCTTGTAAATTGTAATCTTGGAGTCATAATTCCTTCATGAAGCATTTAATCAGGAGGTTCCTTTATTTATAGGCTGTGACAGCAATGGTGCAGCAAGCCATGGGTTACATGGATCAAACATCTGATCTTGATACTCATATAGAGCTCAATAGCTCATTAAAACATTGAATAGTGTATCTGCTGGGAAGGTAACCAGATATTATTGTGTTGAGCTTGTCTTTTGTTAAGTTATGCTCTTTCATACGTTTCATGTCTTATATTCTGTTTGTTACAGATATATGTTAAAATAGAAAAGGCATGGTTGATCAAGACCCTTGCTAATGTTAAGGAAGAACAAGGGCTTATCGACGAGGCTGCTGAATTGATGCAAGAGATCGCGGTAAGTGTGGTTTACTACTCTGTTTTTTTGGTAAAAGTTGTGTAATTGATCATCATTACACATATTTTTGTGATACTGCAGGTTGAAACCTTTTGGTGCAATGGCAAAAACTGAAAAGATTGCTTTTATTCTTGAGCAAGTATGCCCCATTTCTCGAGTTTGTTGGTTCCATTATCTCTTTTCCTAGCAGTAATTGTTCACTGTTGGAGATAAATGTTTCTACTTATTTTAGTCGTGTTTAACTGTTGATGAGTTAATATTTGGAAAATTTTCTGTTTATCAGGTTCGCCTTTGCTTAGACTTTAAAAACTATGTTTGGGCTCAAATCCTTTCTAGAAAAATCAGTCCCAGAGTTATTGATATTGATCCTTCAAAAGAAAAGAAAAAACCTAAGGAAGGTGATGCCATTATAGAATAGGCCCCTGCTAATATTCCATTGTTGCCAGAATTGAAGCGCATCTATTATGAATTGATGATTAGGTGAGTTCAAATATTGTTTTTACGGGGTGCTTAGTTCTGTTCTTGCTGGATATAGAATTTTCTTCTTTTTGCATAAATTTTTTTCCTTGGGATTAAAATTATAAACTAGTTTCATTTCTAATTAAGTAGATTTTGCCAGGTATCGTGACTTTTTTTTTTGTATTTTGTTTTGTTTTAGATATTGCAAAGTCAATATAATGTAGTTTTTTTCTTGAAATTTTGAGCTTGGAAAATTTCTGCACGTACCCATATTTCTTTTGTTGATTGTATGTTCTCAAATCGAGGGAGCCCCAATTCATCTTCATGATGAACAAAAAACGTTTATCTAGTGGCAATTCCGTAAATAAATTAATATAAAATCCTAGTCATCATGGCGTTTCTGTAAATAAATCAACATTACTAGGGTCCACATTTGACAAAAGTTTTTGATTTATTTACAAAAATGCCACTAGATAAACGTTTTTCAGTTTATCATGAAGATTACTCTTAGAGAGATTAAGGAGGTAGAGAGAAAAGACTAATGTATTGTAGGCAAAGTAAGTATAAACTTAAAGGGGTAAAATTTATGAGGGAAACTTTCTAGGCTAAAATTCTCTAATTCAGTTAGTTTGGTGGACAACCATAGATTACTTTCATCCCCTCTGTTCTCATTCTATCACTGCTCACCACATTAGCATCGTAACTTTACCAACCGATTCCAAGTCCAGTTACTTATTTTTTTTCTCTCTATGTTCCTCTACATCTCCTCGACCATTATCCTTTCTGCAATCCAAATTCACTTGCATGATCTCCAACTTTCTTACACCCTTAGACATCTTAAAGAAATAAAAGTTTAGATAGAGCTTGCATCCTTTGGAGACTGTTCTAGAATCTCGTCGCCCGTGACAGCACTTTTGGTGTCAAAAGTGTTGAAAACTATTGAATTGAATTCTTATATTGTAATGTGTATACTGAAATATGCAACCCATTAATTCACAATGCACAATAGTTCCAATATACAACAATCTAATCGTCAGAACAAAATTCTCACTACCCAAATCTTAAAACATCATATATATATATAATTCATGCTTCATGGATCAACCCAACCAACTAAAACAGAATCACACAATGCCCAAATTCATACTTTAAATCCCAAAAGTCAAGCTAAGTTTTCCAAAAATTCAATCAACAGACAAAATTAAAACTGCAAAAATAAAGATTACCTGAAAGTGATCAAAGTAGGCAAAGAACTGTTTTGAATCAAAAGCTGAAGATGATGATCTGGGTTGAAATTCTTCAAAAAATCTAATCGAAGCTCAACCAAATCAGCACCTTGTTCCTTAGCTTTGTTAACTTGAACCAACATTTGATCCGGGGTATCATTCATAATGGGTACACATATCAATGTCGGATTTCTTCCAATGCATTCCCCCATTTGAAGATTCAAGATTGCTAACTGAAACCCAGAAACACAATTATCGGTCCAATAACTCAATAATCTACCTTAGAAGAACCCTTAATTGAATATACTGACAATAGAATAAACGATTAACAATTACATTATGAAATTGATATTCGGTGATTTAAAAAGAAAACAACTTTACCTCAGAAGCTGCTTCAATGGAGGAGAGAGGAAGAGGGGAAGCACAAATTTGAAAAAATGGGAAATCTTTTTGGATTATCAAGTTTTTAGTGTAAGAGGTTAGGTGAAGGTGATTGAACTAGGGAGGGTAGTGGATGTGTTTGGTGAATTGGTGGGGAGGACGGAGTACTCTTGGAGATTTTTTTTTTTTTTTTTTTTTTTTTTAATTTTTTTTTATTTTTTTTTTAATGAAAATAAATAATCTCATCTTTGTGCAAATTAAAAAATAAATAAATTCACCTTTGTATAAATTGTACGTCATCCTTTTTAATGAATCTTGATTTGTTGGTGACCGAGTTTAGTAGGTTGTATGTCATGTGTCAAATCTTAATTGGTGCAATACCAAAAAAAAAAAAAAAAAAAACCTCAAGCCGAAAAACTCACTACTTTTTTTTCGGGTTTGGACACGATGTATCATGTTCAAAGCCTAATTTTGGAGATTGTCTACTCGTTTAGCTAATTGAGACTCATTAGAGGTTTTATCAAATAAAAAAAATAAAAAAAATTAATTGGAGTGTTTGGTAAATAGCCTTTTGGGTTTTAAAAGTTCTTTATTAAAAAATTTAAAATAATAAAAGTTTTTTAAATTAGCTTATCATTAACTATTTTTACTAAAATAACTTATTAAACATTTAACTCTTTTACGTATTACATACACCAAAATGACTAACAACTATTTAATAAACAACTAGTGTGTAGTACAAGTGATGATCCGGCCTCCGGGTCATTACTATAAATATATAAATAAATACCCCAATCAAAGTTAGATATATAATTAAAAGCAATAAATATAAAAGTATAATTAAAATTTGGCCAACATGGTTAGACTTTCAACTTAATTATTGTTGGTCATGAGTTCAAACACTATGTAGATTATTTTTGTCTATAGTCATGTGAAATTTGATTAGAGATTTTTTTTAATTTTTATTTTTTCTGACACGGGTTAGAGATATTAATATCAAATATTAACATTTAATTTTTCTAAATCTTGATTAAAGATATCAATAGTCGAAATTATGCATTCACATACATAAAAGTTGGTTTGTAACAAATAGAATGAAAGCAAGAGAAGTATTGTACGTACATGGTAAAAGATTAGCGTGTTAAAGTTTTAAATTTAGTACCCAACTCTTCAAATCGAGCATTGTTATTTTTGCAGTATAAACTATACAGTGATATAAATACTAAGTATATTTTCTTAGATAAATTGGGTCACACCCTTTAGAGAAGTCGTACCTGATTCCCTCCCTACAACTTACATACTCTTTAAAAAATCCACACTAATGTAGATGATAATTAATCTCTTCTATCTATTAAGCTTAAGTTGCATACTATATATGCAACGATAACATTATTACAAATTACGTACATACAAAATAATACTCGATTTTACAAATTTCTCAAAATTAGAATTCAAACATAGCTCATATCAATCCTTATTATTATTTGTTTCTTGCCAAGACTTCTCTCATAAGTTCCTTTGGGGCTGTGTAATCAAGCGAAACAAAACGTCATGAGAAAACACACAAAAAGGAAAGTAAGAAGTGTTAAATTGTAGCAAGAGGTTGCATGTATATATAATCGAACATATATCGCACATTTTGTAATAATGTTATCGTTGCATATATATAGTTATTGTATGAAAGCTTGATTAATGAACATTTCTGTTCCATAAACAATAGTAGCTCCTGAATTTTGAGCTTCTCTCAATAGTTTGGTTTGTTTTGGGGTATAAACTGCATCGAATACAAGGGAGTAATACTTTAGAGCTTTCTGCAAAAGAAACACAAATTATATTCACATTAGTATTATGGAGTATAATGAATATAAAGTTAGTGCAAACTAATGCAGATTTAAATGCATGTATTCCTAATCAATGTTGTTGAACTGAATGAACAAAACCCTTATAAAAAAAGCAAGTGCATGTATATCTATTTTACTATAATGAATACTCTTGAGAACCAAAGGAAAATAATACTCCATTCGTTATGTATTACTCGCAATAAACATAAAGATTGCGTACTCCTAGGTAAAAGATGGTAAGTTTAATTAATGAAAATAAGGGCCTGTGTTTAGTATTAATCCAACCCCCCCCCCCCCTCCCAAAAAAAAAAAAAAAATCAAACACAACCACCTAGCAGGCTAGCACCACGAAACCAACACCACCTAGTACCATACCACCACCACCTAGTTGCACCACCACTGCCACTTAGTAGCACCACACTCAAACCCAAAAAATTCGAACCACCAATACCACCATCTAGAACCACGAAACCACCCACCACCACCACGAAACCATCCAACACCACCACCTAGCTCAACCCAAAACTCGAACTTGAACCCTAAACACAAAATCCACAACCGACGAACCCTAAACTCAAAATTCACAACTCGAAATCTAAATCCAAAATCCACAACCGACGAACCCTAAACCCAAAATCCACAACCCAAAACTCAAACTCGAACCCACAACCCAAAAATCCCGCCTAGCACCACAAACTAATGCCTTTTCTATCATCTATTAAAGCTTTAATTGGTCAAATTTAATCACCAAAACTCTAGATCTAGAGTTTTCATGCATGGTTAAATTTGACCATGCATAAAACCTTCAAATATGTGCTTCACCGGCAATGACGAAACACCAAGAAGAAGAAGAGAGAGAAAACAGAGGCGGCACAACAAAAGGGACGGCGGTAGTGACTTCTAGCGATGGTGGTGGTCTCCATAGAATGTTGCGGTCGAATCGAGGGGAGATGAGCAAATAGGAAAAATTTATGGGTTGAAGAACATAGAATGGAGATTGGTGGTGGTAGTGGTGTTTGCCAATGAAGATGAGAATGAATTTAGATGAAAGGGGAATAATTTTAGTGGAAATAATTAAGTTAATCAGTGTTAGGGTTTAAGTTAATAAGTTAAAATCAGTAGTTTAATTAGAGTGTTTAAAATAAAAAGTAAGGTAATTTTGTAAAATCAAACATAAAAACTTACTATAAAAGTTTAAAAGTTTTTCTCAAAAAAAAAAAAAAAAGTTTAAAAGTTTGTTGCGAGTACTATGTAACGGTCATTTTTAGTAATTGTTGTGAATAATATGTAAAGAGGGAGTAAGAGAATCATATCCTTAAAATGCTTAATCCATCTATGACGACATCAAGGCCATCAATACTAAATTCTTACCACTAGACCCATCATGCATGTTTCAAATTTCTCCGTATATTATACTTCCTCCATTTACTATATAATGTCCATTAGCCATTTTTAATCAAAAACGTTGAACATTATCAACTTTTTTGATTACAGGGCAATATTGTTGAAGTATATATATCATACCAAATAACAAGTGTAAGTGTCACACATTAATAAAATTTGAGATAGTTAAACATTTTTTTAAGGCCAAGGGGCTAAGCCTCCTATTATCATATGGTTTTGGGATGGAACTTTATTTGAACTTGTGAAGTGGACTCTCTCTCTCGGTTTGCGGGTGCGGCCAGACCCGTATTTGATATAGTTTGAAAGCCAGACCTGGTTTTGGGATGAAACCTACCTCCTTTATTAGACTTGTGAAGTGCATTCTCTCTCTTAATTTGCGGGACCCGTATTCGACAAATATAGTTTGGTAAATTTCACTTTCATGAAATACTTTGATAATTAAAAAAAAAAAAATTAAGAGAATAAGAATACTATCATCACAAGTAAGATCATTGACGATTAAGAGTCAAATATACTACGGTATCTTATTTATCAGGTATGAAGGTATTAATAAGAAATATGGTTACCTTAGAAATAACAATCTTATCAATATTTGGTTGCATTCCAACAGGTGTAGCATTTGCCAAAACCATGCCCTCTTCCGGAGCAAAACCATCTAATTCTATAAGTTTGATAACTTTTCCACCAACTTTACTTGCTAAATCCACAGCTTTTTCTGATATTTACACCAAGATATAAACATTAAACAATAATCTTTTAGCACGACCAAGAGTTTATTCTAATAGGTAGTTAGAAGAAATATAATACTTCCTCCGTTACGAATTACTTGCAACAAAAGGGTATTATTTGTGAGATATAAAATATTTTTTTGTTGTGAGTAATATGAAACAAGGGAGTATATGAGTTGAATAAACAATTGTATCAAACATATACTTCATGAATTTACTTAGTAATTGTTTTTCGTGTTTAAAGACACTAAATAAATGCCAATAAATGATTTAAAAAACTAATTCCTAACTAAATAAATCAATTAATAACAAATAATTAAATATTCCATAATATCAAACAAGCTAAGTAAACCAATCACCGACTCATTCTAAAATGCCAATGTGTTTTCAAGAAAACTACCTATTATGCAATCAGTTACGACTACTCTTGCGCCTTTAGACATTCCTCCATAGGCGAGTGCCTTTCCCGCACCTCCAGCTCCAACGACAACCATGACTTTATCGACCATTGATGATTTCACCACTGAGCTTCCATTACTTATGCCTAAGACATACAAATTTCAAATAATACACTTCATGACATTGTACAACAGATAATCACTTTATACATATCTATAACATATATCATTTTAATTAACAAACAAACCTCGTCGTAATCCTTCTTCAATAGCTGTAATAGCTCCCATGTAATCAATGTTATAGCCTATTAGTTTCCCATCAGACGGTCTTCTAATCATGCAACTTATGGCACCAATTTCCTACAAAATTTTATACGTAGTATATGTTTAATTATAATAGGGATTTTCCATTTGGTACCATTGTAGTTTTGGTTTTTCTAGTTGGTACCCAATTTTTAGTGTTAATCAGTGTAATTTTGTCTTATTCTTTACTATAGCATTTCGTTAAATGTAATTTTTAGCGCTTGTGGTCCTTTAGATCTAATTTCGACTGCAAATTTTGATCATTTAAGGTCATAATGACTTCCAAAACTACATTTTTTTTGTACAAATTAAACCGCGACATTTCTTTAGCGCTTTTTTTTTTATTTTTTTTTGCTAATTTTGACTTCAAACTTGAACCTTAGGGCCGCAAAGTGCTAAAACCTCCTCTTAAAATTTTTAACGATCAATTTCAATGACACCTAAACCAAAGAATACATAATATATTTGGTGGAATGCTACAATAAAGAATAAATTGAAAGTATAATGATGCCATTTGAAATAAAATTAAAAATTGGATACCAAGTGAAAAAGTCAAAACTACAATGATACCAAATGAAAAATCCCTTCATAATATTATGTACGTGATTTAAATTTGCAAGGGTTTTTCGAACACAGAAAAATTTGGATCCACTGAAAGAGTAGAAGAATTATGCACCTTTGCTACTGGATCCACCTCGTCACAACATTTAAGTCCCCAGTGGCGTCACCAGGATTTTCGAAGTGTGGGTTCGAAACTTCCGAAATTTGAAATCATAATTAACAAAGGAATAAAAATACAATAATTAAATATTCAGTACATAAATAATTTCAAACTATGGATTACAAATAGATTACACATAGAAAAATGAAAAAAAAAAAAAAAAAAAGCTATAACCGATAAAATCTGATCAAGCTAATACAATGGCAGAGAAGCAACACATTAAATAAATTACAAGTTAACATTAAAAAAAAAGCTACAATATTCTAATTAGCAAGTAAGCATTACATTGCACATATACTATTTAAACTGAATAAGCTACATACTATCATTGTTATAGAGTTAAAATATGGATTCAACTAGTCAAAGAGGCCAACAATCAGCACATATTAACTTAATGACGGAAAAATAATGATAATGGCCATGATATTTCATTGTATCCTTTCACGCATCGCTAGAGCTTAAGGACTTAACCCAATACATGGATCAACATCCCACCTTACATTTATTTCTCATTTGATAAGTTGCCAAACTAACCAAATAGGGATATTAAGTTCAAGTAGCTAAATATTATCGTTTCACTATCGAAGCTTTTCTCATTCTGATTGCTCACTTAGATTATTGTAGCAGATTACTGTCGTTAGCTATGGCTTGACAGAATTCTTATGTGCCGACAATAAAAATGTTCAATTCAATGTAGCTTAGTTAGAGTTAAATTGTGTAGTAGATTCATGTCACAGGATTAATTTCAATTTTTTATATATAATTAATCAGCAATACAAAACCATCACTGAACTCAAAATTATACAAATAAAATTATCAAAGAGTGTTCGCCAAACATCACTTAACTCAAAATCATGCTTCAAACACAGAATAATTAAAGGCCAAATTTTCACGATTGAATTAAAAATTAGCATATATTAAACATAACAATGTAAATAAATTATCTCTAAGATCTATAATATTCATCAATCAAACCCATATCAACGAAATAGCAAATGAAATTATGAAAACTAGAAGGCAGAAACGAAATACAGAAAATAGCATATGAATTGGCAGAAACGAAAGGCAGAAAATAGCATAGCATATGAAAATAGCATACGAAATACAAAAAAAATCCCCAAATTGAGAACTTGAGAAGTAAATTAGATAATTATAACCAAACTTCAGCAATTTACAAAACATTGGCAATTCGTAAATCGTAATGTATATTAGCAATTGAATTTAGCATATGAATTTCAATTTTCAAGTATTCAATGATTTAGCAAAAAAAATCCCCAAATTGAGAAGTAAATTACATTTGCAAAAAAAAAAAATCCCCAAATTCACTTACCCCTACATACACCGATACACCATACACGGCTGTGAGGCTGGGTCTGGGTGAGTGGCTGGTGCGCTGCCGGCCTGCCGCTGCCGCCGTGTTCTGCTGACTCTGCTGCCGTGCTGCGCCGGGAAGAGAAGGAGGAAGAACGGGAAGAGAAGGACTGAAGGAGGAAGAACGGGAAGAGATTAAGAGAAGGAGGATTGGAGGAAGAAGTTAGGGTTTTGCAATTTGGGGGAATGAGGAAGAGGAAAGCGAACTCTGGAAGCAGGAAAGCTCAGTGCTCAGGAAACAAAATTAAAAAAAAAAAGTGTGAGTTATGGATTTTGAACCCACAAACTCTTGTGTGATGGGAGGTAAAAATAACCACTGGGCTACAACTTTACTTGTTGCCATATAATACACAAATATTCTATTTAAACCTATTTTGATTTTTTTTTTTTTTTAAAAAAAAAAAATTTTAAATTTTTTTCAAAAAATCAGTGGGTTCAATGAACCCACTTGAACCCACCCTAGTTCCGCCCCTGTAAGTCCCGCGATCTTGTGAGGAATTGTGAAGCTGCACACGAATGTCATGGGCTTAATATACTCAGAATGAGGTCTATTTGCTTGCTGGGGATGCCCCAGTTTCTAATAGTAAGAAATAAAATTTGTTTCACATGACATTTTCGTAAAATAAACCTACAACTTTATTCAAGTGTGGAGTCCACAATAATATATCAAGATTTTTTAGTACTAGCTTAATAGTCCAATAAATGTACCTGTATCCAACGAAGTCAGGAGATGAATAAGTCTCTAGAAAGTGAGGAACGCTATCCACCAGCAAAGGCAAATAAACGCCATTAAAACCAACAGATTTGAACGCCGCGTTGTATAGATGAGGACTCTTGCTGTGAGATATAGGATTTCCTAACACACCATGAACTTTGGTATCAGCCCCTATTTGCCTGAAATTGTACAAGTCCAAGAGATCTTTTATAGTGGGTTGTCCAAGGTCTGAAACTGATTCTCTACCCTCAAGGGTTGCATATGTAAGGAATCCTCCAAATTTCGCGCTAAGTATCCTTGACATTAGTCCTTTCTCACCCATAACAACTCCGATCATTGGAACCTGAGAATGTAACACAAGCATTAAGCTAATCAATAAGGGCTAGTTCGTTATATCATTTTTTTTTTTTTTTGTTTCCATATTTCACCACAAAAAGTATTTTTCATTACTTTGTCGTCAATTTTCAAAATTAACATATTATTATTGTGGGAATAAATTACTTATCTTTAGTTCAAGATTCTATTAAAATTTTATTATTTTCGAATTTATAAAATCAAGAATTGAAAACTAACAGTAATGTCAAACGAGCCTTAACTTTTAATTTCCACCTGATTTTTTGATTTGGTCATTTGTAATAGTTAATTGAAAATGATTACAATTTTCACTAAATATAACATGTGTATTACCCGTTGAAAAATGATTTTAATGCAATTTGTTTTCATATGTGAAAGATAACACGACCTTTGAATTGTTGCACGAACCTGAGAATAAGTAAGCAATTGCATAATACGTGCATTGTCTGTAATATCTACAGCAGTAGTTGCAATTTTTACTATATCAGCTCCAACAGCTTGTATACTTGCCAAAAGTCCTCCTAATTCATCAAGTGACGGGGTGTTTACGAAGTTATGAGAAGAAACTATATATGATGGTGGTCTTAGTAAGCTCCTTTTCATCATCGTCAATAATGGACTTGAAAAACTCTTCTGCAACCTTCAAGAACCAAATGACAAACCTCAATAACTTGTTTGCCCAATGTATATGTCCTAATTTCTCATACAGTTTATGTAGGGCTTGTTTGACATTGTTTTTTGTTTTCAGTTTTCAGTTTTTTTTTAAACAAAAAACCAAAAAAAGGAAACAAGAAAAAGGTGTTTTCACTTTTTTGTTGTCAGTTTTCAAAATTAGCATTATTTTAATAAATTTGACTAATTTTTTATTCATTATATGACATATATCATACACTTTTAAAATACAAAAAACCAAAAAATTGAAAACTGCAACAATGCCAAATGAAACCTTATTTATTTTTTAAATCATGTGCATTAACACAAGTGCATCCTCTATCATAGTACGGAGTATATAATGAGAGTTTGTAAGGTCAAAAAAGTACCTTAAACTCAACATCGATGTAATCAGCTCCTAGTTCCATTGCTTTATGCAATGCACTTTGGCGCATACCTTCGTCACCATCGTACTGACCTCCTTCCCATGTTGGTCTAGAAACCAATTCAATTAAACAACTATAATCAATTTTTTTTTTTTTTTTTTTTTTTGTGTACGTGTGTGTGTTTAGAGAGCAATTAGGGCGGAGGTGAGGATCGATCACATGATCTTCGTTCTGAATTCGAGAAGGAAGCTCTAACCACTTGATCTATCCTTCACTCTAAAAAACTATAATCATATTATTCCCTCTTATTTTATTTGTTATCCCATTTTCCAATTTAAAAGCTATAAAAAGTCCTTATCATTTAATACTCTGTAAAAAAAATTCATTAATTTTCCTCCATATATCTGGTGAAGGTGCCAAAATTTATAATTTTTTTTCTATTAATTTTAAATAATTTTGTACTATACGTACAGTTTTTAATCATCATTATTCTCTCTTCCAGCCGCTAGTTCACCAATATCTTCTCTCTTTTAAAAAACTGGGACTATTTAATGTAAAGTTAGAATCTTTAATTAAGTCAATGATTTCTCTCTTCTTAAGATCTACTCTGTGATTTTATACACCCTATATCACTTATTTTTTGCCCCATTTGACTGTGCACGATCTCAAAGACGCGTATTAAAACGTTTGTGTCTTTATTTTCATGCACATAAAAATTATAAAAACGTGATATAAATAAAATATACAATGAGACAAATTTAACAAGACCACTCATAACTAAATTATTTTTTTATACATTATTGGTAATTTAGGGTCAAATTTTTAAATTTGACCCCAAAAATGGCAATAGGGCACAAATAAAGGGACGGAGGGGGTATTAAACAACAAATAAGATCGAAGAGATATTTACTCAGACGCAATTAATTAACATCCAATTTAGAGAGTGAGGGATAGCTCAAGTGGTTAGAGCTTTCCTCCCAATTCCAGAAGATTCTGGGATCGATTCTCACCCTCGCCTTTGTGGCTCTCTAAACACAAAAAAAAAAAAAAAAAAAAAAAAAATTAACATCCAATTCAATCTTCACTAACAATTAGACTAACTGATGACTAGGTAAGTCTCAGCAAAACCATCTTTCGCTATTTGTGTTAATTAAATTGATCAACACAAACAAAATAGGTCAATATTATTATTGGCTCACAACTTCGATGCAACAGTTCATTAAGTGGCAGCTTCAATTACGGAGTGTATATAATCTTATGGCCTTCAAAATCGATATTTCTAAGGCCTATGATAGCTTGGAGTGGGGGTTCATTCGTGAAACTTAAATCGGCCTTAACTTCCCTATCCCCCTTGTTAATTTGATCATAAGTTGTATCACTACGCCCTCTATCTCAATTCTTTGGAATGGGGAGGTGACTAATAGTTTTACTCCTTCTAGGGGAATTAGGCAAGGTGATCCTCTTTCATTCTATATTTTTGTCCTTTGTGACTTTGTCTCCAAAGACTTTCCTTAATGATTGAAAATGAGGTTAAAAAAGGTAATTGGATACCCATTAAAATTGATAAGGATGTAAGTATTTCTCACCTTTTTTATGCCGATGATGTTTTTCTGTTTGGAAGGGCTTCGGTTGAAAATGTGGATGTGATTAAAAATGTTCTCCTTAACTTTGGCAATAAGTCGGGCCTATTTATAAGCCCTACTAAATCTAAAGTTATTTTCCCGCCAAAGATGTGTCTCTCCCTTAAAAGAGCTATCCTTGATGCCTCGAATATTAAGGGAGCTCCTTCTTTCGGGAAATACTTGGGAGTTAACATTAGCCCTAATTGACTTAGGAAAGCGGATTATGTGGACCTCCTTAATAAAACAAAAAATAGGATCAAGGGTTGGCAAGCTAAGCTTCTTAATATGGCCGGAAGATCCACCTTAATAAAATCCGTTCTTAACTCCTACCCTCTCTATGTGATGCAAACTACCTTACTTCCAAGTGCTTTCATAGAGGATTTGGAAAAGAGTTGTAGACGTTTTTTATGGAATAAGGTGGACGAGACTCATTATCTCCCTAGGACTAGTTGGGAAAAGGTTTGTCTTCCTTCAGGGCTTGGAGGGCTAGGAATGCGTAACTTCAAAAATTGGTACCTTGCTTTCATGGCTAAACTTGGGTGGAGAATAATTCATGATCCGGACAAACTTTGGGTTAAAATTCTTCGTGCTAGATATTTCAAGGGATCTTCCTTTATTAATAGTATTCCTAATACTAGGGATTCCCCTCTTTGGAAGGATATTCTTAAAGGAAAGGAATTGTTAATGAAAGGTATCTCTAATAGAATTGGAAATGGGAAGGATATTTGCCTTTGGTATCATCATTGGGTGGGAGACAAACCTATTTATTTGCTTGTTGAAAACCCTATTCCTAACTATATGGCCCATTGGAGCGTTGACTATATCATTAATAATGGTAAGTGGAATACTAATAGGATTAAACATGTCATCCCCGATTATCTTTGTAATCTTATTGAGTGCATTCCGTTACCTAGTGTTGCTTCGGTTGAGGACACTCTTTGTTGGGGTGTCGAGACTAATGGCCAATTTAATATTCGTAGTGCCTACAAACTTGCCTCTAACTTCACTACTCACCCTTCTTTCCCCTCTATTAATTGGAAAAAGATTTGGCATTTCCCCATCCCCTTTAAGTATAAAATACTAGTGTGAGATGTGTGTCATCAAATCCTCCCAACTGCTACTATTTTAGCAAATAGAATTGAGAATTTTGACCATATTTGTACTAGGTGCAACTTAGGAGAGGAAAGCCATATTCACTTGTTTCGAGATTGCATTAACACTAGGACGCTGTGGTCTAGAATCTTTGATCTTAACAAAATGGATAAGGACTTTAATTTTCAGATTTTTTTCAATATTAATTAGGAAGGTTAGATGAATTACAATTTGAATATAAGTACTACCCGGAGGGTAATTTTCTCGGTGGCTATATGGCATATTTGAAGGGCTAGGAATTACAGTCTTCCAAAGTGCCATATATCATCCTCTAACCTTGTTTAACAGATTTAAGATGGATTTGGATATTACCTTCAATGTATTTAAGGGGAAAGGAAGAATCCCTGCCACTTTAATTCGTGAATCAAGGTGGCAAAGACCTCAGCAAGGAATCATTAAAATCAACACTGATGGTGCGTGGGAGTGGAGGAACAAGAACAAGTCTGGAGCAGGAGTTGTGGCTCGCACTTTTGATGGCTGTTGGTTCTTGGGGAAGTCTTGGTGCATTAGTGCAGGGAGTGCTGCACAAGCTGAGTTTACTGCTATTTGTGGAGGTATGCAAATGGCGGTGGATGCTGGCTTCAAAGAGGTTATTATCGAGACAGATGCCCTCTCGCTCAAGCCTACCATAGAAGAGGTAGAGAAGAATGGAACGCACAAGTTGGTGGCTGTTCTAAGGGATATGCAAGAGCTCATGAACAAGGGTTGCAGCTTCTCTTTCAATTATATTCCAAGGCAAGCCGACAGGGTGGCACATTACCTTGCAAAGGAGGTGGATGGAGGAGCTAAGTTCTTTGAAGACTGTCCTGAGTGCGCCAAAGATGCTTATGAAGATGATCTTCTGCGCAACATATAATCAGGGAGGCAGTCTTAATGTTACTAATGGAAGGATGTCCAAGTTTAGTGCTAAATTATTTGCTGTTTTGAACATTAAACCTTATGCTTATGTTTTTATGGTTGCTTTGATTGCTGGTAGGGCCTGCAGATTAGTAGTACTAGTCTGGCATTTTGGCTGGTTGCCCTGTACTGTTACAATTTCTAATTAATTAAAGTTCTTGGTTTTCTTAAAAAAATGGAAAATTTGACAGTAACTACACGCTTAATAGGGGGTATTTGGAAACAACTACCCACTAAAATTTTTTATGAAAAAAACTACCCCCCTAAATTTTAAAAGTTATAGTGGCACTACCCATTTGCATTTTCCGGCGAGAATGTCCGGCGCATGGGCCCACTTTTTCAATTTTTTACTGAAAAGACACGATGCAATGACAAATTGGACCATAATTCGTAACCCTAAGATAACCAATTTGAATTAAAAGCAACAAATTCAACCAATTTCAAATTATCCCCAATTTCTAAGAACCCAAACTTTTCTAATCGTTACACCCTAACATCAAAATTCATAATTAATGGATTAAAAGAAAATAATTACCTAAGAATTGCATACCCTACTTGTTTTCACTTCTTCAATTAGGAATTTTCAGAAGAAAAATTGAAAAAGTGGGCCCCACACATCGGACTTTTTCGCCGGAAAATGCAAATGGGTAGTGCTACTCTAACTTTTTAAATTTAGGGGGTAGTTTTTTTGATAAAATTTTTTAGTGGGTATTTGTTTCCAAATACCCCTATTAAGCATGTAGTTCCCGACAATTTTTTAGTATGATTTCGAGTTCGTTGATGATGATTTAGTGGGGATTTCGTGGGAGGAAATGGGGATTTCGTGGTGGGTTGTGGTGGTTAAGTGGCGACGCAGACGATAGGGGAGGGAAGCGCCGGCGAGGGTAATCGGTGGGTCTTGGCTCGACGGGGGTGGGGGCGGACCGGCAGAGGGCTGGGCGGGGGCAGGGAGGTTTGCTGGTGGTGGTGGGTTTTTTTTTTTCATTATTTATAAATAATTTTTATATTTACTTTTTTTTTGAAAGAAGAAAAAAAAATTTATAAATAATTTTTATATTTACTTAGTTAAGTGTAGTTTTTTTGTTAAAGACTTGATATCCAAACATAAAGACTTGTCAATATGCTACTGCAGCAGTTAAATGTAGTTTAGTAACTAATAATTTATTTTAAGTGTTAATTAGTATTTCCTCAAAAAAAAAAGTGTTAATTAGTATTTTTGACCAATCATGTGGTGACATGTGTAAGTTAATTTTTTGTTAAAAAAAATTACCCATTCAACCGGTTATAGGTCACCTGGGACCATTAGAAGAAAAATTCACATTAAAGTTTGGATTATTTAAAAATAATCCAAAATTTGAATTATTTTGGGCGAATCGAACAAAGTTGGGATTACTCTTGTCAATTTATTTAAAAAAATCTTGATTAATTTTCCTCCATTTATCTGGGGAAGGTGCCAAAATTTATAATTTTTTTTTTCTATTTACTTTTAAACAATTTGTACTGTAAGTACAATTTTTAATCATCATTATTCTCTCATCCAGCCGCTAGTCCACTAATTTTTTGTCTCTTTTAAAAAACTAGGACTATTTAACGTAAAATTAGAATCTTTAATTAAGTCAATGGTTGCTCTCTTCGTAAGATCTACTCTGTAATTTTATACACTATGTAACTTATTTTTTGTCCCATTTGACTGTGTACGGTATTTAAAACGCGCATTAAAACGTCTATGTTTTTATTTTCACACACATAAAAATTATAAAAACGTGATATAAATAAAATATACTATGAGACGAATCTTGTATACATTAACGGTAATTTATCTTTTATACATTAACGGTAATTTAAGGTCAAATTATTTTGACCCCAAAAATGACAATAGGGCACAAATAAAGAGATGGAGGGAGTATAAATCAACAAATAAGATCGAAGCCTCGAAGGGATATTTACTCATATATACGCAATTAATTAACATCCAATTCAATCTTCGCTAACAATTAGACTTGACTTATTTTGGCTGGAAAATCAAAAAGTCAACGACGAAAAATGGTCAAAGGACTTTCCTCACAAATAAAAAATAAAGACCTTTTGTGCCACTTTTTTTTGTTAATAAAAGTGCCTTTGTCACAATAAGGCCTACTCACTTAAAAGTACCTTCTTTACAAATTTTCCATGTAATTATTATAATTTTTTTTTTAGAGAGCCATAAAAATGGATGATGAGCCAGGATCTCTTAGAATCAGGATGAAATCAAAGCTCTAACCAATTAAGCTATCCCTCACTCTCAAAGAGTATGTAATTAACTAATTATGGATATTAAATTCAATGTAGTTGTTCTAATTTGTAAATTGTCAATTATATTTATCAAGTTTTAATTTAATTTTTTGGACAATTGTAAGTAGTTCATAGTGAAAAAGAGATGTCAATATACAAGAGGCAGAAAAAAAAAAACTACTACTTTAATCAACTTAATTAAGTACCTGAAAGTAACTATAGTGGGTAAACAAGTATGTTTTAGAAAAGCTTCAAGATCATGATGTAGATTGAAGTTGTTCAAACAATCTAACCGAAGTTCAACCAAGTCGACTCCTTGCTTCTTGGCTTCCCTTACTTGAACCAGCATTTCATCAACTGTTTTAGCCAAAATCGACGTACAAATCAACGTCGAGTTTCTCCTTACATTTTCTCCTACACCAACTTCCAAGGGAGTTTCCTAGAAAAACATATATACAAACAATGAATGTGTAAGTAAGTCTACTAAAATGGTGAAAAAAGAGCTAGAATACAACAATGTGTGTGTACACGCGCATGCTCTTAGCGAGGAGATACCAAGTTCCCGTGAACGGAAGTAAGAATCATTGTAGTGCAAAAATGGAGGAGGATAGACAAAGAAGAGATGAGTTGATTAGAGGTTTGTTTAATGTGTACCAATTAATAACTTGGCAAAATTACTTAATTAATATAGTACTCCCTCTATCCATAATGTAAGTGTACTAACTTGGCAAAATTACTTAATTAATATAGTGTATGTATTTCATATAAGGTTGCCCAACATTGTTATGTTTGTTTCTAAAAAAATCTTTCTATTACACAATAATATCTTATAATTATATCGACCAATATAATAACTTTTCTATTTTTTTTTTATATAATATATCACCCATAATTCCCCAAATTTGGTGCTACTTCTACTTTTAAGTTAAATAAAGTATCCCTATATTCAAGTTTTTTCATTCAAGGGAGTAACTCCTTAACCTTAAAAAGTGAACACAATTTTCTTCATCACATGAGGGTTTGCTCATATCATTGGCTCAACACTCTCCCTCCACATGCGAGTTGTCCATAATATTGGCTCAAATCACAACACAACCCAACCTCAACTCTAATACCAGATAAACGGGCCTAGACCACATCCACCACAAATCCACAATTGTCCACTTTATACGTCCAATAAGGTTCCACCTCAAAACCATATGAGAATGAGGGGAGTAGCCCGACCTTTAGCCTTATAAAGTGAAAAAACTTTTTTATTTCTTCAATTTGGAATACACTTCTCAACACTATTATACTCACATGTGAGTTTGCTCGGTTGTTCACCCATTTTTTTTCCCTCTTAAACGTCAATTTACACACTCATCATTTCATTAAGTTTCTGTAAAAAAAAACAAATTAAATAAATTATACTGATATTATTATATTATGAGACAGAGAAAGTACATCATTTCAAGCGTGGAGCATAACAAAAGGCAGCTGAGTATTGTTAATGCGCTGAATCAGTGGTACGTGATTGTGAGACGTTAAGCAAATTATTGAGCTTAGAGCCAACCACGGCCAAGCTAAGGGGAAAAATAGGTGTAGCCTGGACCAAATGTAGGACAAGTTCATAATTTTATTGTTGATTAATGTAAATTACAATTAGTGAAAAACGTGTTTGATAATTGATCCCTAAAGTTTGCAGAAATCACTAGCTTTTTGCGCATTATTTTGTTTGCTTCTCAACTTGTCTTTACCTATGAACTAACTTTACTTTGTTTCTATAGTACTATGTAATTAAAGATAATGGATTGATGATAAGGTACTTGTGTTTTGTATCATTGGATGTGATGATGAGTTGATAACTGATGAGAAGTACAGTTTTTTGTCAAAATTTTTATAGTATGATTGTGAGAAATAGAAATGGGCATTTCTATTAGATTCAGATCGTATTAGGTGAACAAAACATAGCCGTAGTCAAGTATGTCATGGAAGTGAATAGAGGGAGGGGCGGCCCATTTGATGAGATTGTCTTAATTAGATGCAGTTTATTGTGGTGGTTAACAAAAAGCAAGAAATTAAAGTTGTTTCCATCTGTAATTGTAATGCTTACAAGTTACAACTTCAATGACCAATTCTATTAGTTAAATGTTGCTATAAACATTTGTTATTCTAAACACACGTGGTTGGCCACACAATATGGCCATCAATTATGAGGGTTACTTCGTTAGTATTATAGGGGTTACTCTTTCAGTTTTACAGGGTTACTTTGTCAGTGTTATAAGAGTTACATACTTCACTAACTTGGTCAGTATTATAGGGGTTATCAGATCAGTGTTATAAGTGTTACTTTGTTCTTTTACAAATTGTTATTTCGGATGCTATACTACAAGAGGGAGGGGGGTGAATTGTAGTATGTTCCTAGTGCTTTCTTTTTGCGAAATATAAAACTGATTGTTGTTAGGAACTTAGACAATGCAAAGCGAATTTTACGAGGAAACCTTCCAGGACCCAATTGGAAGTAAAACCTCGACCCACCAAGGGATTTTCAACACAAACATTTCACTATAATAGGGCAATACCAAATTACAACCTATTATACACAGATCTTTCTCACAAGTTCCACTAGGGACACTTTTTACTCGATAGGATCGTATCCTACCCAACCTAAGTCCCACACTTAGATTACTCGTACTCCCAAAGTACTACTCACAACTACAACTCGAATTTTAGAGACTTTAAAACTCCTCACACCCCAATACATAAAACACTCAAAACCCTTTTTCCCAATTACAAGATCTCAAAGACTAACTTTAAATACATATCAATGAATAAAGAGATAAAACTAATATGTTGGACACTCAAGATCTGTCTGGAACTTACTGGACGAACTGAAACCAAACCTGACTAGAACTTCGACCTGGAGGTTTGACTTAGCTTCGTGGTGAAGGATGAAACCATTAAGCACGACCACTAAGCTTCGTCAGCCTCGACTTTGAATGAATACATATGAGCATATTTATATACACCCAAATCAAACTTTTCGTAAAAGATAAGTTTTCTCAAAAGATATGTTTATAAGATATTTACCAAAAATAAGTTTTTCAAAAACATATCTTTTTGTTAATAATATATTATGCCAATAATAATAACTTATACTTTCTATAAATACTAGTAGAAAAATACAAAAAGGCAACCCCCAAATGCCACCGGTTCAAGCCAAACCGGTGGCAAAAACCGGCCTAAAATTGGGCGGGGATTTAGACCAAGAACAATGGCACTGGTTCATCTCAAACCAGTGCCAAAAATACAAAGGCCACCGGTTTGAACCGGTGCACCAAAAAAAAAAAAATCGGCCTTTGTTCCGTTATATACCCTAACCTCTCAACTCGGCGCCTCTCCTACTTCTTTCTCCTCTCTCTCTCCTCTCCTCCTTCTCTCTCCGACCTCTCTTCTCTGTCCTCTCTCCCCTCTCTGTCCTCTTCTTTTCAATTTCTCTCTAAAATAAAAAATCATCTGATTTTCCCATTTAAATCCATACCCAGATGGAATTCATGGAACCGATTGATAGGGTAATTATAAGAGGCTTCTAGATTATGCTGCAGTTTTGCCTCGACTCGGTGAATCTTCTTTGTCCTCTCGATCTCCGACCTCTCTTCTATCTTCTGCCCACCACCACCGACGCCACTAACCACCGCCGCCACCAGTCCGCTTATTTTCAGGTCAAATTTGAGGTTAGTGCATGTTTCTGGGTTTAATTATTCGGGGTAAGGGTATCTGGGTTTAATTATTTATGTTATATGCCTTAGTTTTTTTGGGTTTGATTGTTGTAATATTGTTCAAAATTGATTGGTGTAATTGATTTTGGAATTATTTGGGTTAATTATATTGATTTTGTCATTTTTTGCACTTAATTGATTTTTCAAAATTTATGGATTTAATTGATTTTCGAAAGTTTTGGGGTTAATTATTTTGCTGGGTATAATTGATTTTCTAGGTTTGCTGGGTTAAATTGATTGCTTGGTTTGATTGATTTTCGAAAGTTTTGGAGTTCGTAGATTTGCTGGGTTTTATTGGGCGATTTTTTTGGGTTTCCGTCCTTTTCTCTTTCTCTTTCATGCATGAGTTTTCTGGGTTTTTGTTTTTCGTATTTTTTTTTAGTTTTAATAATTTCTGGTTTTAATTGATGCAAGTGTTAATTCATGCAACAAGGATTCAAGACTTTGATTTTGGAATATTTTTTTGATGTTGTAATTTTTTTATTTTTTTGTGCAATATCAATTTCTGAGTTGAATTTCATTATAATTTTTTAATTTTTTTTTTTGTATTGTACAATAACAATTTACTTGTTGAATATAATGTGATTATATTTCATTGTTTTTGCACTTCCGTTATATCGATTGCGATGTTGTTTTTTTTTTTTTTTTTTTTTTTTTTTTGAGAAACTGATGTTTGGTTTGTACTCTGTATTTTACAATTTACATGCATTTTTTATATTATTTTTATTATTATTGCAAGAAAAAAGAAAAAAAAACCAAAAAGGCGCCGGTTAACCGGTGCCAAAAAGGGATGCCACCAAAAAAAAATTTCGCGGAACTATTTAAGGCACCGGTTAACCGGTGCCAAAACCGGTTTATGGCACCGGTGGAAAAAAGGGGGGTAATTGGCACCCCCCCCCCCACATTGAAACTGGTTCAAACCGGTGCCTTAAGCTGGGTTTGAACCGGTGCCCTTTGCTATTTTTCTACTAGTGAAAATCAGATTTTATTTAAAACATATACTTTCCAAATATATTAACTTATCTTTTTCAAAAGATATACTTATCATAAAATCATATTTTATTCCAAACTTATATTTTACAAATATACTAGCTTATCTTTTTTTTTTAAAAAAAGATATACTTATCATAATGTCAGATTTTATTCCAAACTTATATTTTCCAAATATACTAGTTTATCTTTTTCAAAGATATACTTTTAATAAATTTAGATTTTAGTCTAAACTTATTTTTGCTTAAAATACTATCCAAAAATAACTTATTTTTTTCCAAAAGGGATTTATTAGAAAATAAATATCTTTATTCTGTACAACCAAATCCCTAAAAGATATGCACGTATTAGGTAAATATTTATATCATTAAACCGATCTTTAACGACGTGCAGTCTTAAGTTCCGATTAGCTTCTGAAACTCTGACAGAGCTCATGACAAGTCAATAACTCTAATTTCACTGACTATTATGAGTTTACCTTGGTTCTTTAGACTTGTTTCAGACTGACTTTTATGTCCAACATACTTACATGAATCCTAGAGCGATATACTTCGATTTCTCCGTCTTCATGTTGTTTCTTTGAAACTCTTGTTCTGGAATTGCAGTATTGATGTATTTTAGATCTCAGGGCAACATTTCATTTCTGGAACCGCAGGCCAAGTTCCTAACTAGAACTTGATGTCTTCAACGCAGACCAAGTCAACTCCTTAACTTGATGTCTTCAAGTTCCTGTTAGGGAACTTAGATAGTTCTTGTTAGAGAACTAAGTTCCTGTTAGGGAACTCTTCATGTACCTTTTAGGGAACATGCTCTGGGAAAGTTCCTTCTGGATCTTGTTAGAGAATACCTTCAAGTTCCTTCGTGGTTTGGTTCTCGTGGAAGAACCTGCTTTAGATTCATTCATTCTCTCTTGTTCCTCTTGAAGTCTTCTATATGTTCCAACCCATTGACTTCACCTAAGTCAGTTCCTGTCTTCACATAAACACTTAAGAGAAACATTATATTGAAGTTTGTTTGTCATAAACAAACTTTAAGTGAGAGAACTAATTAAACTTAAAGCTTATGTAAATACTTCTACATATATACAACTCATGTATGCTTAGTGTACTTACCTCATGAAGCTAACATATGCAAACACCTATTTACATAGTTACCTTCATGGTTCTTTAGCCATCATCATGCTTATCAACCATGGCACTCATCATTGTTCTTGTTTCTCTATTGTATAATAAATTATACATTAACAAAATAATAAAAAAAATTGATATTATAAAACTGTACGTACATTAAGCATATCCATAGAAGATAAGTAATATCTAACATGAAATATAAGTTTTGTATGAAATCTAGTGAAGCAATGATATATAACATGGATATGTTATACTACCTCCGGTCCAAACTCGCAACTTTGGGGTATTAAAGTATTTGTGAGATATAAAATATTCTAAAGTTGCGAGTAATTTGGACTAGTATTTCGTATGTAACTGTACTTTTTATGAAGTATTAATAAAAATTTATGGTTCAAAATAAATGAAACAGGGATGTTAGATGTAGCCATATTGTGATTATAGATGTGAAGACCATGTATGATGTTAAAAATTCCCTCAAAAAAAAAATGTATGATGTTAAAAAAAAGAATTAAAAAAGAAAAATGAAAAATGAACGTACTCTTTATACTGTATCAACTTTAATTCAATGTCATTTGACTGATCAATTTCCTTGAAAAATAATTTGTGATTAAAAATTTGTGATTAGATTGATTTAGTGTCAAAACTGTCAATAACATTAACCTAGTTAACGGAATCAATAGTGTATCTTCCCATATTATCTTCTTCTCCCACAAAACCATTCAACTATATATGGCTACTTTATTACGAATTATGCTTCATGGTGTTTGTGGTTATTAAATTAGATGATGGCGAAGGTGGCAGTACTATAGTAGTCATGAACTCATGATAAAAGTCAATGGAGGATGGGACCCAAACTCTCAATTGAGTTGTAGAAGTAGTTTTCGTTATTACAATGATTTAATGACTATGTCCCTCGTACAGTGTAACTATTCTAACATTAATCACCCATATTAATTAATCAATTATTTTCACAGGTATTAATTAATTAATAAATGGTTTGGCGTAAAATAAATTAATTAAATGTCGTTGTACATATTAATTATTTATTAATTCGGAGTAATTAAAAATTCTCGAGTTCGGGCAGATTAAAAAATTCAATTTTTAGATAATTTGTTGCTTTGCCTATTAATATAGATTATGACATTATAATTTCTATATACTATCTCCGTTTTTTTTTTAGTTGCAACTTAGAGGTATTATTTGAGAGATATAAAATATTCCAAATTTGCAATTAAAAAAAATCGGAGGTAGTATTTGATTTGTATGCTTTATCAAATTTTATTTGTTAGATATAATTAATTTTTTTAAAAAAATTAGACTTACTGTGCATGACGCGGGCTTAAGCAAGTTATTTCTTAATTCAGAGTAATTAAAAATTGACAGCTCAAATTCCACCTCTACCTCATAGGATTGACTCGACTAATCGCTATTTATAGTTTTATACACTAACGTGTACTTTTCAACTTGGTGTATTGTTGTTCTTTGAAGTTATGATTGGGTGAAGTTGTGAGAAATTAAATTGGTGGCACTAAAAGTAGAATAACTGAAAATAAAGTTCCATGGTACAAAATAGTTGTTTATATCCAGCTAGTTAAATTAGTTAACACAATCAATGATATTAATCAGCTACTAGCTACAGAGTAATAAACAAATAGGGCGTATATAGTATAAGAAAAATTCAAAGGAACAAATCATATGGAATTATGACAATCGTCATTAGTTGATTTTTGCTCTTAAATAAAAGAACCAACCTTTTGAAGGTAAAAATGAACGATTTATGTGAAGCAAAACTCCATGAGAAAAGAGACACGATGGATTACCATAACTTACTCAACTTGGCTAAAAGTTGTAGTTTAAATAATCACAACTTTCAAATTTTGCAGTTTGTAAGTTGCTTTCTGCTTTAGTCTATGGTGCAACGGATTTTTTTTTTTATAACTGTATTTGACTAAATAATTAACATTTTTTAAAAGAAAATATACAGCTACAAAATATTACTTTTATTTTTATTTTTTAATACTTACAACACATCGTTTTGACTCGTCATTTAATAACACAATTAAGAAAAGCAAACAAACGAATTAAACTACTCCGTATAAAAAAATTGAATCGTAAGAACTATTAGAGGTAAAGTTATTTCAAATAATTTATCTATTTATCTAGTCTAATACTCCGTACGAATATATTTCTTAGAGTATATGTCAAAAGTGGTGTGTTGCAAGAAATAAAAATGGAGAAGTATTATACTTTAATCAACAAATGATAATATACATACTGTCAGCAACACAAAGTATATCTTCCTCAGATGATCATTTTTCCACAGAATCCAAAATCAATCAACTCAAGGATTCATCCCCAAATTAGATCAAAACCCACCAAAAACATTTTTTGGAGTTTGATTATTCTCAATTAGTTGTAGCTCAAAGCCTCGTCAGTTTTCAGTCTCCTAACTTAATTTAAACTGTATTTGTTAACTAGCAACCTTCACCTAAATCCTGATCAAATTTTTTTCGAACCTTCAATACCAACCGGCATGTCAATGAAACCCGTTTGGCTGTTCGACATAAAGTCTTGGCATCTCCTGAATTAGTTTCCTCTGCGCAAGTGAGGCTTGGCAAAAGATCATTAAATCCAGATTCCTTCACAGTTTCAGTAAGATTCACAGCCTACATTATAAATCCAGTACCCACATCAAGTAGCAGAAAAACATAATAATAAACACCAGTCACCAGTGCTTTTGCTCAATCTAAAATTTTGATTTAATTAGAATCCGACAAACTTACCCCATCAAAAGGTTGAACCGCATTATCTTCAATGCCATGCAAGTAATCTGAAAGCCAGATTTTAATGATCTCATAAGTCATTTCATGAAAATGGGAATCAAAAGAGAGAAATTATTTTACGATAGTGGAAGGCTCTATAAATAGTTTTATCAAGTACCCGAGTATGCAAGGTCCTTAAATATCAATAGACTTCGAGGCATCAGCAAAAGAGAAAAGCTACTGTGGCTGTTCAATGGTACCGTGGATTGTTCAGAATTTTGTGGAATGGCTTCGGATTCAGCTGTACCACTGCATTCAGATAATTTTAGATGAGGAGTGAAATTCATTACCACAGGTGACTCGAGAGACAAGATTGATGCAGCTGGAAAGTAAGCTGGTCCATCTTGATGAGGCTGCATGATAGTGAAAAATTAAGTCCATCTAAACTACTAATGCTTACGTAGTGCATTTTTAGGCTTTCCTATGACTGAGAAAATAACATATCAAAGCATTTAAAAAAAAATGGTGTAAACAAAAAATATACACTTTCTAAAGTGACACTAAGGTTTATCAGGGGATTGCATTAAGAGTAATTATGCTTAGTTTGTGGCTAACCCATCATTATTTCTGCAATTACTAACCTACCCCATGTACACCCGCTCCAAATCTCAAACTACCACCCACACAGGTTCACTCCCCTCTGATTGGCTCCGAAAGGCAGCCCACCACCGGACCCACTACCCCAGTTCAACCACCAATTATGTTCTTTAACCCAGTGGAATTTCAAGTGTGTTTTGTTTTGTTGCAAGTGTTCAGGAGGCAGTCGTTGATATAGGAGTAGGCAGCCAACTTCCATATACATCAGCGGCAGTGGTGGTGGATAAGGTGAAGAGAAGTGGGTGGAAGGAGATGATGAAGGTTAGTAATTAGCTAGAGGTCTAGAGGGTTGGTTAGTAAAATGAATAAATGTGGGTTAGCCATCTAAAAGAGCAATTAGGGCATGTAATGGAATATGATTAGCTAAGGGTTCACTTTAGAAACTAAAAGTTTTTTGTTTCCACCATATGGAATTTGCAAAACTACGAGGCCACCTTGTAGAATTTCCCTAGTATCTTTAAGACATAAAATCAACAGCATAAACAACTTCTTTATTTTTAAAGTTTTAAGAATATGGTAGGCTATCAGGCAACAAAATATAGACAATTAGACACTCCCCTATTTTCTCTTCCTGATTAAAAAATAAATATAAATAAAGAAAGAGGGAAAAAGGAAACGGAACAGTTCAAGAAAAGCAAGTTTCACAGAGTTGACAATGTCAAAAATTATAGAAGGTAGTAAGATGAGATGAAACAGCGAAAGTCGGCAAAAGAAAATATAGACTCAGGTTCGAACCATTATGCCTTGATCAGGCTGGTATTCATTGATGAGAACATGATTAGGGGCAGCAGGGAAAATTCCAAGCACTTCATGTATCCTTTGTGTTATCTTGGTCAGCCAAGGAGGCACTGTAATAGTATACGAGGAGCAGTCAAATTTTATAAGGCCTAAGAAAATTTCAAAATTTTGAATTTATACTACTAGAGGCTGGAGCAAGAGAAAGCAAGATAAATCTCAGACATTAAATAATATCTCAGCTTTATCCATAAGTGATTAGAATTTGCTATTTATCTTAAAAATCATACTTTGGGACTCGCAGGTCACAAGGATAAGCGACCACCACTTGCAAAAATTCATGCATTTTGTTTTAAAAACAAAATAATGAATCTTAACTTAATAACTAGGTGAAAAAAAAATACATAAAAAATGAATCTTAACTCAATAACTAGGTGCAAGAGTTCATTTTTTCTTTAGCAGCTTTAAAAGGTCCAAAAGATGAATATGGGCCAGGAGTTGGACCTTGATAGAATATGAATTGCAAAGTTAAATGGTTCCAAACCCAAAAGTGAAATGCATATAACTTACAGTCTTGACTAATAAGGCCCTTCTCATGAACTACACCCCCTGTAGAAGAAGATCAACAAAACATATTTAGCAACCATATAATGTTGTGCAAGAGGCAAGTGTGCGTCATATGTGCAAGATGCTATCTTTCAGTACCCCAATTCTGTAACCTCCGATTTTTAAGTGTTTTCCACTTTGAAATAGGTGCTTGATAGATCTATGAACACAAGGAGATGGAAAAAGTTAGATGTGTACCCAATGTTAACCAAACATTATATTAAAAAGTAACAAAGAAAATGGAAATATTACATGATTTAAAAGCTGTGTTTGTTCAGAATCATTAATAAATTCAGGGATGTATATAACTGTGGGCACAGAGCCAACAACAAAGCCATGCAACTTCTCATCCATTTCCATCGCTGCTCATCCAGAAACACACTAATACAATCAGTCTAAACAAAAGAAAATAACACAAAATAACATGAATATCTACAACGAAAACCAACAAGCCAAAGTTACTCTTGCAATCTTCTTTATCACACTAATCGGCTGCCTACCTAATGCGTATCCCCCATTCTCCAACCCCCCCCCCCCTCCCTTTTCTGCTGGTGGCTAATCCGAAGAGGGTGTTGTACACTTGTACTAATATTTATCTCGGGGGTAGGGAGGACTTGATGTTCATAGTGTGGCAAAATACATAAGCAGCCAAAAAATAATGTAAGGGATAAGAGATGAGCTGCAATTTTACAGATTTTACGACACTACAATCAAGTAAAAGAAGCTCCTACAATAATTCTTTGAACATATCTAATAGGCTCAACTCATTGTCACATGAATATACCAAGTTAATGTCTTATAAGCTCATGTTATTCTATCAGTCAAAAAATAAACACCCAATGTAAAGCTTGAATTACCAACACCGACCACAGCACTCTCTATACAAAAATACAAGAACATACCCTTTTGGTTTCTTCAATTACTTTAATTTAAACAAGTAACCTATCATTACAATCACTCATGTTCAATTCTGACCGAAGAGGATTCGAAAAACAGTTCATTGTTATTTTTCATGGATCCCATGATAAATTACCAGTATTTTGAAGATGACCCAGCAGCCAAAATCACAAATTTACCATGAACAGCACATAAAAAAGCCATTAAAAGAAATAAAAGATTAAAAATTTACAAAACTTTCAGTCAAGCAATTCATCAAGGTGGTATGTCAGAGTATAAAGAGTTTTAGTAATACCAAACTCAGCAAAATTTTCGAAATTGTGGGAGTTTGCCACAGAATTAGAAGGGGTACCATACAAATGGTGTTTGAATTCGCACAATTGTTGCAGATTTATTTGTTTAATTCAAGATTATAGATACATTTTTTTTTTTGAGAAAAAAAAATTCAAGTAAAGGAAGAGTTTTGGAACTCACCAAATCTCCAGGCTATCGAAGTAAGCAACGATGAATCTCCGTTAGCAATCGCACCGGAAAAAGTAAGAGGGTGTACAAGAAAATTGCCCAAGTAAACAGAAAGCAGAGTATTTGGGAAAATCCAGTCTATCTAATTAGAAAATTGGGTATTTATTTATTTATTTTAATTTATTTTGATTTGGGTTTTTTTTTTTTTTTTTTTTTTGGATTTGGGGGTTTGGTGTTCTTGAATCGATTTAATTAGATGGCTTGAATAAATTGGTTTATGATTCTTCATTAAATCAATTTGGAGGTACAGTTACAATTGATTTTTAATTTACATGCTTGAGCATGACACACATTGGCATGATACGTGAGCTTACACGCTCATCTTATTTACGTAGTATTTTCTTTGTTATGGCTAGAACATGTAGTCGTTAGAATCGTCACATATAATATGTTGATTATACTTCTTGTCGACCTTTTGCTAATGAATTATTGCCTCATAAAAATAAAAAATAAAAAATAAAAAATAAATTCATTTTATAAGACATAGATAGTTCTTCCTTCATCCCTTTTTGCTTGTCCAATTTGAGTGGTTGGAAGAGATGTTGAGAGAAAAACATGGTTATCTTAACAATTTTCAATACAAAGCAAGTTCACTATAGTAGTTGTAAGAGTAATTTTATGATCCTGTACAATGTTACTCCTAGTAAAAAAATGCGCATTATAAAATAAGTTTAAAAAAATGATAATAATTATATAAAAAAAAGGAAAAACATTAAGAGACGGAGAGTCAATACTTTCAGCATCTTCAAACATAGGTCACTTTTACGAGGAAATCCAAATTGATATCCTATATCAACGAGGAGCGTTGATATAGGGGCGGCGCTGCCATTTCACTCATTAAATGAAGGTCAAAATTGGAACAGTTATGAAAACCCCTTGAAACCCCGTTTTATGTCTTTCGTTTTTGATGGGGGTCGTTGAGACAACGTTAACATCATTAAAGGAATTTTCTCTCTCTTCCGCAACAGTGACCTTTAATGGTTTTTTTACACCTTTCTTCTTCATTTTGACTGAATTAAGTGGTTGTGCTTGGGCAGGAATTTTTGATGATCAATACGGTTGTGTACATCGTATGATGAAGAGTGTGGAGTTTCAAGGAAAGCAAGAGCAATGCTGCTGAGCTCAATTCCTTTGACGACGACAGATTCGAAGTTTCATTAACTTCCAAAATGAAGGTATTATTCGATTCATAAATTGCTGGATTAATGTGTTGCATTTGTAATACGAAATTGCATTGAAAATTGAATTTATCGAAGTACGAGATGAAGTATCAATTGCGCTGCACACATTTGATGAATTCAGTTGTTGTTTTTCAATTTTAAGCTGGGAAATATTGTTACGGGTTAAAAGATCTCAGCTAGGGCTTCACTGTTAAAATTTTGCAAATTCTCTCCCCTGCACTCCACATTTACCCAGGGACAACTACACAGATTGTAGTAGCGAAATGACAACGAAGCTAGAAGTATTGCTTTGAGTGTTTGTGTGGCGGTGGTACCAGATAATCATCGACGCCGATCTTATGAAGATTTGTCTTTACCCAAACTAGTTTGTTATTCTCTCTCCTCCTCTACAATCTTAGATCTCATTGAAGTTGAGTAGTCAGAGTTAAATTTTCCGTTCAAACAAGTACCGTTACAAGATTTAATAAAAAATTGCACCAACAGAGAAGCATTCCACTACTTTTCATGTGGGTTTCAGAATAAGTTCCAATTAATTACGAGATTTCCATTATATCAACGAAATTTCGTTGATGTAATATATCAATGGGGTCTGGCTCCACTTTTACTTCACTACAGATTATCTTATATTTATGTTCATCTTTAAATCTCTTAGGGGGCATTAATTCGTAGATTTTAAGTATGAGATTGGAATGAGTAAAACCCATACCTAATGTTTCCCTACCTTATAAAAATTGGAAAAAAAAAACTCTTATAAACAGTGTGAAGACCATTTTATCCCTAAAGATTAATTTACATTTTTACCCCTATTTCATATATTGATACATTTGAGTCTTTTTTTATTTTATTTTATTTTATATTTTTTATTCTTTTTTACCTTTGTGTATTTCCGCCTAATTTTTCACCTTCTCCTCTCAATGTATTTCATATATTGATACGTTTTTTCATCCTTTTTTTTCTTTAATACCCGACTCTTCAGATCCATGTTGTTTAAGAAAAATCTAATTTTTAAACTCAAACCCACAAGGTTTGGGTTTAGAAACCCACACAAGGGAGGGAGGTGGGTATGGCTCATACTACGTACGCCTTTAGGTGTCAAATAAAAATAAAAAAGCCTATTCCTAAACAACCAAACACAATCTATCTATATAATTAATACTAAGAACAATCGCTGACATCATTCATTTATCCAATTTGTACATGTGTCACCTTTTCCTTCAAAATTTTTCCGCCTAAACTTTTTTCTTTTTTCACGTTTTTTATTTTAAAAAATAAATATTGACTACAAAATAATTTAATACAAAATACTATACATAAAACTCTTCACAATTTTTTTTTAATAAACCTTTTGACCACCCTTTAACCAAGGAAACATTATTTTATGCTTTTTTACAAAGTATTGTTTGATATATCTTTTTTTTTTCATTATATCCGCGAATCGCACGAGAGCTAATATAGAATATTACAAATCAAATTCCAACGCCACACCACCCTAATTTCATTCCAAATTTCAAACTCATACCACTTTATGAACCAAATGCCTATACATCTAACTCTCATGCCTTCAACAATTGAGTATATATATAAAGCACAATTGAGACTTTTAACTTTGAGACATATTTAAAGTCCTTTGCACTCTTTCAAAATGATCACGTCTCGGAAGAATACAAGAACATATTCCATCTTGAAATACTCCGTAATTCTTAGCTCAACTAACATCAACACGAATATATAAAGGAAAATTTGTCTAGGATAACCTTTTAAAAAACAGTTTTTGTCTAGGACAACCTTTTAAAATTTTTTTGGCAAAGGCGCAGACCCTATTATAATTTTTTTTTTGTTAACGACGACCAACCTCCACTTTCAAGCGTTGACCCACCAGAATCCGGCGTTAACACCCCTTCACCACTGTCTGTACTCCACTTGAACCACCACCCCCACCAGGCCACCACCACCACCACAACTATAAACTCCACCACCACCTTGAACCCACCATTAGCGAAATCCGCAACCCCACCACCACCGAAACCACACCACCAGTGTAATTTGGATCCAAAACCCCACCACCAAGCACCGGCAAATCCCGAAACCCCACCCTACAATCACCCTCCTCGCAGCAAATAAAAGCCACCCCACGGCAGGAATTCAACCTACCGGCCTCACTCACCCTCCCCCGTAGACCGCATCAAATCGAAATCCACCACAAAAATACCAACCCTAGCTTTAGATCTGATCGAAATCCGTTGTTTTTTCTAAGATTGCACACCCAATTCTGTCTCTTTCGTGTCAATCAAAGATCCTTAATTGAGACAAAGAATAATGCGGCTGGTGGTGATGGTGGTGGTGGCGGCGGTAAAGAAGATGAAGAAGATTGGTGGTTGTAATGGTGCGATGTCGAAGGTGTTTATGGTGGCCTTGGTGTTGGTGGTCTGATATTGAAGGTGTTCATGGTGTTGGTGGTCTGGTGCGGTGGTTCTTATGGTGTTCGGTGATGATGGTGGTGGCTAATGATGATGGTGGTATGATGGTGGGGTGCAATTAGGAGAAATAAAGGTCACGTGCAAGTCATGTGAGGGTCAACGCCGGATTTCGGTGGGTCAACGCCTGAAAGCTGGGGTTGGTTGTTAACAAAAAAAAATATATTAGGGTCTGCCTTTGCCAAAAAAAATTTAAAAGGTTGCCCTAGACAAAAACTGTCTTTTAAAAAGGTTGTCCTGGACAAATTTTCCATTTATAAATTACAAGTATATGATATAAAAAATCAAAAAATTGTATAGATACCTTATTGGTACACGTTTATTGCTTCCTTTCTTAAACACTACAATTTACACATTATCATGGCCCGGGAATATAAACCATGTTTGACCATTACTCTTATGGCTTTACAACCTACACAATTAAGAACTAAACAATTGAAATAATTGAGGATCAAGCATTTGAACTAAAAAGAAAAAACAGAGCACCCTGTACAAACCAAACTAAAAAAGAATTAGACACAAGCACAAGGCTGTTTATGGTTGTATCGGCATATCCTCTAGATTTGCTTCTAAGCACATTCAAACCAGAATAAGTCTTCAATTCCACTTGTAAGCATCTTTTATCATCAACCTTCAAAATTCCTAGATAACAATTTAGCCTACCAATTAGCTGTCTTGACACCGGAGAACTGATATATCCAAGGTTCACCCTTATCATATACATCCTTTAGTGTGTTGAGTGCAATTGACAAAATAGCCTTATGTTTATCATGGCCTATACGGCGGCACCTGACTTCCAACTGAACAACAAACAAAATGTCAAGAGATTATAATAAATGAGTTGCAGAAGCTTATGAATATATGACAAATTAACATCAAAGGTTTTGAACTAAAATCAAAGATTATTGTACAAAAGTTCAGAATTATACCAAAATATCCAGGTGTAGGAATAACGTTCGAGCTGATTCCAGCAGTAGGCCAAAATTGTCCGGGTGCAGGAGGTCCATCAGGATAGCTTCCAGCAGTAGGCCTATACTGTCCAGGTATACTGCCAGAACCAATTCCAGCGGCAGGTCCATATTGTCCAGGTGTATTGCCAGGCCCAATTCCAGCAGACGGCCACTGTCCAGGTGTAGGAGTACTGCCAGGGCCGATTCCTGCAGCAGGTCTAAATTGTACAGGTGAATGAGTATCACCAGGACCGAATCCAGCATAAGGTCTAAACTGCCCATGTGCAGTGGTACTGCCAGGGCCAATTCCAGCAGTAGGTCTAAACTGGGGTGCAAGGGTATCACCGGGGAAAATTACAGCAGTAGGTCTAAACTCACCTGTTCCCCAACAGGGATTGACACCATAGCTGCCACTAGGGCCACCAAACTGGGCACTTGGCCCATTTACAGCAGGCATTTGTCCAGGATGCAATGCTCCATTGGGTCCATCATGGGCTACATGTCCAAATGTATAAGGTCTATGTTGCCCCCATGATTGCAGACTTGGCAGTGGAGGGTTCATGGATATGGGATAATTGGGTGGTGGATTAGGAGACTCAAAAGTTTGTGGTCTAAGGTGTTTTGCTTGTTGTGGCAACACCGAGGAAGAGGAGGGGCTGGAAAAGTATTTCTCACCACAAGACTCTGCTACAATTTCAGAAAAGGCTGGGGAGAGAATTTTTTCGGCCTTTTTTATACCCTGAATTGAATTGTTTTCTACTATATCCTTTTCAATATTTGCAGAAAAGGTATTCTTAAGATCCTCTTTTCTTTTATTAGCCAACTTTTGTTCAACTCTTGCAGTGGTAGTCTTCAATTCTACATCAATGCCACCAGGGCAGATTCTGGCAGTAGGTGCGATTTGCTGAGTCTCCCTACAGGGAGTGGGAGTGGCACTAGCACCATAACTATTATCAAGTAAACCAGATTGGGCACTCAACCCATTTATAGCAGGCAATGTTACAGGATGCGACACGGGGAATTCATCAGGCTTAACATGGGCTTGATGTCCAGAAGTACAAGGCCCAGGTTGTGGCCACTGTCTATTAGAAACAAGAGCCCCTGCTTTGAGGCGCTTTTCTTGTGGCAGCACAAAGGAAGGGGAGGGGCTGGAAGTGCGCTTCTTCCCACCAAACAACTCTGATGCAGTGTCAGCAGGATGCAAAAGATTCTTTTCTGCCTTCATTCCGAGCTTAGTTGAACCAATTTCTACCATATCCACTTCCAAATTTATGGAACTGTCATCTATTAACCCTTCTTCGGTAGTTACCATCTGTTCCTCTTCAGTGGTGGAAGTCTTCAGTTCTGCAATCTGCTTTTCCAGCTCTTCAATTCGCAATTCAAGAGAAACATCTGTGAATTCTGACTCAAGCTTATAATCATTAATGTATTTCAGTACATCTTGCAGGTGATGCATCTCAAAGCGAGCAGATTCAATCTGCAAAGATATTATTATGAATATACTTGATATGAATATTACTATTATTATCATGAATATACTAAGTTTGAATTCTTTGAAAAGAACATAACATCTGGGAGACAATACAAACTCCAAGAAAAACAATACCATGGATGTTGGCATGAAACTTCCTTCACAAATATAAATACTGTATCATTTCCATTAGACCCATTAATTACCCCAAATAGACCATTCTCTTATATTAGCATTTGGCATTTTCCTTGTTCATCCTTGAAACACATGCACACATCTCCATCTATACACAGTACACTAGTATTAACTAACAATACTAATCAGAGCACAGAGCAGATAATCTGTAAGGAGATCGTACACAAAGAGAACAACTTTTTTATTCGTTTTACTAATTTAGTTCCCCTTGTCTCCTTCCCTTATAAAATAGTCCCATACCAATCTCACTTAACATCGCAGAGTGACATATGACATGACCATGTCACCCAAGAGTTCTAGTCTTCTTATACTCTCATTGACTTATTGCATTATCAAGCCCTACATCTACCACACCAGCATTGAATTTCAACTCAAACACCATTGTTGAATAAAAAACAGATGAAGAAGAAGAATATCAAATCCAGCATCATCAATTTCATTTAGAAT
The DNA here is from genome assembly GCF_001683475.1 of Chenopodium quinoa. Classification (NCBI taxonomy): domain Eukaryota; kingdom Viridiplantae; phylum Streptophyta; class Magnoliopsida; order Caryophyllales; family Amaranthaceae; genus Chenopodium; species Chenopodium quinoa. The sequence goes on along the minus strand of NW_018745024.1, from coordinate 9,127,411 downwards.
AAAGAAGAGACTATACCAAAGTTAGACTTCCCCTCATATAATCTCCCCAAGTAGATTCAGATAACAATCATTGAAATGAAGGCACTTTTCATACATCTCTCTTTTTGGGGGGCCTTTTTACTCTATGCCCTCAACAGAAATTTAGCAATAGTTCAAGCTTTTACTTGAGCCATTGGGAGGTGTGGTAGGGGCACAGTGTCCGAACATTGTCTCTCTCTCTCTCTCTCTCTAAAATAAGCACAATGCTAAGACGATTGGCTATCCAAAACAAGGCTGAGATTAATTTCTTCATTTGGCATGTAATTAGCCATGGTTGAAAATCAAAGAGGTGTTAGAGGATCAAATAAACCTCTCATAAGTCTGATCTGATAGCAAGTTTGAATACTGTGTCAGATCCGATTGAAAAGTGAAATAGCCCCTAGAGCATGAGTTATAGCTTTGAAGGTTACACCACAATTGTAATACTAATTTGTAAGCATTAAACAAAGGGTCAATAATTACCTTTGCTGCATGAGAATTGTTTCTTTCCTTCCGCAACTTCACTGATTTTTCCTTGGTGAACTTAAGGTGATCTTTTAGAAGGGGAGCTAGCGGAAAATAAGATTCCATCATAAAAGTACAGATATACTTGACTGCCTGAAGTCGTCGGTCCTCCTTGACAAGAGATTTGATAAGGCCTGTACAAAGTGATCCAAGAAAGAACAAACAACTAGTGTAAAGAATCAACTATCCCAGATAAGCAAACTTTATGAAAGAAACATATACATAAGGTAATCAACTAGAACATCAACAAAATATCACACAATCCTTGAGATGCTTTATGTGAAAAGTGAGGAGGAGAGGCGCACAAGAGAGTCAGCACAAACAATAGGATTTTAGAGAGAGAGAGAGGTGGGGGTGGGGGGGGGGGGTGGGGGATAGAATTTTTAACACCCAAACCTGCACATAGAATTTTTAACACCCAAACCTCTGTTAGGCTCCCCTTTGTCTACTATAAACCCTTTCATTTATTGCGCTTTATTTCAGCCTTTTTTTCACCTTTTAAACTATGCAACTGCTTCTTTATTTACGGCTTCTAAGCTTCTGCTGGGTGGCATGCTTGCAAATTTTTCCCCTTTTGTCTGTAAGCTTTGGTTATTCAAGGATGGACCATAATCATCCTTATGTAACATAATCCTCATCATTTAATTAAAAAATAATAATTATACATAGAGCAAATGAGGCACTTAAAGAGTTAAAGATATAGTATATGATTGTATAATAAGACAGTTTTACCAATGACCCAAATTAGAAATTCCACCTCCCTATTTACAGCAAGGCATTTTTTTTCTTTTTTTGAGAAATTTAATAGGAAGGCATTATTACAAGCATGAACAGCCAAAAAACCATGCATGACCTATTATACACTTCTCCAAAATCACACTCACTTTCCACCCCTTAGCCCTTTATTTTTTCACCATTAACAATTTCTCTATTAATTTATAGTTTAAACCTCTATTGTCACATATCTTGCAATATCACATAGGAGGAAAAACACAATATAGAATCGGGAGAGTGGAAACGCAGTAGATTTGTGAGAATTGAGGGTTAATATTAGACAAAAAGTCTTGCAGAAACAAAAGGGTCATTGGACAAAAGGAAGTGGGCATGTGATGATGTGAATTAACTTAGAGATGGAAGATCAGTTAATCCTTTCCCCTTCATATCTCCTCAATGGATAAAATTAAATTGCTAGATATGTAAAAGGCATTTTCATTACATATGCACCCTTCAGCAAGAGACAATCTGACTATGTAGAGGGAAAATACTAGGTAAAAATTGTTCTATTAGACATATTAGAAACACTCAATATATAGGTAAACAAGATGATTCGTATGAAAATAAGAAATCATTCTCAAGTAACTAGAGCTCTAGAAGTCTTTTTATGGGTTCCAATAGAGGAAAAATACCTGAAATTCTTTTTTCCAATCCTAGTGTACGGCACAAGTATGGATTTTGCTCAGGCCGGAAGACCAAGCGCCCACCATAACATTTTTTGAAAAGTCGAAAAAGTTCATTTTCATTAAATAAACTGGCTATCTCGTATGTGGCTAGAAATTGCAGAAAGCCATAAACTTCCAAAATTTTATAGCCTTTCGTCTTAGCCAAAGTTTGTTTCCATGTATAAGCAAACTTTTTTGCTTGCTTTTTCAAACCAAGTGTAATTTTTGATGGTGGTTTCACCAACTGCTCTACCTGACCAAGGGAATTGATACTACGTTGTCGCTTTTGTAGTTTCATCAACTGCTCTAACAAAAATATGCAATTAGTTTTCTCAACTGGTGTTGCCTTCGGTTGGTTGAAAATTTGAACTACATTAAGAAGTAGTTTTGCTGGGTCTGGTGCACATAGAAGTGCATCTAAAATCTTTTCTGGAGAAATAATTTGATCTATCATATGTTCTCTTATATATAATCTTAGACCCTTTGCATCCATACGATGGCACAGCAAGTTGATCACACTGCACTGATTTATGGAGGGTGAAGCAACTGTATCAGTCCCTTGCAATATATCTGTCAGCTGTTGTCCAGTCGTTAATTCAAGGGGGCCAGTGAGCATATTGCTTCCTAGCCAAACAAATCAAGTTGAAGCAACCATTAACATATGATGTGGGAAAAGCATTTGAGAGATGAGAGGTCCAAATATAGAAAATGCACACGATATTACAAACTATACAGTACACCCAGAGCAATACATAAATAAATACAATAAAAAAATATATATATAAAAACACACACACAATGATTTGTTACTTAACACAAAAGGTCAACATAGAGGTAAAAGTAAATATCATTCAAATCCAGTTTTGACTAAATCATCCTAAAAGCCTAGGTATCAACATTTCAATAGACCTTGGGTGCATATCACAAGACAAAAGCATTAGTGCTTTTTTTGTATTATCACAGCAAGACCATGACAAATTCACATGGGGTCACTTGGTTCACTGAAGTGAAAATCAAAATTGTGGAAATAATCCATACCAGGGACGACTCCGAAGGTATGGATTCAAAACCCCACACCAATCAAAAACTATGAAGTTCACTCTTTGAATGGAATCTAATTCTATATCCATCTTTAATGTTTTATTGCATAAATTATAGCTACCCATTTTAACTTTCTCAGCTATGAGCTATATGCAACTCTTTCAATTTTTTTTTCTTTTCATTTTATAAAAAATACTGAGATACAAAAGCATCAAGCATAAGCAATTACGCACAATGAAAAATTAGTACTAAATCTAATAAATATATTGGATTATAAAGCATGACATTAGCTAGTGCATTGCATGATAAAAATAAATAAATAAAAGTAAAAAATTCCAAATTTCAAAAGATGCATTATGAACAACCCAAACATTGATGCAAATAAGTATAATCCAACACAAGCAGTATGCTTATGCATTGAAACGAAAGATGACAAAAGTCATGGGTCCTTCCTACTCCCACTAACATTCATTTCCATACTAATATTTGGTTTTATTAGAAATAGGAAACAATAAAGCAGAAATATGTCCAACCTCAGCTATAATGTCATGCACTTACTTAGTGCTTTAATCACATGCCTTTTTGACAAATACTTTGTCATTAATCCTAAAAAAAAAAAAAAAAACAACAAACAAACAAACAAACTTTGTCATTAAGATGTAACAAGGTTAACACATTTTCTCATTATGATTTAACGAGGTTCAAAACTAAATGTCGCGATTTCCTCACAAGATATGCTCAAGACAGTAACAACATTGCAACAATTTCCAAGGAAAACTAAATTTATGTATCTAATTATCTCAGGCCTACAAGTTCATTTTATGCGTCAGTTTACAAAAAAAACAGCATCAACGTAAATCCACAAGTATCATAATACTAGTGTAACCTGATCCAACAACAAGCTTAAGCAACCTCAATATTTCTAGCTCCAATAAGAAGATATAAACACACGGGTAATCAGCTGATACTCTGTACACTAACAGGGTTGATCAGGCTCCCTCCCTCCCCCCCCCCCAAAAAAAAAAAACCTTAATAAATATTCTCTTTCTACTCTCACCAATTTTTTATCATGTTGACTTTTACACTATCCACACACCCCCTCTATGAGCATTTTTTGTTTGTTTATTTATGTAATGTATGAAAACAAGTGTTATTTTGTAATATGGTATTGGATGTATCTCAATGTATATCATCAAAATATCAACTTTTAATAATTCCTACTAATACATTAGAATAATAATAAAAAAAAAAATGGTCAAAACCATGCATTAAAAATGTAAAGAGAGGAACAATTAAAAATCAATAGAGGAAGTAAGAAAATAGACAAAACTCAAAGTGTGCTGAAAGGCCTTGGGAGTTGAGACCGTAATTGTTACAGTAATAGGTGATATAGATCCTGTGGCGTAGCTATGGAACAAGAAAATAAAGCATAGGCAGCATCAAAACCTAAGATGGGGTTACCATAATATGCTACCAGCTAGTAGTTTGCTTGTTCTTGTCACTAATTCAATGGATATAGAAAAGGTCGCAGGCCTAGTTGTTCAGAAAGAATTATTTAAAGAGATAGGGTAAAGCCTACTTTGACTCTCAATTAGACTTCATTCAACCAATTTTCTAGTAAATCCACAATCTGTTATTCATAGTAGGTACTTCCTAAAAGCATCATTCAAATAATTCTTTGAACAGATAATACTAACTAATTGGCTAGCTGATATTGAGCATCAGAATGCAAAAGGCAAGCAGAACATAGAATCACAGGCACAGCAACTTTACACACGTATTGCACAAAATAGAACTGTAAAGAATGGGTCTCAGATGCATTGTATGGGTGACAAATTAGAAGTTCACCTTCATTCGCTTTGAACAAGTTCAGTTCCTGATGCAACCGAGGTGCTATCCTATCCTGATCCACAATCTTATAAAGCCTCTGCAATTCATCCCTGTTAACAATTGAACTCAAGCCAAATGCAACTATTAACAGTAAGAAGCTTAGCACCACAATACGACTCTGTCCATTTTCTCTCATCTTCTCTTTCCAAAGAAAAAAAACCTTCTTGGCGTTTTTCTTCAAACCTTTATCAACTTTAAGTTTTAAATTCATCAATTGCTCCAACAGTAGCACACAGCTACTCCTAACAGCACTTGTTTCATACATCACATCACCATTCTTCAAATGTGGTGAGAAAAACCCAACACAAGCTGCTAATACCAACCTGCCTGGTTCTGAAGATAACCTGAGAGCATCCCTAATCTCTTCTTCCATGAACCTGTGTTCATCGACTCGATCATTCAAAAACATCTGCAAGGCTTTTCCATCTGTCATACATTGCTTAAGACTAAGACTCTGCAATCCTTCAACAAATCCCAAACTACTGTTTTGTTCAGATTTCTTCGTCATGCCAGTGGTATCACTCAATTGCTCCCTTTCCAATTCCAATTTCGTGCAAGGGTCATTAATTTCATTCTTCTTGCACTCCTGCTCCTGAAAACACTTGTTGATTTTCTTCCCCTTTAACACCAAGGCTTTAATATGCACATCCCTTTGTCCCTCTCCCAACTCCTCTGCCTTGGCGTGCCTACTAATTTCCTTCTCTTTCAATTCCAGTGCTTGAGACTGCTCATACATCTTCTTTTCTTTCAAATCTAATGCTTTACTACGATCACTAATTAACTTCTCTCTCAATGATAAATCTTTACATCGCTTGTTTATATGCTCCACTTTCGAATCCAAAGATTTAAAACTCTCATTGATATGCTTTTCCTTCAACTCTAGCTCTCCACATTTCTCACTAATTTGTTTATCTTTTAATTTCTTCTCTTCAGTATGCTCTATCATTCGCTTCTCTTTCAATTCAAGCTCCTCACAAGCCTCTTCTGTCTGCTTGTATTTCAATTCGATTTGATTCTCTTTCAATTCTAGCTCTTTTAAACGCCCATCTATATGTTTCTCTTTCAATTCTAGCTCTTTCAAACGCCCATCTATATGCTTCTCTTTCAATTGCAACCATTTAGACCGCTTATTCAATTGCTTGTCTCTCAACTCTTGTCCCTTGCACCGCTCATCAATCTCCTCCCTAGATTCGGCTACTTTGCAACTTTCATCAGTTGCCTTCTCCTTCAACTCCACCACACTACACCGCTCAATAATTTCCTTTTCCTTCAACTCCAACTCTTCACAACGCTCATTCAATTGCTGATCCCTCAACTCTTGTGCCTTACAATGCTGATTGATTTCCGCCTCCCTCAATTCAACCACACTACACCGCTCACCAATTTTCTTTTCCTTCAACTCCAACTCTCCCAAACGATCACCTATACGTTTCTCTTTCAACTGCAACCCTTTACACTGCTTATTCAATTGCTTCTCTCTCAACTCTTGTCCCTTGCTCCGCTCATCAATCTCCCTCTCCCTAGATTCAACCACTTTGCAACGTTCATCAATCGCCTTCTCCTTCAACTCCACCACACTACACCTCTCATCAACTTCCTTTTCCTTCAACTTTAACCTTTCCAAACACTCATCTATATGCTTCTCCTTCAACTCCGCCACACTACACCTCTCATCAACTGCCTTCTCCTTCAACTCTGCCACACTGCACCTCTCATCAATTTCCTTTTTCTTCAACTTTAACCTTTCCAAACACTCATCTACATGCTTCTCCTTCAACTCCGCCACACTACACCTCTCATCAATCGCCTTCTCCTTCAACTCCGCCACACAACACCTCTCATCAATTTCCTTTTCCTTCAACTTCAACTTTTCCAAACACTCATCTATATGCTTCTCTATCACCTCCAATTCTTCCCTACGCTCCTTCAATTGTTTATCCCTCAACTCTTGTACCTTACAACGCTGATCAAATTTCGCCTCCCTCAATTCAACCACCCTACACCGTTCACCAATTTTCTTCTCCCTCAACTCCAACTCTCCCAAACGCTCATCTATACGCTTCTCTCTCAACTCCAACTCTTTACATTGCTCATTCAATTGTTCATCCCTCAACTCTTGTCCCTTACACCGCTGCTCGATTTCCACCTCCCTCAATTCAACCACATTGCACCTCTCATCAATCTCCTTCTCTTTCAACTCCAACCCTTTACCCTTCTCACTCAATTCTTTATCCCTCAACTCCTGCACTCTACAAAGCTCATCAATTCCCTTCTCCCTCAATCCAATTTCTTCAAAACGCTCATCAATTCGCTTCTCCTTCACCACCATCTCCTCCTCCCTCAACTCCGCCACCCGGTTTCGCTCCTCAACCTCCTTCTCCCTCCTCTCCAACTCTATACACCTCTTATTTATCCCATTCTCCCCCATCTCCACCGCCTCGCTTCGCTTATCAATCTCCTTCTCCCGCTCCTCCACCCTCCTTTCTCTCTCCTCAACCTCCCCACACCCTTCCCTCCTCTCTCTCACCTCAACCTCCCTCTCTCTCTCCTCCACCGCAACAGTCCGCTGCTCGATTCGCCTCTCTTTCGCCTCCGCCGCCTTAAACCACTCCTTAACCCGCTTCTTCTCCAACTCCAACATTTGAACTCGCTCCGAATAATCCCTCTCTCTCATCTCCAACTCCTTACATCCCTCACTCAACGAATTCTCATCAAATTCCAGCTTTTTCCGACGCAATTCAACCTCTTTTTCCCGATTATCCAATGCAATTCGTAGCGAATTTGTTTCTCTCTCCTTCACCTCAAGCTCCTTAATATGGCTTCCCAGAGAATGCTGAACTGACACAAAGGAGTTCTGGAAAGTTCCCCATTGATCCGAAAGCGCCATAACTGAGTAAACGTGAGATTGAATTGATTGAAAAGTGTCAGTGAGTTGATGAAGAACTGCTCTCGATTTTTTTAGGTCTGCTGATGTTTGCTGCAACGTTCCTGCCGCCATTGTTGCGGCTTGATTACTGGTAAACCTTGGAATTTAAGTTGCAGAAGATGCTAAAACCCTAGAATTTTGGTTTCAATTTTATGCATTCGCTGGAAATTGAATTACGATTGTGCTAATGCCTTAATCGTAGCTTTATTTTTCATGATTAATTTATGATCGATTTTCAGTTTCAGCAGCAAATATTATTGAATACGGATTTATAACAGCAATAATTTTAAACTAAATAAATAAATAAAAAGAAGAAAAAACTTTTGGGCCTAAAAGTAATGGAGCCCAGTTTAGGGGTGCTCAATCCAGAAAAACGCCCCTAACTCAAAAAACCGAACCTAATAGAAAGTGGGTTATACTATGTTCAATTCATTGTATTTTTAATGAATTGAAATTACTTTTTAGTGAAATAAATTATTTTTATTGGTTAAAATTTTTCTCTATGATATTGTATTTGTTTGTCTAATTACTAATGTAATCTAATATATATAAATAAAGTAGGTATTTTTCGGGGGTATTTGGTGCGCCACGGTATTATTTCGACCAATGAAAAATTAGATTAATAATTTATTTTAGAATTAAAAAATTTACTCGCCACCTAAGAAAAATTGACGAATAGGATTTAAGAATTTTGACACATAGGTATTGAATAATTAAAATTTAAATTACTTTTTAAAACCAATAATTATCTTTTCTAAAAAAAATAAAAAAAAAACTAAGTAATAATTAATTTTTTTACATGCAAATTTTTAATCGCAAATATCTTTAATCTCTCTCTAGAAAATATTGTAAAAGTTTAATTTTACGAATAGAGAATAATTAAAATTTAAATTAAAAAAAATAAGTAATATCTTTTTACACATATGGATGCAAATTTTTGATGGAAAATTCTACGTATCTTTATTCCCTCCCTAACAAATATTATAAAAGTTTGATTTTAATAATGTACTCATCAAGACGAATAAAACTAAATCTTATATGACTAATTTCCCATATTTTTAATAGTTAACCGATTATAAATGAGACTAACATTTTAAACAGAACGAGTATATTAAATAAATGTATAGGCAAAAGACTTATTTTGATCAATAAAAAACGAGATTTGTCATTTCTTTTTTTGAATTAAAAATTTATATTGCCACATAAGCAAATTAGTGAATAAGGTTTGGAATTTTAAATTCAAGCGTCACGTAAAATAATTAAAACAACAAAAGATAACTTTAGTGTTAAAATTAAAATTATCTTATGATATTAGGAATTTTATCCATATATCTAATGAATGATCTTCATAAATATACAAAAATTTTAATTAAATAGAATGATATACTAGAACCGTGCATCGCACGGGCTTACATCTAGTTTTTACTAATCTAAAATTATTTTTGTTAAACTAAATTTTTTTTACTAATTTGAACTTATTTATATGAAAGTGAATTACTTTAACTGAACAATATGAAGTAGTATTTTAAGGAGAGGTAAACATAGCTTTAGGCCATGTTTAGTAAATGACTTTTTGGTTAGCTTTTGACTTTTTTAAGTGGTCAAAAAGCCAAAAAATGTATTTCGTAATTGACTTTTTTTTTTTTGTGAAAAGAAGTACTTAAATAACATCAACCAACATTACAAAGTCTATTACAATCCTCTAAATACAGGTCCATACAATAACCAGGGGGATCGGGAATCGTCCTAGTTACATTCATTTCATCATCTAAACATCTTGAGGTCTTGGCAATCATGTCTGCTAGCGTGTTCCATTGTCTTCCTACAAAGTTAATTTGCACCTCCATCTCTGGCCTCCATAGCTCCCTACAATCATTTACCACATTGCTATACATATTAAGAACAAAGTCATGATCATGGAGCATTTCAACAACATTAAAACAATCAGAATAGATGATGGTGTGGTATAGGTTTTCTTGCTGCAACAATTTCAAGCCCTCCCTTATTTCCATCAGCTCTGCCACAAGGGGGGACTTTGCATAGACCCGTTGATAGAACCCAATGCACCACGTACCATCATGATTCCTAATAATCCCTGGAACTAGGGGTGATAATGAGACTGAGCTATTGGTGAGCTATTCGAGCTCGATTCGATCAAAGCTCGGTCAAACTCGGCTCGACAAGGCTCAATTCGAGTTCGAGATCAGCTCGGAACCTTAATGAGCCAAGTCAAGCAAGTTAAAGCTCGGCTCGAAAAGCTTGTGAATAGGCTCGATTAAAATATATATATTTGAAAATACAAATTTTAAAAATATAAATTAATTATTTTTAAATATATTTAAAATGAAATATACATATTAAATACCTTTGGGATTTTTAGCGAAGCTTAGTGGTTTACAGGCTTTTCAGCCCAATTGTTTGTTTGAACTTTTTAACCCTAAGTTCCTAACTACATCTCTTTCTTCAAGCATAGCCGTCAACACTCAATACTCAAACAATCACAATTTCACAGCATACCCATAACCCATCAAAACTCAATTAACTCACGACCGCTGTAAATCGGTTCCACCGTCAGGCATCAATAATCGTCAAACACTCCATATATGCTCAAACTAGCACAGCTTCACGCATAGCCGTCAAACACTCATTAATTCATGACCACCGTTGATCGGCGCTCCACCCTCGATCAGATTCAGTTCTCTACCGTCGTCAACTCATCAAGAAACCTTCAACTATGGAAGCCTATAATCGAGCTTGACGCAAGCATAAAACAACTTAAACATACGAGCTGGAGCCGAGCCGAACTTGCGTTTGGAGACTTGAGCTCGAGCCGAGCCTCCTGTGTGATAAACGAGCTCGAGCCAAGCCTACCACTGTTCAGGCTCAGCTCGAAGGTTTAGCACCCCTACCTGCAACAGCTGCTGGTTCACCAACTTTGACAAAAGAGGCATCAACATGGAGCATATGAAAATGGGGAGAGTGTATAGGATCGACATGGATAGACTGGATTGGAGTAGAGGTATCAACACCTTTAGCTAGCCTAAATTCCCGAGCTTGTGAGGTGGCAAGATATAAAATGGTTTGAGGGGAAGGAAATGGTTCATTTTGGAAGACGAGCTTATTTCTAGCTTTTCAGATTTCAAAACACAAAATAGGAAACAGAGTTTTCCAAGGGAGATCTACTATAAGATTAGTGGTTAAATTAGTCTCAAGCCACCCCCCAATCTTACCTTGCAAAAGATCATTATCCATTGCTTGAGTCAAGTCCCAAACGGCTGTTGAGAGAGGGCAATCCCTAAGGGTATGGATAGGATCCTCAACATTAGAGATGCAACGAGGGCAATTAGAATTATCAATGATGTGACGATTACAGAGGAGGCTCTTATGAGGGATCCTATCCTTAGAGAGGAGCCAGAGGAAAAACTTGATTTTTGGCAAGGTGCCCGCTTGCCAAATCCACTTGAAATTGCTTCCATTAATCTCATAAAAATCCAACCTTTAACAGATTATGCCGCCGTCACCTTCGCCACCACCACCTCTGCCACAACTTACCCCTCCCTTAATCTCATTCTCCCTCTCAGGCTTCCCAGTTCTCACAATCAAATCAGACCCTCTATCTCTCCTCAAAAACTGAAACAGAGCAGCAATCACCTCCGCCACCACCACCTCTGCAACCACTTACCCATCCCTACCCAAATCCTAAACCGAAACCCTTCTCCCACTCTACCTAGGTTTGCGATTTGCCATTTGCGGTTTGCGATTTGTTGTGTGCAGTTTGCAATTGGTGGCGATGTGAGGCAATAATGGATGTTGAGGTTGCCTTTGGGTTGGTGGAATGTTGCGTGAGGTAAATGTTGGTTGGGAGTCGGTGGTTGCAATTTTTAATTGATGGTGGATGATCGATCCGTGGTGCGGGTTAAGTTCTGGAATCGTTGCGGTGGTCGGTTGTTAACTGGTGTGGGTTGGAGCAGGTGTGGCGGCAGCAGCATAACTGGTGGTTGGTTTGGGATTTCGGGCTCCTAATATTGGCTGGCCGTGATCATGATTGGGCGCGGTTTGCGAGGCTGCTGAAATGGAGGGTGGAAATGGAGATATATGGGCGGTGGTGCGAGCTGGATTTGCTGATTGGTGACTGTGGAGGTTGCCTTTGGGTTGCTGGATTGTTGCTGGTGTCGCTGGGTTCCAGTGGACGGTGGAGATGGGGTGGTCAGGGACGGTAAGGATGGGTTGGTAAGGGAGGGAGGGTGGGGTTGGCTGGTCTGATTTTATTTTTTATTTTTAATTAATTTTGTTTTTAAATAATTAAAAAATTAATTGACCAATTAATGGCTGACACGTGGTACATAACTAACAAAAATCGGTCATCAACAGGTAATGAATCTGTTGAAGAAGGTGGGGTATAAAAGTTGGATTTTTATGAGATTAATGGAAGGTTGGATTTTTATGAGAAGATCGCTCAAAGATTGAATTTTTCTTTTTCAATTTTTCCAATAATTTTCTATTTTAATTAGATTTTATGTGGCTTTTATTTAAGCAATTTGCAACCCGAAAATACATGATACCTCAGCAAGTACCGAATTTTTGGATAAACTGCAACCCAAAAATAATGGTTACTTGAAATAAATTCCTAAACGGTAACCGAACCCAAATTTGCACACCCCTAGGATGAAGTTAATAACCTTGTTTTGGTATTGAATGTCTTGGGCCTAAGTGTAAGGGTTTTAGGCTAGATCTAAACTAAGTTAGGTTTTATTTGGCTTGTTTTGTCAATGTATACATGATAACATCATACCGTGGGCTTGATATTGTATATAATATTAAATTTTATTTTTACTATAATTGAATTTATTTTGTCTAAAACAAGTTAAATTACTCACGCACTCTGTTCACAATTATATGCAACAAAGGGGTATTATTTGTGATATACAAAATATTCCTTTGTTGCACACAATTGTGGGCAAAAGAAATAAATGAAATACACTGTGGCGAAGCCGTGAAGGGTTAGTTTGATGAAAGTTTGGGGCAAAAAGAGAGGTTTGAAAGCTTGATTAATCTAACATCTAACAAGAGTGATTGGTCATGGGAGGATTAGAAAACTTGTTTCTGAAAAGCTAATTTTGAATATGCTAGTTAAAGAGGTTTGTAATTTTGTTTATGTAACTCTTAATAATAATTTTAAAGTACTACCTCCGTTACACATTAGTTGCAACTTATTATTTGTGAGATATAAAATATTTCAAATCATAACTAATATGTAATGGAGGTAGTAAGATTTTTACCATTTTAGTGATTAACATGATAACATCAAGAACACGATCAATGTAGTCATTTGTTGAATTCAAACATTAGATAAAGTAGAAGCATATTAAATTCAAATGATTTTGTTTTAATTTTACAAAATCTGAAGGAAGAAAATTTTAAACTAATTCTTCAAATGTAAACTAGGTAGCCAAGCTACTTCAAATGCTGTGTAACAATAAGTTTTCATTAAATTTGTACTCAATATCAACTAGATACTAAATTTATGCCTAATCTAAAATGTATGCCTTCAGATTTTCATGCTAACTAAAACAATTATAGACATGTGTGAAGATCATAGACAAAATTATTTTGTGTTACAGAAATACACAGATCAGAGCACCAAATTTACCATCTATGTTCATCAAACAAAGCTCGAACATGCCAGGTTAAGGCGCTACTAGGTGTTGTGATTGTTCCCCACTCTACGACGCTTTTTAAACTGTTTTGGACTTGCCACAGAATCACAGGAGCTTGGACTGCGTTTATTATTCTGATTTTTCGAAGCAACCTTCCTAAATTTTCTCTTCTTGTACACTTGTTTAATGCGCAATAAAAGGGAATCAGGTGGAAATTTCGACTCAAGCTTAAAAGTGGCAATGCAGCTAGTAACATCTCTAAGAATGGCTAATTCCATGTTTTCAGCTTCATACTGTAAACAAAATTAAAGGCCAAAATTATAAAAGATAATTTTCCATGAAAACCTGAAATTCCAAACAAAATACGAGTACCAAATATATATAGCTAGATCCTGAGCAAGCCAAAACTTGAACATACCTTATCAAAAAAAAAAAAAAAAAAAAAAAAAAAAGAGGCAAGTTTTTACATACTAATTCAAATCATCAACTATGTTATGTTAAGTTCCGAAACAATATACAGTAGCAAAGAAAAAGAAATGCAGGACACACAGAGACCTGAGAATATCATTTCCGACTAATTCTGCAAGAAAGTGATGTCAGAAACAAAAGTTACTAATATACTAAACTAAATGAGCTTCTAATAGAATACAAGTCAGATATACATGTTTGGTGCATGTCCCAGGCCCTTAATCAAGCAACTATTATGACAGTAACAAAATAGCAATGAAAAAAATTAACAAATGAAACATAAAGATGAATTCTAATTGTCCTCTTATGCGTAGTATGTTCTTTTAAGCATATGATATATACATATATAGCGTAATAATAATGACTTAGTCTCATCACATATTGCATAATATTTATATAAAATCGTGCTAAAAATTTACCTCAAATCTAAAAGCTCCCTCTTTCCGTTTCTGATTCACTCTTTTACGAGACAGGTCCAAGTAACATTCCAGTAGAGGCACTGGCGAATATAGATGTTCCAGCTTAAAAACACAGATGCACTTGACTGCTGTAAGCAACTTATTTCTTTCAATATAAGAATGGATTAATCCTGTTCAATTTGAAACGGAAAAAACACTAAATGAGCACCATAGATGTACAAATTAATGATAAGAGAAAGGGTAGCCAAGCCAAACCGGATATTAAAAAAATGTACATTAAACTCGTAATCCTATATGAATTTTATAGCCAAATAATGAAAGGAACATTCTTAACTCATAATCCTACATGAAATTAACAGCCAAAGAATGAAAGGAGGAACTTTTTAAAAAAAAAACTACTTTGTATTAAGCCAAGCAGTACTATTAAGTAGGCTGTAATATTCTCTGTAAATTTTCAAAAGAGTGATTCAGTTGAATCAAAAAACAAAGTGCTGTAAATGTTCAAATGCCTGCCTATTTCAGGATGAACAAATTCTACAACTCAAATAGGATATGGACAAGCAACAATATACATCTCACAATGATTCCTGTAGGACATCTACACTTATACCTCTGCTTTACAAATGGATCGACACCAAGGCCGACCTTCCTTAGTTTAAAAAAGAGAGAGACATGCATGTTTTCATGAGACTTAGCTGCAGCTAGATTGTACTACAAAAAAATTCAAAATGACAGAACTACAGCTTTAAGGAGGCCTTCTCTGGAGAGAAGCTATCACTGAAATTTTATAGACCAACTTTTCAATATCCTACCCTATATTTCTGATATACAAACATAGTATTCTTTTTCCATGCTTTCTAATGTCTTCATTCATCACATAATTAACCAACTAAAGACACGAAAAATGCTACACATAAAGACAGCACATAGTAAACATAGATCAAAGTATGCTGCCTTGGCAGAATTACAGGTGTTTACAAATATTTTATTGTAAAACCATACATGAAACTCCGTTATGATTCAAGAACAAACTCGATATGTGAATTCATCGAATATTAATAATCTCATAAAAGCTTACTGCAAAAATATACCCCTGCAACTATATTAGTACTTCATATTATAAAGAGGTTCTCACAATTAAGTTAAGTTTTTATTGAGAGCAATATGAATGTTTCGTTCACTAAACTGAGTACAATTTTTTTTTTTTTAAGGAGATACTAAACTGAGTACATGAGTTGTATAATTATCAACAAAGTTTATGTCACCTAGATTAGCTTAAATGTGATACCAAGAATCAAATCCTGTGTATACTATTTAACTTCAAAAACAGAATTCCCAATTAAGCAAATTACAAATAGTCAATTTAGCACATTAGCATAGATATAATGAAGATACATACCTGGAATCTTATCCGAAAGCCCCAATGCACTGCATAAAACCGCTTGCTGCTCATGCCGATAAACCTTAGGTCCACCATACAATGAACCAAACATGGATAAAAGATCATCTGCATCAAAACAATCTGCTAACTTGAACGCAGCTATAAACTGCAAAAACCCGAAATTATCTGTTGGTGTTCTGCCCTTGGCGGCCTTAAGAGTAATAGCTAAATCCCTTGCTTCCTCTTTGACATTATCCATAATTGGAGGAGATAGCTTCATTAACTGCTCTGACAGCAAAATGCAACTATCTTTATAAATTGTGGTCGTATCCTTATCTGAGAAATTTCGATGAAACAGTCGAGTGATTCCAAAAACAAGCTTTCCGGGATCAGGAGAACATCTAAGAGCATCCAATATCTCCTCAGGTGATACACCATTCTCTTTCATATGATCCATTGAATAAAATTTCGCAAATAATGGATCACTGTAGTATGAATGAGTTCGATGGCTAACAATATTTGATAAGGAGGTATCTTTTGAACATGTTACTTCTTGTTGGTTTTCAGAATCAGGTAATTCCTGCCTCACGTTTTTCAAACTGCTACTTTCTAAACAAATCAAACAAGAAATTTCGGTATTAATTGAAGGTCCTATAAATAGAAATCGATACTCTAATAGCAACAAACAAGTGAAACTACGAAGTTTTGAGGCTATCAGCTGTCTTAGTTTAGAAGAGGGTAAGTATAGGGGTGTTACACCCTTGTGACTAAATCGTGCTTACATTTCCTCTGTTCTTTTTTTTTACAGGACATTTCCTCTGTTCTTCATGTTCCTATTTTCACAATTGTAAATTTATGAAAAGTTGCTATACTATAAATATAATTTTAGACCACTGTAAGCCTTTAACAAGATCCAACATTCTTAATTATATTTATAATTCACAAATGCTAGTCAAAGTAAAGTTTGTAAATACGAGAATTGTTTATAAAAATTGAACAAAGTAATGTAGTAAATAGTAAAGCTAGATTGCTCACCACTATGCTTCTCTTCGAACTCTTGTGCTTGACAATCAGAAAGTACGCGATGCTCATCTGGTTGCTCTTCCAATAACCCGTCTAATTGATCATCGAGCTTAATCTCTTTCGCGTCTAGTCCCTTGTTGGACTCATTAATTTGACTATCATCCCTTACTATGACTCCTTTAGCCTGCATTGCAACGAATCGCTCCTCAATTTCCTTTTCATTCAACTCCACCAGTCTTAACCGCTCATCCATTTGCTTTCGTTCCAACTCCATCGCTTTTGCATCCTCCAACATTTTCTTCTCTTTACCCTCTAACAATCCACTTCGCTCATCAATCTCCTTCTGTTTCAACTCCATTGCTTTAACACCCTCTAACATTTCCTTCTCCTTCGCCTCTAACACTTGACACCGCTCATCAATATCCTTCTCTTTTAACCCTAACACCTTCTCTTTCGACATCAACAAACCACTTTTTTCATTATTTTCCTTTTCGAGTGCAAAGTACATTTCATCCAATTCCTTCTCCTTCACATCCAACACCTCCCCTCGCTCACTCATCACCTTCGCTCTCAAATCCATCTCTTCAACATTGTCCTTAACAACCCTCTCCCTCTCCTCGACCGCCTTCAGCATTTCCTTAACCCGCTCGAAACCCTCAACATTCCGCTTCTTCTCCAACTCCAAAGACTCCCTCCACTCTCTCACCTCCTTTTCTCTCAACCCTACAAACTCACTTCTCTCACTCAACACCTTCTCATCAGAGTCCAACTTCTTCTGCCTCAACTCAACCTCCTTTAGTATATTCTGTAACCTGTTCTTCGACACATCACATTCTCTTTCCTTCGCCTCGACTTCCTTAACTCGCTTCTCGAGGGAGTTGTGGATTTTAGTAAAAGAACCCTGGAGTGTCTGCCATTGCTCGCATAGTGAAATCATCGAAAAGGAACGAATCTTGAAATCGGTGAAAGTTTCGCCGAGTTTGTGCATTACTAGACGTGATGCCTTGAGGTCGTTTGAAGTTTGATCGAAAATTGTCATGGTTGATCAATCTTTTGGAAAAGGGATAAACCCTAGAATTCTGTGTAGAGTAACAGAACAAGTGTAGCGGTTATGTTTAAAAAGAGGAATGAAAACAGCGAGAGTTTATATAATTTGGTGATCGTGCGATCGTGCTGTTTAAAGAGATTATCACGAACAAAATATTATTCTCTCCGTCCCCTTAGTTCCTTATCGGCATTTTTCAGGAATTAATAAATACAAAAAAGAATAATTAAAGTACATTAAAAAAAATAGGGAAATTATCAATGGTACACCTAAAGTTCGGGCTTCAATGGTACACCAACTAAGTATTTGTTTATCAGCGGTACACCCAAGGTTTAATATACTCATCTACAGTAACCCTAACGTTAAAGGTTAATTTCAGGTTAATCCACTTAAAATGAAATGACTAATTTTCCCCCCTACTCTAAATACATTAAATCGCTCCTTTCAAACCTCAAAACCTATATTAAAAACTCCTAAGTCAAAAGATCGTTCATCTTCTTCTTCCTTCTCACTCTCTCCCTTTTTTCTGCTGATGTGAGGTTCCATAATCGACGAGCGAATTGAACAAAATTCTAGCAAATTCTGCACTTCATTGTTGATCGCTTAAGGTAAGTTTTCATCCGAGTCTTTGATTTTATGACTTTCGCTTAGTTTTGGTAGTATATGAATTTTTTGTTTAAATGGTTGAATTTTGGTTAATTGTTAGCGAATTATGGTTTAAATTATGCACAATGTTCCTGAGATTATTATTTGTTGCTTTATTGTTGTATTTTTTGCACAAATAATTCGAATTGGGTGTGTTTGAGTAGATATATGTATGTTTGTGTGTGAAAAGGGAAAATCAGAAAGGAGGGAAACTATATATAGAGGAAGAGGGGTGGGTAGGGTAGAGTACATAAAGGAGGGAAAATGAAGAGGGGAAAAAAGGGAGGGAATTTTTTAAGTTAAAAAAATCGAATTAAACCCCAACTTAACCTTTACTTAAGGTTTGTTTAACGTTAAGTGTATAGTTGATAATCGTGTGAAACCTTGGGTGTACCGCTGATAAACAAAAACTAAGTTGGTGTACCATTGATAAAAGACCGAACCTTGGATGTACCATTGATAATATCCCAAAAAAATAAATTGACATTGGGTAATTCCTTACCTTTCTTTTTTCTTCTTTATTAATTGTAACTAGGGTGTACCCGTGCAAAATGCACGGGATATATAAAAAAATATATATTTAAAATATGGAAAGTTGATCTTGATGTTGTAATTTATACTTGGGCTGCAATGGTTAGTTGGTTTTGGACTGGTCGACTCTGTTGAACCTTGCTCAGCTTTGCGCTAGTGAGTATTAATAATCGTATTAATAATGTGTTGCCACTTGTTTTGTCGTTCTGACACCTGCTTTGCTTAGAAGCTCAAGAAACAGGGCCTTACTCTTTTATGTCGGTGGCCACGCAATGTAGCTAGCTATTATGGGGTTTACTTTGTCAAAGTTATAGAGGTTACTCGTTTAGTGTTATAGGGGTTACTCGGGTTACTCAGTTAGTGTCATATGGGTTAGTGTCTTGCTCTAGGAGTTATATACTTTAATCTGTTGCAAATAGTTATTCGGTGAGGTCAGTTGCGCAAAAACGTGTTGTACGTTTTTTTTTGATGATCAGAGTAGTAAAAATTATTTAGAGGGTAGTCCCTAAAAAAATGCACATAATTGAAGGGTGGGGGATTTAGAGTACTTTAGTGAATTATTGATAAAAGAACTATATATTCATGCTAATGCATGACATATATTATACTATGTATCAAAAAATACTCGTAAAACAAAGTGAAATGTTGGTACATATTGTTTTAAAAAAGTGAAATGTTGGGGGTTTTGAGTGCTATTGTGAATAGTTGATGAAGGAACTGTATACTCGTGCTAATGCTTGTCATATATACTACGTATCCAAAAAAATAAAAATAAAAATAAAAATAAAAAGAAAAAGAAAAAAAAGTGAAATGTTAGTAGTAGTTCCTTGAAAAAAAAAAACAAAAAGAAAAACAGAAAGAAGGTATTTGATGGGTAGTTTTTTTTTTTAAAATGACTAAAAAAATTAGTTGTGGGATAAGTAGTTATTTTTTTCTTAAAAAAAAAAAACACCCTCAAATGCATGAGATTTGAGGATTGGGGATTTGGAGGCTTGTCGTGAAAACGACTCTGAAATTATATATTAGACTAGAGTGTACCCGTGCAAAATGCACGGGGTGCATGGGATATATATTTTACAAAATGATATTAAAAATAAATCTAATAACAAAAATTATTTTTCAAATGTAACATATAAATAGAGCAAATTCTCAAGTGATGCATTAAAAAAAATCGGAGGGAGTACTTTATTAGTTTTATAGGGGTTATCCATTCAGTGTTATAGAGGTAACTCCGTCGGTGTTATAGGAGTGACTTTGTTCCTTTGCAAGCAACTACACTGGTGCCTTGTCACACGAAAAATATGTTGTTTATTTTAATTTATAATTTTTTTTGTGTTGATAATTATTGAATTAATAATAAGGTAGTTACTAAACGATTATTTGAAATATTAGTCAATGTTAAAAATGTTACTTTGTTCTTTTGCAAGTGGTCATACGTTGTGACTAGTTGCATAGAAAACATAATGTATACATTTAATGTTTGACAAAATTTTATATGTGGTTGGCACATCGTGTGGGGTTATTTATTTAGGGGTTACTCATTCAGTCCGGGGTTACACGATATGTCAAAGGTTACTCGGTCGGAGGTTACTCGATTTGGGGTTACTTTGTCTGTTAGGTGTTATTCGGTCAATCAAGGGTTAATCAGTCAGGGGATACTTGTCGAGTAAGGGTTACTCAGCTCGGTTAGAAAATTACCGAGTTAGTGTTTTTTGTGTTCCAATCGGCAATGCGTAGAAAACGTGCTATTTTTGTTTTGATAATTATTAGATTAATAAATTGGTAATTTTTTGTGTAATTTTTTTTTTGTTATATTAATTAAAATGGATAGTATGTGTGTTATTAGGAAAAATAATAATAAAAAAAGGAAAAATACTAAAAAAAGTAGAAGTGGAGGTTTTTTTTTATTTTTTTATTTTTGGAAAAGAAGTGGAAGTTATTTGGAGGATTATTTTTGTTTTAAAAAAACATGGAAGTTATTTGGAGGATATTGCAAAAAATAAATAAATAAATAAATAAATAAGGGGGAATGCATGAGAATTAAGTTGGGGTTTTGGAGAAACCTCATTAACTTACTCTTAAATTATATAATAGATTCCTTTTTAAAAAAAATACTAGTATATTAATTGTAATTAGATTGTATCCGTGCATATTTTTATTTTACACATGCAAGGAAATAAAGTAGGTATGATTATCAATAGGCTTGAACCATAAGATGAGAGAAATTAAATATTTCAAATAATAACAATAAATTAAAAAATATTTAAATAAAATATTCAAGAAGGGTTGTATTAATTTAAATAAAATAATTTTTAACAATAAAAAAAATGGTATATATAATTTTTTTTTTTTTAAATATTATAACATGTGCATTCTCAGTTTTCACCAATTCTTTACTCAAAAAAAAAAGTTTTCATCAATTCTCGGTTAGATGTAGCTACGGAACTAAGGAAAAATTAAAATGGTGATCATGCATAACAATTTAGAGGAAGAAGAGTGGGTGAGTAATGCATAAGAAATTTTCAATCACATATCATTGAAATTGAAGTAAAATACATGATAATTGTACGAAATGATAATGAAGAATAATACGAAGTACAAAATACTACGTATATTATACAAGGGAAAAGAGAAAAAGAACGAGCATCTTAGAAGGAACACATTCAACATGCATGCTATTCCACCAAATATCAACATGCTGGACCTATCTATCCGCACTAAAGCCATGCCTAATCCAAACTATACGATGCTAACTAATTATGTACTTTGTAATTTAAAGTTTCAATTTAGATGCTTTATTTTATTTTTAAATTAATAAACTCTCTCCGTCTCTCTCCTTTAGTCCTATCATATAAGACTTTTTTCATTCTCTCCATCTCTCTCATTTCCAAAAAATGTCGAGGAATTCGTAATTTTTAAAGTGGTGTACCTAAAAAGAAACAGAAAAAGCATTGTAGACATGTGAAGACTATGAAATGTGAAAATCATGGACCGAATTATTGTGTTATAAACTTACAGATGCACTCACTCAGTTACTCTATGATGTTTTTTTAAAAGTGGTGCAACTAAAAAGAAACAGAGAAAGCATTGTAGACATGTGAAGACTATGAAATGTGAAATGGGAAAGTCATGGACCGAATAATTGTGTTATAAACCTATAGAGATGCACATGTTAGAACATGAACATCTACTTTATCAGTCTACAATTCTGCATTCACATTTCACCTAGACTAACAATCTCGAACCAGGTTGTAAGAATTCCTGATTTACTTGCAAAAATTATCCAGAAATCAAAAAATTGATGAAGAACAATATAAAGGAAGAAGGACGGATTTCATTGAGGAAGTTTTAGAGAGAGAAAGTCTTTACATCATTGAATAAGAGAGAGAAAGACTGGAATGAATTAATTTCGGAAAATACAACTTGCATAGCTATTAATACCAGCTAGCTAGATTTTATTACAGAGTAAAAGATGAGCTGTCAACTTATAACAACCTCTAACAAACCGTCTGACGTGTCACAAGTTGTTATAACAACTTGCTGAGGTGTAATATACTTAACACAGGTTAAGGAGGCTATTTGGTGCAGTTATTTTTCTCTCACTCTATGACGCTTTTTTGGCTGTTTTGGACTTGCTACAGATTCACAAGAACTAGCACTGCGCTTATTCCATTGCTTTAAAGCAACCTTCCTATCTTTTTTCTCCTTTAACAATTCTTCAATGCGCAATAGAAAGGAATCAGGTGGAAATTTCGACTCAAGCTTACAAGTAGCAATGCAGCTAGTAAGTTCTCGAAGCATGCACAATTCCATGTCAGTAACAATCTGTAAACAAAATACCATAATTATATGATAGTTTGTCCATGAAAATCAGAAACGCCAAAAAAAAAAAAAAAACGGGAGTACTACACAACTAGGACATACTTTGTATTACATACTCTTTAACAACTAGGACATACTTTACAGAAGTTAATATGCACATGATTTCTTAATTACTTGGGGAAAAAACAGGTAAGTTTAATTTGTCCATGATTCAAATCATCAGCTAGTTCTGCAAGAAAGTGATGTTTAAAAACAAAAGGCTAAATTGCTGAACGAAATGAGTTATTAGAATACAAATAGTCGGATATACATGTTCAGGTCCCAAATCAGGCAAATAATATGACAGTAATAACAAAACACAGCAACGAATAACTTAACAAATGATGCAAAAACTTGAATTCTAATTATTCTCATATTCATTAAGCATGTGAAATACGGTGCAAAAATGACCTTAGTCACATCACATATAGCATAACATATAGAGAGTAGAACGAGTCATGTTATAAATTTACCTTGGAATCAAAATTTTCCTCTTTCCGTTTCTCATTTACTTTATTGTTTTTAAGGTCCAAGTAACCTTCCAGCAGAGGCACTGGCGGAAATATATGTTCCAGCTTAAAAATACAAATGCACTTGACTGCTGTAAGCAGCTTATGTCTTTCAATATAAAACTTAATAAGTCCTGTTCAATTCAAAAGGGAAAAAAAAACGGGTACATTAAGAGTATGTAGGTAAGTACTAAGATAATTCTAAAAAACAACAAATGAGCACCATAGATGTACAAACTTGATGATAAAAGAAAGAGAACATCAACCAAAAGCCCAAAACAGAGAATAAAATCACATTAAATTTATACTCTATAAAATTTTAGCCAAGAAATGAAAGAAACATTCTTAAAAACTAGGAAGCTAAGCTAAGAAGTACTCCGTTGTTTCTCATATAATTTATCAAGAGAGTGATTCATTTGAATGAAGAAACAAACTTAGGTTGGTAATAATTTAAAGGCCTGCCCATTTCAGGGTGAGCAGATTCAAAAAGCCAATAAGATTACTCAAAAACACATGCAGGTTTTCGCAGAACTACTAGATTGCACTCCGTAGTCTGTACTATTGAAAAATTCAAAATAGAAACCGAGAAAAACCGACTAAACTACAGCTTTAGGCCTTCTCTGGAGAGAAAGAAAATACACTGGAATTTAATATTTCGTAGAATGTAGTATGTTGGATATCCTAACCTACATTTCTGATACTGGATATACAAACATGATATACTTTTGCCATGAATTCTAATGTCTCCCTTCTTCACAAAATAAACCAATCAAAGACAAGAAAATGCTACACAAAAAGGCAACATAGAAAACATTGATCAAAGTTTTTTTTTTTTTGGCAGCATAGCAGGTTTTTTTCGAACATTTTAGCATGACACTCCGGTATGATTCAAGAACAGATTCGATATGCGAATCCATCCAATAATAATAATCTTATACAAGATCCTTTATAATTATTCTTATATCTCCCTTCTTTTCACAGAAAAAATCTTCCCCTGATTGTAGTTCAAATTGTACTAATTAATGGTGGTTCTCACAAGCAGCTTAGTTCTTATTTCAAAGAAAAACCAATGCTTTGTCACTAAATTATGTTCATGAGTTGTATAATTCTCAACAAAGCATGGATGTCAACTAAATTATCTTTGCTGATTAATGTGTTACCAAGAATCTGGTTCCCGTTTACACCATTTGCACTTCAAATAAAATAAAATAAAATAAAATAAATCCTAACAAAGTAGAATTACAAATTGTCCCAGTTCGCAACTTTACATAGAAGACAAAGAAGATATATTACCTGGAATATTATCCGAAAGTCCCAATGCACTGCATAACACTTGCTGCTCATGCCAATAAATCTTAGGTCCACCATACAATGAACCAAACATAAAAACAAGATCATTTGCATCAAAACAATCTGCTAACTCGAAGGCAGCTACAAACAGCAAAAACCCGTAATTATCTGTTGGAGTTCTGCCCTTGGTGTCCTTAAAAGTAATAGCTAATTGCCTTGCTTCCTCTTTGACATCATCCATGATTGGAGGTGATAGTTTCATTAACTGCTCCAACAACAATATGCAACTATCTTTATGAATTGTGGCTGTATCCATATCTGAGAATCTTTGGTAAAATGTTCGAGTAACTTCAATAACAAGCTTTCTGGGATCAGGAGCATATCTAAGAGCATCCAATATCCCCTCAGATGATATATCTTTTGCCTTTGCATGCTCAAATAAATAAGACCTCACCAAAACTGCATCCATATTAATGCAATATGAACGAATTCGTTCACCAGCAATATTTGATGAGGAGAAATCATCTTTTGGACATGCTACTTTGTGGATTTCTGAGTCAGGTAATTCCGGCCTCACTTTTGTCAAACTGCTGCTTTCTAAACAATCAAACAAGAAATATCAGTGTTGAAACAATCGAACACTTCAAGGTCCTATAAAGAGAAAACCTACTGATGCTTTTAAAAGCAACAAAAGAAGGAAGTGATAGAGTGAACATATGTTGCAGTAAACTAGTTTGCTTACCACTTTGCTTCTCTTGAAACCCATTACATTGCTCCTCTAATGACTTGTCTAGTTGATCATCAAGTTCATTCTCTTTCGACTCCAAACCCTTGTTGCAATCATTAATTTGGTTATCATCCCTTACTACCAACTCTTTTTCATGGCTATAGAATTGCTTCTCTTTCGTACGCAATGCTAGAATTTGTTCCTCAATTTCCTTTTCCTTCAATTCAATCTGTCTAGACCGCTCATCCATTTGCTTTCGTTCCAACTCCATAGATTTTGTACCCTCAAATACTCCCTTCTCTTTCGCCTCTAACACTTCACTACGCTCATCAATCTACTTCTCTTTCAACCCCAACATCTTCTCTTTAGACTTTAACATTGAGCTTTGCACATTATTCTCCTTTTCCTTAAGCTCAAGCGCGAAGTATAACTCATTCATGTCATTCTTATCCCCCTCTAACTTTACCTCTTTTTGTTCCAACACACTTTCCTTCATATTCAATTCCTTCTCTTTGGCATCCAATGCTTTGCCTCGCTCACTCATCACCTTTGCCTTCAACACCATCTCTTCAATACTCTCCAAGTCTCCATAATCACTCTCTCCCTCTCCTCCACCGCCTTCAGCTGCTCCTTAACCTGCTCAAAACCCTCCTTATTACACTTCTCTCCCAACTCCACCGCCTTACACCGTTCACCAAGTAATCTCTTCTCCAACTCCAAAGACTCGCGCCACTCTTTCACCTCATTGATTCTCTCACGCAATGACTTCTCCCCCAAGTCCAACTTCTTCTTCCTCAATTCAACCTCTGTTTGTAAATCCTTTAACTTGTTCTTTGCAACATCGATTTCTGTTTCTATCGCCTCGACTTCCTTAACTCGCTCCTCAAGCGAGCTGTGAACCTTAGAGAAAGAACTCTGAAGTGTACGCCATTGCTCACAAAGTGAAACTATTGAAAAGGAGCGAGTCTGAAAATCAGTGAAAGTTTCGCCAAGTTTATGCATAACTAGCCTTGAAGACTTAAGGTCATTTGAAGTTTGATAAAAAATTGTCATGATTGATCAAACTTTTAAACTGGTAATTAAATTTGAAGATCAATTATTAAATCCTAGAATGCTGCATAGAAATAGAAGAAGGGTAGTAGTTATAATCAAGATTAGACTGGTAGCTAGAAAAAAAAGGAAACAACTAAAAGGAGAATCCTCCATTGAAGCAACCTCTTAGGTAAAAGATGTATCATTGAATATCAAATTCAACCTACTATATGTTCTTCAATTATTTCAATTATTAACAACAAATTAATTACCATAAAAACAAATTGAAACAAGTAAACCTAATTTGAACATATCTTTGAATATGAATTTCCAGTATTTTGAATTGGATATAGCAATTGGCAAAGATTACATCTTTACTATCAATTAATAATCAAATTAGCAACCAAATTGACTCAATCATCAAATCAACTTCATTTCGATTAAGAATATGAATAGCAAAATTTTGCATTATTTATAATTTCACAGAAAATTAAAATCAATTTAACCGTGATCAAAATTTTCCTATTAATTATATCTTTATATGCAAACAATTTTGCAGCGAACTCGCAGAAAATTCTAAACATATTGAAAAATCCAGGCAAGTAATATGAACGGGTATGAATCATCAAATCGAGGGTAATTTGCAGCAAAATGTAGTTTAATTTGCATAAAAATCGACATAAAAATGTCGCTTAAAATTGAGTAATTGTACCTGTTAAAGTATTACCTGATTTTGCAGTCAATTTGTGTATTCAAGTGAGGAATTGAACGTTTGCATAATAATTTGAAGAGCAGGAAAGAAAAAAAATGCATCTTTGAGATAATATTTGGGCAATTATTGAAAAAAAAAAAGAACTAGTTAGAGAAAGTGAATGCGTTTATTTGCCAGGTTTAATCAAAATGAACTTATTTAGTTATTTACTAGTATAGTACCGGTGCAATTGCACGGTATTATAAGTTCATTTATCAAATATTATTTTAATTACCAAAGGTTATGTTCAATTCAACTTATTTTTGAAATAATCAGATTAAATTGTCTAGCAAATGATATTTTATGTTTATTTGCTTTTATTTATTGTTGAACAATTATATTTTCATAGTTTGAAAAGTGAACTGCTAAACATCGCCCGCAAATTTCCACATAAAGCCCACAAATTAAAAGTGAAATGACTCTTTTGCCCTCGAACTAAAATTATATTTTCTCTACTCTAGTAAAAAACACACTCTCATCTTCTCTTAACTTTGTAGTCTCACTTTCTCTCTCGAAAATATTTTTTCAAAATGTCGAGGCGGCAAGGCAAGGAAGTGGCGTCACCGGTGGCCGGAGCAAGGGGGTTTGGAGGAGGAAAGGTATGTTTTTTTTTTTTAAATTTTTTTATTTAAAAAAAAAAAAAAAAAAAAAACCGGAAAAGGTGGTGGCCCGGCGGCGACTGGTGGCTGGACGGCGGTGTTTGGGCGGCGGCGTTTGGCCCAGACGCCGACACCACGGTTCCGGCGCCTGTCCCAGACCCCATTGCCACGGTGATGGCGCCTGGGCAGGGCGCCGGTACCACGGTGGCGGCGTCCACGTCACACGCCACCACCGTGGCACCGGCGTCCTGCCCAGGCGCCAGCACCGTGGCTCTGGCGTCTGGGACAGGCGCCGGAACCCTAATTTAATTTTTTTTTTTCATTTTCTTTTATTTTTTTTTTGAATTATTTTTTCAAATTTTTTTTTTGCTTTTTTTTGTTTTTGTTTTTCCGTTTTATTTTTTAATTTTTTTTTTACTTTGTTTTTTCCAATTTGTTTTTTTTGGGTAATTTTTTTTTTTGCTTTGTTTTTTCCAATTTTTTATTTATTTATTTATTAGGTTATTAATTTTTTTATTTTTAGGTTGTTAATATTTTGTAATGTTTTTAATTTATTTTCCATCATATGTATATTGTTTTATTTATTTATTTTAATTACTTTTTTTATGTGTATATTACATGTTTATATTGCATATTACATGTTTTGTTATTTTGTGTTAGGCATCGTATTTTCGTTCTGGGGCTGGGAAGAGTATGGACATTATGAGAAGTACGATCAACTCAATGGAGAGCTCGGGGCCCAAACACGTTAGATCCCGTGGTATTTCGGCCTCGGCTCGTAGAGAACGGGTGCACTATTCTGAGGATGATGAAGATGATGACGGTGATGAGGAGGAGGAGGAGGAGGATGCAGATGAGGATGTGGACGATCAGAGTGGACCATATGATGATTACGGTCCATTCAGTCAGAGGCTTGATGATGTGTATGAGACGCGTAGGGTAGACGTGCGTAAGGGTAGAGATGGTAGATTTGTTAGTAGATCTGGCACATCATCTGCGTCCACTGTGTCTGCGGTTAGCAGAAAACGGTCGAGGGCCGTTAATGATTCTTGGGTGGTGAGGGGCGAGGTGGCTGGGGGACCTATAGACGGGAGTGTGATTCCTAGCTTTCTAGGACACATCGCTACCCGTATTTGGGAGGACCAAGAGCGGGCTTTGGATAGCGGCATTTTGAAATGCCAAACCCGGGAGAGGACTTGTAACTTCTTGTGTAGTTGGGCTGAGGCTTGGCCGGAGGAGAGCGAGATGGTCGGCCGATTGAGGGGCACTAGAGTGAGCCACCTTCCTGCCACCATGCATGAGAGGATTGACTCGACGCTGATCACGGCTTTCGTTGAGCGATGGCAGCCGGACACGAACTCTTTCCACCTTCCGTTCGGTGAGATGACGATCATGTTGCATGACGTCGAGGCCATCCTTGGGATTCCCGTAGAGGGAAACCGAGCATCTGTTGTCACAGATGCGGATCAGGCAGATTTATTGGCGGAGCTGTTGGCGGTGGATAGGGCTGCGCTGTACACAGCGGCACTTGGTGTGTGGGATCACGGCGGTGTTAAGATCGCAGCAGTTTTGCAGCGATGTTTGCACCCCACTTCACGTAGGACGCAGGACACACAGCTGGCTGCATATGTTTTTCTTCTTCTCGGGTGTACCTTGTTTCCGGATAAGAGCGGAAACAAGCTCAGGCCACGCGACATAGTTGACGCGTGTGAGCCCGACAGATTAGGCCAGTTTTCTTGGGGGTCGGCTACATTAGCGTACATGTATCGCCAGTTAGGATTCTCGAGCCGGGCTGATGCGGCAGGTATCACTGGATGTATGACGTTGTTACAGACGTGGATATACGAGTATTTCCCGGCGTTTCGACCACACCGCGACCCGGTTCCTATTGGGGATGGCCAGCCACGTGCCTGTGCGTGGAGTCCGCGTGTCGAGAAGAAGTCCATTGACCGCCTGCGATCGATACGGTTATTGCTTGACAGGATGTCCCCATTAGAGGTAAAGTGTTTAAATTATTTCTACTTTTATAGTTTGATGTTTTTATTGTATGAATCTTACTAATTTTAAAAAATGTGCAGGTGAACTGGATGCCTTTCGGCCAGAACCCTAGTAATAGGGTACCCAGGACCCTCTACACGGGACTGATTCAGTATCGTGAGATCGTAGAGGCGTACATGCCGCAGCGCTGTCTTCGCCAGCTTGGATATGTCCAAGTTGTTCCTCCTCCACCAGCATGGCCCAGTAAGGCCGTCCGATCTGCGTCGTCGAAGGAGTACGTCGTCCAATGGCCGGCAAGCATGATTGGCACGTGGGAGCAGTTTCCAATGGTTGCCCGCATATGGATTGAGCAGCTGCAGCGGCCGCCAACTGGGGTGGCTGCCATGTGTGACCAGCACTACATGGAGTGGTACAACCGGCACTCGCACCCGAGGTTGATCAGAGACGTCCACCACGACGACGACGCCGATGATGATGATGTGCCACCGCCCACTGCCGTGGATGCGGTACGTCTCATAAAACATTTGTAGTTGTGTTTTTTTTCATATAATACGTCGTTATTGAATTTTATGTGTTTTGTTATGTGTAGTGGATGGGAAAGATGACGCAGTTGGGACACAGACTTTTTGAGGAGAGGGACAACATGACGACTGCAACAGGCAGAGCTGTTATTGATGAACTGGAACGGGCCCTTGAGCAGTGGCAGTGGGCGTCACAGAGAGATTATTGATATGTCGGCAGTGCATTTATGTAACATTTTCCTAGTTGTTTGTAAAAGTTAACATTATCTATTCTTATAATTATTATTTTAAGTTCTTAGAATTTGACATTATATTTTTAGTTTTTATAATTTTTATTTTAAGTTGTAATTAGTGGGCATACGAAAATTAAATACAAGTTCACATTTAAATGGGAAAACTAAATAGCAATAACAATAGAAGGTCACATAGAAAAGGCAACTAGATTGTTCCACTGCTGCACCCGGTCATGATATAGCGCATCCCAGCCCTCTACGCTTGCTGTACGAATGGTGTACCACGTTGGTATGATCGGTGGGACCGGAAAATCGGGTGACAGGTCCAGTCGGATGAAATGTCTGTATGACGGCCCCAGAAATCCAATAGCAACCTCTCTTACCGGTCTGGTGACGGTCTCACGCGAACACCAAGGCAGAACCGTGGTACATGGATAGTAAGCTCCACCATGCAAACCAAGGCCGAAATGCATCACTGCACACTTGTAGATGTTTGCAACGGCGAAGAGATCAAGTGGCGCGTCGAACCAATGATTTTGACCGCAACGTCCTCCTCCCCACCGGATACGCTGCAGAGACCTATCCAAGTCCTGTCCGTACACGTGGCGATAAACAACTCGGTTTGAGGCGATTTCACTGTACATCAACTGACGCACTAAACCGTAGTTGTCTTCACCCATCTGAAACACATCAGCCACAACCCGAAATCCGCAGTTACCATCTGCAACCACATCATTCCACCCGTCCAGGAACGGCATCATGATGTTAGGGATCCTGTCTTTATATGGAAAATGTTCAATGTCCATTCTACCTGTTGCACACATCAAAAAACACAATTAACAAGTCAGCAGAAAACTAAACAAACACTCTAAAAAGTAAATTAAACTAAAGTACCGTACCGGTGCCGGGCATATTCACCGACGAAGAAGTTTGACTACCACTTGATGACGATGTACGACCACGGCCACGACCACGACCACGACCACGAATATACTCAAACGCACTCCTTTCCCGCCGTGGTTGTCGGCCCCGTGGTCGCTCGACCCCCTCAGGTTCCTCATAATCCAAGCACGACGAGTTGAACATGTCATGAAGTACGTGGGTAGCACTACGAATGATTGAAGGGTGGCTGGAGGACACTTGGTCAAACATCGAACGAAACTGCTCCAACTCCTCCTGTTCACGGTTGACTGTCTGTGGAACAGCATGCTCTCCGATAACGAGCGTCCGCCAGAATGGATGAACCTGATCAACATGTAACGACGCCCTATCTTGCGTAATTACGCGGTGAATGGTGCATGCACAAGGTAGTCCATGAGTCACCGATAAAGCACATCCGCACCGAATAGCCACTTCATCACCCAACTCCCTCATCCTGGTGTGCTCGCTCAGAATCAACCCCAAGCAGTAGTGTGACACACGACCATGGAGAATCTTAAATATGAAATGGCTATACATCGTGCCATGTCGCCGTCTGGAGTCCTCGAGAGAGTTCTTGATGCCGTTCCTCTGAGTATCAATAGCCTTGTTTATTCTCCCGAACAGTGTATCCAAAGCAGAGGTGGAAGAATCAATCCAGTCCTTCAGAGCTCTATGAGCGCTCTCAACTCTACATGTAGTAGTGTTTCCAAAATGAAGAACTTGGTTTGTCCAATATTTGACAAACTTTTCCCTCTGAGGCACCCACTGCTGCATCACATAGTCTACGATTGCCGGGCACCATTGGTATGCATCCTTGAAGTTATCCAAGGCTCGGTCGTACTCTGCCTCCGTAGTAGCTTGCAGGATCTTCCGCCACTTACCATTTAACAATCTCTCTGCTGAATCTAAGTTCTTGTTGAAAAGGTTGTAGGCTTTGACTTTCACGCAGTTGTTGATGTGCCATGTGCACAGTAAATGACTCGACTCCGGAAACAGCTCCGCTATAGGGGCAAAGAGACCTCCCTCACAATCGCTGACGATGGCCGATGGCTGAACACTTGGGCCGATGTAATTTCTCAACTTCTCCAACACCCAACGGTAACTCGCAACCGTCTCATCCTTCATAACTGCATAACCAATCAAAAAGTTTTGGTTCGTTGGAGTCATCCCAACCATCTCAACCAGTGGAAACTTATACTTGTTTGTCTTGTACGTTGAATCGATCAGAATCACAGATGGCCAAGACGAAATCATATCAGCACAATCAGGATGCACAAGGAACAAATGAGTCACCTCCGATGTGTCTTCATCAGATTCAAACCAGTACAGGTAACCACGTGCTTGTGCCTGGTGTAGAAGCTGCTGGATAGGGTTCCTTCCCTCTGACCGTTCAAACCTCAATTTATGTCTGACGTTGTAGATGTGTCTTCGGTTTGGCTGGTCTTCAGGAAATTTCTCCAACACAGATGCTAATATTTTAGCAGGCTTCACTTGAGCATCACTCATTTCTTTTACAATTAGTTTCGCACCAGGACTTAGGCCACTTAACTGTCGATGACCCACTTCATATGCGATCATCTCATGGTTGTGATACCCCCATTTACCGTAACTCTTCACTTCCCAACCGTCACCCCTTTGCTGTTGTCGAACCTTTACTCTGAACTGACACCCACAACCTTTCCGCTTTGTATCAAACCGAATCGCTTGACTGAAATCTCGTTCCTCCCTTTTGCGATAACGGTCGCATCTCAAAATGCGATCCATTCTACCATCCCGTTGAGATTTATGAGTTGCTACTACTAAACAAAAACCTGATCTAATTGCAACATGTTTCGCCCAATCAACCGCTTGTTGAGCATCTTCGAACAGACCATCGTGTACAAAAATCCCACTATAATCATTTCCGTCTCCACCATAATCCTGCAACAATAACATATAAATATAATCACATAAGATTAGCTTAAATTAATACATTTGACACAACATTAGCACAAAAGCAAAAACAATAATAAAATATAAACAACAAACAAAGAAATAAAAAACATAAACAAAAAGTATTCAAAAAAAAAAAAAACAAAACAAAACACAAAAATAAAAAACATAAACAAAACTTTAGATTAAATAAAAAATAAAAACCAAAAAAAAACATAAACATTAAAAACATAGCGATCAAAAACACAAAAATCAAACACAAAATTTTACATTACATTTTAAAACAATTAAAAACAAAACAAAATAAAACCAAAAAAAAAACGAAAAAAAATTTTAACACAAAAAAAAAAAAAAAACAAAATTTAAATTAAATTAAAAAAAAAAAAATAAATAAATAAATGCAGTGGCGCCTAGCCAGGACGCCGCCACCGTGGCGATGGCGCCTGGCCAGGACGCCGCCACCGTGACGATGGCGTCTGGCCAGGACGCCGCTTTCATGGTGGCGGCGTCTTGGCCAGACGCCAATGCCACGGTGGCGGCGTCCTGGCCAGGCGCCATCGCCACGGTGGCGGCGTCCTGGCTAGGCGCCACCACTACGTTCATGGCGTCCCGGCAGGACGCCAGCCGCCAATTCGTGGTTTTAGATGGCTTCGTACCTCCTTTTCCGGCGTCAACGGCGTCTCTCCGGTGCATCTAGCCGACGTTGAGGGCTCTTCGGTTTCACTCGGCGATCCAGTCCTGCTCCACATTTTTGGTGAGTGAAAATTTTTATTTTCGGTAAAAATTAAAACAAGGGCAATAATGTCAAAATTTTTAAAAAATGTGGGCTTTATGTAGAAAAACGCGGGCGATGTTTAACAAGTCCCGTTTGAAAATGGGGATTTTTATGTGGGCGTGGCTGGTCACTCTGTGTGGAAGGGGTTACTCGAGTAATTCCTGGCCGAGTAATCCCTGGCCGAGTAGCCTCTGATTGAACCCCTAAAGTAACCCTTGACCGAGTAACTCTAGTCACCCCGCCCAATCGAGTAACCCCTGATCGAATAACCCCTAGATTAATCCCTATCTGAACCCCTCAAGTAACCTCTGAGGGAACTCCTACTACACGGTATGTCCAGCCATATACAAAAATTTGTCTTAAAAATTTATAAATTGCAAAGTGCAAATCAAATGACATCTCATTTAATAAATTTGCAAATTATTAAATCAAATTATAATTTAGTTAGTCAATAAAAATTTCTACAATATATGGAGTATATATTTTGACAATTGCTTTATATAGAATTGGGAAAAAGGGCGGAAATTTTTTTAATAGTGGAATGACATGTGGAGCTTTGCATATAGTGTCCTCTATTTTAGTATATATATATATAGATAGATAGATAGATAGATGGGTTTTAGGTTCTTTATTTATTTATTTTTTTGACACGTAGGTTCTTTATTTTCAATTAATCATGAGATGTCTTATTTTAATGCGAAGTAAAGTATTATGCTCAATTTAGTCAATTATATTTGAGTTGTCTTATTTACTTATGGAGTACTTCTTATAATTTCTTTTTTTTTTTTAAAAAAATCATTATATATACACTGTGTCTTTATTTAAAAAGTATGGAGAACATTTTTTTTGTGCAAATTCCTTTAAAAATGTCTAAAGGTGTGTTAAATTCAAAATTAAAATTTACGGAGTAGTTGACTTACATTAACCATAGCATATTGAGAGAAGTTTGACCAAAGGGTTGACCATAATTGGGATACTTCACTCCACATATTAGATGGTTTACGCTAATCTATACAAGTACTATATAGGGGTGTGCAGAAATGGACCTAGATCGGAAAATCGACCGGGACGGGTACGGAATTGGATCGGACCAGTTGATTCCGATCCGGTCTTCGGTCCTCACAAATTGGGGATTTCAGGTTTTCAGTCCGGTCCGGGTAAAAATCAGAATAGATCAGAAAGTGTATTTTTGTAATTTTTTGGGTGAAAATTTTAAATTTCTAAAAAATTTAGGTACAAAACTTGTAATTTATAAATTCTAGGTGCAAAATAGGAAAGCACGCAAACAAAAATCTGACGTTAAAAATGTATGTATATATTAAGATACTAAAATGAAAAAGAAAAATAGAAAAAAATGTAACTGGTCCATCTCGGTCCAAAATCGGGCCGGACCGGACCGGAATAAACAGGTCTGGATCGAAACTCGGACCGGTTGATTACGGTCTGGTTGGTCCTAATCCCCAAAAAAATTCGATTCCGGGTTTTGGTCAATTTCGGTCCCCAAAAAAATGAATAAGAAGTCATACCAATTTTGCTATCTAGCTAATAATTTAGCTCACTTATTCTTCTTAACTAGCCTTCTGGTCCGTGCAATGCACGGGTTATTCATATAAAATTGCATTAAGAGATAAGTGAGGAAATATCAATAATTATTATAGATTTATAGGGTATAATATGTAATCGGAAACATGATTAAAGAAATTAAAATTTTGGAACTTTAATCGAAAAAGAGGCTTAAATAGAAGGTAGAAGGGCTAAAATTAAAGAGAGAATAGGAAAAAGTTTAATTAAAAGGGAGAGATAAATATTAAGAGATGAAATGTGTATAAAAGATGAAGTATAAGTTTAATGAAAGAATTAGAAAAAATGGTGTAATAAAAAATTAATAGTGTAAGATGACATGTCGTGGCACTATGGTTAGAGAAGTGTAATAGAATGGATGAGGACATGTGTCTTTTTTAGTTTCTTGGTTATAGTTTTTAAATACTAAATATAGATATATTATAATTTAGATAATTAAAGTTTATAAATTATTTTCTTTAACTAAATCTAAAATAGAAGTATTTAACATTATTATGTATATAAAAAAATTAAAAGTAAAATTCATCTACATAAAATATATAATACATTAATATTCAACGTATCGACCCTGGACATCGCCTGGGCTAAACACTAGCTAGTTACAATGTTAAATTACGCGTGATTGCTAACGATAAATGTCAAATTGTCAAGCCTAAGGAAGAAGGCCCGAGACTGAAGGAGACCGGTTTGTGAGCAGTTGAAAACAAGTTCAAAAGAACGATTGGCAGAGTACTTACAAAGTACTTAAATCATCTTTTAATCTCATTGCTTCATTATTACACCACCCTTATTTTTATTTACAGTTTACTTGTATTTTTTATATAGTAAGGGTATATGTTAATGATTTTTTTTTTATTTTTTATTTTTTTTTTTAAAAAAATTTGCCTCTTTAATGCAATACATATACATTATCAAATCACACCCTAGCTACACTAACAATTTTATTAATTTCTTTTTAATAACAACGAACCCTAGATAAGTCTATTATGTTTAGGATTACGTTTATTATTTATGGTAAATTGTTTTATCTTTTGTAGGTTTAGGAAAATAATATGCAGAGTTCTACACGGTTTAGGTAACCTTTTGTAAACTATAAATATTAGCCAAATTCATCAATACATGTCAAGCAATTATATTTTTCATTACAGTAATATTTTACAAAAAGATAAAATGGCCGATGACTTTCTTGAAATGCTATTACAATGGCCGAAATCTTCATTGCCGATCTCATCACCGGCAACCCAAGTGAAAGGCAAAGAGTCGAAATCTCTCCGTCAAAATCTCAAACAACCTTTGTCATCACCACAAAAACCTTCCTTGAAAGACTCGTTATATTACGAGAAGTTGGAGAATACAAAATGTAAGTTGCAACAACAAGGACTTCGAAAATGGAAGAAAGAAGATATGTTTGATTAGTGTGAGTGATCTCCCTTCACAACCTACTACAAGTCGAAGAAAGCAAAACAAGTTTAAAGAAACGAGCTTAAGAAATCGTAAAGAGTTAAGAGAGGTCAAGAATAATAATGGCTCGTCAAATACTTGGGTGTTGAACAAACAATGTACTAGTGATACTACGGTACGTCAAGATAAAGAACAAGATTATGGTACTCGGCCACCGGCAACGAATTCAAAGATCAAGATTAAGTCATGGAACAAGTGAATTGAAGAACTAAAGATGTATCATCATCTAAATTAATTTCTTCTACTAGGATTGAGGTTGATGAATGGTTGAATAGTGGCTGTTGTTGAGTAGAATGTCGTTAAATAATATCGTTTTATGTATCATGTACTACTTTTTTCTGTTGAACGAGATTATGATGTTTACTGCCTTTTGTATTAATATTGTTATTATTATAATTATTATTATTATAATAATTAGTTTTATTATTTTCATTAGTATTATTACAATCTTAGATATGCACGCGCATAATAAGAAGTGTATTATACTTTCATTAACCATACAAATTGTTTACATATATACTTTGTACATACTTGGAGATAATAGTGCAATGCATGGACAAAGTTGTAAGATATTTTAAATAGTATTTTTTTTTTAACAAAAATAATTTTTTCTACTTTAGTAAACAATAGGAAAATTACATATTATAGAAACAAAGAAAAAAAAAATACAATTTTGAGGTAACTTTAAGTCTTTATCAACTGTTACTAGCTACTATTTGTCATCATAACGATTACACATCAATAGGGTTCGAAAAACCAATAGGACAACCTCAGATATATAGCTAGATTTTTAACCAAAGAAACACCATGATTAGCGGTGTCAATTGCCTTTCTTGATAATCTTGTACTTTGAAATATGAAAAGGAGTAGTGCTAGCCTACAAATTAAAAAAAAAAAAAAAAAAAAAAAAAAAAAACTCATGTTATATTCAATTCATAATTCTTATTATTTAACTAAGATAAATAAATATTGACAAGATAAGATTACCATTGATTTTTTTAGGGATTGGATGCAATTTATTTTAAGGAAGGGATTAAAGGCAGTTGAAGGCATAGAATGTGGAAATAATAATAAAAATAAAAAATAAAAAAAACTGTGAATGCTTTTTTTTTTTTTTTTTTAACAAAAGTTTTAGAAGATTTTGTAATTAAGAAGGATAACTTCATTGGAAAAAAAAAAACAATTGAAAAAGATTTTTTATTGGTATTTTTGTCAATAGAATTTTCCCAATAAACTAAAGAATTCTCTTTAAAGATTAACACATATACAAGTAACCCCTTTTTTTCATTAAGTAATACTAAGGGTTTGTTCTCATATGTTTATTTTCAGTTCCGTTCAGCTTCTAATTTCCTTCTCTTATAAAATATTCAGCTCAGTTCAGTTCAGTTCAGTTTAGTTCGGTTCGGTTCAGTTCAGCTTAGTTCGATTCGGTTCGGTTCAGTTCAGCTTAGTTCGGTTCAGTTCAGTTCAACTGAGTTTATTCAATGAGAACATGCCCTAACTTTATGCATAAACATTATACAAGTATATTTTTTTATTTAAAAAAAAAACATTATACAAGTATAAAATTTTAGTGAAATAATTAGCATGCGGTCTCCATTACCATGAGATTACAATCTGACCAAAAAAAAAAAGGTGAAGTCCAACTACATACTTCTCTCTTCCTATTTCTATCTACCAAGTGCTTTTAAAATACTTTAAAAATTGTTATGTAGTCGCAATTACATATAAATATTGCACTAAAATGATAACAAAATAACAAAATCATATTGGATACATTATTTATATTCATACTGTTTGTGTTACAAACGTGTGAAGAAGTATATATAGACGTAAGAAGAAATTCATGGATCAAATATTTTTGAGTTACAAAAAAACACAAGTCAGAGCATTTAATTCATCAGTTTGCATCCACCTAAACTAAACTCGAACCAGATTAAGGCGCTACTTGTACTTGGTGATCGTTCCCTACTTCTCTATTTTAGGACGCTTTTGTAGCTGTTCTTGACTTGCTATGGAATCACAGGAGCTTGCACTGCGTTTATTATTAATCCAATGTGTTAGAGCACCCGCCTTCCTTTCTTCTTTCGCCTTTAACAATTCTTCAATGCGCGATAATAGGGGTTCAGGTGGGAATCTAGACTCGAGCTTAAATGTTGCAATGCAGCTAGTAACATCTCGAAGAATGGATAGTTCCTTATCAATAGCTTCAATCTGTAAACAAAGGACCAAAATTAGCCTCATGCTATTCAAGCAAATGAAAGCCAAAAGGGGAAATTCCCTGTTTCTCGTGGTGAGAAACGAAATTTGTTTCTCATGGAGGCATTTTCGTGACTAAATCAACAACTTTTTCAATATTGCAGGCTCTACAGTTGAATAAAATTGAAAAAGGTATTAATTTATTTACAAAAATGCCCATGAGAAACAAATTCGTTTATCACCTTGAGAAACTGGGACATCCTAAGACAAAGTAATAATATATATGATCGATTACATTGTTAATGGGTAGTACCTTTGGAATAAACGTTCCAGCTTTCCGTTTCTTATTCACTTTTTTATTAGACATGTCCAAGTAATTTTCCAGCAAAGGCTCGGGTGGAAATTTATCTTCCAACTTAAAAATACAAATGCACTTGACTGCTGTAAGCAACTTCTTTTTTTGAATACAAGACTTGATAAGTCCTGTTCAATGAAAAAAAAAAGGTTAGTACGAGTATAAGTCTAAAGAACAACAAACGGGCACATAGATGAACAAACGTGGTTTAACTACTTAAGTAATCGTAATTGTGAACAAAGTGTGGATATCAACTAAATTAGCTTAGTCAGAGTCGTTAATTAAATGTGATATACCTAGGGGATAATGTAGATATATGCATACCTGGAATCTTATCTGAAAGTCCTAATGCACTGCATAAACTCGCTAGCTGCTCAAGCCGATAGATCTTAACTCCACGATAAAATGAGCCAAAAAAGGTAACAAGATCATCTGCATTAAAACAATTAGCTAACTTGAACGCAGCTACAAACTGCAAAAACCCGAAATTATCTGTTGGAGTTATGTTCTTGGCGGCCTTAAGAGTAAAAGCTAAATCCCTCGCTTCCTCTTTGACATTATCCATAATTGGAGGTGATAGTTTCATTAACTGCTCCAACAACAAAATGCAACTATCTTTATAAATTGTGGTAGTATCCTTATCTGAGAAATTTTGGTGGAATGTTCGAGTGACTTTCATAACAAGTTTCCCTGGATCAGGAGCATATCTAAGAGCATCCAATATCTCTTTAGGTAATATTGTTTTCGCCTTCACCTGGTCCGTTATACAAAATCCCAAAAACAATGCATCCATTTTAATGCAATAAGAACGTATTTGTTCACCACCAATGCTTAATGATGAGGAAAAAAATTTTGTACCAATGCGCTTCTCTTCATACTCTTGTGCTTGACAATTAGAAAGTATTTGATGCCCATCACATTTTAGTTGATCATTGAGCTTGTTCTCTTTCGACTCGATCTCCAACTCTTTAGCTTGCAATTGCTTTCGTTCCAACTCCATAGCTTTAGCATCCTCTAACGTTGACTTCTCTTTCGCCTCTAACATTTCACCACGCTCATCAATTTCCTTCTCTTTCAACCCTAACATCTTCTCTTTAGACATTAACATTGAACTTTGCTCATCATTCTCCTTTTCCTTACGCTCGAGCGCAAAGTACAACTCATCCATACCATTCATATCCTCCTCAAACTTTACCTTTTTTTGTTCCAACACACTCTCCTTCATACTCAACTCCTTCTCTTTAGCATCCAATGCTTCGCCTCGCTCACTCATCACCTTCGCCTTCAACTCCATCTCCTCAACACGATCCTCCACCGCCTTCATCTTCTCCTTAACCCTCTCGAAACCCTCCTTACACCGTTCACCAAGTAATCTTTTCTCCAACTCCAAAGACTCGCGCAACTCTCTCACTTCCTTTTCTCTCAACCCAACACCGTCGATTCTCTCACGCAACGACTTCTCTTCGGAATCCAACTTCTTCTTCCATAACTCAACCTCCTTTCCTAAATTATATAACTTTTTTCTAGTCATATCAATTTCCCTCTCTTTCGCCTCGACTTCCTTAACTCGCTCCTCGAACGAGTTGTGGATCTTAGCGAAAGAACCCTGGAGTGTACGCCATTGCTCACAAAGTGAAATAGCTGAATAGGTGCGAGTTTGAAAATCAGTGAAAGTTTCGCCGAGTTTGTGAATAACTAGTCTAGAAGACTTAAGGTCTTTTGAAGTTTGATCAAAAATTGACATGATTGATCAAATTTAGGACAGAAAATTTAAATTGAAGAACAATGATTAATATACTAAAATTTTGTAAGGAATACGAAGAAAGGTAGTACGTAGCTATAAACAGGATTTGATTTTGGTAAAATAAAAGGAAACAACTAAGACCAGATAATTATATAATACGGTGAGGTCGGTGATTGGGCGAATTATAATGTATTAGGATTACTCTTTTTTATAGAAAGTAATATTGTTTACCCTTTTAATTATCACCTCCTATAATATATCCGTGTCAATACACTGCACGGATGTATTAATTTCCTAAAGTAATGTTAAAATTTCTTTTAATTTCTCTAGCTGTTGAAATCTTACTATAAAATTTAAAATATCTGATTGTTT
The DNA here is from genome assembly GCF_001683475.1 of Chenopodium quinoa. Lineage (NCBI taxonomy): Eukaryota > Viridiplantae > Streptophyta > Magnoliopsida > Caryophyllales > Amaranthaceae > Chenopodium > Chenopodium quinoa. The sequence goes on along the minus strand of NW_018745024.1, from coordinate 9,085,542 downwards.
GATTGGTATTGATTGAAGCTAATACATCCTCCATGTCAAATAATAATAATAATAATAATACCCCACTAATTTCTTGTAAATTAATTGACTTTATAGGTTATTTTAATAATAATAATATCCTCCTTTTTCATGTTGTCTTTAATGAGATATTACATGGCTATTGATGTTTTAGACCATGTTCAATTCACCTTTAAAAAAAAAAAATCATTCAATTAAAATGATTTTAGTTCATTACAAATAAGTTTAGTTGGGTAAAAATAATTTAAGTTTAATAAAAATAACTTACAAAAATAAATATAATATAGAATTAGTAAAAATAATTTCAATTTAGTATAAATTATTTTAGTTAAAAAAAAAAAGTAATCCCGTTTATATTTTACGGAGTAACAAACAATTTATTGCAAGTTTCTAAATTTCATGAAATCAACTTATTGCACTTAAAAATACAAAAGGATCGGAGTACATATAGAGTAAACGTACGTAAAGTAAATTACATCATACATCTAAAGTTTGTATTACCTCCGTTAGTTATTGTGTGTAACTTTGGAATATTTTATATCTCACAAATAATAAAGCTTGTTCGTGGAGGCGGATGCACGATCCGCATGGTAAATCCGCTCCAAAGTACAAAAAGGCATAATGAACATGCAAGTATATACTAATGTACATGGGCATATAAAAGAAAATAGTGTTCATTTATAATGTACATCATATTTTTGTGCAACAATTTTGTATATTATTTTTGTATAATAATATAATTATTTTTTTTGTATAATGAAATAGATAAATAGTACTATAATTATTTTTTTTTACCATACATTAATTACAAATCATTTCATTTTTTTTACCAAAAGTTCACTTTCTCTCTCCAAACAAAACTTCAAACCCATTTAAATTCCTCAAACCTCAAGCAAAATTTCGAAAATTTCAAGAAATTCGAAATTTTGAGTCCGAAATTGTTCAAGCTAAGATGACAAATAAAAACGAAAGGTAAGACCAAATTCAACATTCATACTTGTTTGTTTGACATTCATACTTGTTTATTTGACATTCATACTTGTTTATTTTGAGTTTGAGTGTTTGTTTTTTTATAAATTTGATTGAAAATTGTAATATTTGATTTTATTGGGAATTAATTGCGATTTTGATGTTATTTTGTTGTTACAATGAGAAATAAAATGAAGTTCTTGAAGAAGATCTTCCGATTAATCCATTTTTGAAGAAAAAAGCAAGCAAATAGACAATTTTTAAAAAAGTTGTAGATTCAAATAATGCAATGTACATTAAAATACTGTAAAATGTTCTTTTTTCATATACTTACATGATGCAAATAATACAATGTACATTAAACATGTAACCAACATTATAACATATATGTTCATTAGAATATAATACAATGTACATTATAATACAATAAAATGTACTTTTTTATATGCATACATGGTCATTTATACTAAATGTATATTTACTATATGAATAATGTTCTTTAATATTATCATGTTCTTTACTAATATTACAAATGTTCTTTAGATTTACAAAAAAAACATATAAAACTAGATGTTCTTTATAAAATAGCTATATGTTCTTTATAAAACAACTATATGTTCTTTACTAAACAACTAAATGTTCATTCGCCTTTTTTAAAAAGAAAACCGGGTGCATCCGCCTTCACAGAAAAAATTTCACACAAATAATACCTCAAAGTTGCACATAATAACTTACGGAGGTAGTATATCTAATCTGCCTTTGTTCATGTTAGCTTGTACAACTACAACTCAGGCCATCAAATATCGATGGCTGTTCAAACCATGGGTAATTTTTAATATACCGACGATTTAAACTGGCCATTGGTAATAAGCCATTGGTATTTGGTACACACATTTTTCTAGTAGATATAAGTTGGTTGGCTCGTAGCATGAGTTACATGCATGTCCAAATGAATGTGGCATAACCATAGGAGCTACTTAGTATCCTAGACTTGAGGCCGCTTTTGTAGCTGTTGTTCTATGGATGTGCAGGAGCTTGCACTACTCTTCTTCCTGGGATTTACTGCAGCATCAGCATGCCTCATTTTTCTCGATCTTCTCCTCCAATATCTTAACGCGTGATACAAGAAAAGCGGATGGGAAATTCAACTCAAGGTTAAAAGTTGCGACGCATTTAGGGTCTGTTCTCATAGACTGAACTCATCTGAACTAAAATGAAAATAAACGTATGAGAACAGTCCCTTAATAACATCTTGGAGAGTGTCTAATTCGATGGCTTCAGCTTGGATCTGCAAAAATAATAAACCATAAGTATGTGATAATTTGCTCATGCATTTTATTCCAAGCCATAAACATAAGATGCCAAAACTAGAAAAGTAAACATAAAAACAGAACCTATATAAACAAGAATAGTGCAATTTGTTACTATAGCAAGTTTTGTTACTATATCAAGTGCCTTCTCTTTCAAGTCAATAACAACTTCATTGTTATTTCGGATGATATACTACAAGAGGGGGGGTAAATTGCAGTATGTTCCTAGTGCCTACTTTTCACGGAATATAAAACTGATTACTGTTAGGAACTTAGACAATGCAAAGCAGATTTTATGAGGAAACCATCAAGGGCCTAACTGAAAGTAAAACCTCGACCCTACAAGGGATTTTAAGCCAAACCAATCCACTATAATAGAACAAACAATCCTAGTTAATTACAACCTATTACTGACCTTTTTCACAAGTTCCTACCCGGAAACTTGCTACTCGATAGGACCCTATCCTACCCAACCTAAGCCCCTCACTTAGATTCACTCGTACTCACTGAGTATTAATCACTCGGTCTCTCACTAGAAGCTCACTCGGCTTCACCCTAGAAGCTCACACTTTGCACTCATACAATTATGATAACGAGACTTCTCACGAACTCTCACACCCCAATACATAAAACACCCAAAACCCTTTTTCCAATCACAAGATCTCAAAGAATAACTCTAAATACATATTAATGAATTAAGTGATAAAACAAATATGCTGGACACTCAAGATCTGTCTGGAACTTACTGGACGAACTGAAACCAAACCTAACTGGAACTTTGACCTTGAGGTTTGACTTAGCTTCGTGGTGAAGGATGAAACCATTAAGCACGACCACTAAGCTTCGTCAGCCTCAACTTTGAATGAATACGTATGAGCATATTTATAGTACACCCAAATTATTCTTTTCGTAAAAGATAAGTTTTCTCAAAATATATGTTTAAAAGATATTTACCAAAAATAAGTTTTCCAAAAATATATCTTTTTGTTAAGAATATATTATGTCAATAATAATAAGATATATTTTCTATAAAATCAGATTTTATTTAAAACTTATACTTTCCAAATATACTAGCATATCTTTTTCAAAAGTTGAGATTTTATTCCAAACTTATTTTGCTTAAAATACTTAATTTCCAAAAAAAAACTTATCTTTTTCCAAAAGGTATTTATTAGAAAATAAATATTTTATTCAGTAAAACCAAATCCCTAAAAGATATGCACGTATTAGGTAAATATATATATCATTAAAACCGACCTTTAACGACGTGCAGACTTAAATTCCGATTAGGTTCTGGAACTCAGAGAGTCTTTAAGTTCCTGACAAGTCAGTAACTCTAATTTCATTGACTAATATCATGAGTTCACCTTGGTTCTTAGGTATTGTTCCAGACTGACTTTTATGTCTAACATATTTACATGAATCTTAGAGCGATATACTTCGATTTCTCTGTCTTCATGTTGTCTCTTTGAAACTCTTGTTCTGGAATCTTGTAGTATTGATGTATTCTAGATCTCGGGGCAATGTTCCACTTCTGGAATAGCAGGCCAAGTTCCTAACTGGAACTTGTTGTCACTCTTTTCATTCCTTATTGGAACTCGTAGACCAGGTTCCTTTCTGGAACTTGCTGTCATCTTCGCAATCCAAGCTTCACTCTTTAGCCTGCTGTCATGCTTATGTTAGGAAGCTCCTTGTGTGTACCCGTTAGGGAACATTTCATGTACCTATTAGGGAACATGCTCCGGCTCTCGTGGGAAAGCTTGTCGAAAGTTCCTTTTGGATCTTGTTAGAGAATACCTTCAGGTTCCTTCGTGGTTTGGTTCTCGTAGGAGAACCTGCTTTAGTTTCATTATCTCATATTCCTCTTGAAGTCTTCTATGTTCCAACCCATTGATGACTTCTCCTAAGTTAGTTCCTGTCTTCACATAAACACTTAAAAGAACATTAGATTGAAGTTTGTTTGTCATAAACAAACTTCAAGTGAGAGAACTAATTAAACTTAAAGCTTATGTAAATACTCCTACACATATACAACTCATGTATGCATAGTGTACTTACCTCATGAAGCTAACATATGCAAACAACTATTTACATAGTTACCTTCATGATTCCTTATTCATCATCATTCTTATCAACCATGACACTCATTTCGATCTATTGCTTATCATATATTGCTCAGGTTCCTTATATATATACTTGACATTGCTCAGGTTTCTTGTATCTTGTTCCAAGCATAACTTGTTCTTTCTATGCACAACTTAAAAAACACGTTAGATGGATAATCATATATAATTAGTTTACAATCATGGGTTTATAAAAAGCCTAAGTGAGCCATCACTCTGCATCAAGGCCCAAGGGCCATGTGATTTTCTCATCTTGTGCCTTTATGTAGATGATCTTATCTACATGGGCACTAACTCAAAAATGATTGAAGATTTCAAGAAAGCAATACCGACCTTGGAGCTATGAAATACTTCCTTGGCATGCAAGTCAAGAAAAGTCCAGGAAGAATATTTCTCTCACGAGAGAAATATGTTGAAGATATGCTAAAAAATTTCAACATGGGCGATTGCAAGCTAATGGCGACACCAATGGCTACGAATGAGAAACTCTCCAAATATGATGGAAAGGAGAAAGTGATTGCATCGCTCTATCGTAGCATGGTCAGATCTCTAATCTATATCACAAACACAAGGCCCGACATAGTATATGCAATTAACATTATCTTTAAGCTCATGAGTGAACCTAGCAAGACACATCTTGCAGCAGTAAAGAGGATTCTCAAGTAAATCAAAGGGACAAGGAGCCATGGAATAATGTACGAGTCCGAGATTGGCTACAAGCTCACAGGTGACACACAGACAACGACTAGGCTAGAAGCATTGATGATCGAAGAAGTACGAGTGGCGTGTTCCAAATAGGATCGAAGTCCATTTCCTGTCCATCAAAGAAACAGACAACAGTGGCACTATCATCATCAGAAGCAGAATACATATCGACCACAAGCGCAGCATGTGAAGCACTCTAGCTAAGGAGAATTCTTCAAGATCTACGGCAAGACATGGGAGATCCAACAACCATCCATTGTGACAATATGTCAGTTATTGCCATGACAAGAAATCCAGTTTTCCATAGTCGTACAAAGTATATCGAGATACGACATCACTTCATCCGAGAACTGGTCGAGAAACAGGAGATCGAGCTACAATTCTGCAAGACGGGAGAGCAGCTCGCAAATATATTCACCAAGGCACTACCAACAGATAAATTCCTCCATTTCCAAGACAACTCGGTGTTCAAGATTTCTCAGATTAAAGGGGAGTGTAAAAAAAGGAAAAATCTAGAAAAATCTATGAAGTAATGTAAAATATCTAAGAGTAAAATATCCTAGAATAGTCTAGAACAGTACAAAGTGGAACAATCTAGAGTAGTATAGGCTTATCTTCCTAAGTCGATTAACAACGGACATACTACAAATCCACTACTATAAATATAGGAGTTTTTCATGCAAATGTAAGGAATTTACCCATGCAATAATACTCATATCTTCCAATCTTTGCTATCCACTACTACTTCCACTCTTCTATTTTCTACATTTATAGGTAGCAATATGAGATTAAAAACGTGTATTAATGTATTTAAATTTACAAGATTAATATGTGGTTTTCTAATCATGTTTGATTAATCATTTTTATACCCTTATATGAAAAGCTACAAGTATTAGATAAATTAACAAAAAGTTAATAATACGAATGCTAGCAGAAAATCAAGAGCAACAGCATCATATAAAATCACCAACTAACAAAGTATCAATACAAGTAATTAATAATATGAAAACAACCTACTTGATATTTTAATTTAATTTTTTTATATTATTAGTTACTTGATATAGTAATAATGATATCCAAAACTATATACCAAATATTCAAATATATGCCTAACAAGTTGAGTTTGTAAAAAATATACCCCTTGTTGATTTTTGGTAGAACATGTAAATTTTTCAAATTTAATATTGTAAAGGGTACCAACATCTTTGTTATCGTTCATTGACAATCTACATAGAAGACAACATTTCTTTTTTTTCATTGTCAACGCTTCATTTTCATGTTGTTGATGATCATCATATTCATGTTGCTCATCTTCATGTTGATGATCATCAGATCTGGTGCTCCTAATCATATTCATTTTACGTTGCTCATCATTATCTTGATGATATTTATCATCTTCAAGATTAGGGTCAATGTATTGATTGGGTTACACTGCAAGATTCTATTTATAATTTATGCACACTAATCCAATATCATGTATTTCATCAAATGCTTTATTTCCTTTCCACTCAAAAAAGATATGCACAACACCTCCTCCCTTACTACTCTTAAATTAAAAAATACTAGGTTAGCTCCCGTGCCCTGCACGGTAATTTTCATTCAATATTTTTAAAATTAACATTATATTGTAATTTTCAATAACTATTTTAAAAATTAACACTATATTAAAAAAAAAAAATACTTTCGTATATTATATTCATACCAATTGAATAGAACAACAAAATTTGGCAAAAAAAAAAAATCACACTAATAATAATCAACATGTGCCGGTCTTGGAAACTTTTATTGAAGTATTAATAGTTAATTATACTATAGTATTAATTGATTAATATTCTAGTCACAAATAATTCAAGGAAATAACAAAAGTTTCATTAGTTGATTTGATATGGGCATTTCATTGTTGAAACTTGTAGCTTAGCTTCTATTAAGAAAATATATAATCTTATTGTAATAAACGTAGTGCGTACTACGTACGACATATATAATACATACATATATAATACGTACATATATAATGTATGTCTTTCCTAAAACAAATAATCCATATGTCACAAATATGATAAGAATATTAAAGTATTATTTTTTATTTTATTTTTTGCTTAATTTAAGTCATAGTTGTCAATAATTTTTTTAGAAAGACGCATCAAATCTAATCTTCTATTATACTTTATATATGTAAGGGATTTGATTCTTAAAAAAATATTTCAAAAAGAAAAAAATTCAAAAAAAAAAAAAAAAAAAAACTAAGGACACACCAGGAGATGACACGTGTCATTGCTGGTGTGTCTTTTAGTATATATATTATTGATGATTGATTTTTAAGTTACTACCCTTAAATTAAAAAATATTTTAATCATCACATTTACCTCATTTCTATCATTTATTTGGTTGAGATCAACTTTTGTATTTCACTCTTTTTTTTCCTTCTAGATTCTGTTAATTTATCTCCTCTTAATATTCTATTCATACTCTACTCGATTCTTTATTTAATTAATTTATAGTGTTGATAAATACAAATTTTTAAATTATATTATGCAATACATTCATCCTCACCACCAATCACAATCACTTACAGCAGGAGACAGAGACAAAAGCAGCCACAGCAGGAGGGAATACAGCAGCAGGGGACGGTACACCACACCTCTCCTCCAGAAGCAGCAACGGGTCTTTAGTGCAAGGCAGTACTTTGGCGTATTAGCAATTCAGCAAGAGGACAAGAAAAATAGTTAGAGTAATTAAGGCACTAGGCCAATGAGAAGAAGGAAAGGAGTAGTATGAATAGTGTAAGCCGTAATTGGCATAGGTATCCAGAAATTGTATGAGAAAATTTTGGAGAGTAATGGCCTAAAGCCATTGAACGTTGTACGTGTATTTGCAATCAGCTAATTCAATCATTCAACCTTTTGCTCAATTGTCCGACAATATTAGTTAGTGCATTCCATTTGGTATCAGAGCCGTCATGCCGCCAACTCCACTAACAGTGACGCCGGAAAGAATGGCGGCGCTGGAAGAGAAGGTGGAGGAAATATTCGAGAAACTTGGTGACGGGGAGAGCTCCTTGCAACAGACGCTGAAGAAGCAACAGGAGGACGTCGTTGATAAGGTGAGACAGACGCTGGACGGCCGGATGGATCAGTTCCGGCAGGATATCACTCAACAGATTAGTATGACGACGAGTAGACAGGACAAGGTTATGGACGAGATTCGAGGTGCCCTTAAGGCCTTAGGCAAACAACCGGTTCAAAACCTGGGTATGAATGAAGAAGTGGAGCAGCCACCACTCATGGGCGGCTTCAGCGGCTCGCCACACGTTAACGGCGGTTTCAACGAGCCACCAACGGGCACCGGAGGACTCAACGGTCTGAGATTCGGAAACTGGGAACCAGGAACAGGGTTCCAACCACCTCGTAACACACCCCACAACGGCCAGTTCGATGACCCTACCTACAACCCCAACCAAAACCACCGATGGAGGTTCCGAAAGCTGGATTTACCCATATTCGACGGGTCCGACCCGGATAAGTGGATCTTAAGCGGGAAGCAGTATTTCGAATTTTATAGGTTGTCAGAGGCGGAGAAACTTCAGGCGACAGTGGTGGCGATGGAAGGTGACGCTCTGCGGTGGCACCAATGGGAATCTCGAAGGCGGCCGGTGATTAACTGAGAAGATATGAAATTAAGGGTCCTCACGCAATTTCGGCCTGTTAACGCCGGGACCCTTCACGAGCAATGGTTGGCCGTAGCACAAACTACCACGGTGGTGGACTACCGGCGAGTCTTCATCGAAAAGGCCGCCTCTCTGCCGGATATTCCAGAAAGCCTGCTGAAGGCCCAGTTCATTAATGGCCTAAAGGATGAAGTCAAGGTCGAGATCCGCATGTTAAACCTGCTGAATTTGGAGGATGCCATGGATTTGGTGGTGCGGGTCGAAGAAATAAATCGGGTCGCCGGGCTGAAGAAAACGGGAGGGGTGTTTAACAGACCTGGACCCTACTCCTACTTTAACAAGAGCCCAGCCACTACCATCCTAGGAATTGGCCTGCCCAAACTACCTCCCATAACCCAACTCACAATTCCATAAGCCATCAGCCTTACAACCCAACCAAAACACAAACACAGACCAACCCAACACCCAGCTCATCCCAAAGCTCAGTTTCATCAGTAAATTACTTAGCAACATCCAATTTTAACAGAGTAAACTCCAGCTCCAGCCGTTTTAATGGTGAAGTTCGAAGGTTGACCGAACGAGAAATACAAGACAAAAGGGCGAAAGGCTTGTGTTTCAGATGCGACGGCCGATGGACGGGGCCCACTCACGTGTGCCCTGCCAAGAAACTCAGCGTTTTGTTGGTTGAGGACGATGAGTATGAAAATCCAGGGGAGTTAGCAAATATGGAGAATGTGAGGGGTGAGGAAGAAGAGGAAGTGCCCACTGCCATATCCATGAACTCGATTGTTGGCCTATCCAATCCCAAAACCATGAGACTCCGTGGCACGATCAATGGAAAAACGGTGATCGTGATGATCGATCTCGGCGCCACACATAATTTCATAGCCCAACAGGCTGTGAAAATGCTCGGTTTATCCATCCTTGGAGACACTCCTTTTGGTGTTTCATTGGGCAACGGAGAGAACATTAAGGGAAGGGGACAATGCAGGGGAGTGCGCTTGAAGCTCCAAGAAGGAGTGGAGTTGGAAGAGGATTTTCTACCCCTCCAATTAGGTAATTCGGATGTGATCTTGGGGATTCAGTGGTTAGAGAAGCTTGGAGTCGTGCTTACAAATTGGAAGTTACAAGAGATGACATTCACACTCAACAACAGATCGGTCACAATTCGGGGTGACCCGGGTTTGGCTCGAACGGGTATTACTTTAAAAGCCATGATCAAGACTCTACGAAAGGAGAACGGAGGGTTACTTGTTGAGTTGAACCGCATCGAAGGCACGCAGGAAGAAGTGAGGGCAGAAGAAGTTCCTGACTATTTGGCAGAAGTGTTACAAGAGTTTAAGGGGGTTTTTGAGCCTCCAAAAGAGCTGCCGCCTACCAGAAATCATGAGCACTCAATAATGCTTAAGGAGGGAAATAACCACGTGAGCGTCCGACCATATCGATATCCTCAATTCCAAAAGGATGAAATCGAGAAACTCATCGGGGAGATGTTAGAAGCCGGGATTATTAAGCCTTCGACTAGTCCATTTTCGAGCCCGGTTCTTTTGGTGAAAAAGAAAGATGGATCGTGGCGATTTTGTGTAGATTACCGTGCCCTAAACAAAGAAACCGTGCCCGATAAATATCCCATACGCGTGATTGATGAGCTCCTTCACGAGTTGAATGGAGCACAAGTGTTCTTTAAGCTCGACCTTAAGGCCGGGTATCACCAAATTTTAGTGAAGCCGGAGGACACACATAAGACGGCTTTTCGCACTCACGAGAGCCACTACGAGTTCCTTGTGATGCCGTTTGGCCTCACAAACGCTCCGGCCACCTTCCAATCGCTCATGAATGAGGTATTTCGGCCTCACTTGCGTAAATTTGTCCTTGTATTTTTTGATGATATATTGATTTATAGTGCTAACAAGGAAGATCATATTATGCATTTGAGAGTTGTTTTAGCCACACTTGAGAAACACACGCTATATGCAAATATGAAAAAATGTGAATTTGGTAAAGATATAGTGGCATACTTGGGCCACGTCATATCCAAGGAGGGGGTCTCAGTGGATCAGGAAAAGGTTAGGTCCATGATAGCTTGGCCCACTCCTAAATCCTTGAGAGACTTAAGAGGATTCCTTGGGCTCTCTGGATATTACCGCAAGTTCATTAAAAATAACGCCCAAATTGCCTTTCCTCTTACTGACCAGCTAAGGAAAGATAATTTCCGGTGGAGTGCCATGGCCGACAGTGCTTTTCAGCAGCTCAAGGAAGCTATGGCATCAGCTCCGGTATTAATTATGTCGGATTTTCAGAAGACCTTCATAGTCGAATCCGATGCATCCGGGTTCGGTCTCGGGGCAGTCCTAATGCAAGAAGGGCGACCCGTGGCTTATTTTAGCAAGATGCTTGGCCTAGGAGGTAGGAGTAAGTCGATTTATGAGAAGGAATTGATGGTCGTTTGCTTAGCGGTGCAAAAGTGGAAACACTATTTGTTAGGGAGGAGGTTTGTAGTGAGGAGTGATCAACAGAGCCTCAAATATATCACCCAACAAAGGGAAATTGGAATGGAGTATCAAAAATGGGTGCGGAAGTTGATCGGTTTTGATTTCGACATTCAATATAAGCCGGGAATTGCTAATAGGGTGGCGGATGCCCTTTCGAGAAGGGGGGAAGATGAGCAGAGCTGGGAATTGGGAGCGTTGCTGTCAACGCAAACAGTGGATTGGACCACTTTGAAGCAAGAAATTGAGGGGGATAAGGAGCTGCAACGGTTGAAGGATGTCGTGGAAAACGGAGAAGTCGTGGCTGGGTACACAATTGAACACCAGCAGTTATGTTACAAGGGTCGCGTGGTGATTCCTCGCCATTCGAATGTCAGGGCTGCTCTGTTCAAGGCATACCACGACTCTCCGGATGGGGGTCATATTGGGGAGACCAAGACCTACTTGAGGCTAGGGGCAGAGTGGTTTTGGAGCGGCATGAGAAAGGATGTGGCGGAGTATACACGACAGTGCGTAGTGTGCCAGAGAAACAAAATGTCGCAACAATCTCCGGACGGGTTATTACAACCTTTACCTGTGCCCGAGCAAATATGGGAGGATGTGACAATGGACTTCATTGAAGGCCTTCCCCGCTCCAATGGGATTGACACTATACTTGTGGTTGTAGACCGACTGTCAAAGTATGCCCATTTTATCGGGCTTAAACACCCATTTACAGCCTACGGGGTGGCTGAAATTTTTGTAAGAGAAGTGGTGCGGCTACATGGAATCCCAGGAAGCATTGTCACCGATAGGGATCGAATTTTTGTAAGTATATTTTGGAAGGAATTGTTTCATTTGCAAGGGACCGGGCTGAAGAGAAGTACCTCCTACCACCCTCAAACGGACGGCCAGTCCGAGGTGGTCAACAAAAGACTCGAAACTTATTTGCGTTGCTTCGCAAGTGAGCACCCCAAATCGTGGGCAAAGTGGTTGTCCTGGGCAGAGTACTCGTACAATACCACCCCACATTCAACTACCCTTTGTACTCCCTTCCAGGCGGTTTATGGCAGGGAACCACCGCGTTTGATCAGGGTGGGAGTGGGGCAGACCCCAGTGGACACAGTTGAGGAGGTGTTGCGGGAAAGAGAATGCTAGATGAGTTGAAGTGCAATTTGTTACGCGCTCAGCAAATTATGAAGAAGAATGCAGACCTTAAGAGAAGGGAAGTGGAATTTTCTGTGGGGGATTTTGTGTTCCTCAAACTTCAGCCTTATCGGCAAAGTCATTGGCAAGGCGCCCCTTTGAGAAGTTAGCTGCTAGATTCTATGGGCCTTTTGAGGTCGGCCAACGTGTGCACGTGGGTAAAGTTGCATACAAATTGAAGCTACCAGAACAGTGCAAGCTCCATCCGGTTTTCCATGTTTCACAACTCAAGCAGGTGGAAGGTGTTAATCATAATGCGCCCACAATTCCAAACCAGATAACTCCAGAACTGGAGCTAGTGGTAGTACCTGAGGCTGTTCTAGAGACACGAGCGAAGGCAGGGCAGGGGGGGAAGTTGAGGTCCTTATTAAGTGGCACGGAGTACCTGAATTTGAGTCTACTTGGGAAGACCCTGCAGCTATCGAGGCCGCCTTTCCGGACTTCCACCTTGCGGACAAGGTGGCTGTTTTAGAGGGGGGGTATTGCAATACACTCATCCTCACCACCAATCACAATCACTTACAGCAGGAGACAGAGACAAAAGCAGCCACAGCAGGAGGGAACACAGCAGCAGGGGACGGTACACCACACCTCTCCTCCAGAAGCAGCAACGGGTCTTTAGTGCAAGGCAGTACTTTTGCGTATTAGCAATTCAGCAAGAGGACAAGAAAAGTAGTTAGAGTAATTAAGGCACTAGGCCAATGAGAAGAAGGAAAGGAGTAGTATAAATAGTGTAAGCCGTAATTGGCATAGGTATCCAGAAATTGTATGAGAAACTTTTGGAGAGTAATGGCCTAAAGTCATTGAACGTTGTACGTGTATTTGCAATCAGCTAATTCAATCATTTAACCTTTTGCTCAATTGTCCGACAATATTAGTTAGTGCATTCCATATTATAATTATTTATAAATTAACAAATTACATGAAACTACATTACACATATACTTAATTATATTAATTGATTAATCATAATTTTTTATCACCTTTTCATATTAAATAATTCTATGTTAGATTTGGCAAAAAAATAACGTAAATGCCTCATTTTGCTTATAAAAAATGTCTCAATTTACGTGTTCACATTTTAACACACAAAACGAGGCATTTACATTATTTTTTGCCAAATCTGGGCTCAATTTGGTCCCTTAATCCTAAGGACCAAAATAGCCCTTGAAACCTTTGACGGAGTATTTTTCAATGCGCAAATCGATAAAAAAATATTAATAATGGAGAGTGGGCCCCACTAACGGAATTTTTTAACGGCAAGGTTACCGTATGGAAACAAAAAAAAAATATATGTTGGGGCACAACGTAGAAAAGTGAAAAAAAAAAACAGGGTTATTATATAGGAAAAAAAAAATCCAATTAACTAAACTTATTTAAATTTAAATATTTTCCAATTAATTACATTGTAAGGGGCATTAGTACCCGAGATATTAAAAAAAATCAACTCAATGTTTGTATCGTTAGGCTTTTATCGCTCTTTATGACTTTATGTTCCAAATTAATAATACTTTGTCAAGTAATAATACTAATTATAATACTTTGTCAAAAAAAAAAAAAAAAAAAAAAAACTTTGTCAAGTAAGATTTAGTTAGATTGATTCACTCTATACATTACAATATTACATAGTCTATATATGTTCTTGTATTCATAATGCATGTCTTGATGTCTAATGCTGTTCTTGTATTCATGAATCATAATGTTTCTTAATGTCTTTAATAAGAACTGTTGTAAACACCAGCCTCTAAAATCTAGCAGAGAAAATAACTCTAAATCCTTCCCAAAATTTTAATGGTGTAACGTTACCCTAAATAAGCTAATAAGATAAGTTATTTATATAAATGGTCCCATTACTTTCAGTCACTGCAATTAAATAAAAGGCTTATACAAGGTATAAAATATTTGAGTTATTCAGTTATTGAATTTGGCATTTATCTATTTGATAGTACAAGGTATGAAAAACAGAGTTAATGAGTTATAGACTGATCGAATTTAGCATTTATCTAATCTAATACAGTAAATTACCTTTTTATGGTACATTCTACCATTCAGTGCATTACCAAAACAAAATTTTCATAATATACATCTAACCTTGGAATCAGGCACTTAGGCAGTGGTTTATATATAAACATATACTTTGTAGTTGACAAGATTACATCCTAGTCTTAGAGAAATCCTCAGGTCAAATCATCAAAATTGCCATTAGCCTATTTACAGAACTTAGCCCAGAACTTGTCAGTCCAAAACCTTGTCAGTTGTCACTAATCTCCAAAATTATTATTTATTTAATTCTCTGCCCGAACTCTCTTTTCTAGCTCTCTTGAAGCCCGATTGCCTGCGTTGCGTTTTCTACTTACTTTCTCCTTTTCCAATTCCACGATGCGTGATGAAAGGGAATCAAGTGGAAATTTCGACTCGAGCTTAAAATATGTAATGCATTTAACTACATCTAGGAGACTCTTTAATTCCATGGATTCAGCTTCAATCTGCAATACAAGTCATTAGCATACACAAAACATCATCAACTTGACAGCTCGATACAAAATAAGAGACCAGAAAACACAGAAGCAAATACAGTAAATTAAACTGGACACAAGAAATAAACTTCAGGTCAAAGAGAAAACCAAGAGGACAATTTAGGAAAGATTTCGATGTCCATAATTAGATAAAAGAGATGACTATGATGTCAGGAAGTTGATTATGTCGTCTAAATGAGGCCATATAATATGTCAAGTCAGATACTAAGGTTTTAAGTTAGGCAGCAGACGGGAAAATGAATGGCACAAAAACTCAGCTGATCCAGTATCAAGCACATGAGCCTATTTAATCATAGACAATACCAAGAACCAGAAACCTTTTATAAACTCTTACAAATCTTTAACCTGCTAATAGCATAATCACAATGAAAATGTCACCAAAAAAATGTTGTGTTTCCAATTTCCATAAAGAATGTACAGCAATTCACTACCTAGTTTGGTTGAACTAGTCCACAAGCATACCAATTTAGCAAGTGCGAGATAACAATAAACAAAACAAAATACATCCAAGTTTAAAAACTTCAGCTAAGTATTTGCATTTGCGATGCCAAAGTTTCCATGATTAAGACAGCCAAATTCTAAAGGCCTATACACAAAGTTTTGGTTTAATTGCCTCTGATTTTCTTATGCATAACAGGGAAAGAAATGATCTTGCTACAAAACTACGGAGTACCTTTGATTGATTAGTTCCATCCTTTTGGATCTCATTCACTCTTTGCTTCAAAAATTCCAAGTGATCTTCCAGCAGAGGTACTGGTGGAAAAGTGTATTCCAGCTTAAAAACGCAGATGAACTTGATTGCCAAAAGCCACTTCTTACTCTTAATAAGAAATCTGATGTGTTCTGTTTAATGTGAACAGAAAATATATAAGTAAAGTCAAAATGTGAGTAGGTCTAAAGAGCAGATAGCACCATTGACATATACAGACTTGATAATAGATGAAGAGACATCTACGATAAGACAAAACCACTATACGGTAAGACTCAAAATTTTATATGCACTTTCAAAGCTAAATAATGAAAAAAAAAGTCTCAAAAACTAGGAAGGTGAGTAGTATGAAATTCATAAACTAACTGCTAAATCATTCTAAAACAAATTTGTAGTAACCATTGACATACAAACTTCTTTTTCTCCCCACCCTCCTTCCCCTTTCAACTTTTTAAATAATTTGCATCACAAGATTCACAACTTCTCCCATATATCAGCCATTGTAGTGTCACCTGTCTAAAACTACTGATAACCTATTCGGAAAGAACCTCTTATAAATTATCAAATAATCCAATCTGTTCAAGTTCTCAATGACAGACTTAATATGTTAAATAAACACTATAATCTTGTAAGCATAATGTAATAAGCTCACACTATGTAAACTATGTCAAGCAGGCAGCAAAATTATGAATTGTTATACAGAAAGTAGAGTAGATAGTGATGATTATACCTGGGATCTTCTTGGAAAGTCCCAAAGCACGGCATAAATTTAGGTTCTCCTCACAGCGGTAGATGTAGTCATCATTGCCATCATAAAAAATTGTAAAAAGTGAGAGAAGCTCTTTATCATTGAAAATTTTAGCTAGTTTAAACTTAGCTAACAATTGAAAGAACTTAAAATGGTCTTTAACAGAATTACTCCCCTCCAACTTAGTTTTTAAAAGAGCAGCAATACTTTTTGCTTCATTTTTCAACTCAGGTGTAATTGGTGGTGATAATTCCATCAACAGTTCCAACAAAAATATGCAGCTAGTTTTACTAGCTTGGGTTTGAAGTTTATATTGGTATAAAGTTTTTAAGACACCAAAAACAAGCTTTCCAGGATCAGGTGCACACCTTAGCGCACTCAATATACTGTCATGCAAGATACTAAGCTCCTTCACATGCTTAACTAGACATAATCTCACACCATCCACGTCCATATTTTTGCACAATGAGGGAATCTCAGCACCAATTTCCGGTGAGGAAGGAGCTAAAACATTTTCTGCTATGGCGGTTTTTGAATCAGGTAACTCCTTACTGACTTGATTGAAGTTGCTGCTTACTGAACAATTAAAATATGTGAAACGAAATCATCAATTAGCACATACTAACAAAATAACAGGCACAATGAGCAAATACACATATAGTTGATGGGACTAACAACAATATTGATCAACTCAGCAGCTCATAGATCAAAAATTATAAGAGAGAACAGGGGATACAGGGACAGTTAATCATCCATGAATCAGAAAGGCCATTACGAAATGCAGTATCAAGTTATCAAACCACAATCTTTATACAACCCGGGTTAAAAAATGTTAAAACTCGAAATAATTTTGTTCAACTGAACAAAGAGGTTGTCTCCAAGAGACCCACATGGATCATATCATATCAATCTCAATTTATAACAAGAAAAGAATATTAAATTACGGAGTAAAAGAAAACTAAATAAATAAAAGGACTTGAATTAAAAGCAGCTAAAAGAAGGCAGTGGGAGAACAATGCAATGCTTACCAATCTCCGTCTCTTTTTGCTCTAGTGATTGACAACGAGATAGTATACATTTCTCATCACTTTCCTTCTTTAGTAACTCCTCCTGTTGGCCAGACTCATTAGTTTGCTTCTTTTTGAGTTCCAATTTTCGCCATCGTTCCTTGATTAATTTCTCTTCAAACTGTAGGCCCATGCTGCGACTATCAATTCGAGTTTCCGTCAAAGCCAATGCTTTACGACGCTCTGTGATTTGCTTGTCTTTGGTCTCCAATGCTTGATAACGCTCTTTAATCTCCTTTTCCTTCAGTTCCATTTGTTCATAACGCTCATTAAGTTCCTTTTCCTTGAATTTCAAATCTTCGTTTACTTTCACTTCTACTTGTGGGCAAAGTTCCATAACTTGTTTCTCTTTCGAATCCAAGGCCTTACTTTGTTCACTCAATTGCTTCTCTTTCACTTCTACAAATTGGCATTGATTTTCAAAGTCTTTCTCACTACTCTCAAGCCACCTCCAACGCGCATTCATCTCCTCCTCTTTCGACTCCATTTCTTTAAAACGATTGTCAAATTCTTTCGCCTTTAAATCCTGAGCTTGTGAAAGTTCTTTTATTTCTTTCTCTTTCAATTCCAACTTTTCACAGCTTTCCTTTATTTGCTCCTCCTTCAACTTCAACACTTCACACTGCTCATTCATCTGCCTCTCTTTCGACTCCAACACCTTACTTTGCTTACTCAATCGCTTCTCTTTTGCATCCACTGATTGACATTGCTTGGTTACATCTTTCTCACTAATCTCAAGCCACCTCTTTCGCGAATCCATTTCCTTCTCTTTCAACTCCATATCTTCCTCACACTCCCTAATTTGCTTCTCTTTAACTTCTAACATTTCACAACGCTCAACAGTCTCCTTCTCTTTCAACTCCCACTCCCGAGTTTGCTTTTCTTTAGCCTCTAACACTTCTAAACGATCATTAATCTCGTTCTCTTTAAACTCCACAGCTTCTTTAAGCTCTTGAATTTCCTTTTCTTTACCAAGTAACACTTCAAATCGATCATCAATCTCCTTCTCTTTCATCTTCATACCTTCCTCACCCTCTAATAATTCACGATGCTTATCCATCTCCTTCATTTTCAACTCCATAGCTTCTTCATGCTCCTGAATTCGCTCTTCTCTAGCCTTTAACACTCCAAAACGATCATCAACCCCCTTCTCTATCACCTTCAGAGCTTCCTCATGCTCCTGAATTCGCTTCTCTTTAATCTCTAACACCTCACAACGCTCATCCAACTCCTTCATTTTCAACTCCATATCTTCTTTATGTTCCTGAATTCGCTCCTCTTTCATCTCCAACACCTTGCAACGCTCACCCATCTCCTTCATTTTCAACTCCATAGCTTCTTTATGCTCCTGAATTTGCCTCTCTTTCATCTCCATTGCTTTACAACGCTCATCGACCTCCTTCTCTTTCAACTCAATACTTTCTTCACGCTCCTGAATTCCTTTCTCTTTAGCCTCCAACACTTCAAACCGATCATCAATCCTCTTCTTTTTCAACTCCACAACCTCTTCACACTCCCGAATTCGCTCCTCTTTAGCCTCTAACCCCACAAAATGCGCATCAATCTCCTTCTTTTTCAACTCCATATCTTCCTCACATCCCAAAATTCGCTTCTCTTTACCCTCCAACACTTCACAACGTTCATCAATCTCCTTCTCCTTCGCCTCGAACTCCTTCCATCGTTCCCCAACTTCTACCTCCTTCAATCCCAATCCCTTCTCTTTAGACACCAACATTCTACTCACTTCATTAATCTCCTTCTCCCTCAATCTAACAGCACTGAACAATTCATCAATTTCCTTCTCTGTCAACCCCAATTCATCCTCCTTTTCTTCCATCAAAACAAACCTCCTATTCAATTCTTCCGAAAATTCCTTCAATTTCTTCTCCCTCTCATCCAATCCATCCCCTCTCTCAATCATCATTACCTCCCTCAATCCCACCTCCTCCACCGCCGCCTTCGCCTCCTTCTCCCTCACACAACACTCCCTCTCTCTCTCCTCCACCACTCTCCGCCGCTCCTCCACCTCATTTTCTCTCTCCTCCACCGCCTTCCGCCGCTCCGAAACCCTCGCCTCCGCAACATCCAGCGCCTTAATACGCTCAAAACTCTCAGCAAATCGCTTCTCGCAAACCTCCACCTTCTCAACACGCTCAGCAATCTCTCTCCTCTGCAACTCCAAACACTCACACCACTCCTTAACCTGCTTCTCTCTCATCTCCACACCTTCAATCCTCTGTTTCAGCAAATTCTCCTCAATCTCCAACTTTTTCTGCCGCACTTCAACTTCCTTCTTGAAATTCTGCAATCTAATCATGTTCATGTCAATTTCTCTCTCCTTTGACTCAACCGCCTTGACTCGCTCCTCCACCGAGTTGTGAATCGTTCCGAGTGAGTTCTGTAAACTTCGCCATTGCTCGCCGAGTGTAAGAATTGAGAAGGAATGTGACTGGAAATCCTGAAAAGTTTCGCCAATTTTCTTCATCAACATTCTTGCAACCCTTAAATCGTTCGTAGTATTCTCCGATACTGACATGATTTATCCAAATTTTGACCAAAATAAAAAAAAATCGGAACCCTAAAAATTTCAAAATTTCACAAGAAATGATCCTAATGTTTCATACAAATAAACAAAGATTAAAAGTAATAATCATATACTCTGATCATTAACAGGGTAATATGAAGTAGGAAGAGTGCAGTAATTTCGTGGGATGATAGTGTAGTGAGAGAGAAAGTGAGAGTAGTGTATTACGGAGAACGGAGTAGAGCATACAGTAACGTTGTATAGAATAATAATAAACCGTGATGAAGAAGCTTCAAGATAATATTGGTTGAATAATGCGGTTATGTAGGAAGTTCAAAAGTTGCAGAAGCAATTCATCATTGGGCAGCAGATTTTTTTCCTTCTTTTTTTACTTTTTAAATTCTTGGGCATTGCCAAAATGTGGAATATCTCTTTTTTTTTTATTTGATGTGATGGAAATATCAATTTGGATTAGGGATGGCAATGGCGCGGGACGGGTCGGATGCGGATGATGGTACCTTCATATCCATATCCGCCTAAAAATCTTATACCCATCCCCGTCCCACCACCCGTGGCGGGTACAATATCCACATCCATACCCGCCCCAAAATCATCCCAAACCTATTGCCATGATGCTCTATTGTATCACATTATTGACAATTATATCAAATTAGGTTAAGAAAATTGGGACTTTCATTATTCAAGCTTATTGGGTCTTAGAGGGTTTCAAGTTTTATAAATTCTAAATTTTTCTAAAAGAAATATGGTGTCGGTATAAGATGGGTATGGAGCGGATATGGGGCGGGTCTACTCTAAAATCCATACCCACCCCATCCCCATGGCGGGTACACATTTTATACCCATCCCCGCCCCATCACCCGCCAAACCTCCTCCATCCCCGCCCCACTTGGGCGGGGATGGGGCGGGTCTCCCATTTAACCCGACCCACTGCCATCCCTAATTTGGATATATGAGTGGGTCTATTAAGGTGTGATTTGGTTTATTTTTAGAGTTGAGTCATACAGCCATGCTAAATTAATGTATGATGTGTCCATAATAGTTAAATTCTAAATTAGATTTTTATTTGCATCGATTAAATCATTTTTTTCATGCCTCTATAAAAATGCGAAGAATTAACTTTAATACACTTCTACGGAGTATTAAACTTTATATACTTGGATACTACAACTCAATAGTATGTCTTTGAAAACTACAACTCCGCATATTATTCCCTTTGTACCATAATATCATACCTGGTGTTTTTTTTCATTATACTTTCCAAGACTTATACTATAAGAGGCAACTCTACTTCTGTCATCCCTTATCGCAGGCCCTGGTTCCATATTAATTCAACAATTCATCCCAAAATTAGAGCCACATGTCTAAATCTAGAAGATTTTCATACCCGCACTCATATGAGTATTTCCCTCAAAATGGTAGTGTGTAAAAGGTAGTTCAAAGGTCCAAAATAGCCCAAGAATGAGCAAACACAATACGTGGCACCGAACTATTAACTTGCTAATTGGTAGCAGGTAAATTTATAGGTTTCTTTGAGATTGAACTTCGACAAACATTTACCTTGAAAATCTTTCTTTGATTCCTGGACTCCATGGAATTCAAAGTGCGTTTCTTCCCAATCGCCAAATGTGACTGATCAAAGCCAGGAAGAGCAACTCCCTCCCTCTCTAATTGCTTTATGCGCGATTCCAGAGGAGCAGGTGAAAAGCTGGACTCGAGCTTGAAATTGGAAATGCATTTAAGCAAGGTTCTTAGGGCAGTTAATTCCATGTTGACAGCATCCATTTAAGAAAGGATAGACAACAGCGTTGTCACTGCCTGTCTGGACTATTTCCTGCACTCTCTTCTTCACACACTCCAAATGACCTTTCAGTAGAGGAACTGGGGGGAAATCATCTTCCAACTTGAATGCACATATATATACAACTGCTTCAAGTTTCTCCTCCCTCGAAATTAGGGATCTGATAAAACCTATTCAATGAAATAATAATTTTGGTATGCACTCAGTGAAGAATAATCACAGAATTTTAATTTTGGAAGAATAATCACAGAATTAAATTTTAATACAGCCACAAATGATCAGCTGCAATTAAAAAGACTAACATAATAAAATAGAGGAAACATATGTTCATTAGAACAAACAAGACAAGCATCATAAACCTGCTTATTCCAACCAATTGAAAAAAAAAAAAAAAAAAAAAGAGTAAAAAAACAATAAAGCAATTTTTTCAATGATGTATAAAATTACATATATAGGCAGAGTTAAAACATGGGGCTATGTCTTTTACATCTACAATTCTACACAACGCAATGCCTCTAGGCAACTGCTTATACCAACTAGGCCAGGCTATAGACAGTTTCGAACTAAATAAAATCAAGATATCAAGGATGATTGATATAGATTTGGAGAAAGCTAGAAAATTTCATTATTACAATTGCTTATTAAATAGGCTTACAGGTGTAAAAGATACACAAATAGTTAAGTATATTCAAAGCATGGTATAATAACAAGTGAAAGGGTAGAAGCTAGTCAAATTCTACAAAGAATGGTATAATAACTTTATTCCATAAATGCAACGTTCCACAATTTTAATCTTCTAATCCCAAGCCCTCCTATCTCCATTGGTTTAGTAACATGATTCCATCCAAGCCTAGAGGTGTATTTAGTTCTGTCAACTTTATTCCATAAGAACTTTCGACAATGCCTTTCTATATCCTCACAAACTGAGAGAGGCAACATACTAGTTTGCATCAAATATACAGGAAAGGAAGATAAAACAGATTTAACAAGAGTGCATCTTCCTGCTAAGTTAAGTAACTTAGATTGCCATCCCTTTATTCTATCAAAAGTTTTAACTGCTAAGTTAAGGTTTAATTTCTGAGGGTTTGGTCCCAAATCTCTATTTTCATTATTTAATTAAATTGTTTTGTTTATTATTTTCCTTGAAGTTACTAACGTGTGTATTTTGTTATTAGAAAGAGGTACGAGGCATCAAAGTAAGTACTTTAATGGTTTTTATTGATGTTGTGATATAGAAATCATGTTTAGATTGTTATTATGATTCCTGGTATCACGTCTAGGGTAACTTTAATATCAAGTATGATTAAAAGTATGATGCTTCTTATGTTCTTCCTAATATTTATGATTGTTAGTATCATGTTAGGGTTAAAGTTTTGATCTTTATTGTTTAGTGACATGCTAAGGTTTGTTATTAATCTTGTTAGTATCATGCCCAGGATCTTGCGATGCTTTAACATGATTATTATTGTTATTAATATGATTGTTATTATGATGATTATTGTTTTGATTATTATTATGATTATTCTTTATGATTTATGATTATAATTGTCATAATTATTGTTATGATGATTATTTTTAATTATGATTGTTATGATTATAATTTTATTATTTTGATCATTATTATGTTGCTTGATATTATATATTTTTATTGCTTGATCACGCCTTTTATGCATGTTTAAAGGGAATTTGTACTTGTAATCACGCTTATATAAGATAATTAATAATCTTGTTAGGGTTAATATGATTATAATTCAAGTGATCGCCAATAATAGATTTATTTGCGCATTAAATTCAACCAACATAGATAAACAGGTTTAGGGTTAATCTTATTGATTGCATATTAGTCAGAAAGCGCACATGAATACGATCAGAATAAAGTAAAGGCCTATTATTAGAGCAGGTTCAATCTCTTTTAGGTTGGATTTGTACCTTCATCCCCGAACCCTTATTTGGTTCAAGACCTTATGGAGTTGACGATCTCTTGGATCGTTAAGGGGTGTAACCTTCACCCTGTGAACGGTTTACAAGTTCCTAAAACTTGTTGGCGACTCTTTTGCTCTATCTTCTTCCCTTTTGGACACCACCGTACTTTAGTGTATGGTCACAGTGGGGTTCAAGCTAGGGGTTAACGCTTGAAGTTATTCCCTACAAGATGCAATAATAGTTTTCTATCTATAACTTTATAATGTAATAATGTTGCACTTGTACCTATTAATGAAAACGTTTGTAATAGTTTCGAAACGTAATTCATAGTTATTTTTATTAGTCCTGCATATATTATTCTCTTTGTTTTCTTTAGTGTGATAAATTTTTTAATTTTTTTTTTTTATAATTACAGAACTTTCATCCTATTTTGCAATTAGGTACGGAGTATAATTTTTTATAATTCAATAATAGAGTTAAATTAATGATAAGTATTAAGTACTAAAAATTACTAGGGTCTGTTCACTTCAGCTTGATTTCAGTTCAGTTCAGCTCCTAATTTCCTTCTCTCATAAAATATTCATTTTATCTCAATTCAGTTCAACTCCAATTAGTTCAGTTCAGATCAGTTCAGTAAATGTGAACAGACCCTTAACCTAGTTTAACATAAGAGAAAACACAATGGTTGTCCACAACCATTATAGTTATTATTTATTTTATTATTTTTTCTACCTTTCACGTCACTTATAACAACTCTTATACCCATTTGATAACAAATGTATCCCAATATTTAACCACAACATTTGGGTTATACATTCTCTCTCCTAATTTTACTCAACCCCACCACTCACCCTCCATTTGCCACGTCACCTAGGACACATATCAAAAGCAAAAAGTAAGTATTATTTTGATCAATAACCCAAAGTTGTAACTGATTATGAAAATAACCTGGTTATTGGTTTTATTCCACGTAATTTTCTCTCTCTAGTTATTTTATTATTTTATCATTTTCTCTCTCTTTATAACCAAGACAATTGGTTAACTGATGTGTTTGCTCTAAAATAACTTCGATTTATAAATGAGTAGATCCAACAAGATCTTAAATAATTACTATATATTATTTATTGATTTATTTCTACAAGGTAAGAAACACACGCAATGTGTGTGACTTTGCAATATAAAAAACTTGGTTTTGAAAAATATATAAGAAACTAATTAAGCTATATTCTCCTCTTTATTCTTACAAACAACAGTAAATATTTGATGGCGTAAATTAGAAACTATTGAAATATATATATATATATATATATATATATATATATATATATAGTTAAAATATATGAAAAAAAGTTATGAAGTTATGGAGTAGTTTTTATTAGGGTAGGATGGTAGGGTTTTTTTTTTTTTTTATTAAATTTAAATTCAGGTTGATAGTTTTTTTTTTTTTTTTAAAAAAAAATAGTTGAGATAAGGTAGTTATTTGTATTTTATTAAAAAAATTAATATTTAATTTGTAATTTTGAAAATTAAGAAGCGTAATTTGGGAATAGTGAAATTTATCACTCAAGATACCCTTTCTCTTTATATATTTACTATAGATTAGATTAGCAACTATTCAAAATAGGTTATTTGAATTTGACCAAACACATATAAAGGAGAAATTTATTTATTTATTTGACAAATAATGGAGCATTTTTCGAGGAATGGAATGAATACAAATTTTATAATCCAATTCAAGTATGAAGCATTTTGTAAGGCATAAAAATAAAAATAAAGAGGTTGAGAATTAATAGGTGAGATAAGAATAAAAATAATGATTTTCTTATTTGGTATGGGTTGAAATTTGAGAATTAAGTACTCCCTCCATTCCCTTTTATTTGACACTTTTGAAAGAAAATCACATAAATTAAGGTGAAGAATATGAATTAATAAAAGTTAGAGGTGATCATAAGTTCGGGCCGAGCCTTAATATCAAATGTAATGCCCAAACCAGCCTAAAAATTGTGGGCTTGTCGAGTCAAAACGAGCTTTTCAAGCTCTGTCCAGACCGAGTTCGGGCTTTTTACTAAAAAGTTGCTTTTTGGCTTGATCGAACTCGCCCTATTTTCGGGCCGGATTGGGTCGAGTCGTTGATCACCTCTAATTAAAGTATATGGAAAAGTAAAATTTTCAACCAATAAAATAAGGAGTACTAAAAGATTAAAAGTGCATGGAAAAGAGACATTTTTAATTTAAAAAATAATTAAATTACATGGGAAAGAGAAGTTGAGATATTCAAGATATGTAAAACATTAAATTAGTCAAAAGTTGGCACAATTTTTATGACAAATGTAAGGGTAAAATAGAAAGAGAAGTTAATAAGGACCAAAATAATAATAAAAAAAGAGTACTCCGTATAAAAGTCTTTTATACTAGGTTAGGTCCCGTGCATTAGCAAATTACGATTTTTTTATCCTACATTTACGAAGTATAGGGCAAATTAGAATATGTTTCCATTAAATAGTATTCCCTCCGTCTCTTAATACAATGTCTCTTTCTCTTTATTATGTGAGGAATAAATGCTCAAAAGAGGCATTGTATTAAAGGATAGAGGGAATACAATACTACGAGCCTTTTCTTTTATTACTACTAGTTAAAATGTTAAATCAATGGGGTTAGGGAAAGAACAATTACTAATGACTCCATAAGTATTGGGCATTGGACTAAAACCATCCCAAGCGAGTAAAGCTATTCACCAAATAGGAGAGTCTATTTTGTACACTTGTATTATTTACTCATTAAATTTTACTTATTTTATAAATGACAAAAAAAAAATTGCTCATTTATTAAATGAGCAACAATTAATGAGCAACAATTAGGGTATGTTCTCATTGACTGAACTCAGCTGAATTGAACTGAACTAAACTGAATTGAGTTGAGCTGAACTGAATTGAACTGAACTGAGCTGAGCTGAACTGAACTGAATATTTTATAAGAGAAGGAAATTAGGAGTTGAACTGAATTGAACTGAGCTGAGCTGAACTGAACTGAACTGAGCTGAACTGAACTGAATTTCAGCGTAAGAGAACAGGCCCTTAATGGGAAAATTATCCAGTGTACGGTACACCCGAGTGTATTTAACAAATTATAACCGAATAGAGGGTTATTTAAAGAGTCGCTTAAAAACCCTAAGGGTTGCATATAATAAGCTAAAAATGAAAAGAATTAACAATAAATAAACATTTATTACACCGATTTACTCGTGAATTATTGATAATAAAAAGAAAATATATTAAATGTTTAAATGCAGCTTTAAGGGTTACATATAACATTATCCTTAGTGTTTTATTATAGAAGTGATGTTGATTTAAGAATAGAATAAATTCAAAAAAAAAAAGGAAATATTAAAATATGATATGATGAGATCATTAATGGAAAGAAAAATAGTAGAGTTAAATATTATTAAAAAATTTATTTTTAAAAATAGCAAATTTTCATATGTGGTCACCAGCCTGCCACTTTTTATATTATTTTATTTTTGTTTTCCCACTTCTCTTTTTTTTTCATAAACTGGAGATAATTATATTAATAGGCTAAAGCCTTAGGTTTAATTACATCAAGCACCAAATAATTTATACAATGAAAATTGATGCCTACCAAAAGAATGCCTAAACTATAGGCTAAAATTAGGATACCGCTATACATAACCACCATATAGATCTTAACATAACACAACCCCAAAAGAAAAGTTCATCCATAACCAAGCTAAACATAGGATTATATAGACATAGGAGCTGTGAACTGTGAAGAAGCAGTAGCAACATCATTTGCAGCAGCGTTAACATGAGCCAAATCAGCTTCATAAATTGCACGAACACAATCTGAAACTAGGTAGTGAGTTTTGTATCCCACTGCCATTTCTTTGCCAAAAGCCGCAAGCTTGTGAGCCAAAACATTCTTCTCACGTGGAACATGTGAAATAATTGCAACCTCGAAACGGCTAAGGACTGCAACTACATCACACACAACAGCTGCCAGTTCATGGTGAGGATTGGCACCTGTTGTAAGAAGCATGGTTCTTAAAGACTCAGCATCAGTTTCGATTTCAACTTTCTTTATCCTTAAATCAACCGCAATTGATAGGCCATCGTTCAAGGCATATAACTCTGCTGCAAGAGGGGAAACTGCTGAGTACTTACACGAAAATCCCACATACCAAGTTCCATCAGAACGCCTCAAAACACCACCACCCGAAGAGACTGCAGAATTCATCCATGCTCCATCAGTATTGATTTTTATGTAACCCTCCTTAGGAGCTTCCCAGTTTGGGCTAGAAATACATCCAACCTTAGCTTTCCCTTTGTTTTTCTTATCTTCCATCTGCAAAATAGAATAGATCCCAAGTAATAAAATCCTCCAAGTCATGTATTTTAGAAAAAGGAGTAGCTTTAATCAAAGGAACAATATAAGAGGGTAAAAGATGCTCAATGTCTTCCAAATACCAACATCCATTTCTGATTATATGGGCCACACTCCAATGTCCTTTTGAGTTAGGAACTTCAACATTCATAATAGTATATAAGGGAGCTTTACCCACCCAATGATGAAACCAAAGAGAAGTTGATTTCCCATTTCCAATACCTATCCTTAAGCCCGAGGCCAATAACCCTCTTCCTTTCAAAATATCCTTCCAAATTTGTGATTGAGAAGCATTTGCATTACAATCAAAAAGAGCACTATGCCTTAAATATTTCTCATTTAAAATCCTAACCCAAAGCTTTGTAGGGTTAGTTAACATAGTCCATCCTAACTTTGCCATAAATGCAACGTTCCATAATTTTAATCTTCTAATCCCAAGCCCTCCTATCTCCATTGGTTTAGTAACATGATTCCATCCAAGCCTAGAGGTGTATTTAGTTCTGTCAACTTTATTCCATAAGAACTTTCGACAATGCCTTTCTATATCCTCACAAACTGAGAGAGGCAACATACTAGTTTGCATCAAATATACAGGAAAGGAAGATAAAATAGATTTAACAAGAGTGCATCTTCCTGCTAAGTTAAGTAACTTAGATTGCCATCCCTTTATTCTATCAAAAGTTTTATCAAGCAGGCCAAAATAATCACTTTTTTTAGCTTATTAGGATTAATTTCCACCCCAAGATATTTCCCAAAAGAAGTAGAAACAGAATATTGAAATTCATGTGTTAAATCCTTTCTAATATTATAACACATCTTCTTTGGAAAAATCACTGAAGATTTGGCTTGATTAACTCTTAGCCCTGAAACATTCCCAAAATCATTTAAAACATCCATGATGATTTTTATATTGGACTTAGAAGCATGCCCAAACATAAAAACATCATCAGCATAGAAAATATGGGATAGATGAATTGAATTTGTTACCTTAATAGGCTTCCATAACCTTTGATTCACCTTTTCCTCGATCATTAAAGATAAGCGTTCAAGGCAAAGAACAAAAATGTAAGATGACATTGGATCACTCTGTCTTATTCCCCTTGAAGGCCTAAATTCTGTAGTTATTTCCCCATTCCACAAAACTGAAATTTGAGGGGTAGTAATACAGTACATGATGAGCTTGACAAAATTAGGAGGAAAATGAAAACCAATTAGTGTCTCCTCTATAAAATTCCATTCTAAACTATCATAAGCCTTAGTTAAGTCCAACTTCAAAGCCATTATATTTTTTCCTTTTTTTGCCTTATTAAAAATATGAGCCATCTCCTTAATAATAATAACACTGTCTTCTATCCCTCTCCCCTGTATAAAACTGGACTGTAAAGGACTTATTAAGAGGTTCAAAAAAGATTTAAGCTTTGAAGAAATCAGCTTAGTAATCAATTTATATATAGTATTACATAGCCCTATAGGCCTAAACTGAGAAAGATTAACAGGGTTATCAAACTTTGGAATCAAAGAAATATAAGACCTGTTAATTTCCGGATTAAAAGCACAATTAACAAAACTATCCTCACAGAACTTGTGAAGAATAGTTCCCATAGACTCCCAAAAGGCTTGAAAGAATCTTGGTTGTATTCCATCTGGCCCTGGACATTTTAAGGGTTCCATGCTAAACAAACTGACTTTAACCTCTTCTATAGTAGGCTTGTAGCATTCCAAAAAGGAGTATTGATCGTCAGTTAATTTATTAATGGGATTAAAAGAGCCTGATCCACCTCTATTGCTTAATTTGGATTGAAAAATATCCTTATAAAATTCCATAGCCATCCTTTTCAAAATTATATCATCACTAATCCAATTAAGCTCAGAATCTTGCAAACAAATTATTTTTCCTCTACTTTTTTTTATTTTTGCAATTATGTGAAAATATTTTGTATTCATATTTTTCCCACTTCTCACTCCTCACTATATTACACTTCTTTCTCTTGCTTTTCTCTCTCCTACCTTCCAACAATGGCAACAAACATATTCACTCTTCTTCTTCATCTTCCCCAATCATCATCATCATTCTCACTCATCACTTTCTTTTCTCTGCAACTCCTTCTGTAATACCCCTTATGATTGCTTTAAAAAGATTTAATATACTACTTATATCAACCAGACGCATCTTCCTTTTAAGGAGCTCATATGCTAAGATACTATACAGTTAAGCATGCTTGGTTGAGAGTAATCTTGGGAATTTGGGATGGGTGACCTCTTGGGAAGTTTTCTCATGGTACGCATGAGTAAGGACAAGATGGAAGGACTTGTGTTGATCTGTCGGGACAATTGTTGGTCCTTGATGCGCATTTTGTCATAATAGGGTCCTCCCTAATTTGTTTGGGGTCGGGGTGTTACACCTTCTCTCCTCTAAATCCTCCTTATCAATATAAAACCTTAACCCTATTTTCGAGTTTAGAGACCAAATTGTCGCTTTTCTTTGTCGTTTTTTGCAAGTTTGGTGGGGTTAGGGTTGTTCGTCTTTGTTGTCTTCTTCGCCGACAATGAAACAGCTTCGAAGGAAATCCATTGGAAAAGAAAAAGATGAATCACATTTCTTTGTCATTTTGTTGGGTTTCTGGGTTTTTGGTAGGGTTGGAGTTGGAGTTTCTTAAAATTAGAAGTTAATTATAATATGGGTTACCTGTTTTTGTCTTTTATTTTGGGTAAGTAATAAAGTGGGTTACTTAAAATTAGGGGTTACTTGAAATTTTGGGTTATTTGAAATTAGGGGTTACTTTAAATAGGAATTACTTGAAATTAGGACTTAGAAGTTACTTATGATATGAATTACTTAAAAAGTTGAAATTAAGGGGGTGTTTGGTATGGATTTTTGGTAGAGTTGGAAACGGAATCGGTTACTGTTTCCCTTACAATGTGTTTGTTTAATGGCTAAAGAAACAAAAACCGTTTCATGGCCCTAACCGTTTCCATTACTTTGTTTCTAGAGTAAAATAAGGAGAAACAAATAACATTTCCAAAGTAAAATAAAGGGAAACAACTTTTCTCTCTCCTCTTGTTCAACCCTTCTAGTGAAAATTCTCAACTTCGATAATTTTTCTGAAAATTCTCCTAAGAAAACTGCAATTCTCCTGATTTCACTCCAAAATTTTCAGTTTTCTACCTAAAATTTACAGAATTCTACAATCTCAAGTATGATAAATTCTTGTAATTTTCAGTTTTCCACCTAAAATTTACAGAATTCTACAACGAATTTACAGAATTCTCAACTTAGACATGCTATTATTGCATGTAATTGTTGGCTATTTTTGTGTTTTCCCCCAATTTGATGGTATATATTGATTGATATGTGGTTGTATTATTCTGATTTTTATTATTTTCAGTTTAATTAAGTTATTATTCGCTAATTTCAGGGAAAATTGGGTGGGGTGAATTATGAAGTATACGTGAACTCATTTGATAACATTAATTAATTTTTCTGATTAAGGTTTTGAATTATAGATTTCTATTTAAAAAAATCGTTGTTGATTAATATAAGCTATTTCCCTTTTGTTGGGGATTTCTGGCTGTAGTATTTATGCTTAAGTTTGAATTAAGCAACCATCACGTTTTTGTTTGAATTAGTGGTATTCTATATTGCATAATGTGTAGCAAAAGTTAGCAAAGACAACAAAAAAATAAATGGATAGAAATTTGTTTTCAAGTTATCTATGCCAAATAAGAAGAAACGGATTGGTTGTAATCGTTTATGTTTCCTTAGTAATACCAAACAACTAGTAAGGGTAACACTATATATTACCCTTTCTCTTCTTAATTTGTTTCCATTCCGTTACCTTTACTAAGTTGATACCAAACGCCCCCTAAGAGTTACTACTTGAAGTTATGGGTTACTTGAAATTAAGGGTTACTTAAAATTGTGCTTGATTATTAGACTCCATTATTTTTGTTGAGTTGGCTCTGTAAAAAAAAAGGGGACAAATAATAAAATACGAAAAAAGTAGACAGTGTTATATATATTCGGGTGTATTATACACCCATGAATATTTTGTTCTCAATTGAATGATTATTTTACATTTCATCGTCAAATGATGAGTAAATATTAACCTTGGGTTAGTTTGATGTAGGGTACATTCAGGTGTATATAACAAATTTTATGAAAAAAGTAGTGGGTAAATTAAATTTTATTCTTGATTTTCTATCTCCTTAGGTCACTCCAAAAGCCATAATAAATTCTCACCTCAAAAAAAAAAAAAAAAAGCTACAATAAATTACAAGGTCTTACCAGTTTCCGAGTAGGCGTGTACTACCCCTTTATAAGCACGGTTTTGACTCGTTACATTCTAACAAGTTTAGTAGCCTGAATAACCCTTTATAAATAAAAAGCTTCCATCGCTTGAACACGCTTGCCAAAATGAACAATACTCTTCCCGACCATCTGATTTTCGAAAAAATCCTCCCAAAACTCCCTGTTAAATCCTTACTTCGCTTCAAATCCGTTTCCAAATTATGGCTTTCCACTATTTCAAGTCACAAATTCGTACAAACCCACCTTAAATTCTCCTCATCCCGCCTTCAAGCTCTCCTAATTCATGGCCTCTATCTTTATGAAGGATCCAGTGTTTTATCTTTTGATGAATGCAACAATTTCAAAGATTCCAATCTCATCTCATATTATCCTTCTCAACGGGGTCTAGAATCTTATGTCATCGGTTCTTCCAATGGGCTAGTTGGCTTGTTTGGAGTAGATTATACCTTGTATATATGGAATCCATCAACAAATCAATGTCATGATGTTTCTTTTCCTGATTTTGATCTTATTCATTGTAACCTTCCCGATGAAATTACAGGTATGGTATTCGGTTATGTATCTTCCATTGATGATTACAGGAAATGGATAGAGATGCCTAGCATTGATGCGAGCAATGAGAATTACGGCTTCAGGATTGGTTCTGACGGGGACCGAGGGGTAGTGGTTGATGATACTCTATATTGGACTCCAGTCAAACTTTCCCTTTTGGGGGGCGAGGAAGCTCACATAGCTGGGTTGAATTTAGTTAATGGGGAAATGAAAAAGTTCCCATTAATGAATTTGCTTGTTGGGTATGCTGAGGATGTTAGAGTATTTCGGTTGAATGGGTGTTTGTCGATGTGCTGTTACAAGTACATGAAGGGTGACAATTCCAGTTGCGTTACTGTACTGATGTTTGGATGTTGAAACATCAACATGATTGGAAATCTTGGGTAAAGGTATCGTCTTTTAATCTTGGGAATGTGGAGTTCCTTTGGTTATTTGAGACAGGTAATTATTTAGTGCTTGAAAACACCCTCAATCTGCTTATGCTGCACGATCCTAGTCATGTAGCTCTGGATCAAGAAGAAGAAAGTACTGGTATTCGATCTATTCACGCTCAAAATTTTATTGGAGGGGCTTGGGGATATGCAGAGAGTCTTATTTCTCCTTTTGGAACGACCCTATCTGATGGGAATGAATGAAGATCACTATGAAATTAAAGAATAAGAAGACAGTAAAGTGCCCTAGCTAAGAGATTTAATTTTGTATCGAAAAATATGTGTACTCTTTCCGTCTCTAAATTAGAAGCTTATTTCTATTATATATTACCCTCCATTTTCCTCATAAAAGTCGTTCTAAGGACTCTTAGGTTTACACTTTGTAGCTCTCTCTTTATTTCTTTGTTTTAAATTTTCCTTGAAAACTAACAAGGAAAAAGCAAGAGGTCCTGGTCCTTAGTCTCAAAGTTTCCTGTTATGGGCAGTGAATTAATTACTTTCTCTGTTTTCTTTCACTTGTAACACTTCCCTAAAAATAAAATGTCACAATACTATCAACACACTATAAAAGGAAAGTTACTTTAGAAAAAACTATTCTATTTCCCTTATTTAAATTAAAGCACATGATGGCCTACTAAAATACACTCCTAACAACCACTCATCCTATTTTAAAGTTTATTATATTATGTAAACCCCACTTTTCTTAATTACCGCACTAAAGGGTGTGTTGCATCTAAAAGAAAACGGAGGAAGTAAATTTTTTTGGGTTTTTGTTTATGACGAATTTATTACATTTACAGAATTTAGGTAAGCTTTACTTGTAGGAACTAGGAAGCTTATTGTGTTAAGTTACCCACCAGACCACAATTAATTACATTTCTTTAGGTAAGTTTTACCAGTAGGAGTCTAGTATTCTTTGAGCTATAGGGCCTTTTACATTTATTGAACTGAACATATTGGAGCTGAACTTATGAGAGAGGGAAATTAGAAGCTGAACAGCTTAACTGAACAACTGAAATTTGACCACCTGGGACCTCAGAGCATATCCCATTCGACATCGCCTCAAACTATTATTTCATTACCTTTGGTTCAAGATAAATACATATACAAAGTACACAACACAACAACGAGATAAACAATGGCTTGTGTTCCTTCTAGGAGTTACGAGTATAAGATAAAGCATAATGAAACCTTAATTGTTTGTTTGGATAGCAAATAAGAAGGGGAGGAAGGGAAAGGAAATCAAAAGGGAGGGGGAGGTGAGCTCCATTTTCCCTCCAAACCTCTCCAATTTTCAAGGGATTATGCGTATTAAACAGAGGGAAATTGGATCCCTCCCTCTCCTTTCCCATATTTCCCCCAATCCTTTACCCAAACAAGAGAGTTTGTTTCTTTCTTTTTCTATTTTTTTTTTTATTATTTCCTTCTATCCAAACAAAGTATAAAACTCCAGAACTTCTACGTAATGTTCTGTTATGAATAATATTTTCAAATAAAAAGAGGCAATAAAGGAAGAACACAAATATAGAAATAGAAGGAATTTAACAATACCTGAGTTGTATCACTGCCATTCTTGAGCATTTCCTGCATTCTCTTCTGGATGAAATCCAAATGGGCTTTCAGTATAAGAACCGGTGGGAAAGCATCTTCCACCTTGAATGCACATACATACGCAATTGCTCGAAGTTTCTTCTCCTCACTCGTAATAAGAGATTGGATAACATCTATTCAAAAAAGAATGTTTGGGTGTGCACTCAG
Source organism: Chenopodium quinoa (assembly GCF_001683475.1). Classification (NCBI taxonomy): domain Eukaryota; kingdom Viridiplantae; phylum Streptophyta; class Magnoliopsida; order Caryophyllales; family Amaranthaceae; genus Chenopodium; species Chenopodium quinoa. Next base: position 9,050,301 of record NW_018745024.1, on the reverse strand, counting down.
TGACTTAGATAGCCATAGGCTTAAAAAAAATTATACTACCTTTGGTTCAAATTACTCGCAACTTATATAAAATATTTCAAAGTTGCGAGTAATTTAGACCGGAGGTAGTATTAGAAAAAGATACTACTGAATTATTGATTACTAGAATAGAAGATTTTAGGCCAGGTGAACGGGAAAAAAGGAGAGCTAAGGTGAGTTTGCTAGAGCAAATGAAGAGGTATGATATTCTAATCACAAAGAAAAATCACAGAATTGAAACTTCATACGTCCAGATATTTTCAGCAAATCAAGGAAACATATGTTTATTAGGATAAACAAGAGACAAGCATCAAAAACCTGCTTATTCTAATTAATTGAACAAATTGGCTATATATTCATTAAAGTAAATTTTTCAATGATGTATTTATAGCAGAGTTGAGCGTGGAGCTATGCCTCTTTGCAATTGCTTGGATGTTCTGGATAGAAAGACACATGAGACAAAGCCAAGCTATAGGCAGTTGGTATCTGAGCTAGATAAAGAAGTCAAGGATGATGTTTTATATGTTTGGAGAAAGCTTGAGTATTAACATTTCATTTATAATAGTAATTGCTTTAAACAAGCTTACAATTGTAAAAAGAAAATGCATATATACAAGTATACAACGATATACTACCTCCGATACATATTATTTGCAACGATTACACATTTTCCTTTTCTACTTTATGTCAAATCGTTGTAAATAATATGTAACAGAGGCAGTAAAATGAATGGGATTATAACAAGTGATAGTGTAGAAGCAGTAATCTACACAAGACATAAGCCAGATGAATATACAAAGTTTTGTTTGTCAATTTTCAAGGAAAATCACGGGATGAAAAATGTGAAGTAATGAAAGTATATAGAAAAGTGAAATTCTCAACCAATAAAAGTAATAAAAATACAAGGGAAAGAGACATTTTCAATTAAAAAAATATTTAAAGCTCATGAGAAAGAGATATTTCCAAGTAAAAAAAAGTAATTAAAGTACCTAGAAAGAGACATTTTCAATTAAAAAATTAATTAAAGTACATGGAAAATATATATTTTCAATTAAAAAAAAAATTGAGAGATTCAAGAGTGTAAAACATTAAATTAGTCAAAAGTTGGCACAATTTTTATGACAAATGTTTGGGTAAAATAGGAAGAGGACTTAATAAGGACAAAAAAAATAAGGGTATAAAAGCCTTTTTATGTATCTTAATTATTATGAAAATATGAAATGGAACAAACATTTAGAGCTAATTTTGCACAAATATTGTTGTAAATTAGTGGGTATTTTAATGCAAATGGGTTCATTTTTTGACTAAAATTGGGCTAAAAGGGTCGAATTTTAAAGCCGGAGGAAATATAAATTAGCCAGAAGTCCAGAGGTTTTTTATTTTTTTTATTTTTTTTCACCCCAAAAAATATAATGGAGAATTTTAAGAGATGGAAGCTTGGAACTTGGAAGAAGTACAAATTTATAATCCCATACAATGATACTCCGTACAAATGAGAAATGGTAAATTCTTATCCCATCAATTATCCCACAAACTTGCTGCTGGTATAATTGTAAATTGTAACAAGTTCGTACTTAGTATGTCATGGCTCATACAGCTTTCTATAAACTCGTAGAAATTTATTCAAAGGTTTTGGATGAAAAACAATATATATATATGGAGTAAATGTTATCTCTAACACCTACTTTCTCCATTCTTTTTTATTTGACCCGTTTTAACTTTTATACTACCTCCATTATACATTATTTGCAACGATTAGACATTTTTCTTCTCTACTTTATGTCAAATCGTTGCAAATAATGTGTAACGGAGGTAGTACTATTTATCATTTCATCATTCTTTTGTTGACCGTATGTTGTAAATAATATGTAAGGAAAAACACATTTTTTAAGATCTTTTTAAATTCGTCTCAATAAATACAATTATACGAAGTAAAATATAATTTTTATAATTTTTATTTAAGTAGAATTAAAGTCATTAATTTTTAAAGTTTTATATTGACAAGCGTGATAAAATAAGTCTAGTAAAAAAGAATAGAGCAAGTACTTGTTAAGTTGTTAATAAATATTGTAGTATCTACACTCACCAACTAGTTACTATGGAGTACTCCCTCCGTTCCAAAAAGAACGACCCATTTAGGAGGTTTACACGGGTATTAAGAAACTTATTTGGAAGTACAAATGCATTGGAAAACATAAGTAGGCAATAATTTGCAATAAATGCATAAGAGGGAGAAAAAATGAAGAGATAGAAAGAGGGGTAAAAAATATTAATTGTGGGAGGAGAGAGGAAAAAAGTGTAAAAATTTAGAAATGAGATAACACAAATATCTGAAAAAATAGAAGGGTAGAATTGGAAGAAGGAGCTAGATGACAAAAATATTTGAGGCTATATTGATAATTTTGTGAATTTAATAGATGTTGGAAAAAACAAATGGGTCATTTGTTTGGAACAAAAATTTGACCAAATAGGTCGTTCTTTTTGGGATGGAGGGAGTACAACTATTCAAAATTAAAACAAAAAAAATGACAACAACAACTAAGGCCTTGTTCGATTGGTAGGAAATGGACATGAAAAATTGTAAATTCTTATCCCATCAATTACCCCACAAACTTGCTGCTATTTTTTTCTCATTATACAAGTGTACACAATTATACTCATGTCATGGCGTACAACTTTCTATATACAATAGAAATTTATTGAAGGTTTTGGACGAATTATAGAATATGAAGTAAAAGTCCCTTTTGATTTACTAAACTGGGCTGAATTGAACTGAATTGGTGTGAATAGAGCTGAAATGAATTGTTCATGAGAGAAAGAAATTATGAACTAAACTGAAGTTAAGCTAAAGGAAACATGCCTAAATCCCTTTAAAAAAAGTACAATATGGAGTAAATGTTATCTCTAACATCTACTTGTTAATAAATACTCACTCCATCCCATAATATAGTTCTTGTTTATGTTTTTTCATGGTATTTAAAAAATAAGAAAAGAAAGTGAATAATTACATTAATAAAAGTGAAAAGTATAACTATAGACAAAAGTTTAAAAGACGGTAGAAAAAAGCATTAGTTGTAGCAGTAGGTTTGACTCATAGTTTAAGAAAATTATAAACTAAGTTTCTAGCCTTATAATATAAAGTATTGTTAGTAAGAGATAAAAATAATTAAAAAGGTAGTATTAGTAGGGTTGGTTGGAAAGAGAAATAATAAAATATTTGTGAAAGTGGGGTTAGTGGGAGATAGAAATCTATATCTATACTTAGTATTTAAAAACACAAACCATAATTTTCCATGACACATGTCATCACAAGTTACTCACTACTACATATGACACATGTCACCCCTTTTGATCTTTTTGTCTAAGTCTTTATACATTCTATAACTTGCAAATTCAATTAAGAAAATGAAGTGTTTCATTTCCATCATAATAAAATAAAGTTGAACCAATTGATATACAACGATCACATATACACATGAATTGAATTATATAAAAATTGTCTTTTCAACTAATAAACTTAAAATATAACTTAAACCAATATGTCATTTCATACCCTGCAATCTTTATGTATATATATGTATCTAAATTCCTTTATCTTTTTCCACAGTTCTACCCTCATTCTTTTTTTTCCTTTTAAGTTTTAATAACGAAACAATTACTTCATATTTCATATCAAAAGTTTCAACTATTGAAAAACATACCTACATATGAAATAACCTAGATAAGAACCCGTGCATCGAACGAGCCAAAAGGCCAGGCTAGTTATAAAATAAATGTGGGTCATTTCCAAATATAGTAGTGTTGCAACTAATATGAAACGACTATAAATGAAAAGTGTTGCAACTAATGCGAAACGGAAGGAATAGTTACTACAACAACTAACTTTACCTGAACACTCATAAATTTTGGTTGATACGTTTCCGCTTTATTTTGTACTAAACGCGGAAATTGTTTATTTCAGTACAAAATTTCGAATGTGCTTTGTTTTCTTTTACTCCCTCCGTTCCTATTTGATAGTCACTTTTGGGTAATTTTCGGAAAAATTAATAAACATGAATAAGAAGTAGCAAAAGTACATTGAAAAAGTAAATTTACATTGGATATGCAAAAAAACATAGAGAGAAAGTAATTAAAGTATATAGGAAAGCAAAATTTACCTGGGAAATTTTATTTTGCACAAATATTTTTGCAAATTAGAGAGAATTTTGGTAAAAAAAATTAATATTAATACTTAAAAAAAGCAAATGTACGAACATTTTGGGATACCAAAAATGGAATAAATGACTATCAAATAGGGACAAAGTATTTTGAGATTGACAATGTACAAAACTAGTACTCCGTACTAAATCTATATCAAGCTGCCCTTAAATTAGTTTCACTCTCTAAGCCTAAATTAAAGAGTATTAATAAGAAAAAAGAAATTATTTTGAAGGATGTATGTTTTTTGTTTTGAATGTATGTTTTTTGTTTTGAAAATAAGAATATAAACCTTTCCATTTTTTTAAAAAAACCTTTCCATTCTCACAATCTCACCCCTTTTAACCCTCTTTTTCATTACAAATTCTTAAATGGACCTGGTTCACATTAACTCATTGTGGACCACTAACATCAGGAAAACTATGGTTGTTTTATTAGTTAAAAAAAAGAGTCACTATAATAGAAAAAAGGTCTCTATGTTGAAATAAAATTCATTTTGGTTATATATAGGCTATAAGAGGTTAATTTTTTTAATAAAATATTTTATATGCCGGTTAATATGAATAATAAAAGTCACTATGTTAAAATTAGGGTTATAACGTTATACTTTAAGTTCACAATAATATTAAACGTTAAACTAGTTTTAATAAAGGTTACTATGTTAAAAATAGGGTTACTATGTAAAAATTAAAGGTTACTATGTTCATTAATATGTCAGTTGCGTGTGTATAAATCTTGGGTCCACAATAACATTATTGTGGACCAGGTCCACGCAAGTTTTTTTGCTTTTTCATACCTCTTTGCTCGCTCCTTAACCTTGCACCGCCTCCTTGCTCCTTGATCTTTGACCTTTATTAAGGAGATAATATATTCAATTATTTTTTGATTTTTAATAAATAATTCGATATAATTTATTATTTAGGAGTCGTATTACTATGCTAGAAATCAATTACTAGTATGTTATGTGGGCTAATTAAATTGGGCTTAGTGTGATTTATAATTAGATCGTATATATAACATCACGGCATATTCTTAAGTGCACATTCATGCACCTAGAAATAGGTGTAACAAATCAATTTGAATTGGATAAAAGTACAGTATAACCGTAAAGGGTTACAGACTTTACAGTGGCCTACCAAATCAAAAGGAGTTATTTTATAATTAGGAAATTGCTCTTCAAGTAACCTAATACATCTCATAAATAGAGGTTATGTTATGTCATATTTGTTACACACAACAACTTCAGAGAAAACTCTAAATAATATTGTCAGCTAATGCCCCTCACTTTAAAAGGATTACAAGCTTGAGGGAGTAACACACGCATCAAAGATATATTTGAATTAACTACTCGTATGATTCATATTAATTGGTGCATGACATTCCTGTTATATTACGGAGTAGATGTTATGAAAATGATCCTTGGAATTTTTTTAGTCCTATCTATAAGTTCGTAGCTACCACCAAGGCATCCTTTCATGCACCACCTTTGTTCACCCTTGTTGACTTAAACCTATTTTTGCATTAGTTTATTAAAAAAAAAATTGAGAAAATTTTTAAATATATTTTACAATGTATGTTAAAGTTGTGAATTTTTTTTTTGTTTTTTAATTTACAATTTTTTTATCTAAAAACTAATAGAGTATTGTTACCTTCTTATCAAAGATGCAAAGGTTTAAGATAGATATAGTATTGTGCAATTATTATCTTGTTATTATAGATTTACTACTACAGTTAGGCCCTGTTCTTTTCACCTTAAAAAAATAATATTAAGTAAAAATAATTTCAATTCAGTAAAAATAATTTCAGTTCAGTAAAAACAATAAAAATAAGTTCAGTTCAGTAAAAACAATAAAAATAAGTTCAATTCAGTAAAATTCAGTTTTCTTAAAGAATAATTATAATAGAAAATCAGTAAAAATAATTTAAGTTCAGTAAAAATAATTTCAGTTCAGTAAAAATAAGTTCAGTTCAGTAAAATTCAGTTTTCTTAAAGAAGAATTATAATAGAAAATCAGTAAAAATAATTTAAGTTCAGTAAAAATAATTTCAGTTCAGTAAAATTAAGTTCAGTTCAGTAAAAATAATTTCAGTTCAGCAAAATTAAGGTGAATCAAACATGGCCTTAATATATATATTTTTTCTAATCACAACTTTTGTTTTCCTAGGAGTCTTTCACAATTTTTAAGAGGCATAATTTTTTTTTTTATCCGACTAAAGAGGTTCCACTGTGTAAATAAAGAGATAATTTAAAAAATTATATGATAATATTTTCGAGATCTCGTAGATTATTTGATAATTATCTTGTTATCTAATCAACTAGCATAGTGCCCGTGCGATGCACGGATTATAAATTTAATCAAATTATTAAACCCGTAGGAAAAATAAAAATAAAAACAAAGGTAATTCATTTACTATTAAAGGACTTGTACTCATGGTCAATAAAAAAATTAAAGGATCGTTATTTGAATAGTATTTTATGTTATTTGAATTTCTTTTAATTTTTTATAATGTTATTTTATTAATTGAAAAATAATTGAATAATACTCCACATAGCTATATAAGAAGTGGACTAATTTATTTATATCTCCCGTTGAGAAAAAACTAAAATTTTCTTATCATACCATCCACATCAGTAGCTACAATCAATCTAATATATACATGTTTTATTTACCCGTCACACTCATTAAATCTGTAGACACAATAATAACCTTATATTTGATCTACCAGAACATATATTTTCCTAAGTTAAGCATTGTGCCAAAAACTATATATTATATAATAGTCATATATATAACCAACAACTGATTAAATATAGTATACGACACAAATACTTCGTATATAGGTATGGATACTGATAATTTTATATAAATAAAATATACGGAGTATATATTACTAAGATTTATCCCTACCTTAATTATAAAAAAGTTAACAAAACTCTTATAATAGTGCATGAACATTTATATATCTAAAAATGTTCTTTTTACATATATTTTCCCCCATTTAATTTTAAATGCCTTAAAATTGTCTCTTGAATTCGCTAAATTGATTTAAAAAGTTATGTTTATTTCAATATTTAAAGCCATTTACAATTTTCATTTCCTTTTGTTTTAATTTTTCTATTTAGAATTTATTAGACTATTAGGTTTCAAGATCAAAGTCAATATCTTTTCACCGTACAATCACTAAATCAAAGTCGCTCAACTAAAGTTTTGGACATTGCATAGCTACACAACATCCAATACATTTAATGATTACATGAAAATAATTTTAATAAAACTACGCATTCGATATAAGTTATTAAACAATTTAACTATATATACATTTTGATAGGTTTATATCTTTCATATTAACAAAAATTTACAAATGTTATTATCATATTTTGAAAAAAAAAAATAGACTTTGGAGTTTTGTGTAAGATAGATAAAGGATAAGTTAATTCCCGTCATATATGCATTGAGTTTTGGGTGTTCTATCTGGTTCACCCTTTGGGCTAATCTAGATTTGAGGATCAGTTCTAGGTTATTAAGTTTCACTCCCCTTCCGATTGTTGTTGCAGGGGAGCACACTGGTCCTCCCTACCAAGTGTAGTCTCAATCACCACTACACCAACAACCAATTGGTGTAGTGGTGATTGGGACTACACTTGGTATGGAGGACACGTGTTATAAAATATTATATTATATACATATACTTTTTTATATTATAAAAAATATTATATTATATACACGTACTATTATAGTTAAAAGTATTATTATATATAAAACAACATAAATTATTGCACATGATTGTTGTATATCTAGTATAGTACATGAGCAATGCACGATTTTTAAATCAAAATGTTAGTTTTTCTAAAAAAAATTATAAGTAATTGCATTGTTAATACGAATATTACAATTTAAAACATGAGTAATAGTTATAATATATTTTATATCTATCCCTTTTCCGTCAAATGTCTAATTCAATTTAACTTTTATTCCTCTTGTTTAGATTGGTTATTGGTTCAGTTTTTTTTTTTTTTTTTTTTTTTTTTTTTTTTTTTTTTTTTTTTTTAATGCAAGAAAAACAAAAGTTCATTGTAAAAGACATTGTATAGAAAATGAAAGACCGATTAAAATTAAATTTATGTTCAAGATTATGTATTTTTTTCCAAGACAACATTTCGGCTCAGCATTCAGTATTTGTCAAGGAGTACACCAAACGATAAAAGTAATTTTTACACTAAAAACTTTTGTATCAAAAACTTTTACATTATTTTGGGTAACTTTTATCAATAAAGCATAAATAACTTTCATTCATTACAGGGTAGCTTTTATAATAGGTGCACAATATTTTATTGTACATCTGATATTTTGGGTAACTTTTATCAATAAAGCATAAATAACTTTCATTCATTACAGGGTAGCTTTTATAATAGATGCACAATATTTTATTGTACATCTGATTTTTTTTAAATGTTTGTATTGATTTCATAATTGACGTCAAACTAAATATTATCGATTTTATTTAATTTTCTTAAAAAAAAAACAATATTAGCCTTTCAAAATACGAAATATTTGTTTCCTTAATTATGCCACTTTAATCATATTGCTTCAAATTAGTTATTATTCTATAACTTAACTATAAATAAAGATTGGAAAGATTTTATGGATTATTTGTAGTATTGGAAAGTATATATTTATTATAAAATATTAAATCAATATTTATGTTAGGAAATCATGAAAATCTTATGCATGTATAGAAACTTGCTTTTATTGTTTGAAGTTTAACAAAAATAACTATGCTTAAATATGTAAACAGTAATTATATAGATTTATTTTATACATAAGATAAGTCAATGAGAGAGTGACATTTGTCATCCTCACATTGAGGCGCTTGTCTTTTAGTATAATATATAGATAGATAGATAGATTGAAGTTTAACAAAAATAACTATGCTTAAATATGTAAACAGTAATTATATAGATTTATTTTATACAATATAAGATTAGGGTTGTGCAGAGTACGGTCTAGACCGCACCAAACCGCAAACCAAACCGCAATTTTGCGGTTTGGTGCTTACGGTGCGGTTTTCAAATTTGACCAAACGGCGGTTTTGCGGTTTGGTGCGGTTTCAAAAAAGTTTCAAACCAAACCGCACCGCAAACCGCAATTTAATGCAAAGACTCTTATATGGAAAGAAGACTCTTATATTGTATTTATATGTACTGAATTGTGTGGGTCATTATTAAGAAAACCAAAGTTTTCCTTTCTTATTACTCTCCTTTTCTTGTGCTTTGGAGTTGTAATGGAGTGGTTGTGGTTTACTTAATGATTTTGCTCCATGTTTGCCTTGGCATGTTACTGGGTCACTATTAACATTGAAGTAAAGCAATACTTCCACTACAAAAATTTGGCCTTTTAGCAACAGGTGAAATCCGTTGCTAATTGCTAAAAATCCGTCGCTGGACATAGCTAGCTACGGATTTATCAACGGAATCACTCCGTTGGTAAAAACCTTGTCGCTAAATGAATTTAGAGACGGAAAAAAAAAATCCGTCGCTGGACTTAGCAACGGAAAAAAAATCCGTCGCTGGATTTAGCAACGGAAAAAAAAATCCGTCGCTGGATTTAGCAACGGAAAAAATAAATCCGTTGCTAGATTCAGCAACGGAAAAAAAAAAATCCGTTGCTAGGTTCAGCAACGGAAAAAATGTTTTGAATCGAAAAAAAAGCTGCTATTTGGGTCGACCTCACTCGAGTCAACCCGACTCGGCTTTCCATGTAACGCTCCTTGAATCTCCAATCGCAATATTACTGTTAGTAGGAGTCGAACCCGTGACCTCAATGTCAAATATTGATACTCTTACCAACTATACCAAATATTATTTGTTTACTTTTACGCACATAATTGATAATAAATGAAAGAAATATTAGAGACGGAATTTAAAATTCATCTCTAGTTTAGAAACGGAATTAGAAAATCCGTTTCTACATTAGAGACGGATTTGAAAATCCGTTTCTAGTTTAGAGATGAATTTAACTTACATAATTCGTCTCTAATGTAATATTTTAAATAGTTAGTTTAAAAAATTATCTAGAGACGGAATAAAAAATCTGTTGCTCATATTAGCAACGGAAAAAAAAATTTCGTCTCTAACTTAGCAACGGAAAAAAAATTCCGTTGCTAACTTAGCAACGGAAAAAAAATCCGTCTCTAAATTTAGCAACGGAAAAAAATCCGTTGCTAGATTCATCAACGGAAAAAAAATCCGTTGCTAATTTAGCAACGGAAAAAAAATCCGTTTCTAATTTAGAGACGGATTTTCAATTCCGTTGCTAATTTAGCGACGGAATTTTTAATTCCGTTTCTAAATTAGAAACGGATTTTTAAATTCCGTCGCTAAATTAATTTAGAGACGGATTTTTTGATTCCGTCTCTAATTTAGAAACGGATAAAATTCCGTCGCTAGAATTCCGTTTCTATATGGACATTTTTTTGTAGTGTTCTTTATTGAATTATTTGCATAGTTGTACAGTTTCCAAGTAAAAATTTCATAACAAAAGATTAGCAAATAATCATTATTTGTGAGGTAAAAAAATTATGGAAAAACCGCAAACTGCACCGCACCAAACCGTATTTTACGGTGCGGTTTGGTGCGGTTTGTTTAGAATTGCGGTTTGGTGCGGTTTGAAAAAATCACAAACCGCAATTTTGCGGTTTGGTGCGGTTTGAGATCCAAACCGCACCGTGCACAACCCTACATAAGATAAGTCAATGAGAGAGTGACATTTGTCATCCTCACATTGAGGCGCTTTTCTTTTAGTATAATATATAAATAGATAGACGCCTCTCTATGTATAAATAAGATTGTTTCTAGGTTTTCATAGAGGCTTAGATAGAATAAATCACAAAGATTTGGCCTCATCCCCTCTTTAAAAGTTTTAGCCCACAAATTGTCAATAAAATCATTATTGTTTGCATATATAAAATCATCTTCCTCTTTGGTTAAATTTTTTACGGCTTACACACAGATCTAACAAAAGCCTAATTATAATTTTGTCTACCAGGATGTTCATGATTGTGATTTTATGTGAAATATTTATTTTAAAATTCAGGTACGTATATGCAGTTAAATCTTTGTAAGTGTGATTTAAATCATATTATATATATTAAGATATTTTTACATAATTTTATGAACTGTTTAAATATTACATGAACATCAAATTATTTTAGTTGATGTAAATTAATACTTCGTATCTAAGAGATTTTTTGGTTTGTAAGGTGGTTTGAGTTAGGAATTTGGAATGATCAAAAAGAATTGCGTGGACCTGGTCCACAATAATATTATTGTGGATCCGAGGTCTATATACACGCAACTGACATTATATTGAACAAGTGACCATTATTTTTAACATAGTAACTTTATTTTTAACATAGTAACCTTTATTAAAACTACTACAATGTTTAATAATATTGTGAACTTGAAATACAACGCTATTACCCTAATTTTAACATACTGGCCTTTATTATTCATATTGATCAGTGTATATAAAATATTTCATTACAAAATTAACCAGGCCTATATATTATCAAAATGATTTTTATTTCAACATAGTGACTTTTTTTTTCATTATAGTGACCTTTTTTTTTAATTAATAAAACAACCATATTTTCTCTAATGTTAGTGGTCCACAATAAATTAGTGTGAACCAGATCCATTTAAGAATTTGTATGGAACGATATCAAGATGACTTGGAGTCGAAATTTAAGTTGATTCTTTATACCATGTGATTAGGGGATTTTGCTCCCACCAATCGGAATGCGCCACGTGGGCCAATCAGGTCCTGCCAAGTGTCCCCCAGTTGGACCTCTCAGGGCTTGCACGTGGCACACGCTTATTCGTCCACCCTGGACTTATTATGTCATGACACGTGGCATACTCCATGCCTAATGGAGAAGCCGGTCACCTAGGCCCAACTTCCGAGGGAAGCCCAATCAGCCCAAGGTTAACCTAAACCTAGATTGGCACGTTTCCCGAGGTTATAAATACCTCCCTTAAACCTCATTAAGGGAGATTACGCAGATTACACACATTAAACACTCTCACCTAGAGAGACCCAATCACTTTAATTCCCGCATTAATTACTCCTTAATCAAGTACTAACTTGACCGTCGGAGGCGGATCTCCAATCATCCGGAGCATCCGTTTGTTTTGCAGGTACAGGCGTCCGGTTCTAGTCTCGGAATTGTAACTCTTCCGCAGGACATCAGAAAACCCTGAAACACCATGTGATTGGTTTGATTTTGTTATATATATATATATATATATATATATATATATATATATATATATATATATATTTTGTAAGGTAATAAAGAGAAGACACTCTTTGGGACCAGAGTCTTTCATAGACATATAAGAGTGGGGAGAAGGGTAAGAGAATTCCCACCATTAAGTTCCCTTTAATGGGTATTGATCCCACAATCGTTGTTGAAGAATGCACTTGGCCGTTGAATTCTACACCCAAATATTGTCGGTTTAAGGTATGAGTTTAGATATTTAAATTTTCTTAAAATATAAGGAATAATTATTTTGGAGAAAACTACTCATACAAATAAACAATATACTAGCTTTAAAGTATATAGACATGCAGTCTAACTTTTTTTTTTTAATTAAAAAAAAACATTCAATAAGAGAACTTTTAATTAATAAACATAAATAAGAAGTAGCAAAATTACATTGAAAACGTAAATTTACATTGGGTAGGTAAAAAAAAGTAGAGAGAGAAAGTAGTTAGAGAACACGGGAAAGTAAAATTTACCTAGGAAAGTTAAATTTGCACAAATATTTTTGCAAATGGGAGAGAATTTTGTTAAAAAAATAACATTAATGGTACTTGAAAAAAGCAAATGTGACTAATATTTTGGGTCACCAAAAATGGCATAAGTGACTATCAAAAGGGGACGAAGAGAGTACTTAGAAGGATCTTGTTAACAATCGTCTCTAGATGTTACTTAATACGGAGTATATTCTCTAAATTAATACTCGCTCCCTCCGTCCCTAAAAGACTGATCTTTTTGGTGAGTTTTCATGGGTATTAAGATACTTAAATTGGAAGTATAAATGTATGGGGAAGCTAATAAAAGTACATTGACAAATTAAATTTATGGGGTTTGCAAAAATGTAAAGAGAGAAAATAATAGAAGTACATAGAAAAAGAAAAATTTACATGTGGAAGCTAATTTTTCACAAATATTATTGCAAATAAGAGGGTATTTAATACGGAGTACAACAATGGAATGAACATTTTGGGACTAAAATTTGGCCAAAAGGGTCATTCTTTTAGGGATGGAGGGAGTATTAAATTTGGAATGCAATCCTAAATTACATGTTGATCTGTGCAATTAAATTTTATTTTACTTTGATATTTTCACTTTTGGTTCTCTAATCTAACACTTGGAGGTTGCTCATTAGCTTTTTCCTATTTATAATTATCACAAATTCATAATTATTAGACATTAAACATGACATATTGCTCATTAGCTTTGATATTTTCACTTTTGGTTCTCTAATCTAACACTTGGAGGTGTTTCAAAAAAAAAAATGTAACACTTGGAGGTTGCTCATTAGCTCTTTCCTATTTATAATTATCACAAATTCATAATTATTAGACATTAAACATGACATATTAGATAGTAAAAAAATGTAAATAAAGGAAAAAAAAAGTACGGAGTACATAGTAATTTTTTTGAAGTTTTGTACGGAGTAAAATAATCTAAGCTTGATTGTTCTATATGACTACAACTAATTTCAAAAGATATATATATATCCTTAGCTTCACAATTTAACTTTTTTCAAGCCGATCAAATTTTAATGTGTGTGTGTGTTTTTTTTTTTTTTTTGGATTTTTTTTTTGAATTTTTTTTAATTTTTTTATTTATTTTATTTTGTTTGTTTGTTTTTATTTTTTTATTTTTTGTTGTTGTTGTTGTTGTAGTAGTAGTGTGTATAGGGTGTGTGTCTGTGTGATACTGTGATGTGTGTGTTACTTTTACCAAATTACCCATCTAAAGAGGGGACTTTAGAAATTTTCTTAATTAATTGTTATCATTTTAAATAACCTTATAATAAAAAATCGGATTAAGGGTGTATTCAATTTACTTGATTTTTACTTATCTTATTTTATAAGAATTTACATGAACTTATTACACCCGAAATATAGACCCTAAGGGGTGTTTGGTTCATTAAATTTGAATTGGTATGAAATCTTATACTAGAGAGATATAGATTTTAAAACACATACAACATACTAGTCCAAATTTGTTTGATTTTATTATTAGAATGGATACTATACTTCATTAATATAATGGATTGTGAATTTTAGGTCGGGAGGAGGTGGATATGAGGGAGAGTTAATACCCCCAAAAACTCAACCAAACAATAAAATATAACCCCATTTCAAATGATCTATTCAAAACGACCTATTTAATTTATAGGACTAGGAAGTATATCTTCGTTACTCCGTGGAAGTATACTCAATCACAGGAATATAAGATATTGAAGGCAAGGTTATTTCTGTTTACAAGTTGATTTTGATCCATATTTCCAAATAATCTATCTTTATCTTTGGGGATTTTCTTCTAATCTTATTGGACGGGAATCTTTGGGAATTTTCAACGGTGTAGAAATATAGAAATACTACGTACATGGAAGAGTTTATACAAATTACTCCGTATCAATTTTCACTTTAAATTTTGACCAGTTTTTCAATTCTCCCATTAATCAGTTAATTTAATGATACTCCCTTAGTCTCCGAAAAACGACCTATTTGGATTGATTTTGCGGGTATTAAGAAACTTAATTTACAAATACAAATGTATGGGAAAACACAAAAAAAATTAATAATGAAAGGAGAGAGAAAAAAAGTTTAGAAATTTAGAGAGGAGATGACACAAAGATCTGGAAAAATACAAGGGTAAAATAGGGAGAAGGAGCTACATGACAGAAATATTTGAGGATATATTGGTAATTTTGTGATTTTAATAGATGTTGGGAAGAATAAAAAAGTCATTGTTTTTTTTAGGACTAAAATTAGGCCAAATAAGTCGTTCTTTCGGGTGAATAATTGATAAATGAAAACTCTTAAAATTAATACGAGAAATTAATTTTATACCTAGTACAAGTATTCATTTCGCCCGTTTTTCACTTGTTAATTTATACGAGAAATTAATACGAGAAATTAATTTATACCTAGTACAAGTATACCTAGAGACTACCACTAGCAGGCATAAATGCATAATACTTTGACAATCGAGAATCATTTATACTTGAAAAGAACAGAGCAGTAAATAACATACTTCGTATTGATAATAACGAACAGTACTCCGTACTAATTAGCATACAATAGTTGAAAAGAATAGACAAAAGAAGTGCCCCAAATCAAACAGAACACAAATACAATGAGTCAATGACTTAAAGCTAATTTTGACGCTAATTAAATGACCCTAATTAGCTTAATACTCTGTATTATCTAGTATGAAGAACGTCTTCTCTTTCTACCATTTTGCTTCTTTTTCTCTTGCATTGCCACCAATTTCTCATTAATCTTCTTCTCCTTGACTTCAATCTGCCTACAACGCTCTTCAAGCCGCTTCTCCTTCGATTTGAGTCGCTTTTTCACTTGCTTCTCCTTCGATTCGAGTCGCCTATTCACTTGCTTCTCTTTCAACTCGAGTTCATTCTGTTTCAATTCGAGTCGCTTGTTCACTTGCTTCTCTTTCGACTCCATTCGTTGGTTAATTTCCTTCTCCTTCAGCTTTAACGCCTCGCTTTGACCCTTCAATCGCTTCGATTCCAACTCATCCATCGACAAACATCGCTCCTTAATCTCCTTCTCTTTCAACTCTACTGCCTCACTTCGTTCCCTCAATTTCTTCCATTCCAACTCCATCGACAAGCATTGCTCCTTCTCTTTTAACTCCAATTCCTCGCTTTTCTCCTTCAATCGCTTCGATTCCAATTCCATCAACAACCATTGCTCCTTAACCTCCTTCTCTTTCAACTCCAACGCCTCGCTTTGTTCCCTCAATCTCTCCAATTCCGACTCCACCGACAAGAATCGCTCCTTAACCTCCTCCTCTTTTAACTCCAACACCTCAATTTCCTCCCTCAATCGCTTCGATTCCGACTCCATCGACAAGCATTGCTCCTTAAACTCCTTCTCTTTCTCCTTAAACACTTCCCAACCCGCCTCGATTTCCTTCCGTTTCGACCCCAACACCCTCTTCGTCTCATTAATCTCCTTCTCTTTAACCAACAACACACTATACAACTCATCAATATCCTCCATCTCTTCCTTCTCCCTCACACCACACGCCTCTTCGCGTACGACCACCTCCCGCTCTCGTCCCTCGACAACCCTCTCCCGCTCCTCCACCTTCTTTACCCTCTCCTCGACAGCCTTAACCTTCTCGAACCCATCCTTAAACCTCCTCTCCATAATCTCAACCGCCTTAACCCGATCTTGAATTGTTCTCTTCTCCAACTCAATCGACTCATACCAATCCTTAATCTGCTTCTCCCTCAATTCAACTCCTTCGGTTCTTCTTTTCAACCAACTCTCATCAAACTCCAATTTCTTAACCCTAATTTCAACCCCCTTTTTGAAATTCTGAAGCGATGTTCGAATAAACTGATTTTCTATCTCCTTTGACTCCACCTCCTTGACTCGCTCCTCGATCGATTTGTTCACCCTTACGAAAGATGCCTGCAATGTTCGCCATTGTTTTGAAAGAGCAAGCATTGGAAACGATTTCGCCTGGAAATCCTGAAACGTTTCGCCGAGTTTCAGCATTAACAGCTTCGCAACTCGAAGATCGTTCGTTGTTTGATTCGTAACAGACATTGTTGTTGAAATTTAAAACCCTAAAATTAACAAGAACAAAAAACCCCAAAATTTATCAAGAATTAAAAACGCTAGTTTTCTGCAATTGATCGTATATTTTTGTTTTAAGTGAGGATTTCAGATGAAAGGTAAGAGATATTGTGATATTTATAAGGAAGGAATAGTTATCCGTGATAATCAAGTTTCCATTTTTAAGATTATTTTTTTGGGTTTTATTTATGGAAAGTGAAGAACAAATTTCCAAATTTTTACTCGGGGTATCAATTGGGGTTTTAATGTAAAGATTTTTTTTTGATGTATTTAGGATAAAGTTTGATTGATATAAGATTCTAAATGAAATTATTTTATTTCAAAATTCTATCCAAACTTATAGCTGAAATTTCTGTAAGGGATTTTTAATTGTATTTTTTAAACAGGTTTTAATTATAAACTAGATAAACCGTATTAGTGTAAATTAATTAATTTAATTTATTTTTCTTACATTTATCTTATCTTAACTTTTTTTTTTAAAACTTGAACTCGTATTTATCTAATTTAGTTGAATTGGGGTTTTAAATTTTTGTTTAGGGAGAAAATTATCCAAAATTATTTATTAAAAAATAATAATAAAGTGAATAATAATATGACACCGTCGTTAATTGATGTCGATTGTTAAGATAAGATAGTCTAGTTATTGATCCAGGATCCCTCCTCAACTTAAAAACTAAGATTTTGTTCTTTTTCACCTTTAAAATATCAAGTTTAATTGGCATAAGTGATAAATAAGCCCTAATAATTAAGTAGACATATTAGGCTCCTTTTTAAGAGAATTAAAAAAAATAAAAAAAAAGTTGTCTTTTTAAGAAATTAAGATTTTGTTCTTTTCAGTCTTCACCTTTAAAAAAATCAATTTTAATTTGCATAAATAAGCTATAAAAAATAGACATATTAAGGGTCTGTTCTCATTGACTGAACTCAGCTGAACTGAATAGAAGTGAAATGAATATTTTATAAGAGAAGGAAATTAGGAGCTGAACTGAGCTAAGCTGAACTGAATTTCAACGTAAGAGAACAGGCCCTAAGTTCCTCGTAAGATAGCAAAATAAATGAAAGACATGGATAAAAAAGAAAAAAAATTATTTTAGCGTTTTAGGACTTTATTATCTACTTTGTTTGCCCACCTGATCTCTAAAATCAAAACTCAAAATAGTCTACACAAAGTAGGAATCTTAGTTCACTTTCTGCACGGGTAAAGAAAAAAAAAACTTTATTTTTTAATGTGCAGTTTTTCAACAGTTAAATATAATTTAGTCAAAGTTAGTCAAGTCAAATACAGTAATTAGATTTTAAAAAAAAAATCAAAATTGATAAGCAAAAATGAGGCGAACTAAACATAACCTTGTATTATATCGATATCATTGATAGATAATCCCTCCTGTCTTCAACAAATACGTACCTCATATTATAAAGTTTAGACCAACAAATTACATGGTTATATTATGACAATGAGGAGAAAAACAGAAATAATGGATGAGACTTTACTGGAGATTCTTGTTCGAGTACCAGTGAAATCAGCCCATCAATGTAAGCTCGTTTTAGTAAAGGCTATACATACAATTGTTGTATATGGTTTCTACATACAACCTTATTTTGTCATGTTTTTATTGGCTACAATAATGGTCCATGTTCCATTAAAATTCAATTTATATTTAACTCCTAATTTTCTCCCTTTTATTAATGATGGGTTAAAATTCTAGTGGTGTTGTATGTAGGGATAACATACAATAATTGTATGTATATCAGCTCTCACTCGTTTTGAAGCGTTGGCTCGCCTTGATTTCTAGTCCTTTGACACTGTAATAATGCATCACAAGATTCCAACATCAAGACAATCATCATCTACAACATGTCAATTATTGTATGAATGAATAATAATTCCTCTAATACAACTTTTGAGGTCCAAGCATTACGTACGAACCACCCCTTTAATCCTTTAATTTTCTCAATCAACAATGTCATATGAGTATGCTATCGTGTGTATCTAATAATTTACCCTTGACTTGTGAAGGATATACTCCGTCGTCAAATAGTGTCAAACCTTTTAACTAAGCAATCTTATAGACTTCCCGGCTTCTTGGATAATCATATTACTGAGTTCAGCGCGGATATGATGATTGCTACTTTGATTCTTCTTTACTGTCATTAGCTTTCAGCACTCGTCTTTCCTTCTATCTCTTTCTCTAATTGCTTTATGCGTAATTCCAGAGGAGCAGGTGAAAAACTGGACTCAAGCTTGAAATTGGAAATGCAGTTGATTAAGACTCTGAGGGCAGATTTTTCCATGTTGACAGCATCATTCTGCAGCAAGTTTAAATTACAGGATCAATCATAGATAAGGTTGAACTTCAGCTTTGAATTCTGTAATAAATGGAAATCTTTTATTTACTAGTAAAAGGAGTAAGGGAAGGAGCCGAAAAATATGAAAATAGAACGATTTTAGCAACAATACCTGAGCTCTGTCACTATCTTTCTTGAGCATTTCCTGCACTCGCTTCTGAATGCACTCCAAATGGGCTTTCAGTAAAGGAACTGGTGGGAAATCATTTTCAAGCTTGAATGCACATGTATACACAACTGCTCGAAGATGCTCGTCCCTCTTAATAAGAGATCGGATAAAACCTGTGCAAATAAATCAAATCTGTGAATGAATGAATGAATGAATGAATGAAAATTCAGACTTGAAACATATTACATCCAGAAATGTTCAGCTGCAGTTAAAAAGAATAATATCATCGACGAAACACATGCTTATAAGGCAGATGAGACGAGTAATAAAACCTGCTTATCCAACCAATTGAACAACTTGGTTTAAATTAATTCATTAAAGCAAATTCTATAATGATATGATGTTTTTGTATAGGCAGAGTTGAGCGTGGAGCTATGGACTTCTACATTTACACAGCACGGTGCTTCTAGACAACTACGTGGAGACAGAAATTACTGTAAATCTATGTTACATTGACTCTTCATTTCACCTCAAATATCCATGTCAGAACCTCAACACTCAGACATGGGTATGACACTTGGGCACCTCACATTTGGTTCAAAACCATGGATTTTTTTTTTTACGAAATAGCTGAGTCAGACACTTGGACACATACCCATGTCACGGTGTTGGACATGGGTACCCGAGTCCATGTAATATAGCTAATCTTTCAAATGTAAATGACATTCGAGTCAATATCAGTATTTGTTACCCCTCTTCCAATAGATGGGTTCTGAAACTTTTGACAGGAATAAAGGTTATAAGGCTGCAATTGTGTTAATTTTCAGATTGAGGACAGAGGTAGAGAATTTAACATACCTGGAATTTTCTTCGTCAATCCCAATATCTGGCACAAATAGGAGTCTTTCTCAGGCCAACAAACCTCACTCTCAGTATAGAAGTTCCCGAGAAGTGAAAAAAGTTCATCTTCATCATAAGACTGTGCTAACTTGTATGAGGCTATAAACTGCAGGAATGCAAAAATCTCCATAAGCTGAGACCGAGTATAACCCTGCTTAGCGCTAAAGTCTCTCCACATGGTACTGAACTTCATCGCATCATCTTTTATATGTAGCGTGATACTAGTGTTTAGTTTCATCAATGCTCCTGACAAAGCTATGCAACTAGCAAAGTAAACCTGTCTAGGGATATTTTCAGACTTAACCAGCTCGTAAAAACTTTGGATCACATTAAGAACAAGCTTTGCTGGATCAGGTGCCAACGGAAGAGAATCAGAAATCTTGTTAAGCATCATATGTATGTCCTTGTAATGCTTAATTAGGTAAGACCTCATGCCATTTGTGTCCATATTTCTGAACAACAATTGAATCTCACTGCACGCCACTGGCTGAAGTTCTCTGGTTTTTGTTTGTGCAGAAGTTGTAACCTCTATGCAAGTAATAGAACAATAGTAAGTAAGCATTAAAAGTTATACAAAGGGTGTCATGCCAAGAATATGTGTAAGTGAGAAGGTGTATGCAGGGAGAACCAGCTAGCTCTGGGTTCGAGGAGCATTAGTAAGTAGCAGTAAGCTCTTCAAGTTCTATTAAAATTGCCAAGGGGCAAAGGTATAGAAACCTAGTCTAAGGATCATCAGAGACTCGAGGCAAAAAGAGCAAAGATAAATCAAAAGAACTCCAAAAGAGACCATGACAACTACCAAACTAAGAAATCATATGTAAAGATAGTGTGAATGTTAAAAAATGCATCTGTGACCCTGTCTAAAATAACAAGAACATAACCCATCAAAATCTAGAACAAAGCGAAAAGTGTTTAAATTTTTGGCAGTCCAGCAAAGTGATACAAGTAGCAAGGGTATCGACAAATCACTCACACTCACACACACACACGCACACACAATGCTCAATGTCACAGCCTCACAGGTTGTGTTAGTAGTTTGTCGCATTATCATTGCTCTATGTGCTAAGCCATTTGGCCCATTAGTGAAATAAGTAGGAGGCTAAAACACTAACTCCTGAAGACACACAGCAATACAAGAAAATTTTAGATTTGGTTAGTTGAGCAGAACAGCTAAACTAGTATGATTTCTTCCTAGTAAACAGGATTAAAGTATTAAGATCAGTTTCACATAGCTAGTTCATAGACATTTCTGCATCATATATGATCTTCGCCCTTTGCCACAACCATTAAGACATTAACATTGGCAGTTTTGCCATAAATCCAACCCAAGAGGATCAAAGCCAATTTAACTCGAATACATATGATCATATGAGCAATCAAGGATACCAATTAGCAAAATATGGTTAGGTCTAATCCGGGATCAAATCCCGTGAACATCATTGCCATGTGTAGCTCTACAATCTATATAAATCAATAAAAAAAAAATTAAAAGAACAAAATTGTTTTTTTTTTTCCTATCAATTTTATTAACAGCATCACAAAAAGGTCAAAATCACCACCATCATCAAGAAGTCAACAACCACCCATAGTCCATATTTGAATGTATGCAACTATGCATAAATGCCTAAAAGGGCTAAAACCATATTTAGTAAAAATGTAAACAAATCTTCCTCCATTAACTTTCACTGCATGACTACATCAATAATTGAAAATCAGAACATATTTAAGATTAATAAATTAGCATAAAAAAGGTAACTTTGTGATAAAAAATGCCAATTTTTCAATACCTTTGCTTTGCTTAGCCTTCAATTCCAGTAAATCCTCCCTCAGTTTTTTCTCCTCCATCTCCAGAACTTTCCATCGCTCATCAAATTCCTTGAATTTCATCACCAAATCTTGACTTCGTTCATTCAACACTTTCTCTCTACAATCCAATACTCGACATCGTTCATCCATCTCATTTTCTCTCTCCTCCACCACTTTTCGACGCTCTTCAATTTCTCCCTCCATCACCTTATTCTCCTCCATAATCGTCGCTTTCATTTCCACCATTTCGCAACGTTTCACCTCCATTTCCTTACTAAGTTCATCAATTTCCGTCACTTTAACTTCAAAAGCGTGGATTTTTTCGTTCAATTGATCTTCTCTCATCTGCACTTCCTTCAGCCTTTGGTTGATGGAATTCTCCAGCAATTCGACCTCTTTTAGGGAGAATTCGAGAGATTTTGCAGCTTGAAGGATTTCTCTCTCCTTTGACTCGATGACTTTGACTCGGTCCGCCATTGATGTTTTGAGCATGGAGAAGGAGCTCTGCAAGTTACTCCATTGTTCGGAAAGAGGAGAAATGGAGGTTGCGTGAGAGTGTAAATTCTCCATTGATGATGAATTCAATTCATGGAATTTTCAGAGAAATGACATTGGGAAAGTGAAGAAGCTTGATGACGATGAATATACATACACAGAGAGTGGGAACGAGGAAGGAAGACGAAGAGACGCAGTAAAATTTAAAGGCGCAGATGCTTTTCTTTAAATTTTACGGTTCCAAAATATTTTGGACACTTTATTGATTCCCAAATTGGAGCTGTCAAAAAGTTATTGATCATACAAACCCATTTGCATGTACCCGGTCGAGTTTTCGCACGTGCTTTTTTTTTTAAAAAAAAATCGCAGAATTTCAAATACCTAAAAATAAAAAAAACGCAGAACAACAATGGAGGAGAGAGAAAGTGAGAAAACGCAGCTATCAATCATCCATTGAGGAGAGAGAAAGTGAGAAATCGCAAAAATTGCAGTAAACGAACATCAATCGAGGAGAAAAAAGGTTAGAAAACGCAAAAATTGCAGAAATCGATCATCAATCGAGGAGAAAAAAGGTGAGAAAACGCACAAATAGAAGAATTCGATCATCAATTAAGGACAAAGAAAGTGAGAAAACTTACAAATTGCAGAATTCGATCATCAATGGAGAATTCGACTTTCGATACAACAAATTGCAGCAATCTCATTCACGAATTGCTACAAAAACAGAGGCAAATTGAGACTGAATTTGAAATCGATTTAAATCGATCGATTATAGAAGAAGAAGAAACTAATTGTTTTGGAGATGAATTCGTACCAATATTCAACAATCCAGACAATGCAGATGAAGCAATCGATAATGCAGATGAAGCAATTGAGAATGCAGAAGACGCAATTCATAATGCAGAAAATCAAGTGGTTCCTGATAAATCAATTGATTCAAATTCAGAACAAACAACCAAACCAGATGCAACTGAAGGTAATTTCTATGAATTTTTGAGATTGTATGCAAAAAGTAACCCTTTGAATACATAATTGTTACCCTTTTCATGCATAAACGTGACCATACTTATGCCTAAATGTTACCCTCAGATTCAATGCAGAACTTTTTAGATTGCATGCAAAAAGTAACCCTTTGAATGCCTAAATGTTACCCTTTTCATGCTTAAAAGTGACCCTATTTATGCTCAAATGTTACACTCAGATTGTATGCTGAAAATTCAGATTGCATGCAAAAAGTAACCCTTTGAATGCCTAAATGTTACCTTTTTCATGCATAAAAGTTACCCTATTTATGCTCAAATGTTACACTCAGATTGTATGCTGAAAATTCAAATTGTATGCAAAAAGTAACCCTTTCAATGCCTAAATGTTACCTTTTTCATGCATAAAAGTTACCCTATTTTCAAACGAATGTTACCCTTTTTTTTATGCTGTCTGTGGTTATTATCTGATTTGTTTGTATTAAATAACAGATACAAATCCAATTGATGCTTATGGTTTAGATCTTAGAGGATCATTTGTTGGTGTGGTAAGAGAAACTTTTGAAGAAATTTTGGAATTGTATGAAAAACATGCTGCTATACTGGGGTTTTCAATAAGAAAACATACAACTAGATTCAAACAACACACAAAAATAGTAACTGAGAAAAACTATGTGTGTTCTGCTGAGGGAAAGAGACATTCAGGTCAGAAGAAAACAAAGTTAGTTGAAATGGTTGATGAAGAGGATGTAAATGTAAAAACAAGAAAGCCAAGACAAGTATCCATTACAAGATCAAATTGCAAGGCATGCATAAGAGCAAAAGTGAATAAAGAAGGACAGTTTGAGGTGGTGGCTCATGTTATTCAGCATAACCACGAGCTAACAAATCCACAGTGGCATTATTTGCATCGTTCTGAAAGAAAAATGACAGAGGAAAAAGTTGTAACAATCAAAACAATGAAATTTTCAGGTCTAACTACAATGGACACTTACAATTACATGGCTACAGAGGCTGGAGGAGAACAGAATATAGGCCATAGTGTTGTAGATCACCTGAATTTCTGCTCAAGGTTAAGAATGGAACAAATTGAGGCTGGAGATGCTCAAACTTTAGTGAACATTTTAAGTCAGGAACAATCAGAGGATCCAAACTTCTTTTTTAGAGTGAAGTTTGACAAAGAAGGAAGAATTTGCAATATCTTTTGGAGAGATTCAATGATGCTAGAAGACTATAGGATATATGGAGATGTTCTTGTTTTTGATACAACATACAGAACCAACAGATATAATCTTATATGTGCTCCATTTGTTGGCATAAATAACCACTGGCATAATTGTATGTTTGCTTGTGCTTTTATTGGGGATGAAACGACAGATTCATTTGTGTGGTTACTACAAACCTTCTTCAAAGCTATGGAGGATAGAAAACCAACTTCAATATTCACTGACCAGGACCAAGCAATGGCAAATGCTATACTGGAGGTAAAAGATTTATATTGACATCTTACAGATTTGAGCTATGACAATAAAGTTTTCCTTTTTCACATAAAGTTACCCTTTTAGCTGCATAAAGTTACCCTTTTTAGTGCATAAATTAACCCTTTTAACAGCATAAAGTGACCCCTTTATTTTCAATGCAGGTGATTCCTAATACAAGACATAGACTTTGTATATGGCATTTGGAGCAAAATGCCATAACCAGATTTGGAGCTCTTAAAAAAGACAAAGAATTCAAATTTGCATTCAACCAGTGCTTAAAGATGTGTGTGACAGAACAAGAATTCGAAGCAAAGTGGCAAGCAATGTTGCAAAAATATGAGTTGACAGAACACTCTTGGTAAAAAAGAGTGTATGAGTTGAAAGACAAATGGTGTCCTGCCCTTTGTAGAGATTTCTTTTCAGCAGGGATCTTATCGTCACAAAGGAGTGAAAGCACTAATCATGCCATAGGATTCAGAGCAAGTAAAGCAACTACTTTGACAGAATTTTATACCATATTTAAGAAGACAACTAATCATTGGAGAAGCACAGAGAAATATGATGAGTTTACCTGTTGCAAGTCAATAGCATTCACTTCATTGCCTCTATCTGGAATGCTAAAGCATGCTGCACAGGTAAAAAGTTAACTGACAAGTACATAAATTACACCTAATATATGGCAATTTAAATGAAGCTACATGATTTTGATGTACAGGTTTTCACTTTATCACTCTTTAGAAATTTTGAAGAGGAGTTTGGATACTCTATGGCAACAACTGTTCAGATATTAGGCAGTAATGAAGAATGCCTACTTTATCAAGTAACACTAGAAGACAAGCCATGGTCTGCACATCAAGTAAACTATATACAAGAGAGCCAAACTGTATGGTGTACTTGCAAAAACTTTGAAGCATCTGGATGGTTATGTTATCATTGCATCAGAATTCTACGTTTGCATTCAGTAACAAGAATACCAGACAAGTATGTTTCAAAAAGATGGACTAAGTTTGCAAAAACAGAGGCATGGGATAGATTAAAGAATCATGATCCTAAACAGCAATATATTCCATGGAGGCAAACAATGATGACGAAATACTACAATTTAATCTTAAAAAGTCAAGAAAATGAAGAGACAAGAGCATTTATGGAAGAAAGCTTCAGAAACAGTCTTAAAATGGTGGAAGACTTACTTGCTAGTGCTGCTCAGAAAGAAAGTGCAGAAGCTGCTTCTAACATTCCTGATGTGGCAGACAACACTCAAAGCAATACTGACGCTTCTTCAGCATCGAGTACAAGCACATGTGTACCAATAATTCTTGATCCTAAAAGGGCTGTAACAAAAGGAAGAAGCAAGAGAGCAAAAGGAGGACTTGAAAAAAGCAAGAGAAAAAGAAAACCAGCACTGCCACCTCCAAATTCAGAATTTGGATCAAAGACACCTAACTTACGACTCTTTTAAGATCTTTTTTAGAACATTTTTTTTTTCGAAATTAATATACCTTGTATTGTTAAACTATTTTTCTTTTGTTTTTTTACTCTATGACTAGTTTAATGAAAATGTGATTGACACTTTTATTAGCACATGTTTAATTATTGGAACACATCAACTTATGTTACCCTTTTAACGTATAAAAGTAACCCTTTTCATGCATAAAAGTGACCCTTTTCATGCATAAAAGTTATCCTTTCTATCCACTAAATCAAACTTTTCTTTGGCAATAGTTACCCTTTCTGTTAATAAAAGTTAACCCTTTTATCAATAAAAGTTACCCTTTCCATGCATAAAAGTTACACTATCTACCCACAAAAGTATACCTTATAATGTATAAACTTATTATTTCTACCCACAAAAGTAACCCTTTTTATCCTTTCTATCCACTAAATCAACCTTTTCTTTTCTAATAGTTACCCTTTCTGTTAATAAAAGTTACCCTTTTTATCACTAAAAGTTATCCTTTTCATGCATAAAACCCCTGACCCTTTTATTTTACAGAAAAAGTGTCCCTTTTCATGAATAGAAGTGACCCTTTTTCTACATAAAAGTGACCCTTTTCATTGCTAAAATTACCATTTCTAACAATAAAATCTACCTTTTTCTTGCTTAAAAGTTACCCTTTCTATAAATAAAGTTACCCTTTCTATAAATAAAAGTTACCCTTTTCTGCATAAAAGTTACCCCATAAAAAATATAAAAATAAACCTTTTAATTACTTTATGTATTCACATACATCAGTATTCCAAAAACAACTAAAGACTTTAAACTAAGTTTAATTACATCATTAAACTTAATGTATGCACATACATTAAGTTTTTTCATTGTTAAAAAAACCCCCTGAACTAATCAGCTAACAACTATCAATTATTTCACTATTTAGAAGGAGTAAACTTTTTTGCCCTTTTTCCTTTGTTCTTTTCCTCTTCTCCCTCTGCCTTTGCTTCTGCTTCTGCTGCCATTTTTCTTTCTTCTGTTTCTCTCTTCTTCTTTGCAACAATTGCAGCCTTTAATCTTTCTTCAATTCCATTGACATAAGCAGGATCTTTCTTCTTCTCATTGAACTTGTGTAATTCTAACAACACATCGTTCCTAGATTCATTCAAATCACACAGTACCAGTATGGTACAGATCTCTCCTCGTAAAAATTTCCTTCCATTAATCTCAAATCAACAAAAAAAATAAAAATTATCAATATGTAATTAATAAAAGCAATAGAAAGGAAAAAACTACAGAAACTATATAGATAATTACTGTTTTGAGATCATTGAATTTGAACGATTCACCAACAAAATGGAGCATGTGATACATGACAAAGACCCCACAGTCCAAATTGTCAACTTTTTCTTTTCTCCATTCCAACTCAACAACTTCAAAACCATAAGAAGGTAGCTGAGAACTCTTTGGATGATTTCTTTTGCCAAGAAAAGCACCCATTTGAACACACTGACATAAAATATAAAAGTTTAGAATACATTAAAATCAAAAAAGTTAAAAATGGAAACAATGAATCAACAGTAACATAACAAAAAAAACAAACATAAACATACCATCTTTGAACACAATTCTTTTGTATAAACAAGAGCAGAATCAGTCCAGATAATGTTGTCAAGATAATATACCAACTCTTTTGTATGATTAATAACATACAAAATGTAGTGATTCTCAATAAGAATAGGAAAATAGATCTGAAACATCAAAATTAAAGAGATTTAAACAGAGCATATCATAAAGAGAACTCTTTTAAATTTATTACATTAAGTTTAGAATAAAAATACCAGATCAGCATCCATTATATTACATTCTGGATTCTCATAGCTAACCCAACCTTCCCATATGTCGTGCAAATCCTTAACCGCACTAGATATGTTACCTTTGCCAATATTGTCACAAACATGCAAGAATGAAAACTATTAAAGTATAAGATCTCAATAATATATATATAAAGTAAATGTGTTAAGATATAAAAAAAGGAATGAAATAACTTACACTCTGCCTAACACCGAAGAAGAATTTCCGAGGACCAATAGCCTGAAAACATGCTTTCTCATTCAAATACAGACAGAAGCAATCAATAGCGCACCATTGAATCCTGAGTGGAGCAACAAGGGACACCATGTCTTCTCTTGGAATTAAAAAGTTCATTCCAAAAGTAACAAGGCTCTCACTGAAACAATAAAAAATAAGATCAACATTAAAAAAAAATATAAGAAAAAAAACAGATAAAAAAATAATTATAATAAAAAAGGACACTTAACTTCTTATCCATTGAAACATCCTTCAGCAAACAATAATCGAGAATTTCCAAATGTAACTGAGGCAAATTCTTGAAAATCCGAGCATTGCTCTTTACAAAAAGAGTTACAAAAGGCACCTGCACACCTACATGTCCACAGTCCAGAGAGCATAGAGATTTATTTGCTCTGAGTCGAGGAGGTTCATTTTGATCAATATGCCCGACAGGAATAATTTGAGTAGGACCAGGAATGATAGCAGAAGGTCCAGAACCATTAAGGCCTTCATTAACTATTTTTCCATGACCATTGTCATCATCCTTAGGAATATTTTCATTGAAATCTTGTGCAGGTTCTTTTTCAGGAACAAAATCTTTGTTACCTTCTGTAGGTTCATAAAAACCGCGAAACATATCATGTACAGACTTCATTTTATTACACTCATCAATTAAACCATCTAAAATCTTCAAATAATGAGGATCAGAGAGTAGCAGTTCAGTTTGAGAAACTGAAACAAAATCATCAGAAGATAATGAAACACTTCTGCGAGAAGTAATCAGATCATTCAAGGTTTGAAAAACCAGTTGACTGAACAAATAATAAAACATCCATATTTCTTTTAAACAAAAGAAACGTTTCATGAACAACCTACAAACATATGAACAATGAAAAAAAATGTTACAAATAAAAATAATAAAATAAGTAGGAAATCTAATTCCATTAAACTAAACATATAAGAAAACAGAACACTTACATCAGTTGAAATTTTTTTAATTTCTTCATCGGTCATAATACCTTCTGGAAGCTCAAATGCAACAATGCGACCAGTGGTACCACTTGTAGAAGGACCCTTATCATAACCCAAAGTAGGAGCTGGCTTAAAAACAGTTCCCCTAAAATTAAGCTGTGACATAGGATATGTAATAGTATCCAATGGTCCCTGCCCATAACCACCAGCTTTGATCTCTAACTTAATTCGCTTCTTAATCTTTACATCCGTCCAATGTTGAATTAAAGGAAGAGTACTACTTTCCTTTTCACCTTGAAAATTTAGACGATGAAAATACATAATTTGCAAAGCCAGCAAACAACCACTAACATTTTGAGCATTTTCATCATCCTTATACTTCTGAACAACCTTCATTAACTTTTTTAAAACATATGAACACCAATCAAAAGTTTTAATTTCATCAACTTTTTCAACAGCTTTAAGCAACTTCAATGAAACAGTCCTATTAGTAGTAGGAGCTAAAAAGCTAGACATAGCTTGAAGAACAAAACACCTCTTAAATTCTTCCCCTCCATCAACCAAATCAACCATCCTAGACTCCAATTTTGACAAATGAAGAGGTTGCTTACCAGAAAGACCATAATCAGATCTCCATGCCTGAATGATACGTTTATCTACACTTTCATCTTCAGAATTTTTATTAAGTTCAGGAACACAAATATCACTCAAAGGCAAGCAAAACACATCGCATATATCATTTCTAGTAACAACAAATTCTTTACCAGTAGCGATGGTAAACATGCAGCTACCAGCATTGAAGTTTTCAACAAGCCAAGGTAGCATTTGACGATTAAGAGTTTTCAATTTAAGATGTAATAAACCTCCAAAACCAATTTCTTCAACAACCTGTTTTTTCTCAGGACTAAAGTTCTGCAGCAATATTTCCAATGAATAGGGTCTACATCTTGCAATGATTCTTCTTTGCTCCCTAAATAGAAAAAAAAAAGAAAGAAAATGTAACTAAAACAATATAAAATAAAAACAAAATATAATTAAAAATGTAATAAAAAAATATGTATACTTACATAACAGATTCAGAATCAGATTCAGAAAGCATTTCATAATCAGAATCTTCCACTGTATTAGCTTTCTTAGGTACAATTTTGGCCTTCTTAGGAACTATTTTGGCCTTCTCAGACTCTGGTTTGTCACTCTCAGGAATTTTCCCAGCCTTTTTAGATACCGCTTTGCTCTTCTCAGGAGCTATCTGGGTCTTTTTTGGTACTGGTTTAGGCTTAGCAGGCTCTTTAGGCTTTCCTTTTCCTTTTGTAGGCTTTTTATAACGATAACCACCTATTGAACCACATGTATTTAATTATTAAAGTAATATAAATACAAATTCAGAAATTACTCATGGAAAAATATAGAATAATGTGCACAAATGACACTTTTAAATGCATAAAGTGATCCTTTTAACAGCACAAAGTGACCCTTTTAACATCACAAAGTGACCCTTTTAACAGTATAAAATGACCCTTTTAACAGCATAAAGTGACCCTTTTAACAGCTTAAAGTGAACCTTTTGTATGCAAAAAGTGACCCTTTATATGCAAAAAGTGACCCTTTTTTTGCAAAAAGTGACCCTTTTTTTTGCAAAAAGTGACCCTTTTAACTGAAAAAGTTAATCATTTAACAACATATAGTGACTCTTTTAACAGCATAAAGTCACCCTTTTAACATCATAAAGTGAACATTGTCAAAACATATAAATGACACACATGTCTATTACTCAAACACAATGAGCAATGCATATATGCATGTTAATCAAACACCGATGCACAAACACAATGCAAATATGCCTATTATACACATAATCTAACTAAAACATAAAACCTAAACAAATAATCAGTTTAATTAGCATTCTCTGACTAAAACCTAACATACAAAATTTGAAGAATAATAAGCAAAATTTTGAATCAATTATATACAATGAACAATAAAATAAAGCAAAATTAAACATAATAACTTCATAATTCAAATTCAATTATCATAATATGCATAAAAATCAACTGAAAACTATAAAAAAAAATAACATGCACTAGTAATTCGACATATATAAGCGAAATTTCAATTGAAAAATTTGAAAAAATGATGAAAAATTTAAGTAAACACACCTTTTTCAGCATCTACAACCTTCTTTGTAATCTTCTTCTTCACCATTGCAGAATCAACACTACGAAAATCGAAAACAAAATCAAAATCAAAAAACCTAAAAATCGAAGAATCAAAACAATTTAAACTAACAAAAATCTCAAAAAAATAAGTAAACGAACCTGAATTAAGCAAATAACAACTTCACCAGTGAAAAAGAAGAAAGAAAAAGCTCGAAAATCAACAATGGAGGACAGAGAAAACGCTCGAAATCGCCAGTTACTTGCTTTTAGAGAGAGAAAAACGAAGAGAGAGAAAGCTATAGTGAATGAATGAAGAGAGAAAAGTTCTATTTCTTTCTTTATTTTGGCAATCATTAGGAAGCACGTGCCAAACCCACTAAATTAGCAGTTAATGCTTGTCCAAAAATTCCGCCATTCATTAAATTAATGAACACCGGTTTTTTTTAAAAAATTTGTGTTGATCATATTAGTTGGACTTCCACCAAAAAAAAAAAAGAGTAAAGTAAAATAAAATAAAATACTACCTAATTGGACAAAAATTGAAGAGCCAACTAAGATTGGTAAATAAAAAAATAATTAAAAAAAAAAAAACTCTTGCGGAAATTTGATAAAATTAAATTCATTCCGGTGACAATTTCATACTCCCTCCGTCCCCGATTGATAGTCACTTTTGCCATTTCTGGTGACTCAAAATGTTAGTCACATTTGCTTTTTTCAAGTACCATTAATACTTCCTCCGTTTTTAAATACTTGCTCCACATTCCATTTGCGACCGTTTTTAAATACTTGCTCCATTTACTTATCTGGAAAATTTATACTCCCTCCGTTTCACTTTGTTAGTCCCATATAGAATCAATCACAAAAAATAAGAGAATAAAAAATATTTGAAATCTTACATTTTAGTACAAAAATTGCTTAATTAGTTCTATCTTATTAAATGTTTCGATCTTTTTATATTTGGAAAGCATCAATTACAATGCTTGTTTAATGTGATCAATGATCAATCAGAATATTAAATTACTGTCATGTCATCAATCCACTAATGGAATTAGAAATTGTAAGACCAAATTAGGAAAATAAAATAAAAAAAGGAATAGATTCAATATAGGTGGATCATTTTAAAACGCCCAAAATAGTATATGGGACTAATATTATGAAATGTAGGGATGGCAACGGGTCGGACTCGGGGTGGATTATGCTAAATTCGACTTCGATCCGACAGGAAGTCGGAGGCTAAATTCGACTCCGATCCGACCCGGCTCCGAGTTTTGTTTTCGTTATTCAATATACTTTGAGAAATTGGGCTATTTGGGTCTTTACAACCCACACCCAATGCAACCATGACCCACACAAAAATCCACTATCTATTGGAGTCGGACAATCCGTCAGAGTCGGACAGTTGTCAGAGTCGGGTTTTTTTCTCGGATATTTTGTAGGTACCGACTTCGACCCTCCTCCGACTCGGAGTCGGATTATTTTAACAGAGTCGAACTCAGATTACTTTTTTTCTCGGACTCGGAGCGGATTTTTTTTACCTCGAATCAGGGCGGAGTAGG
The DNA here is from genome assembly GCF_001683475.1 of Chenopodium quinoa. Taxonomy (NCBI): domain Eukaryota; kingdom Viridiplantae; phylum Streptophyta; class Magnoliopsida; order Caryophyllales; family Amaranthaceae; genus Chenopodium; species Chenopodium quinoa. The sequence goes on along the minus strand of NW_018745024.1, from coordinate 9,016,869 downwards.
GTCGGATCCGGATTGGATTGCCATCCCTAATGAAACGGAGGGAGTATGACATTTAATTAGTTTCTCTCACCTAGTGAATCCAACCTACATTCTCTCTCCTCCAATTCTCTCCATTACTTTTGCTTTTTACAATTTTTATTTTTCACCAACCCCACTACCTCCATATTTTATTACTTTTTCCAATTTCTCCTTAAACTCCGCGCATGGAGAAATGGAGAAAGTATTTAAAAACGGAGGGAGTATATTTTTTTTTACCAAAATTCTCTAACATTTGTAAAAATATTTATGCAAATTTAAGTTTTCCATGTAAATTTTACTTTCCCATGTACTTTAATTATTTTCTCTCTCTATTTTTTTGCATACCCAATGTAAATTTATTTTTTCAATGTACTTTTTTTATTTCTCCTTAATTCCCGTGATTTTTTTAGCAAAAGTGACTATCAATCGGTGACGGAGGGAGTAATAATAAAAAATAATCTTAGGCAACAATTGACCCCATTACCCCAAAGTGAAAAACGGAAAAATACTCATAAATATCTTACTTATTTCCTCCGTGTTTTAATAAAGTGTTATACTTTGACTAGCATATAGTTTTAGGTAATTTAACTTAAATAAAATAAGAGGTAAGTGGAGTAATCAATGTATTTGGGTAAATAATTTATTAAAAAATTACAATGAGAAAAAAGAATTTTTATTTTTTTTAAGAAAAAAGAATTAATACTCTCTCCGACCTTTTATTTAGAGCTTGTATTTCATGTAATCTTCTATAACTTTATACTAAAGGTGAAACCAAAAATGACACATGTTATCTCCTGGTTAAAAATTTTCCCTCCAAAAGGTTTTTTTTTTTTTTTTAATTTTTATTTTTTTGGCCAAAGCTTCTTAGAGAAGTTTTTAATACAAACTATGCAATAATATTTCATTTCATATTTGATAAGTATATTTTATTTGTACACATTCTAACAAAGATATTATTTTTTTATACAATAATATGCAATAATAATTTGCTATCTATAACTTTGTAATATAATTCATAGTTATTTTTATTAGTCGTGCATATATTATTCTCTTTGTTTTCTTTAGTGTGATAAATTTTTTTGGTAATTGCAGAACTTTCATCCTATTTTACAATTAGGTATAATTTTTTATAATTAGATAATAATAGTGTTAAACTAATGATAAGTTAAGTATTATAAAATTACCGTGCATTGCACGGGACTTAACCTAGTTAGGTAACTAAAATTAAAAGCATATGCCTAAAAAATAATAAAATAAAAATTAAGAGCATATCTATCTATATATATACTAAAATAACAACCGCTAATGTCATCACTGTATACGTGTTACTTTCTTATTTTATTTTTTCCCTCCAAAATGAATGGATGTTGTCATATTATTCCTTTACAAGCTACCCTATTTAACATTGCTTTGAAAATAGAATTCCATTTGAATTTTTAAATTTTTGTTTTTTACAAATATTATGTTATTTAGTTATTTATGATTTGTTAACAATAGTTAATAATATAATTTAATTGAAATTTCCTAATTAAATATGAAAATTATGCACTTTTGGAAATTGTATAGTCATATTTAATCAAAAATTAATTAGGAAAACAGAGGAAGTAGTTATTTTCTTTCAATATGTGTTAAAAATTTATAATTCAATTCTTACTATAAAACTGTGCATTGCACGGGATTAACTTAGTATTCTACTAGGTTAGATCCCGTGTCATGCACGGTGATCTTTATATATAGTTATATATTATTGATTGAGAAATATTATAATTATAAATTAGTCAAGAAACAATAAAAGTATGTGATATGTTAATTTGATATTTGCAATTTTAATTGTAGCTTCCAATACACAACCAAAACAAAGTAGGCAAAAAAATGACCAATATATATATATATATATATATATATATATATATATATATATATATATATGTTTTATTGTAAAATAGGTTACTAATTATTTAAAAATATTTATTTTTGGTATATATTGCCCAATATTTTTTAGAAAGATTTGTGAATAAATCTTTTATTTAAAATATAATAATTATAACATGTCAGTAGGGAATATGTACAAAAAAAAAAATATGATTTTTGTAAATGATTTGTTTCCTTAATTAAAATATTTTTTTTAAAAAAATAAATAAATGAGGACACACCAGGAGATGACACGTGTCATCGCTGGTGTGTCTTTTAGTATATAGTATTGATTGATTAAAAGGGTATACTTTTTGACAAAGTGTATTATCTTTTTGATTTTTTTTTTAATATACTTTTGACATTAATTTCAAATATTTTGTACTTCCTATTACTTCGTATTAGTTTTAAGGAATCTACAAATTTTTTTTTAATATTTTAAAATTATTTTTTATTTAATTTTTCAACCCTTATCAACAAAATACAAAATTAAAAAAAAAAAAAAAAAGAGGGGGAGGGGGGTTGGAAATGAAATTAATAAAATTAGACAAATTCCTTGTTATGCATTTGTAAATGCCTTACTTTCAGTTCCTCAAAGAAAAGGCCTAAGAACTAGCTTTGTTGGAGTTCGTATAAATGTCCTCATAGTGCTTGAAAACTTGATTAAAAGCATATTCCAATTTGCTGAACTGAGTTGAACTGATTGAGCTGAACTGAATAAATCTAAAATGAATTAATTACGAGAGAAGGAAATCAGGAACTGAATTGAACTAAAATGAACTGAACTGATTGGAGTTGAACTGAATTGAAATTAAGCTGAATAGAACAGACCTTATTCTCATATTCTCATGCCTTCAGTGTCACTGGATGTAGTTATCTAGTTTTCAAATGTGTCAAGTTGTAAGCTAAGCTATACGTAGGCAAATTGGTAATGATAGAACAAGAATACAACAATGTCAATAATAACAACAACAAAGCCTTAGTCCTAAAATGTTTCGAGGTCAGCTAACATGAATAAAGCTATAATGAGCATTAAAAATTATACATAGTACTATTCTAGAGAGTGCCAAGAAAAAAATATTTATGCATCATGTAATGATAGAATAGCAGCAGTAAGCGCTTAAAGTTGTACGAGTACTTCGTCTTAAAAGTGCCAAGGAACGAAAATATAGAAACCAAGTCCAAGGTTTATCAAACCTTCAAGACAATAAGAAAAATTAAATCAAAAGAACTCCAAAATACCATGAGAACAACCAGATTAAGAAACCTAATGTAAAGATAAACTTAAACAAATTTGGTAAAATCTAGAACAAAGCTAATGTATCTCATAGTAGTATTTGGCAGTCCAGTAGAAGTCAATCAAGAATTTCGACGAAGGACACACACATGCTCATGTTTCAACATAGTATTATGCTCGCAGGTTGTGTTAGTAGTTTGCTACAATGTTGTTGCTCTATGTGCTAAGCCATTAGACCAATTAGTGAGATTATTAGGAGGGTAAAACACAAACTCTTGTAGAGGCGCAGAACGAAAGAAAATCTAAGAACATGCTTGTTGAAAAGGACATCTAACCTATTAGGCTAGTACCATTTCTTCTATCTTACATTGCGGGAAGGGGTGAGGTTGCATTTCCAGGCGAACGAAGGGAGCCACCGAACCACTTACTGTTTTAGAAAAGGAGTGAACTTCCAACAAATTTTACCACTCACCAGGAGAAATGTTCAGCAACTTTTGACAATCCTTCATACCTGGCTGTTAACAATAATTACAATAAACAATGTCCAATCCGAGCAAGAAACAAAAAGTTAATGAAGGATTTACACATGTTGCCTTCTGTTAACGAGGAACATATACAGATACCAAATTCAACAGACTTCAGAAATTTCAATTACTGCCTACGTATGAACTTGTTATTCACATTTTAACATTCACAGGTTGTTACTTTACCTAAATTTGTGCACATCTGGTATCTTTGAAAGGTCAATAATCTGGCACGACTAGAGATTCGAAGTACTTGAAACATCATCGCATTTAGTTAGCATGATCAGGTTTCTACGCACAAAATAATCATCTGCTCAACTTATCTCCTATAAAAGTTTGCTTGCACTGCAATGGAATCACTGTCTCGTGCTGTTCTCTGATTTTGACTCCTAGCTGTGAATATAGAGTAAATCAAAGAAATGATAAGAGGTCTAGCACTGAAACAAAAGTGCGGGTGAGAGCTGCAACATAGATGATTGCCTTACCGTTATAAACCAATGTAGGCATGCCAACAGGGTAACTTCCAGAAACTAACCCACCTGTTCTTGTATTATATGGAACATTGGACATGGTATTCACGGGACGAAGATGATAGCTATGCCAAGTAACAGGCATATATTGATGTTGCCAAAAAGGATATCCATTGGGCCAGATATTGGCAGGCTGTCTAAGAAGTATAGGATTATGAGGAGTTAACTCATGACGAGAAACTACCCTAGGACGCTTTTTTTGTTCAGCAGACTGTACAGAGACTGCAGGGCGTTTCTTCTCAGTAAGGGAGTCAGAGGGAAGAGTTAGATTATTTGTTTCCATCTCCTCTACATCTGTCTTTTCTAAGTCTGAACACTTCTTTATTGTAAACGAACATGCATTGGTCTTTCGTTTTACCCTTTCCTCTTCCAACTGCTCAATGCGCAATTCAAGAGAATCCGGGGAATGATGGGAATCGAGCTTGAAGTAGGAAATACAGTTCACAACTTCTTTGAGGGCAGTTAATTCTGTATCAGAAGCATCATCCTGCAAAAGAGTCCAAGTCATGAAAAGAGAAGTACCAAGGGAATGGCAAACCAAATAAATGAAATTCTAGTTTTGAGGTTTTGCATCATTGCATGGGTTGTGTACATGTTCATGTAATCATGTGTAACAGACATAAGTCTCCAGACATTTAGATAGGCAGGCCCTTCACTGAATCTCAAGGCCTCAGAAAAATATGCAAAGTGACTATAGCTGTACATATGTTCAAACTAATAGGGTAGTATTCAATTGAAGAGTAAGCCATGCAATCCAGCAGGGTATCATAAAATTATGTACGAAGTATATACTTGCATTAAAAAAAAAAAAAAAAAAAAAAAAAAAAAAAAAAAAAAAAAAAAAAAAAACTATGGCTGGATTTAAGCAACCCATTATGGCACAAATGCAGTACAGAAGGAAATTTGAATCAGGAACAAATGACATAGTACAAGGTCACTAAAAAAACGCATAGTAAATTTTTTTTATTTTACCCAATTATACTTAACATGGCTTGAGGAAACACACCTAAATCATGTCTAAACCAACAGGATTACTAATGATACTATACCACAACCTGCTGGATTTCAATAAAGAGAACCTACAATATACTAGACAGTAGACACACAGCATGTAAATTGTTGTTATTGCATAAATGTATTAGTGAGTTGTTCCAAGTTTGGCATGAGTAAGTAAAAAGATTACCTATAGTTTTTTTTTTTTTTTTTAATGATAAATGTACCTGAGCTGTTCTGCTGCCACTGTTGAGTATCTTCTTAACTCTCTTGTGGATGTTCGCTAAATGGGTTTTCAATAGTGGAGCTATTGGGAAAGCATCTTCCATATTATGTGCACATATATACCGCACTGCTTGCAGCTGTTCATCTCTCAAAATAAGAGATTGGACAAGGTCTGTATAATGAACAAAAGAATTTGATCTCTAGTCAAATAACCTAAGACAAAGTCGACATGAGATAACCTAGGACACGTTCACAAGACAATTGACAATATTACCAACATACTTTATTCCAGACGAGCAAGAAAAAACACTAATAAACCATCTAGGGCCAGAGCACAAAAAAGGAAAGCAGCTCATATCAAACATACTGATAAGGCATACAAGGAATCATAGAGAACCAAAGATCCTAGAGCTAGAAATTCCTCTGCATTAGCCCCTTCAGCTACAGTTCACCAGTCAGATGCATTTGTCTTAACTACTAATTTAATTGAAGATTTGAAAGTACTCCCATGCTACAGAAGATAGCATGATAATAAAGAGAGAACGTTGATGAACCAGTATATAATTCCATAGAAGAGAACAATTCACTAAAGCAGATCCTAAAATGATGAATATACAAAATTTCAACAGCTTATTATGTACAAAGTCCTTTATTTTTTATTTTATCACTATTTTCTCAAGCCTCAAATAAATTTGATAAATTCAAGAGAGTAGACATACAATTTACTAATTTAGTCTATATGGTGTACGTTTTTGCAGTACATAAGGCACGGAAACAATCTTTCCTCTACTCTTTTTTCAATATGAAGGTCACAGCAAATACCACATATATAATATGCAAGTCCTTTGTACCACTTATCAACTAGACTAGAATTACAATTTGGCTTACTATGGTGGAGACATGCCAGTAAATAATTTACAAACCCATTATATTGAACCACTTCAACAAATTTATGGAGTAGCAATATCAAAACGCGTAATTACACTGATTTTCTTGCATGATTCTTTTACCAGGAGAAAAGGTAAATACGAAGTATTAATGAATAAAATAAACTTGGGTATTAAGAGAAATAAGAGTTTCAAATACCTGGAATCTTTACTGTCAGTCCCAATGCATCGCATAAATATGAATTCTTCTCAGGTTGATAAACCTCCCTCTGATTGCAAAAGGTTACAAAAAGTGAAAGGAGATCATCCACCTGGTAGAACTCTGCTAGCTTGTATGAGGCTACATACTGTAAAAAGCCAAAATTCTCCAAAGAAATATTATCCTGCTTCAGCATCATCTTCCAGATGTCAGCAAATTCTCTGGCTTCATCTTTCACATGAGAGGATATATCAGCCCTTAGTTTCATTAACTGGACTAACAGAAATATACAGCCTTTTGTAAAATCTTTCACTGGAACCTCTTCCAACTCCAACTCATAAAAACTTTGAATCACATCTAACACAAGCTTTGCTGGATCTGATGCCAAACAAAGAGAATCGAAAAGCTTATCCTCCGATACATCATACACCTTGACATGCTGAACAATATAAGATCTTACACCTTTCATGTCCATGTTTTTGCATAGCAATTTTATGTCATCAGACAACCTAATGGATGATGAAGCAACATAGCTTGTTAAAGTCTCCGGCAAAGGCTCTTTAGTTTCAACTTGTACTGAAGTGGAGCTTCCTAAAAAGTAAACATGAAGCAAAATTAAGATTCGGTCTGAGACTATTTAGATTCTCAGAAGAATCGGATAGAAAACTGAAATTCAAAAGATAATGTGAGCAAACTAAGATTAGAGGAGATCTAAAAGATGGCAACAACTGCAGTCTAAGTACAAAAAATTATATCATTCATACATTTTCAGTAGCACAAAATATTTAGGGAAGCAAGAATGAAGAACAGAGAAAAATACAATCTTCAAATTGAATATATCCAAGGGTACTATTGTACAGAAAAATGCTCAGAATGGTACAAGTAGCTAACCAGCTAATACATAGAAATCATTTAATATGAAGGAACAGATTCCTCAATATTCTGTACAAAGTATCTAACAAAAGTACTGCCCATGAGCTAAGCATAATAAATTGATGTCTAGAATGCACTGGAAGATGGAAAACAACTTAGAGACTCCTTTAGAGAGCCAACAACTGGCTTAACTACCTAGACAGATGATTTGGGCTATCTTTGATATCAAACTCTAATGAACATGGTATTGGTTTCAAATTAAATTTGTTGCTGTTACAGAATTAGTTTTCTTTTTTTGAACCATCATAGTCCAAGAATATTACTAGACATGCCAAACATAAAACAAGTAATTTTCACTAAAGGCTATACCTATTTCAAAGATAGCATCAGCATCAAAACAGGGCGCTTTGACTACTTTCACCCCTTGTGGTAGTGCCACTACCAATTCACTAGAGTTACAATCTATCCATGATGACACATATTATAAATTTACTACTATTTCATATATAGTATAATAGATTAATACATCTATGCTAAATCAAAAGAGAGTTACTGACTTATCTGCTTCTCTTTCTCCTCCATTGCTTCATAACGGTCATTGACCTCCTTCTCTTTTAGCTCCATTTCCCTGTATTTCTCATTTATTTGCCTCTCTAATAATTCAAAAGCCTGAAGAGCCTCATTCAATTGCTTCTCTTTCAGCTCAGCCATGCTACACTGTTCACTGATCTGTTTTTCTTTCAATTCCAATTTTTCACAACGCTTATCAATGTGCTTCTCTTTCGTTTCAAGAGCCTGAAGGCGCTCATTTAGTTGCTTCTCTCTCAGCAAAACCATCTTACTGTGCTCACTGATCTGTGCTATCTTCAGCTCTAATTTTTGGTAACATTCATCAATGTGCTTCTCTCTCAGTTCAAGAGCTTGAAGGCCCTCATTCAGTTGTTTCTCTTTCGGTTCAAGAGCTTGAAGGCCCTCATTCAGTTGTTTCTCTTTCAGCTCAATTGCCCTGCAGAGCTCATTGACCTGCCTCTCTTTCAACTCTAAACTTTGGTAGCGCTCATCTATGTGCTTCTCTTGCAACTCCAAACATTGGCAACGCTCATCAATGAATTTCGCTTTCAACTCCAAATCCTGACACTGCTCATTAATTTGCTTCTCTTTTGCATCCACCCCTTGTGAATATTCTTTCATTTTCTTCTCCTCCAGCTTCATCACTCTAAAGCATTCCTCTATTTCCTTCGCTTTCATTTCTAGAACTTCAAGATTTTTATTCAACTGCTTCTCTCTGACTTCCGCTGCTTGGCGATGTTTCAGCTCAATCCCCTTGCAACAATCCTCTATTTGCTTTACTTTCTGTTCTAGAGCTTCGACACTATCATTCATTTGCTTCTCTCCCAATTTCACTACCTTCAAGTATTCATTAACTTCTTTCTCTTTTGATTCCAGACTATCACGATGCCTATTCAATTGCTGCTTACTCAACTCCAGAGCTTGTATACCTTCACTCATTTCCTTTTCCTTCAATTCTAAAGCTTGAGTCCGCTCATTGAGCTCCTGCTCTACCAGTTTCAGGCCTTTATGGCTCTCATCTGTCTGCTTCCCTTTCATTTCCAGCACCCGAACACCTTTACTCAGTTCCTTTTCTTTCAATTCTACTGCTCGGAAACGTTCATCAATTTCCTTCTCTATCAATCCCAACCCTTTTCGACTCTCAGTAACTCGTTTCTCTTGCAGCTCCAATTCTCGAAACCTGTCATTCATTTCCTTTTCTTTCAACTCTACTGCTTTACACCTTTCATCAACTTCCTTCTTCATCAACTCCATCCCTTTACATCTCTCATCAATTTCCTTCTCCTTCAACTCTAATGCTCGAGCACTCTCACTCATTTCCTTTTCTTTCAACTTCAATGCTCGAGCATCCATATTCACTAACCTCTCTTTCCTGTTCACTGCCAAAATACACTCACCAACATCCTTCTCTCTCGACTCTAGCTTTCCTCGACGCACCTCGAATTCGTTCTCCTTCACTTCCAATGCTCCACACCTTTCCTGAACCTCCCTCTTCATCACCTCCACCCTTTCAAAACTCTCAATCAACTCCTTCTCCTTCAACTCAAACACCTTCCGCTCCTCCGCCATTCTCTTAGCTCTCATCTCCAACTCATCACACTGCTCATTCAACTTCCTCTGTTGCAATCCCAACCCTCGACGACTTTCAATCAATTCCTCCTTCTTCACCTCTAACTCATTCCTACAAACCAAAAACCCCTCATTCACCTCCTTCTCCTTCAACTCCAACTCCTCCATTCGCTCTCGAATTCGCCTTTCCCTTGAATCCATCATCCCCTTCTCCCTCAACTCAACCCCCTCATTCACCTCCTTCTCCTTCAACTCCAACTCCTCCATTTGTTCTCGAAATCGCCTTTCCCTCAAATCCAGCCCCTCTTCACGCTCCATCACCCCCTTCTCCCTCAACATCACCCCCTCATTCACCTCTTTCTCCTTCAACTCCAACTCCTCCATTCGCTCTCGAATTCGCCTTTCCCTCGAATCGAGCCCCTCCTCACGCACCTTCACCCCCTTCTCCTTCAACATCACCCCCTCATTCACCTCCTTCTCCTTCAACTCCAACTCCTTCATTCGCTCTCGAATTCGCCTTTCCCTCGAATCCAGCCCTTGCTCCCGCACCATCATCTCCTTCTCCCTCAACTGAAACCCTTCATCCAAATTACACCGTTCAGCCAACTGCTCCTCTCTCACCTCCAACACCCTACTACGCTCCTCAATCTCCTTCCCCAACCCTTCCAACTTCTTCCGACTCTCAAGAATCTGCCTATTCTTCAACTCAATCACTTCATATCTCTGTTTTACCCCTTTCTCTCTCCTCTCCACCTCTTCCACCCTCTCTTTCACCGATTTCTCCCATAATTCTAGCTCACTCCTCTTCACTTCAGCCTTCTCCTTCATCATCTCAACTTTCTCAAAAACATCAAAAATTTCTCTCTCCTTTGACTCAAGTTCCTTCTCACGACTCGCCATTGAAGCTTCTACAATGGAGAAGGAACTCTGCAAAGCACTCCATTGTTCGGAAAGAGAAGGAATTGAAAACACATTTGAGTTCGAATTATCAAAAGTTTCGCTGATTTTTTTCATCACTAACCTGGCATTGGCGACCTTCATAGTGGCTGAAATTGTGGATGTTTGGTCCTCCTCCATTGATGATGAAAAATTGCAGAAATGGAAACCCTAGGAGAGAGAAATTTTAACCAAAAATGGCATGATAATTGGGGGAAAAGGATGAAGAAATTTGCAATTTCTGGAAAGAAAATTAGTTAAATGTGAAGAACAGGGGTAGAGTGGAATAGTGGAGAATGGAATAACACAGACACAGTTGTTGCATTTGTTGAAAAATGACAACGTAGCGTCGTCTACTAGTAAATCGTGTCAATATTTCTTTTGTATTTCCGTACTACTTTTAATTTACCTGAGGTGTGGTGCTTGGAATAGGTTGGGTTTGATTGGATCGGGTTTGATTTCGGGTTTGAGATTAGTACCATTATCGTAGACGAAGTTTGATCAATCAATCTGAATCCGACTTCATTTCTTGTACTTGTTACTCGCTCCTTTCTTAAATTAGGTTCTTGTTTGTAAAATTACACGGGAATTACGGAGGAAAGAATAAGACAAATAACAACAATGAAATATTTCAATGGGAAATACAAAACATTAAATGATATCTTTGATTAAAACAAAGATAGATTAATGATGTCATGTCATCAATCCTTTGCAAAAAAAAAACAAATAACATGCTTCTAATTGAAAATTAAGAACCAATCATATTCATTAGGTTAGTTATAGGAAGTACAAACTTGAGAAAAACGATGGAGAGAGAAAATAAGAGTAGGATTAGGATAGTAAGAGAGAGAAAACATTAAATATACAATAGAAAAAGAGAGTTGATTTGGGATATTTGGAAAAAAAAAACTTACTAAAAATGGAAAGAAAGAATGTAATTTTGGAATACCCAAAATAAAAACCAGGAATGTAATAATGCTCGCAATAGTTTGAGTTTGATATGAATACTTTTTTTTTTTTTTTTTTGAATTGATATTAGTATTAAATCCAAATGTTTCACTCCTAGTGTAATTTGTTGTTGGATTAGGTTCATTGTATAGTTTTAGATTTTTTTCCCATAATTTTATAAATATATAAATAGCATATTTTTATGGTCAAACATCTATGTCAATTAAATTGTGACACGTATTTAGAAATAGAGAGTATAATACTCAACCTTACCTTAGGAAGGAAAATGAGTCAATACTCTCAGTCTCGTAAACATCTTGCAAATAAGCTTGGTCAAAGTCCCGTTAAAAAAAAAAAAAAAAACCTTGGTCAATGTTCGTTAACTAAATAAGGTGTTGTTTGGTTGACATAAAAAAGTATTGGAAATTGGAATTTCTAGGAATAGGATTTTTTTTACTCCGTAGGTGATTGGAGGTGGAAATTCCTAGAAAATTTAAGGAAAAATTGACATTTACTACCACCGAAAGCACCCCGTATCAGATTTACTACCCATTTAAAAAAATATTTTATTTTGCTACCACAAAAATCCCTAAAATATATATTTCACTACCAAAGGCTAAGACCGTTATTGTTTGGGATTTGTTAAACATCGCCCACAAATTACTACATAAAGCCCACAAAATTCACTTGGTTTGCCAAAATTGCCCTTGACCTTAAAAAAAAACACTCACACTCTCATCACTCACACTCTCATTGCTCATCTTCTTTCAACCTCTCTAAAAAAAAAAAATTTCAAACAACGGCAATGTCGAGGCGGCAAGGCAAGGAATTGGCGGCGGCGGCGGAGGGAAGGATGTCCCAAGGAGGAAAGGTACATTTTGTTAAAAAAAAAAAAAAAAAAAGGGAAAAACCGCCGTGACGGCGGTGGGGCGCCCTGGCTGGACCCAGCCAGCGGTGGTGGCGCCAGCTGCAGACGCCGCCACCAGTTGGCTGGCGCCTGGGCTGGACGCCATAGCCACGGTTGTGGCGTTTATTCAAGGTGTCGCAGCCGTGGCTGTGGCGTCCAGCCCAGGCGCCAACCCACTGGTGGCGGCGTCTGCAGCTGGCGCCACCACCGCTGGCTGGGCGTCCAGCCAGGGCGCCCCCCCCCCCCTTTTTTTATATATATTTTTTAAAAAAATTGTTTTTAATTTTTTTTTTTTTTTTGTGTAATATATTTTTGAATTGTTTTTATATTTTGTTGTTTATTTTTATAAATTTTTTCAATTTCGTTGTATTTTTTCTATGTTTATATTTTGTTTACAATTATTTGTATGTTTTTAGTTTATTTGATTTGGGAGTGGTAGCTATTTTTCGTATAAATTTTTGTATGTTTATATATTTTAAAATTTTGTGTAGAATTCACTGGGTCGTCATGGTGCGGGGAAGAATATAGAGCTTCTTAGTAGAAGCTATTCAGTGGAGAGGTCGGGGCATAGACATGTCAGATCCCGTGGTATTTCGGCCTCAGCTCGTAGAGAACGGATCCACCGTCGGGATGAGAATGACGATGACGATGATGATGCTGAGGAGGGTGACCAGGAGGAGGAGCAGGAGGAGGGCGCAGATGAGGATGAGGATGTGGACGATGGCAGTGGACCGTATGATGATTACGGTCCATTCAGTCAGAGGGTTGATGACATGTACGAGACACATACGGTGGAGGTGCGTAAGGGTAGGGGTGGTAGGTTTGTTAGTAGATCTGGCACATCATCTGCGTCCACTGTATCTGGGGCAAGCAGGAAACGGTCGAGGGCCGGTAATGATTCTTGGGTTGTTAGGAGTGAGGTGCCCGGTGGGCCTGTTGACGGGAGTGTGATTCCTAGCTTTCTAGGACACATAGCTGCCCGTATTTGGGAGGACCAGGAGAGGCCTTCAGTTACGGGGTTGTTGAAATGTCATACCCGGGAAAAGACTTGTAGCTTTTTGCGTACATGGGCTGAGGCCTGGCCGGCGGAGAGCACGTAGGACGCCCGACGCACAGCTGAGTGCTTATGTTTTTCTACTCCTCGGATGTACCTTGTTTCCGGATAAGAGCGGCGGAAACAAGCTCAGGCCACGCGACATAGTAGAGGCGTGTGACCCCGACAGTGTAGGCCAGTTTTCCTGGGGATCGGCTACGTTGGCGTATTTGTATCGCCAACTAGGATTTGCGAGTCGGGCTGACGCGGCAGGTATCACTGGGTGTCTGACTCTATTGCAGACCTGGATATACGAGTACTTTCCTGCATTGCGACCACATCGTGACCCAGTTCCTATTGATGAAGGGATGCCGCGTGCTTGTGCGTGGAGTCCGCGCTCGGAGAAGTCCGTTGACCGCCTCCGATCGATACGGTTGTTGCTGGACAGGCTTTCCCCCTTAGAGGTAACGTTTATTTATAGAGTCTACATTTTATTATTTGCACATATTATATTCATGTTATTAAATTTTATATGTTGTTATTGTACAGGTGAACTGGATGCCTTTCGGCCCGAACCCTAGTGTTAGGGTACCCAGGACCCTGTACACGGGACTCATTCAGTATCGTGAGATCGTCGAGGCGTACATGCCCCAGCGTTGTCTTCGCCAGCTTGGATTTGTCCAAGTTGTCCCTCCTCCCCCGGCATGCCCAATGAAGGCGGTCCGACCTGCATCGTCGAGGGACTACGTCGTGCAATGGCCGGATATCATGACCGGGACGTGGGACCAGTTTCCGATGGTGGCCCGCTTATGGACTGCGGAGTTGCAGCGGCCGCCCTCTGGGGTTACTCCCATGTGTGACCATTACTACATGGAATGGTTCAACCGGTATTCGCACCCGAGGTTGATCGCAGATCTCGACCACAGCGATGATGATTATGTGCCACCGCCTACTGCCACGGAAGCGGTATGTCTTTTATTATATTTATCGTTGTCTTTTAATTAAGTTTTATATGTTGTTATTGTATTTCATCTTCTGTTTTTTGTTGTATGCAGTGGATGGGAAAGATAATGCAGGACGTACAAAAACTCTCTCTTGAGAAGGACAGCATGAGTGCAACAGGGAGAGTTGTTGTTGATAGTCTGGAACAGACCCTTGCGCAGTGGGAGTCGTCGTCGAGGAGGGATTACTGATGGTTATTGTATTTTATTTATAGAGCATTATGTTGGACATTATGTTGTAAGATTGTAACATTTTAGATTGTTCTTTTAGCTTCCAACTTAAACATATTATCAGTGCTGTTTTTAAATTTTGATATAACCGTTCGTGGATCCGCGCAACTTACCCATGCAACATATAGAATGCAGTAAGCAATACAATATAAAATATTAATGTTCTCATTAAAAGAGCAACGTACAAATAAGATTACAAATAAAGAATGTAAACAGGAAAAACTAAAATGCAGCTAGGGTGTTCCATTCGTGGATCCGGTCATGATATAGCGCATCCCAACCCTCTACGCTCGCTGTGCGAATGTTGTACCACCGAGGTATAATCGGTGGCACTGGAAAATCGGTTGACATGTCTAGTCGGATGAAATGTTTGTATGACGACCCAAGAAACACAATAGCTAGCTCTCTGACCGGTGTGGTGACAGTCTCACGCGACCGCCAAGGGAGAACCGTGGTACAAGGATAATAAGCTTGACTATGCACTCCCAGGCCGAAATGCATGACTGCGCATTTGTAAATGTTTGCAACGGCAAACAGATCTAGGGGCGCGTCAAAATAATGATTTTGGCCGCAAGGTCCACCTCCCCACCGGATACGCCGCAGAGCGCCATCCAAGTCATCCTGGTACACATGACGATAAACATTTCGGTTAGAGGCAATTTCGCTGTACATCAACTGACGCACCAAACCGTAGTTGTCTTCGCCCATTTGAAAAACATCAGCCACGACCCGGAATCCGCAGTTACCATCTCCGATTACATCATTCCACCCTTCCAAGTACGACATGATGATCGCAGGTATCCTTTCCTTGTACGGAAACTGATCAACATCGTTTCTTCCTATTCACCATATAATTATAGACAGTTAAGAAGGCAGGAGTAACACTTTAAAACTATGTGCAATAAAAACAACCAAAACGTACCAGTTCTCAGGGGCATATTCACAGACGATGAAGATTGACTACGACTAGATGACGATGTCCGACCACGAGAACGACCACGACCAAGACCACGGATATACTCAAACGCACTCTTGTTCCGCCGTTGTCGACCTCGAGGACGGTCAACTCCTTCGGGTTCCTCATAATCTAAGGTAGACGGGTGGAACATGTCATGAAGTACATGAGTAGCGTCACGAATAATAGAAGGATGGCTGGAGGACACTCGGTCGTACATCGAACGAAACTGCTCCAACTCCTCCTGTTCACGGTCGACAGCATGAGTGTCTGCATGCTCACCAATAACAAGCGTCCTCCAGAATGAATGGACCTGATCAACATGTAACGACGCCCTTTCTTCTGTAATAACGCGGTGAATGGTGCATGCGCAAGGTAATCCATGAGTTACTGAAATAGTACACCCACACCGAGCATACACTTCGTCAGCCAAGTCCCTCACCCTGTTCAGCTCAGTGAGAATCAACCCCAAGCAGTAGTGCGACACACGACCATGGAGAATCTTAAATATAAAATGGCTATACATCGTACCATGTCGTCGTCTGGAGTCCTCTAGAGAGTTCCTGATGTCGTTCTTCTGAGTTTCAATTGACTTGCTCAGTCTAGCGAACAGTGTATCTAAAGCAGCGGTCGATGAATCAATCCAGTCCTTGGTAGCTCTATGAGCGCTCTCAACTCTACATGTTGTAGTGTTCCCAAAATGAAGTACCTGGTTTGTCCAATATTTGACAAACTTTTCCCTGTGAGGGACCCATTGATGCATCACATAGTCCACCAGTGCTGGACACCACAGGTACGAATCCCTGAAGTTAGCCAATGCTCGCTCATACGCTTCCTCTGTGGTAGCCTGTAGGATCTTCCGCCACTTACCATTCACCAATCTCTCTGCCATTTCCAAATTCTTCTTGAAAAGGTTGTAGGCTTTCACTTTCACGCAGTTGTTGATGTGCCATGTGCACAATAAGTGGTTCGATTCGGGAAAAAGCTCTGCTATGGGGGCAAAGAGACCTCCCTCACAGTCGCTGACGATGGCTGCTGGATGAACATTAGGCCCGATGTAGTTTCTCAGCTTCTCCAACACCCAATAATAACTTGGAGCCGTCTCATCCTTGATGATTGCATGACCAATCAGAAAGTTCTGGTTCGTTGGAGCCATCCCAACCATCTCAACCAGTGGGAACTTGTACTTGTTTGTCTTGTACGTTGAGTCGATCAAAATCACAAATGGCCAAGACTTGATCATATCAGCACAATCAGGATGCACAAGGAAAAGATGAGTCACCTCCGCTGTATCTTCATCAGAATCAAACCAGAACAGGTAACCACGTGATTGTGCCTGGTGTAGCAGCTGCTGTATAGGGTTCCTTCCCTCTGACCGTTCAAACCTGAGTTGTTGTCTGACGTTGTAGATGTGTCTTCGGTTTGGATGGTCTTCTGGAAATTTCTCTAACACAGATGCTAATATTTTAGCAGGCTTCACTTGAGCATCACTCATTTCTTTCACAACTAGTTTCGCAGCAGGACTTAAGCCGCTCAGTTGTCGATGACCCTCTTCATATACTATCATCTCATGGTTGTGATACCCCCATTTAGAGTAACCGTCACGACTCCGTAGTTGTCGAACCTTTACTCTGAACTCACACCCACAACCTTTCCGCTTTGTATCAAACCGAGTGGCTGTACGAAAATCTCTTTCTTCTCTTTTGCGATAACGGTCACATCTCAAAATGCGATCCATTCTACCATCCCGTTGAGATTTATGAGTTACTACTACCAAGCAAAATCCAGCTGCAATTGCAACCTGTTTTGCCCAATCAATCGCCTGTTGAGCTTCTTCGAATGGACCATCATGTCCAAATATCCCACTGTAATCATTTCCGTCTCCACCATATTCCTGCATCAATTATATATTACAATAAATACATTTAACGGATAATACATTTAATTTCTATATTTACACAGAATTAACACAAAAAAAAAGCATAATTATATATAATCAAACTTAATTTTTATAAAAACCCAATTTGAATTTTCAAACTAAATTTAAAAATATACCATTTCGAATTTGGAAATTTAATTTTAAAAAAACCTATTTCGAATTTTCAAATTTAATTTAAAAAAAAAACCATTTCGAATTTTTTCAAAAAATCATTTTCGAATTTTTTTAAAAAATCATTTTCGATTTTTTTTTTAAAAAAAATTAAATAAAAAACAACAACAAAATCAAAAAAGAAAAAAAAAAATAATTTATAAGGGTGGCGTCTGCCAGGGCTGCCACAGCCACTGGACTGGCGCCTGGCAGGGCCGCCTCACCCAGTGGAGTGGCGCCTGGCCAGGACGCCAGTCTGGTGGTCTGGGCGTCTGGGCTGGACGCCACTCTGGTGGTTCTGGCGTCTGGCTTGGACGTCCAGGCTACGGTTTGGGCGTCCACCCTAGGCGCCGGAGCCACTCCGACGGTAAACCGTGAATTTTAACGGTGACTTACCTCGTTTTCCGTCGACGACGACGTACCTCCGGCGTCCCCCGCATCTCTGGCCTGCCCACCGGTCTCCCCCGGCGAGCCAGTACGGCTCCACATTTTTTACACCGAGATTATTTCAATTTTAGAAAATGGGCATAATGGTCAAACCATATCATATTTGTGGGCTTTATATGGTAAATTGCGGGCGATGTTTAGCGTTTCACTATTGTTTCCGTTACTTGGGTTTAGCCACCGTTCAACCACCTTGCGGCCACCTCTCCACTTCACTGCCACCCCCTCCCCCCTACCGGCGCCGGCGCGACCCCACCCCCTTCCCCCAGCCGGCGCGACCCCACCCCTTCCCTTCCCCCACCTGTGCAACCAACCCCCTCCCTTTTCTCGTACTTGCTGCCCCGACCCCTCCACTCACACCGTCACCCACAACGCTAAACCACCGTCACCCACAACGCTAAACCACCACAACTCCGATCTCCTGCTCTCTCCAACATCACCAAGCTCAGCCCACACTTCAACCCCCACCGCAACACTGCAGCGAGCACCACCGCAAGACGCTTCGCTCCACCAGCAGCCCCGCACCACGCCATCAATTGAAACTGAATACACGTCGCTGCTATTGATACAAGATGAATGCCCCCATTGATGCAAGATCGATAATGCTTGGACTCCATTTCCGTCAACCGTAAACCACCAACGCCGCACAAAATTTCCCCCCTTTTCAAAACCCTAATTGCTTCAATTATGATTTAATTTCAATCAAAATCTTCTATCAAATCACTTCAAGGCTCTTCGATCCATTTTCGACGCTTCAGTGCTAGGAATCGAGGTTGAAAACGCCGGAATTAATGGAAGTAATTCAATTTGGGGTGGGGGTTGGGCAGCGAGAACGGGGAAAGGGAAGGAGGGGTTTGTTGGCTGCATAGGGGTGGGGGAGAGGGAGGGGAGTGGGTTCGCACCGGCGCCGGCCGCCGATGGGGGGAGAAGGGGTGGCAATTGAGGGGGAGGGGTGGTTGGGTTAATGTTTTTTTTAAAATAATTTTTTTTTTGAATAAACTTAACGGAACCTTAACGGATTCCGTTAAGTGGTAGTGAAATTTTAATTATGTGATTTTGGGTGGTAGTAATATAAAATATTTTTTTAAATGGGTAGTAAATCTGATACATGGTGCTTTGGCTGGTAGTAAATGTCAATTTTTCCAAAATTTAACTTCCCACAAAATGGAGCTTAATTACTTACCAATATAAGTAGAACATCCCATAGCATTTTCTAGGAAATACAATACAATTACATAAGAATATAAATTTCTAAGAATTTGCACTTCCTACAATCAACCAAACAGGCACTAAATAAATGAGCCTAAACAAAAAAATCTAAATTTCAATTTGTCAAAAAATAAACTCAGATCCAACAACTCCACCCAACTAAATAAGCGAGCCTAAACAAAAAATCTACATTTCAAGCGATAAATTCTGCTAAACAAGCTAAGCGATGCATAAAAAAAATATGCCAAGTATGAGATTGGGACACAGCAAAACGACTAAATGTTGGGGGTGTAGGATGATGCAAGGGGGCATGCGGTGTAGCATGGGAACAAGATATGTGCACCAAAGAACAAGGCATACAAACACCTATTTTTGGCTTATGATTAACAACCTCCATTCTTCCAACTAAAAAATACTGTCAAAAACAATTAAAGAAAAATAAATGCACAGATACCATACAATAGCTGAATGAAAGCTCTAAACAAAGTTAACATATAAAAAAAAAAAAAAAAAAAAAAAAAAAAAAAAAAAAAAAAAAAAAAAACAGAATTGCATATACTTTACATGATTGTAGTTAAAATTTAAACTAATGATTGAAACTTTGTTCTCTTCAAACTTAATGATTGTTAAAACACCTAAATTAACCAGCACAGAAGGGTGAAAACAATAAAAAAAGAGGATACAGACAAGATAATGATCACTATATCTTTCACAATTGAAATTACAAGCACAGTTTTTTCAGATGTCAACATATCATATTTTTGTGAAAAAATGGGTAAAGTAACATACTGTTCTACATTGTTTATCCAGATAAGACAAAATGATGGACATTTTTAGAATCAAAATCAAACTAAAGAACCAGTTTGTCACATCTGTTGTATGCATATTTTCTGAGGAAAACTGTAACCGGTCAAGGTCTCAGGGGCTCCTCAAAGTGGAAGCAATAACTACCAGGGCATCCTCTTTGATTTCAAAGCTGCACACAATCAGAAGAAACCAAGACAAAGTAGCTCATTTGCATGACTGAGATTCTTGAAACATCACCACAAAGTACTGGCTGTAAACTTCATTCTAAACCTTAATCCGAATCACAAATGAACCTGTTTAGGAAGCAACATATGACCGGTGCTTAGGTTGCAAGATACAGAAATGAAAATGAAAACTTGGAACATAAAAGCATAACACATTCAAAACAACAAAAAAGGATATCTGCTGAAAAACATGATGTGATTGATTGTATATAGATATCTCTAGAAGTAAACAATTAGACTAGCTGCAGTCAAAGTGTCAAACCAGCAGGAGAAGAGTTGATTCAGATTCTAATTTCTGACTGTAGGGATTTCAAGATCTCTATATTGAAGAATGCTACCAAAGACTAGTGACCATATAACACGCTTTAAAATAGACCCGACACCCAAAATGTCTAAATCCAACTTAGGCATTATTTATGATAATGAGCCATTTATAGCAGCTCGACTGCCAAAAAAGTCATATAATGTACTAAAAACTGAAAATAGCCACCAAGTATCTCTTTTCAGATGAAATTAGGAATTAAAATAAAAGCCACACAAGCTTTAAAATGATCACTCACATGCAGGAAGGTTAGAAATATCTGCTGAAACAGCACAAGGTATTCCCAAGTTTGTAAGTGCCCCCCTTATGATTCCACATGGAAAGTAGAGATGCATACTTGCTGCCTGTGCAGCTTTGTTCTCCACCGAAGCCTCAGATGTATCTTGGGACGTAACAGAGCTATCAGGTGACGGATCAACAGATATGTGTGATAGCCAACAGAATCGATTATCTTGCAGCACAAAAGTACCCTAACCAAACATAACAGACTAATCTTGTGAGACAATAAATCTTCAATTAATTAATATCAAACCATTTTGTAGTTGGCAGGAACTCACTCTATGATTTGTCTTCAAATTGTCAATCTGTTTCTTGAAGATTTCAGACCAGAAATCCTTACAGATGAACTTGATTGTGTCAAGATGGTCACCAAATCGTGGTCTATCCATGGTATACCTAACAAAAACAACTTCATGTAACAAGCTGAAACTTCCTAATTCCTACTTACTATAGCAGTAACTAAATGCAAACAAGCATTTGAACTCAAAATTTGAAAAAACAAACGGTAACTAACAGCAAATTAACATGAACATCAATCTTGAACCTTATTTTACTGAGAATGTGCACTTCACTAGGGAGGCTATTTGGCTATAAGCCTTATACACATCAAAAATGGGATGGAATCAAATAAAGGAAACAAATAGAATGAATTTCCAACCCATTCCCTTTTCTCAGAAAAAAAATGGTCCTACTTGCTCCCTCACCTTTCGTCACTCCAGCATTTATCTACCTGAATCACGATGAGCAGCACTCCTCCCCCTCCCCCCAATCAACCAACTAGATGAACTTTTAAAGCTGATTTTAGGGCTAATTTGCTAATTAAGGTAGAGGTGTGGAACAAACTACAATGCGGTAAACTGGTAATACATTTGGAAGTAGCAGTTATTTCACCTCTTGGTATTTCACTTCAAATAAAGCAGGAAATTTTGACTTTAACCTTAAACTTCTCTTACATTTCAGTCCCTTATGAGCAACATAGTCCATATGTTGAAACATTAAGTTGAACCAGTAATTTGAAACGGACTTCAGAGGAAAAGGTTCATGGATTTTTTCTGGTTTGGAAAGGAATAAGCACCCTTAGTTGCATGAAGACTTTTAATAGATCTTACAAGGTCTTATTAACAAGGCTTATAAAATGAGATCAAGAAATAAACTTGCCAAAGCATAACACTCACATAATCTTTCCCAATAACTACCCCATCACAATTTTCAAACATCATTCACAATTATCTCAATCCTTGCGATCTCTTAAATCTACATTTTACAGGTCAACAGCATGCAATGTACAAACATATTTGTAAACACCCCACCCCCTAAAACCTGCTGAGCATTTAACAACTCTCCCTTTACATAGGTCATACACCATTACAATGGTTAAGCTTCTCGGTATCTAAACTTAGATCACTTCCCTTCTAAAATGAAGTATAGTCGGATGATTAATCATCAGTAAAATATGAAAGAAATTTCAACAATACTCTCAATAGAAGTTAGTATAGGCTTCTCACATAAGTGTAATACAGACAGAGAAGTTCTTGTAACTGATCAAAATGCTCGTAAATTAATTCGTACGAGTACACTAAAAGATCCATGAATAGCTACTATGATTACCTACTCAATAATTACGAATTACCTAATCAAGCTTCTAGCGTGGCGGATCTTACTCGTTTGGCAGCCGAGAAAACGGTGGCCATAACACAATTTACACCACTTTTCAAGACAATGCAGACTATAGTACAATATCTGCCACATTGTGAGAAATTTACCAATACTAATAAAAAATATTCTACATTGTGAGAAATTTCCCACCAATTTTAAAAGCTAAATCCCCAATAACCCACCAATTTCCAATCCAAATTCAATAAAATCCAAAATTGTAACAATTAAATTCCGCAAATTTGTCAGAAATTCATCATCAACAATCATAAATCCCTTAAATTTCCAAAAATCCAACCAGATCGCATCATCACAACAACTAACGATTCCAACAGAAATGAAATTAGGGTTTGAAAGAATGAGAAAAAAGCGAATACCTCTCGGAAAGTTGATGACCGACTTGGTAGCCAATGGATTCGATACGACGAGCGGCGAGCTCAGGCTTGGTGGCGTAGAAACGATCGGCGTAAGATGAAACCATTTCAATCAATAAACTATCTACACAACTCTCTGCTACTTCCCTCCCCATTTTCTCTCTCTTCTCTCAGCTTCCAAGGTTTTTGTGAATTTGATGATGTTGAGTTTACAACCCAGAAAATGAAGTTAAAATTTACCAGAAGAAGAAAAGAAGGGAAAGTTGAGAAGCAAATTAGAGTTTCCTGACCCAAAAAAATTACTACTACCCGACCATATTGTGTGCATCATAGGTAATGAAAAATATACTAGTATTTTGAGGGAAATTTTGATTTTTGCTACCTATCAAACAGGTCGAATTCATTTTTGCTACTCATCAAAACTTTTATTTTATTTTACTACCTAACATATGCCCATTTTAAAATTTTGCTACCATTGAATAGAATCCGTTTATAATTCCGTTACAACCTTCATTACCACCTTCCGGCCACCACTCCCTCCTTTGCCATCGTACAAGCCTCCCTGTTAGCCACCAAAAAAAAAAAAAATTAAATCAACCACCCAAGAAACCAACCTTGCCCCCTCCCGTTAGCCACCCAGCTCCCTCCCCCCGACCAGCGACCGGCGAACCCATCCCACCCCTTTTCCCCCACAAACGCAACCCAGCCCCCTCCCTTTTCCCCTGCTACCCCGATCCTAGCCACCACACCGAAACCACAATCAAAGATCCGAATCGCCGCAACCACCACCACTACCACCACACTTCTGCAACACTTTGCTCCAAACCCTAACGAATTGACCCGCCTTAACCTTTTCGGCCACCCTAACCCCTAAACCACCACACCGCAACTTTTTTCGGCAAACTTAAATTGATTTCTAGACGAGGTTCGATGGATCAGCGATTTGGTCTGATTTCGGGAATTGATGTGGGTGGCAGCAATTGGTGGTTTGAGTATCGGTGGTTGGGAATTGATTTTGTGCGGGTTGAGTGAGGAGGTGGTTGCAGGGGTTGCGATTGTGGGCTGGTATTTGGAGAGGAGCTGCGTGTGGTGGCTGATTTGGTTGCGAGAACGGGGAAAGGGAAGGGGGGTGGGTTCAGTTGGCAGCGTAGGGGTGGGGGAAAGGGAGGGGGGTGGGTTCGCGCCGGCGCCGGCCGAATCTCTGGGCACCCCGGCAGGGGGGAGGGAAGGGGTGGCAGTTGAGGGGAGTGGTTTATTTTTTTGTTTTTTTATTTTTAATTTATAATTATTTTTTTTTTTTTTAAAAAAAAGTTTAACGGAATTATTAACAGATCCGTTAAGTGGTAGCAAAATTTAAAAAAAGGGCACATGTTAGGTAGTAAAATAAAATAAAAGTTTTGATGGGTAGCAAAAATGAATTCGGCCTGTTTGACGGGTAGCAAAAGTCAAAGTTTCCTATTTTGAGATCTTGTTAAAAGCGTCACGATGTATATTTATCAAATTTTTTATAATTTTTGCTTATAAGAAATTAAAGATATTAATAGTTGAATTTATGCATTGGCAAACTTGACTAAAGAAACGTGTCAACTAAAAAGAAACGGATAAAGTAGTTACTAGTATACCAAAACTATGGAGTAAAACTGGTAAAGTACTTGTAAAAATACGAGTATGAAGTTTGTCTCAATTTTTAAATTCATGACATGGATTTATTTCGGGCGGTATAAAAATATCTGATCCGTTTGATCCAATCCAAAATTTCAAGTATATGCAAAAATAGGGAAGCAAATTGGAGCTTCCTGATGGTTTTAATTATACTCCCTCTGTCCCTTAATTATAAATCTATTTCTTTCATTTATTACTCACATAATATAATAAAGAGAAATGGACATATAATAAGGGGCAGAGGGAGTAATATTTAAGAAACAGTAACATAAATTAACAACTTATGTAATTAAATAATTAATAGAGTATAAAAATGGTCAAATTTGATCATTGATATATGTAAAATTCAAAATATTACATTTAAAGAGAACAAGCAAAATATTTAATGCTTGTTTGGTTGGAAGATATTTTTCTTGGAAATGGAAATTCCCAGGCAATAGGCAATAGCTAAAATAAGTTGTGTTTGATAAGAAATTTTATTTCCCAGGAAATACCTATTCCCAATGATGTAACCAAACACTTTTGCACAATTTTTATGTAAATTAGCAAGGAAAAAACTTTTCCATGAAGTATATGATTTCATGTGGGAATTTATGTCCCATGTTGAACCAAACAAGTAATTAAGTAACTCCACACCATTTAATTGATATGGACTATTATTGTAGGTAGGGATGGCAATGAAGAGGGTCAGATGCGAATGATGGTACCTCCATACCCATATCCGTCTAAAATTCTTATACCCATCACCGCCCCACCACCCGTGGCGGGTACAATATCCACATCCATACTCGCCCCACCGGATACAAGATAGGATCTATCCCCACCCCAAAATTGTCCCAAACTCATTGCCATGATGCTCCATTATATCACATTAATGACAATTATATCAAATTAGAAAATTGGGACTTTTACTATCCAAGCTTATTGGGTCTTAGGGGATATCAAGTTTCATAAATTCTAAATTTTTCTAGAAGAAATATGGTGCGGGTATAAGGTGGGTACGGGGTGGGGCGGATATGGGACGGGTCTACTCTAAAATCCATACCCGCCCCATCACCTATGGCGGGTACACATTTATACCCATCCCCGCCCCATCACCTGCCAAACCTCCTTCTATCCCCGCCCCACTTGGGCGGGGTGGGGCGGGTCTCCCATTTAACCCAACCCACTACCATCTCTTGTATGATTATCCTCTTCTTCCTTCAAAATATTGATTACCATTTACCTCTATATTTTAACTTTATTAAGAGTTGTATTGAATTGATAATTAATATTAGAGGTACGTAGGGCAGGTATGTAGTATATGGGGGAGTAAATGAAATGAAGTAAACTTATGCAACTATGCTAGCTTAAAGTATTGATCAATCCTTTTTTTTTTAATGATTCATAAAAAAAAAAAATCGATCTTAAAGAGATGGAAAGAGTACATAATATCCTAATTGATGCAACCATGCTAGCTTAAATTTATATTAATAATTTCTTAGAAATGATTTATAAAGAAAAATAAGACAATATTTAAAAGATAAAAGGAATACAAAACATCCTAATTGATACAAGTACTCGTATTTGTTTTTGTAAAGATAACATGTAATATGACAATAGTTAACTAGAAAACCCTTAGGTACCTATACTTGATTATGAGTTCAAATCTTGTCAAATTACTTTTCTCTAAGTTTTTTAAACCTACTTTTATCTCTCCATTCCTCTCTCGATCTTTCCTTTGGTGCTCTCTTTTTCATTATCAATTACAGTTCACTAGTTCGATATGGCATGTTGAGGCACCAATCAAGCAATCAGTATATTACACAGACCCAAATGTAGCAAAGTACACCCAATCCTCAAATGCTCATTTGCTTTGCCTCAAGTGCTATTTTACTCGACGTCAGAATTTGCGAACAAGCAGGCAGAATGCCAAATGCATTGGCATAAAGCAAGTTCAAACATAAATGCAAATCACATTCATAAGCCCTAAATAGGATAATATAATAGATCAAAGTTGCAAAAGCCGTTAAATATATAGCTAGGTAGTATAAATCATCAAACATAGTTCACAGCCAATGCAAAATCCAAACATATAACAGAATCCAGTAGATTACATAACATGGCCAATTCAAGTCACAATAATTCTAATTTTTATTTAGGACCCATCTCTCTCTCTCATTTTTTTTTCCCTAGACTAATCTTTGATGGCATAGCAAGGAAACCACAATCTGCACTTCTATTTCTCTTTAACCTTGAAGACCAATAATTCCTGCACCAATATCAGAAATTTTGTTACTATCAATCCAAAAAAATGAAGATAATTGGCAACCTGACTAGCACTATAGTCAGGGATAAGAATCCAAAAACCATTCAAGGATTTATAAGCTTACCACAAGCGATTCTTCCACCAGCATTGCCTGTGGTCTTGCTGAGTTCATGTCCACCTAAAAATAATATATCCCAAAACAGAGATGAATTAGGATTCTCTTACAGTATTCTGATCTGTGTATGAGATAAATGCGGCTACAGCAGGTCTTGTAACACACAAAGCTAAAATAAAATCCAGCTCTAAAAAGGTGTACAAGGATCTGTTTCATTGTGCTCTTCTTAATGCAAAAGAGTAAATTTAAGTCTTGTAACATCTAATGTCCATGACATGAAGGTATGTTATAATTACAACAGTAACTATGTGCAATCCTAAGAGACCTAAATGGCTAAATCCAAAGCATACATATTTCAACTTCCAAAACTTCAATTATATGGGCAATGTGATGATAGCATGCTTATTTATACGTTCTCTGTAAATGCATGTTTTCAGTCTATCACTGGACAAGCCTAGTTGGTTAGGCAGTTAAGAAAGAGAGGCCTTTTCTAGATACTTCTATACACAAACAGCTTCTTGAAATCCCTTTAAAAAGAGCTCTTAAGTTTGATTGTTGAACACAAAATAGATTTTTAATCTCTCTGTTTCCCGATCCTTCATTTTCTCTATTTTTTATTCTCTGTTCTTTTTGCTCAAATCTTTTACTATTTTAGGCTTTTAGAAATGGCAAAAAGTGAGAAAATCCAACAGGATAAGATATAAATATATACTACCTCCGTTTCATTTGTGACATTCACCAACATCTAGGTAAAATTTGTTTGTGAGTGGTAAATAAAATATATATATATGAAAAAAAAAAAAAAAAAAAAAGAGAGGAGGAGAAGGTTGTATCTTGCATGTGATGAGGGGATAAATAGAAATAAAAGAAAAGTAAAAGAAGAAAGAAAACATTTGTTGCAAATTATTGTAGTTTCCAATTATGGTAAATGTTGCAAATAAATTTAAACAGAGGTAGTAGATAGCTTAATAGAAACCATCTTGTTTACTCATTCAGCATGTAATGCAAAAAGAAAAAGGCACTCATCAGGCTATCCCTCAATGATGTATTCCAAGGCTTTTCCACAATCAGTTAGTAATAATAAAAAGCTACCCTAAATGCCATAAGACCACTCAAAAACAATTTAACTCTCTATTGTCTCACCACCCTAGATGATTAAATTAGCCCAATAATTGCAAGTTCAACATAGCTTCCTCCAGATTGCATTAGCCGCAGTAAAAGGTTCAATACAGAAAATTGACATAATGGATGGAGTGATGCCTTAAATAGTAATGACAGGTCAAATGTTTTGGACCAGCAATTAACTAATAGTATAAAAACATTACCCCTTCCAAGATCATCGGGATCAGCATGGACAACAACAGCCCTCCCCACAATAGAATTGGGACCAGAAAGAGGTATCTGCAAAACAAACATTATGTTGGGTTAATATAAATTGATACACGATAAAAATAAAATAAAATAGAAAGTAAAAAAGAATTTCGGGGTCAACAAGATGAGGAAAACAAAAATTACCTGGTTATCAATGATGGTAAAGGTAGCAGTACCTGAGACACACGAATGAACAGAGTGTAAGATACACAAATGAACAAAGTGTAGTAAATAAGAAATTCAAAGCCGGATTTTGGAACATGGAATCTATAAAATTGGTACTCCGTACATAAACAAATGCAAATTTGCTTGTGACCCCAAGCTATTGTCATATCTTTACAAGAGATGGAATGCTATGAACTATGGACTCCAGAACCTTCTTGCTTTCTAGGAAAATATAGATACTCCATACTAAAGATGTTGAGTAGAGACACGGGAGAACAAAACACAGCCCCTAACCTTTATAACTTAATGCTTAATGATCTCATTGCAATTTCTGTCATCAAAATTTCAAAGCTCACAAACTGATTAAATTTCACCTTTCATCACTCCAACATTTCATCTTCCTGACAACAACCCCAACTAGATAAACTTTGAAAGTTAATTTTTGGGTTATATGCTGATTGAGATATTGGTGTGGAGCAAACTAGAAGTGGTAAACATTTGGAAGTAACACTTAGTTCATTTCTTAGTGTTTTGCTTCACATAAGACTGGAACCTTTAACCTTAACCTTAAACTTCTCTAACATTTCAGTCTCATACGAACTGCATAGTCCACATGTTGAGGCATAAACTTATAACAGACTTGAGAGGGAAAGGTAATGGCTTTTTTTTGGTTTGGAATGGAATAAGCACCCCCATTCACGCGAAGCCTAAACCTTACAAGGAAATTATTACTACCTCCGTTAATTATTACTTGCAACTTTTGCCATTTTAGGATGCTTCCAATTACTTGCAACTTTCCAATTTCTTTCCTTTTTTGGCAATTTTTTTTAAATAAGATTACAAAAATACCCTTACCAATAATGTTAAAAACACACTTAGATAATTTAATTACAGGTCATTAAATTAATAATTTCACTTATTTAACATAACTATTCTCACCCAATTCCAATTTACCCATACTAATTCAATCAAAAATCCAACCCAACAAATCATTCCACCATCAGATTCATCTTCCAATAACTCATTCGAACACCACCTTCAATATCGATGTCGCCGCCGCCATTTCTAACCACCACCTACAACATCGCCGCCTCTAAACACCGCTACAACGTCGCCTCATCCACCTGTTGTTTAGATCTAATGGTTTGAGAGCTGGGTGGTTTGATTTCCGATGATTTCGGGTTGAGTGGGGATTTCTGGTTTCGAGATGAGTGGGGGGTTTAGGGGAGGTTTCAAAATGGGCTAGGGCTTTTGTGGTTCTAGGATGGGTACGGTGGTTTAATTTTTGGTGGTTTTGGTTGAGTGGGGGTTTGATTTCCGGTGGTTTTCGAGTTCAGGGGGTGGTTTCGGGTTGTTTGGGGGTTTTTGGTTTCGGGTTGAGTGGGTGGTTTTTGTTTAGGGGGTGCGGTGGTGGTGAGGTTGGAATTAGGGGGTGTCGGCAGTGGTAGGTTTGGGTCTTTGGGGGTCTCGGCGATGGTGAGCTTCGATCTGGGGTTCGGCGATGGTGGGTTTGGGTTTGTGAGGGGGTCGTCGTGCCGATCTGGGTATAGGGGATGTCAGCGAAGGGTGGTGGTGGTGGTGGCGACGGCAGGTCTTGGTTTAGGAGTGAGTCAGTGGTGGTGGACTGGTGGGTGGCTTGGGTGGTTATTTAATCATTTTTAATTTTTTCTCTCTCATACTTAAGCACATACCCTTACAATTATGAAATTTTGACTTGGGAACCGTGTCCACCCCCAAAGTTGCAAGTAATAATAAACGGAGGTAGTATTTAACAAGTCTTATAAGAAGAGATAGACTTGTCGAAGCTGGTCTACAGGCACCCCATTCCCTCTAACCTGTTGAGTGTTGAGCATTCAAAAACTATTGGATGCTAAATTCAGACGGATCCTTCTTAAATCTATTTCCTCATTCTAGTTTACTTCAGCAAATTAAAGGATGGACAAGGGTAACAGAAAACTCTCTCTAAACATCATCACCAAGAGATTAAAATTCAGCAACGTACCATCATCCCCAACAGTGATGTTTCCAAGATCACCAGCGTGGCGAACTTCGTCTTCAGGAGCTCCATGCTCTTTTCCATTTGGGTTAAAGTGTGGTCCTGCAAACAAGTTCATCAGACACTACCCAAACATAATCTTCACTTCCAGAACACATAGTCATAAACCATTATCAATGTTGTACGATGAAATTCAATTCATACCAGTTGACATACAGCCATTTGTGGTGTCACCAAGGGCATGAACATGAAATCCATGGAGCCCGGGCTTAAGACCCGAGACATTTCCAGTCACAGTTGTTGGGCCTAAAAGAAAATGCAATCAAAACCATCAAAATTCGCGTAACATTCTTTCGATGTTTCAACCAACAAGAAAATAGATATCAAATTTTACCATCTCCTTCCTGGTTGAAGTAAACAGTACCAGCAACACCCTCACTGCTGCTTAGAACAACCACGGCCTTGCCCATGTTTATGTGTGTATTCTAGAAAACAAAAGCTGCTAATAAGTTCGTAATTATTCGATTAACGAAACAATAATCACAATCAATACAAAAATAGGATCAACATTGATTGATGATTTTTGCACAAAAGAATTGCAAACATAAACGGTATAGAATTGAATTACAACAGCGTTCAACTAACGCAAGGCAAAAATCGAGCTTATAGTACAGAGAAACACAAACAGCCAAATAAAAAATCCCCAAAATGTTCAGATTTCAATATTCCAGGCAAAAGATTAAGTTCTCAAATTCAGAAATCAATTCAAAATCAGAAGAATACAAAATTAAAAAAAAAATAGAAAATTCAACAACAAAAACGACAAATAAGCAATCAATAACACCAGAAAACAATGATCTAGTCAATATATATATAATCAAATTATAGTTCTGGAAAACTAAACAGATTCAAATCACTAAATGCTATAGATTTGCGCGAATAATCATAAGAAATTTGAGTTGACTCCGATCGTCAAAACAATTAGATATACCCTAAATTGGAATCGAAAAAGAGAGGGAATGATGAAATGAGTACCTCAGAACACCCCTGGAAAATTGAAGAGAGAGAAAGTGAGAGAAGAGTTGAAGATTCGAGCAAAGGTTGAAATGAAATGAGGTGAGTTGGTGAGTGGTGAGGTTTATATAAAAGGAGTTGAATTTTCCAGTTTTAAGACAGGTAGCCGCACGACTATAAATAAAAAGTTCTAGTAGTTTCTATTACCTACCTACTCCCACACAATGGATAGCCTCGTATTTACACCTATTTTAGGGTGGATGTACATCAACCCATTTTGGAATGAATGCCTCATTTGGGTTGTTCATTCATGGATTCATCATAGATAGACATGTACGGATGTACCGATTAATCTATACAACACGACACGACTGGTAATAGATTTAGTAGTTGTATGCTAGATCCCCTGATGTGAGCGTGTGATATGGAGTAGTTTTTATTAGAAATTTAGAATTGTACGTTACTCAAGTCGGATTGTTGAATTCCTTCTATTGCATTGAAATGTCACTCGTAACATACTAACATGCACTTAATCTTATCCTATTGAGATATGATGGGATATTATTTGATTTGGTAGAATATTTTCTCATGTATAATTTAGTTAACTTTATATTCTCCTAGAATTATCTTTTATTCTAGGGTTAGAGGTGTAACTCTATATATTTTCATGAGCATGAATGTGAAGGCAAGGCAAGCAATTCTATTCCAATTATTCTAATATCTCCCTAATTTGTCATGGTATCAAGAGCGGGTTAATTTTTATTTTTTAGCCATGGTCGGTGATGATCAAACACCACCGGGGCAAGAAATTTCAAGTTCTTTGTTTACATCTTCCTACACTCTTTGCAACAAGCAAGGACAAATCACTTCTATGGCTGCGTATGAGCAGCAGCTCGTTTAGCCTACTCACCCCCTGCATACCCACGGCCAGGCAGAGCAGACCACAGGCAGTCCGTGGCAACTGCCTGCAGATTGCAAGGGGAGTGCGGGGTGTACTACCAGGGGGTGACGACCCTACATGGCAGTCAAACCAGCCCCTAATCGATTTCAGTAATGAGCAGACCACACATCTGCAATTAGACATCACCACCGAACACTCAAAGGTGTTTTCGGGTTTTGTGGGCAGTGATAAGTTTGATAATTCTTGTTGGATTATTGATACCGGAGCAACCCATCATGTTACCGGTACTAGTTCTTGGTTGTTTGACACTCACATTATTGAATGTCCGGTTGGTTTTCCAAATGGTGAGCGTGTTCTTGCTACTTTGGAAGGTTCCGTTCGTTTGTCCGATAAAATCACTCTCAATGGAGTTCTCTTTGTGCCTCATCTTCACTGCAATTTAATCTCTGTTACTCAACTTAGTGATCAATTAAATGTTGTTGTTCAATTTAACTCATATATGTGTGCTATACAGGATCGACTGAAGAATCTGATTGGAACGGGACTTAGGTGAGACAGACTAAATTATTTTAGCAAACTGGTTGAGGTGCAACGTGTGTTTGTGTTTGAAGCTACATCAGAATTGGAGCTCTGGCACAGACGAATGGGACACCCTTCAGAAAAAGTAGTTAAGTTGCTTCCTCATATTAGCAATAATAAAAATGGTTTATCTAAGGGGTGTGAAGTGTGTTTTCGTGCTCAACAACCTAGAGACAAATTCCCTCTAAGTGAAAATAATTCTACTAGAATTTTTGAAAAAATTCATTGTGATTTGTGGGGTCCATATCATCATGTTTCATCATGTGGTGCTCGTTATTTTTTTACTATAGTTGATGATTATTCCCGAGCTGTTTGGATTTATTTGATGCTTGATAAAACAAAAAAATTTCGGATGTTTATGGGGTTTGTTGCTGTGGTTGAACGACAATTTAATCAAACAATTAAAATTGTGCAAAGTGATAATGGAACGAAATTTAATTGTTTGAACGATTATTTTGTTGCAACTGGCATTTTGTTTCAAACCTCTTGTGTAGGGACTCCTCAACAAAACGGGAGAGTAGAGAGAAAACACAAACACATTCTAAATGTTGGTAGAGCCTTGAGATTCCAAGCCAAATTACCCGTTTATTTTTGGGGGGAGTGCGTTTTAGCCGCGACTCACTTGATTAATCGAACTCCTACCCCTATCCTAAAAAATAAAAGTCCTTTTGAAATACTCTTTAATAAATTAACCTCCATCTTTTGGTTCTATTCGTACTTTTGGTTGTCTGTGTTTCACACACAATCAAAAGACGAGGGGGGATAAGTTTGCTAGTAGGAGTCGCAAATGTGTTTTTGTGGGGTATCCATTCAGGAAAAAGGGATGAAAGTTATTTGACCTTAAAACAAAGGAATTTTTTGTCTCTCATGATGTGAAATTTGTTGAAGAAATGTTCCCCTTTGGTAGCCCGGATGATGTTAATATAGAGCCAAATTTTAGTGGTACAGAGGATAATATTCATGTTGATTTTGCTGATTTTGACTTGGGTTATAATGACAATGGTGCATTTGACAATGAGGGCACTCACACTACGTTAGAAATGGGAGAATCAGCCCACTCCGCAACCAACCCACGGCACAATGCTGCAGACCGCAAGGGGGTTGCGGAGTCCCCTGCGCCAGCCTCTGCTACTGCCCATCAGCAGCTCGAAGAAGCTGCCATTTCCTAGCAGCAGTTACCCAAAGTTGTCCCTGCTCAGTCACTACAATCCGGGCATGTAACACCCCAATAATTCTCTCTTTAAACCTGTGAGGACCCTGAACAATATTCAAGAGAATTACTGGCGTGCTACTGCCACGTGTTCAAACGTTGAGGCTTTATCAGAAAATAGCAGCGGAAAAACTAAATCAGTTATAAATAAGTTTCAAAACCAACGAATGAAACCAAATTAAGTCATACAACTTGGAACCATTAAGGCCCTTATTCAAAACCCAATAAAAGTAGTAAGTGATTAAATTCAGTGTTCAAATAAATTCAAACCCAAAAGAAATAGTGTCGAATAAAATCGACTTAAAATAAATTCAAACTTGCAAAAGAAATAAAATGCAAACAACCAACTCTCTACTCAAGATCCCACAACCCTGATGAATGCTGCATGTGTAAGAACCTGTGGTAATTCTGCTCCCCAATATTACAAGTGTAAAAATTGGATCGTCATAGGGTCATTGAAAGGCGAAGGCCATGACCAAAGAAAGACACACAAAGCACGCAATCAGCAAAGCTGAGTACATACAAGTTGCAAAATAAATTAAGAAATCCATAACATGCTACTAATAATCAATCATCATGCATCATTAAATTATAAACTCAACACACGACTCAACTATTTATATTACTAAGACTCCATTAATTAATAATAGGTAAATCATTATTTTTATTCATTGGATTACGCAATAGACAAGGTTGTCCAACCCATGCTCCATTTGGAACATCAATAAAAGAAAAACTCCATGCCTCCTTTCGGAAACATCAATAAACATCCAACGACCACTGGCGCGACTCCGTGACCGTAGTTAGTATGAGATCTCACCTAACTCCTAGTTTTGAAAAATATTTGAAATAAGAGACTCGTAGATCAGACGGCCTCGAGAAAAGTACACGACTAATACCCCATGTACCCCAACCCCTGATTGTCATTACTCCAGAAGTGCACCAATCCAGGGTTTTATTGCTCATCCATCTTGCACTTTACGTGATTTACAGGTTTATACTTGGTGATGACTCATATTCATAACAATACAATCAATCCAATATCAATTCAATCAAGTAAAACAACTTTTCAATTTCAATTCTTGATTTATTAGTGGCAAGCAACATTTATTATTTATTCCTTTACTACCTCGGTGTATAAACACCTTGAGTGCATAAGGCACCCCAAAACCTTAACCTCGTCTTAGAAGACTTAAATTCTTCCTTTACTCATCCTGTTTGCATAATCATGAATGAGTAATAAATTAATCTTTTTACCAATCACATACCTTTGCCTCTAAACGCACCCTGCATAATTAGAGCACAAATAATACTTGCATTATAAAATAGTGCACATCATTTGAAATTCACAATGTATAACCAAACAATTTAACCCAGTCAATCCTATACATGATACTAAGTTCTCGATCCGTCCTTAAACATGCACCTAAAAGAAAGGTTTCGTAACTCGTACGTACCTTGAATAAACGAATTGGTATGCCACTTTACTAACTAGAAATCACCTTCAATAAACTCCTCTCCTAAACCAAATAATAACATCTCAATCAATACCCAATCAATCAAATTTACAGCAATACTAACTTACTTTAAAACCTTCAAAATCCAAATCAAACAACACTTTAAAACCTTCCATTTAGTTAAAATTAAAGGCTTATATATAGTTCTTTAAATTTTCTTCATAAAAACCTTAAAATACACTCTTATACATGAAATTACAGCAAGTTCAAAGTCTAATAAAAATCTGAAATTATATAAAACCCCTAAAAATCTCCCTTTTTAATGGGTGATTAAACCCTCTTTATAAAACATCAAAAGTAGTACTTAGAAACTATTTCCAACACTTAAAACTTCAATAAAAACATATATTTATGCTTAATTAACTTTAAACATAATTAATTTTATTAATCAAACTCAAGGATAATATTTTAAATATAAAAAAACTTTGTTAAAATCAAAAACTGCCCAAAAATCATATTTAGAGGCTGAATTTGGCCACGAGAGGGTGGTGCTCACTACTAAAGATAGTGAGTCTTTCTTAAAACGTTGTTTCCACATGGAAAACACTACTTTTTCATCAAAATCGGATGAGTTCAGAATCTGATCGGGATTAAAACGGGATTAATATTAACGAACGGAAATCTAAAAATTAAAACACGAATCTATGTGTTCAAAATAATCTGGAATTAAGCTAAACTAATCAGTAGTTATAATCACCAAAATTTCAAAACATCATTACTATAAAAGCCCAAATCAATTGTTCATAAAAACCCTAAAATCATGATTTTCAATAAATTAAAACCCTAGGTTTATAATTCATAAAATATGAAATTTATAACATAAATATAATCTGAAATTTATAATCTTTATACCATTAAAATATAATTTGATACTAAAAATATAATCTTTATACTAAAATCAAAACCCAAAACAATTAAATTAACATTAAGCAAAATAATGAAACAAAGGAGGATGAAAATAAGACTAACCTTTTTGTGTGGGAAATTTTTGGAGATTCATGGGGTATTTATAGGAGAGAATTATTGTAGGGTAAAAAGAAAGATTGGGCCTCATAAAAATAATGGGTCGATTAAGTAAACAAATGGGTTAGACTTGTGTGATTGGACATAAATTGTAGAATAAAGGTGCATAAAATAATTTGTTCAAATAATTTTCGACCCAGATTAATAAATTGAAACTTTTGAAATTAAATCATGAAAAATAACAAATAAATATTATAAATAAAATAAATTTTCATTTATAAAATATTTAAAAATACGGGGGATTACAGGGCAGCAGCTAGATGCCGCTGCTCCTGCCCAGCACCAGCAGTCCGAGCAGGTGACCACTCAGCAGCAACCTGACCTCACGGCTCCACATGTACAAAGTGAGTTGGGTCGTGGTTTTCGAGATAAGTTTCCTTCTGTTTTACTCCGTGATTATGTGACTCACACAGTGTTTTCTAAAAGTCCGTCTCCGCCATCCAATCAGTCTTCAGGTACCCCGTATCCCTTAGCACATTATATTCATTGTGACAATCTTTCTATAAATTATCGGAAATTTATTTCAGCTGTTGTGCAAAGCAAAGATCCGAAAAGTTTTAGAGAAGCTATGAAATTTGATGGGTGGCGCAAGTCAATGCAGGAAGAAATTCGGGCTTTAGAAGACAATGGTACTTGGACATTGGAACATCTTCCGCCAGGGAAAAGAGCTCTAGGAAGTCAATGGGTCTACAAGACCAAGTTTTTGTCAAATGGAGAGGTAGAGGTTCTCAAATCTCGTTTGGTAGTGTTTGGAAATCATTAGATTATGAAGAAACCTTTGCTCCGGTTGCAAAAATGACGACAGTGCGCACTGTCCTAGCTATTGCGGCTGCCAAAAATTGGGAGCTACATCAAATGGATGTACATAATGCATTCTTACATGGTGATCTCGGTGAGGAGGTCTACATGAAATTGCCTCCGGGTTTTGAAAGCTCGGATCCTTCCTTGGTTTGCAGACTTCGAAAGTCACTCTATGGCTTAAAGCAGGGTCCTCGATGTTGGTTCGCCAAACTTACTACGGTCTTAAAACAGTATGGTTTCATACAATCTTATTCTGATTACTCTTTATTTACATATACTACAGGCAAAGTGCAAATTACTGTCTTAGTGTATGTTGATGATTTGATAATTTCTGGGAATGATTTCGCTGCATTAACTATGTTTAAGGCCTATCTTTTTGATTGCTTCAAAATGAAGGACCTTGGTCCTTTGAAATATTTTTTGGGCATTGAGGTGGCTCGTAGCTCTTCAGGTTTGTTTTTATGTCAACGGAAATATACGTTGGATATTATTTTCGAAGCAGGTCTTTTGGGTGCAAAGCCTAGTGAGTTTCCCATGGAACAGAATCACAGGTTGGGTCTAGCTACTTGTGAATTTCTCTCTGATCCAGAGACGTACCGACGACTCGTTGGCCGTTTGATTTATTTGGGCGTTACTCGACCTGATTTGGCATACTCAATACATGTGTTGTCCCAGTTTATGCAAGAGCCTCGTCGTGAGCATTGGGATGCTGCGTTGAGGGTAGTTCGTTATTTGAAAGGCACTCCAAGACAGGGTATTTTATTGAGCTCTAATTGTGACTTGACTTTACAGGGTTGGTGTGATTCAGACTGGGCCGCATGTCCTCTCACTCGTCGTTTTTTATCTGGTTGGTTGGTGTTTCTTGGCAAGTCACCCATCTCGTGGAAAACAAGAAGCAACCCACTGTTTCTACATCTTCTTCATAAGCCGAATACAGGTGCATGTACAACACTACTTGTGAGCTAAAGTGGATCAAAGCATTGTTACTAAGTCTTGGTATTCAACATCCAAAGGCAATTAACTTATTTTGTGACAATCAGTCAGCTCTCCATCTTGCTAAAAATCCGGTGTTCCATGAAAGAACGAAGCACATTGAAGTTGATTGCCACTTTGTTCGTGATGCAATTACGAAAGGGTTGATTTCTCCTTCCTATGTTTCGACATCTTATCAACTTGCGGATATTTTCACAAATGCACTTGGCAAAGCACAGTTTGAGTTTCTTCGTTCCAAGTTGGGCATTCATGATGCTCCAACTTGAGGGGGGGGGGAGGGTATTGAGATATGATGGGATATTATTTGATTTGGTAGAATATTTTCTCATGTATAATTTAGTTAACTTTATATTCTCCTAGAATTATCTTTTATTCTAGGGTTAGAGGTGTAACTCTATATACTTTCATGAGCATGAATGTGAAGGCAAGGCAAGCAATTCTATTCCAATTCTTCTAATTTCTCCGTAATTTGTCATATCCTTTTATTGGTTTGTTTTATTACCATTGAAGAGTCATGTCTTTCTAACTCTTCTTGTCCCATCTCAGCTGTTTGTTTTATTATCATTGAATAATCAAGTTTTACTAACTACTCTTGTTCCGCGTTACTTGTTTATTTTTATTACAAACAAAATTGAGGGGTCATGTCCTAGTGAGAAGTCTTGCTCCAATTAAACTGATTGTAGTATCTTAGTTACTTTTCAAATTATAATTATTCATTCACAACTAGAAAATTGGTTGATCATCTTACGTCCATGTGTTTCCATTGCTATAAACACATACATTTTTTTTAATCCATGATCAAACAAGCACACAAATTTCATGCAAGTTTTAAACAAGCACACAAATTTC
Organism: Chenopodium quinoa; assembly: GCF_001683475.1. Taxonomy (NCBI): domain Eukaryota; kingdom Viridiplantae; phylum Streptophyta; class Magnoliopsida; order Caryophyllales; family Amaranthaceae; genus Chenopodium; species Chenopodium quinoa. Next base: position 8,977,477 of record NW_018745024.1, on the reverse strand, counting down.
ATGCAAGTTCTTGATGTTGATCAGTAAGAGAGGTATTTGATCAAGGAATTGACAATTTCATCTCAAAATACTTTTTAAATACAGTGCTTTCCCAATTAACTACACCATAGATTGCACCTCAAAATGAAATTGAATGTATCTTGGATGCCATGGGTGATAGAGAAAGGGAGAACGAACATATTTAAATGTTTAGGATTACTTCGTAGTTAATTCAGTAAATAACGAGAAACAACTCCATTAGAACAAACTATTGCAACATGAAAAAGGTACTCTGAGGGGATCAATATTTCCGGCGACAAAGAGAATTGATTTAACTTAACATGGTACTACGGGCAAAATAAATACATGTAAATAAACATATTCCTTTAAGATTATAGACACTTATACAACTTCGACAACAATGGTATAACCATTTTACAAATTGCTTATCATCATAAGCCATTTCCTCAACTAACTCGTATAGTCACTAGTACTTGACATTGTCTACAGCACCAAACGAGGATATTTGTGATTTTCAACTTGAAATAATCACATGAAAAAAAAAATTAGAATTTACACAGCCTATGTATGTTCATGTGATCCAAAAGAAAGTTTTAGAGCTCAAAAGTCCGTTTGCCTTCTTGTCTGGGAGTCTTGCTCAGTCCATCTTCGGCTTTCTTCCCACAACTGGTTTTCCAACCCTAACTTCCGGAGCTCCATAAGCCCTCGCTCAACTATAAAAAAAGAAACAGGCAAAAGACATAATTAAGGGAATGAAGCTGACAGAATAACATATAGAGCTTGATCAATGTGCTTAATGACTATGATGACACATATGAAATCAGGACAAGCATGGCTATCCACAAAAATCAGGCAGACAAATCTGAGACATTAAAGACAAAGAATCCAAATACTACGTAGTAATGATGTACAAGTATGACTTTGTAGCGGTTGTTAGTGCAGAAACTTGAACCTGGAGAAAAAAAAAAATTCTCAAAGGCCAAGAATAAAGTACAGTATTAGAAAGGTTTTGCAGCAGAAATTATGCTTGGCTGCGGTCGTGCTTACAAACACAAAAAAAACTTTGTCACAAAGAAAGTACCGTCTGAAATAAACATGATAATTAACAGTTTGAACGAATCGTAAACTCCTGCAGCTATATATGATTACAAGATTTGTTCATTGGCATAAACAAAATACACCTCTTCTAAGTACTACTGTCAGCAATGGTGAATACAATCAGCAACAATCAATTAGTTGAGCATGCAATAGAATGGTAAACGAAATATAATTTATGAGTGAAACTCAACCAGTATGCATTTACTAGACATCATCAAAGAGGACTGTACAAAATTATAAGATGGACATAATGAGAATTATACTTATGACGATTTTTAATCTCTTAAAGTATTAGAACTTTTCGATCTTTTCAATCTTTCTCTCTCTAGGATTCTAGTGCGTGTTTAGGGCGATCACTATCATGCACTGATCTTCATAGATGGGTAGGAAGAAGAAATCAAATTCATCTCATACTTCGGGAATGAGTGGATCATCATCATTAGGTATTCCTAGTAGCTCTGGTATTAGATCTGGTGGAAATGTTGGACCAAGTTCTGTTTTTGCTGATGATGGTGCGGGTGGACGGGTTGAGCTTGTTCGATCTCCATTAGTGCATGCAAGTGTTGGACTCATTACTAGAGAGGAGCACGACCTTATGACAGAGCAGAATCGGGTTCTAGGTCTTCCGGTGCTGAACAGTGTATCCAATGGAACAGTGAATGTAGGGTGTAGGGTTTACTGGATCTGGATCTGATCTTGCTCCTGTAATTGAAGATGAAACTCACCATTTGAATGCGATGGGTGAAGTTACTAACATAGATGGAGTTGCGAAGGATAAGGAAGTAAGGACAGATAGGCAAGTGCAGCGACGTCTTGATATGGAAAGGGCTGGGAAGAATGCTTGGTCAAGTTTCTTTCAGCGCTCCCCTTTGACAAGCAAGGGTGTTTCTCTGCAATTTGTTGCTCCGATAGTGAAAGAGGGGAAAAAGGTGGCGCAAATGCAGAAAGCTGAGATTGAAGCGATGAATGCTAAGTGGATTGCCTCAATCATCATGTATGTGGTGGGTGATACTCCTACTCTCTCTGCAGTCAAAAGGTACATTAGCTCTATTTGGAATCAAGTTCAAATGCCTAATGTTTTCTTGCATGATGATGGTTATTTTGTAGTGCAATTTTGTTCTATTGAAGATAGAAATATAATTTTAACTGGGGGTCCTTATAATTTCTTGAATAAGCCTTTGATTATTAAGCCCTGGTCATCTGATTTTAACTTCTATGAGGAAATTCTGAAGGTTATACCTCTCTGGGTTAAACTTCCAAACCTTCCCTTAAACTGATGGAATGCTGATTCTTTGAGTAGGATTGCTAGCACTTTAGGTGTTCCTTTATTTGCTGATGACTGTACAACTAGGCAGCAGAGAGTCTCTTTTGCTCGTATTTTGGTTGAAATGGATGTCACTATGGCTCTACCTGATCATGTCTGGATTGAGGATGAATTAGGGGTTGAGTTTAAGCAAAAGGTGATATATGACTGGAAGCCTTCTTACTGTAAAAAATGCCAAATGCCTGGGCATGATCTGCTTCTGGCAAATTCATTAAGCCTCCTGTAAATGAGAAACAACCTCAAAAGAAAATGTGGGTGCCTAAAAAAGTGCAACCTCAGCCTGTTGTGCAACCAATTCAGCAGAATCAGTCTGCTCCTGTTACTACTCCAGAACATCAAACTATTGCCAGCACTCAATCAGGTGCTGATGCTGATACATTTGCTCAGGATATACCTGGGGACCCTCCTGATGTTTAATGTTAAGTCTTTGTACTTGGAATGTAAGAGGTCTTAATGACCCTGCTAAGGTTTCTGAGGTGAGGAAGTTAATTCAAACTCATAATATTAAAGTTATAGCTCTTTTTGAAACTAGAATAAAACCTCATAATTGTAATAAATACATAAATAAGTTTGGAAGACATTGGCATTGGGAGATGAATTACTCTTATTGCAATAGGGGCAGGATTTGGCTAGGCTGGCAACCTAATGATGTGACTGTTTCTCTTTGTTCTGTTTCTGCTCAAGCTATGCACTGTGAGATTACTGATCATGTTGCTGGTGAATCTTTCTTTTTCTCTGCTATTTATGGGTTTCATTCTATTGATACTAGGAAACCTTTATGGTCTAATCTGGCTAATTTTTCTCATTCTGTGGGAAGACATCCTTGGATGATTTCTGGTGACTTCAATACTATGCTAAATCTCTCTGACAGGATAATGGTTCTGATGTTTCTTTGCATGAGATCCAGGATTTCTCTAATTTTGTGGCTGATCATGGTTTTACTGCTCTTAATAGCATTGGTCATTATTTCTCTTGGCATAAGGGTGGTGGTAGCTCTAGTACTGCTAGTAGAATTGACTGGTGTTTAGGAAACTCTGAATGGATGATGAATAAAGGTGATATTGTTGCTGAATACCTGAATCCTTCTACTTCTGATCACAGTCCAATTTTGATCTCTTGTATTGAGAATGTTCTGGGTGGGGGCAGGTCTTTCAAATTCTTTGATTTCTTGGCAGATCACTCTAGCTTTATTCCTATTGTTGAGAAATGCTGCAAGTTTACAATGAAAGGCACTGTTATGTTTTCTTTTCGGTTAAGGTTGAAGCTCATTAAGGAGAAACTCAAAGTTTTGCATAGAGAGGAATTTAAGGGCATTCATGAGAAGATTGAGACTGCTAGAATAGATTTAAATGATACTCAATCCCAGCTGCAGTTAGACTATTCTGATGCTTCTCTTTTGCTCCAAGAGAATGCTAAAATTGCTACTCTTAAAAAGTGGCTGCATATTAATGAATCTGCCTTGAGACAAAAATCCAGAATTCAGTGGTTGCAGGTTGGGGATTCTAATCATCAGTTTTTCTACTCTTCAGTCAAAGAGAGGACTAGAATCAATAGAATCTCTGTTATTTATAATGATCAGAATGACAAGTTAACTAGTCATGATGATATTCAACAAGAAGCTTTAAGGTTTTATGGTGGTCTTCTTGGTTCTTGTGCTCCCTCTCTGCCCATGATTAATCTTCCTATTATGAGACATGGTCCTAGGCTGTCTATTGATCAAAGAACTTTGCTTTGTGATCCTGTTTCTGATATTGAAATTGAGGAAGCTTTGATGAGTATTGATGGAAAGAAAGCTCCTGGTCTTGATGGATTGAATGCTGTTTTCTTTAAGAAAGCTTGGAGTGTCTTGAAATCTGATATTTGTTTGGCTGTCAAGGAATTCTTTGCTAAGAAACACATTCTCAGACAGGTTAATTGTACCTCTGTCACTTTGGTTCCTAAAATCTCTAATGCTTCTAAAATTAAAGATTTTAGGCCCATTGCTTGTTGCTCTATCATTTACAAAATTATTGCTAAGATCTTAACTGCTAGACTTCAGAGGATGATTGGCTACATTGTGAGTGATTGTCAAACTGGTTTTATTCCTGGTAGGAACATCTCTGATAATATTCTGCTGGCTACAGAACTTATCAAAGGTTATACTAGGAAGCATATCTAACCTAGATGCATGATTAAGGTGGATTTGAAAAAGGCTTATGACTCTATAGAATGGAGCTTTTTAAGGAGTGTTATGCAAGAGCTTGGCTTCCCTAATCTCTTTTTGGATTGGATTTTTGCTTGCCTTTCTTCTGTCTCTTATAGCATTCTCATTAATGGGAAGCCTAGCCCTCCTTTTTCTGCTAAGAAAGGTTTGAGGCAAGGAGATCCCCTCTCTCCTTTTCTTTTTGCCATTGGGATGGAATACTTATCAAGAAATATGGCTCATTTACGGCATGATTCTAATTTTAATTTTCATCCAAGGTGTGAAAAATTGAATCTTACTCATTTAATGTTTGCAGATGATTTATTGATGTTTTGCAGACACTATTTCTACTAAAATGCTTTTTCAAGCTTTTAAGCAATTTTCTTCTGCTTCTAGATTAGAAGCTAATCTGGAGAAAAGCAATGTTTATCTTGGTGGGATTGATTTAGATACCCAAAATCAAATTCTGAACAGTTTGCAGATTCCTGCTGGTACTTTTCCATTCAGATATCTGGGTGTCCCTTTGGCTACAAAAAAACTCTCTTATGCTGATTGCAAGCCTCTGATTGATAAGGTGGTTGCAAGAGCTACAGTTTGGACTGCTAAAACTCTGGCTTATTCAGGCAGACTGCAATTGGTCAAAGTAATTCTTCTGAGTTTACAATCTTACTGGTGTCAGATTTTTATAATGCCTAAAAAAGTAATAAAAGAGATTCAAAGGATTTGCAGAAACTTTCTTTGGACTGGTAATATTGTTTCCTCAAAAAAAGCTCCTGTCTCTTGGGATACTCTTTGTCTTCCTAGAGTTGCTGGGGTTGGAGTATTAAGGATATGTTGATCTGGAACAAAGCTGCTGTCTGCAAACTGTTGTGGGCTATTTCTTGTAAGAAAGATAAGTTGTGGGTGAAGTGGATTGATGCTTACTATACTAAGGGCAGAGATATCACTAGCATTAGTTGTCCTGCTAACAGTTCCTGGGCTCTCAGGAAAATTTTTGAATGCTCTCAAATCATCATTTCTGCTTCTGGTTGGGACAGATTTATCAAGAAAGGTTCCTTTTCTATCAAGGAAATGTATAAGCACTTGCATGGTGATTTTGTGAAAGTCCCTTGGAGCAGGGTGTTATGTCAAAACCTGGCTTCTCCTAGAAGTCTCTTTATCTCGTGGCTTGCTATGCATAACAGACTTCCTACTAGAGCCAGATTAACTATGTGGGGTGTGGTGGATAATAGTTCCTGCTGCTTATGTAATACTGCCCCTGAAACTGTTGGACACTTATTTTTTGAGTGTGCCTGGTCATCGCAGATTTGGACTATGGTTCTTGCTCATTTGCATTTTCAGAGAGGTCCTGGTAACTTTACTAATGAGCTTGCTTGGATTATGAAGAGTGCTAAAAAGAAGGCTGCTAAGCATCAGGTGGCACTGATGTTCTTTGCTGAGTGTGTCTATGCTATTTGGCTTCATAGAAATGATCATATCTTTAATCAAGGCTCTAAAACTGTCTCTGCTGCTCAGTTGTTTAGAGATATCAGATTCAAGGTTGCTTGCAGATGCAGAGAAGAAATGAGGAAATTTTTTTAGTCTCTTTGTGATGTTTTTGTTGTTCTTTGTTTTTTTGGCTGTTCTGACCTTTGAGTCAGTTTCTTTTGGTGTTTTGGTGTATCTTTAATTGTTTTCCTTTGGTAGTTAATAAATTTCTTTAATTGCCAAAAAAAAAGTATAAGATGGACAAAAACTTCAAAGAGAAGAGAATACGAATTTATGGTATTTTATCATACACTTTAAATATAAATTGCCATTTCATTTTTCTCATGTTTTGAATTTTATCCTACTTACACCATGGAATGCTTCTCAAAGACCGTACCACCCTCCACCACATATAATATGATTATACGAGAGTAGTGAGTTTCTTTATTATTTCAAACAAATGGGACAACTTTTTTTAGGTTACTATGTGTTGGATAAGTAGAACCGGAATTTCTTCCGGTGTTCCCTATGTTCTCACCCAATGCAGTGTTGCCCATCCCTCCTCAATGTGATGATTTGCCAAAGCAATTCCTCATTTGTTCACATGTACATTAGGTCGTATTTGTCCATAAAGTAGTTAAGATTCTCCCATAAAGCTTAGATGAAAATGATAAAGCTTTTCTATCAAACTAAACTTTCAAAATGTCCCTGTACCAGCTTAAAATTTCTGCTCTCTTTCAGAATTTATTTCAACATTAGATCAAACGATTGAATGTCTAGATGCAAACAATCTATACATACGAAGTATGACTTTTCATTGAGAAGCAAAGAGAGAAATAAGATACCATCAACTGCATCATGCGAGGAACTTGCTCGTGCACTATGGTTGATCCAAAAGTGCAGGCGCTCATCTGCTATGTCTGGTTCTAGACCATGGTTTCTAGCTCTTCTCCAGAAATAAATCAGCCAAGCCTGGTAGTACCCAAAAAAAAAAATATCCATCTATTGTTTAGAAAGGAGCAGTAAAACAAAATTTGAAAATTATGGAATGATTGAACACCCTAAAAAAGGTTACAAAAATGAAAAAGCAGAGGAGCTTCAATGAAATCCAGCTTAATTGGGCTCTCTCTGATATCTGTCTGGACAAATGGAGCTCGTGAAAGTAAGAAGAGCAATCTTCTCTGCATAACAAACACTAAGTGCCCAACACTAGGATGAGTTCAAGGGGCCAAGGCTTTTCGATAAAAAAATCTGAGAATCAAAACTATGCTAAGCCACATTTCCAAATAGAGAATCAAAATTGAGACTTCAATCATACAAAATGAGAGACAGACCCTTTCTTCATATATTTTTGAAATACTATGCAGAGTATACACCATTTTCTTAAATTCACTAGCCAAACACGCAAAAATAAGGACTAAAGACAAAGATGATAGAAAGAAATCAGGCTAAAAAAAATTTCTAATAACCTCGGTATGTTAGAATTTCAAATAAATTTGTGCATGCAATTTCTTCAAGTACTTGTTCCCAAACAACATTTGAAAAAATAACCTAGCATTATTTCTTACATGAATTTCAAACTTGTAATAGAGGTTGTGGCTAAAGTGTATGGATTACCAGACAAATTATTTTAAAGCACGCTGAATGAAAATTCTACTCCCTTTTTCCCGTTTGTATCATTCTATTTACAGAAATATATAAAGCTAAGCATTCCAGGCAATGAATAATTGCCCACAACTAAAGAACTACTACGTCATCACCAGTTATATAACCTTCTGAAAGTAATATAATACAAATGGGAAAACAAAATGGATCAGATTGAGAATACATATATGACTAATATGAGGCTGGATACTACATCCTCTGTTTCACTAAAATTGCAACAGTTGCTGATTTGGATGTTACAGAAAAATTGCAACACTGCTCTTTTTGATAACTTTTACAACTTAACCCATATAATTTACCCATACAGTCATACTTGACCCATTTACTTTCAATATTCTTAATTTTTGTATAATCACATAGGTTAGTGACCCCAATTGCTACCTCTCTCCTCTACCCTAATATATTGTGCCACTTGTGAATGTTGCAATTTCAGTGAAACAAGGAAGTATTAGGAAAGAAAAAAGGTAGCTGCAATTTCCATTCATTACAAAGAACAAGTACTAACTATATGTATACACAAATATGGATTGAAGAAAAGCTTGGTAATGTTACATCATACCTGCTTAAATTGCACTTCTTCAGTCTCCTCTTGACTCAGATCTGAAATAAGCTCAGACTTGGATAATTAATTACAGACATAAATTAAGAATAAACTGACAATTTAAATCATGCCTCTTTTCTCCATTTGTTTCTTGATTCCTACCTAGTGCTACACCCTGCAAATCATTTTCTTCATATCATTAACTCCCTTTATCTAAGTCATTTTTGACCTCCCTTAAATCCTTTTTTGAAATACATTGTCCCAATTCCTTGCTAGTGCATCCTCAAGGATGTCTAACATTCCCAAACCAATGTAGCCAGTTCTCCCTTATCAATCCTAAATATCCGTACATCAGCTTTTGCTCAAATATTTACATTCCTTATTTTATCCCTTAGGGGGTTCCCACACATCAATCTCAACATACGCATCACTATTATACTCGTCTTCTAAATATGCTCCTTCCATAAACATTTTGACCCACACAATAATGCCTATCTAACTGCCATCCTATTGAACTTTTCTTTCATCTTAAAAGGCACACAACGATTGCATAATAACCCAATCACTTCACTCTGATCCACTAAAGAGTTAAGACACCCAAACTTAGTTAGTTTCATGAGTTACATCCAGGCTGGTATCTCCATTCCTTTCCAAAATGAATCCTAGATACATATGACATTCTCTAATAGTTTGTCTCCTTACAAGAAAATTTATAGCAAAATTGAAAATAGGATTGGGAAGTTGAGGATGGATGAGAGGAAAGTAAATAAGAGGTAAGAGGGAGGAAAATGTGGTTTCCCTTCTTTTGTACATGAAATGTTTTCTACCATAGAGAGTATAATTTTCCACCCCTTCACAAACCAAATAAAGGAAATGAGGAAAATGGGAGAATTATTTTCCATGAAAACATTTTATGTCAAACCAAACACATCCTAAACCTAAAACCTCATGATTCTAACTATTGTCTCCACGCTCCAACTTAGCATTAACTCCAGCTCTGTTCTCATCAAACAACACTAGTCATCTGCAAATAGTAAACACTCGTACACAGAAAACCATGTCCACACCTATCCAATGGGTATCCTGTAGCCACCAGCATTAATGTAGAGGTACTGGTGACAAACCTTTACAATTCCTTTTTAGACAGACTGACAGGCAAAAATAAATATAGATCATAGAATAGTGGCCTTATTTTGAAGGTTTCCTACTTCTTTGAATCCTTAGTTTTTATAACATCACAAAATAAATAATACTCGCCTTCATACTGTTCGTCAAAAATATGTTTGCAACAAATTATATATAATTTTTCTACTATGGAAGTCTGATATATAGGAGAAATTTACTTCATGGCTACATGGGTTGAGTAAAAAATGTGAAAGAAAAAACTTGCAATATGTTTATCAATTCTCTAAGGATTAGAATTTCAATGGATAAAATATCTGTAAAGATGCAACTCACCAAACGCTTCTGCAAATTTCATACTCGGAGATCTCGAGTCATCTGTAAAGTAAAGTGGGAAAATTGTTCAGTAAAAATGATCTGGAACAATCATGAAATATTCTGCATGGCAAACTAGAGTAAAAAAGCACCAGCTTTACATGAAGTAAACTCTTGAGAGGAGTCATAAGCTAACCTGGTATAATAAGACACAATCTAGTGACAGTTTCAAATGTGCTCTGTCATAAGTTAAGCTGGTCTAATAAGACACAATCTAGTGACAGTTTCAATTGTGCTTGTGGGCAATCTCTCAGAGTAGAAGTTGCCATTATTTGTCAGAAAGCAACATATTATAGAGAGTTGGTTCCCTTCAAGGTCAAGCAAAGAACTATAAGGGAGAAGACCTCTCTGGTCTCCTTTTGATCGCCAAACGTCTATTCAATACCAGTATACACATCATCCAAAGACATGGAATAAAACTTAGATATAACATCTCATGTTGCCTAACATGGCCTTATTAGAGATACTTTAATAGTGAATGCCAAGACAAACCCTATTCATCAACTCCATTCAACCAAATACTAAAAGGCACATATATTGTACCTGGTGTATACTTTAGGGTTTAGTATTAGTACTATGGTCATCAAAAATCAACCTAAACAATTTTGATTTTTACATAAAAACACAATCACCCACATAAATAAGCCCACTTTTGGCTTGTGTTTGTTTTGGGCTCTAATAATGTATTTCCCTTTGATGGTTTGACCCTTCCAAGAAGACAGGGAGGGAGTCAAGGGAGGAAGATAGGCTCCAGATGTTATGTTGACGCATAATGTTTTAGCCCATTTAGGTTTTTTTTTTTTTTTTTTTTTGGTGGATTGATGGTGTTTGGTGATGTATCATAACTTCATAAGCCCTTATATTGGGAAGAAATAAAATTTTATTTGACAAAGAAAAAAAAAATCATAAAACAAAAAATGTGATAAATTCTTCAAATTTGGTCCCTATGATGGACCAGTTACAAATGATTTACCATCTGAGTACGTTTTTTATTTACAATCTTTGAAATATAACCATCAAATGCTTCACAATAATAAGAGCCAGCACAATTTATTGAGTAGCTTTTGTATAAAAACCCAGCATGTACCAGGGACATGCCCTTGTTTTAACGTGCATGTGAGCACTTTAGGCATGACATTAGTCTCTTTGTTAAGTGGTCACTGAGGTGTAATAACAACTAAGCAATAACATCACAAATGTGCTTAATGCATGAAAAGAAGGAGAACAGCAATAGTTTGCAAACCTGTAAAAACAGGTTTCTTCATATTTCTCCGTCTATGCTGAGCCATTGCAACCCTGATGGCATCTTCCACCTTCAAGGAAATCAAATAAAAATTTACGCTTACAATAACAGCTAATCTCTTCTGCGTCCCATAATAGAAAATAAAAACCAGCTCAAACTCAGCAAATGTCTAGTTTTGCAGGCAGAGAGCATAAAAACAAGGGATGCCTCATCTCATAGAAATAAACATGCATTCAAAGGATCAAAAGTCTATACAATTTCTAATAATTATACGAGCAGGAAATAAAAAAATGCACAAGTATAGTAGAGTTTCAGAATTAGGAGTAGTTCTAATGAAAAATATGGCATCAACCTTAAGTACAGATAGTTCCCTCAGACCTCTCTCTACCATTAGCATGCTCTCAGCGCTTCCCTCTCCTGAAAGTTCACTGGCTTCACGGATTGTCTTTTCCCTTTTCTCATCATTGTTAGCTGCACATAAGTAGACAGTGGATTGATTAAAATGCGAGGAATTTTTTTACATATGATGTCTTTTACATTAAATAGTTCACTTGGTGCCAATACATAGTCTACATTCACAATCAGAATTGCTTTTAAGTTTTTATTTTTTCCACATGATTTGGTTAAGGACAACTAATACCATAAACCCTCTTCTATGCACATACCACAGACCAGAAAACCCCTCAGCTGGACCTTCCAGGAATGCAAGAGCCATTGCTGACCATCAGTGTTCCAACCTTAGCCCAATGATGGCACTCTGACAAGTGACAGATATAAGCCATGCTCATCTATGGCTCAATTACAGGTTTGGAGAGCCCGGGGATCACCAAGGAAGAAAGGGGAAGTGGAAAGGAGGAAGGATTTATCCATCTCTGAGAATCCCAAAATGCCCTTTACAAGATCATAGTACTAAACTACTTATACCTAAAGATGTATGACACCTTAGGAGGAGATAGAAAAAAAAAACCCTGTATTGAGTCTGACATTTTTGAAGAGTGAGTATTTTACTGGGGGATGATATGTCAGAAAAAAATCCTTGAAAAATTATTACTTCAGTAATATTCAGAAGCAATATATAATGATATATTTGCGGTAATAACAAACGAAAAGAACAATATTTCTGCACCTGAGTGACTGTCTTCCTTTGCTTTCTGTCCTGCAGCAATAACAATCTCAACAGGTAGAGGGGCAAAGGATGACCAATATTCAAGTTTGGCTTCCGCAATATCTGGATAGATACCTTAGAAATGTACAGAGCCATATATCAGCTTTCATTATTTGCATTATAAAAAAACAAAAACAAAAGAAGACAATTATTAGATGTCAACAGGCTCTTGCTAAATTAATCAATTACCATATCGTACACATAAACTCCAGTATCGAGCAAGCCAACACCTCTTAAGAACCACCTCTTCCTATTCCAACGTTATGAACCATGTAAATGTAATTGGAAACAGCTATAATAAGACATGAAGAAGAGTAGAGCTCAAACCATCTCTTCCTGCGTCAACATTAATCTATGAACCATGGACCGAAGGGATCTTAATTCAGACTCGAACTCCTGGAGCTGATCAAGTGCAGAAATTGCCTCATTCCTTGCAGTCTATTCAAAATAAAGTGCCATTTTATCTATAAAAAGCATGAAAAGAAAATATAGCCACTGAAAGATAGGTAGCCAGAGAAGGTAAAATTGGATACCTCTGCCTCTATCCTAAGTGCCACAACATCTCCAGTTTTGCCACCATATTTTTGTGAAGCAACTCTGAGTGCAGCCTGCACGTGAAGAAAGAGGTGGATGATGGCTTTATAAAGATTAAGTAACCCAAGGCAAATGTTTCAAAAACTATGGCATACTATAGGCAAATACAATAGCACAGTTAGGATAACAGACCTCCCTTTGCTGTAAGGCTGCCTCTTTTCTGAAGAGTAAAAAAGATATCAGCCATTTAACCATAATTAAACATTAAAACTAAGCATATAAAGGTGTTTAAAATAATGCTTGCCTGTTTAAAAGCCGAGCTTCCATAGTCACACCCTCTCCGAGATTAGCAACCTAAAATGAAGGAAGCATGCATTTAAATGGAAAAATGGAAAACTACTGAAAGTTGTATGATTAGTCAAAATAACATATTGAGATTTAAATACAATAATTACAACATCCAAAAGATTTATAGTTGAAGGTTTCCAAAAGACTTACGGAAAACACCCATTAACAATCGAATATCTAATGTGCATACTCTTCTTAAAAGAAGTTTTGTTTAATAATGTATTTCCCGTCCAAGAATCAATTTACTAAGGAGACTCACCCACCCTTCTACTCTAAATCGAAACACTACCACTCAAACAATTGCATTAAAGAAGACAAAAGGGATCCATTCAAAACCTTCTACCACTTTGTCCAGAGAGTAAGAAGAAAAGAGGGGGGGGGGGGGGGGGAAGGGCCTTCTACCTTTATCCTCTAAAACAAAAATGGCAAGTGTTTCAATATTTCTCTTTTAATAGAGCCAGCATGTTAACAGCATTATCCAATTGGTTAAATCAACTTGTTGCCAATGTAAAATTATGTACCTCCAAAAACTGGATGAGAACAAACCTCGTACTTGCATTCTTTTTCAAAATCAGTCGATTCATACTATCGCTTTTAATCAACTGATTATCTAAAATGTTTCAAATATATTCACGTTACTCAAGAACCATGTATCGCTTAGAATCAACTTATTCTCTAAAATGTTTCTAATTTATTCATGTTACTCAAGAACTATGTTTTTAAGGTGAACCAGTGAGCTATGATTAACACCCTTAATTACTTTATTCATGTTACTCAAGAACTCTGTTTTTAAGGTGAACCAGTGAGCTATGATTAACACCCTTAATTACTTTAGCCTACACTTTGCTGAACAAATATTGTTGATTTTTAAAAAAAATATGTAGATATAGAAAATTTAATAAAGAAATCATCACAAGAAAATAATTCCTCCATGAAGAGGCCAAAATATTTCATGAGCAAATGTTTAAAGCAATATCTCAGCCAATATAATGAAGAAGTAGAGATAAAATCAGCTATCTGTTGGATTATTAGTTTCTAAGGTAGTACAAGTAAGCATTGTTTATATCACTTGGTACGACAGCTTATAATAAGATTATATCCTTGTAACAACAGTTCAAATTCCAGAGCTCAGTAATGAAATTATCACAAAGTGGCTCACAATATGAAAAAACAACGTATTTGAGTTTCTCTAAGAATGAATCAGTGAAACAGTCATGTTATGTTTTAGAATCCTACTAGGTTCAAATTCAAGTTCACTAAAACTCAAAAAGACATGTTAGGAGCTTAAAATAAAAATAAATAAATATAAAAAATACTTCCTTGAAGAAACAAACTCAAAATGGTGACATTCTGCAAAAGGTATTGATCCATAAAGACAGAGCTTTATCTTTATTCAAAAGCAATGCAAACCTACACTTCAATAGGCTTCCAAAGTAGCACTTTACCTGTTTCTCAAGTTGCTTAGCTCTTGCTTCAGAATCTTGAAACCGTTCCTCTGCAATTCGGAGCTGAATAAACATGCATCATAAGTGAAAGCAAAAAAAGAGACAGTAAATACCATAACTAAGAATCCCTCTGAAACCAACCCAGATTCAATGCATTTTATGGGCTTATACAAGAATAATGTGGTGTTGTGACACGTAGGGATAGCGATGGTCCCTTAGACTACCATCTAAAAATCAAGACCTTCTAGGTTAATTGCAAAACATTTGTTAAATGCCAATTGAAACTATTTTTATATACAACCAAGAATAAGTGCCAAATCTACCAACCATTGTCAACAATGCAATAAACCTCCAAACTCTTCAAACATAAGAATAAGACCATAATTGAGAGTCAAGAATATATAGCGAAGGAAAAAATAATCCAGCAATGTACAGCACCTTGTCGAGAAGACTGTCATTTTCCTCCTGCAGCATATCAAGCTGCACAAAATATTTATAATAAGATAAGTATGTATGGAGAGAAATTACAACAGAGAGGTGAAAACTGGTAAAGAAACCAAATGAGGGAAACAGAAGAAATATAACTAAAAACATCAGATATAAGTGAATGTATTGAAATTATCATGCACACAACTCTGAAGTGTTTGGCGTACCACAATGAAAGGTTCTCTCCAATAATAAAGCAGGAATCTAAATGCATTTTGTATAGGTTAGAAAATAGAAGATTTACCTCATCTTGAAGGGCTGTTGAAGAAAGCTGATCATTAGTTTCTTTTGGCTCTCTTGATATCATGCTTCCAAAGTCCATTGACAACCTATTATATGTCAAAAAAAAAAGTATTAGTGTTAATAAGACTAGTAATGCTACAGATAAGCTTATCAACTAAATCAAATATGTCAGCATAGTTTAGAACACACTACATATCTTCCCCAATTTAAAGTTTCACCATCTGAGAGTTTGCATTACCTCCTACTACTGACGCTACCAGCCATTGGACTCGATATAGTTGGTTGTTTCATAGATGTTTTTACAGCAGGGGGCATCATAGTAACTGATTTAATCCCTGAAGGTCGACTTGTCGAGATAGAACGAGCAGATGGAGGCTGTTCAGAAGGATTGACGGCCATAGAAGATCGCTCAGATAAATTGTGTTCCTCAGAGTTCACAGGCACAAGGGAATGAGCAGATGGTTCTCCATTAGTTCTAACAGATAGAGATACCCTTCCACTCAAGGCATTTTGTTCTTCCACCATATCTATTGAATCCATAGAAGACCTAGATGTTTTAACTGCAGTTACTAGAGGAGTTGATGACTGCTTTGGCTCCTGAGAGTTAACGGAGGTTTGAGATAGCCGACCTGCTGAAGATGGTCTTGGTAATGGGTGTTCATTGTTCTTGGCAGAGAAAGATGGACGAGGACCCATTGGAGTTTGCAGTGACATAGGTTGGTCAGTAGCAGCTGGACGAACTGACTACAAAAGCAACACAAGATTTCCATGTAAGTTGGGTTTCCAAGAATGCAGCCACATCATTAACCCCGTTCCCATATTATTATTTTTTTAATTATTATCCCAAGTAGAAAACACAAGATTGATGACAATTATCGCGTATATACTAGGCTGATGCATTCTTTTAGCACGGTTAAATTTAATACTCTTTGAGACATAATCATCAGTATAATACTCGGAAACTAGGCCAAATTTTAGCATGCTCAACAGATCAGACACCCCCTCCTAATGCATATTCTAGTACTTCACCGCTCCATCAAAACCAAGAGTCAATAAATCTTAGGAGGTAATAAAAACTGAAAGTATAAGATAATATCACTCAATCAATTATAGCTACAACTAAAACTTTGTAAACAATTATGTGTGTGAAAATGCTCATCAATCTTACCCATCCTAACACAAACCCTCATTTCTCTTAGAAACAAAAGAACCATATGATCATAAAAATACCTTGGGAGATCGAGGTCTACCAGGCCTTCCAGCAGCACGCCCAAGGCCACCAAGCGAGCCCACAGGTTGATAATCAACAAGGAGATCATCCTCATCTTCATCATCATCATCGCCCGAATGAGCCATTACTTGTGCAAGTCTCTGAGCCGCCGCCATAGCAGCCACATTTTGAGGCTTCTTCATGGCAGATACCCCAGAAGACGAAGAACGAGCATGACGGTGCACCGGTGACATAGTCACTGGAGATGCAGGGTCACTTGGGCTATCTATACTCTTTTGTCTATCATACCTTGACCTGAACCGATCCATAATTGCCAAAAATGATCATAACCTGCAATACCCAACAACAAAAAAATGATCATTCATTCATTATTCATGCCATTACGCTATAAAGAAGATCAATGAATTCATTGAGGCATTTTATCAAACAGTTGGCGTGCATTACATTAGGCAAGATGAATTTCAACGCAAGATTGTAACTTTCTTCTTGGGATTTTGGTTTACGTAGTTGGGTACGTGAGATATAACCAGGAATGATGATGGTTGTGTTTGCATGAGCGGTTTTGATTATCTTTTTCTCTTTCCTCCATTGTTTTTGGGTATATCCTGGTACGTGTAATAGCAACAGAGAGCTGTTTGCGGGTTTCTTTGAGAGCAATAACCGTTTTTTAAAATGGTTCATTTCTTTTTTATGTAAAACTTGGGTGGACAAGCATAAAATTCAAAAATTTTTATTTTTTTGGACAAACAAAGATAGCTAGAGTGAATCCTCAATAAGGCTTAACTACTCATTCTTGTTGGGTAACAAATAAAGCGAATACATGAATTTTATAATACTTCTTCTGTTTTGTAATAATCGCAACGCTTTGACTTTTGCACTATTTATATACTTAATTTGACTGTTTTTTATCAATACATAATATATGTTGTCATTTCATATATAAATTCTATATTTACTATTAATGATCAAAGTTGTGCATTGGCATTTATGTCAATCAAATTGTTACTATTATAGTTTTTCTTCATTATACTTGTACTACATTATTATGGAGTAGTAGTTAAATTATTTTTTTTTTAACTTATTTTTACCAAGTATAGACCTAAATTTTATATTGAGCATTTGAGCATATCATACATAATAATAGACATATGCTACTTTCTCATGCCAAACTTCATCATGCATTTTTAAGAGGCTCCACCCACCAATTTTTATAAACTCAATTTCAATGGTTTGGTTTTCAACAATTTAGTAGCCATAAGGAATAGCATTTTAGATACTCCATGGTACTACTTTGGATCACGCATATAACATATTCAAACTCTTCTTAAAGGCATTCTCACCATGTATTTGGTCAATTAATTTCATAACAATTTAGGCATATCAACATGAACACGTGCTATCTTTCTACGAGTAGCTAATTTGATGATTGAAGCATTCCTCACATTTACTAAGAGACAAATCGAACAACAAAATGAACAACTAATCTTGGTTATTAAATGAATCTTGCTAACGAGCACCTCAAGGACACTTGTTAGCTTTTTTCTTATTAGTGATATTTTGTAATTACGAAAATTATACATGCAATAATTTTTCTTACTTTTTATTCCTTTCTTATGTATGCATTGAGACTTCTAAAAAAAGCATTAGTATTTTTTGTTCATTTAATAATTTTTTTGTTGAGCAAAAAAACTAAAAACTAATCTTGGTTTCATAATGAGATTAGCGAAGGTAATTAGGGTTGAGCAAACTAATGATCCGATCCGCATCCAATCTGAAAATTATGAATAATTGATCCGAAAATCAGATAACAATGACCACTTGACAAGGGTCCAATTCCTGCGAATACCCAACGTGTCATTGAAATTCCATTTTCGCTCTCCTAATCAACCACTAATCAACTTCTATTCCAAAAAAAAAAGGAAAAAAAAAAAAACCCCACTAATCAACTTATTATCAAATCTCCAGCAGCAGAAAACAGAATTCCAGTAGCAAGCAAACTTAGGGTTCGTAATTTCCCCCAAAATCCCCAAATTGATCCCTCTCAAATCTCAATGATCAGCTAAAAACCCTAAAATTAACCGAGGAAAATGTCATCTCTACCACTATCCCAATCTCTCGAAATCCCAATTTCATCAGAATTAAATTCTTCAGCCGAAACTATCAGTATCAAACCAGATGATCATCAAGTTTACAACTGGTTGTTGAATTGCCATGGATTTTGGCACAATATCTTGCTAATTTTACCTTCCGCTTTATTCCTTTTGTACTTAGCATTTCAAGTGAAGAAGAGCTACAGGAAGCTTTGGGTTGGAAGGTCGCACATTATTAATTCGTATTATGGGATTGTTTGGCTTGTTAGTCTCCTTAATTTCACTTGGTGTTGTCTTCAGGTACTCTCTTTTTCTTTGATTTATGATCCTGTGTTGTTTCTATCAAATTGGGTCTTACAGACCAAAAAGTCAATCTGGGTTATTTGGAATTTAGTGTTATAGTTAAGTAATTGGTTTGATGTTGTTGAAATTTATTGACGTTTATCTTCTGATTTATGGGTTTTATTTTATCTTGAGAAGATTAGCTGAATGAAATGAATGGGGGTGTGATTATTGGTTAATAGTTGAGAAAGAAGTTAAGTATTGAGCCTATTATAGGTAGATTGGTATCGGGTCGTTGGGCGGAACATGGACCGAATATTTATAAGCACGTAAAGGTATATTGGGAGTGGGAGAATAAGCCGCTCAAGATTTGGACTAAGGCTTGCTTGGATCAGGGTGTGGAAGGAGAACATATTTGGCTTGCTGAAGATGTTGCAAATTAGATGGAATGACGTGCTGGATTATGTATGTCGTGATTAACCGGCATTTGTAGTGGGATCAGTATGGAGTGTTAAAAGATTTGGAACCAGGCATGTATTTATTATTCGTGTTTGTGCTTGTGTTGAAGCTGCAATGATTAGAGACTTGTTATTCTTACGTTTTTTTAGTTTAGATTTAAATACTCATTGGGTACGAAGTTAGGATTATGCAAATCTAGAGTTTAGCTTGTGTCAAATCTTACTCTGCAACCTAACACTTTTCATGCTAAAACACTTTGTAGGAAACAGTTAGTTTAGTGTCGAAACAATCTTAATTAATAATTTTGTCTTAAACTGGGAACTCATGCCAAATTTGCTCATTGAGGTAACCTATGAAGCACTAAATTTGGATCTTTTAGGTTAATCAGCTTGTGACAACTTTTAGTGTGACAATTAAACCTCTGCTTTGACTCCTTCACCCTCCCCTTTTTGCCTTCTACCAAGTATTTCCTATGATTTTGGCTGTAGTGGGATGGAGTGGGATAAGACTGGAGTTTGCAGTAGCTTATGGCAGGCTTTGATGTAGCTAGTTGGCTAGTAGAATCTATGCTAAGTTTTTCTTTTGAGGCATGATAATGATTTACATAAAAAGTGAATTCTCACTAATATGTTGAATGTGCAATATCTTACATCATGTTTCCAGATTTCATCACTATCAAATTTCTTATCATTTCATATGTAGTACTATCTAGTAGCTACTCTTTCCAATATCTAATTGCATTTGGGAATACAATCTTTTCAAGAGACATGGAATCATTGTGTGAAATTGTATAGCCTTTGTAAATTGTAAATATAACCTTTTGTCCGCTATCTACATGTCAAAAGTTGAATTCCTTAGCAAAGGTGAATAATTTGGGGATGTTAAATGAGAACAGTGACTGTACATTACAAGGGGATACAATTTCATGACATCTTTGTCTTTACTAAGGAGTTAGGTGCTCTAGGGAAGAAAAGAAATCCGCAAGAGGGCGTATGCGTCTTTAGTGGCTTGACATCCAGGAATCAATCTACCCTTCAGCTTTGAGATAATTTATATGGCCTGCTGCAAGCCTGCTAGATCCTAGACGCTGCACCCTTATAATCTTCTCATACAGATTTGGCTTGTAGTGGCTCCCACCCTCTCCCTCCATTCTCACATTTACTTTCTTTTGTATGCATCTATGCTCATAATTGTGCTGTTACTTTGTGTTTCTCTGCTCTAGATTAGTACAAACAAAGCGGTCATGTTTATTAGTTTACCATCACAAATTAAGTATTCACCATTTATGCTTCTCTCGGTTTTTTAATATCTTCATCATTATCTTTTACTTCCTTTTCCTTTTTCTGCCGCCTTCTTTCATTTTGCTTTGAGAAATGACTGATGGTCAGAATGTACAACATTGATTGATTTAATTTCTAGAGATCACCTTCATCATTGTTTTCTTCCCTAGTCTTTTTTCCAGACTTTTGTTATGATGGCAAGGGAACTAAGACATGACTTGGATTTTCAGGGAATTCCTTATGCTCTTGTTTGATATTGGAGTGACTGATTTTGTATCCTATCTGGGTGTACATTGTTCAGAATAATTTCTTTTGGTTGAAAAAGGTTTGAGTAAGGTATATTTTACTTGGGGCTATAGCAGAAATTTAGGAGAAAGCTAGGAGTGGAGCCAGAGGAAGGTCAATGGGGATAAAAAATATTTGACTTAATATTATCTCCACTTACTACATGCCTTCATCTGAGATGCTGTGAGCCAGTATATATTATCTTATTACTCATAAGAATAGAGTATGATGTGGATGAATTGGAAGAGGTTTGTATTGAATTATTTGAGGTAGGGAAGAAGCCTGGAATTTTGTCCGTTTTCTGGGCTTGGAAAAGCATGGATCAATAACAAGAATCTTATGATATGCTGAGAATCTTGTATGATAATCATCGACACCTAAAACATTTTTTTTTTTTCGCCCTTGGGTAAATTACAGTCCCCATACTTATTAATTGATAAGAGTGTTATTTCCACTTTAAGTTTGATGATATCTGATCTGGTACAGCTGCACTACCATACTATTTTAAATATGAGAAAATTTGACTACTGTGCTGTTTTGTCATACTGTCATAATAGAACTGCGTATCACTTTGCTCATTATTGATGTTTCAGCTAACATGCGAAAGCTCTATTGTATAGTCTTTGAAACAGTTATGCTCTCTTTATCACTTCCTATCTTAAGCTGTAGTGACTCAATGTGGTTATCGCTAGATCTGTTATATTTTAGTTTCTTAGACCTGTTAATTATATCGTTACTTTTTGAATGCTAATTACCAACCCTATCTGGTAGTTATTATCTCTTAATTCATTCCCCTAATTGACTTGAGGTCACTTGATAGTTTGTGTTACGTTTTCTCGTTAGTTTTCAGCTTGACATATAGAAGAGTCAGTTTCAACACTTGCTATTAGTAATTATTTCTGGTCAATATTTTGGTGAAAAATCTATCAATGTAATTCTTACTTTACCTTCACATATATCTAAAAGTAATTATCCCTGGTGTTTTTTATCCTTCTTTTCAGAGACTGAGTAAAATCTTTAGGAATTAAAAAAATAGTCAAATTTCTTTTGTGCATGGTGCGGGTGTCTGAATCTTCATATTATTTTATCTCATAATATTATTTTATTTTTACAGACTTGGGAGTGTACTCCAGGAAAGACACTACCATGGAACCTTCTATCACTATTCACTACTTCAGGGTTACTTTTTCTGGAAGTGAGTTTGATTGCATTTCTTCTACAAGGAAATTATGCGAGTGGGACAGAAGCTTTGACTCGTACTTTTGCTATCTCTGCCATCTTAGTTGGTTTTGATGTCTTTCTGAAGGTATTTCTTGTTTATTCTCTACAATTCTTTTTGAGAATTGGCTTAATCAACTAAGTGAAGTTGACAAGTCATGAATAGAAAATGAGGATATTTTTGAATGATGGCACATTGACAGTATTGACCTCTTTTTTTTTCTTTTTTTTTCCCCTGTTAAAGTACCTTGTGCCCTTAAGAGTTAGTACTATCAGAGCAGCAAAGAATTTCGTCTCTTGCCAGGCCAGATAGCTGTAAAACTAGTCTTTGGGGTTGGTGGCTTCAGGATCACCCATATAATACATTCGCTTAATTACCCTGCTAAATACCTATGTCCCTGATTTGATAGAGTTCGTGTTTTTATCTTTCACCAGTATGATAGTTTTGTGAATTTGTAGCCATGTTTGATATTAACATGTAATTGCTGTATCTTAGAATTGAGCTGAATTATTATGAACTTCATTAAATTCTTATTGAGGCATTTATAAAATCTGTTGATGGCTTCCATTTTTAGCTTCATAACTTTGCCTCATTATTTTGATAATCTTTGGTGCTCATCTGGCTTTTGTTTTTCATGGCATACTAAATTACTAGTTTATCTTGTGCTAAAAGATGTGTACACTTAACATATAAACATCAAATTTTTGGTCTGTAAACTAAAATGCAGTTTCTTTCATGGACTATATGATGATCCAGTTTGTACCTTTTCCCCCTTTAGGGAATTTATGTATTTGCATTTGGAGTCCCATTGTTCATTGAGAATAATGAGGCGCATCGAATGAAGTGGGGTTTGTGGATTGTGCACAAGCTAGTGCTGACTGCGGTCTATGGCTTCATACTTTTCATGTACCATTCCAGCTGGAGAGAAAGACTGCCTGGTGAGTATGGCCTATATGGAAAATTCATTACTAGTTAAGAGTTATAAAAGCTGGAAGATGCAGTTATTTTTTGCTTTCTTTAACATGGTATTTATTGCTTTGCAGCAAGACCTGCATATCACAAGTACATTACTATCATGTTCGGTGTAAATGCGTTGGCTCTTTTTGCTTGTGTTCTCAGTGGAAGTGGTTTTGGGTTCTGGTAAGATTTTCTGTTGGTGGTTGTTAGTTGCCGCTTCACTGGTAGTCCGGCTCCACCAGCTTTCAATAACCTCGTTCTTAATTCTTTTGCAGGCTGTACGACACCCTAGATATATGCTACCATGCATTTTACCTTCCTCTCATATACGTCACCTTTTTAGCAGATTTCTTTCAGGTAATCTGTCTTTGCAGTTTTTAAAATTTCTATCAATGATAAATGACCTGCATTCTGATGTCATAATATTTGCTTATCTTGGTTGAATTCAGGAGGAAGACTTGAATTTGGAGCATGTATACTACTCAGAGATGAAAGATGCTGGGTTCTTTGATTCTGATTGGGACTAAAGACAGCTCTAACCTTTTTGTTTGCTGCTTGTAACTTTTTAGTTTGTAAATAGAATTGCTCGTGTAGTCGTGTATGTTAGTATAAATAAGTATACTAATTGTTATGTAGAATCTCCTTTGTTTTAATTTTAATGCTCAACACACTACTCTACAATGTAAATGGAGGCTGAGACATTTGCCATCTTTAATTCTTATTAACAGTGTATCCGTGAAAAGTACTCAGTAAGTCTGTATTACCCTAAAATATGTGCTTGTTTAATGGCAGAAGGAAAAATTCTCAGAGTGACTTATTCTGTTTTTACTGGAATAAACATTGAATGTCAATATGAATTAACACATTTTACAGAGTATGTTGAAAGATTTTTGTGAAGAAGCCGATTCACAGGGGTATTTGATTCGCGAAGCCTAGTACCAGGGCAGATACAAGTACGTGTGTAGAAGGGTTTAAGTTCATGATGTTCGGTTGATGACTTCAAACAATTTTTAATTTTTGTCTCAAACCCCCGATTTGTCTAATACGAGTACTAATACTTTGAATGGTTGTAACATCACGAGTTTTCGACCTTATCTAATCTTTGGAATGCAACAAATTTGTAACTTTCAGTTGGATTCTTCGCCCCAGTATGTTTTTGCAAATCAGGCACAAGTTAAAAAAGTCCAGCTTAAACAAGTTGGCAAATGAGCTGTACAAAATACCAACTTGGGAAGCCAATTTACAAGGTTCTCAAAAAGTTGTCAATTGGCTCTAAAAATAAGAGGCTTTGATAAAGAGTTGTAAATTCAATCAAAATTTTACTATTGATAAAGAAAATATGAATTAATGTCTTAAAGGGTGATATCAACTAATGCAGAACTGTAACACAAACAATGCTCATACGAGGTGACCAATTTCATATACTGGTCAAAACGTTCAAACACGAGGTCTAGATCTAAAGAACATAGATGAGAAACGCAAAGAAAACCTTCAAACGCTCAACCCTACAACCCAATATTTCCATCCATGGAGGAAAATCCTATTTTCTACTTGTTCTGAAGCTTCTCGATCATATCTGCTGCTTCTTGAATGGTTGTGATGGTTTGCGCATTCTCTTCTTCAACTGTTACAACCGAATTCCTCCTCAAGCTTCATCACAATCTCCACCTGTAAAATAAAGTTAGCAAGAACTGTTAGCAACTGAAAATCAAAAGTAAGAGTATCTCCTTGTACAGCAATAACAAGAGTTAACAACACTATTAATCAAACATCTATGATGCCCTCTCCTTGTACTTGTGAACCTCTCATGAAATATTTAGAAAGGCATATTCAAAATCTTCATCTATTGATCCGACGATTTGCATCACAATTAACAACACTTATGCTTGATAAAATAATCACAAGGCTAGAAATCCTATCAAACTAATCACTTCTTAGAGTGCACTTTCTCGACACAAGAAAGTGATGAGAAAAAGAGCAATATACATTACGAGTTTAAGACTCCTGTAAAATTAGAAAACATAACTAAGGATACTTACTGTGTCAAGAGAATCAGCTCCGATTTCTGAAAATTTTGTTTCACCGGTAACTTTAGTATCCTTTGTCATAGCTAGCTGCTCCCTCACAATGCTGCTGACTTTCTCAAGTGTCTCGGGCTTGGCCTGCGCAAGAACACCAAATGTAGAATATTACAATCACAAGCTTAAAAGTAGAAGCTACTCGTACCAAAGCAGATTCTTGTTCCCTTTCAAAAAAAAAATTATAAATAAAACAGATTCTTGTTCCATGAATGTCCATATTGTTTGTGAATTGTGACAAACATAACTTTTACAATCATACTTCGAAAATTTTCCATCAAATTACATAATGATTACCAAAAAACCCAAGGGAAAGCACTTATCATTGCTGCTCACAATTCAAAAAGAAGAAAAATGAAACGAAACGAAACACGGATATAAACTGGGAAAGGAGAGAACATACAGCACATGAGATGCTCAAGCCTCGTGGCTTCACTTGATTTGCCCTCCAGAATGACACTGATGACTTCAGGCCATGGTTCTTGGAGTTAAACTGTCAACAAATAAAATTTACAAAGCATAAGTTCACAACTAACTTACAATACAATATAAACACCATATTATTTTCATTCCTATAACATAAACTGAAATCATTCGCTTCAAGATTCAAATGATGATCAAACAGCCTTATCAACAAATGTGAAGTGAAACTCGAGAACTCGACAATAACAAAGTAAGATCACAGCTTATGGCATAAAACCATAGTGACTTAATCAAACTAATTTTGTCACACTCCATATTAAATTATCCTGGTGCAGATCTCCCCTGAATTAGACTATTTAGTATTCCAAATGACTGATATCGCTAATACTAAAGATAGAATTAAATTTAACACAAAAAACAATGCTGTAAACTAGGAATTTCTCAATTATCAATTTATCATTATTCACACATTTATATTAGCTGAGAAATCAAAATTCAAAGAATCCAATACGAATACATTAAATTCTTCACACTAAAATTTCGAATGATCAAAATAATTTTTTAATATATAACATAAAAATCTCCGCCTTATAATAGAAGCCGAAATTGACTTATTAAGGTCAAAGTAATAAAAAATAGATCTTGTTAAATACATTGAAATAATAATATAAAAAAACGAGTGATTTTCCCAACTACCTAATAGAAGAAATTAATTAATAATAGAAAGGTGAATATCATTAAACCAAACTACCAACAAATTAAACAGATGAACAAAAATCACAACCTCAATGCAAAACAACAACAAAATCAAATCAAATAGAACAAAAATCGATTAAATCAACAACAGATCGAAAACCTGATTGACAAAAACAAAATCAGATCTAACCGAAAAACGGAGTGAAAAAGAGAGAAATATACCGAAGAAGGAAGAACGGCGCACTTGAAGGAGACGGAAGAACTAGTGAGGGAAGCCATTGAAGAAGATTAGAGAGAGAAAGAGAGGAGAGAGAAGGAGAGTGAAGAGCAGAGGAGAGGAGAGGAGAGAGAAAAGGAGAGAGAGATATTGAGGAGGAAGAAGAGAAGGGGTTAAAATAGTAGGGAAGGACGGAGAATACGAAGAGCGTGAGAGTAGTGATGGGATATAAACGGATACACCAAACTCTCTCTCTCTTTGCTGACCTGATCTTCCCTTTGCCTACTACGGAGTACTGTCTATTGTGTTTTGTGTTGCCCCTCTTTTTTTACGGATCGTTTTTTTTTTGTTTTTTTTTTTTTTCTCTTGGGTCTTTTCCAATGTGTGTTGTTTGGTCTATTGTGAGATTGTGGGCTAACTAAAAACTAAAACTATTGTGAGGAGAATAAAATTTTAAGAGTTTTTGATTTGTGTCTCTAGGCTGGGTTTAATTAGAGGTGTCAATTTGGAATTTGGGTAATTGGGTTTGATTTGATTTGATTGAGTTAGGTAGGAACCTAATAAACGGGGTGTTTAGGTCGAATATGGGTTGGATTAGTTTGGATTGAGTGGATCAATTTTGGATCGATTAATATTCGATTAGAAACAATTTGGGTTTTGGGTTAGTTTCGGGTCAGGTCAATTCGAGTTTCGGGTCAATAGTTATTTGGGTTGGGTATTGGGTCGATACTTCAAGTTAAGATCAGGTCGGGTTACTTTGGGTTTTGGGTCAATTCGAGTATCGAGTCAAGTTCGGGTCGGATCAGTTTTGTGTCACGGGTCAGGTCATGATTGTCGGGTCTAGGTTGGGTGTGATTTAGTTCTAGTTTGAGTCAAGCTAAATCATTATGCTAATACAAGTCAAAATCTAAATTGATTACTTTTCTTCAGGTCAGATTTTTGACACTTATAGGGCTTTTTAGGTTTGACCTGGTTCAATTAGGTCAGGTCTAATCCAAATTTGAATCATGTTAAATCATTGTTCTCATACTTGTCGAATTTTGTACTTGATCACTTTCGAGTTAGATCGGGGGTTAGTCAAGTTTGGTAAGTTTTTAATGCATATAATATAGATGGGTTTATTTCGAGTTACGGTGAAAAAAAATTAATTTCATAATTACCGTAATTAGTAACTTAAGTACCCCTAAAAAATAAAAAATAAATAAAAAAAAAACTTAAGTACAAGAAATGAATCGAGTTGAGTTGAGTTGATTTTGTTTTGTTTTGTTTTGTTTGTGTGTTTCTTTCATATTTTTCACTAAAGGTTTAGATTGAGTTATCAGGTTGGGTCAAAGATTGTCTAGTTTAGGGCCTGTTCATATTTAATGAACTGAGCTGAACTGAACTGATTGGAGCTGAACTGAACTGAACTGAAAATTAAAATGCATAAAAATAGATGAAAATGTTTATGAAAATTAATAATAATATATATAGTGGATTGTGAAAAATATAAAAGTGTTTTAAAAATAACTCTTTATTTTAAATTATTATATTTTAAATTATTAAATTTTTGTGTGTTATATTTTAAATATATATATATATAAATAAAAAGTATTCTTCAATATTTTACTGTAGTCAATCGTTGCTTGTTGTACTCTACACAATTTTGTTCGTTTACATGAACTAGGGATTTCATTCACGCACCAAGTTGAAGTCATGGGACCAACAGAAGATCATACTATGTACGATGATAACAGAAAAGCAGCTATGGATATTGTACGAAACCAAATAACTGATCAGATATGGGAGTCAATTCAGAGGAATGCCGAGGTAATGGAGCAACTTAATGAAGAAGAAGAAGACGAAGAACTAACCGATTATGAAAGCTAGTAATTGTTGTGTAGTACTCTCATTTTGTCAATGAGTTCAACTATGAAAAAACATGTGACCATTTTGAACGACGAATATAATTTAAAATAATAATAATAATAATAATTATTATTTTTTTTTTTTTATTATTATTATTATTATTATTATTATTATTATTATTATTATTGTTATTGTTATTGTTATTGTTATTATTATTGTTATTATTATTATTATTATTGTCGTTATTGTAATATGCTAAAACATCTAAAACAAAAAAATTAACAACTGAGTTGAACTGAACTGATTGGAGCTGAACTGAACTGAACTGAACTGAAAATAAGTAAATATGAACAGACCCTAAGTATGTGATAAATTTCTACTTATTTTTACTCACAATAATCACATCACATGAACTTTCTTAAGGTTGGTTTGACAGCACTATAAATATAAGCAATTTTCAAAATTTATGGTTCAAATTGTAATATAATATAGGTTGTATTATAAACATATACCGAGTAATTGATAATCATGCTGATTTTGAAAATGTAAAATTGACCACAAAAAAAAATATATGCATATAGAATTAACTTTTGTTATTTTTGTGGTTTATATGTTTTGGTTTTGGTTTACAAAAAAATTGAAAGAAAAACCAATAATAAATGGTCCCTTGTGTTTAGAAAGTTATTTTGTGGTCCATTTGTTATGGTTATGTTATTATAACCTTCCGTAGCAGACATCGGGTTATTGACATTGTATTGGAGATTTTGATGTGAAATGAGATAGCTTGTCCAAAATTAAAGATTCTAATAAAATTCTATGTTGCATCTTATACCTTCGTTCAAGATTGTGGATCAAGTCTTATTATACTTGCTTTCTTGATTGAAAAAAAATAATAATAATAATAAAAAAAAAAACTTATGATACAGTTAATTACCTTTTAATTGTCTGCCTAATTTGCTCAACTATACTCGGTTATGTTGTATTGTATATACTACCTCCGTTTCTTATTATGTGTAACAAAGGGGTATTATTTGTGAGACATAAAATATTCCTTTGTTGCACATAATAAGAAACAGAGGTAGTACTTGTTTAATTCATCTCTACATTTATAAATACACAAATGTGTGAAGTATGCTTAAATGATTTCCCAAAGGACGTACCAACTATACTCACAATTATGCATCTTCATATTTATCAATAACTCAATGTCACTTTTTTCATGGTTGTTGGTGATATAAGACTTATTAGTTAGTCGCTTTCCATGCTTATGGAGCTCAATCTAGCTTCTTGTTTTCTCCCTTTTCGTATTCATATCCTCTAACATTAATTTCCTCATTTTAATTTACATTTTTCAGCTTATTTAATTTCATCTCATCAAACTATATCTTCATTTAGGCATCTCCAAAATTAGCAAACCCAAAGCATGTAATTATGATATTGTCATCTAAAATTTTTAGTTTTTTCTATTTTGTTTTCTTTCCTTCATGGAGAGTGGTAATTTTTTGCTTATCGATTACCGTATTCTTAACTACAATTAATAAAAATATGTTTTGCCACAAAATAAATTTGAGGAATTTATATTATTCTATTAAATTCTCTTTCATTTTTGATTCTACAAAGTACAGAATACCATCCATGGATATTTGAGAGGGTGACATATGATAATTGATAAAAGTGCTTGTGGAATTATAAGACAACATTTTGTTTTTTAAGACTTTTTTTTCCATGCGGCCATGCCACATTTTATTTATACACTTTCCCATGCCACATCATAATTTAACAATTATTTTTACTCCGTATTATAAATAATATTGAAATTACATGAATATTGTATTATATATATATATATATATATATATATATATATATATATATATATATATACCATGGCCGTACAATTTACATTTTTTGTATAATTTAAATTTGTTGATATGAAAAAAATGGCAATAATAATAGAATACTATAGATTAAAATACAACAAAAATAGCAAATAATATTATAATTTATATTTAAAATACAACAAACAATTATAACATTAAAAATAAATACAAGGATCAATTGCAAATAAATGTACACTTTGGTACACGTATTTAGGCAAAATATGGTGTATAGAGTAATAAGTTGGGTCTTGAATTTTCAAGACTCCATTCAAGACTTTTGTTGAGACTTTACTTCATAACTGCGTAAAATTTATGAAGTCTTATCTAAAGACAATTTAATAGCGATTTGCTGATGTCATGTCGTCCAACAATCGGAGCTCCTTGAATTGGATCCATTTTTCACGAAGTTTTTTTTTTTTCTTGAATATGTATTGATTTAAACCCATAAGTGAGACCAGGACCACCACCCAATAGCATGTTGTCGCCAGAAGCAGAACCCGTATTTCTTCTAGGGAATCTCCTATTTAGGCTAATCTTACTCTTAGGGTCTGCTCTGATTGACTGAACTGAGTTGAACTAAACAGAAATGAACTGAACTAAACTGAACTAAACTGAATATTTTATGAGAGAAGGAAATTAAGATAAGAATTGAACTGAACTAAACTTATTGGAGTTGAAGTGAACTAAAAATAAGCCGAAGAGAACAGGCCTTTACACTGCTACTAACAATTTTATTGTTCATTGTCAAAATGAACCAAAAAGAATTCGATCAATATAAATGAGCAACGAGTTATACATTGTAACTTATAACCAATTGTATTATAGAAGTTGTCACCCTTATTATGATGGATCATTTTAACTTGTTACAATGATGGATCAATTTAACATTGTAACAATTTAACTTGTTAGATATTTAAAGATATTATGTTTATCAAAGAGATAGGGAAAATGGATCACTCCCTCTCCTTTTTCTTCCCTCTTCCAATCCTTTTACCCAACTAAGTGAGTTTGTCCTCCTCCCTTTCTCTTCCCTTCTTTTCATTTAGTTTTCTTAAATTCAAACAAAGAGTTAAATTGATGTCTTTCTTTCCCTACCTTTTAAAAGTATAAGAGGACTCTTATGAATAATGTTTGGACAATTTTACCTTTTAAAATGTTTATTTACTTAATTCCCCCATTAATAGTGTTTGGACAATTATATAACTCTTTTTTTTAAAAAAACTTTAACAATAGTGTGTGGATATTTATATCAATAAAATATTTATTTATATATTATTCCTCATTAATATTACTAACAACTAAAATTGTGACGTAAATTCAAACCAAAAGAATTTCCGAATATCGCTAGTTATGACTGCGCAAGACGTTAGCCACCCTATTACTAATAAAAAATAATTTGAAACAAGAAGACACTTCCTTTACTATTTTTTTTTTTATTTTATTTATTTATTTTTTTGTGAAAGAAAGACTTTGTTCTTCCTTTACTAATATCTAGAATCTGAATTTGCACTTTAATTTTGAATTGGGCTATAAACACCTACGTGGGCCCTTTCTAATAATGAGCTGAAATGGGCTCCATACCTTTCACTGGGCTTAGTGTTCACCAATTAAGCGACGATATTGAAAGCGTTAAGTTACTCCCTCCATTTTTAAATACTTGTTCCAATGTTCCATTTTTCTTGAACACGTATGTCAATGCTAATATTTTTTTTTTTTGAAAAACGCTCCAAGAGAGCGATCAATTATCATTCATAGGCAACTCAGAGTTTGAAAGAGATACAATATTTGACGGGAAATCCGTCAACCAAACACGACATCCTACCTCCCATGGCAAGCAATGAGCTAGCCCATGAGCTATCTTATTTCCTTCCCTACGAATGAAATTCCAAGACACATTACCAAGCAAAGAACTAACATGATAAATATCATCCAATACTAAATGAAAACAGCTCCTCCCACGTTCTTGTGACGAAATAGCGTTGATCAAGCCAAGACAATCACTCTCCACCACCACCCTTGAGAACCCCGCGTCCACAGCAGCTTTTAAGCCCAAGAAAACCGCTTTCGCCTCAGCTATATTAGGCAGCCAACGGTCCTCTGTGATCCACCTAGCAGCAAGTAAAAGCTTCCCCCCACTGTCACGAATAACAGCTCCAGCAGAGGACCCCAATCCCTCGCAAGTGCCCCCATCCACATTGAGCTTTACCCACCCCTCCCTTGGTGGCTTCCAACATTGCTTTGCACCCCTTCCCACACCCACCTGCACTCCTTCTTCCCCCTTGACATCACGCAGCAGCTTAACCACATACTCCATAGATAGCTTCGGATTACACCTCTCTCCATCAAAAATCCACTTATTTCTTGCTGTCCAAATTGCCCAGCTCACCGTTATCAACAAAGCATGCTCACTCCTAGGAATTCTCTCGAAGCAAGCAGAGGCTAAATCCCCAAAGCTTACAAAGCTACCTTGCACCTCATCCCCAATGCCACTCTCATCCCACAACATCCGAGCTATTACACAATCCCTCAAGCTATGAAGTTCATTCTCCTCCGCTGCTATCTATGTCAATGCTAATATTTGATTGCTAATATCTTTAATTATCAATAAGTATAAATTCTAACAATTAAAAATTAATAATCTATTCATTGAGATGATTCCAACAAGTACCCACAAGACTATATTTTTTTTTTTATGTATAAATCACAAAATTAGTTAAAATAGGACAAATGAATAGTGCAAAAAATAAAAATGGAGCAAATATTTAAAAACGGAGGAAGTACGTTGAATTTCATTTTTTTTTAATACATGATTGGATTTCATTCATCTGTACTCCATTACTCCTACGCCCAAATTTAAGTTGTGAAGGCTTTGAACAGTGTGCAATTTAATTGTATTATCTTGCTTATAATTAATTTTCCAACCATGATTGTGTTATAATTCCGATCCGAATTTTAAAAACTTGTGGATACAATTATACTCCGTAAGATTTTCAATTGTGTAATCAATTTTGATCTTAAGTAGACATAATTCAATTTTAAATTTTAGAAATCCAATACTTTAGTTTATAAAATTGTGTAATTTTAATGATTTAATCTTATACTAGTAATTCAAATTCATGTACCTCTACCAATCCAAAGGATAATGACAACATTGTTCCCACTACTTGAGGTTCTTCTTTAGAATGCCTTTCAATTCCCCCTTTCAACTAGGTTTAGTTGAAACAATTCCCCCTTTCAACTAGGTTTAGTTGAGAAATCAATTCAAATTACATTTTTTAATATGAGTAATACATTGATGAAAGAATCGGGAATGAAATAGTTGAGAAATCAATTCAAATTACATTATTAATACGAGTATGATACATTAAAAGGATAGGAAATAAAATTGTCATCAAATTAAATATCCAAGTTTTGCTAATTATCAACGCCATAAATCCATAATATTTTAGATGTTGCATCCCTTGAAAAAGACGGCTTAGTCATTGCATGAAATAGGTCCTCATCACTTTCTACATTTTTTATAAACAAAACCTTTTGTGTGCCCCGGGTGTACATTAATTTATTGTATATCAGCAATTCTCACACGTGTGCCACTAATAAATTCATTGTCCCCAATACTCTGTATTATTCTCTCTCCTCTCTCTTTTCCAACAAACTACCAAATTTACGACCACATTCAACCTCAAATTACAATAAGGTTGTTGTTAGGATGATCTCTCATAGAGTTTCGCTTCCTTTGATCTATATTTCTCAGTCTGCAATTGATTTTTCGTTTTATCAAATTTCGAACCCTAACATTCTTAATTTTTTTTTTTTTTTGTGCTACATTCTTAAATTGTGATATTTCGCTCTCAAATTTTTCTGATTTAGGTTTCTAATTGATATTCCGATCAAATTTCCGAGCCTTCATAACTTTGGATTTAAAGAACGAGTGAAGTATCAGTCGAAAAATCAGGTATTTTTTTCCATTTTAAAATCAAATTTTCATTTTTATGTATAAAAATTACCCTTTTTACCCACAAAAATTACCCTTTTCGTGCATAAAAGTTACCTTTTCTACCCACAAAAGTTACCCTTTTTACCCACAAAAGTTACCCTTTTTATGTATAAAAGTTACCCTTTTATCTATAAAAGTTACCCTTTTTACCCACAAAAGTTACCCTTTTCGTGCATAAAAGTTACCTTTTCTACCCACAAAAGGTACCTTTTTTATACATAAAAGTTACCCTTTTACCCATGGAATGTACCCTTTTCATGCATAAAAGTTACCATTTTTTTCTTCTTCTGCTTCCTTTGCAACGTTTCTTCTTTCCTCAGCATCTTTCTTTTTCTTCTTTTTCTTTGCAATTGCAGCCTTTTTTCAATTGCATTAACATAATCAACATTTTGAAAAAATCATGAAAAAATTAATAAAACACATCTTCATCTTCTGACGACTTCTTTGTACTCTTCTTCTTCACCATTGTAGAATCAAATAAAAAACAAAGAACAAAAACAAAATTAAAAAACCTAAAAATCGAAGAATCAAAACAACTAAAACAAACAAAAATCTCATAAAATTAAGTAAACAAACTTAAATTTGCAAATAACAACTTCATAAGTGAAAGAGAAGAGAGATAATCGTTGTTGAAGAAACATAAACCAGGTTGAATAGAGATAGTTGCCAATTGAGGAAGAAAGAAGAGAGAGAAAGAACTTTCTGAATGAATGAGAAAGAGAGAAAATATTGGTTTTTATTTGTAGGCAATGAAGCTTGGCATGTGTGAATCAAGATCGAAACAAAATTGTTTATGTTTAGAGAGCCGATTTACACTAATTTAGTGTAAATCGGATGTTATTAAACATTTGTGTTTTATAAATTGAAGTTTGACTTTTTTGCAATATTCATATACTTGTAATATTTTGTCTACGCTAATGTACGACTTATAAATAAAATGTTATCAAATCATGTAATGTAAATATATTGTCATTATTAATATTGATATGAATATATCTTCATATCAAAATTCTATAATTTATATTAATACTAATATATGTGGTCAAAACCTGTTCTTTATCAAACTATGTAAGAAATATACATATCATTAACTAGATTTAGGGTTTGTTCACATTTACTGAACTGAACTGATTGGAGCCAAACTGAACTGAACCGAACTGAGCTAAAAGAATATTTTATGAGAGAAGAAAATTGAGAGCTAAACTGCACTGAAATGATTGGAGTTGAACTGAACTAAACTGAAATTAAGCTGAAGTGAACATGCCCTTAAGGCCTTAATTATTAGTTCTTAGTTAGTCGAATTTGAGGTAACATTAGATATTTACTCCGTATAATATTAGAGTTAGGCTAATAATCTTAAACAGTTTAAAAAGGGTTAATTAATAGTCAACACTCAACACTGATCCAAAAATAAAGGATGATCAAGATCAAAAGAATTTGATGCTACAAATCATTGAACAATGTGTTGCTCTCAACTTTTGTAGGTCGAAAAATATGATGATGAGATAAAGTCATAAATGTGACTTGGCAACGGGTTGGAACGTGGTCCAAATCTTAATTGAGAAACTTGAAAGAACCTACAAGCAAGTAACTTAATTTTGGCACACTAGTAGGGTTGGTATACTAAATTTCTCAACTAAACCCATACTTTTATTTCTTTTTCACTAATTAAAGTAAGCCTTTTTCTTCTTTCGGAAAATATGGTTGGTTTGATTTCATTTTCATTAATTAAACTAAACATGGTATATTTGAATGGTCCATATATAATAATAATTTATTTATTAATGTATTTTTTTGGTAATATTAGGTAAAATGATACTCTGTATGATATATAATTTGGGAATTTTTAATTGAAATAAACATCAAAATTAAGATTTAAAACAAGGAACATTACAAATAACTAGCTAGATCAACTAATACGACTTAATATTCTAATGGTGTAAGATAAAGTAAGAAAGTAAATGTAAAAAAGGTGAAGTTGTATAAGAAAATTAAAGTGTGAATAAAGTAGGAGTGATGGTATGAAAAGGTATAGTTATTGTGTGATTAAAGGGGTATGTCATAAATAAAATAAAGTAAAATGAGCGGGACAAGAAAGGACGACCTAAATTAGAAAGTGAGTAGAACAAAAAAGAATTGAAGAGTACGGAGTACTTCGTAACCAGTATTTTTCAACACAAAAAACATTCAAAAATTGTATAATTGTAAAATATAAAATTTTAAACATATCAGGAGTGGATGACAAGTTGGTAACTAGTGCTTTTAGCAAATAATATTACTAAGTTGCTGGTTTTTTTATATAAAAAAAGAAAAATTAAGGGCATGTTTATTTCGGCTTAATTTCAGTTCAGTTCAGCTTTTAATTTCCTTCTCTCATAAAATATTCATTTCATCTCTATTCATCAGTTCAATTCAGCTCCAATCACTTCAGTTCAGTTCAATTAAGCTCAGTTCAGTAAATATGAACAAGCCCTAAGTTGTCGTTTGTTTGCACTGGGAATGAAATTACACTTTCTATGAATTTGTAATTTCTATGTATAAATATATTTACACTTATTCCTATACTTAGAAATTCAATACGGAGTAATATAGTTTGAGTGAACAGGAAGTTAAAAATGAAATTGTTTTATGAAGAGGGAAAGAAAATTCAAGTTTATCAATATGGTAAACAAAATTTGTTTATCAAATGACAAAATTGTAAATAAATCAACAACTTTTTATTAAATATGGGTTCCACTGTTGTTAATATATTTACGAATGAAAATGCCATGATGACTAGGTATTTATGTTGTTTAATTTACCATTTTGCCATTTGATAAACAAATTTTGTTTATCAAATTAATTAACTGGGACTTCCTCCTAGATAAACAACTTCTTCCATTTTATGGAAAATTAAACTAAAATTCTACACTCATGTCAACCATTACCTCTAAACTTCTAAAGTTTATCATTTATTTCATATAAAACAAAAAAAAAAAAAAAAAAAAAACATGAGAATCTAAGTTCCTGAGACCCATAAAAAACAAAGCATCAGAGAAATCATCAACAACTATGACGAAACATTTTCTAATAATTCAGTGCATTATATTTCCTCAAATTAAGCTACTCCATCAGTCACATGAGAATCAATAAATCATGTATTC
This sequence comes from Chenopodium quinoa, assembly GCF_001683475.1. Taxonomy (NCBI): domain Eukaryota; kingdom Viridiplantae; phylum Streptophyta; class Magnoliopsida; order Caryophyllales; family Amaranthaceae; genus Chenopodium; species Chenopodium quinoa. Next base: position 8,940,154 of record NW_018745024.1, on the reverse strand, counting down.
AAGATCTTGTTGGTCAAACTAACTAATCATAATTACTTAAGAAATCTTGCATGACATGACTTGTACTGTAAGAACGAACCTTCAAGAAGATGCTGCACGTATTTATCATTTATACCACATCATGAAAGTGAGGCTACATAACGAAAAACAGTGATATTGGCATATTGTTCAACAACAATTTAAGAAATTAAACTTCATTTGTTTAGACAAAGTTATTGTAATTCACACAATCATGTTAACTAAGAACTATCCATTTCTTTGAATTCGATTTGAGGATCACTACTGATGTCTGAAACAAATTGAACTAACGAAAGGATTCGATCTCTTCCTGAAAATGCTATAGTAGACGGTCCATTGTCATAGGTTTACGATCACATAGTACGATCACATAGTGCTATATAGGAGACGGTCCATTAGACATGGTGTGACGAGAAAAGGCTAGCTCGACTTGGATGGAGAGGAAGAGCATGATTCGCTTTGAAATTCTTCTAGTGGTATTTTAATTTTCTACCACGACAGAAGAGTCCTGATGCTAATTTTGTTGAACTAGTGGTATTTTAGATGCTATCATTTTATACACACAAAGAAATGTACTGATATCAATTGTTTAAAAGATTCTACAAATTTTTACCTACACCCCATGGCAGGAAACACTGCCTGCATCCCCCTCCGCCTTTTTCATTTATGAATTTCCTGTAAATTTATTATAATATGTTCATTTCTATATATTGGTAAATGTTTATTTATAAATCATAACATGTTCATTTTTATAACAAGGAGTTTTTGTTCAAATTAATATATTTTTTGAATTGAATTTTAAGAATTTTTTATAAATAAAAATGAGAGCAAATTTATTAATAAGGATTTCTGCGTTCAAATCATTTTTATTGTTAGAAGTACTGCATCATCCAATGTTAACTTTTGTTTATTCGTGTTTCAACAGATGTTCATTTTTGTATTATCAAATGCTCATTTTAAGAGCTATGTGTAAGTTTTATAGTAAGATGTATGCAAATACATACGTCTAAGAATTGTATTTATATACTACCTATGTTAATTTTTATGTGCAACTTTGGGGTATTATTTGTGAGATATAAAATATTCCAAAGTTGCACATCAAAATTAACGGAGGTAGTAAATAAAACATTGTTAAAAAATAATTTTCAATATATATAAAATAAATTCAATTTAATTACAATATTAACGCATTTCCTTACAGTTATATTGTTACATGTAATTTTTTCATAAACATGAAAGTGAACATTATTGTTTGGGCAGTCGAGAGATTATCACGAAGTCGGTTTGAACATTTAGGTTTTTGTTTATGAACATATTACTTTTCTAATATGAGCATTGAATTTTGTATATTATTGATCATTAACGACTTGTTTACTTTTCATGAGGAAGAGCAATTAATATTAGAAATATCATACGCATACTCAAGATGGTTTGTATCATCTAGCTACCAATGTTAGAATAAAATTCATAAAATAGAAATAAGCATTTATTTAGCTTCCAAAATGAAAAATCTGTCTATTAAAATGAACATCGTCTCTTATATCTAACTAGGTAAGCTCCCATGCCATGCACGGTAGTTTTTAATAACTATATTTTAAACTAACACTATTTAAAAAATATATATATATAAATAAATAAAGTTACTTTCGTATGTTATATTCATATCAATTGAATGGGACAACAAAATTTGGCAAGAAAAAATCACACTAATAATAATTAACATGCGTCGATCTTGTTAAGTTTTATTGAAATATTTGTAGTTTATAGTAGAGTATTAATTGATTAATATAATCATCATGAATTATTCAAGGAATTAACAAAAGTTTCATTATTTGATTTAATAAGTGTATTTCATTATTGAAGTATCTATTACATAATAAAAAAATAAAAAAATAAATCAAAAAAATATATATAATCTTGCTATAATAAGCGTAGTATGTACTACATAAGATATATATAATACGTATATATATAATGTGCCTTTCCTAAAACAAATACTCCATATGTCACTAGCTAACATGATTAAAAAAAAAATTCTTAAGTTTATAACTATTCATGCGTTTTTTTTTTTTTTTTAAAGATGCATCAAATCTTCTGTTATACTTTATATATGTAAATGATTTTATTTTAAAATAATGTTTTTTTTAAAAAAAAATAATAAGGACACACTAGAAAACGACACGTGTCATTGCTGTTGTGTCTTTTAGTATATAGTTATTGATTGATGTGCGATATTAATATTCAAAGAACATTTTACAACATAAAAAATGAGTATGTATGTAATCCCCCGTATTTTTTAAATATTTTATAAATGAAATTTTATTTTATTTATAATATTTATTTGTTATTTTTCGAAATTTAATTTCAAAAGTTTCAAATTATTAATCTGGGTCGAAAATTATTTGAACAAATTATTTTATGCACCTTTATTCTACAATTTATGTCCAATCAAACAAGTCTAACCCATTTGTTTACTTAATTGACCCATTATTTTTATGAGGCTCAATCTTTCTATTTACCCTACAACATTCTCTCATATAATTACCCCATGAATCCCCAAAAATTTCCCACACAAAAAGGTTAGTCTTATTTTCTCCTTTGTTTTATTAATTTGTGTAATTATAATTATTGATTTATGGGTTTTGATTTTATTGTTTGAAATTAATTTAATTAGTATCAAATTGTATTTTGATGATTAAACTTTATAATTTCAGATTTTATAAATGTCATAATTTTCAGATTTTGTAAATTTTATAACCTAGGGTTTTTAGTTATTGAAAATCTTGATTTTAGGGTTTTTATGAACAATTGATTTAGGGCTTTTATAGTAATGATGTTTTGAATTTTGGTGATTATAACTAATGAGTAGTTTAACTTAATTCCAGATTATTTTAAACACGTAAATTCGTGTTTTAATTTTTAGATTTTCGTTCGTTAATATTAATCTCGTTTTAATCCCGATCATGTTCTTAACTCATCCAATTTTGATAAAAAAAAGTAGTGTTTTTCATGTAAAAACAAAGTTTTAAGAAAGACTCACTACCTTTGGTAGTGAGCACCACCCTCTCGTGGCCAAATTCAGTCTCTAAATATGATTTCGGGCAATTTTTGATTTTAACGAAGTTTTTTTATACTTAAAATTAATAAAATATTATCCTTGAGTTTGATTAATAAAATTAATTATGTTTAAAGTTAATCAAGCATAAATATATGTTTTATTGAAGTTTAAGCGCTGGAAATAGTTTCTAAGTATTACTTTTGATGTTTTATAAAGAGGGTTTAGTCACCCATTAAAAAGGGAGATTATTAGGGGTTTTTAAATAATTTTAAGATTTTTATTAAACTTTAAAGTTGCTGTAATTTCACGTATAATAGTGTATTTTAAGGTTTTTATGAGGAAAATTTAAAGAACTATATGTAAGCCTTTAATTTTAACTAAAGAGAAGGTTTTAAAGTGTTGTTTGATTTGGATTTTGAAGGTTTTAAAGTAAGTTACTATTGCTGTAAATTTGATTGAATGGGTATTGATTGAGATGTTATTATTTGGTTTAGGAGAGGAGTTTATTGAAGGTTATTTCTAGTTAGTAAAGTGGCATACCAATTCGTTTGCTCAAGGTACGTACAAGTTACGAAACCTTTCTTTTAGGTGCATGTTTAATGACGGATCGAGAACTTAGTATCATGTATAGGGATGACTGAGTTAAATTGTTTGGTTTATACATTGTGAATTTCGTATGACGTGCATTATTTTATATTGCAAGTATTATTTGTGCTCTAATTATGTAAGGTGCGCTTAGAGGCAAAGGTATATAATTAGTGTAATGATTAATTTATTACTCATTGATGATTATGCAAGAAGGATGAGTAAAGGAAGAATTTAAATCTTATAAGACGAGGTTAAGGTTTTGGGGTGCCTTATGCACTCAAGGTGTTTATACACCGAGGTAGTTAAAGGAATAAATAATAAATGTTGCTTGTCACTAATAAATTAAGAATTGAAATTGGAAAGTTGTTTTACTTGATTGAATTGATATTGGATTGATTGTATTGTTTGCATATGAGCCATCACCAAGTCTAAACTTGTAAATCACGTAAAGTGCAAGATGGATGAGCAATAAAACTCTGCACTTCTGGAGTAATGACAATCAGGGGTTGGGGTTCACGGGGTATTAGCCGTGTACTTTTATCGAGGCCGTCTGATCTACGAGTCTCCTATTTCAAATATTTTTTTAAAACTAGGAGTTAGGTGAGATCTCATACTAACTACGGTCATGGAGTCGCGCCCGTGGTCGTTGGATGTTTATTGATGTTTCCGAAAGGAGGCATGGGGTTTTTCTTTTATTGATGTTCCAAGTGAATCATGGGTTGGATCGGACAACCTTGTCTATTGCGTAATCCAATGAATAAAAATAATGATTTACCTATTATTAATTAATGGAGTCTTAGTAATATAAATAGTTGAGTCATGTGTCGAGTCTATAAACTAATGATGCGTGATGATTGACTATTAGTAGCATGTTAAGGATTTCTTTTATCTTTTGCAGCTTGTATGTACTCAGCTATGCTGATTGCGTGCTTTATGTGTCTTTCTTTGGTCATGACCTTCGCCTTTCAATGACCCTGTGATGATCCAATTTTTACACTTGTAATATTGGGGAGCAGATTAACCACAGGTTCTTACACACGCAGCATTTGCATCGGGGTTGTGAAATTTTGAGTGGAGAGTTGGTTATTATTCGCAGTTTATTTCTTTTCAGAAGTTTGAATTTTATTAAACTCTGGTTTATTTATTTACTACTTTTGTGGGGTTTTGAATAAGGGCCTTAATGGTTCCAAGTTGTATGATTTAATTTGGTTTTGGTTATTGGTTTTAAAACTTATTTATAACTGAATTAGTTTTTCCACTGCTATTTTCTGATAAAGCCTTAACGTTTGAACACGTGACGGTAGCACGCTAGTAATTCTCTTGAATATTGTTCAGCGTCCTCACAGATTTAAAGAGAGAAGTATTGGGGTGTTACAATGTATTAAACCTGAATGAATATACTTTAATGTGCAATTGAACATTTAATAAAATTTAATTAAACATCTATCAAAATAATTATTTGCATATATATGTGAATGAACATTTACCAATATGTAAATGAACATATATTATTGTAAATATAAACATAATATCAAAATAAAAATGAACTTGTATCTTACAAAATGACATTGTCATTTAATACATTTCGTATATATAGATAACCTATATATAAAATCATTTTCCTCGCGTGTTGTTTTTAATACATATTCTTTGTCAATATATACTTCGTATATCGATGTCTTCTACATACTTTCTTATATAATTTTCCTATGTAATAAGAGATCAAATTTTGAAACCATTAATAAACATTTACACATACAAATATGAACCCATTATTAGAAAATGATCATATACAGTTCAATATGAAAATGAACAATCATTAAAATATAAATGAACATCTTTCAATATGAACATGAACAGGTGTTAAAAGTCAAACGAGCATAAAAAATAGTTTCCACTATGAACTAAATTAATTATACCTACAGAAAATATGTGAATAAATCGGCCAAAAATAGACATTATTAGAATTCAATTTGAAGATCGTCTATTAATATGTGAATGACCGCTTATTAATATATAAATGAACATTTATGTAAATGAAAATGAACATTCTTAAATAATAATTTTCACTACGAACTAAATTTACATTTATATAATTTTACGAAATAGATCAAATCATCCATAAAATAAGGATAATTAAACTCTATTTTTAATTTTTTATGTCTGACAATGTTGTAATAAAATAATACACCATAAATTAATTCAACACAGAAGAGTGTATACCAAACATTATTTTAATATAATTACAATAATAAATCACTTTTATGATTAAAAAAGTGTAAGAATTCAAGAACTACTATCGAAATTTTCATATATTTAAAGAAAATAATTGATTAATACAGCAAAAGGTTAGGGTTTGTACTTTTTTTCTTCCAAAAATAACTTACAATTATCCTTGCAATTGTGTGACTTCATCTCTTATATCAAACATCGTGCTTGATTTTGATAGAGAATTTTGAGTTTTTTAAGTTAATGCTTTTGCAGATTTTGATGAGAGGAAATGGAGAGTGAAGATTAAAAGTGTATACTAATTTTAGGAGAGAGAAAATGACACTTCTATCTTATATTTTTGGGGTAGAAAGTAAACACTGTGTTTTTTTTGGAGGAAAGTGAATAGTGGGGGACTGGGGCTGTAGGTATATATAATTAAATGATTCAATTATCAAGCCCAAGGTCAAAAGTCTAATCCTCCAATCCATGCCAAGTCAAGGTCAGTACCCCAGCCACTGTGACAAGCCCACTTGATGCGTGGCCCATATCTCCTCATTGTGCTAAGGTATAAAAGCCTTCACTTTTCTCACTTTGCATTAATTCACAAATAGGCTGAAGCAATTAATTCTCTTGCATAGCACTTTCTCTTCCTACACTGTACTGATTTCGGCATCGGAGGGGCCTTCCTCAGCACAACCCCCGAGGCCAGTTTACATGTACATGTTGTGCAGGAAACCCTCAGCCCATCATCACTTGGGCCTAGTTCAGTCTTCAGCCCTTCAGCAAGGAGCTCGACGAAAATCCCATTGTTTTACCCGAAACATCAATTATCAAGTTATCAACACAAGTATAACACAACACACTATTTATAATTATATCAAATTTTAAGATTTTAGTTTAATATTTAATTGATGACTTGATGTCAATCAAATTAATATTGAATTTTTTAATTTAATCACACACATCGTGCGTGCATAAGGCTAGTAACCCTGAAATAAGTGAATGTGTGCACATAAAACAAAGGGTATGTTCTCATTTACTGAAATGAGTTGAATTGAACTGATAGGAGCTGAAATGAATTGAATTAATTAGAGCTGAGCTGAGCTAAACAGAATACAACTAAAATGAATATTTTATGAGAGAAGGAAATTAGGAGCTGAACTGAACTGAATTGAACAGGGCATAAGGCCCTGTTTTGTTCACCTTATTTTCACTTATATCAGGGTTAATATATTCAGATAAGTTCATATAAGGGTTAATAAATTCAGATAAGATAAGTTCAGGAAAAAAAGTTCAGATAAGTTGTGAAGGGTTAATCAGGGCTACCCTAGTTTAATTTATAACTAAAATAAGTTCTAATAATAATTTCAGATAAGACCAGATAAGTAAAAATAAGATGAATAGAACACAACCTAGTAAGCTTTAAAATAAGTGAATAAGGTGAATAGAACAGAGCTTAATTATTATACATGACCAAAGCATAATACATGAATAATGTAAAAATTGAAGTATTTCAAGCAACTAAAAATAAAGGACATTATACTTCTGTTGATTTCTTTGTCCTTTATTATAGTCTTTACAATAAAACAAAAACACTATATGCCATATTTCAATGGTTAGCCTTCTAATGTTTAACCTTAAGATCAAAGTATTAGTCCTTATTAGAGGTGGTTATTGGACAGGGTATCCCAATGATAATAGGGTCAGAGCCAAACTTATAGGGCTTTTAATGGACAGCGCTATTAATGAACAGAGCCCTTATTGGGTAGGGTCAATATAGGGCCAACATGTTTTTCCAATTTAGTTGATAAAGAAAATATATAATGTAAAAATAATTATATAGATTAATTTGTATTCATATGTATTTAATAATGGCTTTGTCCAGTATTTATTTTAATTGATATTTTGTAGGCCCGCCCATTATCGACCCGCTGCCCGCATTGTTCCGACCCTATATTGACTCTATAAAATGTGACCCTCTTTGATCCTGACCCGACCCGCCCAATAACCAGGTCTAGTCCTTATGCATCAATGCATGTCATAAATTTTATGTATGATGAAATATAAAATGGAACGGTAACCAACAAAGGAGACTAGGATAGTGCATGCACGTAACATTTTATGGGTTTTTTTTTTTGTTTCATATAGAAAAATTAAAGATGGTCAAAATGAATCGGATCAAATGGTCACTAAAAGGATCAAAACCATGACCGATATACTTTGGCTAATGGCCGGGAAAGAATATGGCCCAACACAACCTATTTGTGCCGTAACAACATAAGATGCACCTAATTATACATTGTATATTGCCATTAAATCAGGGTTCGTTTGGCATCACTGTGGTTTTCTGTTTTTTGTTTTTTAAATCATAAGATATATATCATATAATGAATAAAAATTAGTCAGACTTATTAAAATCATGATAATTTTGAAACTGACAACAGAAAATTGAAAACACCTTTATCTTGTTTCCTATTTTTGATTTTTGATATTCAAAAAAACTGAAAACTAAAAATAAAAAACAATACCAAACAAGAATTTGTTGAGATTAATAATATTTATTCTCTGTCAAAGACATTTGACTAAAATCCATTACTCATCCAAGTTTCAAATTCTTTTCATTCGAATGTTTTGGTATATTTTTATACCATGACACATTAATTTCTTTTACTCCGTAATTGTTTTGGTATATATTGATTTGTTTAATCACTTTTCTCATTTCATTTGTTTGTTAATTTGCATTTATGGTACAATCATACTTTTTCACATCTTTTTTTTACTTTCCTTAATTTCAATATAATTCATTTAATTATCCACTACAAATAACTATAGATAAGGTAATAAATAATTTGTTTTTTTATTTCATTAGTTTATATTTGCATTTATGGTATAATCATAATTTCACATGATTATTTTTTACATTCCTTGATTTCAATATAATTCATTGAATTATTCACTACAAATAAGAAATAACTGCATTGAAGGCAATAAATAATTTTTTTTTTTTATTGTGGTCAAAGTTAGTTCATAAATAATACAAAAGTCAAACCTCACACCATTACAGACATCACACCCGTAAATAGAAGAAAATATGTTTTAATATCAAAGTATCAAATCGATGTACTACGTAGATTACAAACACACTTTACTCATTTCTAAACCAAACCAATTCACGAAATCAGATAAACTCTCAACCCAAACTCCAAAAATTCAAATTACAACCCACATACGCACAATTCAAATCCAAGATCTAGACCGCATTCCGAACAGCCCTACGGACATCGACGTAACACCAACAACTTTTTTTTTTTAAAAAAAGAGCAGAAACGGAACAAAGAAGAAGAGAACGGCCGGTGGGTACAACGGCCTCCACTAAACAAAACCCAAAACCCCCAAAATTCACAGCCAACTCTTTCTTTCTTTCGTTTTCTTTCCTTTTTCTTTATTTTAATTTCTTCACACCAAACACCCTTCTATACATCACCATCTCACCATTACTCCGCCATTTTTACTTCCCTTTCACTTCTTTCTGTTCTTCATCACTCCCATTTTCTCTCTCCTCTTATTAATCAACACCCCATTTTTCATCAAATTCAACAGCATAAATTGATTGATTGATTGTACTTCTGGAAATTTTGAAAAACAAAAAAAATTCAAATAGTATTGCGTTTTGAGTAATCTTAACGCCATTTTTCACGCATTCCCAATTTTAGTTTTTGCCCATTTCTCCAATTATTGCGATCATTTTCTTGTACGATCTCTTTCTCTCTCTTAATTTTTTTGTTGATTTATTCGTACAATTTTGTTTGTGAATCTGATTCTGTTTTTTGAGTTGATATTCCGAGTCAAATTCTGAGTTCGATCTATTTTTTTTCTTTTAAATTTGTCCCCCTTTTTTGTAATTTGAAAATTTTTCGTCGCTTTTCGAACATTCTGGTAATCTCTTTTGGGCGCTTTAATTTATCTCATGATCGTGCTTTTATTGCTCTAAATATTTGCTACTTTAATTTTCTTTAATCAATGCAATTATGCAATTACTGTAGAATAACTTTTAGGGTTTTAATTGGATTTATTATTAATTATTAGTTTCCTTTTTACCCTAAATGATTCGATGCATTTTTTTTTCGCATTCTTATAAAAAATATGTTGAATTATAATTATGTTATGCTAATTTCGTTGATTTTGCAGGAATTTTTGGTGTATATGCTTAGAGAAAAAGTCATCATAAGAAGAAATTATGGGTTCTCAGTTGGAAATTCAACCTCGTGAGCTTAAATTCATCGGTTAGTCACTAATTTTGCAATTTTAATTGAATGTTATTATTTATTTATTTGGTTTGTTTTCTGATATTTGCAATGATTGAATTTACCTTTTAATTATCGCGATTTCTGCAGTAGTTTGACCACTTTTTTTTTTAATGGGATGAACTTAAATGATTGCTATTATTGACGTTTAACTTCTTTTTTGCGGACTAGTAGTTGAATTGAACAAACAGATCAAGTGTACGGTTAGCCTCAGCAACAAAACTGACCAATATGTTGCTTTCAAGGTACAATTTGAATGTCCTTCGATTTGTATTTGAATCGAAGTATTATGGATCGTACTGTCGTCCTGTTGCTTGCTTGAACATTTCTGTATTGGTTGAGATTATGATGATATGAAGGAAATGAGTTTTGTGACCCCAGCATGATTTTTGCAGGTTAAGACTACATCGCCGAAGAAATATTGTGTGCGGCCTAATGTTGGTGTCATTCAGCCAAAATCAGTCAATGAATTCATTGGTATGTCATTATATATATATATATATATATATATATATATATATATATATATATATATATATATATATATATATATATATATATGTACTTGTTTAGCTATATTTGCATCTCATAAAATTTGACTTCAATTATCATAGTTTATTACTTTGATGACCATGTATCAAAATTTGAAGCATTACATTTGTAATTGTGAATTGCATTACTTAAAACAACAATATGTACCTTTGTAAGGTGATGACTTCTGTTATTTTCATTTCGATGATATGCAGATAGAAATAATGGTTTAAGTTGATAAAAGTTGGCTATGTAAGTTGACATGGTCCATTATATTTAGTAGAGTATTTTTAACTTGCCCGGCAAAGGTTTAGCATATGAAGAATTGAAGATAACAGGAGTTTTGAGGTAGATTTTAGTAACATTTAGAGCCACTTTTTGTAGGAAAGCCCTCAGCAATTACTACTTTTGCCTTGTGGGGTTTGCCAATGTATACACAAATATGGCAGATTTAAGTGATTATAGAATACTTTTTTTTTTGTATATATTTTTTATTTTGTCGATAGAGAGTGCAAGAAATGGTATATGTTTTATGTTGGCAAACACAAACGTCAAAATGGTAATTCAAACTGAGGAAGCAGGTGAAAATTATATTCCCAAATGATAAATGAGAGCACTTTGATGTTTGTGTTGCATGATGATATTCTACTTTGGTTAACTTAACACGAGGAACTCTAATGTGGAGCTTTTGTTTTGTGATTATTACCTTGAAGTAGAATTTTTAGTACCATAAAGCATCCTCTGTATCATAGTTCTTGGGCCTTGATATATCCCTTTAGAGAGGATGGTTTAATTTGATTGCTCTGCTGTATACATGGTCACTTTTCTTCTGTTAGCTGATGTTCTGAATTTTTTATTAATTGTTAAATTCTAAGATTTATAGGATGGGAGGTTTACCAATGTGGGTACTTAGTGTGTCTTAGCCCTAAGCCTCTGTTAACCTTGTCATGGTGAACTTGCATCATTCATATCCCGTTGCTTCCCTAAAATATCTCTTTAATATCTTTACTATTGAGATCAAGTGTAGATCTTGTATTGAGGCCTTTAGGAATTGAAACAGTGAAGAATTTTAGGAGTTGTTCTTATATGGGCTAACATAAGTTAGTGTTTTTATCATTTCTAGAAATTTGTTATTACTCCAAAAACATACCATCTGATCTTTAGTAATGATCGACCCATGTAACCTGTTTATTTTCAATAATTTAAGAAGTCAGTTATTGTATATTTGGTGCCAGGGGAATTAAGAGTCTCATTTTTGAGTCTTGAAGCGTACTATGGATGCTAGAAACCTGCAACTGATTTTGGTTGGTTCAGCCTCCTGCTTTTCAAGCTTTAGCTTTTGAGATTTGAGAATAATGACAGAAAAGTAATTAGGATGAGTCAGATAGTGATGTCTACTTAATCAGAAAGCAGAGTCTACTAGTTCACCCACTTTTAACACTCCACCTACTTTATTCTTTGCCTTGTCTTTCTCCCTTTTCTTCCTGCTCCATACCACTGTTTGAATATGAATATGGTTAACAATCTTTGATGCAGTTAGAACTCAGTTTCCTTTTTCATACTTTTTTTTTGGTGCAGTCATTATGCAAGCTTTGAAAACAGCTCCAGCTGATATGACTTGCAAAGATAAGTTCTTGGTTCAAAGCACAATTGTTCCTGAAGGAACAATGGAGGAGGACATTACGTCTGAAATGGTATGAGTCAGTTGCTGATACTTATAATTTTAAAGTTTGCACGTATGCTTATTTTGGTGGACTTATGGTTACTGCTTATCTTGCAGTTTGTTAAGGATGGTGTGAAGTATATCGAAGAGATGAAAATGAGAGTGAACCTTGTTATCCCAACCCCACCATCTCCAGAGTTATTACCCCTCAACGGAACAGTGAAACAGGTAACAATTTCTGTCATTTGAGTTGGCATATGGTTAGGTCTTGAATTCTCTTTTGCAGCCCATTCTGTGCTTTAACACTGAGTTGTTTTCATGTTGGGTTATGTCTACTTCTCTGTTTTTGTTTGAATCGCAACACTTCCATATTTAAGGCCAAACTTCATTTGCTTTGACCTTGCCTTTTTTTTTCCCCAGGAAATGTTACTAAGTGTGGTCTTGCTGTATATTTTTTAATATTTGTTTGGATGTATCAATTTTTCATTGTATGTTACTAATTTGCAATTTAATATAAACTTTGTCAGAGTTGTGTACTGTAGATTGTAAAAAGACGTGTGTTACAATATAAAAGAAACTCGGGATGCATTTATTTAAAAGTGTTCAAATCTTCTGCTTGCTTCATGCAATGTGTTTCTGGTTACACTGACTTATTATTTTGTATGTTATGCTCCCTGAATACATGATAGCAAGTTTCATTTTACTGAATTCTAAAATATCAAGATGTTTAGCTAGAATGTGGTGGTGTTTATTCCCCCCTTTTTTTTAATGCTGCAGGTTGATGATCATGTTGAGTCTAAAACAGTAAATAAGGAGGATTTGAAGCCAGTGAAGGATACAGTCCATTCAGATGTTGCTCGATCTCAGGATGTGAAATCAGAACCAATTAAGCAGATGAATTATGATCTTAACAAGGTTGTTGACTCAAGTGTGAAGAAAGATGTTGAGCCACAACTCACTAAGGATAGCAAGGAAATAAAACCAGTAACAAGAAACAATGAGGAATCACAAATTATTGAGCCGAGAATCCCAGTGATTGAGGAGGATCAAAGACTATTCAAGGATGTTGAAGAGATGAAATCAAAATTACATGAACTTGAATCGAAATTAAGCAAGGTCAGTTTTTGTATTAGATTTTACTTCATTAACTGTGACGTTATGCTTTTCCTCTTGTCCTCTCCCCTTCTTAGGTGGTTCTTCTCTTTTCATTTTTTTCTTAAGCCTGTTCTTTTACTTTGACTTCCTTTTTATAGTGCTAATTTTTGAGTATTGAAAAGGAAACTCTCACGATTTTGCTGAAACTCTCATGAAATTAGTGGTGCTTTTTGCTAATTGGTAGCCTGGTGTACAGTGTTCTGTATGTTTTGTTTCCTCAATTATTTACTAACAATAAGATGACATTGGCTGGGATGTGCTTGAAGCTTGGAGTATTGTACATCATTACTACATTATACGTCTTCTCTCTCTATGTTTTTCTTTTCTGATTGACATATTTTGTTAAGCAAGCTTATGGAGAGTGCTATATGTGAAACAGTGGGTAAAATATCATGTGCAAGGAAATGGTTAATGTTAGGGTAATTGCACATAAGAATAAGAAAATTGAAGTTTAGAACTTTGAATGGGTCAATTACATGGTGAATCTCGCCTATAATTTTCTTTTAGCATTTCTCTTCAATCTGAATTCAACATTCCAAATGCAAGACTATTTTGAAGTCAAATTACCATGTATATTTCTGGCAAATAATTATAATGAGTACTCCCCTCTGTTGTAGATGCTTGGATGATTATTCCAAACTAGCCTGGATCTTTTCTCTGTTTTGCTCAACTTGCATATCGTCTGACATAACCTCTTAAACATTGACTGCTGTCCTACGTTATCTGGTCTTTTGTTATATGTTTTGCAAGTAACCAAAAATTTGTCTTGTGGATTTTGCAGGCTGAGGTGACCATTTCAAATCTGACAGAAGAGAGGAGGCTGGTCATTCAGGAAAGGGAGAATCTGAAACAAGAGATGGTACCTTTATTTTTATTCAAATTAAAGAATTTTAAATTTATAAGCTTTTCAAGGAAAATAGCAATAGCCTCTTTTTTATTGTGAAGTTTAGGCTGAAGACCTCTTTGTAATTGCACAATCTGGCTGCACTCAATTAATTTCTCATATTTAGCCCTAGGCAAGTGTCTACTTCAGGTCATAGCCATTAGGAAGCTTTTTATTGACTTGGAGGATTATTGCACATGTGCCCTCTTTTTGGCTGTTGCTAAAAATTAGACCATGTTGATCTCATTTTTGGCGGTTGTTTATGGCTAATGCCTTGCCTTTTAAAATTTTCTGCAGTCTTTTCTAAAATCAAGAAAAGTAGAAAGAAGAGTGCAGGATGGATTTCCGCTTATGTTTGTCTGCATGGTAGCACTCATCAGTCTTATCGCCGGGTATGGCTTTCATCTCTGAGAACCACCAGTGTTTGAGGCCTAAGCATGAACCACATCCTTAAGCCTCTTCCGCTCTTCAAATACAAAGCATAGTTGAGGCTCTCTTTGTCAGCCTAGTTTGCAGAGACAGGGTAATGTGAGAATGTAGTTGTGGCAGCCATGAGGTATTGTGTATATGTTAGAATTTCAGTCGATATTATTTGTACATGACCATACTCCCCCCCCCCCCCCCTTCCCTCCCCCTCTTTCTCCCTTTTGCTCTCTTATTTTACTCTTGAGATGATGAGAATAAATCAGTAGTGTTGCTCTGTATGTGTGGATATTTTATATACTCGTAGATGTATGTTTTGCCCTCTAGTAAAAATACAAGGGTTGAATATTTCCCCTGTTGCGATACTGAAGTGGACTGCAATGTAATTGATTTTCCTTTCATTCTGGCAATTTAGCTAAGTTAAAATGTTTTGAAACAGCTTATTCCTCGAATGTTAAGTCCATTTTGATTGTATTTTGATTCAGTATAAGATGGTTTGAAACAGCTTTTTTTTTTTTTTTTTGGATTTTTAATACCTTTCCACTTTGTATTTTGTTTCACTGGTACTCGGTAACTTCAGATTATTTTGGCCGTCTCCCATGCACCATGCGGCTCAAATTGTTGGAACGAGGAGAAAATTTTAAAAACTGGGTGTAAGAAGTTGGATGAATTGGGTTGTACTTTGCGAACTTTAATTACAGTCCAAAATTATGTGAACTCTAACTAATCCGATCTAAAGAAATTTATTTAGTTCAACCATTCCCCCCACCCTCGAAAATCCCATCTCTGTCTCGATCCCGGCCCCTTCCCGTCTCTATTTCAGCCTTCCTCACCTTCCCTTGCCTCGATTTCGGCCTCTGAGACCACCCACAACAGCGACGACCGCGACCAAAGCTTTGGTATCACGGTTGCTGCTCTGATCTCACAGTGGCTTGGACTGGAGAGCCTGTTCAGTACACCTGGTTAAATTGCTGATTAAATTTTGCTAGAATAAAAATAAATTCCCTTTGTGCGTCGATTTGGAAACTAATTCCCTAGATACCGTCCATGTAGGATCGGTGTTGGGTGTGATTTTTTAATTTAATTTTATTTTATTTTTTTACCTTAAAACCACTAATGACAATAGCGGTTTTTAAGCGTCATTAGCGTTTTTAGAAAAGAGACCGCCTATTTCAATAAACAGGTCTCTTTTCTTCCTTAAAAAAGTAAAAAGGCAAAGAGACCTTTCGATAAAAAAGGAGGTCTTTTTTCTGAAACCATGTCTTAACCACCAGAAGGAAAGAGAACGCGGGACAACCGCTAATATTGCTAGCAGTTTAAATCAAACCAAATACCAATCCTACATGGACGGTATTTTGGGAATTTGTTTTTAAATGAATGTATAGTGAGAATTTGTTTTTGTTTTACACAAAGTCTTATATGTGGCTGGCCACACCGTTTGGCCAGCCACTATAGGGGTTACTTTGCTAGTGTTATGGGGGTTACTTGATCAGTGTTAAAGGGGTTACTTTATCATTGTTATAGTGTTACTTGGTCACTGTTATAGGGGTTACTTGATTGGTATTACCGGGGTTACTTAATCAATGTTATAGGGGTTACTTTAAGTGGTCACACGGTGTGGCCGGCCGCACACAAGACTAGCTGTTTGTTTTAACAATATTGAGGGAAATCGCTCCAAATTATTTGGTGACACATCTGTACTTTAAACCAAAAAAAAATCAAAAAAATTGTCTATTTATCAAGTAACCGGTCACTTGGTACCATTAGGAGTGGATTTGGTATAAAGATTGGATTATTAAAAAATAATCGATGGTAGGATTATTTTAGGCGGATGAGGTAAAGGTCGGATTAGTTTAAGCAATTTTTCCTATCTTTTATTGATATTTTATAAATTTTTAATTGGTTTTTTTTTTTTTTTTTTTTAACGTAGTTAAATTTGCTATGTTGCCCAAAGATTAACATAAATGTATATAACTCTATATTCCAAAGATTAACGACTTTGGAATGGACTTCATAGTTTTCTGAGTGCTGAATTCACTTGCTATCTTGAATGCATTAGTCTGTAGCTTAGAATTAGAACCAACATCAAATGGCAAGCATGTCAATGATCAAATTGGGTTTAATAAACAAACAAGACGTTAATGATATGTATATGGACAATTAAGTTCCATTAAAAAATTTACAAACAACAATGGTAGTTTTGCTTATAGAGTATTTATATTTGATTCAACTATGATGTATTTATTAGATCTAAATCTCTTTGTAGATGTTGTATTGATGATTAAAATTGTAAATTTAAAATAATTAATTTAACTATTTAGACTTTTTACATTATTATACACTGACTATAATTTTTATTATAGAAATATAAACTTTTTTTAATATGAAGTATATAATTGTATAAAATTGATAATTAAGATATCCAAAAGTTATGTACTGATCAAAATGCCTAAAAACAAGGATTTCAATGGAGGGGGTAACAATAAAAATTATTTCACAAATTAACAGAGAAATGAAATTTCTCTAATTATTTATGTTTGAACTCTAAAACGGACAGATAATCAATGTATGCTCTGATGCTCTCACACCATGTCTACGAGTCAATTTTGGAGTGCATTTAGTTTTAAAATCTCCAAATTACAAATTTTGTTTATCAAATGGAAAAACAATAAATAAATCAACAAGATTGTCTAGTCAATAATTCCGTAAATAATTCAACAAATATGAAGCCCGTTTATAATGAAAAATTATTGATTAATTTACAATTTTGCCATTTTTTTATTAGGAGATAAATTTATATCTTCCCCAGTTAGTAGAAGAAATGGCAAACTTATGGTTTCATTCATAAGAATATAGGTAGACAATGATCAATACAAACATAAACAAACCTCCAACATTGTTTCTGCTCTGTTCTAAGGGAAGTTTATTCTACAATAAAGGAAAAAAAAAAAAAAAAAAAAACCCAAACTTCTGCTTGCAAAAGCGGTTTCGAAGGAAAAAGAAAATCCTAACTGAATATAGGACTACAAAACATTGGAGTATTCTAGCTACAGCCAGATTAAAGAATACATCAACAAATCGCCATACTGTTTGAATATATTGATAATTTAAGCTGCAGATTGATTGTAACTTACTAATCTATTAACAGAATTATTGTACAACTCTTCAAACAGGAACGCCCACGAGACCAGACACCAGACTTCGTTGGTATGGGGCATTTTCCGACCTCCCAAATTGCCAGTAGGTTAAAGCCTCAATTTACTTTCCTATGTTCTGTCTGCCAAATTGTGAGTGCTTTGTTCAGTAGGTGAACCAGGGACAAAGGGTACAAAACCTCGGCCACCAAACACAGGCCGCATGAAAGAGTCATCAAATTTGCGCCAATAGTGATGGACTGTGTGAGTAGGTGCATTTAGAAGCATGCGGAGGCTACTAGGTCGAACTATAGTAGGCTCAGTGCCATTGTCATGGTTCCCCACATCAACTTCGTAATCTTGATGGCCCTCAAGGAGTGGCGAGTATGCTTTTGGACTTCCTAGATCAGACACGGTGCTGCAACTAGTAAAGTGTTTCGGTTGAGGCAGCAAAAACATAATGAGAGGCTTTGTCAGCAACCCAAACACCTGCAGGATTGACAAAGATCAAGCAAGGATATCAAAACCAAACCTCTGTTCTTTCCCAAGCTTGTTTAGTATTGCATGAATTCTTTTACATCTCTTTGTTTATTGAAAGTCCAAATATTATACTACAAATCTACAAGTAAACTGTACAGCTAGCTCAATACAAAGACATCAATTGAGGAAATACCTAGCTGAAATCTTTTTCGAGGGAATAGTAATCAACCTGTACATCCTTTTTATGATAGATATAACAATGTCAATGGTCGCCTATTGCCAATTTCAAGAATGTACTTAACTCTACTGACTTGCATTTTTACTGACAACCACCTCCCAAAATGATAACAAGTGGTAAACTAGTATTGAATAGAAATCATAGCATACATGAATGTGCATTATCATGTTTGGTTCATCAAGTTGGAATGGATTGGTATGGAATGTCATACTAGAGGGGTATGGATTCTAATACCCATACTAGTCCAATGTTGATTGGTTTTATTGTTGGAATGGATTCTAACCTTCATTAATAGAATGGAATGTGAATCTTGGGGGGAGGGGTGGGTATGGGATTCCATGGGTATGAGATTCCATTACTAAAATCCTCAACAAAACAAAAAACTGGATGGAATGATGGTAACTCCATTCCAAATGATCCAACCAAACGACCCCCTTAGACTAGGTAATACCATGCAAACCACTTTCGGTGTACACTGGAGTAAAAGTATGTTGAGATAACTAATTATTTAGATCTCAAGATATTGAGTGATGAAAGTGAAAACAGCAAGAATCCAAGAAATGATGTCGATAATACATTTTTAAGAAGAAAGCCAGGCTGCTGGCAGCATAATTACTTACCATTGTACTGAATAGGACAACAGTTATAGTGCTTGTGATCATGATTGCATTCCCCCTCAGCTGTGTGTGCCCTGACCTCGTAAACTGCAAAAACCATTTAATAAACCAAGGATTTAACTGGTAAACTGTAAAAGATGATGATCATGACATGCATAATTAATTTAGAAAGCTTGAGCACTATGAGATGGTTGTAAACCTATAGATAAGTGATCATCAGAAATGAATCAGTGACATACCTGATTATAAGCAAGTGCCATGGAAACAGCACCTCTCATAAGACCAGCCCACCATATGACCACCTATATTTAGAAATATTGACCAACATATAAGCTGATTAAGAAGCAGGAATATATACCTTTGAAATTTTTTTAAGTAAATGGGAAATTTGCTTACCTGCTGGTTGAGGGAAACCTTTTCACTATGCGATTTCTTGGCAAAGTTCATTAACCATGATAAGGGGAAAACAAAAGCTGCTCGTCCAACCATGATCAGACCAAGCAATATGGAACTCACAGCAACAGAAGTGCCAGGACTGCAGCGCACATCAAGAGTCAAAAGAAATAAAGTAGTAGAGTGAAATTTTTGAAGTGGAAACTTAAACAGAACATGCCCAGAAGATGGTATTTAAGTCAATAAAATATCAACAAAATTCTTCAAGAGATAATAATACCTATCACTCACAAATCTCCACTTCTCAATGTCCAATGCATCCATACCAACATATAGAAAGAGGAAAACCTCAGCAACAAAAGACAGTGTTGCAAAAGCATGCCTGTTGTAGAGAAGTGAGAAAATCACAGATTAGAGCAACCATAAAATCTTAGAGTTTACAGCAATTTAAAAGATAAGTAGTAGTACTTGGTGGTTACTCTTGAGCTCTCCGTCACATTGTGCCATGTATAATGGGACATGACAATTCCACAGAAGAACACTGTAAGAATTCCACTTAAATAGAAAAGCTGCAAGAAATAAAAATTATTAGCTCCTGACAAAACTCATACATAATTAACAAAACTAGTACTGGTCTAGTCCCACAAAACAAGACCTGTATAAAAGAAGATTGTCTTCTCAGAGAAGTTAACAAAAGAAGGGGGAATTCAGAATGAAAAACTTCAATCAAAAGAATTATGGAAGCTTACTTCAGCAAGCATGTAAGATAGATAAGCCATAAGCATCATTAATGCAACCTCGCGATCAGTGGAGTGCCTGCAATATTGCAACTATTAGTAAGATACCATCTTTACTGATAAGCACATTCTTAATACTCTTGAAGAGGTGGATCGGAGTTCCGAATATAATACAGATGACAGATTAATGCTATTGCACTACAAAGAGCACAAAGCAATAACATAGGAGAATAATAGTTATTGTTAACTAGTGCAAAAACTAGAGAAAGCTTTCGATTTCCTTCTATAAACGAATTACACATCACAAAACATCCTAGGATATAACATATAAAAACAATTACCCCCCCCCCCCCCCCCAAAAAAAAAAAAAAAAAAAAAAAAAAAAGCTCCAAAAAGTTCAAGATAACAAGTATGTGCCAATTCAGGACCAGAAAACAAGGATGCTGTTAGTTTTGTTTGGAAGGATATTGTTCAAAATAAGAAGAAAAAAATGTCCATATCAAGTATATTAGGTAATCCCAGGCAGACAGGACTGAGGACCGCCCCATAAGTGTCATCTGCATGTGAGCTTCTCTAGCCAGGGATCATTTTTTGCTTCCATAATGTTTGCACTATCAAAAATATGGAGCAACTGCCAACTATTTATACCTGGCTATTATTTTGAGAAAGTAACAGATAGCTGATGATTGGCAAATGGCAAACCATAAAAGCAAAAAGTGGAAGAAACACAAAGAAACTGAGTGGAATGCATGGCTCGGAGCTCCAGCAGTCCAGCACAATCATAAATGGCAGCTATGAAATAAAATCTGTATAGAAATCCCTAATGCAAAGATGAAATGTAGAATGGGTTTTCTTGTTTTTTCTAATCTTGTTTTAATTCTTCCCTTTTTAGAATGTATTGAAGAATAATAAAGAACAAAATAAATAGATTGCATACTCTTTTTTTTTTTTTTAATTAAAAGATATTCTGATGATCCATGCCAATGCACCTAATCATCGGACATTCTCACAACTTGCATATATTTCTAGCCAAAAACCCTACCTAATTCATACAAGAATACACAATAGACACCACTTTGATCAGAAGCAACCATTTAAAATGACTGAATGCCGAAATCCAGGTACCTACAACACTACAAGAATCAAACTATAGAGCAGATATCTCTTTAGCCATCTTTGACAGTACAACATTACACATATGAGTTTTTGTTTGATGACTTCAGGTAAATGTGTAATTAAGCATACATATCTGCATGAAATCATGTAGATTGCTGATAAATGTTCAGAAATCACAAATAAAACTTCAAGAGACAAGAATGTGAATTGCAAATTCAAGCATAGTTTTCATCAATGAAATTTCAATAAGGTCTGGCAGACAGTAACAATTACATGAGGTCCATTGTCCTCTGCACATTAAGATAGACTTTTGTATGCTGGATAAAGTTAATGTCCTTAGTTATCCAGGATTCAGACGGGTGATAAGAGTTTTAGCTTAGCATAAGTGAGCTTAATAATCTCCATAGGAAGTAGCAGACTTCATGGGAAATGAACATTTAATTTATATGCATACACGTATTTAAAATTGTATGATCGTGGACATTAATTATAAACTGGAAAATGTCCATATATATTTCACTACACAAGGCAAAGAACCAATAAAATAAAATGAGTAGAAGAAAATTGCAAACATCCAAGTAAAAAAAAAAACACACCTTCCAAAGTACAACTTTTTGATAATGTAAGCACTGAGCAAGCCAGTCTGCAAATAGAACAGAGAATTATTATTCCATAACAAATCAAACCACGCATTACAAAAAATGAAGAAGCAAGAACGGGAAAAAAAAGGAGATGGGCATAGCCTTACAAATGCTCCAAGTATAGTGCTTGCGATAAATAAATATAAGAAGTTGCCCATAAATTGTAAGGCAATTCTGTGATCAATTGTTGTGAGGTCAAAGCTCTGAATCGCATTGAAAAGCACCACTGATGTGGCATCATTAACAACACCCTCACCAAACACCAAACTGTAGAGCAGAGGGGTCTCATCCTGATTGAGCACCTGTTCCATAAAAGGCATCTTTTAAGTTCTGCACTAATAGAGTAAAAGGTCTTTGCTTTCAGATTTTTACATGGATTAGAAATGGACTTACCTGCAATGTGCAAACAGAATCTGTGGCAGCGAATATTGCACCGATAGCTGAAAGTAAAGGAGAACATTAAAGCTCAAACAAAGAGAGTAACATGTGCTGTGAAACAGCATGATGCAAAGAAAATAAATACCAAGATAGTCTGCCAAGTCCAGAGAACCAATATCCAATTTCTTAAAAATTGACAACGCTCCTGCATCAAAATTTAATAAATAAATAAGTAAACAAAATAGCAATTCCTTCAGAAACTTATAATTTGCCAATAAATGAGACTCATATAATTTTTTGCAGGAATTTATCACCCACCATAAGCTCATTGGTCAAATCATAAATCCTAATGTTTTTTTCCTGATTTTCTTCTATTCATCCCTTCATTGGTACACAAACTAAGAACGAAGATGATATTTGATACCTAGTTTTCTTAGATAAATCTGGAAGTGTACCAAGTTCCAATTTTCCCGCTTCTGGTCAAGGCTTGAGGGGGATATTCAAAGTAGGTAACACTTAAATATAAGTATTAAATAAGTCTTTAAGGCTTTAAGCAATGTCCCATCAAGTCAAAAAGATTCTGAAGATCCAACAAGAATTATGGAAAAAATGTATGTAGCACATCAAAATAGTAATGTGCCATCATTACTCACATATAGTGACGGATAAAAAAGCAACTCTATCTTCTAGTTAGCGATTACGAGCAGAGAAGATGGTTTGAATTGTCAATGAATGCAAGAAGGGTCAAGGCACTGATAGCAGCACAAGATAACCAACAGGTGTACTTAAAGCTATGAAAAGAAAGTTCGTTCAAAAAGTGTCCTTTTTCCCTCTGTCTTGCCCTGGGGGAGGGGCTTAGTAGTTATAAAAGGAAGTTTCATTTCACCTAATAAAAACTTGTATTACAGAGATCAGGTGAAGGAAACTAAAAAGCCAGTAACATAATAAGGAAACAAAAATAAAGATATACAAACATCAATGGGCAGAAATACAGCCTTCTAGGAAGGATCCCTATGGGCCCCTCGTCATGTGCTGAAATTACACACAACAAAAATGCAGCCTACACCAAAGACCGAATCCAAGAAAGCACCAAGGTGAAAGAACCTGGGGAAAACAGTTCAACAGCAAAAGTAGTAACATATACCAATTACTGGTCCATCCCCTCTCTGATATTTCATCAAATTCTTTCTCGCCAAATGAAAGTCTATAGAACGGAACAATCACCAACAATCAGTATGAATTCCATTAAGATACAACCTAAGTATGTCCAAAAATACGCCACCTACCCCCTAAGCTATCATAGAGGATGTTTCCAAAATAACCAAAAAAAAAAAAGTAAAAACACTAGTAGTGGAAACAATGGGATAATATATTAGCAGACTTAGTAAAATCTCACAAGTAGATTGTGAGAGCATTATAAAGGTTTATCATGCATGAAATGTCATGAGGTGACAAAAGAAGAGGATTAAGGTATTCTGTGGGGTAACTGATTAGCATGATAACCTACATATTCTTACAAAGGGAGGGAAGTCACAATTATCTTTCATGGGACCAGCTTTAGGATAGATATACGTATTTATTTAGCTTCTTGGTAAGCTAGACCAACTTCAATTTCAAAGAATCTGGGGAGTTGGGTTTCCTTTTTGGCTGTTTGTTTTCAACTAAAGACATCTTGTCCTCTTGCTTTGTACAGTCATTTAGATTCTACTTCTTCCTTATAGAAAAATGAGTTAAGGCAATACTAGGCTACTAGCCTTGAGGATTGGTGTCACACTTATAGCAGTAGGAAGTCAACACCACCCAAAAAAAAAAAAATGACTTCGTGAATTTTGGCACACTACTAATCCCCATCAAAGACCACATCTACTGTAGTACAGTTTCAAAAGAAGCAAACAAGAGCGTAGCATAAGAGAAAACATAGTTGTTTATATTACCAAAAGATATGATGGTGAATGATACCAATGTACCAACAGCTCCAAACAATATGATAGTAATGAAGTTGCGGAAGAACTGCTTTTTCTTCACCTGAAAGCTGGATAAGACAATTGAAGCTAAGAATATCAGTATCCAGACATGAATCCTAACTCTTTGTCGAAAAAATAATAAAGAAACAAGTGAGAGCAAACAGGTTTTTAAAGGGTTATTGAAAGAAATCTAACATACCCTGCATTAAATATAATCGGTGGAAGAAGGTATATGAAGAAAAGATCTTCACTGAAAACCAAAAGATGCGAACTCTTCCCTCCACTAATCAGCAGAATCACAACCCCAGTAGCCAAACCCTGCCAGTAAGAATCAAACCACGTTGTAGAAATTAGATCGTCAACCAGCACTCCAAAAGATAAACCTTGATAATTTAAAGCATAATCAACCCAATCTAATAAATGTATTGGAATCTTACTATAAGTAGAGCAGTGATGGACTCGTTCATCCAGCGATTCTCCTCTAGAAGATGACCAATTACGATGCAACCACAGAGCAGTGCCACAAACATATTCATCGAGACCACAGAAGCATGATCAGAAGTGGCAAGAGCATCCATCTTGCCAGACAACAGAGAGCTTAACTGCGACCACATTGTTTAGCTACTTTGTTCACCCACAATAATTTATACTTTATACAAGTATATGAATATACGTAAGTTTTATGTACGGCGAATCTTTAGTAGCTTCTGAAATACAGCTTTATGAAGCTTAATGATCTTTGCAAATACTAAGTCTCCTCGCTGTCCATATAATGACCCTCAAAGCTCATACACCATCAAAGTTCTGCATATCACACATTCAACAATCAACATGAGCAAAAAAATCAGTTAGTCCTACGAAACAATCAACAACAATTTACAGCTTCGTTCCATAAGCTTAAATGATTAAATCTCAGAAACCTAAAGCTCAAAATTTAATTATCGGTGTACATAGCGCCGCAAAGGGCAGTGATGTAGACGGGATTCGATCCCAATTTTATGCCACCCTTAAGAGTACAACCTAAACTAGTCAGCATCATTAAAGCTTTGCCAACATAACTACAGGCTTACAGCTGAATATACAATTAGCCCAATTTGATGATATTATAATTTAGTACTCCCTTTTTTATACGCTTTAATTACAGATACCCAGATGCATGATTAGCATGAATTACCATAAAATCACATTTAATAATTCACAAAACTTAAAAAGACAAAACCCCAGTTTTACTAACTTTGAGAACAATAATTTAGCCATTATCATCAATATAAGATTATAAGCTTAAACCTTAAAAACCCAGATGCTTATATCAGCAACCGATGATTCCAATCACAAAAACTGAGTACAAAAACAAAACCAAAAAAATTAATCGATTAAGATCAAACATGCACTGTGACACCACTTGATTATGCACTATTATTACAAAATAACATCTTAATTATTACATTAAAATTATAACAGTACGGCGATCTCCGAAAATATTTCGATGCCAATCAAATTATAAACATTAAATAACAATTATAATGGCATTAAATAAAAGAAATTTCACCATCATAATTTACCAGATTAACAAAAAAAAACGTACCAATGCATTTCCAAGTGTATGGGAAGTTAAAAAAACAGCAATAATTCAGGAACAAAACAGAAAAATCTGTTCTTTTTTTAATCAAACTGATTTCCAAGAAAATCCCAATAATTCCCAGAAATTGTGAATTTTCAGGACAAATGAAAACAAAGAAACAGAACAACAAAACGAAAATTCAGGTGGGTAAGAAAGAGATAAAAGGGGGTAAGAAAAGAGAAAACTCTGGAAGAAATGAGAGAAAATTCAGGGGGGGAAAATGAAATAAAATTGGAAGATAATTTTTTGTTTTTATTTTGTTAAATAATTGGAAAAATAAAAATGAAGCTTTTATTGAAAGTAAATATGAAGAAATAATGCCAAATACGAAATGACAAGTGCCAAAAGAATAAGGAAGAGAGAGAGGCGTGTAATACGGGGTTATATATGAAATTGATGATATCCACGGAGCATCTACATAAAAATCCTAAGCTAAGTTAAAGTTTTATAAAAGCCAATTTTTATGTTTTTTTTTGTGGGTGTATCACTCGTGATTCTCTCTTCTTATATTATCATTTTATTTAACAATTAATCTCAATCAATGGATCTTGATCTAGTTTAGCTAGATTGATACTAGTGTTAGAATGCAAGGTGTCTTTGATCTACTATCGTTTTGTGATGTGATGGTGATTCGTGGTAGAATTATACCGTCGGTTTAGTTATTAAATGCTTGTATGGTCAGGTATAGCTGTTTAGGTATAGAATAATGTTTGTATTTAAACCTGATTTGCTTTGTTGGATTGTATGTGTGTGGTGGTTAAGTAGATATCGCTGTGTACTTATCTAGCTTGATTAGGAAGGGAGGGGAAGAGGAGGAGGAGTTGAAGTTAATGTTCATTGATAATGGGGCAGATATGCATAATTATTTGTACTAATTATAAGTATAATGTTTTTGTCCGTTATAAATAATTGATGACAACTAATCAAAATCAATATGAAATCTATGGCCCTGTTTGGTTTGATGTAAAATGTTTTCATGGAAAATGAATTTTTCATTTTTTTTTCCATTTTCCTTTGTTTGGTTTGTTAAGGAGTGGAAAACAATTTTTCAAGGGTGGAAAATTTCATCCTTAATGATGGAAAACATTTTCCTTCCAAAAACTAGGGAAGCCACATTTTCCTCTCTCCTCCTTACCTCTTTTTTTACTTCCCTCTCATTCATCCTTACATTTCCACTCTTATTTTTTTTTATTTTTCTTGGACTTTTCTTGTATGCAACCAAACAAAGGAAAACTAATTTTCAATTGTGTTTTTTCTTAAAAATATGTTTTCCATGAAAACTAATTTTTCATTGAAAATGTTTTACATCAAACCAAACGGGGCCTATAAGCGCTACAAGCTTTCCAAAATGAAAGTTCTCTTTAGAAGATACATTCTGTGTATCATCTCTTGTACTATTTGAGCATTAGATTGTGGATTCCTCCTTTTAATAAATATATATTAGAAAAAGTCAGTGTCAAAATACTACTTAAACTTTTGTAAACACGTGCTATCATTATTGAAACTTAATTAGCTTCTTTGATATAGGTCATTACATATCGACATCTCTCATAATACATTATACGCTACAGTGAAATAACAACCTATTTTTTTCATCATTTATTAACAACATTTCTCCATCATAGAAATTTTAGCTCTTATATCATAACTAGAAGAGCTTATAAGTCTTACTTTGTAATCTCAATCTAATTATTTTACGAGCTCAAGACACCATATTATATTATTATCATCTCTTATTTAGAAGAACAAATACAAATCAAGAATTCTACGTACACGAGATTTTATAAAATAGACCTCGTGTGACTTATGACAACAATTATGTCTTGATAGTTGAATACAGGAACACAATCTTAAGTGGGTACACTTAACCAGGGGTGAAGCCAGGAATAAAAACCTAAGGGGGCCAAGAAACGATAAAGTTAACCAAAAAAAAACTCATAATGGAGAGTCGAACTTGAGACCTCCCTCTCCATACAAAGCTTCAACAACCAAGTAGGCTATCACTAATTGCTATTTATAAGTGACTTTAGGGGAACCAAAATACATATTATATACATCACCACTTGGGGCAATTGGGTATGGTGCAAGCCTCCAAGGTGTGACTAGGAACTTGTTTGGTTCAATTTATTTTAAACTTATGAGGACTAATAAAGCTATCTTATAATGTGAACGATTAGTATTAAATAAGTTAAAATAAGGTGAACAAATATGCTCTAACGTTACTTCCTCCCGATCAATTTGTCAATTTTGTTTGAAATTTTATAAAACCTAATGCAAATCATGAAATGTTGAAGATATATCTAATAACATCTCATTAGAAAGTATACAAGAGAAGAAAATCTTATGTATAGTAAATTGATTTATTTCAAAATTTCATTATATATATATATATATATATATATATATATATATATATATATATATATAAGACTCCTTTGGAAATGGATGAGTAAATCAAATGTCAATGAAGGGTTTGATTACTACAAGTCTACAACGTAACTCTAGAAGAACTACAATTACAGCTACTAATTGGTACTGTAATAAAAGTATTTTTGTATCAATATATCATGATCTATTTTATGGTCCTTTCATTTAATATTGTTATATCTTGTGTGTGTTCTGTTTTGTTTTTCTGTCATCTTGGATTCTTTGTTAGTTTCTTGTAGTGTCCTAGACAAGATGTCTAATACGGATAAGCAAGTATCTTTAGTTTCATATGTTATTGTTTTATTGTTTGGTAAGTCTTGTACCTGTCTAGCCATACGGTGTGGCCACATTGGTTTTTAATCTTTATATGTATGAGTAACCTCATTTTTTTCATAAGAGTAACTTCATATGTCCATAAAAATAATCCAAATTTATCATACGATCTAATAAAATCAAGTTATTTAGAAATAACTCAAATAAATAACCCTATTTGTTAATTTGAGTAACCCCCTATTCTTTTGTTTTAAGAAATGAAAGAATAGTTCCACATTTATGAGAAAGTAACCCATATTTCTCATTTAAGTAACCTATATACGTTAAGGTAACCCAATTCGCTCAATCGTGACCCTTACTACTTAATTAACTGTCATATATTTGATTATATGAAGTGACCACACCATGTGACTAGCCACCTATAAGAATTTGGGTTTATTATTAAATTATTTGTTACAATATACGAAATATACTTTTAAACAATTTTAGATTTTATGTTATATATTTTATTAACATATTACTACTATTAGAGAAGATAAATGTTAAAGTTGTATCTCAACATACATATTTGATTAAAGTGTAACACTTTTTTTTTATAGAAAAAAAAAATAGGGAAAGTATATACTAAAATAAAATACCCCTTAGATTTTGTCTTGTGCAAATGCATGGGCTGCACCGGCTAAGAGTCGGGCCTATATTTCTTTATTCCAATTTTGTCAATTTTTGTAATTTTATCATCTAATAATGGTCTACAACTAAAGTACATAGATATTTTAAAATTTGTGTATTTTTCCTTTACATTATTGATAATTAAGAATAAAAAAAATTGCTGAATAGTGATTTTATAGCAGAAAAATACAAGATCTAAATTGCATCTGAAAAGGAGACGGTTCAATAAATCTCAAAGTACTCTGGGATTTGGCATTTTAGGTTGAGCTGTTTATTTTCAATATTCCAGCTTGACATGCATTATTATTTATTTATGAACAAGATAAGTAACCTGTCTTATACTCACTACTTTGGTGTTTTAACGTGCTAAATTCCAAGCCGCCCATTTTTTATTTTTATTATCGACACATCTCATAATCACACATGTATCAATTATATCCAAGCTTATCAATGAGATTTTTTCTTTTTTTATTTTACTTTTATTGGTTTATTGCAATATTAAAAGAAATATTACACAAAATATTCTTTTTCATGATCTTAATTACTAGTTGAATAACTTTTGTATATATTCGGTGTACAGTAATTTACTATACATATTTTATATCGAGGGTCACTTTATATTAAATTCAGGGTCACTTTCACAAATTTTTAAGTAAAGTTTATCAATAAAGCATAGGAAAAATACACTTTAATAATCCCAACTATTGCCGATTTACCTAAAACAATCCCAACTAAGGTTTATTTTTTAACAATCCTAACTATGCACCCAGTTTTCCTCCAACAGACCCATCCGGTCAACACCAAGTCAATGACTTGCTGTAACAGGTAACCAATACACGTGTCAGCACATGATTGGTCTAAATTAAAAAATTAAAATAAAAAAAAAAAATCCTCACAGCCACCACCCCTCCCTTACGCCACCACGAAACACTAGGGGCAACCCCCAGCCCGTCGGGAAATGGTCGGCCATCTCCCCCGACCCTCGAAAATGGCCGGATGGCCCTTCCCAACCATAAAAATCACCGTCGCCGGCCCATTCCCACCCCCAAACCACCGAATTCGACCTCTAAAAACTCCCATTCCCAAACCACTGAAATCGACCCTTGAAAACAACCTTCCCACCATAAAAAACGACCGTCCTCCCTTCCCCAACCCCCGAATTCGCCCCCCTAGGAGGTTTCGACTTTCGAGGGTGTAGGAAGGGAGGAAGAGCGACATTGATTGTTTTTTTTTTGTTTTCCGGCGAAAGGGGAGCGAAGGGAGGAGAATGGTTTAGGGGGATGAGATGGTTCAAATGTGTGTTCTTGGGGGGTTTGGAGGGTCGACCGACCATTTTAGAGGGGTTAGGGAGGTAGTCGGCCGGTGGCTGGTGGTTTTAAGGGTTGTCTTAGGGTTTCACGGTGGGTGAAGGGAGGAGGGGGTGGCTGGCTGGCTGGGTTGGTTGATTTGGTTTTTTTTTTTTTTTTGAAGCTGATTCGATTTCTCTATTTTTAATACTTTTGTTTTTTTTAAATTAAGCCAATTATGTGATGACATGTGGCATTTAAAAAACAATATTTTTTTTACCCTTTTAGCAGGTAACCGGTTTTTGGGACTGTTGGAGGAAAACTGGGTGCATAGTTAGGATTGTTAAAAAATAAACTTTAGTTGGGATTGTTGTAGGTAAATTGGCAATAGTTGGGATTATTAAAGTGTATTTTTCCTAAAGCATAAATACTTTGTAACTTTTACTTATGTAAGGGTAATTTTTATTCGAGAAGGTTTTGCGTGAGACCGTTTCACGTGAGTCCGGTTATAATGCACACACTCATCCCTACCCACATAAACTTTTAAGCTAATTGTCATTTTAGCTTCAATGGCTAGCTAATAACTTACTATTTAAATTGATCACACCTCCTTAATTTACGTTAATAAATTTCATTTTATTTATCCTAATTTGTTTTATTATAGCAACTTTTTTCCAAGCAAATTGACTTGACAAAGTTAATAATTTGATTGACCAAGCTACTAGCATTTTCTAGCTCCAATGGTTAAACTAGTAACTACTAGCTAGAGATTATCTAATATTGCAAGCGAGTCCCTAACTACAACCATTAGAGTTGCTCTTAGCTTATTTAGTTGTGATTTTGTAGGAAAATTGTCTTAGCCTTCAACTCCTTAATCTTATACGTGAAACAAGGTATACATGCCATGAATTAAAGAAACGTAGTAGGGTAGGAAAGAGAATTTAATTGCACACAGACGATGTTCTTGCAAACACTAGGATTAGATTAGGAGTATTGAGTTCATGTCTTGGCTAAATTGTTAGTCATACTCATATGTATATGATGTGATGTTTTCTTAGTTGTTTGGCAAAATTAAGTATAGTGGACCTATTGACCTAAACTCGTTGTTAATTGGGTTGTACTAGTACAAATCATGGGAATACATGAACGAAAGTTTACATTATTCAATCATTTATGTATTTGTCAATTGTATATATCTATATGAAGAATCGTAATTTAAACCCAGGAAGATGTGCTAATGTTCTCATAATTAAGTATGCTCTTTAAAAAAAGTATGCTCTTTAAAATAGTTAAAACTAAGGGACTGTTTTGTTCACCTTAATTTCAGTTCAATCTATTACATCCCAGAGGGGCTATAATTGGAGATACCATTTGATTAGGGGATTTTGCTCCCACCAATCGGAATGCGCCAAGTGGACCAATCAGGTCCTGCCAAGTGTCTCCTAGTTGGAACTGTCAGGACTTGCCACGTGGCACGCGCTTATTCGTCCACCTTGGACCTGTTATGTCACGACATGTGGCATACTCCATGCCTAATGGAGAACCCGGCCACCCAGGCCCAACTTCCGAGGGAAGCCCAATCAGCCCTAGGTTTACCTAAACCTAGGATGGACACGTTTCCCAAGGTTATAAATACCTCCCTTAATCCTCATTAAGGGGACACGCGAAAAACATTACGGAACACACTAATAACCGGCTGATCTCGCTAACAAAGCAGATTACCTACATTAAACACTCTCACCTAGAGAGACCTTATTACTTTAATTTCCGCATTAATTACTCCTTAATCAGGTACTAACTTGACCGTTGGAGGCGGAGCTCACAGGAGTCTCCGTTATTTTGCAGGTACAGGCGTCCGGTTCCAGTCTCGGAATTGTAACTCTCCCGCAGGACATCAGAAAACCCCGAAACATTTGGCGCCGTCTGTGGGGAGAGTACTTCAGAGATGGCATCCAAGTCTGTACCGACTCCTGAAGAGAGGCGTCCCCTAGACGACCCTCAAGTTCAGTCGGACCATGACACCGAAAGTGAATTTGAAGTTGAAACTCATACAGATTCAGACGGGACCCTAAGGGCCCGACGTACCCGTCATACCGAAAGGAGGGAACGGGAGCATCTTCAAACAGGAAGCGAGCCAGCAGGCGCACCGCCTGTTCGGCAACAGCCGACTGATGGGTTTGCTCCCATCACAAGGAACGAACTCATGACCTTCATGAGGGACTTCAAGGGAGAGATTCAAGAGTTGATCAACAAGAAGTCGACTGCTCCAGTCAAGGAGCAGTCAACCAAGAAACCCTCCACTTCACTGAAGAGGATGTCAGTTCAAGGGCGAGAGGCGACTCCTCATCCTAAATCTAGGAAGCGGGAGCCACCTGCCCTTGATTTCACAAAATTCCGTTATCCTACAGGAAATAGGAAATCGGTTCGTCATATTCAGGCGGACGGGTCGAAGCAAACATTCACAGATGCTCGGCTACTGCTAGAGCAGAAGAAGAGTGACCGATTGTCAGAGTCGGCCTCTACTTCAAACTTTCAAGACAGTTTGCGAAATGCCTCGATGAGGCATACTCAGTCGTACCATGAGAGTCAGTGAGGCGGCACCTCCCGTCAGTCCGGCTTTCATAGTGCCCAGGCGGTACCAAACTTACCATTTGTGCCGCAACAACAGTATTTTTTGCAGCCACCTCCATTTGGTGGACCTGCAGCAAAAAAAGTCCAACCTATGGACTGGCAGCTACGGTTGCTTAGACTTGGTGAACAGCCGTCGGCCTTCTCCAAGGAAATTACTGAAGCCGCTCAGCCGACCAAAGTGAAAAATGTACTAGTAGGCGCCTATGACGGCACTACTAACCCAGAAGACCATCTGATGGCATTCACCAACCTGATGTACCTTCAAGGGTTGGATGATCCCACTTGGTGCAAGTGTTTCCCAGCGACTCTCAAAGGAATCGCACAGCAATGGTTCGGCAACCTGCCGACTGGTTGTGTAAATAGCTTCAGGACGCTTGCTTACTTATTTGCCTCCAACTTCGCCATGAACATCCCTGCGAAGAAAACGACCCTTGATTTGGGAACAATTCAGCAGGGCGAGAAGGAGGGGCTTCGTTCTTACATCAGGCGATTTAACCTGATGAGAATACAGATTCAAGGGTTACCGGATGAGGTAGCTTATACTGACTTTTTCAGAGGTCTCAAAGACGGGTCTACCTTCAAATTTGATTTGGTTCGAAAAAGGGTGGCGACTCTTCAAGAGGCCTTGATTGAAGCAGAAGCCTATATACAGGCGACTGATCTCTGTACGATAAAACAGTCGGACAGGAAAAGGTTCGACAAAAGAGAAGGACGACAGAAGCAGTCGTCTAACAAAGATGAGAAAAGAAAAGAGGTCTGGGCGGCTGATTCCTCTAAACAGCCGGCCTAGAAAAAGAAAAAAGAATTCAAACCATACTCCCCAAAGTATGCGTTTAACAAGGATAACCAGTTTATCCTAAAAGAAATCAAGGGACGGATCTCAATTGAGAAGCCGGTCCCCATGAAGGGTTCTGCAAACAACCGGAACCAAGATAAATTATGTGCTTATCATGATGATGTTGGTCATCACACCAATGACTGCATCAGTCTCATGCGGTATCTAGACCGCCTGGCTGAACAAGGTGATCTTGACACTTATGTCAAGAAATCTACGGGGAACACTTCCTCAAAAAAGCAGTCGGCCAAAAAGCATCAGCAGGCCGACAGCTCCGATACAGATGATGCAGTCGTCTACACCATTGCAGGCGGCTTCTCAGGAGGCGGCCCCACTATTAGGGGCAACAAAGATAATATAAGGCGGTTAGATGTAAATTCCGTTCACCAAGAACGGCCGTCCAAATATACATTTCCTGAGATTGTCATCACTGAAGAGGATCTAGGAGGGGTAAGGGGGCCGCATGACGACCCTCTCGTTATTGAATGTAAAGTGGCCAACCAGAGAGTTGGCCGAATCCTCATAGATACCGGGAGCTCCTCAGATCTCATCAGCAGCAAATGTCTGTCGAAACTGAAATATCAGACTGACTGCATACATCCGGCCTCCCACCCTTTAGTAGGGTTTGGAGGAGGAGTCGTCCACCCACTGGGACGAGTAGATTTACCCATTCGCCTGGGCGAAAAAGGGGAAGGACGACACATGGTAGTCCGGTTCCTAGTAGTAGAGGAACTCTCGGCCTACAACATGATTCTGGGTCGACCAACCCTGAATAATTCCAAGGCTGTTATAATCCCGTCTCTTATGTTGCTCAAGTTTGAGAGGGATAATGGAACAGTCGGCTCCCTAAGGGGAGATTAGAGGATGGCCCGAGAGTGCTATCTCTCGGATGTCAAGCCCACTGTTATGGCCACTGGGTCAAGTGGTGAAAAAACAGACCTTGACAATGTCAAGGAGAGTGCGCCTGTTCAAGAAGCAGGCGGCAAAAAGAGAAAGGCGTCCCAGACAGAGTCCGCAAGAAAAGCAAGAAAATAGCAATCATTGGCAGAGGAGCGGCCGGATGAGTTCCGCCCTCAGCCGGCTTGGTGAGCATGCGGACCTGATCTTAGACGACTCACATCCTGACCGAACAGTCAAAGTTGGGACGACTGCTCTGAGAAACCTTGGTGTCGACTTTCACAACCTATTGAAAGAATACAAGGACATCTTTGCATTTGAAGTCCATGAAATGCCAGGCATTAGTCCTGATCTGGCGGTACATAAACTCGCCGTGGATCCGAAAAAGAAGCCGGTACGGCAAAAGAAGCGGAACCATGGCGAAGAAAGAAGTCAGGCGGCAGCCGCCGAAGTTAAAAAATTACTTGATGCAGGGTTCATTCGGCAATGTTACTTCCCAGACTGGGTTGCAAATGTGGTGCTTGTTAAAAAGCCGAATGGCACCTGGCGAATGTGTGTAGACTACACAGACTTAAACAAGGCGTGCCCCAAAGACAGTTACCCTCTGCCTAAAATTGATAACCTGGTCGACTCAACAGCCGGCCATGCCTTGATGAGTTTCATGGACGCCTATTCTGGTTTCCATCAAATTCCCTTATGGAAGAAAGATCAGGAGAAGACGGCCTTCGTCACTGATCAGGGGTTATACTGTTACACGGTCATGCCGTTTGGTCTTAAGAATGCCCCGGCTACCTTCCAACGAATGATAAACACTGTGTTCTTTGATCAGATTGGGAGAAACGTCGAGGCATATATTGATGATATGATTGTCAAGACTAAACTTCAGAAAGATCATCTGTCGGACCTCCGAGAAACTTTCGCCACACTCAGGCGGCACCATGTCATGCTCAATCCCAAGAAATGTGTATTTGGAGTTGAGTCTGGGAAATTTCTCGGATTCCTTATCAATCAGAGAGGAATAGAAGCGAACCCTGAGAAGGTGCAGGCGGTCATTGACATGCAGTCGCCTCGTACCATCCGAGAGGTTCAGAAGTTAACAGGTTGTCTGGCGGCCTTGGGAAGATTTCTAAGCCGATCAGGCGACAAATGCCTATACTTTTTCCAGGCAATTAAGAAAAAGGCAAGGTTTGAATGGGGGCCGGATGCTGAGGCCGCCTTCCAGAAATTAAAAGTTCACTTGCATTCCTTGCCGAGGCTGGTCAGCCCTTTGCCCAAAGAGGTTCTCTACATGTACCTGGCCGTCTCTGATCATGCGTTAAGCGCTGTTCTCCTTGCTGAAAGGGACGGCTGTCAGCTCCCGGTCTACTTTGTCAGTCACGTACTGAAAAATGCCGAGTTGAGGTATCCCCTAGTGGAGAAATTTGGTCTTGCACTCTTCATGGCTGTTAAAAAATTGAAGCCCTACTTCTTGGCACATACAGTCGTCGTGTATACAGACCAACCTATCAAGCGGCCGCTGACCATCATGGAGTCGTCAGGCCGAATGATCAAATGGGCCATAGAAATAAAGAGCCTCGAAGTTACTTTCGAGCCTAGAAAAGCAGTGAAGGGGCAAGCCTTTGCTGACTTTATTGTAGAGATGACTCGTCCTCCTGACTCTCAAGTTCCAGACCAAGTATGGAAGGTATATGTGGACGGAAGCTCTACTTCAAATGGTTGTGGAGCAGGTGTCATATGTCAGTCGCCAGAGGGCGACAGGTTCGAGTATGCTCTACGCTTCAGTTTTCAGGCTTCAAACAATGAGGCAGAATATGAAGCTTTACTAGCCGGGATCCGCATGTGCAAGGCGGCAGGGGCAAGAAAAATAGACGTCTGTTCTGATTCACAATTGATAGTGAGTCAGTACAATGGCGAATACGAAGCAACCCATCCGGCCATGATCAAGTATTTACAGGCGGTCCGACAAGCAGTCGGCTCCCTTGAGGATTTCCATCTGATCCAAGTGCCGAGATCAGAAAACAACCAGGCGGATGCACTGTCAAAATTAGCATCATCCGCCTCCTCTGATACTCCTCGAACTGTTTTTTGGGAAGTAATGGAGAAGAGAAGCATCGAGGAAAACCCTATTGGAATCCTAGACAGAAGCTCAACCTGGATGGATTCAATCAGGGCATATCTGACAAACGGTACACTGCCGGATGATCCTCAACAGGCGGCAGCACTGAAAAAACGAGCCACCTGTTTTGAAATGATAAAGGGAGAACTTCACAAGAGGGGGTACCTTCAACCCTTCTTAAAGTGTGTTACTCCAGAAAAGGGACGAGAGATACTAGATGATCTTCACTCTGGTTACTGTGCTTCTCATATAGGTGGTAGGATGCTTGCTCAAAGGGCAAGGCGGCAGGGCTACTTTTGGCCTACTTTGGAACCAGATGCAATGGAGATGGTGAAAAAATGTGACAAGTGCCAAAGGTTTGGCAAACTAATTCACCGTCCGGCTACTAACCTCACTACCATTCACAGCCCACTACCGTTTGCTAAGTGGGGCATGGACATTCTGGGTCCATATACGCCTGCTACAGGCGGAAGGAGGTACATACTTGTTGCCGTCGACTACTTCACTAAATGGGTAGAGGCGGAGGCTGTAAAGGGAATCAAGACGAAAGATGTAATTTCATTCATTTGGAAAAACGTCATCACTCGGTTCGGAGTTCCCATGGTTTTTGATAATGGTCCCCAATTTGAGACGCTTGTTCTCAAAAGCTGGTTGGGTGATCAAGGAATTGCAAACTACTTTGCATCTGTCGGCCGTCCACAAGCAAACGGCCAGGTAGAAGCCTTTAATAAAATCATCTCAGACGGTCTCAAGAAAAAGATTGAACGAGCAGGCGGCCTATGGGCGGATGAACTACCACATGTTCTCTGGGCCATTAGGACGACTGAAAAAGGGGCGACTGGAGAAACTCCATTCCTCCTAACTTACGGTGCGGAAGCTGTTCTTCCAATAGAACACTACGAGCCGACTCTTCGAGTGATGCTATATGACGAAGAGGCAAACTGGGAAGCCATGCGCCTGGCATTAGACTCACTTCCTGAAAAGAGGGGCAATGCTGTCTTGCGCCATGAGATCTATCGCCTGAGAATGACTAGATCATACAACAAAAAAGTACACAGGCGTCCACTCAAAGTAGGGGACTTTGTACTTAGAAAAATGGAAGCAGTTGGTAGGGCTAATGAGTCTGGCAAACTAACTCCCAACTGGGAAGGACCCTACCGAATCTATGAGGAAGTCAGGAACGGTACCTACCGTCTGGAGACACCAGACGGACAACCGTTGCCTCGAACTTGGAATATAGATAATCTTAAGAAATATTTCTTTTGAATGATGTAAATAGTCAAGAGCTACTTAATAAAAGTGCACTTGCTATTCAATTTGTACTAAGAGGGGCACGCTTACTAACAAACAGTCGGCTACTCTCCATTGAGTTTTTCACTCTATCTTCAGAGGGGCATGCCGTCTGTACCTTTACAGTCGGCTACTCTCCATTAAGTATTTTACTCACAATACTTGGCTAAAAAGATTAGGGCCTGGCCGACCCTGTGCCTAACAGGCGGCTACCCTCCTTTTACTTAGCACCTACGTTCACCAAGAACTTACCAAGGCCACAGGCCGAATGATCAGACCAGGCGCCAAG
Source organism: Chenopodium quinoa (assembly GCF_001683475.1). Taxonomy (NCBI): domain Eukaryota; kingdom Viridiplantae; phylum Streptophyta; class Magnoliopsida; order Caryophyllales; family Amaranthaceae; genus Chenopodium; species Chenopodium quinoa. Next base: position 8,901,288 of record NW_018745024.1, on the reverse strand, counting down.
CCAACTGATCAAATCTACAAAACTAATACGACCTGTCCCAACATCATAGCAGGCGTCCGACGGCATCCATTCGGATGAAATTCGTCGCAGAGAGCAGCTCCCTTTTGGGTGGAACATTGTTCTATAAACTAATTACACGACACCTATACGACTGTCCCCAAGGGCAACCACGTAGCCGTTTTGAGACAAGGATAACTCTATCACTAACCAAACCAGTGGTAGCAGTTGACATCTGAGTCAGATGACCGCCTGTATTACTTGGGATAAATACAGGGGGTACCTATTGAGTTAATAGCCGACAAACATTGGCGAATCAAGGGGTCTAACCGGCTTCGCTGCCTGGTACCTCTACTTCTCAAACAAAAGTGACGGCGACTGAGTAACTCCAACGTTATCTCATAAGTCACTCCCTCAAATTTGGTATGGAACCTGAAAGGTTTGAGTCGTCCGCCTGTTTTTAACAAACAGGGGCACTCAAACCCCTATTCCTACTAGGTAACCTATTGAGTTAATAGCCAACAAACATTGGCAAATCAAGGGGATCAGTCGTCCTCCGCCGCCTGGTACCTCTACTACTCAATCTAGATTGTGACGAAGACTAAGTAACTCCTATGTTAACTTAATAGTCACTCAAACTTAGTATGGAGCCTAAAAGGTATGAGTCGTCCGCCTGTTTTAACAAGCAGAGGCCCTCAATCACTACTCTTGCTAGGTTAAAAAATTATGAGTTAAAAGCCAACAACATTGGCAATAAAGGGAAACAACCGGTGTCCGCCGCTTGTTTTCTCTACTACTCAATTCCTTGACGACTAGGTAATACTTTATTTACTTGGTCAGACCACTTTCCTACTTGGTTAAAATTACAAAATGACAGGCCCGCCTACCTAAAAAGGATCCAGACAAAATAGTTCGAATACCGATTGGATAAATGGCCGACTGATCGTCTATCCTGGAAACAGACAACCAGTCGTCCAGGGGCATAGGCGGCGTACTAACTATCTGTACCTGTCTGCAACGTTCGGCCATATAAAACAGTCGGTCTAGTAAACAATTGGATATTAGATATGGTATACTTAGACAAATTTGAAGCAAAACAAAAATTCATTAAAAATAAGCCGGTCATTAAAGACCAGCAAAATATTCAAAGCCCCGGCCCCCTGGCCGGGTAAATACAAAGCAAACGGCACGCAGGCCGTGGAAAGAATACATAAAGCTTAAGAAGGGGGCAGTTCAGTATTAGCAGTTGTCGCCTGGTCAGCACTCTTCTTGCTGGACTCGGCTTCAGCTGCATCCTTTTTTGATGCCTTACCCCCAAGCGGCACAAGCGCCACTACCGGCTCCTCCTCCTCCAACGCTTCCCCCAACGCCTCTTCTTCAGCAGCCGCCAGGATCTCTTGATTATATGTATCCGAACACTGGCGGTACGTTCTTTCCCAAGAGGCAAAGTCGGCACTGGGGAAGAGGCGGCCCCAGGTCATGCGCTGGATTTGAGCGGAGTCTTCCATCATCTCCCGGACCAGCTCTTTCTTCTCTTGCTCGGCCTTTTCCGAGAGCTCTTGGGTAAGACTCTTCTCCTGGGTCACCAGGCGTTCCTTTACGCTGGCCAAGGATTTCTCCATGGCTTCGTAAGAGTACATTTTCAGGCGAAGAGGTTTCAGCTCGGCCTTGAGATTTGTGATGGTCGCCTCCAGCTCGTCATTCTTCTTCTGGGCCGCCTCTAACTGAGCCCGAACAGCGGCGGTAGCCTGCGCCTGATAATAAAGAATATCAATGGTCAGTACTTCATTTTGGGCAATTTGAAACATTGCCTTATCACAGTCGGCGGCCATAGCTTTCGCAGCCTTTACCTCTTTGTTTTTCCGATCAAGCGGCTTGCGAAGGCCGTTAACTCGGAGTAGGGCCTAAGTAAAAAAACAAAAAAAAAAAACAGGCGTCAGTTTCCAAACAAAAAAGAAAACAGGCGTCCAGAAAATTCAAATACTCAAAAATATGCTAAGTATACCTCAGCAAGGACCCCTGCAATCCCGTCAAGGTCAAGGGTGCCGACACCCCTGACCGCCTCCCTTTCAGCCGGAGGAACTGCCCTGATCATAGACTTGTCCATCTCTACCAAGTCAGGCCCCTGGGGGCCGGCTGCATCAAGCATAAACAAACGGATTAGACTTAGTAAAAAAAAGAGCAAGTCTAAAATTTACAAGGACAACTTCATACCTCTAGGCGGCCCAGTTGGAGCTTTAGAAGAAGTGGCCGGCTGTTTCTCAGCCGCCACCTGTTTCCTGGCAGAACCAGGAGAGCTCCCAACAGTCGTCTTCCGGGCCTTGGGGTCCGGCTGTTGGGAAGATGAAGCTCTTGGAGCACCCGTCTAAAACAGAAGAAAAAAGTCAGTATATGCATAAACACTCCAAAAAGAGGGTGAAAGGTTCGGAGCTCACCAAGGGTGCCCCCTTTTTGGGGGAGTCGGTTGAAGCTTGTTGCATAATAGAGGCCCGCAACATGGCCGCCGCAGTCTTGGAGGCGGTGATTTTGCTCATGGCGTCAGCTGCAAAAACAAACAGCAAAGTTAATAAAAGATAAACAACAAATGTATGGAACAACAGAGTATTCGACAGGCCGACTACCTCTTGAGCACCGACTGCTGAGGCCACAGGCGGCCAAAAAGTACTCGTCATAGAGCCACTTGAAGCTCGGGACGCAGTGCAGGGGTACTTGCTCTCGTACCCCTGAAGTAGAGTCGACCCTCGACTCTACTTTAAAGAGTCCTTTGTCAAGGATCTCTTTCTTAGCCTTGGGGGGAACAGGCGGCATGCTACGGCCGCCTGCAAGAAGGGGCGGATTCCTGTTCCACCTATTGAAGCGCTTGTTCTGCTCAATGTCAGAACTCTCAATGATGAGGAAGGTGCTCCGCCAGTCCTTCCACTTGTTTTCTTTACCTCTCGTCATGAGGTAGCCCCTGTGGCTTGTCAATTGATACCAGCCGGTACCGCCTGACTTAGGGGTCCGGCTGAGATAGTTCATGTGGGCGAAAGCCTCGAAGCTCGGCTCCACCCCGTGCAGTTCGCACCCGGCCACATAGCCGAGTACGTTGACCCAGGAGTTTGGAGCTAACTGCCATAACCCCAACTCATACCCATCCAAAATCCGCTGAACAGCCGGATGTAATGGGAAGCGAAGCCCTGCCTTGATGGCCGCCTCGTAGCAGCCAAAGCAGGAGCTTTCGTAACTAGAACCAGCCGGCCAGACGACTGTGTCTTCTGGATCCGGCACAAACACTAGAAAATCGGGGCCCATGGTGTGGTTGGCAATAAAGCTCTCCACTTTCTCTTGCATGGCTGTGATTCGGCCCCGAGGTACCGTGCAGTAGTAGGGGGTATTTAGCTCTCGGTAAGAGGCGGATGGTTCCGCCCAATTGTCCCCCTTCTCAATTGTGTGAGAAAGTCTCGCCTCTTGCAGGCGGCTGTTTTTCTCTTCTGTACCCAAAGAAGCATGGCCAGAAGAGCTTGACGAGGAATCGTCCTCGGACGAGTCTGAAGAGGACGACTCCTCCCCTCTCCCGGAGGGGCCCGCCTCCTCTCTTTGAAAAGGAGCAGATTTGTTAACTGTTAAATTGGAAGGGGTCACTATGACTCCCCCCACAGAATTGCCGGCATCCAGGCCGCCTTGTCTCACTTCAACATCTGGCGCCTGGTCAGATGTTTCACTAATCGGCACCCTGTGGGAGGAGCCGTCTGAATTTGAGATCCTAGCTGTCTTTTTCGTTCTGGCCATCCTGCTCTGCATAGACACAGATACAGTCAGACTTTGTATAAAGGGCAAAGATGGGTCCGGAAAAGGGCAGGCGGCACTCCTAGTCCTAGATTCAGCCGTCCCCGGTGACCGGCTGATCACTAACCTAGGTCGTGTCGTGTGCTTCCGTGGTGCCATTTCAGAAAATAAAAAGAAAATTAAGAGTAAGAGAACTGAGTTACCTGAACGAGTGACGGTTGATGAAGTTCTGAAAATCCTGTGTAGTCGGCTTGTCAGAACAGGCGGTAGGCAGAAAAAGTCCAAAATGTCAGAGCAAGTTCAGGGGTCCGAATGTTCTCAAATAGTTCTCAAAGTGTGAAAATGACTCAAGGCAACTCTCCCTTATATAGGCGAAGTGAGAAGGCGAAGGGTCACTTCCAGAATTCAAAATTTGGGCGGGAAAATCTCTCGTCCTTTCGCCGACTAACACCTGTAGAAGGTCGTCGCCCGTTACTGTGCGACACCTGTCACAGGTAACACGTGACCAGTCACGTGCCACCTGTGAGGGGCAAATGATTAGGGGATTTTGCTCCCACCAATCGGAATGCGCCAAGTGGACCAATCAGGTCCTGCCAAGTGTCTCCTAGTTGGAACTGTCAGGACTTGCCACGTGGCACGCGCTTATTCGTCCACCTTGGACCTGTTATGTCACGACATGTGGCATACTCCATGCCTAATGGAGAACCCGGCCACCCAGGCCCAACTTCCGAGGGAAGCCTAATCAGCCCTAGGTTTACCTAAACCTAGGATGGACACGTTTCCCAAGGTTATAAATACCTCCCTTAATCCTCATTAAGGGGACACGCAAAAAACATTACGGAACACACTAATAATCGGCTGATCTCGCTAACAAAGCAGATTACCTACATTAAACACTCTCACCTAGAGAGACCTTATTACTTTAATTTCCGCATTAATTACTCCTTAATCAGGTACTAACTTGACCGTTGGAGGCGGAGCTCACAGGAGTCTCCGTTATTTTGCAGGTACAGGCGTCCGGTTCCAGTCTCGGAATTGTAACTCTCCCGCAGGACATCAGAAAACCCCGAAACACCATTGTTTCTGGTACAGAAGTTCCTATAAAAATGGGAAATGCCCTACCTTTGACCGATATGCCCTTAGGCACGACCATACATAACATAGAAATCACACTAGTTTCGATAAGTTCATTTCAGTAGTTCAGTTCAATTCCAATCAGTTCAATTTAGTTCATAATTTCCTTCTCTCATAAACAATTCATTTCAGCTTTATTCTCAGTTCAGTTCAGCTCCAATCAGTTCAGCTCCAATCAGTTCAACTCCAATCAGTTCATTTCAGTTTAGCCTCAATCAGTTCAGTTCAATTTGGTTGTTTTCAGTAGTATATCTGAACAAGCCCTAAGATTATTGCCCAGAAGCTAATGTTAGAGAAGAAGAAAAAAACACAACACATTAGGGATAAAAAAGGCTTGAAGGCGTGATTGAAACTTAGTTTTCCGCATTTTGTACATGCAAATTATATTAGTACTTGTAATTAGGGATGTTCAAAGTGTGATATGGACCACACCAAACTGCAATTTTACGGTTTGCGGTTTGAAAATTACGGTGCGGTTTCCAAAATATTTTTGATCAAGCCGCACCGCAAACCATATACCAATTTATACTATTTCCTTTTTTTAAAAAAAAAAAAGAATTTTATACTATTTCTATTAAAAAGTATTTAAAATAGCTTAAAATTATAGTGCAAATTTTTTACTATTACCTAATTAAAAGTTTAAAAAAAGTTTAATATTTAAATTATATATTAATAATCACAAAATAAAATAAAAAGTTTTTTTTAAAAAAAAATTATTTACAATTTTTTTTAAAAAAGTGCCTTAACCGCAAACAGCGCACCGCACCGCACCAAACTACATTTTGCGGTGCTGTTTGAAAAAAGGAGTTCAAACCGCAATTTTGCGGTTTGGGATCCAAATCGCACTGCGAACACGTACCCCTACTCGTAATATACTATCACATTCATTTTCTTTTATTTGCCCCATAAATCTATATTATTATTGATAGTATATAAACCGATCTTGAGCCTTAACTATTAGCCTAAGCTTTTAGTTTGAGATGGTCCTTTCACAACTATGTTTACTATATCCATTGCATCACTAGCTAGTATTGTTTATTAATTTGAATAATTTCCAACAAATCCACTTGTACAATATTTTACTCTATTCAATTTAATTCTTCCTATACTAACCCGTTAAATCAAAGCAATTTTTAAACAAAGGACTCGAAGTTTTTTTGGATGAAGGTTAGCATACCCACCTTTTTTTATTACTTCGTATTATATACTACGTACTACGGAGTACATATTTTGCTCATTTAAGCACAATGAATACTCGTAAATGTTAATACTACACCATTAATAGATACAATCGATTGTATGGTACCATGGTGCATGAGGTAAAGATAGCACTGAGCCAAGTTGGAACGAAGCCTGGCACGTCCCAGCACGGAAAAGGCATGGCACGACACAACACGGGCACGAAAAAGGCAGGGCACGACACGAAGCTGTTCGTGTGGGCCGTGGGCCACCTTTATTTAGAAGAAGCATGATAAGACATGACACAATAAAACATGCTAAAATCAATGCAATTTTGCTTAGCATGCAGGCTCGACATGATGACGCGTGGGTCTGGGCCATGCATGGGCCAACTTTTCGACAATTTCGGTTCGGCCCGACCCAACCCGAAAGTCATAAACCGGGCATAGCTAATTGAAAGCACGTGAGTCTGACACGAAGCACATATGGAGTACTAATCTACGGAGTTTCTGTACGAATACTTAATTAATCAAATTTGAAAAAAAAAAATTGATTAACTCAGGGCCTATTTTGATTTACTGAACATGAGAGAAGAAAATTAGAATTTGAACTAAATTGAAAATAAATTGAAGAAAACAGCACTTCAATAGTTGTCTTATTGTTGGAAAGTTGAATGACCGGAAACGCGTGAGGTGGGTTTCCCTCTCACCTATGCCCCCTCTTTTCCACACAACCCACACCCCCTTTTACTCTCTCTCTCTTCATTTTCTCTCTCCTCCCTATCTCCTCACCTTTTACTCTCCTCCCACCCAACTCAATCCAACCCACCATGAAACGAGCAATGAACTCCGATTCCAATCCAAATCCCACCACAACCCCCAAAAAACCCAAATTCATCCCATTAATTCAACACCAAATTCAACAAACCACCAATCCCAATCCCAATTCCGATTCCGATTCCGATTCTCAATTCGCAAAACTCGACGAAAACCTCCTCTACGAAGTATTCAAACACGCCGACGGTAAAACCCTAGCCACAGCCTCATGCGTAAGCAAACAATGGAATCGGACTGCTCAAGATGAACGATTATGGGAGTTGATCTGTACTCGTCAATGGAGTAATAGTATTAATTATAGTACTCGTCAACTTAGATCTGTTGTTCTTGCTCTTGGTGGGTTTCGTCGCCTTCACGCGCTTAATCACGCAAAGACCGCCCCGGCTTCTTCGAGCTCTGCTCAGCCTATTCTGCCTCCGTCGAGTGCGATTCCGGCGCGTGCTGTCAAAGGTGGGAATAATCGGTTGGGGAAGGATGAGGTTCATTTGTCTTTATCTCTTCTTTCTATTAGATTTTATGAGAAGATGAATTCTTCTAATAAACGACCATAATTTTATTTTGATTTGTAATTTGTAATTTTTCTTTCTATTTTTAGGGTTTTTTTTTATGCTAAATTGTTGTTGTTTTTAGATTCTACTATGAGGAATAAATAATGAATGTAATGAGTTTCCTTTGTAATTTGAGTGTTGATTTAATTTAATGTATTTGTTGATTGGAGTATTTTTTTTAAAGGTGATTATGTTTAGTTTGATATGGATTATGGAGTATGTAACAATCGACCCGGATTTGGTTGTCGGATTGGTAGTTCAAATTACACTATCAAACGTGAAAATTAATTCCGGATAACTAATTGAGTACTATGCTGAGCAGATGACAGGTTGTGGCAACCTATGTTGCACGGATACCGACACGGACACGATACGGACACGGGAAAACGGCAATCCTGAAATAGGGGACACGGGTACGGCATATAACAAGGCATATAATATATCAAAAAAACGAGAATTTGACAACCTATTTAATAAAACACTAAATAATTAGCCTCAAAACACACAATTTTGTTAAAACAAGTAAATAAACAAAGTGTACGAACGTAGTCTCATACATATCAAGAAACCATCAAACCAAATACATGTCTTAATAATAGTTTTACAAATCATAAATAAAATAAACAAAAGTACTAATAGTTTCATTCTTCACCATCACCAAGTACATCATCAAAAATCATATTCTCCATCTCGGGTTCATCAAGTGAGAGCTCGGCCATCTCTAGAATACCAACCTCTCCTAGGTTGTCATGCTCATCTCCACCCACATCCCACAACTTAGATCTCCCCTTAGTGTATTCTTCACTTCTCCTAGAAAGTAATCGAAGGTTGTTATGAATGTATACCAAGTCTTGAGCACGTTTAGGAGTAAGCTTATTTCTAGTGCAAGAATGAATAAACTTATAGGTGCTCCAATTCCTTTCACTACAAGAAGAGGAAGAAGGTTGACCTAATAGCTTATAAGCCAAACCTTGAAGCATAGACACTTGGGAACCATAAGTTGCCCACCAATTTTTAGCATCCATCAAAGCCATATCATGCATGCAATCAATGTTGAGAAAGATCCCCTCTGATTTTTGTGAGAATATTGCAAATTCCGTGTTGATCTTGAATCTTTCATCGGGACTTTGGAAAAGCCTTCGAAAGCATTGTAATCTTTGTGTGGAAATTTCATTGTCGGCATTTGGAGCAACTCGTCCCGGGACCTCATTAAGCCATTCTTCCGTGTAAAATCTTTAACAACAAAATAAGAATAGCCATAAGAAATTAAATAAAAAACAAGGAAAAATAAATAAAGATGAATTAAATAAGTAAAACTTACCTTGGATTCAAAGAATGTGCTAATGAATGAAGTGGAGTACTACCCTTACTCCAACGACTACTAAGAATCCCTTTAACTACATTAAAGAAGGTAGATTGTTCATAATCTAGTTTACCCTCTTTCTTGTAGATGGCATCTTTCACCTTTTGAACCATAATGTCCCATCTTTCATAAACCAAATGCAAGGAAGATTTGTCGGTGTCACAAACCCTAATCATCTCATAGATTGGGCGTGTAAAATCAAGAATGTAATCAACTTTTTCCCACCATATTTCATCCAAAATCTTTTCCCTTACATGTGAGGCTTGCCCGCGTCGATCATCCTTGTATAAGGACCAATTCTCACTAATAACCATTGATTGAAGTGATGTTTTAAGGAGTTTCAACCTTTTAAGCATGCACACAATTGAAGCAAAACGAGTGTCGGCAATGCAAAGTAGTTTTAATGGCGAAAACTTATTGAACATTGAAAGCCTCATCGAATGATTCTTTATGTAATTTTTAATGAACAAGGCATCTGCATGAACTTCCGTTATCCAATGACATTCATCATATACTTCAACATTATTCAACACATTCTTAGCTGCACAGATGCTTTTCATTGCAAGATTAAGTGTATGAACAACACATGGTGTCCAATATATATGAGGATACCTACCCTCAACCAGTTCCCCTGCAGCCTTACAATTACTTGCATTATCTGTGATTATTTGAACAACATTTTGATCTCCAATTTCATCAATCACCTCACTTAGTAAGGTAGCAATGAAATCTTTGTCCTTAATCTCACCCGAGCAATCAATAGCTTTCATAAACATAGGACCCGTTTCAGAAGCAATCATAATGTTAATCAAAGGCCTTCTTTGTGGATCACTCCACCCATCACTAACAATGCTAACACCTTTTGTTTTCCATGTGGCTTTCATAGGTTGTAATAACCTATCCACATTTTCTGTCTCTTTACAAAGCAAAGTTGTTCTAAGTTTGTTGTATCCGGGAGGCTTATAACCAGAGAGATTAGAATTGGCAGCCATTGTATATGAACTAACATAGTAAGGGTTTCTAGCAAGATTAAAAGGCAACCCCCCTGTGTAAAACATTCTAGCAATTTCAGAATCCAAGTGGTCACGAGATTTCACATTAAAAGCATCGGAAATTGTATTTTTTGATTTCCTCTTCTTTACATTATCAAATGAACCTAGTCTCATTGATGTAGCTTCAGTTGATGTGTGAGAAGATATGGGTTCATTTGAAAAAGGTGGAACTTTTGGTAACAAAGATTTTTTATAATCCTCGGATTCACGATGAAGCGATCTTAGTTTAGCAAGGTCATCAATTTTCACTTTATTACAAGTTTGAATCCCTTTCCCTTGTTCACCTAGCAAATGAGCTTTCACTCTAGTGTATGAACCATTTTTAACTTCGCCGCAAAAGTTACATTTCCAATTATAATTTCCTCCACCACCCGATATTTTATCACCCTTAACAACAAACTTCCACAAAGGGTAGAGGTCTTTCATTGACTCAGATGAATTACTACTACCACTGACATTGCATGAAGCAGAGGAACTAGAAGACATTCCTGACAATTTCAGCAACACAACAACACATTTCAGCAAGACAACACAGCAAAGTGAGCAACACAACAATACAATTTCAGCAACCAGCAAGTCAACAATACAATTTCAGCAACCAGCAAGTCAGCAATACAATTTCAGCAACCAGCAAGTCAGCAACTCAGCAATACAATTTCAGCAACCAGCAAGTCAGCGAGTCAACAATACAATACAATTTCAGCAACCAGGGCACAATACAATTTGACAGCTGAACCCATCTCACAATTAACATCACAATTAACAATTAACATCACATTTAACAATTAACAATTGCGAATTACAGTGATACTGCCTCCACGGCTCCACCTCACAATTAACATCAGCATTCAGCAATTGAATTTCAGAAAACAAAGTACAGAAGACAGAAGTCACATAACCCTTACCTGGTGGTGGACTGGTGGCTGGCGAGTGGCGACGGACGGTACTGGGTGGTGGACTGGTGGCTGAGGACGAACAACGACAGCCTGAAACCTAGGTTGAGCGAGTTAGCGACTGAATTAATTGAATTTAAAAAAAAAAACAAAGTACAGAAGCCAGTCAAGCCACGGCCTGAAACCTAGGTTGAGCGAGTTACCTGGTGGTGGTCTGGTGGACTGGTGGCTGGCGACACTGGGGTGGTGGCTGAGGACGAACAACGAGCGGCGAGTGAAGTCTGTGTCTCTGTGAGAGTAGGCTGTAGGCGACGAAGCGACGGTGAACTGAGTGACGGTCTGGACCAGCAGCAGCAGGTGAAGCGACGACGGTTATCGGCACGACGGTGAGTGGCTGACGGTCTGGGACTCAGGGAGCTTGAGTAAGGCAGTAGGTTTGTGAATTGTGAATGGAGGAATTGAGAATGTGAGAGAGTCAGAGAGAATGGAGGAAGTTGGGCTTGTAAAGCCGTAATTGCGTGTCCATCACAAAACGGACCGTGTCTGGGTGAGACACGGCCCGTGTCCGTACAGAAGAAATTCAAAAAAAAAAACGGACACGGATTTTCGCGTGTCCAAGACGTATCCCCCCGTGTCCCACGCGTGTCCGTGTCCGACACGCGTGTCGACTCGGACACGCCACTTGGCAGGCGTGTCCGTGCATCATAGGTCCGTGCATCATAGGTGGCAACTGGCAAAGTATTCTATTTCAAAAACCTGTCAACTTGATTACGTTTTGGTTGGGAGTTTAATAGTCAAACAGTACCAAAGAAACAACAATTCTGAAATGAATCATCATTAAATCCATATTTTTGTGACATGGAGAATTTAGTTGACTATACAAAATGTCAGGAGCAATGTTAACACTACCAGAAGTCCAGAATCAATACAGTTTTCCTGCATACATTCCTTAGTTCGAATACTTGAAGACTAAGGGCCAGTTCCGATGAAGCTTATTTTCAGTTTTGCTCAGCTCTAATAAGTTAAGTTCATTTCGGTTCTTAATTTCCTTCCCTCATAAAATATTTAGTTCAACTAAGCTCAGCTTAGTCAATCAGAATAGGCGCTAAGGTTGCCCTCGATATATACACACCTAGATGTACAAAAGACTTACTTTAAAGGAATCCCAAATATGATGTCTCAATATACCTATGTATTGGGTTGTATAATAGACATGTTGTAGATTGTGAGATTGCCGAGAAAGGGGGAAGTGGGATACTGTAGCCATGCCATATGGAAGATCAAGAGGGTGTAATATCTGGCAACTGAATATACTACGTATATATTTGGTTGTATAATAGACATGTTGGGAGTGTAACTAGACGCATAACAGCTATTTATTTAGAATGCATGTAGGAGGGCTAACTGATAGATTCACATTTTTTTTTTATTGTTTTAGTGGTACTTTTAATATACCATTATACTTATAGTGGTAATTTTAATATACTATTATATATGTGATTTATAGTATTAGAGTATAGGTTATTTTAGTAGTACTATTTATAACCATAATAACTAATAGTGGTATAATATTTGTAGCACCGGGAAAAAAAAAATTAATCAGTTTTTTGTCTTATAGCTGTTATGCGCCAATACTTAACCATAGATTGTGAGATCATGAGAAAGATAGATTGTGAGATCATGAGAAAGAGGGGAAGTGGGATTTGATCTTCCATGCCACATGGACATGGAAGATCAAGAGGGTGAAATATCTAGCAACAAAAGCAAGGATTATATCATGATTTGATCTGTGAAATTCACATGTTAACAGCTTATCTGATCATGACTAAAGAGCAGCTAGTCTTCACTTATTTAAAGTTGTGAGATTGGTATACAGATGAACACTTGGTAGGTTGGAGTTGGAGTACATTGACCTGAAATATCTTTGGTACTAATGATGTTGATGTTAGATTTTATGTGTAATCAATTAATTATACCATGATGCTTCTACCAAGTCAATGTGTCTTAATCGAGTCCTCCAAATTGTACAATTTTCTTACATATTTGTTCCATTGCATAGAAATTATATTTAATGTTCATGCTCATAATTTATCAAACATGCTACAAAATTGAATCTTGTAATTATAATCCACTATTAGGAGTATTTTGCGGTTAAAGAGCTATGAAACTCTCGATTAATCTCTAATGTCTCTATTCTTTATATACAGTTCAAAACTACTCCTATGTGGTGAGGAAAAGTTCAATATGTCCTTGTATATATTGGTATACGTATACCTATAAGTAAAAAAAAAAGTCGTATTTCAATAGTCAATTAGATACCCTTTTCGATCTTAGAGATGGATAACTATAGAAGCATTTTTGTACCAAGCAGAGAGAGCATTCAATTAATTTGACGCGGCCACCATGTCAAATTAATTATAGAAGCGTTGCTATAAACGGTTTTACATAAGCACAATGCTACATTATACGATTTAATTACAAGTTTTTCATTTGATTTACACAAATTTATATTTTCTATAATTGATTATAATTTTTTTTTAACATTCAAGTCAAGTTACACAGTAGAGGATGTAATTGTTACTAATTTTTGCTTGAGCTCTACTGCTCTAATAATAATTAGTTGTCTTTACAACTTTTGTCAAAAAAAAAAAAAAAAGACTCGGGCTTTCATGTTTTCCTTAAAAAAATAATAATAACAAAAATAAAAAGAACTAGACTCAACCCATCTTCGATGAATCAATTAACCCAAAAGCCCAAAAGCCCAAACACTCAAAAGTCAATAAACCAACCCTACACTATCATTATAAAGCCATCATAACCGTTGGATAAAGAAACCAATCCGACGGTTGAGAGAAAAACCCTAACAATATCAAAACCACTCGCAGTTGCCTCTACTCTCTTTCTTGTTCTTCCTCATTTCCATTCCCCAGTTCATCCCGAAACCCTTCGTTCTCCAGGTAATCCTTTTTTATTTTTCGAATTAAATTCTTTAGTTCCATTTTAATTTTATATTACTCGTAAGTCTTCTTGTTTATTTCAAATTTAATTTGATATTTGTTTAAAATTGTTAATTGTATGAATGCACTACATTTTTATGAATTATTATTTGGTTGTAGTAGTTTAAAATTGCTTCTGAATAATTTGCTTGTATTTTTTAGTAAATTATTTCGATGTTAAATTTGGACTTGCTCATATTTTTAATGCTTAATTAATTTAGCTTAATTAATTAGCGGTAGAATTAACGATGCAATTATGTAATTAGTGCTTTATTGGGTGATTTAGATAATGAATTTTATAGGGGGTTTATTGTCTTATTCGTAGAAATGAAAAAGTGGGTTTGTTTAGTTGTGGAGAAGAAGAAGGGAATGTGGAAGATTTGAATGTGTTCTTGTTGGAGTGCTGAATGTGGAAAACTTTAATTGGATTGATAATTGTGCTTCTATGTTATATGGGTTATGTTTGGGGTCGAGGGATTGATCTAAATAGATACTTATTTCCCACTTTTATTCAATTGATTATCTTGCTATGCTCTATTCAATTGATTTATGTTAGCCGGCCCCAAATCATTTTGTGACGTAGTCTTTGTTGTATTAAAATTGTTAAACAGATCCCTATATCGCGTTTCGTATGCCCCACGGATACATTGATTATCTTCTATGCATGTGTTCTTAAGTTTCATATGATGTGTGTTAGTTAATGGTGGGCTGGAGGACTAGAAGGCATTGCTTTACCTTTTTTGTATATGGTTTTAGCTCGATGAGTTGATTTTTTAGGTCCAGCAGCGGAATTGTATGTTTCTTAATTCAACTGTTGATTTGGTAGTCTTGATTCTTGATATGTTTATGTTTTGATCTGCTGTGTTATTGGCATTTCATTCAGTGGCGTGTACCCTTCATTTGTTGAGTTCATCTAAGTGTGTTCATTGTTTTGATTTGTGTTTTGTTGCGGTTTCTTTTCAGGTAATGGCTCCTAAACCACCAAACACCGGTCTTATTGTTGGCCTTAACAAGGGTCACATCGTCACCAAGAAGGAATTGGCTCCCAGGCCATCAGACAGAACAGGGGTATGCTATTCTCCTTGATAATCCATTATGAATAAAATGTTTCAATGTTCTATACCTTTGTTACGTTTATCATGTCTGTGACTCATGTAAGTGTTGTGTCTGAACTGGTATTTTGCTTTGCAGAAAACTAGCAAGAGGGTACTCTTTGTGAGGAGTATCATCCGAGAGGTTGCTGGATTTGCTCCATATGAGAAGAGAATCACTGAGCTGTTGAAGGTTGGTAAGGACAAGCGGGCACTGAAGTTGGCAAAGAGAAAGCTCGGAACTCACAAGAGGGCAAAGAGGAAGAGAGAGGAGATGTCAAATGTTCTCAGGAAGATGAGGTACTTGACACTGTTTAATCTATATTCTCATTCAGTTGATAGGTTGCTATTGACTAGAAGAGTATCATATTATCACTGCCTTTTGATTAACCATGTTTAATATGATGTTTGGGCAGGTCTGCTGGTGGTACCGAGAAGAAGAAGTGATCTACGAGGAGTTCAATTTTTATCCTATAATTTTAGTTGTAGTAGTGTGCTCTTTTAGCTCTACAAAACTTGGGAATTAAATTAAAAATTTTGCTGTGTTGGTTTTTGAACGTTTGCCAATTTACCATTAATGAGTGAGGAGTTGTTAAATATCTGCTGAGTATGAAATTCTTATTCCATAGCATATGAAGTGTGCATTATGAACTTTAACTAGCTTTCGCTTCTGCTTCCACATTTTACCCATTCTGCTATATCGTGTGGTTTGCTCTGGAACTCTGCTGGTTTTCCACAAGTTTTTGTTGTTTCATTTTTAATGCCCAGTGATTGTTTTGAAGATAGAATAGAGGTCTAGTGGGAGATTACAATTAACCCTTTCTCTAATCTTTGCCCTTTTGAAAATGATGTGTAGGGTTAACATTTGTTTTAAAGGAGGTACCCCGTGGCGGGTGAAGGTTTTTACATTTTCGAAGGAAAAGGAAAAGATCTCTTCTTAAATATTCCCTTGTGCCAAAATTCTCAAAAACAATGCTAATGCTAAGCAACTTATATTCATTGCATAAATTTCGAATTATCACATAAAAGTATAAAACTAATCCCTAAATTAAATCAAGGTCATCAATTTTCATATTTCGTCAAGTTTAATAAAAAGTTTTCATTAAAGAATAGTCAAAATGGAGAAACTAGACTTTAATGGGGAGATTGTACATGCCAAAGGTTTGTAATCATAATCATACCATTCTTTTCATCCTTTTCGATTAGAGTTTTTCATTTTATCCACCGACAAGGTCATTGAAAATGTGCTAGTGAAAGTGGTGTTCGTGAGCTATTACCATGGAGGAGCAATAATGCAAGAAAAAGATGGAGGAAAAAATTGTTGGATGGAGGAGGAGGAGGAAGTAGGAGGGTTGAAGAAGACAGAGTCAGAAGAAGAAAAGGACAAAAAAAATTACCCTTTTTTTTTTTTTTGTTAATTAATATACGATTCTCCTTATTTACATAAATTCCATTTTGAGAAACACCCTATTGTTTCTCATGTGAGAAATTGAGACTTTCTACAAGTAAATCTCTTTGAAACACCCATTATAATAAATCGAAAAGCGGCAACAAGTCTAATTTAGGTTTGATTGGAGGACGAAAATGGAACCGTTTTGCCCTTTTTTTTTTATTTGTCCTTTTCAACAATAAAAAAAATCCCAAATAAATCTTACATAGAATTGATACAACGTTGGTGTGTGTAGGTTTGACAATATGGTTGGGTTGGGTTGAGTTCGTGTTCAAATCAACTCTATTGGATTGACTATCCCCCCCTTTTTTGTAATAGCAAAAATATTTCATTAATTAAAAGTCATACGACATCTACAATAGAGATTCGACGTTAACAAATACATAAGATATTGAATCAAATAAGATTTTCCTTCATAAAAACTAGATCATCGAGTAGATCTTGCACTGCGGAGCATCTCCCGCTTATATCGCTGAAAATTACAGCCTTGTTGGAGAGACAATCTAACGATCCTTTGTAGCCGTGAGGATATTTTCCTTCTGATTCATCTGTTCGTATTCGAAAACTTGATAACTTTTTCACCAACGAAATAATTTCACGACAATCCATTAGATCTGCTACCATGGATTCAAAACTAAGAAATTTCTCCCTCAAAAAGAGGAGATAAACCTTGTCTTTCGAAGGAGATCGAAAAAACCCTTGTCTTTCGAAGGAGATCGAAAAACCCTTGTCTTTCGAAGGAGATTGGAAACCCTTTCTTTCGAGGGAGAAAAGTTCCTCCCAAAAGGAGGAAGCATTATTATAAACCTAAAAAAACAATAAAGAAACAAGGATTGGGGCTTTCCACTGATTAAAATCGATGAAAGCGTCTACAAAATTCAACAATGGAGGCTAGGTTTTGGAGAGAGAAAGGAGGAAAAAGGAGGAGAGTAATTCATGATATTGACTATCCCCCTTTTTCCAACCCAACCTGTAGGGTTTGTTTGACATCACTATGGTTTTCTATTTTTGGTTTTTTATTTTTCAAAATCATATAATATACAATAAAAAATGAATCAAACTTATTAAAATTATGATAATTTTAAAAACTGACAAAAGAAAAGTGAACAACTTTTTTTTCTTCTTGTTTTCTGTATTTTTTTTAAAAGAATGAAAACAAAAAACGAGGACAAACAAGCGTTTAAAGTTTTCGAGTTTAATTTTTCAATCTTAACCTGACTTGTTTAATTTGGGTTGTGTTCGAGTTGACCCGTCACCCCATCCCTATTTTAATTATAAATGGGTCAACATGAACCCAACTGCTAAACATCGCCCGCAAATCTCCACATAAAGCCCACAAATTAAAAGTGAAATGACTCTTTTGCCCTCGAACTAAAATTATATTCTCTCTACTCTAGTAAAAAACACACTCTCATCTTCTCTTAACTTTGTAGTCTCACTTTCTCTCTCGAAAATATTTTTTCAAAATGTCGAGGCGGCAAGGCAGGGAAGTGGCGACACCGGTGGCCGGAGCAAGGGGGTTTGGAGGAGGAAAGGTATGTTTTTTTTTTTTTGTTAATTTTTTTATTTAAAAAAAAAAAAAAAAAAAAACCGGAAAAGGTGGCGGCCCGGCGGCGACTGGTGGCTGGACGGCGGCGAATGGGCGGCGGCGTTTGGCCCAGACGCCGACACCACGGTTCCGGCGCCTGTCCCAGACGCCATTGCCACGGTGATGGCGCCTGGGCAGGGCGCCGGTACCACAGTGGCGGCGTCCACGTCAGACGCCAACACCGTGGCACCGGCGTCCTGCCCAGGCGCCACCACCGTGGCTCTGGCGTCTGGGACAGGCGCCGGAACCCTAATTTTTTTTTTTTTTTCATTTTCTTTTATTTTTTTTTGAATTATATTTTCAAATTTTTTTTTTGCTTTTTTTTTGTTTTTGTTTTTCCGTTTTATTTTTTAATTTTTTTTTACTTTGTTTTTTCCAATTTGTTTTTTTTGGGTAATTTTTTTTTTTGCTTTGTTTTTTCCAATTTTTTATTTATTTATTTATTAGGTTATTAATTTTTTTATTTTTAGGTTGTTAATATTTTGTAATGTTTTTAATTTATTTTCCATCATATGTATATTGTTTTATTTATTTATTTTAATTACTTTTTTTATGTTTATATTACATGTTTATATTGCATATTACATGTTTTGTTATTTTGTGTTAGGCATCGTATTTTCGTTCTGCGGCTGGGAAGAGTATGAACATTATGAGAAGTACGATCAACTCAATGGAGAGCTCGGGGCCCAGACACGTTAGATCCCGTGGTATTTCGGCCTCGGCTCGTAGAGAACGGGTGCACTATTCTGAGGATGATGAAGATGATGATGGTGATGAGGAGGAGGAGGAGGAGGATGCAGATGAGGATGTGGACGATCAGAGTGGACCATATGATGATTACGGTCCATTCAGTCAGAGGCTTGATGATGTGTATGAGACGCGTAGGGTAGACGTGCGTAAGGGTAGAGATGGTAGATTTGTTAGTAGATCTGGCACATCATCTGCGTCCACTGTGTCTGCGGTTAGCAGAAAACGGTCGAGGGCCGTTAATGATTCTTGGGTGGTGAGGGGCGAGGTGGCTGGGGGACCTATAGACGGGAGTGTGATTCCTAGCTTTCTAGGACACATCGCTACCCGTATTTGGGAGGACCAAGAGCGGGCTTTGGATAGCGGCATTTTGAAATGCCAAACCCGGGAGAGGACTTGTAACTTCTTGTGTAGTTGGGCTGAGGCTTGGCCGGAGGAGAGCGAGATGGTCGGCCGATTGAGGGGCACTAGAGTGAGCCACCTTCCTGCCACCATGCATGAGAGGATTGACTCGACGCTGATCACGGCTTTCGTTGAGCGATGGCAGCCGGACACGAACTCTTTCCACCTTCCGTTCGGTGAGATGACGATCATGTTGCATGACGTCGAGGCCATCCTTGGGATTCCCGTAGAGGGAAACCGAGCATCTGTTGTCACAGATGCGGATCAGGCAGATTTATTGGCGGAGCTGTTGGCGGTGGATAGGGCTGCGCTGTACACAGCGGCACTTGGTGTGTGGGATCACGGCGGTGTTAAGATCGCAGCAGTTTTGCAGCGATGTTTGCACCCCACTTCACGTAGGACGCAGGACACACAGCTGGCTGCATATGTTTTTCTTCTTCTCGGGTGTACCTTGTTTCCGGATAAGAGCGGAAACAAGCTCAGGCCACGCGACATAGTTGACGCGTGTGAGCCCGACAGAGTAGGCCAGTTTTCTTGGGGGTCGGCTACATTAGCGTACATGTATCGCCAGTTAGGATTCTCGAGCCGGGCTGATGCGGCGGGTATCACTGGATGTATGACGTTGTTACAGACGTGGATATACGAGTATTTCCCGGCGTTTCGACCACACCGCGACCCGGTTCCTATTGGGGATGGCCAGCCACGTGCCTGTGCGTGGAGTCCGCGTGTCGAGAAGAAGTCCATTGACCGCCTGCGATCGATACGGTTATTGCTTGACAGGATGTCCCCATTAGAGGTAAAGTGTTTAAATTATTTCTACTTTTATAGTTTGATGTGTTTATTGTATGAATCTTACTAATTTTAAAAAATGTGCAGGTGAACTGGATGCCTTTCGGCCAGAACCCTAGTAATAGGGTACCCAGGACCCTCTACACGGGACTGATTCAGTATCGTGAGATCGTAGAGGCGTACATGCCGCAGCGCTGTCTTCGCCAGCTTGGATATGTCCAAGTTGTTCCTCCTCCACCAGCATGGCCCAGTAAGGCCGTCCGATCTGCGTCGTCGAAGGAGTACGTCGTCCAATGGCCGGCAAGCATGATTGGCACGTGGGAGCAGTTTCCGATGGTTGCCCGCATATGGATTGAGCAGCTGCAGCGGCCGCCAACTGGGGTGGCTGCCATGTGTGACCAGCACTACATGGAGTGGTACAACCGGCACTCGCACCCGAGGTTGATCAGAGACGTCCACCACGGCGACGACGCCGATGATGATGATGTGCCACCGCCCACTGCCGTGGATGCGGTACGTCTCATAAAACATTTGTAGTTGTGTTTTTTTTCATATAATACGTCGTTATTGAATTGTATGTGTTTTGTTATGTGTAGTGGATGGGAAAGATGACGCAGTTGGGACACAGACTTTTTGAGGAGAGGGACAACATGACGACTGCAACAGGCAGAGCTGTTATTGATGAACTGGAACGGGCCCTTGAGCAGTGGCAGTGGGCGTCACAGAGAGATTATTGATATGTCGGCAGTGCATTTATATAACATTTTCCTAGTTGTTTGTAAAAGTTAACATTATCTATTCTTATAATTATTATTTTAAGTTCTTAGAATTTGACATTATATTTTTAGTTTTTATAATTTTTATTTTAAGTTGTAATTAGTGGGCATACGAAAATTAAATACAAGTTCACATTTAAATGGGAAAACTAAATACGAAAATTAGAATCCGAAAATTAAATAAATGGGAAAAACATAGCAATAACAATAGAAGGTCACATAGAAAAGGCAACTAGATTGTTCCACTGCTGCACCCGGTCATGATATAGCGCATCCCAGCCCTCTACGCTTGCTGTACGAATGGTGTACCACGTTGGTATGATCGGTGGGACCGGAAAATCGGGTGACAGGTCCAGTCGGATGAAATGTCTGTATGACGGCCCCAGAAATCCAATAGCAACCTCTCTTACCGGTCTGGTGACGGTCTCACGCGAACACCAAGGCAGAACCGTGGTACATGGATAGTAAGCTCCACCATGCAAACCAAGGCCGAAATGCATCACTGCACACTTGTAGATGTTTGCAACGGCGAAGAGATCAAGTGGCGCGTCGAACCAATGATTTTGACCGCAACGTCCTCCTCCCCACCGGATACGCTGCAGAGACCTATCCAAGTCCTGTCCGTACACGTGGCGATAAACAGCTCGGTTTGAGGCGATTTCACTGTACATCAACTGACGCACTAAACCGTAGTTGTCTTCACCCATCTGAAACACATCAGCCACAACCCGAAATCCGCAGTTACCATCTGCAACCACATCATTCCACCCGTCCAGGAACGGCATCATGATGTTAGGGATCCTGTCTTTATATGGAAAATGTTCAATGTCCATTCTACCTGTTGCACACATCAAAAAACACAATTAACAAGTCAGCAGAAAACTAAACAAACACTCTAAAAAGTAAATTAAACTAAAGTACCGTACCGGTGCCGGGCATATTCACCGACGAAGAAGTTTGTTCTCCCTCCAATTTTAAATACTTGCTCTATTTTCCTTTTACGGCTGCTTTTAAATACTTGCTCTATTTCCTTATTTGGAAAGTTTTTATAATATTTAATTCATTTTTCTCAACTAGTGGGAGCCAATTTGTTACTTTTAGATTCTCTCTTATCTAATTTACCTTCCACTTACTCCACTACCTCTATATTTTACTATTACTTATCCTAATTTATCCGAAAAAGCTCCGCACATGAAGAAATGAAGCAAGTTTTTAAAAATAGAGAGAGTACTCCGGAGATTTATTTCTAATTCAAAACTGTGTTCGTCATTATTACTAATCCATAATTGGATAACTCAATAAAGACCCGCCCAATTCATTAATTGGACGGATCTAACCCATTTATAACTGGGGCGGGTCAGGGGTTTTAGTAATTATCAAACTCCTCCTCTCTCTCACTTCTCCATTGAAGCGCACTTGACGTTCTCCATTGAGGCGCCATCTAATATCTGTATCCTCCATTGAAGCAGCTTCGTAGGTAAGTATTTGTTTCTTTTTGTAATCATCATATCAATTTCACAATCCAGGGTTTACTTTAATTTAATTGTCAGTGTAGTAGATTAGGGTTCGAAATTCTCAACTATTGATTCTAATTAGATTATGAAAGCTCAATATCAGCGATTATGTTGTTATAAAAGAAAATAATGAGCCTAATTGATGATTGAATCTATAATTATGAGCTTTATTTGATGATTGAATCAAATTTGGTTGCTAATGTATTGCATAACCCTTTAATTTTAGGATTGAACTATGAAATTAGACCTCTTCCCCTTCATTTACAAAATACTATCAATTGAAGCAAGAATGTAGGGTTTTTGAGCTGTTGAAGCCGTTGCGATATCATGTTCTGTGTATCATGAGCTGATTCTGCGCGTTTTTGATATTCAGTGGCATTTTTGAGGTGTTCATTCTGTTGAATCATAGGATAAATAACTTCATTGCTTGTCACTCGTGTTGACGCAGTTGCGATATCATGTTCTGTGTAACATTAGCTGATTCTGCGCGTTTTTGATATTCAATGGCATTTTTGAGGTGTTCATTCTTTTGAATCATTAGTATAAATAACTTCATTGCTTGTTACTCGTGCTGACGAAGTTGCGATATCATGTTCTGTGCATCATTATCTGATTCTGCGCATTTTAGATTTTCAATGGCATTTTTGAGGTGTTCATACTATTGAATCATTAGTATGGATAACTTCATTGCTAGCTACTCATAGGCGAGGCGGTGTGAACCTTTTCTAGCTTAAACCCTGTGATTAGGTTTTTAAGGTGTTCTCTTTTGTATGAATTTTGCTTGGCGATTTTCCGGTGTTTCTGGCACTTCTGCCAAACAGTATGATTTATTTCGACCGTCTAAACTTAGCCATAGGTTCTAGTTCCAGAGCTCAATTAGTTGGTCTCCAGTGATCATTCAGCTAGGCTAAATTTCTGAACTCCATTATTCATTTATTAGTAATGAATTAATTCTTAACTTGTCGCTGATGGCTCACCTGTTCTGGTCCTAAGGCTCCTAACGCAGCTTAGGTTACATCACAATTAATCAGGCGAAGTAGCTCTGCTTCTTTCCAATGGATATTCATGTTAAGAATTCTTTATCTTCACCATGTGATTGTTTAGAGCTGCTCATGTCTGCTGCTGTTGTTGCTTGTTGGTTTGTTGTGCTGTTGGTACTATTGCTGTATGCTTGTGATTTTTGTCGCAGCTGCAGTTTTCTTTGCTGTTGTAACAGGCTGCTTTTTTCACTGCTGCAATATCGTCGGTGCTACTGCAATAATTGGTTTTTTTTTTTATTTTTTTTTATTTTTGTTGTTGTTGTTGTTGTTGTTGTTGTTGTTGTTGTTGCTGTGATAATAACCTGTTCTGCAAACAGAGTAAAATCATCTCTGTTGCCCGAGAGAAACAAAAATGAACAAGAAGAAGATATTCAAACTAGCAAAGGGGTTTAGAGGCAGAGCAAAGAATTGCATAAGAATAGCTAGGGAGAGAGTGGAAAAGGCACTTCAGTACTCTTATAGGGATCGCCGCAACAAGAAGCGTGATATGCGCTCTCTTTGGATTGAACGCATCAATGCTGGTGCCCGCCAACACGGCGTAAGTATATTTAATTATAGAGCTTGATCACATCTATGCTTGTATAAATTGATTTAAAATTGTAGCCTGTGTGAACTTGAGAGTATTATTTTGAGATCCCTACCTAAGTTCCAAAAATAATCTTGGGTTTGAGTAAATCTGAAATGTTCAAGGTTTGTTCTTTGTCAATTATATTGGTTAATGAGCTTAAAGACCAGTAACCTAAGATGCAAAGTGAAAAATTTCTTATGGAACTGTTGTTCCATCTTTAAAATTTATTAATTTTTGAGTCATCACTTTAGGAAGTCATACTCTGAGTTATGTTAAATCATTTTGGGTTCTGATCTTCTCTGAAGAGTCATATTGTATATTGGGGTGTCAAACAATAGCAACTGTTTGTATTACTAATCTTCTGAAATTTCAATAAACTTCATGAATCCTATGACCTGTGGAAGAACACTAATAATTTGGTTTCTACGAAATTCGTATTGCCTGCTACTTGGTTTTACTGAGTGGTGTGGTCCAACAACTCACTAGGGTATATAGTGCTGTGTTCATGTTAGTTGTGTTCATCCAACATCTTGGGAAGCTTTTATTTTGGTATTGTACTGATGAACAGTATTGCCTATAACTCTATAAGTGAAGCATTCTATTGTACAACAATCTTTGTTGTCTCCTCATAAACAATATTGTAGATGAATTTTTTGCAGAAAAATTTACTAGGGTTGAAGACTTGAAGGACTCTTAACCTCACGAATAGATTATTTTCTTGAATCTGGATCTTTTGTCTTTTTTCTGGGAGAAAAGTGTGAAATTGTTCCTACACGAATGTCCTTAAGTTAATGGTGATAGATTAAGTATGCTCCACTGGTTGTGTAAGCTAACCCAGGAAGGTGAATTACAGAATGTTGTAATAAGAGATATGGCGCCACAACCTCTATTAAAGATTTTAAGGTGATCAAGGGAAATCAATCTTCGCATCAGACAACCCCAGACACTAGCCGGCGTTCACATTCTACAGAAAGAGCCTTATGTTGGATGTGATTCTCATTAATTTCTTTATCAAATGTGTGTGGAGCTCCCGTCCTAATGTCCTATATCTAGAATAAAATGTGAGGAGTGATGTTCATCTTGGTGAGATAAAGAGTTTTTGTTGAGGCTAACTTTGCTGTGATTTTGGAGACTGGATTTGGCAAAAATTTGTTATATAATGCCAGTCCTTTTGCCATGTCACAATTACAGGCGTCAATTATTCCAGATGGTTTCTCTTGCACAAAGCTGTATTAGGAAATTAAAATAATGGCTGGAAATTGTTGTAACAGAGATCTGGAGTTTGTTCTTTTTTTGGAAAGAGGGAGGGGGGGAAGGGGGGGTTGTCCAATCTACAATAAGTGCAATCACAAGTAGCTATTAGGTAAAGGTAGATCCGTTATTATCTTTAAAAAAAAGTGTTTTTTGGTGTTTAATGGAATGAAGTTAAAGAAACACTGTCTTCCAACATTTGGATTATAATGAATTAAAATAGAATGGCTCATAGTCTTGGTCTCTCTTACATTGAATTGTGAAGCAATCATTGCGCCTGGGTCTCTCTTTCATTGACATATGAAGTGATCAATGCGCACTGGTTTTAGGATCAGCTGGAAACCACCTCTTTGTTGTCGTGTTTTGGACCCCTTTGGCCGTGCCAAAAATAGGAGCATCTGTAGAGGCATTGTAGTATATGTATTTTTGTTTTGGAGTGCTGTCAATGTGCAGGAACAATTTTAGTTCTACTCTTTCAGTGTATGATGATGTATATATCGTTTGAATTGTCATCTGAGTTGTCCTAAAGTATTCTTCATCATTAAATATCCCTATTCTTATGGCTGCAGGTAAACTATGGTAACTTCATGTGTGGGCTGATGAAGGAAAACATACAGCTAAACAGAAAGGTCTTGTCAGAACTGGCCATGCACGAGCCCTACAGCTTCAAGGCTCTGGTGGATGTATCACGCAATGCCAATCCAAAAAACAAAATAGTAGAACCTAAGAAGGTTGGCCTTGCTTCTGTTCTGTGATGGACGGTTAGGTTTGTTGGCTGGAGCATCATCATTGCTGCAACAAAATTTCGTCTATCCTGGAACTAAGACAAAATATACAAGCTGCAAACTTTTTTCTTTACTCGTCTTTTAAAGATGTATTGTGGCCTGTGGGCAGAGAATTTAGAATCCTAGTGCTTAGGTTGGCTTGATTATCCCAGGTCTATTTCTCTGGGTAGTTTATTTTAGGTATTATTCAGTGTGTAAGAAGACAAACTATCTTAATTATAATAATTGGTCTGTTGTGGTAAATTGGCAATGGTTATCAAACCTGGTTATCATACCAGGAGGTCAACGCTTGAGAATAGAGTGAGAAGTTTAGTAAATTCCTACTCCCGAGTATGGTCACTGCACTTGCTTAACTTTTCAAAACTATACTAGAAAAATCCACCAGGTGTACACAAACACAAACCATCTACCCAAGAATTTGCATCTTGATTATATAGCAGACCTCTCACTTGTTTTTTCATGCAGATGGAATCAAACTTTTTCATGGCACTATTTCTAGCTTGCTCTAAAATCTGACCTATTTGAATTGTTTTTTGCATTGTTAAAATAAGTTCTAATAATAATTACATACTAATATTCAAAAGGGCATAAATTACAATGCATCATATGCCTCTTATTAATTAGCTATAAAACAATCCTTCCTATAATCAATCTTAATCTTCTACATTTTGCAATGCCATTAATCTATAAATTAACATGCAAATCACCTTTTACAATCATCTTCCTACAAACTTGATCAATAATAATTATAACAAAGCAAAACTCTCTTTTAATTCACCCATAATATCTTCAAACATGGGAAACAAAGCTGTTCTCTTGGTATTATTTGTAGTTTGCTCTATCATCATTGCTAGTGAAGCAACTCCTCACCATCAAGATAACGGCGTCGAGGCGAACAACGACGTACATAATGGTGCTAACAAGAATAGAATCATGGCTGATTTGAGCCCCAAGGGAAAAGGAAAGAAACCAACTCATTCATCTGGACCTTCAAGAGGTAGAGACACTCGTGGAAATCTTGTTCCTGGCGCTGGACATAATTAATAACAATAATTATTATTATAATAATCTCTTCTAGTATATGAATATATCAGCTTAAGTTGTCTAAAATAATGATTGGTCCATACAAATGTAGCTCCAAATTTTGATGTATTAGTTAGATGTTCTGAGAATTTATCGTATAATTTGTAATATACCCTTTAAAATTGGGAAAAACTCGTCAATTTTAGAGTATATTCATTTTTGCAAATTTTTTTGGTGTGGAGTTTTACGAGGAAGTAATATTTTTTTTATAAAATTATTTTCCCATGCGCCATATATATAGTATCTGAAGAAATGCACCAATATTAGTTAAACAAGAAGATTTTTTTGACAATTACCACCTATAAATATTGGCGTTTTAGCAATTACCACCTATTATTTTTTTAAATCATCAAAACTTTCCACCTATTTGGTTCTGAACTAAAGTGTGATGTCATGTGAGACCCACTAACTACCTTCTCACCCTATTTCCCGCCTTTTCATTCTTTCTCTCACAATTTATCATTTTTCTATGTTATAATCCTTGTAAAATTGAGGAAAAACTTCAAATTAAATTAGCAAATAACGGAGAAATTAAAATTGAATCAAACAAAACAAAGGGTTTACATTATATTTGTTTCACTTGGAGAAATTTCTAGATATACTGAAATACATTGTCTCAAAGTCTTTCCCTAGTCAGTTATACGTTACATGCAACATTGTTTCACAATTATAAATCTAAAATAGTAAATATAAAAAATTTCTCAAAGTATTTTCCTGATCAAAATTCCATCACTAACGAAGCTAAATAAGAGAGTTCATTTCATCCATGTGCCACATCGTCATCGATTGAGAAAGTTTAATTCAAAAGTCCAATGAGTTTTCATCCTAAAATCATATGACAATATGAGGAATGGTCCCTAAACTTTATAAAGTGTTTCTCTCCCTCATCTTTTATAAATGTGGGATACTTACCTGTACTTGTTTGGGAATACTATGCTTCAAAAGTTAAGCCGGCCACTAATTGAAAGAAGATATACCTAATTGTATGTAAATAGATTTACATACAATAAATAAATGGGTAAAAGTCGTAAAACAACAATCTATTTTGCTTGTATTTTACTATATTTATATGTTTATTTTAATAAAAATATTAAGTAATTTCATAATGATGCCGAATGTTGTTAATGCTATTCATTTTTTTATTGTTGTCTATGTAGGTGCTTTTCAACTCATTACCAATGTGATATGCTTTTTATTTATTAATATATATGTTAGTTTGTGCTTTTATTATAATGTTATTACTGTTCTATTATATATTTATATAGTATATACATATGCATTTTGTTACAAGAATATACTAAAATCACTCCATCAATGTGCATGTAGAACTACTACATCTAACCGGGTATGTTGTCTAATTTGTGCTACTAGACCAAAATCTTGCACAGATCAACCTATTCTAGGTGGCACCACTCTCCTATCATAAACTAAATATACCAATAAAGATAGGAGATAAAAATACATATCATATATACTAATATTTTTTTTAACACGTAGTTAATAAGAGTTAGCTAGCGTGATTAGGTTAATTATGATATGACAAATTAAACCGTTAAATTACCTAATTAGTAGTTGCAAATTGTATCGATATGTACAATTATTAATGTTGTTAAAAAATATTTGATTTGGCGTTACATTTTGCATATGCTGTGTATACTTTAAAAAGTAATTGACGGTTAGTTTACCGTTAAATTAGGTTAGCTCGTTGTTGCATATTTAAAACCGTTAATTTAAATTTACCAGTTAGATGAAATCTGACCTGATATAGAAAATTTAAACTACATTATTAGCATATGCATACGTTAATTATCAATCAAAAAATATTAATGTTGTTGTTTTTCATTTTTATTTTTGTATCGAAGTTATTAATGTTGTTAGTTTTGCTTATATTTTTTAATGATTTTATAACCAACTATTTGTTACCTTAATTACTTATTGTTAAACTATTGTTGTATAGTTTTAATTTGATTTGATAAAACAAAAGGTTTCTATTAGCTAGTTCTTGTAAATATTACCAATGTTACCATTATTGTTTATTTATGTGTCCAATTAAAATCTAATTACACTCCCCTTCAAAAAAAAAATAAAAATAAATAATCTAATTACACTCATAATATATTTGCTCCGTATTTAAACAGAAACAAACAATGACAAGAATTGAATCAAACAAAACTGAAAATTTAAAAGGCAAAAACGAGGAAGAAAGAATGAGAGAAGTGTATATGTTTACTTTTTATATGCAACATTGTTTGACAATTTACATTGAAAACTTTAATTTGAAGTGTAACTAACCTATTAAAAGTCTAACACATAAACTAACAAACCATCACTCTTTATTTTAATTTTTTTATTTTTTTTTTACAAAAATTGCCCAATAACCGAATCAGAACCTCACACATGTCAGCCTAATCGATCCAGGTAACCCACTCTCTTTGTCTAGCTTCTAAAATATATACAAGAGTAATCTACGAAACACAATAGTCCACCCAAAAATTTCAAAACAATAAAATTAAACAAAACCTCTCTTTTCTTCTCTCTATATTTTTTACTATATGCATGCAATGGCTTCAAACTTGAGAAACAAAGTTTATTTCTTGGTACTAATTCTAGCTTTCTATATCATTACAAGTGATTCAACCCGCCACCTTCGTGATTCCGCAATCAACAAGGACAACAACGATGATAGCAACGGAGATGACAACATTAACAACAACAACAACAACAACAAGAGAAACATGATGGAAGATAGGCATATATATAGTTATGGTCCTTATTTTTCATATAAGGGAAAACGACTAATTCCGTATTCTGGACCTTCAACACGTAAAAATTCCAACGAAAAAGGTGTTATTAATTAGTAAATGTACTTAATAAAATATTCTATATTCCAAAAATATTATTGAGTGAAGATTTCGTGGATTATTTTACAAATTGGGAAATTAATTTTGTTAAATGTGTTTGTTTATTTTGCCCCCCTTTCCCCCAACAAAAATGTTCGTACATTTGCATTGTATAATATTAGCCTTTTACGTTACTTAGATGTAGTTCTTCTCGCAATCACTAAAGATTAAAATTTTTTTTAGACAATTCACTCTATTTGATTTATTTTAGACAAATAAGTACAATTATTTTTATAAGAGTAACCTTAACTTAAACAAGTATAAAATTATACTTTTGCGAAATTCTAAAGGTACTTTCATATCTAACTTTGTATGTACCAGTACCCTTAACTTTCTAATTGCAAAATGTGACATTGTAACTTTAATTTTGTAAGGTGGTGTTAGTTTTGATGATCAATTTGAGTTACAACTTAAACCACCTTATTAAATGTTGCAAATTTTAATTGTGAATTTTAAGTTTGTTAGGAATTTTTTATCAAAAACTACCTAATATAATTGAGAATTTCTGAGATCCCACCTAATAAAAAAAAAATGTTGTAATGAACTACCCTTTTTTTTTTTTTTTTTTTTTTTTTTTTTTTTTTTTTTTTTTTTTTTTTTTTAACAACAACCTATTAAATAAAAGATATTATCCTGTAAAAAAAATTAAAAGATATTATAAAAGACTACCTCTATCAGATTTCCGCCGTTAACTATTTTCTCTAACGTTGAACCAACCACGTCGCGTGCCCCCCACATGACTATTACAAAACCCTTCCCAAAAGAGCAAAATATCAATTTGAATTGATCCAAACTCCTAACCATCTTAATAGATTATGGGTCTGTTCACATTTACTTAATTTCAGTTAAGCTCCAATCAGTTCAGTTCAATTTATTTCAGCTCCTAATTTCCCTCTCTCATAAAATATTCATTTCAGCTCAGTTCAATTCAGTTTAGTTCAGTTCAGCTTCAATCAGTTTAGTTTAGTTCAGCTCCAATCAGTTCACTTGAGTTCCGTTTAGTTCAGCTCAGTTTAGTAAATGTAAACAAGCCCTAACTCCACCCGCAAATTGAGGGGTTTTATTGAAAGAACAACCCACACACTTCATGCATGATGTCATCGTGACATCCACCCACACGCACATCTTCCATAGTCCTAATTCCTAAACTCCTAAATCATGAGAAAAGTATCAGTAACGCACCATAAAATTGGCTAGTTACAGCTCATGAAAAATCTTGTTTCAACTTCAATTAACTATTTTCAAATTCAATTTATTAAACATAATTTTATATTTTTTTCAAAATCTTTTTTTAGGGAAGAATAGTTGACATATGTAGTGGAATATTCTTTCAAATGTGTTAGACCTTGAGACTTTGAGAGTATGTAGTGCAAGTGTATGTACAACTGTACAAGCAAAACGTTAGTTTAGTTTGATGCCTCATTAAATGATTAAAACACCATATAGTTGTGAAATGTGATGTTTGTTACCATTAATTTCATCAATTTTTACCAATATACTATACTTTCAACGTGAAGTTCTGCGTTTTTTATGTGCTTCTCCACTACTACCATTCGTTACATGCATTATAAGTAGTACAAAATTAAATGCTCTTTGGCATTGACACATTGTACGTAATACTGAATTTGCAATGGTTAGCTTAGCTTAACACGCCTTTAACCAGCTGTTAGGCTGCGTGATGTAACATAGGGCTTAAGTAGTTAGCTAAATATAGTACGTTTAAGTTCTTATATACACTCGAGGATATATAACTTTATTTATTCATAGACCGTGTGTGTGTAATTGTATAATTATTCGCATGATAATACGATACTCCATATATGCAATGCATTACCATTTACCACTGGTGCATGTCTTGAGTGAATGATCAAAGGAGATTTTAATAAATTTATTTTTAGAGGTAAAACCGGATTTTTTTTTTTTTTTTTTTTCGTACTCTTAGTAAGGAATTTTTTTAACTAGAATAATTATATAGCAAAGAGAAAGATTTGTTGAATTATTTAGATTGGGAATCCAATCAGAATAAATTAGTATCTAGATTGGGAATCCAATCAGAATTTTGACCTAAATATTTGTTGAATTTTATGTGCAAAGAGAGAAAGAACTATTTTAGTTTTAATAAAATTAAATAATCTAAGAGTTTTTTTTTAAGGATATAGAGAGAAAATAAGTTATTATTATTATTATTATTATTATTATTAATATTATTATTATTATTATTATTATTATTATTATTATTATTATTATTATTATTTTAAGAGTTTGTTGGTTGAGCTGTGTAAATGCATCATTGTTCTCTGGTACTCCCTCCATTGTTTATTAAAAGAGTTTTTCGTCAATAATTTGTTGTGACACATTGATTCTGCTAATTTGGTTAATTAATTACCTTTTAAATGTATTATGTTATTCCCCCGCCCCTTCATTACATTCTTGTATTCCTTATTTGGTGACCTAAAAATGTTGTGCCTATTTTTCTATATTGATTTCATGTTTAAAGTACCTTCATACTCCCACTTTGGATCATCTCAACCAAAAGTTTAAACTGATGGTTGAAGCCCAAAATTGCTTTATATATTCTATCACGCCCCATCTCATGAGATCTCTTTGAGCTTGAAATGTAGATACGGCAATGAGCCCCTTCATACCCAACACGAATTATTCCACTTAAAAGAAGGGTTGGATGAGATTCGAACTCGTGACCTTTATATCACACTTGCGGATCATTTTAAGCTAATGGTTTAGGCTTAAAAATATGATTTATACTCTATCAAAATACATTAAATTGTACAGACTAAAAAAGTGCATTAAATAATTTTTTCATTAATGTCTCCATAGTTTGACTAGAAAACAAAATATGATATTATTTTTTGTAATCTTTTAAACTATTCACCAAATATTACATAGTATACTAGCTCATCACTTATTTATTCATTTGACAGTCTTGACCACCCTTACACCCGGCAAGTTTTTGGGATGAAAGGGGGTTGGTTGATGGTTCTATATATATATATAAGAAGATGGCAGCTAGGAATGGAATTAACCTAGATGTTCAAACTAATATACAATTTTCACCTTAATCTTAATTTTTATTTGAAAATAGTGTACAACCATGATTTACTATCCAAATAACAAGGTGAAGGTTGTGCTACTTCTATTCATGTTAATTATTTTTTCTTTAACTAGTTTTGGGAGCGGAGCAAGATTCAAATGCCCTATAAAAATTTCAAATACAGTTCTAGAAACCAAAGATTATTATGATCATCATTGGTTGCCACATTCTGGACCATCAAGAAGACACAACGATTGTGTTTTTACAAAGAAAGATGATGCTAGTCAAATTACTCAACGTAACATACCTTGATAACTCAATTACCCCGGTCTTGTTTGTTATTGTTCTTGGTTTTCAAATTAGATTTAGTTGTTTTCTATTTTTTGTTGTCTGTTTTCTAAATTATTATGATTCTAAATTTTAATAGGTATGACTAATACTAGTATTTAAATCTTTATATGACATATATTTGTTTTTTTTTTTTTTCCTTTTTGTTGTTCTTTTATTTCCTTAACTTTAATCCCTTGGTTGCTGGCTTGCTGCTTAGATTAGATGGGATAAAAGTGGTAAAAATTGGAATGAGCAAGTAAGGAGCGATAGATAGATTTAGGGAGTAAAGTTTGGGTAAAAACATTTTTTGCAAAAATAATTTTGGTTTATGGTAGAAATTTAAATCGTTTTTATACGGGAAGTGTTTCAACCCCGATCAATGATAAAAATACGTGCTTGTGTACATATCTTAAATTTGGCTTCTTGTTCACAATTGCTCGTATGTATGTGAGATCTAGCTTTATTTTGTTGAATTAATTTAATTTAAACGAGTATAACTTTTCTTCAGTATTTATCAAAAAGTTTTTGTTGCGTTTTTATTTTTTATTTTTTTTTAAAGATGTTCGAGCCAGATTATCTAGCTTAGATTAGCGAGCAAGGCTCCTTGAGGGTGGGAGGAGGTAGGGATAAGGTAAGGCTATCCATATTCCCTGGGGGTGAGCATAACAGGGTACATACCCTACAATCTTACATCTAAACTAAATATGATCCTACATTCTACAATCTGTTGTGCGTGGGAGAACAAAGATTAGCAAAAGTGATTTTCAACAAGCCTTTGAGATACAATGCACATCCAACCGTTATGAAATATGTGAATATGTTTCCAATCATTAACTTGGTGCTAGCTAGTGTGGTACCACAAATGCAAGATTTATTTTTTCAAAATTGTTCTTTCTATTTACATTGATAAAGGTATCATGGATTCCAAATAGTTCTTCCCATTCGGAATTATTTTCAAATATGTTTGTGGTCAATTATCAGTGCACTTTATCTAAGAGTTTTTGAGGGATATAGAGAGAAAAACATACTTTAAAGTTAAAAAAAAAAAAACAACTAATTTAAAGGCTTGTTTGACATTGTTTTTTGTTTTCAGTTTTCAGTTTTTTTGAAAACAAAAAACCAAAAACAGGAAACAAGAAAAAGGTATTTTCACTTTTCTGTTGTCAGTTTTCAAAATTAGCATGATTTTAATAAATTTGACTAATTTTGAATTCATTATATTACATATATTATACACTTTTAAAATACAAAAAACCAAAAAACTGAAAACCACAACAATGCCAAACGAACTTGAGTTTGTTGATTGAGTTGTGCAATTGCAACATTATTGTTCTCTAGTACATAGGGCCATCTCAAATAATTTAGGAGCCTTGTATTATTTTTATATTAGACCTTTAATGATTTTGAAATGTCCGAATTTGAGGTCTATAATCCCCTCCCAATTGTTATTACGGGAGATCGAACACGCTGTTCTTCCTACCAAGTGTAATCCCAATTACCATTGCACCAACAACTAATTGGTTGTAATTTTAAATATGAAATTATGTTTTATAGTCTTAAACTCATATAATTGTTATTCCCTTTCTTGTTTTACATGATAAAACACATAAAATTTATTTTCGTTTAGTTAAGTTAATGAATTTGATGATAGCATTTCATTTCTAACTACTACCTCCGGATCATATTACATGCAACTTTGGAATTTTTTATATCTCACAAATAATACCCCAAAGTTGCATATAATATAATATGATCCGGAGGCAGTATATATTTCCTTTTTTCGAGAGAATCTCTCTCTCTCTCTCTCTCTCTCTCTCTCTATATATATATATATATATATATATATATATATATATATATATATATATATATATATATATATATATATATATATATATATTAATTAGCTTAGCCCCAGCCCCCCCAACTAGTCGTATGGGGTGGGTGCTTTTGGTCATTTACAGTTTGATTATTCTGTTTACTACATAAAAAAATTAATAAAATTGGTCTTTTTAATTATTTTTTTTTACTAGTAATTTTTTTTTAATGGAAACTGGCCTCTTTGATGACGAAACAAAAAAAAATAAAAATAAATAAACAATAAAAAAATAAAATAGACCAAAATTATAAAACAAAGAAAAAAAAGGAAGAATATTTTAAAAAAAGTAGTCATGGGGACTCAAACCATGGAACAAGAATCCAAAATTGAACAACTTTAAGTTTTTTACTGCTACCACTGTTAGATGATTACCATCCGCTGACCACTAATAGTTGAAATAAAATATAGAAAGCAATGCAATCCTTTGGAAATTTAGGATGCCTAAAATTTTCAAAGGGAGTTGTCAATTTGCTAAATTTAAATAACCATTTTTAGCAATTTTTTTTTTTACAATGGGAAACTTCATAAAATAAAGGACAAATTACAACCTAAGAGAGCTAAAAGTAATGAAAAAACTAATACAACAAACTAAACACACTAACATCAAACAAGCAATCTTGTATAAAGTGGCTGAGGACCAAGAGAAACTTACTGATGCTTCATTGTGGGCCAAGAATTGCCAATTTAAACGGAAAACACGAGATGAACCTAGTGCTGAAGTTTGCAAAAAACCCGAAAACAAAATCAAAAGAAAAGTTGCTGAGACCAACACCAACCGAAAGGCCGCACCTGTTGTAGAAAAACTGACCGTTGACACCATTCCACTCCCAGGGATGGCAAACCATAATTACTTCCTAGGAGTCTGGGAATACAACCAAAAGAGCCATACTTTGTAATGACTCTACCTTGATAAACCTTGCTTGACAATGCAGGTTCTCGTCCTGCAACTCTACTAGCAATGAGTGCTGAACATTGGAGGACTTTGCTTACC
Organism: Chenopodium quinoa; assembly: GCF_001683475.1. Classification (NCBI taxonomy): domain Eukaryota; kingdom Viridiplantae; phylum Streptophyta; class Magnoliopsida; order Caryophyllales; family Amaranthaceae; genus Chenopodium; species Chenopodium quinoa. The sequence continues at coordinate 8,865,292 of NW_018745024.1, read as the reverse complement.
CCAAATTTAAAAAATGGGGAGCCTCCTTCAAGATTTGGATTAACAATGATGGCTGACCTTGCCATCACAAACACTAACAATGGGATGATAGTAACCGATTGAATACTCTTTATCATCCCAAAATCAAGAAACAACAAGATAGACCCACAAACCATTACATTCAATAACCCCTTCCTCCTGCAAACTCCAAATGCAGGGAGAACTGTAATCCTGCACCAATAAATTAAAACCATAATAATGATAGCATATACAACAATTGAATATTCATTAATTATTTCATAACAATATTAATCACAATAATGTGTACCCATTTATCACAATACTCATTATCATAATTTAAAAAAAAAAAAAAAAAAAGAAATAGAGATATGAATAAGGTTTATGTATGTTACTTTTTTGAACAAAATGATTTATGCCCATTCACAAATCTCATGCATTACCCTTCTTGTGTATTTTTAATTTGTTTTAATCATGCTAATTAAACAAACTCTCTCCGTCCCATAATGTTGTCACAATTTTAAATATATCAAATTTACAACCATACGTCCACTAGTCCGGCCATATTATACATCATTATCCTAAGACGATCAAAAGTTACACCAGTATAAATAAAAGTAGGGCCTTAGCCTTAGGGGTGGGTCAGGGGATACATGGTCCGATGGTTGAGGTGGCTATTCTTCTTTTCTTAATAATAATGATGATGATGACGACGATGATGGTGATGGTGATAATGATGATTAGAGAAGGATAATAATAACAACAACAATAATAATAATAGTAATAATAATATATAATAATAATAATAATAATAATAATGAAAAATAATAATACTTTTTAGATTTATATATTTATTTATTGTAGAATAAATATAATAGAGAATTTGTAAAATTAAATTCTGTTCAATATAAATAATTTCAATTTAGTAAAAATAACTTCATTTCAGCAAAAGTAATTTTAATTCATTCAAAATAATTTCAGTTCAGTAACTAAAAAGAATAAATATAATAGAGAATAAGTAAATATAATTTCAATTTAGGAAAAAAAAAATTATGTTCAACAAAATTAAGTTATGTTCAGCCAAAAATATTTTAGTTCAGTAAAAATAATTTCAGTTTAACAAAAATAAGCTGAAGAACAGGCCCTTATTGTATAATTTAAGATTAAAAAAAATGATATTACTACCTTTGTTTTTTATTAGATGCATCATGTTTCATGTATGGAAGTTTTAATTTGGATGCATCATTTTCCCATTTAGTTAATAAATTAACTCTAGCTCTCTCATATAACATGATCCCTCTTTATTGTTTCTCTTTATCTCTTTCTACACCAAAAAACTGTCAAAAGTCCGCAATTTAAAAAATGATGCATCTAACAAAATTTTAAAAAAGAAGTATTCAATTTTTTCACATCGGATAAAAAATATTCGTAAGATTTTTTGCAGGCAATAATTTAAGATAAAATATGTTATACACTTTTGTCACATAGGATAAAAAGTTGTAACACCCCCAATTTACTAACTGAAAATAAACAAGAATTAAAGGAAAAATAAACAACCTTTAAATAAAATTGCGGAAGCATACACCTAAATCGGAGGTATCACCGCCACACTCAACAACCTGTCGAGTGTTAAGGCTTACAAATCCCAATAAATACAACCCAATAAATCTAATTGACCTATTTATACAACTTTACAAACTGGTTACAGCATACTACTCGAAACACTTGAGCTCCTTTAGCTACAATCACTTGATCAACCTGCTTAAATAATCTTGACTGCTCACCATTAAGGACAAATTCCAAAATAGATCGTCTCAGGGCCACCATAAGAAAAAGACATGGCCGCAAACACAAATAGCACAACAAAACAATACACACACGTCAGCAAAAGTTGAGTAATCACCACATATCAGAATATGGAGTATAATATAATAATTAACATTACTCGATCAATTAAGCAATGTAGTTTGAAACTACATTACACATTGTACTCAGAAAATAACCTTTAACAACTCAACCTCGAATAATAGTACGAACCTTTACTCAACTCATAACCAATAGTGTGCCATGCTCTTTGTTCTATACCTAGCCTTGGACATGGGTAATTCGAATAAAACCAACAAGTATAAGAACTAGAATACTCCCAATAACCAGAAAACACCTTGAACCAGACCACATACAGGCCAATTCCCACTGTAGGGGACCATAGAAAAACAAATAATAAAGATTGTACCTCATTCTTAACTCATGATCATTATCTCATTACCAACAAGCCAAGGACTAAGGTCTATAACGCTGAGCCTCAAACCAATAACAAAATAATAATCTCAACCTTTTTGATCTCATACATCGATCAAATAATCATAAACTTGATAATAAATAGTATCTCAATAATGGCACGAGTTCCCAAATAACATGACAATTCGATTCATAATATCTCAACTCTTAAAAAAACACTAATAACCCGAATATAATCAAATCTCAACCCAAAAATAATACTCTGCATTAACAACCCTAAAACCTCGATAAAACAATACTCCCTATAACAATAACATTAAAAATCCCAGAAAAAAATAGAACAATCAATCAATACAAGAATAATAACAAGACAATTAAATCAGATCATATCATAAAATTATACACATCAATCATAGCTATAAATTCAAGCATATAAATATCAAATCATACAATAATATAAAGCAATAATTATACAAACAATTCTAAAATTAAATCCGTGTAATTACACATAATAAATAATACAATCAAACATCTTCAAATTGATAAAGTGTGATTACATATAATAATTAATGTGATCAAACAACTCCAAAGGGCTGAGCGTGATTACCTTTCAATGAACTGCAATAGAACTATCATATACGAAGTATGATATAAGGGACGAAATAAATTGGCAATCTTGCAGTTCACGGCTTTGATTTCCCAAATATATTGTGCACCTTCTCTTTTAATCTTATAATACAAATACAATTAATACATATGATAATGGATATTAGAGAATAAAACAAAAAATTAATGAAGAAGAATCAAATAGAATCTTTTTACAAAAATCAATTTTGGGTTTGGTTAACAAATCCCACGCATAAGAACGAAAACGGCTACTTTATTTCTTCTTTTTTTTTTATTCAATAACTTTATTAGGGTTTAAGAATAGTTTATATACGTTTAAAATTGTAGAGTCCTATTTAAATTAAAATAGGGTTTTAAATCTTTCCGAACTCTAAAATAAAAATATAAAAAAATATATAATATAAAATCATAAAATATTCGGGTATTACAAAAGTAGCCGTAAATTATTTTTTTTTGTAGAAAATAAAAATTTCAACTTATATACAAAGTATATATTTGATAATTGCTTTGAATAGAATTGGGTAAAAATGGGCGGGAAAATTTTGAATAGTGTGGAGTGACATGTGGAGCTTTTATATATATAGATACTAGGTTTGAACACGTGCGATGCACGATTTATATAATATCTTTTTTTTTTTTTTGAAAGAAGTCCTAAAGGACACTAAATTTCATTAATATAAGCCATACAACATCTACAATTGACAATGAATGATAATGAAAACAAATTTAACAAAATCAAACAAGAATTAATCGGGGAAGGGCTAAGAATTCAAATACATAAATATAACAATTCGGCATATTCTCGATTTGTTGTCTCATACAACTTTTTGAGTGCATCCGTCGTCGCTTCACAATTTTGTGAGAAAGTAAATTCTTGTGTTGATTCCGTAACCCGAATCTGAGCCATAATCAATAGGAGCCCCGCACAACCGAAGACTAAATTAAGCACAAATAAAACCTTGTCTTTCGAAGGAGTACGAAAAACCTTGTCTTTCGAAAGAGATCGAAAAAACCTTGTCTTTCGAAGGAGATAAACCCTTTCTTTCGAGGGAGAAATTATTGTAACCTAAAACAAAAGGCTTAAAAGAAAATAAAATTGGGGCTTTCCACCGGTGAAATCTGATGGAAACCCCTTTGAAATTGACAATGGAGACTAGATTTAGGAGAGAGAAGAGAGAAAAGGAGGCTAGGGTTTTTTTTTTTTTTAAACATCAACTGTTAAATTAAATATTACGGTTTATATAATATCTACTTGTACATTTAAAAAATGGTTATTATATAAGAGGTCATTTATTAGCGTGCTTTTTAAAATTGATTTAATTTTCTACAATATGTTGATAGATTTTAGTTGTAATGTAGAAGCTTCTAATATTTAAATTTCAAAAATATTAAATATGATAGCGCTACCAAAAAAAATATATTATTTTATTTAGCGCGGAAATTTTTTTATTAAGAGAGTGGCACGTGAGCAGTGGTGATGTCAGCATACTCTGTTTTAGTAATAGTTAACAGATTAGATAAATAGATTACCAAGTCTTTTCAATTGGTGAAAATTTTTACCTACACCCTCCTTTAGCTATTGTTGTCTACCCTCCCCATGTAGCTACGTCGTTTTGATCATTTTTGGCTTTTTTTTTTCTTTCTTTCTTTCTTTCTTTTTTTTTTTTCCTTTTTTTTTTCCTGACTTTCCTTCTTTTCTTTTAATTTTCCTTACTTATTGTTCAAGCTACCTATATATTTCAATTTCAACCTAATTTTTGTATTTTTGTCTCTTTTTTGTTCATTTTCTCTCTTTAGATCGTTCCTTTTTATCTCAATTATGGATGAATTCGTGATTCTAGATGTTGATCGTGATTGTGAAGTTCAGCATTCTTCGATTTCCGAGTTTGATCGTGATTGTGAAGTTGTTTTTCCGTCTTCTACTGGATTGCTGAATTCATTTGTTGATCATTGTAAGTTGTTTTGATCATTTTTTATTTTGATTTGGTTGTTTTATGAATGTAATTAGTTTGATTATGATGAATGTGAGTTGTTTTGATTAATTTTGTTTCTGTTTTAGTTAATTAATGAATTTGATTTGTTTGATTATGATTAATGCTAGTTTTTTGAATTGATTTTGCTTTTGTTTTAGTTGTTTTATGATTTTGATTTGTTTGATTAAATTGTTTTTGTTTTAGATCAATTTAGTCTCTGTTTTAGCTTGATTTTGAGTACTCTGATTTTGATTTCTATTTTATTTTTATTTGTTATATAATTATTTGACTGTGTTTTTGATTTAGTTTTATTTGTGATTTTTGATTTTGATTGTTGATTACGGTACTGTGTATTATTATTTTGAATAGTTGGATAATTTTAAATGATCATTATCAGTTACACTAATATTTAGTAATTTATTTTATTTAAATATTTTGATCATATTGATTATGCTAAATGATCATTTATATATGTACTGCTTTGTATTTGTACATATCTGTTATTTATTTTGTTCATTTTTAAAAACTTATGCAGTGAGTACTAGTGATGAAATTCTGTTTGAAGAGGCAACTAAATCAGAGTTACTTTATAAAGATTTTAATTCTGAAGAAGAAGCTTATGATATTTATAATGAATATGCTTTTAAGCATGGATTTGGGATTAGAATTGATAAAAGTAAAAGTCGAAATGATGGCTCTTTGAAGATGAAAAGATTTGTTTGTTGCAATGAAGGTTAGTTGGAAGGATGAGAAGGCAAAGAATAAAAGGACTTATGAGAGACTTAATATAAGAACTGGTTGTTTGGCTTTTATTCAGTTTAAGATTGATCGTTTAGGTTTATGGACATGTACAAAGCATTACATGAAACATAATCATCATATGATTCCTCTTGAAAAGAGACATTTGTTAAGGTCTCAAAGGAATGTTTCTAAAGAAAATTTGCAATTCATGTCTACATTGAGGTGTAGTGGAGTTAAAATTTCTGCAGCCTTGAGGGCAATGAAGAAGGATGTTGGTGGCTTTCCTAATTTAGGATTTACAGCACCGGATGCCTATAATGCTTTATCTGCTGAAAAACGAGCTTTACTTGATGGTTGTGACAGTCATCAATTGATCAAATACTTTGCTAAAAGACAACTTGATGAAGCTGAATTTTACTATGACTTTGAACAAGATGAGGATGGGTGTTTAGTTAACTTTTTTTGGCGTGATGGTCGGATGAAGAGAGATTATGAGTATTTTGGAGATTTGCTGGTTTTTGATACCACGTATAGGACAAATAAATATGGAATGATTTGTGCTCCATTTGTTGGTATGAATCATCATGCTAATAACCTCATGTTTGGTATGAGTTTTATTTTCAATGAGCGAACCGAGTCTTTTGTGTGGCTTTTTGATACATTCTTGAAATCTATGGGAAACAAAAGTCCTATCACAATTATGACAGATCAAGCTCAAGCTATTGCAGCTGGTATTCGGAATGTATTTCCTCCAAGTGTGCATCATCGTCTTTGTGTTTGGCACATTGAGCAAAATTCAAAGAAGCATATTGGGGCTTTGAGAGCTTTGGATGGATTTACATATTTGTTTGGTTATTTGCTCAAGTATTGTGAAACCCCAGCTGAATTTGAACATTTTTGGAAAAGGTATTGACAATTTTTTTAATTATAATATGTATTTTCAAGTTTTTTTATTTTAGTTATATAATATGATCATTTAGTTTTGTATATATGTACATTTTATAATACAATTTGTTCATTTATACAATATCTAATGATCATATGTTTTATGCAGAATGTTAATGAAATATAAATGTGAAAAAGATGATTGGTTGTGTGATTTGTACAAGATTAAAGAGATGTGGTGTCTACCCTATTCTAAGAAGCATTGGTCTGGTGGTGTTTTATCATCTCAACGAAGTGAAACTACAAATAAATCTGTTTCGGAAAGGCTTAATAAGACCCAAGGTTTGTGTGACTTCTACCATGTTTTTCTTGATGTTATCTCTGAGTGGAGGAGCAAAGAGAATGGAAATGATTTTAATACATTGAGGGGTAATCGTCATCTTGCTTTTGCTCATATTAGCATTTTAGTTCATGCTAAGTCTTTGTACACCATTCAAGCATATATTATTTTGAAGAGGAGTTCATTAAGGGTACTGCTTATGAACATTCTGATGCTGGTCTTCATTTTCCTGAATATTCACACCATTTATGGAGATCTGGTAAAGATAATATTAGGCATGAAGTTGTTTTCAACAAGGAAACTCATGCTATATGCTGCACATGCATGTACTTTAGTGAAATGGGATTGTTATGTTCTCATTCTCTTCGTGTATATCATTTACATTGTGTACCTAAGATTCCGGATGAGTATATTATGAAGCGTTGGACCAAGGCTGCAATGTGTACTCATACTACTGTTGATAAACCTTCTTCAAGAACTAATTTGATGTCCTCTACTGTTTGGAGGTCGCAAACATTAAGGAAGTTTGTGAAGTTGGTAACTAGTTGTCAAAATTCTTTGCCTGCAAGAGCTGAAGTTGACCTCTATTTTGATATTTTAAAAGACAAAGTTGAGAGTGTTAGGGGCACAATTGATTTCAATGAGGCTGCTGAAGGTGTTGAAATTGTTGATCATGAAGTTAATGATCCTCCCAAAAAATGACCTGTTGGTGAGAGAAATGTTAGGCCTAAAAGTACTGTAGAAAAGGAGTTTAATAAAGCTAGGGGTAATTGGAGGAAGAGAAAGTCTTTATATACACCTTACATGAGGGCTAAAGGTCAATCAGGAGTTCGGGTACTATTGAACATAAAGGTTTTTATATTTGATCATTTTATTTGATACTAATGTTTATTTTTTTTGTTTTAGGAATTTGATGATATTGGACTTCCTGTTTCTTATGCTAATTGTATGTGTGATTCTGATGAACTGGTTATATTGAAAAACCCACCTTCTAAGGTAATTTTTTTATAACTTTTTTTTTTTTTCCTAAATTTGTTCATTTACGTTTTTATGAATGATCATATTTCATGTTTTTATAATTTAGGTTGCTAGCAAGGCATCTTCTGTAGAAAAAGATCCTTATTGTTCTAATGACTTAGATGAAAGTATTTTTAATGGTTTTAATCAGGTATTTGTTTTTTAATTCTTTTTATTTTAAAAATTATTGGCATTATGTAAATATAATTTTTGTATTCTTGTTTTGTTGGTTAATTGTAATTTTTTTTTATAGGTTGCTGTTGAAAGTTCTTTTGGATCCAATTTATCTTTTGATGAAGATATTTCTGCTCTTGCTAAGGTTTATTTACTCTTTTTAAATGTCATTTATAATTTTTTTTATGTATATTTATATTTATTATAATGCTTAATATTTTTTATCCAGGAGAAGGATTTAAAATTTTCAAGTAATGCTCATGCTTCTTCAAGTGTTCCTCCAAGAAATGTTCAAGTTCCTCCAAGAAATGTTCAAGTTCCTCCAACAAATGTTCAAGGTCCTTCAAAAAATGTTCAAGTACCTCCAAGAAATGTTCATTTACCTCCAAAACCTGTTCAAGTTTCTGTTCCATCGTCAAGAAGCATTGAAGTTACAGCTTCTTCAAATGATGAACAAGTTCAAGGCACTCAGCGTGGTGGTCAACATGTTTCTTATAAGTATGATAGGTTTTTAGCATTTTTTTATACTAATGTAGCTAAGAGGTTGGCAAAAAATAACAAGTAAAAACTTGTTTTGTTGAACTATTTTGCTCCACTTTAATATTTTGTTGCAAGATATGTAATTGAACATATTTGATTTTTGTAATGATCATATACTCTATTGGTAATGAACATTTTTATTATTTTGTTTTATTAAGTATTTTATATTCAAGAATAAGAGCAAATTTATAAAATTTGCAATTTTCATATAAACTGTATCTTAAAAAGATAAAAATATTGTTTGCATTCGAATAACCATAAGAAATATATCATAGAATACTTTGTGAAAAATAAAAAATCTATATGTCTATATTTAAACATTGATCATATGCATATTCGTAAATGAACATGTCAAATTAATCCTTTGCAAACTTTCTCGCATTTCTTCTATTTATCATTACTTCAGTGTTTTCTTCAAATAGCATCAGCTCTACTACGTATTGTATCCTTAGCTTTCTAATTTGGTTCACCTGTTGAACAAAATAAATTAAAATGGTTATAATTTTGTACCTTTTTTATAAATGAACATTCTATATTATATAATTGAACATTTAGTATACTTACATTGTTTGGTTTTAAATCACATATCCAACTTTCATTAGGATCACCAGTGAAGGTTTCCATGTGCTTCATAATGTATACACCACAGTTTGTAGGATCCTCGTTGCTACGCCATTTCATCTTCTCCAAAACAATTTTGTACTCTTCAATTCTATCAGCATCTTCATACCCAAGGTGTTTCATGTATCCTGCCAATCCCTTCAGCTAATAAAAGCAATAATAGTAAAAAATACTTAGAATTTGGCATTGTGTAGAATACATGAACAAATAGAAACAAAAACTGATCATTTAGCCAAACAAAAATGAACATAATTACTCACCATCATTTTTGGTTGCTCTTCATACTTTGATTGGACTGAGATATGTTGAGGTAGTTTCCTATTGTCAATAATATGAATTTTCTCTTCCATATGATTGATGCACAATAGAAAAAAATGCTCAGAAGTTGAAACTGGGAAGAAAACCTGAACAAATATTATATTGTTATTGATCATTTTACTATTCATAATTGAACATTTTTGTTATGAACTTTATGGCAATACCTGTTTGTATCCAACAAGGCTATCAATCTTATTCATTTTCAACTCATTGTCAATTCTTTCTATGAAGGCATGAATTCTTTTTTCCATGGATGAACCTTCTTTACAAACTCTATTTGTACACATAATGTGCTGTTGAAATAGAAACAATGATATACAAAATTAGTGAACATTTTGTATAAAATAATCATATAAAACAACACTTGTATAAAAAAAGAAGTAAAACTAACGTGAAGCATTGTTGAGAAGTAAATTTTGCTTTTTGGCTTTTTATGATTAAGAACTCTTGCCCAGCCATCTATCACACAATTTGTTACTTGAACATCATCTCCAAGTGTTTTCATTTCTTGTCTATTGATGAGATTCAAGCCATCATAATATAAAAGTATGAGGAATTGTTTGCTTTTCACGTTGAGGTCTTGATGTTCAACGAATGTACTATAGTTATATTAAGAACATTAAATGAACATTTAAATGTATATAAATAAATTTGAAATTATACCTTTCAACTTTTTCCTTTCCAGCCTTTTTACTCTTTTCTGCAATTGGGTTTTTCTTTTCATCATTCCTGAACATATTAAACAACACAATTGAACATAGGGGTGAAAGTAGTTTGGATAAAAACCGAAAACCGAACCAAACCGAACCGAATAAGCAATTCGGTTCGGTTTTGTTCGGTTTTCGGTTTGGATCGGTTTGAGAAAATGAAAACCGAATTATATCGGTTTGGATTCGGTTTTGGGATTTTAAAAACCGAAAACCGAACACCGAACCGAAATGTATAAGCCCCATTTCTCAGCCCATTTTCCTACGTATATATACTCAAACCCTAAATTTATAAGCCCATTTCTCAGCCGTTTCTGATCTCTTTCGGTCTTTCCCTCACTAAAAGTAAAACCCTAGATTTTCCCTCATCTCTCCCTCTCACCACCTCACTCAGTCACTCCGTTCGTCCACCACCACCAATCCACCACCTCACTACTTCCTGCTTTCCTACTTACCACCTGTGGCTGTGTTCCGTTCGAGTGTTCCAACGCCGGCCGCCGCTGACCACCTGTTCGAGTGTTCCGGTATGGCGGTATGCTTTAATTTCAATATTTCATATTTCACTTCTCTTTCGTTTCTGATCTCTTTCCCTCACTAAAACCCTAGATTTTCCCTCATCTCTCCCTCTCACCACCTGTGTTCCGTTCGAGTGTTCCAACGCCGGCCGCCGCTGACCACCTGTTCGAGTGTTCCGGTATGCTTTAATTTCAATATTTCATATTTCACTTCTCTTTTCCTGCTCGAATTGCATGTTTTCTTTGTTATTTTGAATTTCAGATTTCACTTGCACTTCTCTTTTCCTGCTCGAATTGCATGTTTTCTTTGTTATTTTTGAATTTCAGATTTCACTTGCACTTCTCTTTTCCTGCTCGAATTGCATGTTTTCTTTGTTATTTTCGAACTGGTGATAGATTGTTTTCTTTGAATAGTTATTATGCTCGAATTGTATTATGCTCGAATTGATGATATTCCTTCAGAGTTCAGAATATATGTTGTTCTATTATAGTATTATGCTCGAATTGCATGTTTTCTTTGTTATTTTCGAACTGGTGATAGATTGTTTTCTTTGAATAGTTATTATGCTCGAATTGTATTATGCTCGAATTGATGATATTCCTTCAGAGTTCAGAATATATGTTGTTCTATTATAGTATTATGCTCGAATTGCATGTTTTCTTTTTGATAGATTGATTGTTTTTTATAGATTTGCATAAAAATTGTTGGTTATTGAGTGAGTTCTTTTTTCTGTTTTAAATCAGATTATCAGAATGTCCACAAATATGGATAATGTTGAAGGGAATGTCCCTATTGAGGAGCATGAATCTGACAATGAAAAATCCAAACCCAAGAGGAAGAGAATGAAGGATCGTTCCGAGGTTTGGGAGCACTTTATCAAGGAAGAAACACACACTGGAATGGAAGCACGTTGCAAGTACTGTGGTATGAGATACAAGTGTGGTACAAAGAGAAATGGCACTAGTCCATTGTGGGCTCATATAAATAGATGTCGTAAGTACCCCTATAATACTCCTAAAGAATCAAAACAAAGTTTGTTGTCTTTCAAAAGCAATAAAATTGAAAGTGGTTGTACTAGTGGATTGTCTTATGTGAAATATGATCCAACTGTAATTAGAAAAGCTTTATCTGAGATGGTTATAGTTGATGAATTGCCTTTTAAGTTTGTTGAGGGAGTAGGCTTTAAAAAATTTTGTAATGTAATGGAGCCTAGATTTCATGTCCCTTCCAGAATTACTGTGGCTAAAGATTGTTATGAAACTTTTTTAACTCAAAAAAGAAAGCTGAAATTGGTATTAAAAAATTGTAACTCAAGGGTTTCATTAACAACCGATACATGGACATCTATTCAGCAAATTAATTACATGTGCTTGACTGTTCACTTTGTTGATAATGACTGGAATTTGCAAAAACGTATTCTGAATTTTTGTCCTATATCAAGTCATAAGGGGGAGGAAATTGGGAAAGAAATTGAGAAATGTTTGCTTGATTGGGAACTTGAGAAAGTATTTTGCATAACTGTTGATAATGCTAGCTCAAATGATACCGCAATAGGATATATGAGAAGGAAAATAAATGGTTGGAAAGCTGGGGTTCTTAAGGGTCGGTTCCTTCATATGCGTTGTGTTGCTCATATTGTGAATTTGGTTGTGTCTGATGGCTTGAAAATTGTTAATGAGTCTATTACTCGTGTGAGACAAGCTGTAAGATTCATCAAACAATCCCCTTCTAGGTTGGTAAGGTTTAAAAAATGTGTTGTGGAAGAAAAAATCAACTCTAAAAAGTTGTTGTGCCTTGATGTGCCTACTAGGTGGAATTCCACCTTTTTAATGTTGGATGCTGCTTTGGTGTTTGAGTATGCTTTTGAGAGGTACTCTGAGGAGGACCCTCATTATGTGATTGAGTTAAATGAGAGGGAGGGGAAGGGCTGCCCTACTTCTGAGGATTGGGAAACAGTCAGAAGGTTTTCTGAATTTTTACAAGTCTTTTATGATCTTACGTTGCGTGTCTCTGGGTCTTTGCATGTGACTTCCAATTTATTTTTCCATGAATTGGTGAGTGTTGCTGTCCTTTTGAAAGATTTGATGACAAATGATGATGTGGAGATGTGTCTTATGGCTACTAAAATGAAGGAGAAATATGACAAATATTGGGGTGATCCGGAGAAAATAAACATGCTGATTTTTATTGCTGTTGTGCTTGATCCTCGTTATAAGTTAGATTATGTTGAGTGGATGTTAATTGAAATTTATGATTCTAAGCATGCATTTGTTTTGGTGAATAATTTGAAAGAGTCTTTGAATGCATTGTATGAGGAGTATCGTGGTTCTTCTGGTGATGTGATTAGGGAGGAAGTGTCCTCAAGTATGGACAGTTCCCAATTTTCTCCCAAACAAAAGAAGCTTCAGGTATTGAAAAGTAAGTATAAGAAACATAAGTGTGAGAAAGATGGAGAAGCAAAAATTGAGTTAGACAAATATTTAGAAGAGGAAACGGAGGAGGAATGTGAAAATTTTGATATTTTGGGGTGGTGGAAGTTTAATAGTGCTAGGTTTCCAACAATTGGAAGAATGGCCCGTGATATACTTGCTGTCTCTATCTCAACAGTAGCCTCTGAGAGTGCATTCAGCACTGGTGGTAGGGTTCTAGACCCATTTAGGAGCTCCTTAACTCCAAGGGTCGTTGAAGGACTTGTTTGTGCTCAAAATTGGCTACGTTCTTCTCCCTTTCCTAATATAGAAGAGTGTTTACAAGAAGTTGAAGATCTTGAAGAAGGTAACATAAAACAACAATTATCATGTTATTTTTTTTCATTATTTCATATATATTATGTAACTTGTTTATTTTTTTTTAATGTTATTAGACTTGAGGAATATGACAATTGGTGGTCAAAACCCGGACTTGGTTGAGCTTGATTGAGAGTTAGCTGCCAAGAATGAAGCTGCCCTATTGATTGAAGACTTGAAGTTTCTGCCAAGAGCCTAAGAATGAAGCTGCCCTGTTGGTTGAACTAGTTCATTTGTGGACTGTTTGTCTGTTTTATTATCAATTCATCATGTGGACTGTTTTGATAGTTTTAAGACTTGTTAAGTTCTTATGTCTCAATGTGGACAATGTGTAAGTGTATTTAATTACTATGGTCTATGGCAGTATGGCTGGACAATTTAGTTACTATGGCAGTATGGCATATGGTTGTGACTTGTGAAAGTTGTATGTTAAAATTTATGCTTTAATTTTGTTCAGGAACAGGTACAAAATTTAGGCCTTAAAAGGCCCAAAATTATATGCCCAATAAAAAGCCCAGATTTTAAGGCCTAATACAGCAGCCCATAAAAATTCGGTTTGGATTGGATTTAATTCTCAAAACCGAATTATTTCGGTTTGGATTGGATTTAATTCTCAAAACCGAATTATTTCGGTTTGGATTGGATTGGATTGAATCCAAATTCGGTTTGGATTCGGTTTCAAAAATCCGAAACCGAAATAATTCGGTTTGGATTCGGTTTGGGGTGTAATCCAAACCGAATACCGAACTTTCACCCCTAATTGAACATTTAGTAATCTACAAATGTTCATTATAATTTAAAATTGAAAACAAATGAATATTTACTTATCTGAAAATGTTCATTACTATTTAAAATTGTTTACCTGTCCATGAGTTTCCCTGATGAATCTTTTTCCTTGTTCTCACTGAAATATCAAAGGTAGTTAGTAGGTACATAAATGTACAATCATACAACATTAAATGTTCATTCTTAATAACCTCTTGAAAATAGCCATCATTTTTAAACATTCTTATATTGGAAAAGTTAAAAACTTTAATTACATAATTTAAATATAACAATTATACATAATACTAATTGTTCTTAGCAAAATAAATTACCATAACACAAATTGTTCTTAGCAAAATAAACACTACTTCTTCATCCCCAAAATAAAACACTGGGCTTACTTATTACATATTTAGATTGTTTTAAAGATACATATCCACTTAATACATCTTGAAAGTTTGGTGAGGTTTTTCATATTACCCCTGTCCTCCTTGTTTGTCTTTTTCCAATACATCTTCATTTTTTCCTCCTATGCTCAATTTCAAATCAATATCATCAGGAGGAACTGTAGAATAACCCTTCTTTGGATCACCTAAAAAAAATAACACTTTTAATTATGTGAAAATAAACAATTTCTTGTATTTGTAAATGATCATTATACTTTTTTTATATGACCATCTTATACCTGAGGCTGAACTTCCTTCATTAGCCTTTTCAACTGGTTCTATAGCAGAGGCTACTTTTCTTTGTTCTGTAAAATATGTTTAATTTATTTTACAAATTCAATTATTGAAAATAAACAATTATAATGAAATATACTTGTAAATGATCATTATATATGAACATCTTTTACCTGAAGCTGAACTTTCTTCAATAGTCTTTTCAGCTGCTGTTGTAGCAGGGGTTACATTTCTTTTATATGTAATATGATCAATTTATTTTAGACATTCAAATATTGAAAATGAATACTATGATTATTAAGTATGAACATATTGAACCTATAGCAGATGTTCCTTCATTAGTCTTTCCAATTGATCCTGAAACTGTTTGCATTGGGGGTTCAAGAATCAAGGCCTGTGTTGAAGAACTAGGACCTGTTCCGGTTTTGAATTAAATTTTGTTAGTTAAACGAAGTTGTTAAATTAAAAGCGATGACATGATGCTTAAAAAAGAATATAATTTGTATTTACCAGTCGCTGGAGACGGTGGAGTTAAATGGAAGGCGAATGCTTTTCGTACATCATTATCCTGCTTTTTCCAGTTTCTAGTTTTGTTCAAATCAGCTACTTCCATGAGATCTTTTTCTATTTGAGCAATTGCATTCAAGAACTCCTCTGATTCATAGAACTCTTCATCTTGGCTTAGGATTGATTGCTCCCTTGTAGCCATTCTTCCTAAAACTTCATCAACTTTTTTCACCAAATGATTTTCTGGAAATATTTCCTTTGCCTTCATCAATTTTCCTGAAAGTCTTGAAAGGTTTGTACTAGTCTCTTTCACTAGGCTAACAAAATCATTCAAGAAAACCTATATTTCAAATCAAATTATAAGAATTACTAAAATAAATTTATTATAAATAAACTGAACATTTATGTCATTATTATTGATCATTTTCCTAACCTCTGGACTTTCTTCCACTTTTACAGCAATTCTAGGTAAGATTTTACCTCTACCAAACCCCAGTTCATGCTCTATTCTCAACCTCTCAAGAACCATGTCTCTTTTCCAAACAGATATAATGGGGAATGTTCTTGGAGGCCGTTTGTCCAACCTTTGAACCCTATCAAAGTAAAACAGCTACAAGACAAAATAGAAAATGAAAATCAATGAAAATACAAATGAACATAATCATAAAATGAATGATCATTTTACATATTATAAATGAACATTTTATAAAACCATATATTACCATCAGAAATTGCAGTGGGCCTTTGTAGAACCCCTTTCCATTCTGCTTTCTCCAATCAACATGACTCTTTATTAGTGAATCAAAGACATACTAACACCAATTTAAATTTCTTATTCTTTCTTTGTCCATCATTGAAAAAAGAAACTTGAAATGAAATTGATTGTTAGATATGCACTTTATCATGCAGTTCACAGCAACTGCTAAAAAATTGGTTATGAAATGTTCACTTGGTGGTCTGTTGTTCTTGAATTTGTCATGTATGTATCCATTCACAATCTGTAAAGCAAATGAACAAGACAATTACTATTAATGATCATTTAGTGTATTAAAAATGAACATTTAAAGAAAGTAAGTGATTATACCTGACTCACTGATGGAGTCTTTCCTCCCCATGACTTTCTCCATTTCTTCAGAAATTCTGCATATTCTTCACTAGCTTTATCAGACTTTGCCTCAACAATTGGAATTTCTCTCGTAGACAATCCATAAACTACCCTCACATCCTCTACCTCAACTTGAATTTTTTCATTCTTTGGCAATTCAAAATTCTGACTATTCTCTTCAAAACTATCCAATACCCAGTTACAGAACTTTTGATCAAGTTGTGGTAACTTGATTTCAAGAAGTGATCCTAAACATATATCAACAATTTCTTGTTTATCGGTTTCTTTCATCTTATCTACCCATGCTATGAACTTGACATGTCCCCCCCTTTTTGATGATCTTTCTTCCTCAAACTCCTCTTCCTGAATTTCCTCAATCTCATCAGTTTCACCTGCCAAAACTATTTCTGTTTTCATCTTTTTTCTCCCTCTTCCTTCACTCTTCTGTTGATTATACACTACTAACTTTTTCTCCTCCTTCTCAGTTTCTGCCTTAACTTTCTTTGGCCCCTTTTTCATTACCTTTATCTTCTTCAATTTTACTTCAACTTCCTCCTCCTCCTCCAATTCATCATCTTCATCATCAATAAGCTCTGTTTCAACTTTGTAGACAGAATCTTCACTGTCATCACCACTGTCAGTGGAATCTTCATCAGAAGGATCCTGAGATGGTTCATCAGATGGAACTTCCTTTATTTTTTTCCTCTTCCCAGCAATCTTCTTTGTAGGGATGACAACTGAAAATGAATATAAGTCATTTACTATGAACATTTAAGTTATTGAAAATGAACTTTAATAAATTAAATTTATCTAAATAAATAAATATGAACTTTTACTATATATGATCATTAAGTTTTTTGCAAATGAACATTAATAAAGATCATGATTATACCAGATTTCTTAGAAATTTTCTTTGTTCCTTCTGCTAGTGTGGGAGCAGACCTCTTTTTTCCTGATTGAACAACTTTTTCAGCAGGAGCACCTGGTTTCTTTTGAATAGGACTAATATCTGCAGCAGTTGTCCTTTTTCCTCCTACATAAAATAACATAAATGATCATTTTTCAAAACAAAATGTTCATTTTCAAAAAGAAAAATGTTCTTTATTTATTTAGATATTAAAATGTTCATTTTCAAAAAGTAAATTATTCTGATATAAAACATATTGAATATTTACCTTTTTTAAACTATTTTTTCAGCTGGAGCACCTGGTATCTTTTGAATAGGACTAATATCTGCAGTAGTTGTCCTTTTTCCTCCTACATAAAAATAACATAAATGATCATTTTTTTAAAACAAAATGTTCATTTTCAAAAAGAAAAATGTTCTTTAATTATTTAGATATTAAAATGTTCATTTTCAAAAAGTAAATTATTATGATATAAAACATATTGAATATTTACCTTTTTTTAACTATTTTTTCAGCAGGAGCACCTGGTTTCTTTTGAATGGGACTAATATCTGCAGCAATTGTTCTTTTTCCTCCTACATAAAAATAACATAAATGATCATTTTTATAAAACAAAATGTTCATTTTCAAAAAGAAAAATGTTCTTTATTTATATAGATAATAAAATGTGCATTTTATCACCTTTTGCAGGAGATCCAGATTGTTTTGCTTCAGCAAGAGCAGGTGTTTGTTTTTGTTTTGGTGAAATTTCCTTGATAGCAGGTTTTGATTGTGAAGCTTGAGATAGGACATTTGCAAAATTTAGATAATGTCAATTAGATAATGACATTTCTAAAACATTTTATGTCTACAAATTTATATAAAATATATATACCTTTATCTTTGCTTTTTGTAACTCTATCAATTGACAGCTCCTCTACCAAAGGGGAATTCTTTTTTCCCACTCTTCTTGCAACTATTTTAAAATTTGTTTTCTTCTTTGTTGACCCTTCACTAGGATCAACTGAAGCATCAAGACTATCTGATTCCGTTTCTTCATCAATGAGGTCAGTCTCATCCTCAATAATGAAATCATCCAATATTTTCTTTGCTGCATTTATTTTAGCATGTAATTTAATAGTTATGTCAAATGATCACATACAGAATATTAAATGAACATTTATGTAAAAATAGATAATATGTTCATTTTAAGAGATATCATTGATCAGTTTATATAATAAAGATGAGCATTTTACCTTGAGTATCTTTAACATTTTCCTTTTCATGGCTCTGGCTCTTTGGAATATCTTCTGAATCCTTTTGTTCATCTCCTACAATAGATACATGTTCACACATTAAAAATAGACAAATAAACAATCCCACACAAATGTTCAATTTACTTGTTATGTTTGAGCATTTTACCTTGAGTACCTTTAACATTTTCCTGTGGAGGGGTTTTTTTCTTTTCATAGCTCTGGCTCTTTGGAATATCTTCTGAATCCTTTGGTTCATTTCCTACAATACATACATGTTCACACATTAAAAAAAATACAAATAAACAATCCCATACAAATGTTCAATTTACTTGTTATGTTTGAACATTTACCTTCAATAGGTTTTTTTCCTTCACCTTCCTCTTTTGACAGCTTCTCTACAGGTTTACCTTCCTCAATTGATTTCTTCTCATCACCAACTTTTTCTTTTTTCTTTTTTTGTTGATTTTAACATCAGTTTCTTCTTCTGCAGCTTTTGAAGAATCTTCTAAGTTGTTTTTTGCAAAATTTGGATTTTTTCTTGCATCATGTTGCATTGCTTCCATTTTGCTGTATTATTTTCATATAATTCTAAAAATATTAGAATACAAACAGCATAAAAATTGAAACAGTTGATTATGATGTTGTAGAATGTATACCTCTGTATTGTTTTTTGATGTACTTCAGGAGTACTGTGTACACTGACTAATGAATCTATGAAATTAGTTTATTTATATATGTCAATGTAAATAATAATGAAAATGTTTATATTATATAGTGTTAATGAACATTTATTATTCTATGCATACTTACTCCTTGTTCATGGGTTTTTCTACATCATGAGCCATAGGAGTTTGTTCTTTCTTTTCTTCATCACTGAAAGGCAAAAAATTGTAACAGTATAAAATCAATCATTTGTATTTATGTAAATGATTATTTAATGATTTTAAAATGAACATTACCTTTTCTGTGATTTATCAACAGTAGTTGGCATCTCTTGATTTGTTTCTCTGCATTGTTTTTAAGTCCAATTGTTTTAATTAAAATTGTTTGAAATAGAAAATGTACTTGAAAACAATGGTTATATTTTACATGTTAAATTTTAAAGATAGTATTAAAATTTAATACCTTATTGGTTGATTTGTCTCTGGCCTTGATTTTGACATTATAAAAGTTACCTTGATCTTTTTTTTCTCACTAGAATTTTAAGAATTATTTCTGAAAACTGACATGTATAAATTAGTTATGGAAATAAATAAATTACATAAAATAACTTACTTGGGGTCTAACATTTTTCTATCAATATATGGTTCCCACCAACTACTATGGTCTTATTTTATTTCATTGGAAATAATTGGCTGCATAATCTCTTGTTCAATTTTAGGTTCAGAATTTCCATATCTAAATTTCATCATGTGTTTCACTTTACATGGTTCAACATTACAATATCAAAAGTTACCATCAATATATCAGTTTGCATGCATATTTATTTAGTTTTACAACACAAATTGTAATTGATCATTTTATAAAATATAAATGTTCATTTTTCTTAATTACAGTGATTTGCATTTTAATAGGAAAAAAGTATCATATTAATATATTTGTTCATAAGTTTACAATAAAATGTACAATTGTATATATGTTTTCATAAATGAATATGTATGCTGTAAAATGAACATTTATATATGTATAAATGTGCAATTACAAACATGTATATTTATGTAATTAAAAATCAACATTCAAATGTACAACTTCAAACAGGTATATGAACATTTAGTAATTCATAATTGATCATTATACCTTGGAATTGAAGACATTTCTTTTTCAGGAGGACCATTGGACGATATTATGTCTTGCAAAAGTTTAGGATCAACCAGAAGATCTTTGTTTTCTGGTTGCTTGTCCTGCTTTTGTTTTCTGCAAAACACATTATACAAATTAGTACTTTTCTTACTTTTTTTTGAACAAAATCTTAAAAAATTAAGTGTTTAATTCTTAAAATTGTTCACTTACAAAGCTTCAGGATCTTCTTTGTCGTCTTTTGAATCTTCCTTTTGTGTTCTACCAAAAAATTAAACAAATAAACTTGCAATTGAACAAAATTTCAAAAAATTAGGGTTTAATTGCAAAAAATTGCCCAAATACTTACGATTCTGATTTTTCAGTAGATTTTTGTAATGCATGTTCTTCTTGTAGAGTACTCATTGTTGATTGATTGTAAGAAATTGCAGAAATTAGTATGAATTTTTCTTGTTCATACGTTTGATGAGAGAGAAAATGGAGAGAGAAAATGGAGAGAGAAATTATGAATGAAGAAGAGTGTAGAATTTGATCAGTTTTTTGAATTTTTTTTTTAATTCGTATATATATGATTTTTTTGGGTGGGAAGTTGCATTTACTTGCAGTTACTGTTGGAAGTGGATGGTAACTGCACAGTAACTGCATGTGGTAAGGTTAATGGGTTTACTGTAGTTAGTGGGGTGTGGTTAGTGGGGGAAGGGTTTTTCAGTAATTTCAGGGGGGAGTAGGTATTACTAGCCAAAGGGGGGTGTAGTGAATAGGAATTATTCAATTGGAGGCCTTCTTCATTTCAGGCCTTATGCTATAGGTCTCTTTGCATAGGCCCATAGCCGGCCCTTCTGGTACACCCCCATTGGTTATTAAATAGTTTCAATTCCTTCATTATGTCAATAATTTTTTGAGAAACATAGATTTTGCTAGCTAATTACCTTTTGAATTCGTCATAATACTCCCATGTCCTTTTTTAATGTGCTTGCATTCCTTATTTCGTGACCCATTAGGCATATTGTTATATTTATTTGGTGAAAAATTATTTTCATAACCCTTTTTACATTTTTCTCAAACTAAAAATTCCCTAAAGTATCCTTCAAAGTTGATGCACACATGTTACTAAATGCATTAATTTTTTTTAATTGTAAAATTAATCCTTTAATAAAAAGTCATACGACATCTACAACAATAATAGAATTTAACTAATACTACCTCCGTTCTTGAAAGTTCGACTCACTTACTATTCATGTGGCCAAAATAAAATAACTTTGACCACATGTTATGATTTCTACAATAGAAATAAATTAGCATAGGGGATCTGATTAGATTCCTTTAATCATAAAATTTTCAAATTTCAACTTTTTATAATTTTTCATTTATACATAACTGAAGATATTCATGGTCAAAGGTGTTCATTGGAGACTGCACAAATACAAAGTGAGTCGAACTTTCAGGAGGGAGTATACAACTTAAATCAAAGAAACTTACCGTAAAAACTTTTAAAAATTTTATTTTACTACCAAGCTTCACTTTAAGCCAATTATGACGTCACTTTAGACAATCAACTCACATTTAACCCCTGATTAAGCATTTAAACTTTCAAAAACAAAAGAAATTTAAAATCCATGTAACCCATGGTTACCCCCATAACTAACTTAACTTAACCCCCTGCCTTTTCCATTATTTCTCCCTCTTCACGATTTGTAAAATCCTTAATTCCCACTAATTCTTCCCATCTATCCTCTAATTAATCTAGGTACAAGTTTAATATGTTCGATTTCCTTTTTAAAAAATAGTCTTTTACTTTTTTCGTCTATAGGGTTTATTCAATTTTAGAGGTTTTGCAATTTAGGGTTTTTGGATTGCGATTTTGGTTGATTTACGTAGCGCTTTTGTATTTTTTCTTTGAATTAAATTATCAAATAAGTATAATATGTGATTTGATTTCTTCTTTTTATGTTATAAATGTGACGGGAAGATGTTTAGAGGGACAAGGTCAATGAGTTGAAAATGCTAGTGTGGGTTGAAGGCTTTAATTATGAATTCTTAGACCAAAGAGAATCCAAGAAAAAGGTTCATTGCTTGTCCAGATTTTGATGCGTAAAACAATAAAAGGGGATGTGTGTGTGTGTGTGTGTGTGTGTATGAGAGAGAGAGAGAGAGAGAGAGAGAGAGGTTGGGTTAGAGGCGTAACCATGAGTTAGATGTATTTTAATTTCTTTTTGGTAGGATGTTTAAATGCTTAACCAAGGGTTAAATGTGAGTTAAAGGTCTGAATTGACGTCATGCTTGGCCGCTTAAAGTGGAGCATGGTAGTAAAATAAAAATTTTTAATTTTTTTTTAAATACGCGGTAATAATTTTCAAAATGACATTAATTTGCGGTAGTAATTGACAAATTTTCCAAATAGTTTCAATTCCTTCATGTTAATAATTTGTTGTGAAACATAGATTTTGCTAGCTAATTACTTTTTAAATGTATTATAATACTCCTATGTCCTTTTTTTTAATGTGCTTGAATTCCTTATTTAGTGACCCAAAATATTAGGCATATTATTATATGTATTTCGTGAAAAATTACTTTTATAACCCTTCTTACATTTTTCTCAAACCAAAAATTCCCTACAGTTCCCTTCAAAGTTGATGCTCACGTGTTACTAATGCATTAATTGTTTTTTTTTAATAGTAAAATTAATCCATTAATGAAAAGTCATACGACATCTGCAATAATAGTCGAATTTATCGCTTGAAAATACAGCCTTGTTGGAGAGAATTTAATGATCCATTGTAGTCGAGAGGATGATTTCCATTGGATTCATTTGACTGTATTCGAAAAATTAAAAAGTCTTGCGGCCTCGCATAATGTTTCACCAACAAAATAATTTCACGACAATCCATCAAATCTATTATCCTAGATTTTAAGCTAAAGAAATTCCCCCTCAAAAGAGGAGAGAAACTCTGTCTTTTAAAGGAAATCGAAAACTCTTTTTTTTTTTCCAATGGAGATATTATTATTATAACAAGTGTAAAGAAACACATGTTGGGGCTTTCCATTGGTAAAAACCGATGAAAGCCCCTTCAAAAATCAAGAATGAAGGTTAGGGTTTTTTTTTTAGAGAGAATAGAGGGGAGAGGAGAGAGATTTACTAAATGCATTAAATTGCACAAACCAATAATGTGCATTGATTGCATTTTCATTATTGTCCAAAATGATTTTTTTGCCTTTTAAATAATTATTCTCAATAATGTTTCATTGTCCAAAATGATTTTTTTACCTTTTAAATAATTATTCCAAAATGATTTTTTTTACCTTTTAAATAATTATTCTCAATAGTGCAGTTCATTGTCCAAAATGATTTTTTTTTACCTTTTAAATAATTATTCTCAATAATGTAGTTCACAATAATTAATTTTACTAGTATATATAAGAAGACAAGAGGAATAGTATTAACTTAGATGTTCAAATTAATACAATTTTCAGTTTTAATCTTTATTTTTTTGAAATAGTGTACAACCATGAATTACTATCCAAATAACAAAGTTGTGATACTTTTATTCATGCTAGTTATTTTTTCTTTAACTAGCTTTGGGAGTGGAGCAAGATTCAAATGCCCTATAAAACATTCAAATGAAATTCCAAAATCTAAAAATTATTTTAATCATCGAAGTTTGCCTCCACCTTCAGGACCATCAGGAAGACACAACCATGGTGCTTTTACAGAGAATGATGATGTTGTTAATCAAGTTAATCATCGTAACATCTTAGCTTGATATGTCAATTACTCCGGGCTCATTCAGTATTACTATAGTTTTATGTTTTATGGTACTTCTATTTTTAAAAGTCATAGGAGTATTATATATGTCTTACATTAAATGAAAATCTAGTCTTGTATATTGAAATCATGATTACAAAGGAAATTTGATAATTAAAAAAAAAAAGCAAAACCTACTTTTTCTAGCTTATTATTATTGTTGTTGTTTTATTTTCTTACCTCCAATCCTTTAAGTTTTTGTTACTTAGATGGAATAAATGTGGTAAAAATTGGAAACTAGCACGTAAGGAGCGGTAACTGTTTTTTTTTTTCTTTTTAAACAAAATAATTCATTAATAAAAAGTCATACAACATCTGCAAATGAAATCTAAATACATAAAATCGAATCAAATTAGAGTTTCCTTCATCAAAGCTACGATCGTGGAATAAATCTTGCACTGTGGTACATCTCTCGCACACATCGTTGAAATATACATGCTTTTTGGAAAATTGGTCTAACGCTTTGTTGTAGTCGTAAGTCGTAAGGATAATTTTCAGTTGATTCACTTGAACACATTTTAAAACTTGACAATCGTTGCAATCTCGAACAAATCTTCACCAACGAACTGATAATAGGGCAAAAGATGATTACCTGGCCTTTTTGTTAAACCCTAACACAAACAAACCCTAAACATAAACAAACAACTAAGCTAACAAAAACTAATGACTCTACCATACCATAGGGAAACACTCCACCATGGGGAGACGGACGAATATCTACACTACTTGTGCAGATTTATTGAAACCTAAATTGCAAAACTATAGATAATTAATGGATAAGGGTCATAAATAATCTATTTTTTGAAGAAATTAGACTACTTTCGGCCTTAACAACCAAGAATCTGTAGAAACCCTAGAAGGGAGGAGGAGAGGAGAGGCGAGAGTTTTGACCATTTTAGATTTTTAAATTAGGAACATTAACTTAATGTAGCGATTTATGTTGGGTGAAAAACATTGAAACTTTTTAGACAAACATCTTTAAAAAATCGTATGTACATTAAAACATTGTAGATCTGCTTTAAAGTTACCTTAAAATGATCAAAAGATACGCTATAATGAATGAAAGTTACCCAGAATATGTAAGTTATCCGAATAAAAATAAAAGTTATTTAAGCTTTATGGATAAAAGTTACCCTAAATTCAACAAAAGTTACCTCGATGTACAGTAAAATTACTATACACCTGTAGACACCCATTTGTGTCTCCCCAAAACCAAACCCAGTGATGAGTACTTTTCACGTCATTTGATTATCGAACAAAGAGAAAGTGTGAAAAGTCTAGTGATGAGGATGTTTTTGTTAAAATATCTCTTCTTTTTGTTTTTGAAAATATTTCTTTTCTTACCTTATTTATGAAAAACATGCATTAAAGTTTAGTTTGGTCCATGATAAGGGTCCAATAATAGTATAGTTGGATAGGGCTTGAAAAGCCCTTTCCAACGATATATTATAAGCCCAATTCTGATGAATAATGAGGAAGTTATGACCAAAATACTAAATTGGGCCCGGTTTGGTTTTTTATATGCGGTCCAATGATCTAGAGGATGACCTATTATTAATTATCATTCCTAAAGCTATTAGGATTGATTATAGTATTCTAGAATACTCTAGAAGGTTATTTTAAATCTTAATGGAGATAGGATTGATAATTATGTTTCAAAGAGTTTGAAATTGAATAAAACTACTCCTTTTAAGAATCCTTGTTTTGTACGAAGTGGAATATATTCAGATTTTATTTTCATGCCTGTAGGCGTCGTTCGAAGTGCGCCTACGTTAAGCATGTGGTGAATATGCTTGACACTCATAGTAAGTGGGAATTTACATATACGATTAGGGATAAGGAAAGTAGGGAGCCGCCAACAAGTTTTTAAGGAACTTGTAAACCGTTCACGGATCATAAAAGACAACCACGATAAAGGGACAACGATATGCAACAACGATTGACCCGTGAAGGTTACACCCCATTCATAATTCATCAGATTACTAACTCCATATGGTTCGGAACCACGAAAGGAGGATCGGGGATGATGGTACGAAGTGAGTCATGGAGTCACATTCGCCCGTATTGACCTCTACTCGATTCTTATTATGAAAAGTGATTCCTGCGATCTCAAAGGCATACAAACAAAATATTCAATTTGCTCCAAACTATTATTA
Source organism: Chenopodium quinoa (assembly GCF_001683475.1). Lineage (NCBI taxonomy): Eukaryota > Viridiplantae > Streptophyta > Magnoliopsida > Caryophyllales > Amaranthaceae > Chenopodium > Chenopodium quinoa. The sequence continues at coordinate 8,838,857 of NW_018745024.1, read as the reverse complement.
AGCTAAATTGGTTGAACATTAATGCAACATATAATTCTACAATATCGTGATCACTTGATTAAATAACAAGATTAAAAAGGAACCTAAACCGGTTGTCCAAATTATCTTATTAGGCGTGATTTTCAATTACATATTCCCTTTAACATGCAATATAGTGATCAATAAATAGTAATAAAATATACATTAATATTGGAAGCAATTCAACAATAATAACGTTACTCAAATCAAATAATAATAATAACCCAATCATGATGCTAGCAATATAAAAATAAAATAAGAGTAATTAAATTAATTAATTACTCACATTCCGCACGTTCCTTTAAATTGCTACATCATGAATAAATTGTTAGTAACTTCAATTAAAATATAAATCAAATTAAAACAATTAAATTAAAGAAAAAGTAGAGTTGATTTAGTCCAAACCCTCAGTTAATTTTACCTTTCACGCCTTGGTTTAAGTATAGAACTTTGGGTATTATATGGACTCCTTGGAGTGCTTAAAGGAAGGAATAGTGAAAGAATGAGGAGGCTAGTGTTTAGGCTAAAGAGGGAGAAGAGAATTATTTGATGATCAAGATTGTTGATGATCGAGAAAGGGGACATATGACCTCTATTTATAGAGAAAAAAAGGGTCGAAGAATCAAGAAAAGATAAGAATTCGAATCGGATAAAACTCTTGCGATAGACAGCAGTTTTAGCGGTTTTTGTTTTTATAATATCTTTTGATCCAGAAATCGGAATAAAATAAATAATATATCGTTGGAAAGCTCTTGAAGTATAATTTCTAATAAAATTAAAATAAGATTAAAATATTTTATATAATAAAAGATATGACCGAAATAGTGAGACGGTGTCAGTTTTGGATTGAGTTTGACATTTTATTCATATCTTTTCCGTTATAGCTCGGAATTGATATTATAATATATCATTGGAAAGATAATTTCAAGGGATATCAAACAATATAAAATTTGGATAAAAAGTACGAGGTACGAAAATACTAAATGTCTATCTTTGAACGTCTTTCAATTCGGATAAAAATAGGATTTTCAAAAAGAAAAGTTTTATTCAATTTGAAACTCTTTAATCTTATCTTTTCAAAAAGGATAATTAAGATCTTGTAGAAACTTATAGAAGTTTCTAATGAATCCTAATTGGTTTAGGAATGGGATTAAATAATTTGGACCCTCCACATGATCATTGGGTCGTAGGTAAGGTTGGCTTAGGTTCGGTTTGGCTTCAGTTTAATATTTTGACCATAACTTATTCATTATAACTTGGATTTGGGCTTGTAATATATCGTTGGAAAGCTCTTTTAAATCCCCATCCAAATATTAAATCATTGGACCCATGTTATGGACCAAAATAAACTATATTAAATGTTTTTATAAAAAGGACACGAAATGAATGATTTTAAAGGACACGAAATGAATTATTTTGGGTTTAAAGGCACGAAAAGAGGAAAATAAGTTATGGTTTGGAGAAATGGTCTAGTAATTGGTTTGGTTTATGAAAATATGAATTTGAATATGGATTTAAGCACTCCAAAGATTAAATACTCAACCCGACCAATAATGGTGGTGAAAGGTTGTTCATCATCGGGTTTGGTTTTGGGGAGACATTTTTAGGTGTCTAAAATGCCTCATAATATTTATCCAAATCTTATATGTTTGGATAGATCTTGAAATTATCTTTCCAATGATCTATTATAATATTAAATCAGAGCTATAACGAAAAAGATATGAATGAGATATGAAACTCTATCCAAAACTGACACTCTTTCACTATTTCGGCCATATATTTTTATCTACAAATGATTTTAATCTGATTCTAATTGGGTTGGAAAGTAGACTTCAAGATCTTTTAAACGACATATTATATGATTTATTTGGACTTTTGGATCAAAAGATATGATAAAAACAAAATCCACAAAAACTGTTTTGCAGCGCAGGACGTCAAGCCTAGCGTCTGGCGCCAAACTTAGCGTTTGGCGCTGCACCCAGCGTTTCGTGCCATGCCCGTGTTTGACGCTGCGATCGTGTTTTATTCTTTTCGAAACTCTTATTCGTTTTTTTTATCATATCCGGCTGATTTTTCTCTATAAATAGCCTCCTAAAACCTCCGTTTTCAATCATCAAATTTCATCAATTCTTCTCATCAACTCTCTAGTTTTCTATTACTCTCTCTCTATCTCTTTTCTAAACTAGCTTTTTGCATACAAAATTCTGCATTCACAAGATCTAGACACACCTAGCCAAGTTCGAAGTTGCCTTCGCCCTAGACGTGAAAGGTTTTAATTTCTGAGGGTTTGGTCCCTAATCTTTCTTTCAATTATTTAATTTGTTTGATTGTTTATTATTTTCCTTGAAGTTACTAACGTGTGTATTTTGTTATTAGAAAGAGATACGAGGCATCCAAGTAAGTGCGTTAATTGTTTGCATTGTTATTATGATTTAGAAATCATGTCTAGGTTGTTATTATGATTCCTAGTATTATGTTAGGGTGTTTTGATTTTCCTAGTATCATGTCTAGGGTAATAACTATAATTTCTAATATCAAATATGACAATTGTGATTCCTGCGATGCTTCCTATTCTCTTCCTAATATGCATGTTAGTATCATGTTAGGGCTATGTATTTGATCTTTATTGTTTAGTGACATGCTAGGGCTTGTTATTAATCTTGTTAGTATCATGCCTAGGATCTTGCTATTATTGTACTTTAACATGATTATTTTAATGATGATTATTATTGTTATGATTTTTATTATTATGATTATTATGTTGCTTGATTATATTTATCATTATTGCTTGATCACACCTTTTACAAGGACAAACTTGAAGATAACATGTATCACTGTTGATGTGTCTTTTAGTGTATATATAGTTATTATAAGGAATTATTTCAAACATCAACTTTGAGCCCCACTGTGATCATGCACTTAAACATGGTGGCATCTTGACGTAGGGAAAAGTAGGTCGTTATCTAATCTCCCCAAGAGCCAAACAAATTTATAATAACTTAGCAAACCTAAATACAAGTATAGAGGTAAGTCAAGGGTCGAACCACTAGGAACAATTATCACTAGGTGAAAAAAGGAGATTGGCACCGAGGTAAGGCCACCAGTTCTTTAAAACCGGTGGGGAAATTAGGGGGAAAGATAGGTGGGATTTTGAGGGGTGGTTTTTGCCACTGGTTCAAACCAAACCGGTGGGAAAAACCATTTTCACCACCGGTTCAATTCAAACCGGTGGCCTTTTATTAAAAAAACAATCAAGGCTTCCTATTTAAACCCTAACCCTACCTCAATTCATTTTTCACGGCCTCCCTTCTCTCTCCTCTCCCTTCTCTCTCCTCTCCCCCTCTCTCCTGCTCTATCGTCTCACCCCTCTTCTCGTCCACTCCACGACCACCACCACCACCGCTACTAACCACCACCGCCACTACAACACCACCAAGACACCTCAAAGCCCTCCGTCCTCTTCTCCTTCTCTCTCCTCTTTATTTTTTCGGGTTTTTTTTTAATTTAAGAGTTTATTAATTTATGGGTTTTTTTTTTATTTTTCTGGGTTGTTTTGTTTTTTGGATTTTAAATTATGTGTTTTTCGATTTTTCTGGGTTTTTTATTTTAATTTCTGGGTTTTTTTTTATTGATTTGGGGTTTTTTTTCTGGGTCTTTCTATTTAGTTTCTGGGTTTTTCGATTTTACTGGGTTTTTTATATTTCTGAGGTTTTTTTTCTGGGTTTTTCGATTTTTCTGGGTTAATTTTGGGTTTAATTAATCGATTTTTTTGGGTACATGCATGCGTTTTGGGTTTATTTTTTTTGATTTTTTTGGGTTTTTTATTTTAATTTCTGGGTTTTGGTTTTTTGGGTTTATTTTTTTGGGGATTTCTGGGTTCGTGGATTTTATTAATTTTTTTTGTTTTAATTGATGCAGGTATATTTCAAGAAGCAGGAATGTTAATCGAAGAATCAAGATGTTGTGGGTGTTTTTTCATTTCGACGTGTATTTTTTTTATTTATTTATATTGTAATTTTTTTTTTTTGATTTATACGTTGTAATTGTTGGATTTAATTGATTTATATTGTAATTTTTTTATTTGATTGTATGTTGTAATTTTTTGATTATAATGATTGAAATAGTTCGATTTATATTTTGATGTTGGATTTTTTTTTTTTGAGTTGATTGCTTGGTCGACTATATTTAAAGTGAAAAGGACAAAAAAAAATTCCATAACTGGTGGCATTTTTTATTTATACAAAAAAAAAGCGGCAAAGTCCTTTTGCCACCGGTTAACCAGTGGCAATTCTTATTTTTGCCACCGGTTTTGAACCAGTGGCTTTTCAAGGGATTATTGCCACCCCCCAAATGCCCAGCGGTTCAAAACCGGTGGCATAGGGGGGTTTTGAACCGGTGGGGAATTGGTAATTTCTACTAGTGTATGTTCAATATTTCCAATCTATGCCTAATCTAGGTCGAAGTCAAGGGTAAAGAGGTAACACTAAACAACTACTAAACAAGTAACAAACAAATGAAACACTAGGGAATGGGGATCAACGAGTAATCATGACAATTGCAACAACTAGGGAAGAACATGTCAATTAATGGTTGTGAAGACTAATGATAAGAGCTATCAATTGGAATAAAAAAGCTATCTCCTATAAGTCAAGCTAGGGTTCACTATGAATGGCTAACGAGAATCACAATCCAAACCAATCGATAATTGCAATTCCTAAATCAATGGCTCGTGTCATTAGCAATCGCAATGCAATCTAGCATAATTATCAAGTCCTAATGAAACTACACACATGCAAACTTTCATTAATCACTTTATTCTCAATAATCAATCAACACAATTCCCAAATTAATCACAATCAATCAATCATACAAGTTTCACCCAATCCCTAGCCAAACAACTACTCAAGAATCGTCATCTAATCAACAAACAACCAAGAAATCAAAATTCAACAAAATATGGAGAACACTTACACCAATGAAGATCAAACATCAAAATCAAATCAAACAAACATGAAATTAAACAAAGTAATAAAATGAGATAGATTTAGAAATTCTCATTGATTGATTATGGAGATCTTCAATACAATTGTCACCTTGAATCTTCAATCTCTCAAATACCCAATGAAATTCCTCATTTTCTCTCTCTAAATCTACTTCTTAAACTAACCCTAAAACTAGAGAGAGAAACGCTCAACCTAAGCTAAAATATGAGAAAGAAATTCTAAGTTGGTCTAAAATTGTTCAAAAATAGAAAGGTCTCAAGTATATATAGCAAAGAAAAACAAAAGGGACAGAGATCCACGGTGCGCAAGCGCAACAGGCCCGTGCACGCGCACAGAGGGGCCGGCGCGCATGCACAAGGGGGTCTGTGCAGGCGTACCCCTGCTGCATGCTCGTGGCGCGGCTCCTCTCGTTGCTAGCTCGTGGCCTCTTTGCGTGAAGCTTCGATCCTAGCGCTCTCATGTATCCCTATAGTCGACACTCTCATGCGATGCTCGCAAAAGGGTATCCTTGAAAACTTCATTTTTGCGCATTCATGATCAAGACAAGCGATGATGGTGATGCACGATAGCGCCAAAGCCAAAAGTAGGAGCTTAACTCTTAACTTGCACATATGCCAACCAAATGATGCAAAAGCTCGTCCCAAGAATCCAAAAGAATTGGAAAGCCTTCCAAAACAAATCCCAAGGCCCCTGAAAAGAAAAAAAGTAGAACAAGTAAAAAGGAGTAGACGAAAATACCCTTAAAATGCAAGAAAATTGCTAAGTAAAGGGAATGAAAGAACTAAATCATAAAAGACCAAAACTAAAGCATTATTTGAAAATAAAAGCTATAAAATATAAGAAAAACGTCCTAAAATGCTACCATATGAGTGCTATAAATGACACTCATCACGTCCAAAGGGAAGGAAGTTAGAGGTAAAGAGTCGCCAACAAGTTTTAGAAACTTGTAAACCGTTCACGGGTGTAATTCACGGGTGTGAAGGTTACACCCATTCACGATCACCGAGTTCGCTAACTCCATAATGGTCCGTAACCATGATTGGATATTCGGCGATGATGGTACGAATCCAACCTAAAAGAGATTGAACCTGCCCTAAATATATCTCTACTTTGTTCTTCTCATATTCATGTGCGCTTTCTGATCAGCATAAAATCATTAAATTAATCCTAAGCATATTTAATTTATATTGGTTGATTATTAATACACAAATAAATCTATTATTGGCGATCACTTGAATTAAAATCACATTAGCCTAAATATAATTATTAATTATCTTATTAAGTATGATTTTAAGTACAAATTCCCTTCAAACCTACAAGAGATGGCGTGATCAAGCAATAACAATAATATTATATCAAGCAACGATAATAATATTTCTATTGACATAACAAATCATCATCACAACAATAATAATCTCATCAAAACATAATAACATTAGCAAGATCTCAAACATGATACTAACATGATTAATAACAAATCCTAGCATGTCACTAAATAATAATTATTAAAGCTTTATCCCTAACATGATACTAGAAAGCTATTAAATATTAGAAATATTTTTAATTTCCTAAACATGATACTAAAAAACAATAAGAGCATCCCAACATGATACTAGGAATTAGTAAAATAATCTAAGCATGATTCCTAAAGAAATAGAATAATTAAGTAATCAAATTACTTACTTTGCAGCCTCGTACCTCTTTCTATTAAAAGAATATAGACGTTAGTAACTTCAATAAAATATTAAATCAAACAATCAAAATAATACCAATTGAAATATGGATTTGGGAACAAACCCTCATAACTATCAACCTTTCACGTTGAGGTCTAAGACAATTTCGAGCTTGGCTAGGTGTATTAGTGTCTCGTAAAGGACGTATGGTGTGTGTTTACAAAAAGGTTTAGAAAATCAAGAGAGAGAAACGGAATGAGAAAGAGAGAGAGAATAAGCTTTAGCTTAGAGAGAGAAGATGATTGATGATGATTGTTGGTGATTGAAACGGGGAAAATCGTCCGTAGTTATAGAGAAAACGAGTCAGAATCTGACTTAGAGTGTAACACCCCCGATTTACTAACTAATAATAAACAATAAATAAATGAAAAATAGACAACCTTTAAATAAAATTGCAGATGTATACTCTTAAATCGGAGGCATCGCCGCCACACTCACCAACCTGTTAAGTGTTAAGGCTTACAAAACCCTAATAATTACAACTCAATAAACAAGGTGAGCTATTAGTACAACTTTACGAACTCGTTACAACATACTAATCGAAACACTTGAGCTCCTTTAGCAACGATCACTTGTTAAACCTGCTTAGAAAATCTTGACTGCTCACCATTAAGGACAAATTCCAAAATAAATCGTCTTAGGGCCACCATAAGAAAAGACATGGTCGCAAACACAAATAACACAACAAAATAATACACACATCAGCAAAAGCTGAGTATTCACCACATATCAAAATACAAAGAACAATATATAATAATTAACATTACTAGATCAATTAAACAATGTAGTTCGAAACTACATTATTACACATTGTACTTTGAAAATAACCTTTGTCTAACTCAACTTCGAATAATAATACGAACCTTTACTCAACTCATCTGTCCCATAAATGTTCCACACTCTTTGTTTTATACCTAGCCTTGGACATGGGTAATTCGAATAACAAACTAATAAGTATAAAAACTTGAACACACTCAATAACCTAAAAAACACATTAAACCAGACCACATACGAGCCAATTCCCACAGTTGGAGACCATAGAAAAATAAATAATAAAGATTGTACCTCATTCTTAACTCATGATCATTATCTCATTACCAATATGCCAAGGACTAAGGTTTATAACGCCAAGCCTTAAACCAATAACAAAATAATATTTCTCAACCTTTTGATCTCATACATTTATCAAGTAATCTTTCACATGATAATAAATAATATCTCAATATTGCACTAGGTGAAAAAAGGAAATTGGCACCGGTTCAAAACCCCTCAATGCCACCGGTTTGAACCGGTGCCAATGTTGGGGGTGCCATTTAGTGGATGAAAAAGCCACCGGTTCAAACCAGTGGCAAAAATCGAAATTGGCACCGGTTAACCGGTGCCAAAAAAGCTCAAAAAATCAATTTTTTTTGTGTCTTTTTTCACTTAAAAATCAAATTGACTAAAATAAATAAGAACACCAAAATATTAATCGAATATCATGAATATAACCGAAAATTTACAGTATATAATCAAGAAAAAATTACAATATACGATCTATAAAATTAAACAATTACAACATATAAATTATTAAAAAAAAAAAAGAACTACAATATAAATCATAAAAAAAAAATTACAACATCACAATCAAAAAAACCCCCAAACAACATCTAAATCAATATTCTTGAATCTTGACTCTTCGATTATGTGCACTATTTTGGGCTTGCAAAGCAATAGTATACCTGCGCCAATTCAAACATAAAAAAAAAAATCGATTAAAATGAATTAGCTGCGAAAAAAATAAAAAAAATTCACAAAAAAAAATCGAATTAAAATCGATTAAAATAAAAACAAAATCAAAAATTAGTTAAAAACCCAGAAAATTTAAAAAAAAAGAATTTAAGTCGATTAAAATAACAAATTAATCGATTAAAATTAAATAAAAAAACGATTAAAATAAGTTAAAAATCCCAGAAAAAAATCGAATTAAAATAAGCTAAAACATCAATTAAAACAAACCAGAATAGCTAAAACATCGATTAAAACCCAGAAAATAAAAAAAACGAATTAAAATCGATTAAACTAAAAAAAGTCGCTTAAAAATCGATTAAAAAAACACAAAATAAAATCGATTAAAATAAAAAAAAAATCGATTAAACCCTATCTTGCTCATGCATGTGTTCTTGGTGGATTAAACCAAAAAAATTTGAAGAAACCCAGAAAAATCAATTAACATAAAGCCCAGAAAAATCAATTAACCAGAAAAATCAATTAACATAAAGCCCAGAAAACTCAAAATTGAAATTGAAAAGCAAATACCCAGAAATCGAAGAAAAATAAATAAAAAAAAATCTATTAAAATCGAATAAAAAAAACCAGAAATAAAAAATAATAATCAAAATAAAATAAAAATCAATCAAAGTTGAAATCGAAAAAAAAAAACCCAGATTTCGCAAAAAAATAAATGAAATCGAAAAAAAAACCAAGAAATCGATTGAAAGAAAGGAGAACGGTATTGCATGTTGGAATTCTTCGAATGATAGAAGGGAGGAGGACGGCAGGGAGAAGGAGATGAGGGAAGAGAAATAGAAGGAGGATAAGGAGATCAAGAAAGAGGGGGAGAGGAGAGAGAAAGAGAAACGGCTGAGAGGAGAAATGAATTAGTGAATATGTTAGGGTTGGGGGGGAGGGGTTTAATGGGCTGGTTTTTTTTAATATTTAATGGCACCGGTTCACTTTAAACCGGTGCCATTTATGTTTTTGCCACTGGTTTGAAGTGAAGCGGTGCCATATATCCTGGTTCAACTTCCCACCAATTTTTAAGGCCATTTTTTCCACCGGTTTGGACTGAACCGGTGGCAATTATGGGGTGCCTTTTTTATTTTTTCTACTAGTGTTGGCACATGTTCCCAAATAGTATAACAAATCGATTTATAATATCTCAACTCTTAAAAAAGATACTAATAACCCAAATATAATCAAACCTCAACCCAAAAATAATACTCTGCAAAAGTAGCCCTAAAACCTTAATAAAACAATACTCCCTATAACAACAACATTAAAAACCCTAGAAATTATAACACAATCAAATCATATAATACCACACTTTAATAACATATATATAAATCTTAAACATACAAATAATAAATCATAAAATTTACACATAATAATACGAAGTATAATTAATAAAAACAATAATCTATAATCAAACAACTCAAAAAATTAAGATCGTACAAACATCTCCAAATTGATATAAACATACTAGACAAAAATATAGACATACGACTCGAAAATATTGATAGCGTGATTACCATTCAAAAGTCAACGATTTATTTATCAAAGGAGTGGAAAAAGGCACATAGATTGGTTGGGAACTGGGATACCTTGCAAGCAACATAGGGGCGACTGGTATTATTATTATATCAAAGATGATCATATTTGAGTAGATTTGATCAAATAGCTTATTTGTGTACGTCTGCTTGAGTGCTTAAGGGAATAAATATAGATAATGGAATAAAAAAGCTAATAATAAAGGATCTCCTTATCTTGTGACATGTCATTAAAGTGGAATTATTAGAGAAAGAAGATCATATATGTTGCTTATGATATAAAACTCATGAAACATGTAAACGGCAGGGATGAAAAATAATGAAGCAACCAAACATTTATAATAGTTAGGGTTTAAGAATATTTATAGGATTTAAAATAGTTTAGTCTTATTTAAATAAATAGGCATTTAAAACTTTCCAAACTCTAAAATAAAAATATGAGATTAGGAAAGTTATTTAATAAATACAAATAAATTACATTTTTTTTTACGTAAAATATATTATATAAAATCATAAAATATTCGGGTATCACACATAATAAAACAGGATTCATCGCGACGCGATAGATTCATCGCGACACGATAGATTTATCGCGTTGTGATAAATTCATCGCTGTACGATGGATCTGTTGCGGTGTGATATAATTTTTGTATGATTAGAGTTTGTACGGAATCCGACTTCCAATCAAATTTGGTTAGTCGAATATCCGTACTTATTTTTATTAAATCAGATTTAAAACACTTGTTTTATTCGATGTAAAATTCTTGATCATTATCTTTTCAAAATAGAATAAATTAGAACCTTCTAAAAGATAGTGATTAATCCTAATGCCTTTAGAATTTAAAATAACCTTTTAGATAATTATTGAAAATTAAGATAGATCTTAATGGTTTTAGAAATATAACTAAAATTAATGGACCATCCACGTGATCACTGGGTCAGTATATAAAGCTCGATTTAGGCCCAGTTTAGTATTTTTACCATAACTTCTAACTCGAAATTGGGCTTACGATATATCGTTGGAAAGATCTTTTCGAACCCCATCCAACCATACAATTATTAGACACAAATAATTGACCATACTAAACCGGATTGGACATTTTTCTTAAATAGGACACGAAATGAATGATTTTTGAAATACGAAATGAATGATTTTTGAAATATGAAATGAATTATTTTTAGATTACAACATTTTAGAAAAGGAAAATTCACGAGAATTTAAATTAGTGACGCAATCAGGTGTCTACAGTTATTGATTTATGTTTTTACTCATAATTGTTATTGTAGATTTTTTTTTTCAAAAATCAATACTTACATAAAACTTTAAATTGAAGGTTTAAATTAGTGATCGTAAAAATGAAATTAGACAATAATAAATTTACTCCATTTCTTTATCCTTAACTTTTTTTTTACGGTCTTTATTCTTAACTTAAAAAATATGGTTATCGAGTATTTTTGTATAAATGACTCAAGAATATAGAGTAAACATCTATAGTAATATTGTACTACGTATATATGTAAATGTACAATTTTTGTCTTTTTTTTTTCTTTTTAATAGATGTAATTTTTTTATATATTTTTTTTGGGTGACATATATGAACGTGGTATATGATAACTCTATTGGTATTAATATTCCTTTATTTTAATAAACAAATGTTTGGTTATCTTTCAACAAAGTTATATGTTGTATTTTCTCATCCTCTCTTCTAGGCTTTCTCCAAATTCTTAGACTATTTCCGATCCTTTTTCCTTAATTTTCTTTATTTTTGCAATTTAGGTTTCAATAAATCTATATGAGTAGCGTAAAATATTCGTCCATTTCCCTATGGTGGAGTGTCTCCCTATAGTGGAGTCGATAGTTTTTGTCAGTGTACTTGCTTATTTATGTTAAGGGTTTGTTTGTGTGTTAGGGTTTATGAATGCCCTATTATCAGTTCGTTGGTGAAGATTTATTCAGGATTGCAACAGTTGTCACGTTTTCAAATGCGATCAAGTGAATAAGATGAAAATCATCTTTATGGCTACAACATATTGTAGACACCCATTTGTGTCTCCCCAAAATCAAACCCAGTGATGAGTGTCTTTCACGTCAAATCATAATCGAATGAAGTGAAAATGTGGAAAGTCTAGTGTTGCGGATAGTTTTAATTTCTTTTCTCTTCTCTCTGTTTTTGAAAACCTATTTTAAGAAAACAGCCAATCCAGTTTGGTTGGTCCATGATATGGGTCCAATAGTAGTGTAGTTGGATAGGGTTTAAAAAGACCTTTCCGACGATATATTATAAGCCTAATTCCGATGAATATTGAGGAAGTTATGGCCAAATTACTGAACTGGGCCTGGTTTGAGCCTTATATGCGGCCCAATGATCTAGAGGAGGGTTTAATATAGATTTATCATTCCTAATGCAATTAGGAATGGTTTTAGTCTTCTAGATTCTTCTAGAAGGTTCTTTTCATTCCTAATTCAATTAGCATTGATAAATTGATTTTTGTTGACTTTTTAGAGTTTTAATTAGAATAAAAGAATGTTTTTGAGGAAAATACGATTTTATCCTCCTGTACGACAATTTCTATCTGATTTTAAGAAAACGCGTCAATAATTAAGTTAGCGCCAAACGCCAGCATTAGCGCCTGACGCTAATCTTGGCACCTAGCGCTAGTGTTAGCGCCTGGCGCTAATGTCAGCGTCTGGCCTAACCTCGTTTTGTGCGTCAAAACTATGTTTCGATTTTTTTTTACCTTTTTGGCTGATCTTCTCTATAAATATCCTTCTAAAAACTCCGTTTTCATTCACCAACTCTCATCAAGAAATTCTTGATTACTCTCTCTCTCTCTTTTCTAAACTAGCTTTTCTCAAAATACAAAATTCCGCATTCGCAAGACCTAGACACACCTAGCCATATTCGAAGTTGCCTTCGCCCTAGACGTGAAAGGTTTAATTTTTGAGGGTTTGGTCCCAAATCTCTCTTTTTATTATTTAATTTAATTGTTTGTTTATTATTTTCCTTGAAGTTACAAACGTGTTTATTTTATTATTAGAAAGAGATACGAGGCATCCAAGTAAGTACTTTAATGGTTTATATTGTTATTATGTAGAAATCATTCTTAGGATGTTATTATGATTCCTAGTGTTATGTTAGGGCGTTTTGATCTTCCTAGTATCATGTCTAGGTAACTTTAATATCAAGTATGATTAAAAGTATGATGCCTTTTATGTTCTTCCTAATATTTATATGATTGTTAGTATCATGTTAGGGTTAAAACTTTGATTTTTATTGCTTAGTGACATGCTAGGGTTTGTTATTAATCTTGTTAGTATCATGCATAGGATCTTGCTATTATTATGATTTGACATGATTGTGATTATTTTTATTATTATGATTATTTATTATGTTGCTTGATATTTATTGTTATTGCTTGATCACGCCTTTTATGCATGTTTAAAGGGAATTTGTATTTGTAATCACGCTTAATAAGATAATTAATAATCTTGTTAGGGTTAATTTGGTTATAATTCAAGTGATCGCCAATAATAGATTTATTTGTACATTAATATTCAACCAACATAGATAAACAGGTTTAGGGTTAAACCTATTGATTGCATGTTAGTCAGAAAGCAAACATGAATACGATCAGAATAAAGTAGAGGCCTATTATTAGGGCAGGTTCAATCTCTTTTAGGTTAGAATTTTACCTTCATCCCCGAACTACCAGTCATGGTTCAAGACCTATTGGAGTTGACGATCTCCTGGATCGTTAAGGGGTGTAACCTTCACCTCGTGAACGGTTTACAAGTTCCTACAAAAAACTTGTTGGCGACTCTTTTGCTCTATCTTCTTTCCCTTTGGACGCCACCTTACTTTAGTGTATGATCACTGTGGGGTTCAAGCTAGGGGTAATGCTTGAAATATTCCCTACACATATCGTAAGACCATTTGCTCTGAAAAGAATGTATATTCCAGCGATATGTGCGAGAGATGTACCAAAGGTCCACAATGCAAGATCAATTCAACGATCGTAGCTTTGATAAAGGGAACCCTAATTTATTTCAATTTGATGTATTTGTTAATTTCGACTTCATTTGTAAATGCCGTATGGCTTTTTTTTAACAAATTCATTTGTTTCAAAAAAGTTAATTAAAAGTTTTTCTTTCAATAAGGAAAAAAAAAAAATGTAAACGCGGGTAGTTTATGGGTTTTTTTTAAAAAATAAATAGTAGATAATTTTGGTTCGTGGGTAGTTTATTATTTTTTTCCTATGAAAAATAGATAATTTTTATTTACATGCTAAATGTGGGAGGATGTAAGTTTTTTTTTGTTGTTTAAAAAAATTATTTATACTTAAGGAAAAATTGACATTTTTAATCCCAGCTTTGCCTCGGCCGTCCAAAATAATCCCAACTTTTGATTATATTTTACTATTTCAAACTTTAATATCAATTTGATTCCAATGGTCCCAACCGATCATTCAACTTGTTATAACAAGTTATTTGACACCTGTCAGGAGGTAATTGATTAAAAAAAAAAAGAATTAAGTATAATTCAATTAATTAAATAAAGACCACCACCACCTCCCTGGCAGCTCTGGCCATCCTCTGGCACAACACTCCTGTCGCAGCCATGGCAGCCTACCCCAGACCCACTATTAAATTGTGACTCGAAATCTAGTAGGGCTGACTTTGAACGATTATATCTCTCAAACTACAACTGATTTTGAGGTGATTCAAGTTGGAGGTGATAGCTTGGTTCAAGATCTTTCCAACGATAGGTCATATGCCCAATTCCGATAAGAAACGAGAAAGTTATGGCCGTTTTACGAAAACCTGACGAAGTTGGAAATTTGCAACGAGGCTGCGAGCTATAGCTCTATGCGAGTGAGCTATAGCTCGGCCCTATGAGGACTTGCAGCAGGCATGAGCTAGCTGCCGAGCTATAGCTCGGTAGTTAGGTTATTCTAGGATAATTTATGGAACATTTCCTAAAATTATATCTTTTCTATGACGGCTATTTAAGTATACTTGGGGAACAATCTTAGGGTTTTATTAGGGTTTCCTTGTGTTATAAAAGGACCCTTTAGTTGATCAATTAGATCATACCTTATTGAACCATTAGATTTAGGACTCCTTTTATTATTCTCTTGTTTCTTTCTCCATTATAGTGAAGAAGCTCTCGAATCCCCCACCCGTGGATGTAGGTCTATTTTGACCGAACCACGTAAATCCTTGTGTTGTTTGTTTATCTTCTTTATTGTTTTTCTCGTTCTTAATTTCATTGACTTGTTCCGCATTAATCAAACACAACTACACCCTGATTTCCTAACAAGTGGTATCTAGAGCCAAGGTTTTTAGGTCTTAAGGTTTAGGTGTTTATAGATTAGTTTGATTAAATTATGCCAATGAAATTTGATATTGAGAAATTCGATAGGCAAGTGAATTTTGGCCTATGGCAATTGAAGATGAAAGCCATCTTGGTTCAAAGTGGCTATCACAAGGCTCTTGAAGGTGTGTCCAAAAAGCCTTCGGGCATGACGGTGGATACTTGGGAGGAGATCGATTTGAAGGCTCTTTCGACAATTCAATTATGTCTCTCTGATGATGTTTTGAGAGAGGTTTCCAAGGAGACGACTTCTGCGGGTTTGTGGTTGAAGTTGGAGTCACTTTATATGACAAAGAGCGTGACCAACCGTCTACTACTCAAATCTAGACTTCATGATCTTCGTCTAGAAGAATATAAACCGCTTAAGTCTTATTTAGATGAATTCTTCTCTATTATTATGGATTTGCAAAACATCGATGTTGAGATCGATGATGAGGATATGGCTATTAGGTTGTTGTGTTCTTTACCGCCTACGTATAAGCATTTTCGAGATACTTTATCGTATGGTAGAGATGATTTGAGTTTGGAGGATGTTAAGGATGCCTTAACCCAGAGAGATTTAATTGACAATAAGTTGGTTAATAAATCTAATAATCCTGCTCAAAACAATGCTTTAGTTGCTCATGGTGGTAATAAGAATTTTGGTAAAGGAAAATTTTGTAACTATTGTCATGTGAAGGGTCATATCAAAGCCGAGTGTTGGAAATTTAAGAAGAAGAATGTGGAGAAGTCCAATGAGGACAAATCCGCAAATATTTCAAATACCGACGATGATGATGATTATGCACTTTAGGGTTATGATCTTTGGGGTTAGTTGCGGTTTCTACGATCTCTTCATGATAAGTTCCCCTTTGAGATCTCTTGGTAAAACGAGAAGCCGTGTGGATTTTTGGTATGGAGTCTATGATAGATTGCTTTTGATTTTCGTTTGTGATAAAGTAGCAATCTTAGTTATGCATTAGATTTTGTTCTAGTTATGCCATTTCTTATCTCAATTTTGGTACTTTTGTGACTTACTAAGTACAATTGCAATTTAGAAATTCTTGATGTAATTTTTTATTTTTCTAGAATTGCTTAAGTTTTTTGGTTTGGTTTTGAGATGAAGAAGTGTTTGAAGAGAGTTTGGTCAATTTTGATAAGCATGCTTAGCGTCGGGATATTATACTCTCAATCTAGGCCATGTGATGGTTTTATGTACGGAATTTTGTGTTCGGAGACGCACCGATTCACAAGTTATGGAAGATGTCCGTTTGGTGATAGCCTAATGTGAGTAGGCTTATGGAGTTTTGTTTAAGGTGGAGGTTTTATGTTTTATTATGAGCATTACTTCTTTGTTTTTGGTTCAAGGTGGAGTTACCTTGTTTTTGGTCGATTTCAAGTCAAGGTGGAGATTGTTAAATTGTGACTCGAAATCTAGTAGGGCTGACTTTGAACGATTATATCTCTCAAAATACAACTAATTTTGAGGTGATTCAAGTTGGAGGTGATAGCTTTGTTCAAGAGCTTTCCAACGATAGATCATATGCCCTATTCCGATAAGAAACGAGGCTGCGAGCTATAGCTCTATGCGAGTGAGCTATAGCTCGGCCCTATGAGGACTTGCGGCAGGCATGAGCTAGGTTATTCTAGGATAATTTATGGAATATTTCGTAAAATTATATCTTTTCTATGACGGCTATTTGAGTATACTTGGGGAACAATCTTAGGGTTTTATTAGGGTTTCCTTGTGTAGACACCCATTTGTGTCTCCCCAAAAGCCAAACCCAGTGATGAGTAACTTTCGCGTCGAATCATAATCGAATGAAGTGAAAGTGTGGAAAGTCTAGTGTTGCGGATAATTTTAATTTCTTTTCTCTTCTCTCTGTTTTTGAAAACTTATTTTAAGAAAACAGCCAATCCATTTTGGTTGGTCCATGATATGGGTCCAATAGTAGTGTAGTTGGATGGGGCTTGCAGAGAGCTTTCTAACGATATATTATAAGCCCAATTCCGATGAATATTGTGGAAGTTATGGCCATTTTACTAAACTGGGCCCAGTTTGAGCCTTATATGCGGCCCAATGATCTAGAGGAGGGCCTAATATGATTTATCATTCCTAATGCAATTAGGAATGGTTTTAGTCTTCTAGATTCTTCTAGAAGGTTCTTTTCATTTCTAATTCAATTAGCATTGATAAATTGACTTTTGTTGACTTTTCAGAGTTTTAATTAAAATCAAAGAGCATTTTCTTGGAAAAGATACGATTTTATCCTCCAGTACGACAAACTTATCTGATTTTCGAAAACACGTCAAAAACTGGCCTGGCGCCTGGAACCAGGCCTGGCGCCTGGTGCTAGCCATTGGCGCCTGGCGCCAATTAGCTGGTGCTGGCGCCAGCTCTGTTTTGCGTGCGCCAAGAGCTCTGTTTTGATATTTTATCTTTTTTGCTGATTTCTCTATAAATAACTTATTAAAAACTCCGTTTTCATACACCAATTCTCATCAACAATCAGTTTTAATTCTCTAATTCTCTCTTAATTCATTCGTCCATCTTTCTTTCTCTTTTCTAAACCTTGCCTTTAAATACAAAATTCCGCATTCATTAGATCTAGAAACACCTAGCCATATTCGAAGTTGCCTTCGCCCTAGACGTGAAAGGTTTTAATATCTGAGGGTTTGGTCCTAAATCTCTCTTTCGATTATTTAATTTGATTGTTTGTTTATTATTTTCCTTGAAGTTACTAACGTGTGTATTTTGTTATTAGAAAGAGGTACGAGGCATCAAAGTAAGTGCTTTAATGGTTTTAATTGATATTATGATGTAGAAATCATGTTTAAATAGTTATTATGATATTCCTAGTATCATATCTAGGGTAACTTTAATATTAAATATGATTGTTGTGATGCTTCTTATTCTCTTCCTAATATTTATGACTGTTAGTATCATGTAGGGTTAAAGATTTGATTTTTTAATATTTAGTGACATGCTAGGGTTTGTTATTAATCTTGTTAGTATCATGCCTAGGATCTTGCTACTATTGTTATGCTTTAATATTAACACGAACATGATTATGATTATAATTGTTATAATTTATGATGATTATGAATATTATTATTATTGATTATGATTGTTATGATTATGATTTTGATGATGATTAATTTATTTATGATGATTATTATTATGATTATGATTATAATTATTATTTCGATTATTGTTAGATGATTGTTATTATCATGATATTTATTATTTATTATGTTGCTTGATTATTTTTATTGCTTGATCACACCTTTTTATGCATGTTTAAAGGGAATTGGTATTTGTAATCACGCTTAATAAGATAATTAATAATCTTGTTTAGGGTTAATATGATTATAATTCAAGTGATCGCCAATAATAGTTTATTTGTGCATTAAATTCAACCAACATAGATAAACAGGTTTAGGGTTAGTCCTATTGATTGCATGTTTATCAGAAAGCGCACATGAATACGATCAGAATAAAGTAGAGGCCTATTATTAGGGCAGGTTCAATCTCTTTTAGGTTGGATTTGTACCTTCATCCCCGAACCCTTATTTGGTTCTAGACCTTATGGAGTTGACGATCTCTTGGATCGTTAAGGGGTGTAACCTTCACCTCGTGAACGGTTTACAAGTTCCTAAAAAAACTTGTTGGCGACTCTTTTGCTCTATCTTCTTTCCCTTTTGGACGCCACCGTACTTTAGTGTATGATCACAGTGGGGTTCAAGCTAGGGGTTAACGCTTGAATTTATTCCCTATAGTTTTTGGCGACTACACTGGGGAGGATTTCTATTTTAATTCCTGAATTTGTTTCGGCAATGATTTAGAATGAGTGGATGAGACTCGAAACGTTCTAAGTATTTCATGTGCGTAATTTTGATTAACATTATTGTCATATGCATAAAAAAGATCTCATTGAAAAGAGCATCCGTAATGAGTTAAAAACATAGGATTTTACACGTAGGAAATTTGAGAAATATCTTTCACAACTAGGACCGAAATAACGCCGCGCGAAACTGGAAAATTTTATCGAGCACAGAAAGCTGCTGAGGCATGGGGGAAGTAGCGTCAAGGGCCAGAGCATTGGCGCCAGCATTTTAACCGTAGCGCCAGACGCCAGTATTGGCGCCAGGCGCTACAGCTAAAAGCTGGCGCCAGTCTCTGATTGCTGGCGCCAACTTCCCCCAATACCGAGCCAGAAATATGCGTTCTAATTTCGACCGGTTTTTCGCATTGTTTGCTCGATCCTACTTCCTGATTGAATTTTTTCTCACTTTTCTGAAACCCATATGTTCTACATATGGACATAACCCCCTGGGAATTCATGCTCCATCTACCCGATTGAACGCTCTGTGCAACAAAGGGTACATCCGAGATTGTTGAATTCACCAAACCATGGAAGCGAGTTTTTTTCTAAAACTCGCGGTGTCCCATCCACTCGCGCCAACCCTTCACGGTTAGGCTTCCGCGCGGTGCATAAAGACAATTAACCATGGACCCTTTATTGACTAAACCATATCCCGAACTTTAGAGAACTAGAGCCATGGTTAGGTTGCAAACTCATTGCATCATATTGTGCCTACTTGACTAATTGTGCATTATTTGTTGTGCATACTCTATGTGATTTTTCCTAACCATTTGTTTGACTTGTGTTAAGACTAAATAAACTGATTAATGACTAAAGGACTTTGTTTAATTAATTAATTAATTAATTAATTTGAGCTAATAAATAAATGTAAAATCGAGTCATAGTTCCTTTAAGTCAACCCGGATTTTTATTCCCGTATACTGCACAAGCGTCAACTTGTTTTGGTCATAGATGGAGTTCTAGAAAGAACTACGAGTCGTACAGCCTATGGATCTGTAGCCCCGAGTTTTATCTTTAATTTGGCGTTGGTTTCATCCAAATCAGAGTCACAGATAAAACGTTATGACTAAAATACCATAGTCTGTCCAGTTTAATGCATATACGTGAAGTCTTAACTTAGTCTTTGCTTGAGTCTAGTCACAGAGTCTAGCCACATGGTCATGACACGAGTCTTAACATGTCACCTACACTCACTAGTCTTAGTACACACTTTGAGTACACATCACCATGACCATATCTTAGGTTCATACATGAGTCGGTCTTTTCCGTCATTTAAGTTGGGGGTACATTTTATTCCTAATTCTTCATATCCCTCCATCTAAATCTTCTTTCACATTATATTCCAATCCTTCTTCATATCCTCCTTCCATTGCATGTTAAATAAAGTTTGAGTCAAATAATTAACAATGAATATCCCCAAATTCCTTTTCCACAGTACTCTGTCGAGGAGAGAAGGACGATTAATCAAGGACAACCTCTTTATTCAAGTCTCACTTTTTGATAAACCAATTCGTCAAAAGGGGAAGGCTAAAAAGATAATGGCAACTCAAGAGGAAGTCAATGAGCTTAGGAACCAATTGGTTACCGTGACTGAGACACTGAAGCTACTCACACTCAAGATTGATGACCCTGCGAAGCAACAACAAATGAACTTCATGCAAGAGAGTCTAAGCAAGCTATCTAGCGACTATAAATTTCAGGGCATGAGTTCACAAGGGGTCTCGCTGGACAAGGAACTTCTTCCCCTTAAGTTCAACGCCACTGACATCCCTAAATTCAAGGCAACAGATAACCCTTACTTCCATTTAAGAGCTTTCGAAACTATAATGAACATTAAGGATATCGATAAGAAGGTTTTCCCCTCTCTGTTCCCACTATCTCTTGAAACCGTTTGTCAACAATGGTTCTTCTCCCTTGACAAGGAGAAAACCTCTACTTGGGAATCGATAGTGAACGCTTTCGTTGATAGGTACAAGTGCAATTTCCAAGTTGAAACCGACCATAGACAACTTGAGATGCTAAGACAAAAAGAGAATGAAGGCTTTACTTCTTTCTTTAATAAATGGAGGGAAACTTCCGCCAAGATGATTGAGGTCCCCAACGAAAAGGAGTCTGTGAGGATGTTTATCAAGAATCTCCAAGAAAAGTATTCAAAGCACTTAAAATATCAACACAACTTGAATACTTTCAAGGCCGTTTATGACATCGGAATTGAAATCGAAGACGACCTCGCAAAGCAAAAGGCTACTAACAATAGTAACCACGGTGGCTGGAAAGGAAAGAAGAACGACAATCCTACTTCTTCTGAAAACGCCCACTCTAGTAATAATGTTAGTACCCTTGACCATAATGGTGTCTTAGCCATGGACAATCAAGGATCTAAAAGGAAACCCAGGTGAGAGTTCACACCCATTGGAATGACCTACGATGCTGCTTTCGATCATCTCTATGATAGAAGATTAATCAAACCTATTGGCCCTACCAAGGATCCAACACCAAAAAATCGATCTTTGAGATGGAATCCAAACTCCTATTGCAAGTACCATCAAGGGCGCGGTCATACTACTGATGAATGCTACAGGTTTCAAAACCTCATTCAAGATCTCATAGAGGAAAATAAGATCCCATTGCCTCTAGCTAGCGAGAAGACTGGATGATGTCGGAGCAAACAACACAAGACAGAGGCGAGCTTCAACGACAAGATTTCGTGACCTTTTTTTTTCTATTTCCTTTTTATTTACCCTTTCCCAATAAGTCTAGCATAGGCACCTTTTTATTCTCCTTAGATTTATTTTGTAGGATCATTATATATTTTCTTTTAATAAAATGAGCATTTATTTCCTTATATATAATCATTTCATTACATTGCATTAAAAAAAATCCTTGTCGAATTGAGCACAAGGTATACCAATGATTTGAGGCACCCCTTGTAGCCACATCATATCTCCTTTCACCTTTCTAATTATACATCCTTTCTTCATAAACCACTTTGAGCCTCGTCTAACGATAAACCTTTCTTTTTTTTCAACCTACATCTACCTAACCTTGGGATGGGATGGTGTGCAACTTATGCAATTCTAAAAAAAAGGGCTTGAGTGATTCAAAAAATTAAAATAGCAAAAATAAGCAAAAGCAAACAAATAAATAAGAGTGTACAAAAGGGCAAGTGTTCCAATGTCTTTGATATGAAAATATCTTCGATATGAACACGTCTCAGATTGCGTCTCTTATCGAGTGCTCGGTACCGTGCCTGAGAAACATGAATGTCAAGTGAGTGATAGACCGCATGATCGGGATTGCCCACACTTATTAAAATAAAATGGATGCTAAAGCAAAAAGATAAAAAAAAGAGCTAAAAAAAGAGTAGAAACTCAAGCATAAAAATATAAATATTCCAAAAGCAAAGTTGCACACCTTGGGGGCTTATCTAGGGTCTTGAGCCTTTTATCCCCTTCTTCAACCTTTAGCCTAACCACGTTACAACCCTTAAAAAGACCTTTTTGAGGTATACACACTTGTGCGAAGTTCGGCTAGAGCTACGTTCGACCTGATTCCTAACGGATACGTAGGCAACCTCACATTGAGGTGCGGCCGTAATAAACATGCATTCATATTCACACTTACACCATGATCATATCAAGGGATTTCCTATGATCATCCCTATTCATTTAGAGCTAGACTTGGGGGCTTGATCCCTACATCATTAGCTTACCTAGCCTAAGATTCACCATCATTTGACTCTTCTAATAATAATATCTTTCCACACACTTAGCTCTTGTGGCTTAGCTTTTGTGTCACTTTCACACACTGCACAGATACATGACCAAATTTACTCCCCTTAGGAATCCTTTGTCATGGAATATTAACATAAAGCATGCCTTGTCACATCGCTCATCACTTATCAATCATCGTTGCATCACGAAGTATGAAGTACTTAGCCTCCGTGCCTAAGTTACCCAAATACTTTCATCATTGAGTCAACCATTGAGATAGCCTAGGATGGATTAATCTTTGCACCTTGAGAGACAGTATCAAACAACATCTGAATAAGCTCATTCAACAAGCATCTTCAAACTTCGCTTCTTCTTTTTCACGTCTTTCTTTTTCGGGAGAAAGTCGGTACCCTCCACAAAAATGACGGGAAATTTTTGCTTTTTTGCATTTTCAAGTCGCATAATCAACACTATGCACACACGGGTCATGAGTCACACGTGTCTTTTCACTTTGAGTCGAGTCAACCTCGAGTCAGTCAATCATAGCGAGTCAAGTTTATACCTTGAGTCGTGTCAAGTCAATGAGTTGAGTCAATCAACATTAAGCCTTAGGTTAACCCTAAGATAATTAAAGAAATTAGCAAAGTTCTATAGTCAAAATAAGTACAGGTGCAGCAGAACAGGGAAGACCCTACTCCAACGCTGGGCTAAATCTTTTCAGCAACGACAGAGCTCGAAGCCTCTCAGAAAGGTGATTTCGACCTCATACAACAATTTTGGGTTCCTTGGTACGCCAATTAGCCCCTATAAGCAATTTGACATGATTAAGTAGTCGGTTTGATTACAATTGCAATAAGTGATCGACCTGACGAAAGATCGTCTCACTTAGCTTAAGCGCCTAAAACACTGGCTCATTACAAATCGGTTCAAAAGCAAGCACTTAAACGACAATATTTCCAAAAATGGATTGTCATGCATCTTCTTCAACGACAATTTTTCCAAGATTGGGTTGTCATTTCTGGCAAAGTTTCCAAGCGTGGATTGTCGTGCTCCTTCTTTGTTTGGCAAGTTTTTCCAAGTTCGGATTGTCATACATTTATCAGCTCGTTGGCAAGTTTTCCGAGATTGGATTGTCATACACCTAATTCCCTATGGCAAAATTTCCCAAAGGATTTTTGTAGGTCTCTATTCATCATAAATTTCGGCAAAGGTTCCTCAACGTGGATTGTCATTCATTTTAGTAAGTGGCAAATTTTCCCGAAGTGGATTGTCGGTCGACTCTTTTTTGCAAATGTTCCAAGATGCGGATTGTCAATAGTGGCAATATTTTCTTAAAAGGATTGTCGCATAGCGTTGGCAAATTTCCAAGGTGGATTGCTTTCAAGAGTTATATTCCAAGATGTGGATTGTCGATCGTAGCAAAGTTCTTATGAAAGATCGTTACGAGGCATTGGCGACTTTTCCCAAAAATTGTATTTTGGCAAATTTTCCGAGATACGGATTGTCGCTTCATCGTGGCAACATTTCCAAGGATGGATTGTTACATGGCATTGAAAACTTTCCCTAAATCGGATTGTCATACATCATACAAGAGTTGTGTTGGCAACTATTCCCAAATAAAAGAGGATTGTCGACATACTGATTCACAAGCAGCAGAGCGCCGACGTACTGGCATAGCAGCATTAAAGATTAAAAAGCAGTGATCTTTTCGAAGACTATCACAGCGGAAATTGGAGTCACATCAAAAAGAAACTCTTTGTTCAGAGACGCGTTGTAGGGAATATTTCAAGCATTAACCCCTAACTTGAGCCCCACTGTGATCATACACTAAAGTACGGTGGCGTCCAAAAGGGAAGAAGATAGAGCAAAAGAGTCGCCAACAAGTTTTTAAGGAACTTGTAAACCGTTCACGAGGTGATGGTTACACCCCTTAACGATCCAAGAGATCGTCAACTCCATAAGGTCATGAACCAAATAAGGGTTCGGGGATGAAGGTACAAATCCGACCTAAAAGAGATTGAACCTGCCCTAATAATAGGCCTCTACTTTATTCTGCTCGTATTCATGTGCGCTTTCTGATTAACATGCAATCAATAGGATTAACCCTAAACATGTTTAATCTATGTTGGTTGAATTTAATGCACAAATAAACTATTATTGGCGATCATTTGAATTACAATCAAATTAACCCTAAACAAGATTATTAATTATCTTATTAAGCGTGATTACAAGTACAAATTCCCTTTTAAGCATGCATAAAAGGCGTGATCAAGCAATAAATAATAAGCAACACAATAAATAATAAATATCATGAATAATAATTATAATAATCATCATAAATAAAATAATCATTATCAAAATAATAATAATAATCATCATAAATTATAACAATTATAATCATAATCATGTTCATGTTAACATTAAAGCATAATAAACATAGCAAGATCCTAGGCATGATACTAACAAGATTAATAACAAACCCTAGCATGTCACTAAGCAATAAAAATCAAATCTTTAACCCTAACATGATACTAACATGAATAAATATTAGGAAGAGCATAGGAAACATCGTAACAATCATATTTAATATTAAAATTACCCTAGACATGATACTAGGAATATCATAATAATATAAACATGATATCTACATCATAAAATCAATAAATCAATTAAAGCACTTACTTTGATGCCTCGTACCTCTTTCTAATAACAAAATACACACGTTAGTAACTTCAAGGAAAATAATAAAGCAAACAATTAAATTAAATAATTGAAATAGAGATTTGGGACCAAACCCTCAGAAATTAAAACCTTTCACGTCTAGGGCGAAGGCAACTTCGAATATGGCTAGGTGTTTCTAGATCTTGCGAATGCGGAATTTTGTATGAAAAAGCAAGAAAGAATAGAAGAAAGAAAAGAATGCTAAAGAATTAATGTTTAATGAGAGATGTAGATGAATGATTATAGATGAATGAAAGCTTGCGAATGAAGAGAATTCGTGAGAATTGGTGAATGAAAACGGAGTTTTTGATACGATATTTATAGAGAAAATCAACCAAAAAAAGATAATTTAACAAAACAGAGTCTGACGATCACAAAACAGGATTGGCGCTAACCCTGGCTAGCTGGCGCCAAGCACCAGTGGCTAGCGCCTGGCGCCAAGCCTGGTTCCAGGCGCCAAGGCCTGGGGTTGGACGCCAAACTGGATTTCAACGCGTTTTCGAAAATCTGATAAATTTACCGTACTGGAAGATAAAATAATATAATTTCTTCGAAAATGCTATTTGATCTTGATTAAAACTCTGAAAAGTCAACAAAGTCAACTTATCAATGCTAATTGAATTAGGAATGAAAAGAACCTTCTAGAAGATTCTAGAAGACTAAAACCATTCCTAATTGCATTAGGAATGATAAATCATATTAGGCCCTCCCCTAGATCATTGGGCCGTACATAAAGCTCAAACCGGGCCCAGCTTAGTAAATTGGCCATAACTTCCTCAATATTCATCGGAATTGGGCTTATAATATATCGTTGGAAAGGTCTTTGCAAGACCTATCCAACTACACCACTATTGGACCCATATCATGGACCAACCAAACTGGATTGACTGTCTTCTTAAAATAAAGTTTTCCAAAACAGGGAGAAGAGAAAAGAAATAAAACTTTCCGCAACACTAGACCTTTCCACACTTTCGTTTCATTCGATTATGATTCGACGTGAAAGGTACTCATCACTAGGTTTTGTTTTGGGGAGACACAAATGGGTGTCTACACACCCCTTTACGATCTAAGAGATCATCAACTCCATAAGGTCTTGAACCAAATAAGGGTTCGGGGATGAAGGTACAAATCTAACCTAAAAGAGATTGAACCTGCCCTAATAATAGGCCTCTACTTTATTCTAATCGTATTCATGTGCGCTTTTTAATAAACATGCAAACAATAAAATTAACCCTAAACCTGTTTATCTATGTTGGTTGAATATTAATGCACAAATAAACTATTATTGGCGATCACTTGAATTATAATCAAATTAACCCTAACAAGATTATTAATTATCTTATCAAGCATGATTACAAGTACAAATTCCCTTTAAACATGCATAAAAAAGGTGTGATCAAGCAATAACAATCATTAAGCAACATAATAAATAATCAATATCATGAATAATAATTATAATCATAAAATCATAAATCATAATTAAAATAATCATATCAACATTAAAGCATAATAAAAATAGCAAGATCCTAGGCATGATACTAATAAGATTAATAACAAACCCTAGCATGTCACTAAGCATTAAAAATCAAATCTGTAACCCTAAAATGATACTAACAATCATAAATATTAGGAAGAAAACAGGAAGCATCGCAGGAATCATAATAAGCATATTTGATATTATAACCTTTTCCCTGTACATGATACTAGGAATATCATAATAACAATGT
This sequence comes from Chenopodium quinoa, assembly GCF_001683475.1. NCBI lineage: Eukaryota > Viridiplantae > Streptophyta > Magnoliopsida > Caryophyllales > Amaranthaceae > Chenopodium > Chenopodium quinoa. The sequence goes on along the minus strand of NW_018745024.1, from coordinate 8,811,393 downwards.
AAACATGATTTCTACATCATAATATCAATTAAAAACAATTAAAGCACTTACTTTGATGCCTCGTATCTCTTTCTAATAACAAAATACACACGTTAGCAACTTCAAGGAAAATAATAAACAAACAATTAAATTAAATAATCGAAAGAGAGATTTAGGACCAAACCCTCAGATATTAAAACCTTTCACGTCTAGGGCGAAGGCAACTTCGAATATGGCTAGGTGTTTCTAAGTCTTGTGAATGCGGAATTTTGTATGTAAAAAAGCCATTTTAGAAAAGAGAAAGAGAGAGAGAGAGATGAATTAATCAAGAAAACTTGATGATAATTGGTGAATGATTAAGAGAGAATTAGAGAATTAATGATTGCGAATGAAAACTGATTATAGGTGAATATTCGTGAGAATTGGTGAATGATAACGGAGTTTTTAATACGTTATTTATAGAGAAATCAGACAAAAAGATAAAATATCAAAACAGAGCACTTGGCGCACGCAAAACGAGATTGGCGCACGCAAAACAGAGCTGGCGCCAGGCGCCAATGGCTGGCGTTTGGCGCTGATTTCAGAAATTCACGCATTTTTGTTTTTATCATATCTTTTAATCCGGAAGTTCAAATAAGGAATATAATATGTCGTTGGAAAGATCTTAAAGTCTACTTTCCAACCCAATTAGAATCAGGTTAAAATATTTTGTAGATAAATAGATATGTCCAAAATAGTGGAGGGGTGTCGCTTTGGATAAAGTTTCATGTCTCATTCATATCTTTTTCGTTATAACTCGGATTTAATATTATAATATATCATTGGAAAGATAATTTCAAGATCTATCCAACCATATAAAATTTAGATAAATATTATGAGACACGAAAATAAAATCTGAATATATTCCACTTCGTACAAAACAAGGATTCTTAAAAGGAGTAGTTTTATTCAATTTCAAACTCTTTAAAACATAATTATCAATCCTAACTCCATTAGGATTTAAAAGAACCTTCTAGAGTATTATAAAAGACTATAATCAATCCTAATAGCTTTAGGAATGATAATTAATAATAGGCCCTCCTCTAGATCATTGGGCCGCATATAAAAACCAAATCGGGCCCAGTTTAGTATTTTGGCCATAACTTCCTCGATATTCATCGGAATTGGGCTTATAATATATCGTTGGAAAGCTCTTGTCAAGCCCATCCAACTACACTACTATTGGACCCATATCATGGACCAACCAAACTGGATTGGCTGTTTTCTTAAAATAAGTTTTCAAAAACAGAGAAAGAGAAAAGAAATTAAAACTATCCGCAACACTAAACTTTCCACACTTTCGCTTCATTCGATTATGATTCGACGTGAAAGGTACTCATCACCGGGTTTGGTTTTGGGGAGACACAAATGGGTGTCTACACGCGTGAACATATCTCTTTGTTCAGAGACGAGTGAACATCGAAACAGCAAGGTGGCGTTCCCTAGATTGTGGAAAGTTGTCACAAACAGCTGAGGATTGTTTCAAGAGAAGCAATATTCGATGGTATTCCCTTGGATGTGGAATAATATCATAGCGGAGGAGGATAGTTTCAGGCGAAGCAATCTTCTAATTTGGAAGCAGTTACGGGCGTAGCGGTTTTCAAGCGGGATGGCATTCTCTAGCTTGCAAAAGGTCATCAAAACAATCGGTTACTTTCAGAGACGTGTGCTCGACGGTGCAAGATACGCGTTTCTTAACTCTTTTATCTGTTTAACTAACGCTAGTTTGCAGGTATCGGCGTTACAAGAGTGATTTAGGATCGCAGAACGTTCTGAATCATTCTCCATCCCTATCGATACTTTGACTTTCGTTTTCAAAACTTGCGTTTCTCCAAACTCAGTCAAAGTGGGGGCTTCTGTAGACACCCATTTGTGTCTCCCCGAAACTAAACTCAGTGATGAGTACCTTTCACGTTGAATCATAATCGAATGATATGAAAGTGTGCAAAGGTCTAGTGTTGCGGAAAGTTTTATTTCTTTTCTCTTCTCCCTGTTTTGGAAAACTTTATTTTAAGAAAACAGCCAATCCAATTTGGTTGGTCCATAATATGGGTCCAATAGTGGTGTAGTTGGATAGGGCTTGCAAAGACCTTTCCAACGATATATTATAAGCCCAATTCCGATGAATATAAAGGAAGTTATGGCCAATTTACTAAGCTGGGCCCGGTTTGAGCTTTATGTACGGCCCAATGATCTAGGGGAGGGCCTAATATGATTTATCATTCCTAATGCAATTAGGAATGGTTTTAGTCTTCTAGAATCTTCTAGAAGGTTCTTTTCATTCCTAATTCAATTAGCATTGATAAATTGACTTTTGTTGACTTTTCAGAGTTTTAATTAAAATCAAAGAGCATTTTCGAGGAAAAGATACGATTTTATCCTCCAATACGGCAAACTTATCAGATTTTCGAAAACGCGTCAAAAACAGGACTGGCGCCTGACTCCAGGCATTGGCGCCTGGAACCAGGCCTGGCGCCTGGTGCTAGCCATTGGCGCCTGGCGCCAATTAGCTGGAGCTGGCGCCAGCTCTGTTTTGCGTGCGCCAAGAGCTCTGTTTTGATATTTTATCTTTTTTACTGATTTCTCTATAAATAACTTATTAAAAACTCAGTTTTCATACACCAATTCTCATCAACAATCAGTTTTAATTCTCTAATTCTCTCTTAATTCATTCGTCCATCTTTCTTTCTCTTTTCTAAACCTTGCCTTTAAATACAAAATTCCGCATTCATTAGATCTAGAAACACCTAGCCATATTCGAAGTTGCCTTCGCCCTAGACGTGAAAGGTTTTAATTTCTGAGGGTTTGGTCCCAAATCTCTCTTTCGATTATTTAATTTGATTGTTTGTTTATTATTTTCCTTGAAGTTATTAACGTGTGTATTTTGTTATTAAAAAGAGGTACGAGACATCAAAGTAAGTGCTTTAATGGTTTTAATTGATATTATGATGTAGAAATCATGTTTAAATTGTTATTATGATATTCCTAGTATCATGTCTAAGGTAACTTTAATATTAAATATGATTATTGTGATGCTTCTTATTCTCTTCCTAATATTTATGATTGTTAGTATCATGTAGGGTTAAAGATTTGATTTTTTAATGTTTAGTGACATGCTAGGGTTTGTTATTAATCTTGTTAGTATCATGCCTAGGATCTTGCTACTATTGTTATGCTTTAATATTAACACGAACATGATTATGATTATAATTGTTATAATTTATGATGATTATGAATATTATTATTATTGATTATGATTGTTATGATTATGATTTTGATGATGATTATTTTATTTATGATGATTATTATTATGATTATGATTATGATTATAATTATTATTTCGATTATTGTTATGATGATTGTTATTATCATGATATTTATTATTTATTATGTTGCTTGATTATTTTTATTGCTTGATCACACCTTTTTATGCATGTTTAAAGGGAATTGGTATTTGTAATCACGCTTAATAAGATAATTAATAATCTTGTTTAGGGTTAATATGATTATAATTCAAGTGATTGCCAATAATAGTTTATTTGTGCATTAAATTCAACCAACATAGATAAACAGGTTTAGGGTTAATCCTATTGATTGCATGTTAATCAGAAAGCGCACATGAATACGATCAGAATAAAGTAGAGGCCTATTATTAGGGCAGGTTCAATCTCTTTTAGGTTGGATTTGTACCTTCATCCCCGAACCCTTATTTGGTTCTAGACCTTATGGAGTTGACGATCTCTTGGATCGTTAAGGGGTGTAACCTTCACCTCGTGAACGGTTTACAAGATCCTAAAAAAACTTGTTGGCGACTCTTTTGCTCTATCTTCTTCCCTTTTGGACGCCACCGTACTTTAGTGTATGATCAAAGTGGGGATCAAGCTAGGGGTTAACGCTTGAATTTATTCCCTACACCTTGTGTTATAAAAGGACCCTTTAGTTGATCAATTAGATCATACCTTATTGAGCCATTAGATTTAGGACTCCTTGTATTATTCTCTTGTTTCTTTCTCCATTATAGTGAAGAAGCTCTCGAATCCCCCACCCGTGGATGTAGGTCTATTTTGACCGAACCACGTAAATCCTTGTGTTGTTTGTTTATCTTCTTTATTGTTTTTCTCGTTCTTAATTTCATTGACTGTTTCCGCATTAATCAAACACAACTACACCCTAATTTCCTAACACCCACCTCCCCCGCGCAAGCCGGCAACGGCGCCGCCCTTCCCCTTACCCTTTGTCGTCGTTCACCACCCCAAAACCCCCCATCTCCCCCCTCCGAATCCCTGAAAAAACCTCCTCTGCCGCAAAAACCCCCAATTTCCACCTTGCCCATCCTCAGAACCTTAGCGAATAGGGGTTTTGAGGGTTGGGTCAGGGAAGGGCAATGGGAAGGTTTAAGCGGTGGGGAAGGATTTTTTTTTAAGGATTTCGAGGGGAGGGAAAGGGTATGGTTTCGTGGTGGGCCTCTATGGTGATTTAAGGGGAAGGGTGACGACGGGGGCGGGGTAGGGGAGTGGGTTTAGGCGGGGTGGGGGTAACGAGCTGCCTGTGCTAGGGCAGTGGGTTGGGGAAGTGTCACCGTCACTTGCGGGTGGACCTAGGCAAGGCCGTCGACCACCCCGCAAAGGCGTGCAAGGCCTTCGAAATCCCACTTGCCTATACGAGCAAGTATACGCTCGGTCCGGGAAGAACGAGCCAAGTGAGGCTAGAGTACCTCACTACCATGTCTAAGGCAGGTGAGGTTATCAGGGATGACCTCCGGGTGCTTAGACCGCGGTGCTAGAGAAGCACTGGTCAGCTAGGCCTTGGGCCTATGGCCAATGCGCGCGCTCGCGCGCTAAAAGATCCTCGAAGTGTTTGGTCGGACAAAACTCCATAACAACCTTTGATACTTATTGAGGGGACTTATTAGGACCCTAATAGATCATATATGGCCTAAGGGCCAAGGTTGGGTTCAAGGATCGGACTTGAGAGTCCATTATTGTGTTACTGTCAGTTGGGTGTTCACTAGTATTCTAAGGCTGGTGCTAAATAAAGCTCTTTAGGGGGCGAGTGCTCACTTAAGGGTCAGGGGCTGACTCAAGGGTGGCCTTAAGGCTATGGACCTTAGGCATGGTCTTGGACATAGGATGGCCTATGGAGACCATAGCACACTTAGATGGCTAGGGTGGACACCCAATAGGACAAACCGACTCGGTGGTCCCGGCTAGGAGAATTGCGGGCTGACTAACGAAGGCTGAGGGCTTAGTACGGTGCATGCTTGCTAGTGGTGCGTGGTTTGACTAGGGGATGCTCTTGGGATCATGTTAGGGTGTCTTTATGGTGGTAACCATAGGGACCCCGGCATGGAGGAACGAGTGCGGCCCGGGTCAACGATGTCTTTGGTGCCTTCGACGAAACCATGGACTTACGTGGCCACATGCTCGATGCTAAGGAATGACCTTGGCTTGTAGATGGTCTAACCAAAACTCTCCTTAGTGGATTGCTTTGTAGGGACTCCTTGACGGTTATGCCTAGTCACCATTATGGTATGCGTTTGCCTTAAATATAGGGACTGGCTAAGTAGTGGTGGATGGTGGACGGTTATGCAAGGTAACCACCCACGTTGCACCACTCTCCCTAAATTATAGGGACGGTTATGCTGAGGTGGAAAGAAGGGCTAAAGATGGTTCCTAAAATATATGACCATATCGTTAGTGGGTTGGCTAACGGTTATCTTGACCATGATCCTTGACGTGGTCAATCGGGAGCGCGGTTAAGCCACACCAAAGGACGGTTCTTATAAAATAGGAGCAACCAAGGATGGTGGGTGGTAACCATTTGGACGTGGGTAGGTATTCCAAAGGAGAATGCCACGTCATGTGGAAGTTACCCCCACTCACTTAGTGGCCCTAGAAAATAGGAGCACTAAGGGAGTAGGTGGTTATGCTGAGCAGGCAGTTACAATGGCCTGGCAGTTGAAGTGCCACGTAGGCACACTGATGCATGCCTCCTAAAATATAGGAGCATGGCATAGTGGCAAGTGACGGTTACCAGACGGTTACCAAACGGTTACAAGGGCATGCAGAACGTGGATAACTTCCCTGACTACGTGTGCATCCCTGACAGGTCCAGATTCATCCAAGTGTGCATCCAAGTAGTGGGTAGTTACAAAATCATGGATGTAGTGGGCATAGTGGGAAGTTATCCTATCTGACTGGGCTGTAGTCAGTGCCTATAAATTGGCCAAGGCATTCATTTGCTGGGCATCAGATTTTGGAGTTCTAGAGAGAGATTCTAGAGAGAGAAACTCCTATAGTTTGTAAGCCACGAAAATCAATAAAGTGTTAAGTCGTTCTTGTCTTATGTGTTCTTCTTTTAAAGTGCTTAAGTGTTGTAGGCTGGTCTAGATTCGGTCTAGACGCCATCATGGGAACCTCCTCGGTCCCTAACTTAGAAAAAAAAACTAGTCTCCAAATTTTCCCGTGACGATTTGGTCCGACCTGCCGGAAAGGCGAGTTCAACTTAAGCGAAGCAACAAGATGAGACCTCCTCTCTCCCGATCAGAGAAGAAATCGTGGCTAGTATCAAACCCGACGGCTAGGAAACTGACCTTGACAAGAGACATCCCTAAGGGCGTGTCGGTCAGTCCAATCGCTGCTAGACCTCTACGTGCTACTCCTGGAGAGTCAAGTGGTTGTGTGCCCCCTCCGAGGACAAGCACCCCTCAACCCTCGAAAGAGTTGGAAGTTATCTTGGATGAGGATCCCCTATACGCTAAGGTCATGACCTACTTGGGGGATCTTGCAGGAGAGGTGCTACATTCAAGTGATCCGTGGCTATCTCTTAGCCAATTAAAGACCCTCGTGAAGGAAAATCGTGAGAAGATGGGATTCAACCTTGAAGATCCATGGTCCACTTGGTGGAACCAGGTGAAGGCTGAGGAGATGTTCTTCATGGACGACCGCTTGGCAGAGGTCATGGAGCAGTGGTGCCACCGCGTGTGGGATGTTAGCAGCAACTTCATCTCACAAATCCCCTCTCCAAAGTTGGAAGTGTTGCTCGGTGACTAATTTTATTCCTTGCAATGCTCTTGTTTCTCATGCAGGTGGTTGGATTGAGGACCCTTCCGTGCAAGGAAGTAAGGGATATGCTATGCCTAAGGGAAGATCAAAGAAGTTGGCACAGGCGACCAACCTCATCAAGGTGGCGACCAAGGCTGTGGAGGTGGTCAACCTTGAAGATTCTGAGGAAGAAAGTGAGGATGACGCTCCGGCTAGGTCTGAAGGCTCTCCTAGTTGGAAGGGGTACCACTTCAGCGATGACGAGGGGAACATGGTGATTCCTTCACCAGAATACCACCCTATTTGTGCATCGCCGGAGTACAACCCTACCACTCCTGAGTATGCCAAGATCAAGACTGATTTCGGCCCCTTTAGCCCGTGAAGATAAAAAGCACTTCCTATGTGAGGAACTTATCTATCTACGTTTATTGTTGCTTATCATGCTGTCTTTTCATTTCGTTTTTGAATTTCATTTGCTTAATGTATACATGCAAAGTGTAAATTAAAGTATTAATGAAAAGAAATGTTGCTTTTGGTTCATTACCTTGCTTGTTTCGATAGTCACGGTGTGTTATGCGATAGCACACCAGCTTAATTGATCGATGTATTGATTTAAAGCTGGAAGTGCGCACGAGGTGCCACTCCACCCAGAAACAAATTTGACTTGAAACATTGCGAGTGTAACCATTGTAGAGGATGGGTGGTAAGTCCTTAATAGCGATAAGGTCCTTGGGAATCACACTTAACTTTCGAGAATTCCAACCGGAATGGGGACATCCTACAAAGGTTGGCAGTTTAACTGGGGGTTACGCCCGATTCTTAAAGTATGAGTGGGGATGTTGAAGGAATAAAGCTAATAAGAAGGCAAGACCCCTCCCAATGAGAACCAATGACAGAGTACTAAACTCTGCAAACTTAGCTTGGAACGGTGAACAAGCTAAGGAAAGCAATAGAAATGTACCATATAATTGGGCACATGGTCATTGAGCACCATGCCAATCCGAATGTCGAACTCTGGGATGAACTATTGGGAACCTCTTAGTGTAAGAGGAGGATGTCGGTGAACATCCTTGCAACCGAGGTGTTGCACCCATGTTAGACTCAAAGTCTAGGGCATTACGAGAGAGTGACTCTCATGCTTGACATTGCGGATACCCTTGCGAAGGGTTGAGTATGGGGAGACCCATAGATTGGGCAAGAAAGTAGGGTACGTGACACCATTTCTTGGCCCAAGGGCTATACACGTAAATGAAATTACGCCAAGAGTGCTACTCTTGTGTCTGCGTAACTGTCTTTGATGCACTGTAAAGCCCGGATCAGAAGGGAAGGCTCCCTTTGATGACCTAAAAGGGTCAGTGACGCCTGGGTTGAACCCAAGGCTGGCCAGAGAAGCAAGCTGGAGTGCTTGCGCTCAACGCAAAGGTAGGAGCGTTGAGGTGAACATGGTTCGAAATCTTCAAACGATGCTATGAGGATAATGATGTGATCAGGTATGTCCGAGTCTTAGATTTTTCCAAATCTGGTTGGCTAGTGGAATCGAACAGTTGTGGAATGCCACAAACGTTGCTCTAGGCAACACTCTTGTTGATGCTATGCAAATCGCCTTAGAAATATGCTCCAATCGTAGGTGATTTGGGATATCAAGGGAGTGACCTTGACTACGATCACCTAAAATTTGGATGCCAATTGAGGAAGGTTGCTATTATCAAAGGGAATGTTCGAATCTTAAGCCTATAGAGTTTGAAAAGCTAAGAGGACCTTACACCCATAGGCATCACCATGACTGGTTGAGTCATATGCGAAGGATTGCGCAGGACATGTTCACAAATTTCGTGGAGTAAGGTGAGACCTTACTGCCCTAGTTTCTCATGAGAAGATGAGAATTGTTGAGTGAACTCAACGATGAATTATTACCATGGTAAAGAAATTACTCAGAGAATGAGTTGGTCTATGGACCGGCAATCAATGCGATTGGTTCCAAGGCGGTTGGGGAGCAATGACGATTGTTTCCAACTGAGCCGAGGTTAGCAAAGGCTAATAAAAGTCTTGGTGATAGAGCTTGCATGTGGATCCCCGGGCACATGAGCACTTCCAAGCGAGTAGGTGGCAAGAGTAGGCCATTACTCCACCCAGTAAAGTGGTTACCCGAGCGAGGGGTGACATTTGGGTGAGATGCGAATCATCTCGAGATAAGCTCCGTGGGAGGGAGCAACCCTATGAGATTGCACTCGGGAAGAACGAGAGAAAGTCCAAAGTATTCCGTGCCGGCTTTAAAAAGGAATTTTGGACAAGGGTAATGAAAAAAGGGATCTATGATGTTGCCTAAGTACACGTCGGTGCTACAAAGTAGCCCAACCAGGTGTCAAGAAGGCTAGGCGTGCGAGGCACGGCCAATCTCGAATAAGGGAAATCATGATCCAAAGAAGATACTAGGAAGTCTCGCCAAAGTTAGCAATGTGACTAGACACCTCTAACAACAGAGACAAGGGGTAAGACCCGGATTGAGAGAAGGCGTTGTGCTTAGAAAGCATAGGTCACGCAGTGACCTACCTTCTCGATCCTTGACGAGGACTTCAAGCTCTTTTGGGCATAGTAGGCAGGTTTGTCACCGTCACTTGCGGGTCGACCTAGGCAAGGCCGTCGACCACCCCGCAAAGGCGCGCAAGGCCTTCGAAATCCCACTTGCCTATACGAGCAAGTATACGCTCGGTCCGGGAAGAACGAGCCAAGTGAGGCTAGAGTACCTCACTACCATGTCTAAGGTAGGTGAGGTTATCAGGGATGACCTCCGGGTTCTTAGACCGCGGTGCTAGAGAAGCACGGGTCAGCTAGGCCTTGGGCCTATGGCCAATGCGCGCGCGCGCTAAAAGATCCTCGGAGTGTTTGGTCGGACAAAACTCCATAACAACCTTTGATACTTATTGAGGGGACTTATTAGGACCCTAATAGATCATACATGGCCTAAGGGCCAAGGTTGGGTTCAAGGATCGGACTTGAGAGTCCATTATTGTGTTACTGTCAGTTGGGTGTTCACTAGTATTCTAAAGCTGGTGCTAAATAAAGCTCTTTAGGGGGCGAGTGCTCACTCAAGGGTCAGGGGCTGACTCAAGGGTGGCCTTAAGGCTATGGACCTTAGGCATGGTCTTGGACATAGGATGGCCTATGGAGACCATAGCACACTTAGATGGATAGGTTGGACACCCAATAGGACAAACCGACTCGGTGGTCCCGGCTAGGAGAATTGCGGGCTGACTAACAAGGCTGAGGGCTTAGTACGGTGCATGTTTGCTAGTGGTGCGTGGTTTGACTAGGGGATGCTCTTGGGATCATGTTAGGGTGTCTTTATGGTGGTAACCATAGGGACCCCGGCATGGAGGAACGAGTGCGGCCCGGGTCAACGATGTCTTTGGTGCCTTCGACGAAACCATGGACTTACGTGGCCACATGCTTGATGCTAAGGAATGACCTTGGCTTGTAGATGGTCTAACCAAAACTCTCCTTAGTGGATTGCTTTGTAGGGACTCCTTGACGGTTATGCCTAGTCATCATTATGGTATGCGGTTGCCTTAAATATAGGGACTGGCTAAGTAGTGGTGGATGGTGGACGGTTATGCAAGGTAACCACCCACGTTGCACCACTCTCTCTAAATTATAGGGACGGTTATGCTGAGGTGGCAAGAAGGGCTAAAGATGATTCCTACAATATAGGACCATATCGTTAGTGGGTTGGCTTACGGTTATCTTGACCATGATCCTTGACGTGGTCAATCGGAAGCGTGGTTAAGCCACACCAAAGGACGATTCCTATAAAATAGGAGCAACCAAGGATGGTGGGTGGTAACCATTTGGACGTGGGTAGGTATTCCAAAGGAGAATGCCATGTCATGTGGAAGTTACCCCCACTCACTTAGTGGCCCTAGAAAATAGGAGCACTAAGGGAGTGGGCGGTTATGCTGAGCAGGCAGTTACAATGGCCTGGCAGTTGAAGTGCCACGTAGGCACACTGATGCATGCCTCCTAAAATATAGGAGCATGGCATAGTGGCAAGTGACGGTTACCAGACGGTTACCAAACGGTTACAAGGGCATGCAGAACGTGGATAACTTCCCTGACTACGTGGACAGGTCCAGATTCATCCAAGTGTGCATCCAAGTAGTGGGTAGTTACAAAATCATGGGTGTAGTGGGCAAAGTGGGCAGTTATCCTATCTGACTGGGCTGTAGTCAGTGCCTATAAATTGGCCAAGGCATTCATTTGCTGGGCATCAGATTTTGGAGTTCTAGAGAGAGATTCTAAAGAGAGAAACTCCTATAGTTTGTAAGCCACGAAAATCAATAAATTGTTAAGTCGTTCTTGTCTTGTGTGTTCTTCTTTTAAAGTGCTTAAGTGTTGTAGGTTGGTCTAGATTCGGTCTAGACGCCATCACGGGAACCTCCTCGGTCCCTAACTTAGAAAAAAAACTAGTCTTCAAATTTTCCCGTGACAGGCAGGGAGGTGGCTGGCGCTGGACGCTGATACCTGGGGGTGCTGTTTTTTCTCTTTTAATAGGTAGTTAAAAATTTAATCAGCAACTAAATTAAACTTATTTTGACCAACTAAAGGTCAGTTGGGACCACTGGAAGCAAATTGATATTCAAGTTCGGATTATTAAAAATATAATCAAAAGTTGAGATTATTTGTAGCGAATGATGCAATGTTAGGATTATTCTCGTCAATATTTCCTATATTTTATTATGGAAAAATGCACTTTAGTAATCCCAACCTATTACCGATTTACTTCTAATAATCCCAACTAAGGTTTATTTTTTAATAATCCTAATTATGCCTTGATTTTGCCTCCAATGGTCCCAAAAACCAAGTACTTGCTAATAGGGCAATTTTTTTATCAGCAAGTTTCTGGTGTGGCTAGCCGCACGGTGCGGCAGAGTGCCACATCAACAAACAACAAGTAACCCCCTTAGTAACCCCTCCGACCTAGTAACCCCCCTAGTAACCCCTCCAATCTAGTAACCTCCCTAGTAAGCTCCTTAGTTACCCCTAAGCTAGTAACCTAGCAACTAGGGGTGTTCAAAAATACCCGACCTGAATGACCCGACCCGCTGTCCCGATGACCCGGTGTAAAATAGTCGGGTATTTTTTAAAAAAATTGTCAGTTTTCGGGTCGGGTACCCGACCCGGGAAATCTATGTTGTTGTCGGGTCGGGTCATGGGCCGATCTATGTAGCTCGCGAGTACCCGAAATACCCGTTAAGTCCTTTTTTTTTCCTTCCTTCTGGAATCTTCAGTTTTTACTTGTTAGGGTTTTATAGTTTATTGCATTTTCAAACTTTACCCTCTACACAGCCGTTTTCCTCTCCTCTCTTTCTTTCTTTGGTTTTCCTCTAATCTCCATCTACATCTCTCTCTTTCTAGTTATCCTCTTAATCTCTAATCTCCATATATTCATTTGTAATTCTTCAATGTCTTTATCTTTAACTTGCGCTATATTCTTCAGTAGATCTCGTAATGGTGGAGGTAGGTAGTTCAATTTTGTGAAGGGGTCTTCATTTTCTAGGTTATAATCACAGAAATTAAAGGTGGCTTGGCCATGGTGGTTGATACTCATTGATAATGGGTCTCCAATTTAACAACAGCTCCTTCACTCTTAAGCGGCCTTAACATCATTTTCTAGAAGATAAATCTTTACTATCAGAAACATCGAAGGCAAAAGTAACTTTCATATCACCAGATTTGTTAAAATTTGGGGGAAATTTTAGGGTTTGGACCTTCAAAATTTAGAGGCGGAGATATGAGCTAGTTTGATTGCCTAAGATACCGAAGACGACGACGGTGGAGATGAAGACGACGATGTAAGTCGGTGCGCCAGCCATTAGTGGTAAGAGAAAGCAAGTTAGAAAGAGAAAATGAGAAGATAGATATGAGAGGTGAGGAGAGAGAAGAGAAAAAAAAAAAAGAATTAAAAAATGAGAAGATACATATGAAACTTTGTATTTTTTTTGTTGTTTTTTTAAATGCAACATGTTAGCACATTATTTGCCTAATTTAAAATAAACAAAAAGTTTTCTAAAAAAAACTTAACAACCCCACTATTCCCAGCCAACCTAGGAACCACCATCCATTGGAGGTGGCCGCTACTACTAACCAGAACCACCCTCTTCCTAGCCGCATCCCCCGATACCTCCCCTGAAACCGTCGGATGCCCACAAAACCGCTGTCTGCCCACAAATTTGTACGATCCCCGTGATACCGCTCCCTAAATCCACTCTCCTCCCTTCCCTCCCCTTCGCCGGAAACCAATTCAAATAAAAAAATGCACAGCCCCTTCCTCCGCCACCAAAATCGCCCCTCCTCCCTTTCCCCACACTCAAAATCGGTCTTTTTGGCGGTGGGAGAAGCGAGAAAGGGACGGTTACTGCGATGGATTCAAGTAAGGGGTCTGGTTTCGAGGGTTGTTGTGGGTTAGATTGGTGGTTTTAGGGTTTAGGGTGGGCTGGTTGGTGGTTTTAGTGGTCTGGGGTGGGTTAGATGGGTAGTAGAGGGACGGTCGACCGGTTTTGGTGGTTAAGAGGGATGGTCGGTCGTTTACCGGCGGAGGTTAGGGTTTGGTGTGTGTTGGGGGTTAGGGTGGCTGACTGGGTTTTCGTTTTTTTTTTTAAAAAAATAAAATTTGAACCAATTACGTGTTGACACGTTGTAACACCCCCAAGTTACTCTATAATATTTAACAATGCTAATCCAATTTTAGGGAGTAACATGGGAGTATTACCGCCATGTGATTACGTAAGGCTTAACAGATTTTTGCAGCGGAAAACAGTACTTATCTTTTATTAATAATAATAGTAATAATAATAGTTTGATACACTTTCAAAGTAGCTACACCACTAATACTATGTTTACTAAATTAAACTAGGTGATCACCGTCCATCATTCCCAATGCAGCATATAGTTCACGTTGTCCGATCGCCATCACCTATCTACTTATCAAAATGATAAGTAGGGCAAAGCCAAAACAAAACAAATACGTATTAGCCAAAATGCTAAGTACATACAAATGCTAGACATGTAAAATCAATTTAATTAATTAAACATGCTTTCGAAGAGATTTAACTTTAATAAATCATAATTTATCCAAACCATTCCTGAATAGAAATTCATGTATAAAAACTTGTCAAAAGAACCAATTTCCGAAATAACCAACTTTCCAAAGATAATTCCGAATAGGATGGATCAATCCATATTTTCATAAATCATTTTCCCATATAAGTGTGCACACCCCCCAAGCTAGTAGCTCCTTTACATAGTGCTATCAAGGGGAAAGACTAGGTCATACAAAGTCCATAGTCTTCAACTTACTCCGCATAGTGGGAGTTAAAAATCCAAAGATCCAAGGAGTAAATCCTGTCAAATAAAGTTTCCAATATCCCATACTCGGGATAACTTAAACAATAAAACTTCCTTTTAAAAATATTTTGAATATCAGTACAAGTTCATAATCAACCATATGAAATATTTAAACATTTGAGATCAAACACTTAAAACATGTTTCATCGAAATATATTTCACAAACATTTAAACATGGTTCGAAATCACTTAACATGTAAATCACGTTGCATATAAAAGTCACTTTTTAAAGGATCTAGCCACGTGTACGTACCTTGATCCTTGCACACAAGTACGAAACTCCTAATTTCGAACCCGAGATTCCTCCTATAACAAACCAATAATCCTAATCAAATACATTTCAACCCATAAACACAAGGACTTAGACTATCGACTTTGACTAGTTGTGCATGAACAATTTATTATCATAACTTTTTTATACTATCGACTTTGACTAGTTGTGCATGAACAATTTATTATCATAACCTTTTTATAAAATTAACACTTGTATTTATGAAATAATCTTTAATGATCCATAGTAGTAGTAGTAGTAGTAGTAGTAGTAGTAGTAGTAGTAGTAGTAGTAGTAGTAGTAGTAGTAGTAGTAGTAGTAGTAGTAGTAGTAGTAGTAGTAGTAGTAATAATAATAATAATAATAATAATAATAATAATAATAATAATAATAATAATAATAATAATAATAATAATAATAATAATAATAATAATAATAATAAGAAGAAGAAGAAGAAGAAGAAGAAGAAGAAGAAGAAGAAGAAGAAGAAGAAGAAGAAGTAGTAGTAGTAGTAGTACGTAACATATGAATAGTAGTAGTAGTATTTCTAGCTAGTATTAGTAGAAGTACTAGAGAAAAAAGTATATGGCTTACGGTGCAATACAAGGAAGGAGGGGGCTGCTCTTGTGGTGGTCGGTGGCCGTCGGCGGTAGGCGGCGGTAATGGTGGTAGCTTTGTGGTGGTTGGGCGGCGCTAAGGTGAAATTCCGGCCAACTCTTGATGAAAGAAAGAAGCTAGAATGAAAGAAAGAAATGAAGAGGAAAGAAGGAGGAGATGGTTTGGAAGGAGATGGATTCATGGCTATTTATAGAAAAATTGGGGAATGCTTTAACCTTAGTATTAATGAAGGAGACAAGTGGGTAATTAACTCCCACCTTTGCCAACATCAAAACACATTTTTTTTTAAAAAAAATATATATATAGAAGTAGAATGCTAGGTAAATTGATGTACTATTTTTGTGTAGTACTAATGTACTACACTTATGAATTGGACTCGTGTATATATAGCAAATTTGGCACTTTGTCGTCTAAATCAGATACAGGGTATTAACGGTTGAAAATTTGATTTGGATACGACAAACTTTGACTTGACTCGTATAATTAAAATCTTTATATAATTATAAAATTATCTTCGTAAAATCATATTGATATTTTTGTATAATAATAAAATATTTCGGAAAAATCCATAATTAATAATAAGTAAGTTGCTTAAAAAAATATGGGGTATTACACACGTGTCATGATCACCTGTTATAACAGGTCATTGACTCATTGTTGACCGGCTAAGGCCATTGGAGGCAAACTAACCCCATAGTTAGGATTATTAAAAATTATACCCTACTTGGGATTATTAGAAGTAAATCAGCAATAGTTGGGATAATTAAAATGTATTTTTCCTTTTATTATTGAGTATATATAGAAATGAAGTATTTATGTATCACAGTTGTTGACTTAGGGCCTGTTCACATAAACTGAATTGAGCTTGAGCTGAACTGAACTGAATTGAACTGAACTGAACTGAACTGATTGGAGTTGAACTAAGCTGAACTAAACTGAACTGAATTGAGCTTAAATGAATATTTTATGAGAGAGGGAAACTAGGAGCTGAACTGAACTGATTGGAGCTGAACTGAACTGAAATTAAGTAAATGTGAACATGCCCTTACGCTTTAATGTTGAATAGTATGATTACCATTTTTGGGGATAAAAAATCTACTGTAAACTATAAAATAAATTGTTCATTTGTAATCAGTTATGGAAATTTAAAAAAAAAAATAGTGAAGAGAAAGGCATTTTGGGAAAAGGCAAATTTATCAACCAAGATGCACTTTCTCTTAACTACCTTCAATTTCACATTATTTGCAACGTTTGACATAAAGTAGAGAGGAAAAATTTTTAATCATTACAAACAATATGAAACGGAGTTAGTATATACTAGAGACTAGAGATATAAGATAGGATACATGTCATGTTTAAGATTTTATATATTACTATCTTTAATTTATTTGGGGACTAACCAAATCATTAAAAGTGATAATATTTGGGAAGATTTATTGACATTATTATTCAATATTATTGGATGGTTATCATAGGAATATCATATTATAATATCAATATTATTGCATCACCATTATAGAAATATTATAAAAGATTTTGTGCAATTAATAATTGAAACAATTTGATATTTTGTGCAATCAATATATACTGTACTATATTTTTTTATACTAATTGATCTTATTAGTATATAAATATATTTTTAGTCATATGAATATACATATTTATAATAAATTACAATATAACAACAAAATTTTGTTTATGTATTTATGGATGAAAAATGAGCGGAAAAATTATTAACCACGGAAGAATTAAGTTCTAGGTTGAACCCTTTGTCTTAGTACAGTTATAAATAGATGTAACTCATAATTTTAACCTCTTTGTAATTTTTTATTGAATTTGGATGATAATAATTGCATTACATGTAAATAAATTTTTCATATTATATAAGACAACAAAGATTTGGAACAATATTTAAATTAAATGTATACTAAGTATATAAAGAGTAACAATGGTAATATAGGAAAATATACATGTAATAGTGGATTTGTATGATATATATATTTATAAGGAAGATTCAGAATAATATTTTATATGATACATATATCATATAATAATATATGATATTTTTTAGGTAATTATTTTATGTCCTCATATGATATATATATTTTCTTTGATACTGTAGACACCCATTTGTGTCTCCCCAAAACCAAACCCAGTGATGAGTACCTTTCACGTCGAATCATAATCAGCCAATCCAGTTTGGTTGGTCCATGATATGAGTCCAATAGTGGTGTAGTTGGATGGGGCTTGCAAAGACCTTTCCAACAATATATTATAAGCCTAATTTTGATGAATATTGAGGAAGTTATGGCCAATTTACCAAACTGGGCCCGGTTTGAGCCTTATGTACGGCCCAATGATCTAGGGGAGGGCCTAATATGATTTATCATTCCTAATGCAATTAGGAATGGTTTTAGTCTTCTAGATTCTTCTAGAAGGTTCTTTTCATTCCTAATTCAATTAGCATTGATAAGTTGACTTTGTTGACTTTTCAGAGTTTTAATTAAAATCAAATAGCATTTTCGAAGAAATTATATTATTTTATCCTCCAGTACGGTAAACTTATCGGATTTTCGAAAACGCGTTGAAATCAAGCTTGGCGTCCAACCCCAGGCCTTGGCGCCTGGAACTAGGCCTGGCGCTAAGGATGGTGTCTGGCGCCAGCTAGCCAGGGTTGGCGTCAGCTCTGTTTCCTGAGCGTCAGACTCTGTTTTGTTAATTTATCTTTTTTGGCTGATTTTCTCTATAAATATCGTATTAAAAACTCCGTTTTCATTCACCAATTCTTACGATCATTCATCTACAATCAGTTTTAATTAGCATTCTTCAATCTTTCAATTCTTTCTCTTTTTCCTCTTAAACTTGGTTTTCTCATACAAAATTCCGCATTCGCAAGATCTAGAAACACCTAGCCATATTCGAAGTTGTCTTCGCCCTAGACGTGAAAGGTTTAATTTCTGAGGATTTGGTCCCAAATCTCTATTTCAACTATTTAATTTGATTGTTGTTTATTATTTTCCTTGAAGTTACTAACGTGTGTATTTTGTTATTAGAAAGAGGTACGAAGCATCAAAGTAAGTACTTTATTGATTTTAATTGATGTTATGATGTAGAAATCATGTTTATATTGTTATTATGATATTCCTAGTATCATGTCTAGGGTATTTTTAATATTAAAAATGATTGTTGCGATGCTTCCTATATTCTTCCTAATATTTATGTTTGTTAGTATCATGTTAGGGTTAAAGATTTGATTTTTAATGCTTAGTGACATGCTAGAGTTTGTTATTAATCTTGTTAGTATCATGCCTAGGATCTTGCTATTTTTATTATGCTTTAATGTTAACATGAACATGATTATAATTGTTATAATTTATGATGATTATGAATATTATTATTATTATTATTTTGATGATGATTATTTTATTTATGATGATTATTATTGTTATGATTATAATTATTGTTCATGATTATTTATTATGTTGCTTGATATTTTACATTATTCTTTATTGCTTGATCACCTTTTATGCATGTTAAAGGGAATTTGGTACTTGTAATCATGCTTGATAAGATAATTAATAATCTTGTTAGGTTAACTTTGACTATAATTCAAGTGATCGCCAATAATAGTTTATTTGTGCATTAAATTCAACCAACATAGATTAAACAGGTTTAGGGTTAATCCTATTGATTGCATGTTAATCAGAAAGCGCACATGAATATGATCAGAATAGAGTAGAGGCCTATTATTTGTACCATCATCCCCGAACCCTTATTTGGTTCATGACCTTATGGAGTTGACGATCTCTTGGATCGTTAAGGGGTGTAACCTTCACTTCGTGAATGGTTTACAAGTTCCTTAAAAACTTGTTGGCGACTCTTTTGTTCTATCTTCTTCCCTTTTGGACACCACCGTACTTTAGTGTATGATCACAATGGGGTTCAAGCTAGTGGGATTTAAAGGCTTGAAATTATTCCCTACAGATACATATATGATATTTTTTAGGTAATTATTTTATGGCCTCGTATGGTTCTTTATATAGATAAGAAGATGGGAGGAATGTCATTAACTTAGACGTTCAAATTAATACAATTTTCACTTTTAGCCTTTGTTCTTTTGAAATAGTGTACAATCATGAATTACCATCCAAATAACGAAGTTTGTGCTATTTTTATTCATGCTAATTATTTTTTCTTTAGCTAGCTCTGGGAGTGGAGCAAGATTCAAAAGCCCTATAAAACATTCAAATGAAAATCCAAAACCCAAAAGTTATTATAATAATCGCAGTTTGCCTCCACCTTCAGGACCATCAGGAAGACACCACGGTGGTGATTTTACGAAGAATGATGATGTTGCTAATCAAGTTAATCATCATAACATCTTAGCTTGATAAGTCAATTACTTTGAGCTCATTCGATGTTACTGTAATTTTCAGTTTTTTGTTCTTAAAAGTCATATGACATATGTCATATAATAAATAAAAAAGTAGTCTTACGTAATGAAATCAGAGCATTTTGTTTTATTTTTAATTTTTATTTTTTATAGGGAGTATCTTTTTATTGTCATTGTTCTTTTATTTCGTTATTACCGTCAAATGTTCAATTTTTCCTTACAAGTAGATGGAATTAAAGTGTGAAAATTAGCACATGGTAATATACATACTAATTAACTCCTAATTAAATAAGTGACTAATATTTATTAAAAATGTTAATTATTTATTAATAATTATATAGTAATTGCTTAATACTCCCAAATAATCATTATAGAATAATAAACTATAACCTATTAGATAGATAATAAATAGATAAGTATGCATTGCCAATTACTATTTTGTAATTACTAGTACTCACGATATATAGATGAATACTTACACATAATAATAATGTCCTTCAAAGTCATTTTGCATCATAACAATCAACATTCAACAATGTAACAAATAGCCATTAGGCAATTACCAAACAAGCTAGGTCTAAGGCTCGTTTAATTTCTGTTCAGTAAAAATAATTTCAGTTAATTAAAATTCTAGAAGAATTATAATAGAAAATCAGTAAAAATAATTTCAGTTCAGCAAAAATAATATCAGTAAAAATAATTTAAGTTCAGCAAATATAATTTTGTTTCAGTAAACATAATTTTGTTTCAGTAAATAATTTCAGTTTAGCAAAAATAAGGTGAAGTTAACGGGGCCTAAGTCATACATGTCGTGTTTATATTAAGATTCTATTTTTATTACTATATTTAATTTTTGTAGAGGGCTAATTAAATCAGAAAAGTGATACTCCGTAATTGATAATTTTTATTTTATAAATCAGTATCTCCATTTTTAATGACTCTTATGATACAGGAGCATTTAGGGATGAAAGGCCTTGTTCTCTTCACCTTAAAAAAAATATTAAGTAAATATAATTTCAGTTCAGTAAAAATAAGTTCAGTTCAGTAAAAATAATTTTAGTTCAGTAAAAATAAGTTCAGTTTAGTAAAATTCAGTTTTCTTGAAGAAGAATTATAATAGAATCGGTAAAAATAATTTAAGTTCAGTAAAAATAATTTCAGTTCAGTAAAATTAAGTTCAGTTCAGTAAAAATAAGTTCAGTTCAGTAAAAATAATTTTAGTTCAGTAAAAATAATTTCAGTTCAGCAAAATTAAGGTGAATCAAACAGCGCCTAAATGAGCTATACATTCGTGAATTACTTGCGAACAAGCTAGTCAAAGCTTGGTCAAAAGTCGTTTGTTAAGGTAACAAACAAGCTTGAACAAAAATCTTAAGCTCGTCAAATAAATGAACAAAGCTCGAACAACATCATGTTCGACTCGGTAACGTTCATGGACGACTTGTTTAAGTCCATTTATAAGTTATTTCACAGCCAATTAAAACTTGGAAGATTTATAAATCTTTTATACATACATATTTGTAAAAAGTATTAATTATTTCATCATGTAAAGGTATGAAAACTCCGTCGTTACTTTTTTTCAACAGAAAGAATATAAATATCTTATATAAAATTAAATGAATGTGTTAAAATTTGAAAGGAATCATATTTTTTATGATAAATTCGACTCTTTTATTTAATCAAGCCCGATTTAGACCCTTTCAAGCTCTTAAACATGAAATGCAAACGAGTATGTTCGTGAACAAAGTGTGAACAAGCCAAATTTTTAACGAGCCCAACTCAAACAAGATTTTTAAAAGCTCGTTCAAGCTCGAGATAGTTCGAACATAAATAATTTTATCAAACTTAGCTCGAACAGACTAAAAGTCGGCTCGGCCCGGATCGTTTGCAGCCCTAGGAGCATTGTAGCTTTGCCATCAAATTAACATTGGAATTTTTCACATTTTCAAAAGCTTATCAACTCCATTCTTGCAATGTTGTATTCTAGAATAACTTTTTTTTTTGACGGGAGTATTCTAGAATAAATTAATGGAGAATTAATAAAGCAAAAACTAAAGAATATTCATACAAATATGTTTTGAATCGTTTTCAAATATGTTTGTGATCAATGATCCATGCACTTTGCTCTCTTCACCATTTTATTTAAATTTTGTGAATATATATATTGTGATCCGACTGGTTTAAATAGTTTCTCGCTTCATATATACTCCCTCTAAATAATTAAATATAAATAATAATAATGAGCAATACCCAGTCAATTCCCCAGATAAATAAAATTTGTTTATCTGAGGGTATAATTGTCTTTTTAAGAATTAGTGGAGGGGTATATGTGTCTTTTCATGTACTAGTTGAGGGGCACATGTGTAATTTCCTCAATAAACAGTAAAAACAAAAGGCAAATAATAATTGGACAACTCACCAAAAATACTGAATAAATGACCCTGCTTTTTCAATATATTTACAAAAATGTCATCAGATTAACAAAAATTCGTTTATCTGACAGATTAACTTGTATTTTCCCAATAATAATAAATAAATAAATAAAAGAGCTCTATATAACTATTCCTCACTATTTCATGTACGAAAGATCTTCTGACTTGTGTAATTTTAGTTTTTTTTTTTTTTTTTGACAAGACGAACAAACAAAGAAAAAACCAAAAACAACTAAAAAGACCAAAATAAAAACTGACGACGACGACCTGGGAGGACTAACCAATGAGCAGGAGCGACCCATTGACGAGGGACCTTTCTGAGTTCGCAAGCAGAGAATCTTCGAATGAGATCTTTAATATCCTGTATCAACCAGCAGCAGGAGATATCCTTACTTCCCCTGTCTTGAAGCAAAGATAATAAAGTGAAACAGTCCGTATAAATCAACAAGCTTCTAAAACCACGATGACCAGCAGATCTAAGAGCCCATAACAATGCCTGTAACTCCGAGTGTAAAGCAGAGGAAGAAAGAAATGCTCTGGAACCCCCACCAATCACTAATTCCGAACTTGGCCTTCTAAAAACCCAACCTGCTCCTGCAGCATTATCATGACATTAAAAGCCCCATCAAAAACCAGGCAAATATCAAAGGAAGAACCCCAGAACCCTGAAGACAGCAAGAAAAACAAGAAGACTTTGTTCGAGGCTTCGCTCGAGTACTGGAGCCAATGCTGGGAACTAAAGAAGAGGATTTAAATTCCTGAGATGCTAAGCCCCTCGACGTCCAATCTTGCATTGTGAGGAGAATAAACGCTGGAGAAATCACAGCTTGTCGAAAGACCTTATGATTACGAGCTATCCAAATTGCCCATAAAAACGAAATCAAAACCATTAAAGCTTCCCAAGACTTGGATCTTCGTAAGAGTAACACCTTATCGACAAACCAAACAGAAAAAGGCTGATCACCACGAACTGTAAGGCTCTGAAGAATTGGATTGGCAGACCAAAGACTGTTGATAAAGGAACAGTCACGAAACAAATGATCAACCGTCTCCTGATTATTATGACAAAGAACACAATTTGAGTCTACCGGAATTCCACGAGCTTGAAGAGTCCCGAATAAGGGTAAAACATTATGTACGAATTTCCAACAGAAGCATTGCAATTTTGGTAAAATAGGCAGATTCCAAAACACCTTCCACCATGCAGAGGAAAAGGGGAACACCCCATCAGAAGGACTAAACTGACGAAGCATCATAGCATAGGCGGACTTGGTAGTAAAATTTCCATCCCTTGAAAATTTCCAGTACACAAAATCATCCATCGGTCTGGTCGGATGTTCCAAAGCCAAAATAAGATTTGAAGTAGAGGAATCAAAAAGCCAATGAACTAGAACCATATCCCACGCGTAAGAACGCGGATTAATAATAGAAGAAACATGAGATGGAAGAGGCATCTCACAATTGTTGCGAAAAGAGAGAGGTTCCCCTGGAACCCAAGCATCCTCAAGAACACGAACTTGAGAACCAGAACCAACCTTCCAAGCTATACCCTTTGACAAAACAGATAACCCTTGCAACAAACCACGGCAACCCCAAGAAGATCCAGAAATCGATCTAGTCTGAACAGACCTAAGAGAAGGATACTTCGCGAAAAGAAGCTTGGAAATAAGAAGTTGAGGATTGTTTTGTATACGCCAACATTCCCTAGCCAAAAGTGCAGAATTGAAGGAATCCAAACGACGAATGCCCAGACCTCCCATTCCTTTTGGGAGATGCAGAAGCGTCTTGGATCGTAAAGCAAGGCCCCGAGAATGAGGATCCGACTTCCACCAGAAACGAGCCAACAAATTATCAATCTTAGCGCAGATCGAAGAAGGAACCTTAAAAACTGACAAAATATGGTTGAAAGAGGCAACCAAAATTGAGTTAATGATAACCAACTTTGCAGCAGAAGAAAGGCGTAATGAAGCAAAACATGATAGACGTTGAACAACCTTATCTATAAGGAATCCAAAATCTGCCACTTTACTGCGACTTAACTCCACGGGCAAACCTAAGTAAGAGCCCAGAGAAGGCGTAACCTGAAGTTTTAAACTCTGAGCAAGAAAATCACGGTAATCCGTCGGAGTATTAGGACTAAACTTCACAGCAGATTTCTGTAGGTTAATCACCTAACCAGACAAAGAGCAAAATTCTGATAACAAAGTCATAAGATTGGCACAAGCATCAGGGTTAACCTCCAAAAATAATAATGAATCATCAGCGAAGAACAGATGAGAAATTGAGGGGGCTCCTCTTGAAAACTAAATTCCTTTAAAAAGCGAGGAGCGTTCCCCTCTGCGCAGCATAGCAGACAAGACTTCCATACATAGAACGAACAAATAGGAGGATAAAGGGTCGCCTTGTCGAAGACCACACTGAGGCTGAAAAGCCTTAAGAGGATTACCATTAACCAACACCTGAAAGGAAACTGTGGAAACACACTGACGAATAATTTGAATCCAATATGGGGGAAACCCATAAGCCTGAAGCAAACGAAACAGGAAATCCCAATTAACCCTGTCATAGGCTTTATTCATGTCCAGTTTAATAGCTGCGAAGAATTTCTTCTTAGCTTTTGGCTTATTCACATAGTTAAGAACCTCATGAGCGATTAACGCATTATCCGAGAGAAGACGGCCTGGAACAAAAGCGTTTTGAAAACCAGCTACCAAACTAGGTAACACTTGTCGAAGACGACCCGTGAGACACTTCGCAATACATTTGTAGATCACATTACACAAGCCTATTGGACGAAATTGAGAAACAACTTCCGGACTATCCACCTTCGGAATTAAAGCCAAGAATGTACGATTCCAGTCTTTCAACAGATAACCATGAGCAAAAAAATGTTGAACAGCTGAAACCACCGAAGAACCCACTAAATCCCACATAATCTTGAAAAAAGCAGAAGGAAACCCATCAGGACCAGGGGACTTGCTATCTTCAATACTAAAAATAGCAATCCTGATTTCCTCCGATGAAAAAGGCGTCATTAGAAAATTCTGCCGGTCAGAAGATAGAGTGGGTAATCGGACACTATCCCACCATTCTGCATCATATGACGAAGCCTGATCTGAGGTCGTATAAAGGTCCTGATAAAAGTCCAAAATCATTGAAGCAATTTGAACTGGTTCCCTATGCCAAGTTCCAATAGAATCTCGAAGGCCCAAAATCTTATTCTTCCGTTTTCGAGATTGAACTGAGGAAAAAAGAAGACGAGAATGAGAATCCCCCAGCGCATCCCATTTAAGCTTAGCCCTTTGTTGCCAAAACAAGTAAGCTGCTTGAGCTTCCGCCACTTTTTCATTCTTAGTAGAAATAAACAAACATCGATCCACTCGGGAACAGAGAGAATTTGAAGCCTGAGTAACCTCAAACACTAATTGCTTCCAATTTATACCCCATGCCTTCTTGTGAGAAATGCACCAAGCAAGAAGACGATCCCGAGAAACAGAAAGTTTATGGGACAAGGAAAACATGGGAGATCCTGGAAAGAATAAGGAGAAAACGGAAGCAATGATATTATGCACCTCTAAAGCAGATAAACACCAAAGTTCAATTCGATAAGGACGTTTGTTACTGTCCGAATCAGTAGTATCTGACAAGATAATAGCCGCGTGATCTGAGAACAAAATTGGTTGATGGATAAGATGAGTGTCAGGAAGTTGGCAAACCAAGAGGTGGAACCGTAGGCTCTATCCAAACGTTCGAAAATGGGATCAGAATCAATCCTATTATTAGTCCAGGTATACTTTGGACCTGAAAAAGGAACATCTACCAAATCTAAACCCATACGCCAATTTATGAAATCAAATTGACCAGGAATCGAGAAATTACCATCTAACTTATCCGAATAAAATTCCACCTGATTAAAATCACCAATAATCACCACATTCGAAATTGAGTCCAAGATACTACTAATTAAAAACCAGACCTCTAACCGATTAGCAACATGAGGTGAACCATACACAAACATCACATATTTTTATTTCATCTCCTTGCACCAATTTACAGAGAAAAACATTTTGAGATCTAAAAACCGGAACTAGTCCTAAAGGAGCAAACCAACATATAAACACACCACCACTAAGCCCTATAGCATCAATGCCTGTGTGACCCAAAAAAGGCAAAGAAGCTAGCTTTTGTACAACATTATCTACAGAAAGCATAGTTTCCAAAAGACACACTATATCTAAACTGTGAGAGCGGACTAGAGAGTAATATAAGGAATTTTAGGGGAGTCCGCTTGTCCCAAACCCCTACAATTCCAAAGAGCTACTTTCATCCAAAATGTGGTGACCCTTCACGGGAGGTCACCGATCCCTCAGAGGAAGCACGAGAATGAGTACTTGTATGTATGTCAAGTGTTCATGAATTAAGCAGTGATACACTGATACCACTCCTTACTTCAGCTACATTAGCTAGCTTATGCAGCAGCATCCCTTCTCCTCTGAACTAGCTGATGGCCTGATGCCATATTCTCCCAGCTCTCCAAGACACGATTTGTGTTTCGGCCATTTAGTATACACATGGCTAGATCATAGAAAATTGTAAGATCTCCTTCTAATTTATAACATCTGTTTTGGATGATCTTAAAGTAACTCAGATGAGATGGCAGGTGCAGTGGTAAAGACGATTCTTAATAATCAGGACAGTCAGTCAGGATCTCATCTAACATACAACGTACAAGCTTTTTACATTAGAGAGACATACAAGAACTAAGGAGATTCAAGTAACATAAATTCTGAATTTTATTGAGATTAAATTCAACAATAGACTTTCAAAACTATTGAGGATTGTTTAGCATATACCTAGCAGAGCATTTAGTTTACCCCATTCTATTAAGAGAAGTAGCAACAAAGAGCAAGATAAAGCATACAATTTGATCAATATATCAAAGCTCAGTTATGTATAGTTGTATACTGCATCTCGTAAGCATCTGTCAGCATGCATTTTAAAACGCCTTCTTCTCATAAGACACCAGGCCATGGACTCCACCTTCAGCTTGTGCTGCACCAGTTCGAGCCTATAAAAAGGACCATTCAAACACTTCAGAT
The DNA here is from genome assembly GCF_001683475.1 of Chenopodium quinoa. Lineage (NCBI taxonomy): Eukaryota > Viridiplantae > Streptophyta > Magnoliopsida > Caryophyllales > Amaranthaceae > Chenopodium > Chenopodium quinoa. The sequence goes on along the minus strand of NW_018745024.1, from coordinate 8,784,118 downwards.
CACATAAGCATAAAGAACTTTTCAAGCACATCTCATTACAGAATTAAGGTTACACATAAGAGAAGCGGTAAATCAATAAAGACATACCTCCAGTCTTAATACTTCTGATCTCAATAGATGATGGGCAGACTGAATTGACGAGGCACCAAGATCCTGGAAACCTTGTTTAACTGCTTGCATTGCATATGGCAGAAAGTGTAGAATAGAACCCCTGTCTGCAACAGCTCCAACAACACCTTGTGCAATTTTAAGCTTAGACTTGTCCCCGAGATACCGTTGATCACTTCCTTTTGTCATTGCTTCCAAAGAACCCATGCCTCGATATTTCTTAAGACGGCGACCATCCTAACACAAATTATCATCCCAAAATTTATCAAATACTTCACTAGAGGAAACACTGCACCCCAAGCGTCTAACCACAATCATAGTACAAGAATACATGGACAATACATAAAAAGCCTCTGGTAAATAAGGAATCAATGTTTTAGCATATATTTGTAAACTAATTTACTGATATGAGGGATAATGAAGTATTTAACAGGACATACCTGCACTACATAAGCACCAGGAGCCTCAGTGCTACCAGCTAGATAGCTGCCCATCATCGCAGTAGAAGCCCCAAGAACCAGGGCCTTACCAATGTGTCCGAAGTTTGATATGCCTCCATCAGCAATGACAGGGACACCACTTTGTGAAGCAATAGAAGAAACTTTGTATACAGCAGTAGCCTAAGTATACAAGAAATATTATGTTAGTATTATAGTTTCTTGAAAGTACAAAATTAACAAGTGAAGCAACATTAAGAATTTCAAGACTCGATTTTATGTAAGCACTTAGGCTCAGACTAAAGTAATTTTACGCAAAACGAAACACTGTGTAGCTTTTATAATAAGGCAACAGAGTGCTGATACAAACAATGACTGCCTGCTGAGCTTAATCGTCATTTCTACCATGGGCCAAAATGTAACAGTGGAATATTGTTAATTGTCTTCTCTCACACAGATATGTTATAATGTTGCATCCCTATATAATGTTACATCAATTTACAAACACCACCTAAGCTATAATGTTGCATCCCTTTATACCCTGAGAAGCTGCTGATTATAGGTAATTATAAGATATAACAGGCAAATATATCCCTCCCTATTCTATATTTGATTCAAAATAAATGGATGTAATAAGCAGAAAAAAAATAGAACATTGCACACATTTAAAACATAGTTTCAAAAGGACCAAAGAGTCACCTGTCCTCTGCCCACGGCACAAACCTCCTGAGTTGTACAAATCGACCCCGATCCCATGCCAACTCTCAGCCCATCAACTCCAGCTTTGATCAAATTTTGAGCTTGGTACATAGTCACCACATTCCCTCCAACAACATCCAATCCTGGGTATGTCTTCTTTATATACTTAATCATATCCAGCTGATAAATAGAATTCCCTTGAGAACTATCCAACACCACTGCATCAACCCCACCCTTCACCAAATACTCCAACCTCTCTTTATCCGATTCTCTAGTCCCTATTGCAGCTCCCACCAAGAAATCCCCATTAGGAGTTAACGACGGCAAACCACTCATCGGATACTTCTGAAAATTCTCTATATCCTCCAATGTCATCACATCAACAACTTCCCCATCACTCTCTCTCACAGTTGGCACCAATTTAACCCCTTTATCTCCCAAAAACCCAGCAATTTGATCCAAATGATAGCTACTTGGCACTGAATAATCCAATTTCAACATATAATCACAAACCCTACCATCCTTATTCTTCAAATTCACCCAATCAGACTTCAACACATACCCCAAAACCCTCGATTTCCTGCTCCCCGTCTCAGTAACCAAAATCACAGTTCCATACCCAAAATCACTCAATTCAATCACATCAGATGGGGATTTAACCTCAAAATCAGATACAAAAGGGATACGCCGCGACTTGGCAGACTCGAGTAGAGCTAACTGCTCAGAGTGTGTGTTATTGGAATGTAAAATACCAATCCCACCAAGATAAGCCATAGCTACTGCCATGTATGACTCAGTAACAGTATCCATTGGAGATGAAACACAAGGAGTTGATAAAGAAATGTTCTTGGTAAACTTGGTATTAAGCTGAACTGATTCAGTTGCAAAATCAATATAACCGGGGAGAAAGATAATATCATCATAAGTATATGAATACCCTTGATTAAAAAGCTTTACTGCTGGGAAACCATCTTCAAGAATTAGGTTTTGGGGTGTTCCTGCCATTGCTGCTTCAATGATTCTGGGTTTAAGGTTTAGGGTTTAAGGGAAATACAATCAAAAACAATTGAAACAAATTAGCAATTAACAACATTAAAATTCACAAAATAATTAAAATTGTAACTACCCAGATGAAAAATTAAACACCCACTTGGAATTTTTAGTGTTTAAGGTTAATAAAATCAACAAGAATTGAAACAAATTAGCAAACAGCAAAATGAGAAAAGCACAAAGAAATTTAAAGTATACCTCAGATAAATGAGTTGCTGGTTTTGTCTTCGGTAGATACGGCCAATTGCCTTTTATAGAGTTGATGATGAATGTCGTTTGACCCTAGTTCTACTATGGCCATTATTTTAATTAGGTATTAAGCTGACCCGATCCGATAGCCCAATTCGAAAATAGCAAATTTGGATTGAGCTTTTACTGGGTTGACACAAACCTGACTTGAAGTTAAATGAGTTAAGTGGTTGGATCATTTATTTGTCTTTCTATCATTATTTTCCAAAAAAAAGAAGAAAAAAAAAATAGACCACTAATGGATAATGTTCTATAGCTTAATGTTATGTCTAATGACAAACTTTTAAATGAAACGGATGTTCAGTAACATCCGGTATAAAGCGACAATAAAATGTGCAAAAGTTACACTAAAACGCACAAAAGTTACCCTGACAAATATAAAAGTTATTTATGTTTCATTGATAAATTTGACAAAAGTGACACTAAATTTGACAAAAGTGACACTAAATCTGACAAAAGTGTACCCGATGTTCAGTAAATTACTGAAAACTGGGTGTATACAAAAGTTTTCCATGTCTAATTTACCTGGTAATCCTAACCCGACCGCGACCCAAAAACTGACCCAAACTAACCTGTACCTTACCTAAAGTGGAGTTGACCCAAACGTGATTGTTGACACCGAAATTTTGTTAATTTTTAGGTGTCAGATATATGTAAATAAGGTGATAATATAAAAAGATATAAGATATTTATCTTCAAGATCTCGTAGAATATTTCATAGATATCTTGTTTACTACTCTACTACACTCTCTATAAAGAAAGTCGTTTATAGGGTTTAAGAAGGCTCGGATGGAACAAGTCACAAAAATCCCATCTCCTCCCTACTACAAAACATTGTAGTTACATAGTATAGATTAAGCTAGCCGACAAGGCCCCAACTATAAACATATCAAGACTCTTACCCTTTGGAGAGAGGAATCAAGACATCTACGAGAGTTGTACCCCACAAATTATTAATAAAATCATTGTTGCCATATATCTTCTTCCTCTTTATTTATACATTGCAAGTTTGAATTTTTTTTGGTTCATAATGATCCAATACTCGAAATGACTTGACCCGAAATTGACCTGACCTAAAGTGAATAGGGTGAAATGGTGAATTTATGATTCTAGCCTTCTAGGGCTTCTTACTTAGGTAATCACTTTTGTTTTTGTTTAATTATTTTGAAATGAATAGATGATGTTGTAAGACCGTCTCTCAAGAGTTTTTGTGGAATATGTTGGTAGCCAGGGCTATAGATGGAACTGAGCTGAAGCCTCGCACGGCCCAACACGAAAAAGCACATTATGCCACGGGCACAAATAACTTTTATACCTTTCGATAAGTTTTTATTAACTTTTTTTTTTTCCCATTATACCATTTGATAATTCAAACTTTTTATTTGTATCACATTAAATTTTAGTTATACCTATTACTTAGTATAATATTATACTTGTATTGAACAAGAAAAATTTTAATAAACCATTTTCTCCATCATTTAGGTTTGTGTGATTATTTTAACCCTGAAGTACATGGGACATAACACATATAACAATGAGTAAATCAAAGCCTCACAGTATAGCATACAATAGTATAGATTTGTGTTCAAAGTCCATTGCATCCTGAGTTCCTGACTGCCTCACACAAGGTTGCGATTTCAAACCGATAACAAAGAAATGAATGCCACATATTGGCTAACTTAAACCAAGTCACTAGTTGTAGGCGAGTCTAGCGAGGTGGAGGACCGAATGGGGAAGGTCCATAAGGTCCTGGTGGTCCGCCAAAACAGTCTTGTATTAGCCAGCAGCAACACAAGCAACTCAAGCTGACAAAAAAAAAACAATTAAGGGGTGAGTTAAATTTCTAAAAAATTATTCTCCGTAATATAGAATGAATATGTACGTATGAGTTGTGCATTACAAAGTACTAGTTAACTAGTACTCCGTAGTCCGTACTAGATCATGGTAAGGTTGTCTTATATTGGCTCGAAACATCGAGCCTTATGAATAAGAGCTAGCTTGGCCAAATCAAACTAAGAGGGACAAAGATAAAAAGTGGGTTAAACACTGCTCGATAGTTAGATTAGATTGTATCTATAAGATGGCTCATGTTGGTTGAACATGCCAGATCATTAATTTTCGTTATTCATGCGCTTCTCCTATAGTTAAGCTAAAAAAATTGTTACTTTTAAATTTACGAATAGGATAATAATTATAATATGAGTATTTTTTTTTTCAAATATTTGACTTCAAGACTCAACAAAAATCAAGATTGCAAAAGAGTTGAACAAAACAGAAGAATTGAAAATTGATTCCTTAGAAAAAAAATATATACTCCCTTAATCCCATTTTATTTTATTTTATGATTTTAACAAAAAAGAAAACATTTTACCAAGAGGCTAACACATTGCAAAGACCACCAACGAATGGCACTGGTACGGGTCCTAACAAAGGAGGGCTCCATGGTCCTGGTCCCGGGCCAGGTCCTAGGCCTGGACTTGGTCCTGGTGGCCCTCCAGGTCCCATGGCTGAGTTCGAACCCTTTCACCTGGCTCACTGAAATGGAGGCACAACAAACTTGAGGATTTTTATGACTTGGTGAAAGTTGTAAATGGTATGTACATAACTTATGGATTGGTAGATTGACGTATTTATATCAAGATAATAAGATGGCTTATGTTGCAAGACCCTTAGTCACGATTTTTTACCTAACATTCTCCTCATCTACCACTCAAATCTAATGACTATTCAAACGTTAGTCCTTAGCATGTGCATACATTTTGAGTATACCTATACTTCCCTTCAAACATATTTGTATAATAGAAAGGCATACCACGACTTAGATAGGAAATCTCTGTCTAGGTTTTTTTTTAGGAAAATTTCACATTTATTACCAGGGAAAGCACCATGTTTCACATTATTTGCTACCCCTTTAAAATTTTATTTTATTTTAATACCATCGGAACACACTAACTTTCATAATCACTACCACTTAACGGAATCCGTTAGATTTTCGTTAAGTTTATTATAAAAAATTAAAAAATTAAAAAAAATTAAAATAATAAATAAATAACTATAAAATGAAAAAACCACCCAAATAACCCTAGCCCTCCCCGTCATCCACCCTTCCCCCTCCCCCTGCCGGCGGCCGGCGTCGGTGATTCGGGTCGGAATCGGACCCCTCCCCTTCCCCACCCAAAACCGACAATCCTAACCCTAATCCCCCTGCCCGAAACCACCCTAAACGATTTTTAGGGTTTCGCTTAGGGTGGTTGTTGGTGGCAGGGAAATCCTTCGTCGCGGCCAGAATAGGGAACGGGGGACGAGGAGGGGCTGGATCTGGTTTCGAGGGGAGAGGGGCTGAGATCGACGGGGGTTTCGAGGGGAGATGGGCTGGGATCGACGGGGGTTTCGAGGGGAGAGGGGCTGGGATCGACGGGGGTTTCGAGGGGAGAGGGGTTGGGATCGACGGTGGTTTCGAGGGGAGAGAGGGGCTGGGATCGGCGGGGGTAGGGGAGAGAGGGGCTGGGATCGATGGAGGTTTTCGAGGGGAGAGGGGCTGAGATTGAGGTGGGTTTCGAGGGGAGAGAGGGGCTGATCGGGTTTTCGAGGGGCTGGGAATGCGACGCCGACGCCGACAATCAGGGTGGTCGGAGTCGCGAGCAGCAGGGGATTGGGCTCAGGTGACTATGGCAGTGGCTTGGTGGCTGGGCTGGACGGTGAGTGGTGGTTGCGGCGGATTGGAAACTGGTGGGTGGGAAGGAGTGGTGGCTGGACGGTGGTTGGGTGATGGTAACGGAAATACTAACGGTGTAAGTCAAGTGGTAGTGATTATAACAGTTAGTGTGTTTGGGTGGTAGTAATATAAAATAAAAAATTAAAGGGGTAGCAAATGTGAAAAAGGGTCCTTTTGCTGGTAGCAAATGTGAAATTTTCCTTTTTTAAAAAAGCAAAATTGGCCTCAATACCTGAATTATGGCTTGGGTGCACCTAGCACCCTATACTTTGTGTAGTAGCCAAAAAAAACCATAAATTGATGACTTGGGTGCAAAGAATGCCTTTAGTAAGCTTTCCGACTAACATTCTCGTCGAGGCAGGTGAATTGAATTTTTATTTATCGATTTGCGTGCTAGAAAATGTCTCGTTAAGGTTTCATGGGTCATTTTGGCACTTAAGGATCCAAATTGAACTTGAAATAAGCAAAAAAAAAAAAAAAAAAAAAAAAAAAGGTAATGACTCAACTCGGCTTAAAAAACAATGACACGCAAATCGAGATATTTTCTAACATGTAAAGCGAGTCATTTGCGCTATTTTTTCTTAATCCGAGCTCAATTTGGACTCTTAATGATTAAATTACTATCAAAACCTTAACGGGACATTTTAGACACGCAAATCAAAAAATAAAAATTCAATTTACCAACTTTGCCGAGAATGGTGGTCGGAAAGCTCACTAAAGGTTTACTTTGCACCCAAGTCATTAGTTTATGATGTTTTAGCTATCCCGCTGGTCGAGTCTAAATCTTCCGCAAGTGTACGGGTCAATTAGTTCTAGATTTCGGATATCGCCATTTACTCTATAATGAAATTAAATTAATTGTAGGGTTGAACATATATAAAGTAGCAATGATCGAATTACCAATGGTATGTAATCTCCTCTTCCAAGGTAGAAAACGTATATTTAAATCAACATTATGTCTACTTCCGTGATCACAACAATTGAAATAAACTCAATAAGAATAGAAATTCAATAAGACCACCCCAAGTGTATAACTAGTCCTAAAATTATACTACTTGACGTTGATAATCCCACGAACTAGTATTGAAATTTCACTTCCGCTAATAATCCAATACCATAAACATACAATCAATTGGCCAGATTAAAAGTACGAATTAAAACAAGATAGTCAAATTGCAATCATATAAATAAAACCCAAACAAAGTAATTCAATTCATTGATAGAAAATAAAGGACTACATCCCTAACCTAGAACAAACGAAATTAGCTAGACATAGAAATCAAGAGGACACAACTAATTAATGAAGAGTCAATATTAAACATATCAAATCAAGCAAAAACCAGTCAATTGCATAAAATTAAGGGAAGAAATAACGCTGCTCCAAGCTCGGTCCAGTCACGACTCTCGCGAGGTGCTGCTGCTCCGTCCTCAATCTCGGGCTGTTGTTTGCCTCCTCCGTCTTCTCCTCTTCGTCCGTCCGTCCCCTTTACTCCTCTACTGCCTCGTCTCCTTAAGTACAGTGGAGTATATTGAGGGTTTAGGATTTCTTCCTCTCTGTTTTGCCTCTTCTCCGCCGCTGCTGCTTTCTTTTTGGGAGTATTGAGTTCGTCGGTTTTCAACCCACTTTCATTCTTGGGTTTTTCTAAGCTATACCTCTAAGGTATTCGAGTTTATAAGGTGTACCCATGCTTTTTCGAGTTTCTAAGTTGTGCCCCTCAACTCACTACCATTAATGAATGGTACCCTCCTTGGGACTTCCACGTCACCTAAAGTTAACTATAAATTTAATAGAAAGATGATAAAAGGTAAGGAAATGGTAGGAGAAAGAAATCTTAGCTACCGCAACCATAATAATGAAAACTGAAGCCACGAAATCACACTCTCAAATAACTTTTAAACAACTAATAAGAGTACATTTTAGTATTGATAAGGAGTTGAAGGGCACAGCTTAGAAACTTGAAAAAGCATGGGTACATCTTAGAAACTCGAATACCGTAGGGGTATAGCTTAGAAAAACCCTTCATTCTTTCTTTGGTGAAGTGTATCACGTTAGGAAGTCAAGTGGGCTTTCTTTGTTTAATTATTTTCTTTTGCTCCATTTCACTTAACTAATGAACATTGACTTGAGCTCCTTTCCCTAAAATAATAAAAATAGATTATGCTCATTATAATTATCTATTGGAAAACATATTAAAATACAAGGGAAATCAAATTCATTGATTAATTCTAGCTTATTATGAGTATAATTCACTAAATATAATTAATCGAGTATTACAATATAAAATCTCATAATAAGACAACAAAGCATTATAATTTTATAAATTTATACTCTAAAATAGCATTAAAATGATATAATAAAGTATATAAAATATTGACTTATATCACCCGCAAAGTACAGGGTATTGGATGCACTACTTAAACCATAATTCAAAGTGTTAAGATCAATTTTGCCTTTCAAAATGGTCACGTGCACATACTCACACTAGGCCACTTAGAAATAATACGTATATATATGTACCACGTATTATCTGCACAATGCAAAGTGCTTATTTTATTTGTTCGGGTGCAAAAGATTAAAGATTTAGGATTTAGGGTTTCATCGTCTCCGAAAGTATCTAGAAGGTCATATGAATTTCTTCACCCAAACAATTACACATCCGTGGATCTTAAGCTGAATTAGTGCTAACTCACAGATTATATTACATCAGATGAAGTTTTTTTATTAAGGCGATCGTTGATCGGAACTGCGATGTAACTAATTCTAAGGTGATTTGTACTTGTATTGAAATTTTATATTTCCAAGGAATTGTTTGTAAGTGTCGTTTGACTATCTTTTATGAATGAAATCCTTTTCCTTCTCGTCAAAAAAAAATGCTAATTACATGTATAACCTTTGTTTTTTTGAAAGGTAATAAAAATGAAATTACTAAAAAGCCCTCCTTATCACAAGGGGAGTTCCTAATGTATAAGAAGAAAGAATAGTAAACATATAATTACAAAATCCATATCTATACTACTAGTTACTAAACGTTTTACATTAGATATCCAATCTGCTACACGGTTTGTCACTGGTTTATGTGTTGGATACTCTAATTGCGAAAATAAAGTTAGAACGAGTGTCTTCAATAATATACTCGTTCTGATAAGGTATACTTAAATGCCTTTGATACTAATTAAGCCATATTATGTTCATATTGCACTCCGTGTAGTTAATTAGGCTATTATATACTTCGTATCTTCCACGGAGTAAAATGGAGCGAAGTCACTAGTAATTTTCATTAGGAACCCATTTTCATTTTCCGGCGAGTTTCTTCACCCTAACTAATATGTTATCTCTATTATATACATTATGTAATATGTTATGATAAATTTCAGTGATTAAGATAGTAAGTACATAGGCGGACCTAGGGGGTGGCCTGCCCAGGCCATGGCCCGGCCCATAATTTTAAATAATCATATATACTTCTGGTTGTAGTTATAAACCTCCGTTAATGGTTATTTGCAATTTTGGGGTATTATTTGTGAGATATAAAATATTCCAAAGTTGCAGATAACTGTTAACGGAGGTAGTAGATTATATTGATTTGGCTAAGTTGGTTATGTGCTTCCATTTTGTTACAATTGGTTTGGTGTTCGACTCCAGTAGCCTACCAAATTCAACTTTTAGTTATTTATTTTTCTTTGTTTTTGGTTGGGTAAAAGCTATTACTTGAATAAGCTTTAGACAATTGGCCCGGTCTATATAAAATTCCTAGATCCGTCCTTAAGTAAGTAGTCTTTGTAATTTTGTTAATGCCTTTAACTCTTCATTGAGCCATGGCCCATGCATAGAGACGAAAGAGTGACACAATAATACTAATATTATTCTACTAGATCAACGCATGAGCTTGAAATTTCAAAAACATATACTACCTCCATTAATTGTTATCTGTAACTTTGGAATATTTTATATCTCACAAATAATACCCCAAAGTTGCAGATAACAATTAACGGGGGTAGTATAATGAGTTGATGACCGATGATAGCAATGACTCATAATGTATTACGGAGTATAATTACACTATTAACAATAATCGGCATAAATATTTTGTATTGAGAATGTACTCCCTTGGTCCCCAAATTTTCGATCCTTTTGGGTTGATTTTGCGATCATTAAGAAACTTAAATAAAAAGAAATAAAAGCATTTTGGAAAGATAAATTTATATGGGGCTTGTAAAAAGTAGATTGATAAAGTATTAAAAATACACTATGAAAAAACAAATTTTTATATGGGAAAACTAATTTTGGACAAATACTGTTATAAATTAGTGGGTATTTTAATGCAAATGGATCGATCATTTTAGAACTAAAATTAGGCCAAAATGGTCGAAGTTTTAAGGACGGTGGGATCGAAGGTAGTTTTTTTAAATTTTTTTACTGTAAGTAATGATCGATTATTTAAGGAGTTGACTTTTATATAGAATAAAGGTAATAAATGACGATTAAAAGTTTAAAACAAGTCATCACAATCTACATACACAATTACACACACCATGCATACATACATATATACATACTAAATTACTAATAATTCCAAAAAAAAAAAAAAAAAAACAATTAGACGTGTATGTAAAGTTCCCTAATTAATGCTGTTAACCACAGATCTGAGGAAAAAAATTAGCATACTTTCGTTAGTGTTGAATGAAGTAATAATAATACTCTGTATTATTATAAGTAAATAAGAAATAAGGACATGTTCACATTTACTGAAATGAGCTGAATTGAACTGAACTGAACTGAACTGAACTGATTGGAGTTGAACTGAACTGATTGGAACTGAACTGAACTGAATTGAATTGAGCTGAAATGAATATTTTATGAGAGAGGAAAATTAAGAGCTGAACTGAACTGAACTGATTGGAGCTGAACTGAACTGAACTGATTAGAGCTAAACTGAACTGAACTGAACTGAACTGAAATTAAGTAAATGTGAACAGGCCCTAAATCTGTTTACTTTTTTTTCATACTTAACTAGTGTGTGGCCTGAGTTTTGCCCCGGGTGATACTTTGGATAATTTCGTTTATATATTAGACGCTTTAAAAAATGTAGTACTTTACAATTTTTTTACATGGTAAATTTGAAAAGGAAAAATTGTCAAGAACTACATACTTAATAGGGGTATTTGGAAACAACTACCCACTAAAAAAATTTATAAAAAAACTACCCCCTAAATTTAAAAAGTTAGAGTAGCACTCCCCATTTTCATTTTCCGACGAGAAAGTTCGGCGTGTGGGGCCCACTTTTTCAATTTTTCTTCTGAAAATTCTTAATTGAAGAAGTGAAAACAAGTAGGGTATGCAATTCATAGGTAATTCTTCTCTTTTAATCCATTAATTATGAATTTTGATGTTAGGGTGTAACGATTAGAAAAATTAGGGTTCTTAGATTTTAGGGATAATTTGAAATTGGTTGAATTTGTTGCTTTTAATTCAAATTGGTTATCTTAGGGTTACAAACTAAGGTCCAATTTGTCATTGCATCGTGTCTTTTCAAAGAAAAATTGAAAAAGTGGGCCCATGCACCGGACATTCTTGCCGAAAAATGCAAATGGGTAGTGCTACTCTAACTTTTTAAATTTAGGGGTAGTTTTTTTGATAAAATTTTTTAGTGGCTAGTTGTTTCCAAATACCCTTATTAAGCATGTAGTTCCTGACAAATTTTTCATTTGAAAACAATGACAACAATAACTCATTTTGGTTTTTTTTTTTTTTTTTTTTGTGTTTCATATTACATTATAATACTTGTACTATATGTATTTATACATAAATGTTGAAACATAGATTATAATTTAATTCTAGCTAAGATGGCAATGCATGTGCTTTTTGATGGTAGAGGTTATTGAATGATGATATGGTGTAATACGGGTGTAAGAAGGGGTACACAATTCTATAACCGCCTTTTAATACTGCAGGCATACTCGTATCAATTTTCAGATGCTTTTCATTTAAGGATAGTGAGGTTGTCTGAATTGTCCTGGTTGGAAGACTTGGAACTAACTAAAAGTCAATGCCTATGGGAAATTAATTAATTTCTCAATTAGGTTATGATTTTCATTTAGGCTAATCTTGACCAATTCCTTATGTGGTAAATGTTACAGAGTATATACGAGCATACGTTTATTGTAACTTGTTAGTGTAAATGTCATCAATTATATATAGTACGGAGTACTTATTAATTAATAATTCGTATTATGAGAGTCGATTGATCTGATGCGACGATACCTTTAGAATTTAATTTCATCTTAAGATTATATGCGTGTATGACTCTTTGTACACCAAATTAAGAAAGTTGGCGTAGCAAGTCTAACGGACAAAAGAATTTTTTATCATGGGATCGTGGACGTAATATATATGGAATATTGACTACGGAGTATTAATTTTGATATATACTTGTATGTTCTTTTGATTATTGGGTATTTGGGTGTATATTGCTTGTATGTGCCTCATGTCACATACTTCCTTTTTTTTTTTTAGTTGCAACACTTCTCTTTTTACGCTTGCTGATGTATATTTTGAATCGTTAATAACTTTGATTACCAATATATAAAAATTATAAATTCTAGACATTAAAATTATACAAATCGAGACGATTCTTACAAGATCCCACGTGATTGTATTTTTATTTATGTATATATCGTCAAAGCTAGTCAAAGTAAAACAAATTAATAGTGTAAAAGTCAAACGGTTGCAAGTATAAAAAAAAAAATGGAGGTTGTATATTTTTTTCATTTGTCCTCTTTATTCTTCACATTATTCTACCGTTTCTCTACTTGAGATTTCAAGTAAGAAAAGCAAAGTAACAAAAGGCTCAATTTGTCTATTCTGCTTCTTTTTCTTTTCTTTTCTTTTCTTTTCTTGTTTTTCAAGATATTCAGCTTATTTTTGTTTGAATGTATCCTATATTCTTATCTAATAAATTGATGTTGTTTGATATTTCTCACACACACACACACACACACACAAATAAATAAATAAAATTACAAAAAATATTGTGTAGAACGGACTCATGTGAGTCCGTTCTACTTACAGGCCCATGCGCGGCCCGTTTTTTAATAGTTCGGCCCGCGCGCGGCCCGACTATTAATTATCAATCATTTTTTGATTTTTTTTTTAAAAAAAAACGTCTTCCAACGTTCCGCCTTTCTCCTCCTTCTTCTTCCCCACGTTTTCTGCAGTTACACTCCATTACTCTCAACTTAACTACATTTTCCCTAAAATTTCGCATCACTCCTTCATTTTCTAGCTTATATTTTACTTGCATGTACTTAATTTTTATTTTTTTTACATAAACCCTAAATTCCGTCTTCCTCACCTACATTAATGGCTGGCCTTCCTCCTGTTGATGATTCTCCTTTAAAAGTTTATATGAAACGATCATCAAAACAGCCTCCGAAGATAGTTGAAATGCCAGAAAGGTTAATAAATTTTTTAGTTATTCGTTTTTTTTAAAAAAAAAATCAGTAATTTTTTTTTTTATTCTTGTTCTTGTTTTGTAGGGATGATTCACAGCATCCTAAGAAAGGTGGTCCTAAACAAGGTTCTAAAAGAAGTCGATCTATGAGGTGTGATATTCGAAATAAATTCTTTTAAATTCGGAAAAATATTGTTTTGTATATTCAGATGCACGCCAGGTGTTCGATGAAATGTAAATTGTTGTTTTTACTTTGAATATTCTTGTGTAGGATTATGTTATTTTTGATTTAATTACATTAGTTGTAATTTTGATTATTTTGAGGATTGACTATTATATAGTCAGGAATTATATTATTTATATCAGAAATAAGCATTTTATTATATTATCTTTAATTGTATTATTTTATTTTGATAATAGTATATGTTTTTCAGGATTTAGATGTTTTTCATCAGAAATTAAGTTGTTGTTGTCTGTATTCAAATTTATCATACTCAGGAATTAGCATATCTTAAACAGGAATTAGATTTTTTTGATCAGGTATTATGATATATTATTCAGGAATAAAATTTACTCAGTCAGGTTTAAGATTATATTAGTCAGGAAACAGATAATAATAGTCAGGAATTGTAATACCAATATAATGTGCAGTAATTAAATGTTTTAGATTTATAATACCCAGGAATTAGATCTTATTAGTCAGGAATTAAATAGTTTTTGTCAAAAAATTGATATGGATAGTCATTTTAAGGATAATAATATTTAGATACATTATAACTCAGTCAGCTTTAAGATAATATTAGTCAGAAAATAGATAATAATACTCAGGAATTGTAATATCAATATTTGGATACAGTAATTAAATGTTTTAAAATTTATAACATTCAGGAATTAGCATATATTAGTCAGGAATTAAATAGTTATTGTCAAAAAATAGATATGGATAGTCAGTTTTAGGATAATAATATTCACATATATTATAACTCAATCAGGTTTAAGATAATATTAGTCAGAAAATAGATAATTATACTCAGGAATTTTAATATCAATATTTAGATAGAGTAATTAAATGTTTTAAAATTTATAACACTCAGGAATTAACATATATTAGTCAGGAATTAGATAGTTATTGTCAGAAAATAGATATGGATAGTCAGTTTTAGGATAATAATATTCACATATATTATAACTCAGTCAGGTTTAAGATAATATTAGTCAGAAAATAGATAATTATACTCAGGAATTGTAATATCAGTATTACATACAGTAATTATATGTTTTAAAATTTATAATAGTAAGGAATTAAATGTTTTAAAAGATAATTATGCTAAGAAATAAGTTTACTGTTATCAGGGATAACATAATTTTTTTCAGGAATAAGTGTGTCTTATTCATGTTTTTTATTTTTCAGTGCTCTTACTGAAGATGATATTTCAGACCTTGAAATTGGTACTAAATCTGGTCCTAGTTATCTTTGTACAATTATGGAAGATTTTAGTGATGAGCAAAAGAAGGATGTTATAGACATTGGTTTTGGTGGATTGCTTCAAATGAATTTGCAGGACAATATCAGTCATCAGTTGTACAACTATATAGTAACTCATTTTAATCCTCATGCTAGAAATCTTATTGTTGGTAAAAAGGAACATGCAATTCAAATTGATAGTTCTGATATTGCTGATGTGTTGGGTATTCCTTTTACTGATATACCTGTGAAAGAGATTTCTAAAATAAAGAAATCAATCAATCCTGATGAATATTTGAAGATAGAGTGGAGGAGGTTCTTGGGTTTGGATATAGAGGATGACTCTGAACAGGGAAATGAAGCTGAAGCACAGAATCAAAAGAAGAGGAAAACAGAAGAAAAAGTTGTTCAGGGTAGGAAGAAGAAGAAGACATATGTGAATATTATTACTTATAAGATGATGTTTGAGAAATATAGAGATGGTGGTGCTGATTTTAAAAAGTTGTTTGTTATGTTTGCTGTGTCTACATTTTTGGCTCCAATTGGTGATAAGTCTCCTAATTTTAATATCATCAAATCTTTAGAAGATGTGCGTTTCATTAAGGCTTTCAACTGGGTTGGTTATGTTATGGACTTCTTATGTGCATCAATAGCAGATTTTCAAGCCTTTGTTTTGAAAAAAAAAAGGAAGGGAAGGAGTTGAAAACAAAATCTAAACAAGTTAATGGCTGTTTAGTTGCTTTTGTAATTGCATTTTTACAAAAGTTTGAGTTTGGGACAACTTTACATCGCAAGCCGTTTATTTTGAACTGGACCTGTGAGAGTTTGAACCAGAGGATTAAGTCTGTTGCTGAAAATATGGATTATGGTACTGTGAAACTGTACCCTGCTGCCTCACCAAAACAATATGCTGGCAAATCTGAACAAGCTCTTCTTAAAAGTTTAAGGCTGGACAGTATTGAGTTTAAGATTGAAGACAGTGATGAAGATGAATATTTGGATAAAAAAAAAAGAAAGAAAGAAGGAAGATCAGGTTGTACAATCTACTAGCTTTAAATTGAAGGATATAGATGACAAAGCTAGATATATAATGTACAAGATTCCTAAAGAGTTTCCTACTGATGCTGAAATTGATAATATGGATATCGATGTAAGTTTAAACTGCCATCTTTTTATTATATTTTTAGATTTTGTATAATTTTCTTTAATTAGAAATTAGAATACTTTTATCAGGAATAATAAACTGTTAGTCAGGAATATGGTAAATTTTGTCAGGAAATTAAATTAATATATTAAAGTTGTTGATTTGATAATATATTATTATTGTCAGGATTTATTATTATATTATCAGGAATTATGTACTTTCTATCAGTAATTAGCATTTTCTAATATTTTATTTGGATTATAGTATATGTTTGTCAGGATTTAAATTCTTTTCATTAGAAATTAAGTTGTACTTGTCAGCAATAAGAAACTATTAGTCAGTAATATGAAACTATTAGTCAGGAATATGGTAAATTTGGTCAGGAAATGAAATTAATATATTAAGGTTATTGTTGATTTATTTACATTGCTGTAATTTGGGAATACATTATTATTGTCAGGATTTTCTACCATATTATCAGGAATTATACTTTTTCTATCAGAAAGTAGCATTATCTAATATTATCCTTAAATCTATTATTTTATTTTGATTAGTATCTGTTTGTCAGGATTTAAATTCCTTTCATCAGAAATTAAGTTGTTTGTCAGGAATAAAAAACTATTAGTCAGGAATAAGATAAACACTCTCATAAATTAGATTACTATTATCAGCAATAAGAATTATGTTATTTTCTTACATTTTACTAATAAGAAACTATTAGTCAGGAATAACAATTATGTTGCTTTCTTACATTTTACTTATTCATTTTTTATTTTATTTGTTGATTAGCCTGTGAAGAAGAAAATGATGAAATTTGGTCGAGACTTGAAGATTGTATCAGAGAACCAAATAGACTTTGCTATTGATTTGAAGGATGAAGCAAAATCATATTCACAAGAATCTCAATCTAAAGGAGAGGATGATTTCTATTCTAATCCTGAATTTTTATCAAAAATTGATGCAATAGTTGAAGCTGCAATGCAGACTAAAACTTTAGCTATTGATTTAAATCAGTTTGATAAAACAAAACTTAAGTATGATGCAATTGTAAGTTTGATTACATTTATTATCATTTTTTTATACTTATTAAAATCATATTAGATATATATCTGATATTATTCTTTATTTTGTATAGGTGAATGATATTATTTCTGATCTTGGTTTGCAAAAAGATCTAATTGAAGATGCAGAGCAAAATTTAGAGGATGCAAACCAAGGAAACACGGAACCAGAGAATGAGGCAGATAATCTTGGTTTGAATAATGTTCAAGGAAGTGATGTTGGAGACACAACCGCAGAACCAGAATTAGTTGAAGGCACAACACCATCAGAAAAAGAGGTGCATTCAGTTAGTAATGAAGGTCTACTTAGTTCCACATCACCTCCAAGAACACCAAAGAAACCCAAGGGACTCAATGAAATTTATTCATCTGCTATGAATGAGAATCAGGCTAGGCTTGTGCAAGAAGGGAGGAGTTTCCTCCAGGGAGATATTTCTTTGCCTAGATTTCATTTAATTGCTCCTACTCCTCCTACTTCTCAAGATACACCAGTATCCCAAGAAGAAAATGCACAAGTTACTGAAAAAGAAGTTCAAGAAACTTCTGAAAAAGAAAATGATAAAAACAAGGAAGATGACAGCACATCTAAGGTGTAATATTTGTATTTTAACTCAATAATTTATTTTAATAGTTATTGTATTTAACTATCATATTTTATAAAAATAAATGTGTTTATTATTCTATATTATTGTATTTATTTTTATTTGTATTATTCATATGCTTTCAGGTTTTTACTAAATTTGATGATGTTATTCAGTCTAAAGCTACAGAGGAACTTGCTTTAGCTATTTATCAAGGTCATCAGGTAATGGTTTTTGTCAAAAATTATATATTTTTCTAAGGAATACTGAGTGAATTAGAATAAGATTGAGTAAGTCAGGAATAAAATTGTTATTGTCAGGAATTAAATTACTTATATCAGGAATTACATTCTTTATGTTAGGAATTTGATCGAGTTAGTCAGGAATAAACTTGTTATATTCAGGAATTATATTGAGTTAATCAGGAATTAAATTGAGTTCATCAGGAATAAACTAGTCACTGTTATTAATTAGATTGTGTTAGTCAGTAATAAACTTGTGGTAGTCAGGAATTAAATTGTGGTAGTCAGGAATTAGATTGTATTATTCAGGAATAAACTTATCTTGGTCAGGAATAAACTTGTCATTGTCAGGAAATAGTTTTTGTTAGTCAGGAATAAACTTGTCATTGTCAGGAAATTAAATTACTTTTGTTATGATTTATATTATGTAGTATAGATTATTATTGTCATGATTTAGAAGACTTTTGTTTGATATATATTTTTTTTTTACTTGTAGGAAGAACAACCTCAGCCTAGAGATGCATGTGCTGTTTTAGAATTGCTGAGGAATAAAACTGTTGCTGCTGAATCTATTCCTATTCCTATTGATTCTATTCCTTTGGAGTCTCCTACTGCTGCTACTGGTGACATTATTCTAATAGATAAAACTCCTGCTCCTCCTAGTATTGATGATGATGAGTTTATAGTATCAGAAAAACAGCCTCCCAAAACACACATTGAGTTAATTGATGTTGATAGAATTCCTAGTCCTACAGATTTTCCTGGTGAATCTACTATGATACCAGCTGATAAATATTCTGGAAAAAGGGAGAAGAGAATTCATGAATTAAGACAAAGGCAGGAGGAGAGATTGGTAGCAGCTGGTGGTTTAGATTGGGATCTACCACCTATTCACAAGATTCAAATTCAAAATAAAGACAAGATTGTGTGTAGGAATTTGCAAGAAAACAAGCCTTTGTATCTAAAAAGATTGACTGAACATGAATTATACATGTGTGATTACTTGTTTTTTATGCACTATTTTGAGCAGCTTGAGTTAGATCCTACTAGTGAAGATGAGGGAGTTAAGAGGCGTAACAACAGTCTTTACGTAGAAGATATAGGTACTGTTATCTGTCAGTTTCTCACTGAAGATCCTGAACAGAGTGATCTTATTTTGGTAAAGGAGGAGTTCTGTTCCCTACGTCCGTCTGAGTGGGTTAATTCTGCTATTCATGATACTTGGGCTACTGTGCTCAACATTGAAGAGAGTAAAATAACTGACAGAGGAGTTTTTCAATATAAAAGATTTGTTTTTCAAACTGAAGTTGCTGTAAGTTTTTTTTTTCTTTCTTTACTTCATTCAGAAATAAATTTTATTTATAATATACTGTATTTAATATATTTTTTTGTTTTGCAGAATCTTACATGGAGATACTTAGAAAAAAGGGCAATTTACAGAAAAGAAGTTGCTAACATAAAGAAAAAGGAGGCAATTTTGAAAACTTTGAAAAATAACCCAGTAGAATAATAAGTGTAAAGAGGAATTGGTAAAAATGGAGATGGATTGTCAATTGAATATGCATAAAGGTGAGGACATTTATGATAGCATTTGCAAGTGGGTTAAGCGTTTTCCTTCATTCAACATAGCCGAAGCCGATTTGGTAAATTTTTAACTTTATTTCTTCTTTGTATATTGTATATTCAGGAATAAGCTAAACCTAGTATGATACAAGCTTTTATTAGTCAGATTTTATATTATTTTAAATCAGGAATTATATTACTTTAATCAGGAAATAATTTATTTATGTTAGTAATTAAACTGTGTTAGTCAGGAAAAAAATTGTATAGTAAGGAATTAAATTGTTTTAGTCAGGAATAATATTGTTTTAGCCAGGAATAAAATTGTTTTAGTCAGGAAAAAAATTGTGTTAGTCAGTAATAAAATTCTGTAAGTCAGGAATATAAATGTTTTACTCAGATATTATGATCTTTTAATCTGATATTTGCTTCTTTTAGTCAGTTAATAAATGTGTTACTTATTGTGAAAATTATGTTTTATTTATTTTGCAACTATTCTTTCCCATTGTGTTCGATAATCATCATACTCTGCTGGTTTTCAATTTCATTGATGGTATTGCTCCAAGAATAGATTGGATAAATAACAGGACTGATATTGATCGAGATAAATTAAATGGAATAGACAGAGTGCTGGTAAGATAATTTTAAATTAAATTTGTGAAAATTATACTTTTAGATGCTTTTAAATTTTATAATTTATATATTTATAATTACAGATTAGAGCTGTTGGTATTTTTTTGAAAAAGCATGAACATCGACATGGTGACACAAATTTGGAACAATTGGAATGGCATGAACCTAAGTTTACATGGCAAACAAGCCATGAAAATGAGGATTGTGGCCTTTTTACATTAATGTGTATGAAAAATTACAATGGTATAGCTGGAGGTCTTGTCGACTTGAAATATGTAAGTATTTTTTCTCCTTTGGATTTTTACCTATTGTTTTTTAGTGTTGTTATTTTGTTTTTTATATAAATTTGTAGAAGCAAAATCGAAAGATATATAGATGCCAACTTGCTTATCAGATGGCTACTAGAGAAGAGAATTTTTTGCGGAAGAAATTGTGGAATGATTGCATTGAGTTTTCAATTAACAAGCACAAAATTTGGAAAGCTCAACCTGCAAGAAAGAAGCTAGAGGCCCAATATGAGAAAGCAAAGGAAGCCATTCAAAAGGAAAAAGAGAGGCAGTGGAAGTTGATGCAAAAACAACTAGAAAAAGAGCAGCAGCAATTGGAAATTGATCAACAACTTCAGCAAAATGAAGAGGAAGATTAGATTTTTTTTTTAAACAATTAATCATACATGTACATATATTTTTTTTTTTGTAGTTAGGCATTAGTTTTCTTTTGTATAGATACTTATAAATTTGGTTTATATATGTATATATTTTCTATTAAATCCGTTTTCTATTAATCATACATCTATATATTAGTCAGATATTAAAATACTTGTGTCAGAAATTAATATCAAATGTTAATTTTAAAATTTTTAAATATCAAACTTAAAATGAAGAATATGTTTGTCATAAATTAAATTACTCTTCTCAGGAATTATTTTATTTATGTTAGCAATTAAATTCTTTTGGTGAAGAATAAAATTTTGTTAGTCAGGAATAAACTTGAGTTAGTCAGGAATAAACTTCATTTAGACAGGAATAAACTTGAGTTAGTCAGGAATAAACTTGAGTTAATCAGGAATAAGATTTTTTAAATCAGGAATAGAGTTGAGTCAGTCAGGAATAAACTTGAGTTAGTCAGGAATAAGATTTTTAAAGTCAGGAATGATACTGTGTTAGTCAATAATACAATTAGTTTACTTAAGAATAAGATTCTAGAAGTCAAGAATTAACTCAGGAATTAAAACTCGGTTATCAGAAATTAAAATGTAATAGTCAGTAATAAAATTGAGTTATCAGAAATTAAATCAGGCATGAAATTGTGTAAATTAGGATTAAAGTTAGTTTAGTCAGGAATAAAATTTTGGATGTCAGGAATAAACTTCAGTTACTCAGCAATAAGACTTTTAAAGTCAGTAATAAAGTAAGGTTAGTCAGGAATAACATTGATCTAATCAGAAAATAAAATAATTTTTTTCAGAAGTTATCAAACCTCAAAATGCCAAAATATAGTATTATTTACAATTATCTTGAATAATAAAATAAAAAATTTGAAGATTGGCTTTATGATAGAAGAATGCAGCAATAGGGATGAATTAAATGAGTTGTGGATTAGGAGTTATTGTTCCAAACTCATTTGGATCTCTTGTTGCTGTTCTTCTTCTTTCAAAATGTCCTCTAATTCTTTTGTTCTTCTTTGGCCTTCCCTTTATTTTTGGTTGTTTTGGATCTTTTACTGTATTTCTTCTTTCTTCTTCTTCATCAAGTTCACGAATTTTTTCTTCATTTGTTTGGAACACTTTCCTTACAGATTTGTACATTTGTTCCAAAGCATCATCACATATTTTTGATGCTTCTTCATTCCCTTGACATATTGTCACAAGGTTGTAAAAATTCTTTGTTATTGATTGTCTCCAAGGAGTGTTTATTAATGAATGATCTGTGGTTGAATTTCCTAATAAAAAAAAAAAAAAAGATTACTACATTTTTGTTAGTAATAAGGCAATTTTACTCAGAAAAGAATGCAGCTCATGAATAATGATAAAATTTTTTGCTTCAATAATATTATAATATCAGAAATAAAATTATTTATATCATGAATAATGTAAGAAAAGTCAGCAACGAGCTATGCCATAATATTTTTATTTTCTGTTTCAGCCATAAATTTTCTGACAAAATTGATTTAAAGGCTGTTATCAATTTTAAAAGGTTGTTATCAAAAGTAATTACAGATTAATTATTACTGTTCATACATAACTCTTTTCTATTTAAAGGCTGTTCTAAATTAAGTTTTTTCTATTAAAAGAGTTATATTATACAACCTCCATTGTGTTCTATAAAAGGTGCATTCATGTAAAAATAACTTATATTTTTCTTCATCTAATCAATCATCAAAATAATGGTTGATTTCTACGCAAATAAGGAGAAGTGTACTATTATTGTTAAACCAGTTGATCGCATTAGTATGGTAAATATATTACATTAAGTTTTAAATTTATAAATTTGTTTTGTGTTTTAGTAAAGATTAAATGATATCATTTTTTTTTCTTTCAGGGTCTTCCTGAAGATTGGAAGCTTTTTCTTCTGAAATTCAAGAACTTTGTTAGAGTCTTTGCTAGGAAGAATGGCAGAGAAGATAGATTTTGGGAAGTAAGAGTCATAAGCATACCAGAAAATACAGGTTGTGGTGGTATGTTGATTGATCGTGAATGGGAAAACTTTGTAGCTGCGAACAACATAGTTGTTGGAGACAAACTTGATGTTTACCATGATCATTATAACATTTATATTAGAATTTTTAATGCTGATGGTACTGAAAGGCTTCCTAATGAAGCAGGAAGTGGTACCAATGTATAAGTTTTTAAATATTTATATAATTTTATGTTTGTAATAAATCTGATTTTATATCAGAAATAATAAAATATATATCAGATATTATAATATTTTGTTCATGAATAAGATTATTGGTATAACATTATATTATGTTGTTCAGTGTTCGTTATGTTCAGGAATTAGATTATTTTTTTCATTTATTAGATTTGTTTTGTCAGGAATTAAATTTTGTGTGTCAGGTATTAAAATTTTTTGATTACATAGGAATTAGATTGTTTCAGGAATAAAAATGTTTCAATCAGAAATTAGTTATTATAAATTAAAAAGGATTAGGAATAAGATAAAGTTTGTCATCTTTAAGATTTCTTTGGTCAGGAATCAAAATATGTATGACAGGTATTTTAAATTTTATTCAGGAATTAATTTAAATATATCAGGAATTAAATTGTACGCTTCAGGAATAAACTTGTTTCAATCAGAAATAATATTATCTTTTTCATGTATTATATTTTTCACATCAGACATTAAGTTTTCATCTATGTCAGCAAATTATTTATGACAGTAATTAAAATGTTTATCTCAGGAATAAAGATATTTTTTTATACTAAATAAACAAGTAATAAATTTTAAAATAACAAAGTATGTACGTACTTGATTCACTGCCATCCCAAATGTTTGATTTAGCAAGCTTGGTCCAACGTTTCAGAATGTATCTCTCTGAAATAGCATGTATGCTGTACATTTGCATTATCTTGATAATGTGAAAGCACAGCAATCCAGTCTCTGTGAAGCACATACAAGAACACATAAACTCATTGTTTTGAGTGTAATATATGACTTGATAGGTGTGCATATAATCTTCATCAAGAGAAACATCAAAGAATTTGACATATTGCATTGAAGTGGCTTTTTCTCTTGCATATGCTCCAAGACTTGTTTCAAATTCCAGCTTAAAATCCTTGTATAAGTTTAGAGTATAAACTTCAGCTGCATGTTTTAATATCTTTGTTGTTGTTCTTGGTCTCTCAGTAGTACATCTGAAGTTGTCACTCTTTTCAGTGCTTCTCCATCTTTTCACAGTAGCCTCAAAAATGTGAAAGAACTCCAAAAGCTTTGTGGTTTTGTTGGCCTTAAATGAAATTGCTCTGTTTGTTACTTCTACCCTTTGAGATGAAAGAATTCCAGCTGAGAAAATATCCTTGCTCAATGTTGTGCACCATTTATCTCGTAGACCGTATAACCTATCAAACCATTCTTTTTTCTCTAGCCCATGTTTTTGAACCATCTTGTGCCAACAATCTTCAAAGTCAGATTCAGAATCACATCCACTTAAGCATTTGTGAAACATATTTTTGAATTCAGGATTGGTTTTTAGAGTTCCAAAGTGTGACACAAAATTCTTTTGCAAATGCCATAGACATAGCCTATGTCTTGAGTTTGGATAAACCTGCAACAAAAATTAAATCACTGGAGTCAGAAATATGACTATTATAATCAGAAATTAAAAACATTTAGTCAAGAATTACATAAATTATGTAAGACATTTGTATATTTTTACTCAGGCATAACAATATTAGAGTTAGAAATTAGCATATTTTAGTCAGATAATAGAAAATTTAAATCAGGTATAAATATCTTTAGGTCAGTAATTAAATATTTTTAGACTTTTTATTTAAACTTATTTTTAAAATCAACATATTTTTCAGATTATCAGTCAAATTAATCTTCCACTGTAATTCTGCCATTTGGGTCCCAATAAACGGCTAAAAAACAGTAACTTTTTTCCTTTTATAAATCATTTCCTTTCTAATTCAACTTTGCATCTCAACTTCAATCTCTTTATATATTACACATATTTGAGCTAAATTGTAACTGTACAAGCAACAAAGGAAAACTTATTCTTGAGTTTTATAAATCACTCATTACGTTTCAGATGACCCTGGTTTTTTGGCTGACTGTATCATTGAGTACAGGATGAAGAAAAATGGGACTTGGCCACCCCCTGGTTATCCTCATTATGGTGCCCAACCACCACAGTGAACAGGTCTGTATGCCTAAAATGTGAATAACTTATGTTTGTTGA
The DNA here is from genome assembly GCF_001683475.1 of Chenopodium quinoa. Taxonomy (NCBI): domain Eukaryota; kingdom Viridiplantae; phylum Streptophyta; class Magnoliopsida; order Caryophyllales; family Amaranthaceae; genus Chenopodium; species Chenopodium quinoa. The sequence goes on along the minus strand of NW_018745024.1, from coordinate 8,758,821 downwards.
AATATTGTTGCATAAACTAACATCTATTATATGTTATTGTAGGTTACAAGGTGTCTTGGAATAAGTCATCACCCACAAACAAGAAGAAATGCATATCAGGAATATAATTATTTTAATCAGGAATTAGCATATTTTGGTCTGATTTTAGATGAATTATGAAAGGTATTAGTATATTTTGGTCAGGAATTAATAGTCTTAGTGTTCACTTGGAGTTTTGAATAAGGACTAAAAAAATGTAATAATCAGAATTGTACTTGAGGTACTGGATAAGGACCAAAACAATGTAATAATAATAAAAAGGAATATATTTAAAAATTATCTTTTTTTTTAATATTTTTTATCTGTCTATAAAAGTATTATTTACTTAACATTTTGCATGTTTTTGTACTTTGGTATATTCTCTCTCCTAAAACAAACTTTTTTTCAATATTCCTCAAAAATGCAAAACAATTCTCAGTCTTCTACTTCATCAAACGATCCTCAATATTTCTCAAATATGCAAAACAATTCTCAGTCTTCTACCTCATCAAACGATCCAGAAGAAAATGCAATTGATAACTTTGAAAAAAAATTAAATGATCTGTTGGATAGAAGAGATAGAGTGAAGAATGGATTGATGAGGCTCTATGAAAAAGTTGAAAAGAATGAAATCGAAGAACTAAGCAAGAGAAAGAGAGCACAAGAGATATGGCAGGAAACACAGAACAAAAAGCAGAAAGAAGAAGATCAACACAAGAAGGAAGAGAAAGAACAAACAGAAGATCAAAAGAAAAAACAAGTTTAATATCTGAGGAAGAACAACAAGAAGATTATGATTTTAGGGTTTTTTTCTTTATCTTTTTTTTCCTGTTAATTTCTAGTCACAATCAATATCATTAAAATATATGGAAAATATGATATGCTTTTATGTTTATGTTTCTGTATTTCCTGTTTTTATTATCAAAAGATTTATTCAGATATGGTTTAAAATGATATGGTTTTGTTGGTTTTTATTCATATATTGATCTTTTTTTTTTAGTATTAATAATTTTTCGTCAGGAATTATATTATTTTAATCAGGAATTTTATTAATTTGTTATATATTCAATATTTATTTCAGAAATAAAATAAATTATCACAATCAGAAATAAGAATATTTTACTCAGTAATTATAACATTTTGCTCAGAAATAAACTTGAAATGAAATTATCACAATCAGAATTAAGAATATTTTACTCAGTAATTATAACATTTTGCTCAAAAATAAACTTGAAATGAAATTAAATAAATTTGAATTAGTAATGACTTAATTTCGATCAGGTATTAGAAAACTTATATCAGGATTAAGGATCTTGCTATCATGAATAAGATTCTGTCAATCAATATTAAATATTTGAACTTATTAATATATCTTAGTCAGGTATTGCCTTTATTTTATCAGAATTAATATATTTTTGATCAGGAATTATATTACATTAAATTATGAACATGAAACATATATTATTAGTCAAGAATTAAACAGATATTTATCAGGAATTATATAATTTCTGTCAGGTATTGATCTGTTTTTATCAGTTATTAAGTTATTCTAATCCAGAAACAATATATTATGAAGACAAAAATTCTTACCTCTGGTATGGCGTTACTCATTGCAAGATCCTGATCAGTGAAGATTGATTTTGGTTCGATTCCACACATCGACTTTTTGAAAATTTTAAAAAGCCAAACAAATGTGTCAGTCCTTTCGTCACTTATGAATGCACATCCAAACATTGTTGTTCTCCAATGACAGTTTATACCAACAAATGGTGCACATATCAACCCATATTTGTTTGTTCTGTATGTTGTATCGAAGATTAAAACATCACCATAGGCTTTGAAATCTTCAAGCATTTGAGAATCACGCCAAAAATAGCTCACTACATTGTTTTCTTCTCCAAATTTCAGTCTATAAAAGAATGAAGGATCATTATCTGCTCTCTCTTGAAGGGTATCTAATACATTCTGCATGTCTCCACCTTCAACCATACTCATTTTCACCCTTGATACATAGTTAAGGTGGTCTCTCTTAGTATGACCTACACATTCTTCTCCTCCAGCTTCATTGGTGATATAATTGTAAGCATCCATTGGTTTGATACCACTTTCAACCATGCTTTCAATTAGTTCACCCATTGGTGCTGATATTTGCCTTTCTGATCTTAGATGATGACGTTGAACTGCTATAACCAATTCATGATTATGCTCCAACTCATGTGTAACAGCTTCGAAACTTCCTTCTTTGGTTTTCTTGAAACGAATATGAGCTTTGCATCCAGTTCTTGTCTCATTTACCTCCCTATCTTTTCTCTTTTTTTCATCAGTTTTACCCAACATGGGTATTTCCACTGAATTTTGTTCACCTTCCATCTTCATTTTACCCTTTGTATGCCCTTCTTTAGAACATCTAAAATAAAACTCATACAATTTATCATTATTATCTCTTCTCTTTGTTGATTTTCTGACACTGAAACCAACAGACTTTGAATGAGCTTTGTATAAAACAAATCCCTCATTGTAGTCTGATACAGTATAACCTGCTAGACATTTACTTATGTTTTCATCCTTGTCATATTTGTAATAATCTCCAAGAAAAGTATATATGAAACATATCATAATTTATTTTTGTCAGGAAATAAAATATTATACACAGTAAATAAATATTCTTTAAATTTATGATACTTTAGAATTATCATGTCTTAGTCAGGAATTACATTATTTAAATCAGGAATTACCAAATACTAGTCAGGAAATAAGTAATCTCAGTCAGGTTTAGGTTTATGTTCAATCAGGAAATAGATAATATCAGTCAGAAATAATAATAATGTATCTGATTATAATATGTTGTTGATTATTTTTTCAGGAATTAGATTATTTATGTCACTTATTAGTTTTGTTTTGTCAGGAATTAAATTTTGTATGTCAGGTATTAAAAATTTTTGATTAGGAATTAATTTGAATATATCAGGAATTAGATTGTATATTTCAGGAATAAAATTGTTTCAATCAGAAATTAAATTGAAACAATTTTATTAATTTAATTTCAGTAACAAAAAATAGTCAAAATATCAAAAAATTGTTCGAATCGGAAATTAGATTATTATAATCAGGAATAAAGTTATATTAGTCAAGAAAATACATAATAAATTACTCAGGACTTAAATGATAAATATACAAAAATTAGAATATATCAGGAATTAAAATGTAAATTTCAGGAATAAAATTGTTTCAATCAGAAATTAAATTGAAACAATTTTAATAATCTAATTTCAGTAACAAAAAATAGTCAAAATATTATTCGAATTAGAAATTAGATTATAATAGTCAGGAATAAAGTTATATTAGTCAGGAAAATAGATAATAAATTACTTAGGACATAAATGATATGGTCAGGTTTAAGATAAATATAGTCAGGAAATTAGAATTTAATAACTCATGACCTTCCCTCTTCCCTTTTCAAAAAACACGTAAAATCATTTACCAGACATAAAATTAATTGAATAAAATGAAATGAATTTACTAGAAAAGAGGTTAATTATAAATGAAAAGACATATTTGAAAAGGCATGACCCTCCCTCTTCCAAAACACTGCATCTATTCACATTCTAAACATTATATATAAGTAACTATATTGTCAACAAACTATATTCAGAAAAAGAAAAAAAAATCCATATAAACTGCTTCAGTTAGAAATTTTAATTAATCTTATAAGAATATAACTACTGTTATTACAAAAGGTATATTTTTTTCGTATTATGATTATACCTTTGTTAGTGTTGTTTTATTGAGTTTTGTTATGATTTATGTTTTCATTTTGTTTTGTTTAGATGGCTAATCAAATCCCACACCCAATTGACGCCTTAGAAGATGCACATCCAGCAATGGCTGTTGAAGAAATATTATGCATGCACATTTTCCCTAGGTGCACATTCAAAGCCCAGGAGATGATTAACTGTACATGTAAATATTATAATGAATTATGGTATTATAAATATTGGATTCCAGAAACAGTAAGAAGAAATCATAATTCAAATGAATGGTGGGTTGCATATGACATTATGTGGCATAATGGTTATGGATTTCATAATGGCATGGTGCAAGACTGGGCTGAATTTCTGAATGGATTACGTTTAGTTTTTGCTGAAGAAGAAGCCAACAAATTAAAGAGAAAAAGAGAAGAAGCAAATCATCCATGCAGAGAGGCAAAAAGAATTAAAATTGAGGAAGATTATCTTTGTAGCTTATTTTCAATGTTTTGTACTTTATCATAATTAAATAACATTTCATTAATATGTAATTTGGAAATTTAGTTTATGTATTTTATTTTTGAAAATTTAGTTGATGTTATTTTATTTTCGGAAATTTGGTTGATGTTATTTTATTTTTGGAAATTTGGTTGATGTTATTTTATTTTTTGTTTTAGTTGATGATATCAGTAGCTTATACTCAGGAATTAGCATATCTTAAACAGGAATTAGATTTTTTAGATCAGATATTATGATATATTATTCAGAAATAAAATTTACTCAGTCAGGTTTAAGATAAAATTAGTCAGGAAACAGATGATAATAGTCAGGAGTTGTAATACCAATATAATTTGCAGTAATTAAATGTTTTGAAATTTATTATACCCAGGAATTACATTATGTTAGTCAGGAATTAGATAGTTCTTGTCAGAAAATAGATATGGATAGTCAGTTTAAAAATAATAATATTTAGATACATTATAACTCGTCAGGTTTAAGATAATATTAGTCAGATAATAGATAATAATATTCAGGAATAATAATATCAATATTTAGATAGAGTAATTAAATGTTTTAAGATTTATAACACTCAGGAATTAGCATATATTAGTCACGAATTAGACAATTATTGTCAAAAAATAGATATGGATAGTCAGTTTTAGGATAATAATATTCACATGTATTATAACTTAGTCAGGTTTAAGATAATATTAGTCAGAAAATAGATAATAATAGTCAGGAATTGTAATATTAATATTAAATACAATAATTATATGTTTTAAAATTTATAATACTCAGGAATTATCATATATTAGTCAGGAATAAAATAGTGCTGGTCAGAAAATAGATATTGATAGTCAGTTTTAGGTTAATAATATTCAGATATATGATAGTCAGGTTTAAAATAAAATTAGTCAGGAAATAAATTATCATAGTCAGGAATTGAAAAGAAAAGAAATAAAATTATTCAGGAAATAAATAATGATCGTAAGATTTTAAATAATGATAGTCAGTTTTAAAATAATTATAGTCAGATTTAAAATAATAATAGTCAGGCAGGGATACTAGATTTTTAAATGCAGTTAGAAATATTTTGAAATTTTCAGGAATTAGATTATTTTACTAATTTTGTTTAGGAAATAGGTTCTATTAATCAGGAATTATATTATCTGCAATTACATCAATAAATTACAGAGTATACTTTTACAGAACATTTAATTATCTGTATACGTATTATACTTGCAGCATCTTCATCTCTTTCTGCATCATCTCTTTCTTCATTTATATTTTCTTCTAGAATAACATTATCTGCTGCATTCATCATTAGTGTTAGTATATTTGAATTTCACTCTGAAATTATCAAAAAAATGGATTCAAATGAAAATTAATTTTCTGCGACAATTGTAGTTACATATTAAAACAGCTTTGCATGCAAATCATAAGTTGAAATTAAATTCGATCGAATACTATAGTAAACTTGATTTCAAAATGAATAGTTGAAATAAAATGTAATTGAAAATAAATTAGGCCTGATTTCAAATTATAAGTCGAAATTAACTACGATCTGAAATTCGATTGGCATTAATTGCAAATAATAAGTAGAAATTAACTCGAATTTAAATACGATCTGATATTAAATTGAAATTTAATACGATCTGAAATTCAATTTGTCTTGCATGCGAATTATAAGTCAAAATTCATATTTCAAAATCGGTATAATACAATCTGAAATCATGCGAATTATAAATCGAAATCAATATTATATGAAATTTGAAATTACATGCAATCAAAATTATGAATTAGATTGTACCTTTTTCAGCAGTAATTGAGCTGGAAATTGATTCTATAGGTGAATCAGAATCTCCTTCAATCATCATCCTATTGTTTGATTTCTCCATGTTTTTATGGAATTTGCAGATTTGAATTATACGAATTTTGCAGATTTGAATTTTATGAAATTTGGGGAAATGAAGTGGTTGAATTTCAGTGAATGACGGCGCTCGAAATTTTATGAAAATGATTAAAATGATTAAAATGACAAAATTCAGACAATTTATAAAATGGCGCGCGGGCTTTGGTCGGGTTGGTCAGGCCCGCGCCTTTTTAATTAATGAGCCCGGACTCACGTGAGTCCAGTCTCACGCAAAACATTTTGATAAAATTAATTGTTTGAATAAAACTTAAATTATACTTTTTCTACATTTTGTTTGAATTCACTGGGACTTGTACTTATAAGATATAGTAGTTCGTCTATTTCATAATAATTGCAACAATTCTCTTTTCACTCTTATCAATGTACTATTTCAATCGTTAATATCTTTAATTACCAATGCGTAAAAATTATAAAAATTTGATATTATGAAAGCATAAATCAAAACGAGTATAACAAGATCCCATGTGATTTTATTCCTCTAAACCTATAAATCACCAAAGCTAATCAAAGTAAGATATGTGATAGTGTAAAAGTCATACTGTTGCAAGTAAAAAGAAACAGAAAAAGTATGTATTTGTAATAAGTGAAATAAGCCTAACATAACGGGCTCCAAAAGCTACAAAATCCGTGTTTTGATAGAGGTTCTAGTTCTAGCTAATGTTGTTCAACCACTCTATCCCCCTAAAATTTATTCCTAGCTAAAGTTTAAATGTGTGAAAAGCAATTTTATTTCACACTCTAAAAATCAAATTGAATCAAAGTAATAATTAATTAGAAATTATTCAATGTAAAGTGGCTTTTTGGTAGAAACATATAACGGAGTGTCTAAAATTAACATTTAAAAAAGAAAAACTTTTGTGTAGTCTTTTACGTACTTAATTTATTTATTGGATCGGCTTTATAATGGCCAGCGTTAAAATTATTCTAATAAAACAAAGTCGTCGTTAGGGTCACATGCTTTACAATTTGACTTGTATATTGTATTATTATTTCCTTTAAATGCTAATTGTAATTTTCAAAGTCAATCCAAAAGTTAAAGACTCTTTGGGAGAGCTTGGTCAAACTTAGTTACGGAGTAATTACGACCTCCTCTCTAATGGAGGAACTATGGATATCAACTTCATTGTATAATTACAATGATTAATTAAAAAGAAGATCGAAACACCTTTTAATTAACATAGAATGTACATTTTAATTAAAACTTGTTAATTACCTGATTTTGCAATTAATTTGTGAATTCAAGTGAGGAATTGAACGTTTGCATAATAATTTGAATAACATGAGTGGAAATTTGGGTATTTATATATTGAATATACCTGATTTTTATTTTGTAATTAATTTGTGAATTCAAGTGAGGAATTGAGCATTTGCATAATAATTTGAAGAGCAGAAGTGGAAAAATGATAAAATTTGGGCAATTATATATTGAAAATAATCGAAGGACTATTGAGAGAAAGCATGCACGCGCTAAGAGAAGAAATTCTATTTTTTGGAGAGGTAGAGAAAGAAAAGAAATGCATTTATTTTTAAGGTTTAATCACAATGTTTTAGTTATGGATTTTTGCTTGGTTGATATTATGTAACATAGGGTTCAAGGTCGTACTCATGGCTTGAATAAACAAATTAAAAGGACACATCACAAATCACAATCTTAGGAACTACTCGTCCAATCTTATTTCCACACAACTTTGAGATAGCTAGACTCTCACTTAATCTTGTGAAGTGGATTCTCTATCTTGACATGATGACATAGAGTGTAGGCTGTGCAGCTGTGCTCATGCCCGAGAGTCTTGCTTGGTTAAGTCTTAAGGAAAAAATTAAAATTAATTAAGAATTAAGATGCATGCACATGGTCCGTTTCTTTTGGGCATAAATATAGCTTAACTCACTCTTTGAGAAAATTCTAATACTACCTACTAAAAGTGTCCCACTTTCACATCCTTTAAGTCCTAACTCTAAAAAAATCTTAAAAAAACGTCAAGTCGTGCAATTTCTACGTAAAAAATTCACAAAAATTACTCTACTTTCTTTCGTTGACCCGACCCGGTCAATACTCGTATGACTCAAATCTTCTATAAATCATGCATCATTTGTTCTCCTTCTTATACTTCACTTTCTATCATCTTAAATTTCCTACTCAACACTCCATTCATTTCCTCCACATCTAAGATTACTCTCTTTGTCCCTCTCTAGTAATCTAGTCTCTTCCCTTTTCTTCCACTCCTACGTAGGTGTTATCAAAAATATGCCGGAACCGCAAGTAAGTCTTCTTTAAATACATGATTATAATACTACTTTCGTGACATATTATTTGCAACGATTTGACATGAAGTAGAGGAGGAAAAATGTCTAATCGTTGCAAATAATATGTAACGGAGGTAATATAACATACATTGATACAGTACAATGTGATGTTAAGCTATTAGCATAGAGAATCATATGTTTAGAATTAATTAATTGTCGCGTGTAATAAGTTGATTGTATAATACGAGTAATTGTTAATGTTGTATTGATATTTTGTGTTCATTTTTATTTGTACTTCAGAAGGTGGTGTTGGCATTAGATGTACACGATGATAAGCAATGGAAGAAAAAGGTTTTGAAGATTGTCTCTTCAGTTCATGGTATTTGATAGTTTGACTTTTAATATTACTTTATAGATTTACGGAGCATTTAGCAAAGCTTGCTAGATATATCGTATACATGAGTACATCTTAAGAAAAAAGAATTTCACAAACTTAAATAATTAGCTTTTAAAATTAACTGTGTCATATATAATCTAGTATCTTTTGGATAGTGTAACGATCATTTCAATCCATAAAAAATAATTTAGAAAATATTTTTGTTAATTTTTAAATGTAATTCAATTTCGATCTCTTTTGGGGTGTATTAACAATTGAGGTAACCAAGGGTTTGTTCTCTTCAGATTATTTTCAGTTCAGTTCTTATCTTAATTCCCTTCTCTCATAAAACATTCAGTTCAGCTCTAATAAGTTCAGTTCATCTAAGTTCAATCAATCAGAACAAGCCCTAACTTTACTATTGCTTGAATTGTAGGAATTGATTCAATCTCATTGGACATGGAAAAGAAGAAGCTAACCCTAATAGGAAACATGGATCCATTGGAAGTGGTGAACAAATTAAGGAAGTCGTATTATACAACCATAGACACAATTGGACCTGCAAAAGAAGACAAAAAAGAAGAAAAAAAGGATCCTGAAATTGTCCCTATTGTTTACGATCCATTTTATTACCCTAGGTGTTACTGTATTTACTAGCTATCACACTTGTGTGTTACATGTACTAGCTAGGATATAATAAACGAGGTCATAGTTATTTTGTTATTATTTTATATTTTTTATTTGGTGTTTAGAGAGTCAGGCGGGGTGAGAATCGATCTCAAGATCTCATAAAATCGGGAAGGAAGCTCTAACCACTTGAATCATACTTCACTCTATGTTATTATATTTATGTATGTGGCCTTCAAAATTAAGAAAATATAGAGTTATTGTGATACTCATATTATAATACTATAATAATATGATAGTTTATATGAAGGTCGTGCTATCATTATTAGAGGATTTGGAGTTTATTAGTACTTCCTCCGATCTGGTTTTTTTAGTTGACATCATTTGACATTTAAATTATTTATACAATACACTTTGACTCGCTTTTGTGGTTTATAGATACGATAAAACATATTTTTGTAGGATTTTATTTGAATCGTTTCAATATATATTTTGTTGATATCTACTTTTTATAATTTTACAGTGTTAATAATAATTAGAGATATTAATCGTTAAAAACATGCGTTGACAAACATAATAATAGAAAAATATCGATTAAAAAAAAAAACAAAGGAAGTACTCGTATAATCGTATTAAAGATAAAGATGGTTGCATTTTAAAAACAAAAAACATTTATGTTTTTTTGATCTTATGATCGAGGGGCAAGACGTGTACGTAGGAGCTACCGAGCTAAGGTCACATGCCCCACATGCCCAAAGCCCCAAAACTTACGGATCATAATGTTGATAATTTGATATGAGTTTGGAAGAGACTATTTCCAAAATGGCCATAATCTTATTGACTTAATTGACTTTGAATTACTGATGAATTTGCATCAAAACTTCATAATGCCATAAAAAAAATAAAAAAATAAAAAAATAATAAGCAAATGAGATCGAATAAATCAAATTAAAATTTGAACTAAATGTCTGTTGAGTATAGCAATTTGGATTATTGTTGTTGATTTTTCTTAATTTTTTGTTGGAACGTTATTACATGATTCAATATTCTCATTTTTGTAGACTCTAGTACAAGTACTCAAGTAGACTAGTATGAGTCAATGACCATTTTTGGCGATTTTTTGTTGGAACGTTATTACATGATTTAAAATTTTAATTAAGATGTTGCGATTACTACCGAATCCCCATTAAACCCAATTATGATGTCATTATATCACTTTAACCCATAGTTAAAGCTCTTAACCATGGTCAAACATGGGTTAAAGGGATATAATGACATCATAGTTGGGTTTAATGGGGGTTCGGTAGTAATCGCAACATCTTAATTAAAATTTTGTGAGGTAGAAATTTACAAATTAGTATTAACTTGCGGTAGTAATTGGCAAATTACCCTCATTTCGAATCAAGTCTACATATATGTCACGTTTGAATCAAGTCTTTGGCTATTTTATATATATATATATTGAATACTTATTGAGTTTGTTCTTTGCGTATTTTAAAAATTTTACAAAAATTAAACCTTTTGCTTTTCAAATATATACTTTTTTTTTTTACATATTAGTAATGTGTTGGTGATTGACTTAGGATCTGTTCACATTTATTAAACTGAGCTGAAGCGAACTGAATTGAGCTGAAATGAATATTTTATGAGAGAGGGAAATTAGGAGCTGAACTGAACTGAATTGAATGAAATTAAACTGAACTGAACTGAAATTAAGTAAATATGAACAGGCCCTTAGACAATCAAATAGTCAACATCTTTGTTATAAGTGGTTGGGTGTTCGAATCTCCTTAACCTTATATTTTTATAGGGAGCAATGCTGGTTTTTTTTTTTTGGTAATGTGACATAATAGTTAAGATTGTTATAAATGACGTGGCGTCGTGAGATGTTGAGAAGCTAACGTAGCGTAATAAAAAAGGATCTACCACTACGTGAAAAAATGAATTTGGCACCGGTTCAAACCCGGCCTAAGGCACCGGTTTGAACCGGTGCCAATATGGGGGATGCCAAAAAGTGGTTTAAAAAGGCACCGGTTCAAACCGGTGCCAAAACTGGGTTAAAAAAATTATGGGATTGTTTTTGGCACCGGTTAACCGGTGTCAAAAGTGCCAAAAAATTATTTTTTTTGTTTAGAACATCAAATATCAAAAAATTGAACATCAAACATCAAACATCAAAAAATTAAAAATCGACCAAAATTATTTAGAACATCAAAATATAGATCGAATATCAATCAATATAATAAAAAATTTACAATATATAATAAAAAAAAAATTACAATATAGATCAATACAGTAGTTCAATTACAACATATAAAAAAAATTACAATATAAATAAAAAAAATAAACTCAATATTCGTGCATCTTAATTCTTCCATTTAAGATCTAACTCAAGATACCTGCACCAATTAAAGCAAAAAAAAAACGATTAATATAATTAAGTTTCGAAAAAAAAAAATTAAGATTCAAACCCAGAAAAAAATTGAAATCGCAAAAAAATTAAATCAAAAAATACCCAGAAATAAAAAAAAAACCCAGAAATGGAAATAAATTGAAATCAAAAAAAAATTGAAATCGAAAAAACCCAGATAAAAAATAAAAATTAAAAAACCCAGAAATCGAAAAACAAAAAATCAAAATCGAAAAAAAAAATATATTAAAATCGAAAAAACAAAAACAAAAATCGAAAAAAAAAATTCAAAATCAAACATAAGAAAAAATATAATCCAGAAATCGAAAAATAAAAAATCAAAATCGAAAACAAAATATATTAAAATCGAATAAACAAAAATCGAAAAAAAAATCAAAATTGAAAACGGAAAAAAAATAACCCAGAAATTGAAAAACAAAAAATCAAAATCGAAAACAAAATGTATTAAAATCGAATAAACAAGAAACAAAAATAAAAATAAAAAAAAAATCAAAATTGAATTCGGAAACAAAATAACCCAGAAATCGAAAACAAAAAAATCAAAATTGCTATCGAAATAAAAACCCAGAAATCGAAAAAAAAAATCAAAATCGAAAAAAATAAATTTATTAAAATCGAGTTAAAAAAACCAGAAATCGACAAAAATAAATCAAAATCGCAAAAAAAAAAAAAAAAAAAAAAACCTAAAGTGAAATCGGAAAAAAAAACCCAGAAATTGAGGGAGAAGGAGACGTGTTCGTGGTGTTGCATGTGCTCGTGGTGGTCTCCGTGGTGGTGTTCGTAGTGGTCTCCGTGGTGGGCTTGAAAGAGAAGGAGACGGAGACGTGGTAGTCTTGAGGGAGAAGGAGGAGATGAGAAAGGGAAGGAGGATATGAGAAAGACTGGTGAGCAAAAGAGGAGGAGAGGAGAAGAGGAGAGAGAAAGAGAAGGAAATAGGAGAAGATAGAAGCGGCGAGAATGAGAAATAGGGTTTGGGGGGTTTATATATGGGCGGGTTTTTTTTTTAATAATAAAGTTTAAGCGGTTTTTTTTTAATTAAGGACCGGTTCAATTGGCACCGGTTCAAACCGGTGCCCTTTTAGTTTTTGGCACCGGTTTGGTCTGAACCGGTGCCTTTTATATTTGTGTAAAATGGCACCCAAATTTGGGCCGGTTTAGGACACCGGTTTGGCCTGAACCAGTGCCTTTATGGGGGTGTCTTATTGTATTTTTCTACTAGTGTACGTGGCACAATGGACATTGACGTTCTTAGGTACACCTTTTAATATATAGTATGGATAAAAAAAAATAGAAACATGATTTATATAAAGATTCGAACCCTTGATCTCAAGGTCAATTAATAAAAACTTAACCATTGAACTATGTCTTAGGGCCTGTTCATATTTACTGAACTGAACTGAATTGATTATAGCTGAACTGAACTGATTGAAGCTGAACTGAACTGAAAAATTAAAATGCATAGAACTGAACTGAACTGAACTGATTAGAGCTGAACTGAACTGAACTGATTGGAGCTGAACTGAACTGAAAATAAGTAAATATGAACAGACCCTTAATATGTGTCTTTAATAGCAAGAAAATAACTACTTGTATAAAACATGTCTTACAGTAATGTGTATATTTAATACCACTCACAATTATTGTACTATGTAATAAATCGGGACATTGCCCAAGCCTAAAAACTAGTTATCCATTAAAAAATCGATTTTTTATACTCCCTCCGTCTCTTTATTAGAATCCCCATTCTTATTTTTCATGGGAATTAAGGTTTTTGGTAGATTCCTTAAACAAGTACCAAATTATTTTACTCACTAATTTTCACCTTATTGGAAATTAATTATTCGTGGTGACAAATTAACTAAATTGGTACGATATAAAACTTAACGCTTCTTTCCCAAATTTGGTTGGAAAGTTGTTACTACTAGATTAGATCCCGTGTCATGCACGGTTTTTCACACTTCGTTACAGAATATCAATTTTAAACTACATTTAAATATAAAAATAATGGTCTAAAATTTATTTTTAATGTTATCCCAAATCAAGCAACATAATATACTACTATTATTTTTTTGGGAAATTCTACGTGGCGGCCTCCAACTTTTACAAATTCTATATGGTGTCAAAAAAAAAAACACATAATCTCTAGTGAACCCAAACTTTCATTAAACTCTATTTAGTGGCCAAATCTCACTTAGAGTCGGTTAACCACTCAGTTAGGGTTAGATTATTAACTCTAATCAAGTGAATTACTAACCTACTCCCATTTAAATCATATCCACCTTTTTATTTCAACTGATTATATTAAAACCATTGCAGGCTCTTAAAATCCTCCCCTTTTCTTCGATAAATTAGGGTTCTTTAAAAAAAAAAATCTGACTTCCTAAATTTGCAATTGATTTAATTGGTTTTCAAGCAATTGGTTCAAGGTCCAAATCCACCATTACAAAAACAAAGAGCTTCAATTTCTGATCGCCTTCAATCGCCGACTAGTCCCCTGTTCTTATGCTCAAACGACGACAAACTTGAACGCGCTCAAGCCCGTGCCGCACGCGCTGCCGCCGTTCGCCGTAAACTCGCCTGAGGTGATCTATTTCTGCTATATATCTGAAATTCTAGTGTTTTTGGGTAATTTCTGGTTTCTGCTTGGATTGGTGTAGTTTAATTTTTTTGATTCTATTAAACTGCAATTTGTGAAATTCAATTGCCCTTTTTTGTAATGATTTATGGGATTTTTATTTTTTTTGCTTGGATTGGTGTAGCTTAATGTACTGGTGAAATTCTCTTTCATATCATGTTACTTTGCTTGATTTTTGAGTAGATTTTTTTTTTAAAAAAATCCCAGAAATCATTACATGAATTTTATTAAAGATGCTGGATTTCTGTAACTAATTTATTGTTTAGGGGAATTATGTTGGAAGTTAAGGAATTATGCTCATGTCAAGAACTAAAAATTAGATTAAGATAGTTGCCCCCCTGATGATCGAACCTATAATACGATCATTAGAGGTTATATACTCAATAATGACTTGTCAAATGCATTATACTATTGTGATCTTATGGTTGGGAAAAGATTTGAAGCTGATGCAGACACTTTGTCATTGTTTGTTGGCCTCTTGTCTTCTGATAAATTAAGTGACTCAAACAAGAATTTGCTATCGAAGTTTATCAGCTGAATTTCAGTTAAAATGTATGCAAAGATTTTGGACCTTGAATATGTTTTCTGCAGAGAAAATTGAGATGGAGTAGGATGCTCCTAGACAATCTATGAATAACAGACCGCTTTTAGCTCCAATTGGCATGTTTCTTGTGAGCTTTGGTGCAGAGATCACCAAAGAACAATGATATCTTGTTTGTATCCAGATGCTTCACTACTTGGTTTTGTAAATATTTCTGTACTTTAATGTATATATTATGCTCCTTTACTTTGTTGTTAACAATGTAATGCCCTGAGAGGTTCATTTGCAAAAAAAAAAAAAAAAAAAAAAAAAAAAAAAAAAAAAAAAAAAAAAAAAAGAACTAAAAATTAGATTATTTTTCAAGGCTATTAGCTCAACGGGTAGAGCAATGTACAGTAGTGTACATGGTGTGGGTTCAAGCCCCGCATAGCCTACATAACACTCCTAGAGTGATCAAAGTTGATGCTAATATTCCCACCCATGGCATATCTTAGAGTAAAGCAAATGGATTGTATATAAAAGGTTTAATCAACATTAGAACCATACTCATTACCTCATAAGCACACTGAAGCTTCTTAAACGACTCACTTGCTTGTGGACTACCCATATTTTTATCAGGACACACTAGCACAGAAAGATAAAAGTGCCAAAAAATTTATCCTTTTGTTAGCACGTATATCCATTCTGCATATTGTTGCAACAGAAAGATGCATAAATAACATGAAATATTCGGCAATTTATAAGAGCCCATTGCTCAGCACTTCGGCATGAAAAGTTTACTGATCTTACTACATAAGGACAGCCATCTTTGGCATTTAATTGCATTAAAGCCATTTAGCTGGAAGGTAGTCACATGTATACAGCAGCAGATCTGGCTGGACTATCACTAAAGTGAATGTATGTAGAAGTTCAGGAATCAAAGCAACACAAGATTAAAAGTAGATAGCAGCAGTCTGACAAATGCCAATTGATGCATAAAAAAATGTTTCAGAAAAAAAAGAAAAAAAAAACATCAAATCTAGTACATAAGTTGACCTTTATTTACTACTAAATAAAAGATACTCATGTTGAAAAAACCAGACCCCAGGCTACATTTTCTCTTTCCCTTTGTTGTTGTTCCTTGGCTTGGACTGAGATGGCTGAGAAACTGGCTCTGGTTGGGAAGAAGATATAGTTAAGCTTCGTGTAACATTAGCAGTGGTTGGCTGGGATGCAGAGGCAGCACCAGTTGTCTTTTGTTTTTTCTCGGTACCGTGTGATGCTTTCTCCTTTGCCGTCATACCACCTTTGCATGTTTGCTTGTTATGGCCATATGATTTACAGAGTGAGCATTTGACTGTGGTTGACCTTTTTTCTTTATCTGGTTCATCATCAGCTCTTCTTCTCTGTCTTGATGGTCTTCCTATTCCTCTCCTCATTGTAGGAGCTTGAATTGTTGGCTGGTCAATTTCTGGCCAATGCTCAATGTCTGGAATTGAGTTGATGGCATGTGAATAACATTGTTTGTAGGCTGCAACTGAGTACCATGTGCTAACATACTTATGAGGATCATGTCCTGCAGCTAGTATAGCCCTTAATGCATGCCAACAAGGGATGCCTGAAATTTGCCAAGCCCCACATATACAACTTCTATTATTGAGTGACACCGGGAGAATTGACTTACCCTCTCTTATTTCATATTCTCCCTCTTTACTCTGGAATGCCTTGCAAGTTCTAGAAGCATTGATCAGCATTTGGATTCTCCTTACAATGGTAGGACATGGATCAAAATCATTCCAATCTTTACATTTCTGTCTTCTACTTGACATCCTTACCATACACATTCTTCGTATGCCTGCAAAAACCACATATAACCAAGCATACAATTCAACATAAGAACCAAGTTATATTTACAAAAATAATTATAAAGATTAAGAAAGACATAAATTTTTACCTTCCAAAAGAGTCAGAACAAGTCTGCATCTGTCCACTCCTAAAGTGGCATTGAAACTCTCCACAAAGTTTGTTTTATTCTCATCTGTGCATATCTTTGGGTCAAACTTGTGTCTTGACCACCTCTCTTGATCTCCTAGATTAGCTAACCATATTAGTGCCAAGTGGTTTGTCTTCTGAATTCTTTTCATAGCCTTTTTAAAGGTGAATGTTGAAGTAGCACTACATGCCAACCAAAATAAGGAGTGCATCAAGGGTCCTGGAAAAGCTGATTTCCAATTTTTAGCTAAGTGCTTGCAGCAATACCTCCTCCCTACTTTTGGCCATAGCTCAGTTAAAGCAAGATCTATTCCCTACAAGAACACATAATGAAGAAATTAACACATCATTCCCACCATTGATCTCCCTAAGAGCAATACTCCTCATTTTATAGAGAGTACTAGTGGCCATCTGCACCCCATACCTGGTCCACAACAAGTCATTCAAAGTTTTCCCAGTTATATCATTGTTTGCCCTTATATCATCAATTAGCTTACTTGCAGCCCATTTCACATTAACTAAAGGATTCCTCTCATCCAAACCCCTACAACTGTGCTCTTGATCTTTTATACTCTTTATGGCCCAAGTAGTGCCATCAGGGAGTACATTTGAATGTATCCTCCAATTACAGTTCAATTCCAAGCACTGAGCAGTGAATCTAGCTGGACTAGATCTATCCACTACAATGGCAAACCCAGATTGTATACAATAATCACTTAGAACAGATAGGAAATGTGCTTTATCAGTAAATATCATCCATGGTTTCAAAACAATACTTCCAAACTCAACATTTTCAACAAATTCTCCATTCTTATACATTTTACTGACATAAGTGTCATCATCAAGTAGTTCAGTTTGCCATACATCAGATGCATAAGCATCATAATTGTCAATGATCTCACCAAATTCCTGATCTTCTTCATCTGAGACGCCACCTCTTTCAAAATCTATGTCTAAATCTTCATCTCCAATGTTAGCATTCATTTCTGGCCGTAAAGTTTCTCTATGCTCAAACCTCCTATTAAACTCCTCTTCGGTAATCACTTGTGCCTCTTTTTCATATGGTTTGTTCATCAAGCCCTTCCTAGCAGCAGTAGTCTTAGGTATTTTATGAATAATCAAGGCTGTGTTGTTTGATGAGGTTGGATTCAGGGTAGTTTTTTCAAGCAAAGGAGCATTGGAAAAAGTAGTAGTGTCAGCTAGAGTAAGTGGCTCATTAGTAGGTAAACTCCTTTGAACAGGTAACTTAACCCTAGGCTTAGGATTGCCCCCTCCCCCCTTTCCCTTCTTTTTAAGTGTCTTACATCCACTCGCTTCCTCTTCCATTCTTTCCCAATTGTCTATAAGTGTTTCATTTAACCTAGGTGGACTAACATCAGGCATGTCACTAGTCCCAACATCAAAGCTTTGGTTGTTTTTCTTAGGTGGACTTAGACCATAATGCATATTGGGTTTGTTTTTCAATGACTCTTTAAGATTCCTAGCTGCAACTACACATTCAGAAGGTGTTTCAACTGAACCCACATACACTGTAATCACTTTCTTACTTCCTCCTATTCTATCTAACATAGACATTAAATCACTGTCACTAGTAATTTTAACATCCTTCTTATTATAACAGTAATGGAAACTAGGATATTTAGGCATCATATACGCATTTTTCCTAAACAATTCCTCATACTCAATAATCAAATCAATCCACATTACTTTATCAACATCATCAACATTAATATCAACCACATTCTCTGCCGTTTGAAATTTTAACACAATTGAGTCCATTCTGCAACATTAAACCAAACACACAAAAATTCCAAATAAATCAAGGGAATGCTCAATAAAATTCTCAAAACTAAGCTAGCTGCAAATCGCACAAAAAAAAAAACCAAAAAAATGCTGCAAATCGCACAAAAAAAAATTAAAAAAAAAAACAGAGTAACCAGATAATTTAGCATGCATATATGAGCAAAATTCAAAATTTATTGAAAATATCTTCAACTGATTACCTGGAAGATGTTTACCACATTAATGTTCAGTCGCAAACCGTTATTTTGCAATGAATCCAACAGCAAACCCTAGCCGTCGATTTGAATACTCAATTGCAAAATTGCCAAAAAATACAACACAAAACAGAGAGAACTTTGTGCAAAATCTGTAAATAATCAATTTACGTTCTTAAAATTTGCTCAATTTCAACGAGTTTGAAGTGTTGTTATAGATTGCACTTTGAATTTTAGGGAAGAAGATGAACATGTATATGAAATAATAGGGCAGTGGAAGAAGATGAACAGAGAGATCATCAGTGCGTGAAATATAGTCAGCATTAATGAAATAAGAGGAAAGGATTAGAAATAGGGGTATGTTAGTAAATTCATAAATTAGAGTTAATAAAGTCAGCATTAGTGAGTGGTTAACCGATTCTAAGTGAGATTTGGCCACTAAATAGAATTTAATCAAAGTTTGGGTTCACTAGAGATTATGTGTTTTTTTTTTACACCATATAGAATTTGTAAAAGTTGGAGGCCGCCACGTAGAATTTTCCTATTTTTTTTTATGACTACATATTATAATTCAAACTTACTTTTTTATACTTTTCACATTTTTAAAAAAAAATCATTTGATAATTATGTAAGGTTGAAAGATTATATTTATGATTTTTTTACTAATAAATAATTTTTTTTTTTGAACGGGAAGAATAATATCATTAAATAAAAGCCATACGACATCTACAATAATAAGGATCTGTAAACCACAGATTTAGAGAAAATATCATAACTTTTGCAATCAAAATCATAACTAATTTGCATATTTGGCATAGCTCATACTCCACCGCTTCAAGCTTGACGCGAGCAATGATTTTCGATGTCTTTGCATCTTTCCAAGTTGAGACCTCCGCAATCTGCGCTGTTGTTTTGATCGATCGGTTGATGACAAATCCCAGACCCATAGGAATCCAAATCACCTTCCCAATTATTATAAGAACCCTAAAAATAAAATTCTCATCCATAGATGAGAATCAATCCCAGAAAATTGTGAAAAACCCAGAAAATTAGGACAGACTCTCACAGATGGAGAGAACAAAACAAAACAAATAAACCAAACAAAACAAAAAACTAAATTGAATTAAAGAAAAAGGGTCAGAAATAGTCTAATTTCCGAAGAAATTAGACTATTTCCGGCCTAAACAGCCAAGAAAATTAAAACCCTAGAAGAGAGAGGAGAAAGAGGAGAAAGGAGAGAGAAGAGAGAAAAAGGGGCGGCTCTACTAATAAATAATAATTATACACATTAAAAAACAATTACTTATATAGAAATAGAATGATATGATTAGATATCTAAGTTAGTAAATATATTATTTTACGATTGTTTTTCTAAATTTTGAAAGAAATATTTTGCTTATATTCAATATACTAAGGACACACCAGAAGATGACATGTGTCATTGCTGGTGTGTCTTTAAGTATATAATGATTAAACACAAATAACTTAAATTTATGTGATGACAATTGAGTATAAATTTTAGATTCATTGGGATCAGGAGTACTCCCTCTTAAAAAAAACATTTAAAAAAAAAAGATCATGAGTACTTGTGTAAAACTTTGATTCATGCAACATTTAGCTAATTATTACCAAACCTAGCACAACAAAATAGAGCTAGTAAAGGTTGACACGATACGAATCAAACACGAAAAAATTGAATTAATGTAAAGGATTTACACCACATTTAATTAAATGGGTCGACACAATACAATATGTTTAGTTAAACAGATCAAGTTAGGGTTTATTCTCATACGTTTATAACTTTATTTTCAGTTCAGTTCAGCTCAACTGAGTTCAGTCAATGAGAACAGACCCTTAGTGTTGAAAGTTCCAACACAAAACATACCACTTTAAAAAAATAACCAGCAATTTATGAAATTTATTATTGATATTTTGAATTGGACATATTTACTTACAGCATGACAACACGATACCTGTCAAAAAAATGACAACATGAGACAAACCAAATTCGAAAAAATTAGTCTCAAGGGTTTCCGATGTGATTAGAAAAACGAGTCAACACAACATGACACATTTATTATTAAACGGGTCAGATTAGTGTTGAGTTTCTCCAACCATTTACAGTAACTTTAAATACGAACATAAGAATGACATGACACCTTTGCCAGCTCTACACTAAGCAAGGACTTGAAACATGATAATTTGTCAAAGTGGAGCAACTTGCCACTATTAGAGCCCCAAGGGGTATGGCCCAATACTTAATCACGTATTTAACTGTATGATAGAGTGGCAAATTGACCCATTTTGCTGAATGACACATTGGGCTATACACCTTCATTTTAATTATTAAGTCCAACAAAGCCAATATTTAATTACTTCGTACATAAAATCAATACTAGCCTGGCCTACTAGTAACTAAATTCTACCCTGGTGTATTTTGGTTGGCATCGTCAAGGATATAAGTAAAACTAGACAAATTGACCCAACTCAATGTCTCAAACAAATCATGACCCAAATGATTTGACCCAAACTCAATTACTACCAATTTACTATAAGCGGATGACCCAATATTTACCCTAATCTGATTTAGTTTGACAAAAAATTAAATCCGCCGTTAAATTTAACATACTTTATGCCTAAACAATCATATATTGTCCAAAATATACTCTAATATTTATTATACAAGCATTCTTGATGATCCAAAGCCTATTAAATTCTAACTAATCCAAATTTGAGCCTAATCAAGTCACGATTGTGAGGAAAACTCTCCCAACTAGTGTTGTTGCATTCTCAATTATCGACCTCAAAAGCTTGGTTAAGGGTCTATTCTGATTTACTGAATTGAAATGAGCTGAGCTGAGTTGAACTGAACTGAACTAAACTAAACTAAACTAAACTAAACTGAATTGTTTATGAGAAAAAGGAGGAACTAAACTAAACTAAATTGAAATTAAGCCGAAGATAACAGGCTAAGTTAGAAAAACTCCTTAACTAGTTGATCCAAACATTTATAAATATCATACTCTAATATCACCTGACCTAATTTATTTACAAACCAAACCAAAAGACTCATCAACAACATACAATTGGAATGGAATGAATCCAAACAACACATTCCATTTACCAAAATTTGACATAAAAGTCATTAATTGTAAGCATAAAAAATGATGGTGTAAAGGATTAATATAAGGAAAGAAGAAAGAGAGATTGTGGTCAGTGAAGATTGAATTTGCATGGATATGGTCCACAATAATAATCCTAAGGTTTATACACACGTAATTGGCATTATATTCAACATAGTGACCTAATTTTAACATAATAATCTTTATTACTCTCTTCGTGTTTTAATAAGTGTTACACTTACCAAATCCGGTCATGTTTAAATAAGTGTTACGCTTCTTTTTTTTTTGGCAAAAAGCTACCTTTAAATATTATATTTCTCTCCTCTCATGGTCCTCACCCAAACCCACTATTACTTTGCTTATTATATACTTCCTCTCACATTCATTACTTTTCAATAAACTATTAACCCTCGATCTTTCTTTTACAACTTTTTAATACTCCAAGTACCCCACTTACCTATTATTTTATTTAAGTCAATTAAATTGCCTACAACTATGTGTCGTGGTTAAACTGTAACACTTAGGCCCTGTTTGATTCACCTTAATTTTGCTGAACTGAAATTATTTTTACTGAACTGAACTTATTTTTACTGAACTGAAATTATTTTTACTGAACTGAAATTATTTTTACTGAACTGAAATTATTTTTACTGAACTTAAATTATTTTTACTTAATATTATTTTTTTTAAGGTGAATAGAACAGGGCCTTATTAAAATACGGAGGGAGTATTCATATTGACCATTATATTAAAAATTTCATTAAAAAAATTAACCTCTTATAACTTTTATAATGTCACACTAACTTTTATTTCAACATAATAACCTTTATTTTAATATAGTGACTTTTTTTAATTAAAAAAACAATCAAATTATCTCTAATGTTAGTGGTCCACAATAAATTAGAGTGAACCATGTCCATTTAAGAATTTGTATATTATCTATCTAATAAATTATAATTTATTATTATTATTATTATTTGGGAGTTGAGTATTAAGCAATTACTATATAATTACTAATAAATAATTAACATTTTTTAATAAATATTAGTCACTTGCTTAATTAGGAGTTAATTAGCACGTATATTACCATGTACTAATTTTCACACTTTCATCCCATGTACTCGTAAGGAAGAAAAATAAATATTTGACGGTAATAACGAAATTAAAGAACAATGACAATAAAAATACTCCGTATAAAAAATAAAAATAAAAATAAAAAATAAAACAAAAAACCGTGATTTCAATACGTAAGACTACTTTATTTATTTATATGACATATGTCATATGACTTTTTAAAACCAAAAAAGTGAAAATTACAGTAATATGGAACAAGCCCAAAGTAATTGACTTATCAAGCTAAGATGTTACGTTGATTAACTTGATTAGCAACATTATCATTCTTCGTAAAAGCACCACCGTTGTGTCTTCTTGATGGTCCTGAAGGTGGAGGCAAACTGCGATTATTATAATAATGTTTGGGTTTTGGAATTTCATTTGAATGTTTTATAAGGCTTTTGAGTCTTGCTCCACTCCCAAAGCTAGTTAAAGAAAAAATAATTAGCATGAATAATAATAGCACAACCTTGTTATTTGGATAGTAAGTCATGATTGTACACTATTTCAAAAAAAAAAAAATTAAAGACTAAAACTGGAAATTGTATTAATTTGAACGTCTAAGTTTATGACATTCCTCCCATCTTCATATCTATATATAGAACCATCTGAGGTCATAAAATAATTACCTAAAAAATATTATATATGTATCAAATAAAATATTATTCTGAATTTCCTTATAAATATATATATCATATGAGGACATAAAATAATTACCTAAAAAATATCATATATGTATCAAATATAATTTATTCTGAATCTTCCTTATAAATATATATTTATCATATGAGGACATAAAATAATTACCTAAAAAATATCTTCATTTTGACCCATTTTGCTGAATGACACATTGGGCTATACCAACATTTTAATTATAAGTCCAACAAAGCCAAGAATTAACTACTTTGTACATAAAATCAATACATGACTAGCCTGGCCTACTAGCAACTAAATTCTACCCTGGTGTATTTTGCTTGGCATCGTCAAGGATATCAGTAAAACTAGACAAACTGACCCAACTCAAAGTCTCAAACAAATCATGACCCAAATGATTTGACCCAAACACAATTACTACCAATTTACCATAAGCGGATGACCCGATATTTACCCTAATCTGAACTAGTTGACAAAAAACTAACTTGGCCGTTAAATTTAACATACTTTATGCCTAAACAATCATATATTGTCAAAATATACTCTAATATTTATTATACATTCTCGATGATCCAAAGCCTATTAGACTCTAACTAATCCAAATTTGAGCCTAATCAAGTCACGATTGTGAGGAAAACTCTCTCAAGTAGTGTTGTTGCATTCCCAATTTTTGACCTCAACAGCTTGGTTAAGGGTCTGTTCAGATTTACTGAACTGAGTTGAGCTGAACTGAATTAAACTGAACTGAGCTCAATTGAATTGTTTATGAGAGAATGAAATTAGAAAATGAACTGAACTGAACTAAACTGATCTGAAATCAAGATGAAGAGAACTAGTTAAGTTAGAACAACTTCGTTATTAGTTGATCAAAACATTTATAAATTTCATACTCTAATATCACCTGACCTAGTTTATCTACAATCCAAACCAAAAGACTCATCAACAACATACAATTGGAATGGAATGAATCCAAACAACACAACCCATTTACCAAAATTTGACATAAAAGTCATTAATTGTAAGCATATAAAATGATGGTGTAAAGGATTAATTAAGTAAAGAAGAAAGAGATAGAAGATTGAATAATATTAAGAGGGGGCAAAACCCATAATGTCTCCATACAAAGTTGCTGCTGGATCGGTAGCCTTGGAGGAACCAATTTGTCACGTGGACCGGCCCAAACTCACCATTAACCACCCTACAATTTTGCATGCTTTCATCCCATAAAACACGGCCACTCTGATTTATGCTTTTTTCATTTTACTACTTTTTTTATTTATTTGGATTGTTAGGATCTATTCTGATTTATTGAATTGAACTGAACTTATTAGAATTGAATTGAACTGAAGTGAACTGATTGGAGCTGAGCTGAACTGAACTTAAGCGGAAGAGAACAGACCCTTAATGCATTTTTAATACTTGGGTGACAATAGTTTAGTTTATATTCTACTCCATATTCGACTTATTTTGTTTTTTCAAGCTTAAAGAAAGCCACTAAATACAGATGGAATTTAATCTCAAGTCTTAAATACTACCCATTAGAATTAACTAGCTAAACTAGTTGTCTTCCATATATTCAACTTATTATGTCAAAACATATCTCATATTTCATCTTTTTCTTAATTAAATATGTATTTTATTCAGTAGAATTTCACTTATATATATTAACAACACGTTTTCTATATGGCTGATCACACCGTGTGGTCGGCTGACACACGAGTAACCCTTGACCAGCTGAGTAACCCTAACTGACTTAGTAATTCCTGATCAAGTAACCCCTAATGATATGGTCACCCACATATGAAATTTTGTGATATACTAAATTTATTATTGAGACTAATTTGATTTTATATATATGTTTAATTATTGTGTAAATATGAAGATTAGAGAAATACAGCCAGCCTTACTATACCTAGATTTAGTATAAGCAAGTTATATGATGAATTTTGATCCCAAATTAAATAAAATAACTCAAATTAATAATGATAAGTAATAATAGATAGAGTGTTATGGAGTAGCTGCTATGAGTGCTATTGAGTACATTTAACAAGTGACACTGTACTGTACTTTTAAATGGCAATTAATCATACATATTAATTAAGTGACTTATTATGTGGAATAAAATAAGAGCTAGCTGAACACACAGAAGTTCATGCTTTATAAGTTCATAATCTCGAAAGCTTTAGCAAGACTACAAGATTTCAATGCGATATAAATATATAATGATATATATTTATATCGCATTGAAATCTTGTATATATGGTTCACATGTTTCACAATTCAAAATATACGTATAAGTCGATTATCATAGTATATATGCTAATGTTGATTGAGAATAATTACAGAGCATAACTATTTTAGGTCAACATCAAACTTCTCGTGAGTTAATTTATAAAGCATATTATATAATAAAGATAAGAAATGATGACGTAATACATACTATCTTTAATTAGGATATAAAAGAATGATTGTTAATTACTTTTTGAAGATAAATAAATGAATGATGAGGTGTGAGAGTAATTAATAATATTTGTAAATAATACTAGGGGTGCTTTCTTTATGCAAGTCACATCAAAAGGTGAGTGTTTTCAGCTAGTGAAACCATATGAATATAACACAACCAATTAAAGATAAGATTTTACGCAAGTTTTTGTTATTGTTTTTGTTGTTTACGCAATTTGGTCGTGCGCCCAAATTATTGTTTGCAAGATTTAAAATACTACTACTCGTTTAGGTCAGCGAGAAGACATGTAAATATTCAGTTACCTTGTTAAACAAATCACGTAATATAAATATAATAAATGTCATCCCAAAACTAATTCTAGTATATACATCATCATCACTAAGAACTAAGAAGTCCAATTGTCCTAGTTTATGACTTGTAACCCTAAAATGCGGAATTATATCAGCTTCTTGTTTGAATGAACGTTAATGAGTCTAACTGTTTCATGATCTAGAATTTTTAGCCTAAGTATAATTATACTCATATTGAATTGAAATAGATACAAATTTAAATGAATTGAACTTAAAATATTGCACAATATGTAGGTAAATAGATATTAACTTGGTTATAATTTCATTAAAACATGAATAGATTCAATTGAGGTTTAGACTAAATTAAACATGCGTACGGGTGCATCAATTAAACATGTACGCATATTCGATTGACCTTTAGGTTAAATTAAACCTACAAGATCAACCTGTATTTTCTCTCGTTTTAGTATGCACTCCATATATGCTGCTCTATAGTCAAAATATTTTTACTTTTGAAGAAAAACTACTTAACAAATCTAATTTATAGACATTGTAAACTTGTAGATATCAAACAGTCAAAGTTTGTAAAAAGTTTGCCGCAAAAATCAAATCAACAAAAGATAAAGAAGAATATATGATTATATGGACTTGGAAGAATCATGTATGCATGAGTATGATCATGATGGTTTGGCATTAGACTTGCCATATATAGTGGAGCCTGACCCAAACTTTGAAATTAATTTGAGTATCTGTTTAATTCATCTTATTTTGACTTTTTTTTTTTTAGCAATATTAATTCATACAACTAGTTAATAAAAATAAAGTTAAAACAAGATATTAGTAGATAATTTTTTTAAAAAAATCATTTTCTAAACACAATAATCTTACATGCAAATAAGACAATTTTAATTTTAGACAAAAATTATTTACTAAAGAAATCAACAAACAAAAGCTCAAAATTTACATAATTCACTAACGATGATCTAATAAACATGTTTGCGAACAAATAAGATTATTACTTTTGAAAATAATTCCTTAACTAGCCGATCAAAAGAGAATGAACGATTCAAGACATATTATACCACCATTTAATTTACAACTTATTAATTCAATAATATCCGACCCAAACCCGACCAAACCAAAGTTATCCAATACGACAAGTCGAAGTGAATTAAAGAGACGTCAAAGAGTAATCAACCTTGATCGAATAGTGACCAAGAAAAGGGAATCTAATGTAAGAAATATACAATGATAGCACTGTCACAAGTCAACTACTCGAACATGGTAAAACAGTTCCCTTAAATCAAACGAGTTACCTAAATTAAAGTAATGATGATTAGCTCAAAAATATTTTTAAAATTTAATAAAACATATCCATCATCATTGTTACGGTAGCGTATTACTAAGCTTTTTGGCAATTTTTTTTTTTTCTAAGTAATTTTAAAGGATTGGAATTACATCTTTCAACTATGACACTAGTCAACTTACTTTGCGTAACAAAGAGTATCTGGTTCTTAATAATTTGGCGGTTTTTTTTTATAAAATGAAACTAGATTAGGCTTGTACGATGCACGATTTAAACAATAATTTACGATTTTAACTATATTTTTTAGCTTATTTGTGTATAATATGTACATAGTAGAAATAATTTTAAGAAAAATCTAATAAATTGATAAATTAATAAAGAATGGACACCCCAATTCATATAATCTGTATAAAATATACTGAGTAGGAGAAAAAAAATAATGTTTATAAGAATCCGACCTTCCTTTAATTCTCCAATGGAAATTGCGTAATTAGTCAACTCAAATATAAAATCTATTAGAAAAATATATAATTAATTTATCATTTTTACATTTTTATTTATATTAATTGAAAAAAATAATGATGTCATTATTAGTTTTGGAGGGAAATTTTTTATAAGAAATTGACATGTGAAAAGTAATGACATCAGCGGTAATTACTTTAGTTATATTTATAAATATTTATAATTTAATAAAACATAATAACAACATCAAAGGTATCTATGATACCTTAGATCATTGATAGAATCCCTTATTTTCCTTCTTTTCCTTTTGTATAAAATGGGTCTTTCATGAGCTTTATTTCCACTATTTTCTTGATTGTGAGTGATGCTCTTTTAAGAATTTCTATTTTTCTTGACACCAATTAAGTTATCTTTAAGAAAAAGGTAGGGTGGATTCTATTCTAAATAAAAGGTAATATGGTCAAGTTTGATTCAATGAGGTGATAACTCATAGGGCAATAAAGAATTGATAATTGAGTATTAAGGGAAATTACCTTTATAATTTGATTTTTATGGATGTTTACGGCTATTAACACTAATAATTATATAATATAATGAAATGAGAGCTTGACTTGTGTTTTTTTTAGCAGTGTAACTTGAACAAGACTGAAATTTTTATGGATGCTTTAGATTGAAATTGGCTTCTCACAAGGACTTGATCCTACGTATATAGGTCATACGTACTCTATAAAACAGGGAGATCGATAATGAAAATTTCTCATCCTAAATCCAATGGTTCAAGATCAAACTCATAACCTTAATGCCAATCGCTAAAATACATTACCAACTAATATATTTGCCCTTGTTTTACACCTTAAGTTTAACCCTTCTAATTAATAAATTATGTTACTCTTTATTATTATTATTATTATTATTATTATTATTATTATTATTATTATTATTATTATTATTATTATTATTATTATTATTATTTCTACTCCCGTTAAATATTAGTTGCAACTTTGAAATATTTTATATCTTACAAATAATATCTCAAAGTTGCAGCTAATATTTATGAAGGTAGTATTAGTTCTATTTTTTTGCTTATTCACTTGTGTCTTTCTTTGTATATTATTTATAAAATATCATAAACTAATTTTCACATATTAAAATGAATTTTACATAATAGGAAAAGGCTACTCCATATGTTAAAAGTGAACACAACCTTACATTACAATGAAATGAAGTGTGAACATGCTAACAAATTTAAAGCCAAATTTGCTAACTTAAATTTCAAGCCAGAAAAAAAGAAAAAAAAAATATGTTTCACGTGAGACAAGCAAGAAAGAATGGCGAAGCATAGATAAACAAGATAGGTCTCGCAATACTACACGAGTGAAACGTCAAAGTGATTGAAACGACGGCACGTTTGATTATGAGCCGCATCCCTTTTTCTTCCTTTCTTTATTCACAAATGCAACAAAAGTCCCATTTTTTGCGGTTGCTTGTAAGACTCGTGCCCTCTCATTTTTTTTTTTTTTTTTTGGTCAAAAATTTGTACTCTATCACTTCATTCTTTTGTATTGATGCCAATTGGCAATGCTTTTGTAAATTTATGATCTACTAGTATTTGTTTTCAAATAATTAACCTTGTGTTTGGATGATCAAATAACTAAAGTCATATGATTTAAAGAAAGCATTAAAGGTTGAATCTCACGACCTACTTTGAAACTCAATCGGTTAATTTAAACACAATTTAGTTTATAGGATGTAAGAATGCAAGGCAATAAATAAGCTTTAGGTCTCATCTAACTAGTCTAAGACCATTGACTAAGGCTAAAGGTGTAAAGCTCTTAAGTCGTTCTGTCAAGACATTTATGACTATTATAAATACCAATTAAGGGAAAACTCTCAAGATATGTTCAATTTACACACCTATTTGCTCATAATTCATAAGAAAGATTGCACCCTAATTCTCTCTTAAAGTATTGACTTAAGCATCAAAGTGAGAATTCTTGAAATTAAACCTCCCAAGCTCATGTCTTTGTGTTGCAAGTAAAGCATTATCTTGTGCGACTCATAATAAAAAAACACTCATAAATGATCATACTATATATCAAGGTAAAACCCTTTTGTTATATATAAAACAAACAATTTTCTCTCAAACTGTTTCAGAATAATTGTCACAATCTCTTATTTATTTATAACCTACCACCAATATACTATTACTAATTACAATATTCTATTACCCCACCTACTATGACTCACTTATTTCCTCCACCCTCACATGTCACACTATAAAATGAATCCATTGATATTAATTTACATTAAACAACTCAGTGTGTTAATATATTTGAAACAGACTCATCCTATGTATATGCGCGTCTTTTCACTCACTGCATATTTAGCATTAGTTTGATGTATAAATATCACTTCTTCTATTTTTGAACTTGATCCTCGCCATTAAAATAAAATCATAACATGTTTAACAATTGCAAAGAATCAACTAATTTATTATTAAAGAGTTAGTAATAATTAAAATGAAAATAATAAAATAGTAT
The DNA here is from genome assembly GCF_001683475.1 of Chenopodium quinoa. Lineage (NCBI taxonomy): Eukaryota > Viridiplantae > Streptophyta > Magnoliopsida > Caryophyllales > Amaranthaceae > Chenopodium > Chenopodium quinoa. The sequence continues at coordinate 8,727,850 of NW_018745024.1, read as the reverse complement.
AAAATAAATATATATATTTCAAATAAGTAATAATTATAAAAATAAAAATAAATTTTTTTAAACAATGACAAGAAAATTCAAATCAGAACAAACAGATTCAGATCAGATCACAAACATTCAACTCAGACCAGAAATATTCATATCCGGATAGAAAGATTCAGCTCAGATCAGACCATATCTTACAAAATTCGACCACATATCTTTATTTCAGGTAAAGAGAACAAGTACTGACTCTCTCTTTTTCTTCATGGCCACAATAACTTTTCCTCTATTCTTCGGTTCTTCCTCCTCTGGTCCTTTACCCACGACGCCACCCACGACTTTCACTTGATATCACCTTTATTCAATTCTATTTCCTTTAACTCAATTCGATGTCTCTTCTTATTACCCTTCTATTTCCTTAATATTTATAACTATCACATCAAAATACATAAAAATCAACTTTATACGAGTTATGTACTTCGTATTTAAAATTATTAAACATTGTTGTATACAATTTTTTTCCCAAGTTTGTATATGCATTCTAAGATCTATCCTTTTTTTCCACCTCAAAAGCTAAAAAAGCTATCCTCATTGAATAATTTTCCTTTACAAAAATAACCATAATAACTAGTCTCTTGCGATCTTGAATCATGTACATCCAAAATAATGGTAAATGATATTGTCAATAGTGCATGTGATTAGATGTTATAAAGATGGTCGTTCAGCAAAGGCTGTGTTGCTAAAATAAAGTGTTGTGTACTCAGTATTTTTGGTCCAACAAATGAGTGGGAGTGATGTCCATTCTTATGAAATCAACCATTCGATATTATTATTATTGTTATCTAATTTGGCACTTTACTTTTTATTAACAATAGTATATTGTACCACGTTCGGGCCAAAAATATTTGCGCATTATCTACAATTCTAAATGGATTATATATATTTTAAAATTACTATGCATAAACGGAGTACATGATTAGTTACATGATGGGAGTTAATTGATATTGGTATATCTATCAAATATAAAAATGGTTTGTTAGTTATATACACTATTATCGGTGTAAGTATATTGTTAAAAAAAAAACAAAAATCAAATGAATCAATGTGTAATAGCAAGTAAGGAGTAATAATAATGAACTATTTATTATATTTTATAAACAGCTAGTTGTTGGTCCGGGTGTTACCCCGGATCATTACATGTTTGATGTAATTAAAATTGAGTTAAGCAAATTAAATTCATAAATTTTAATAATTTTCCGCTTAATTAGAAATACCAATGTTCATCATTAATCCTCCCTAAAGTCTTAATATATAATTCGATGTATATACTACATAGTATAGGTAATACTATTTTTTTTCAATGCCACTTAGTTAATTTGTAAATAATGCTCACTTCTTCTTCTACCAAAGAATCCATTATCTTCATTCCAAACAAACTTAATTATTTTGCATTGATACTCTTTGCCCAATAGAACACATGGCGGAATGATACTCTTTGCCTTGAGTTTTAATAATACTATTGATTGATATATGCTTAGTAGATGAAAAGTTAAGAAAAAAAAACTACCGAGTTTGGTGAATTACCCAGAGAAGCCCTACTAGCTCTAATATTACAAACACTACAAATACAACACTAGTACAATGTCACTCTCACTCATGGGCAAAAAATAAAAATGCCACACTCTCTCTACTCACTTTCTCACTCCTCTTTTCCATTTTTTCTTATGGGCATTTTATTTAAGAACTCTTCCCACACTCATGGGCTAAACAAAAAAAAAAAACCACACCACCATCTCTCCTATATTTTCTCTCACAAACACTTACGGGCCCATAGATACTGTAGCAATTTATTTTTGCCATTCCTATGGGCATTTGATAATCTCCTCATGGGCATATTTTTTTTTGCTCATGAGTGGGATAACATTTTTAGCATTTTTACCATTAAATTCTCCTTATGGGCATTTTTTTGCCCGTGAATGAGAGTGCTCATTCATGTGGTATAAAAACCGTTGGTTTAAAAACATTTCATTGAGTCATCAATTGTGGATACTCTTTTTTTTTAAAAAAGAAATTGACCATTACCATATTGAAAATTTGAAACACCCTAGGAGAGCAAGGTGTTTTTTTTTTGGACAACTAGGAGAGCTAGGTTAAGATGAAAGGTTTTTCAAAGTAAGTAATTGAAATTCCATTACAAGTTACTATTGATGTAATACGTACATGAAATAAAGAAAGTTAATTTTATATGGTTATCACATATAGGACTCATATCAATACAAGGAATGGTATTAATTGAAATTTCGAGTTATTATTATTATTATTATTATTATTATTATTATTATTATTATTATTATTATTATTATTATTATTATTATTATTATTATTATTATTATTAAGAGAGCCACAAAGGCGGGTGGTGAAATTGATTTCAATATCATTTGAAATTAGAAGAGAAACTCTAATAACCTAAGTTATCATGTTGAAGTATATCATACCAAATAACACATATAAGCGCCCCACATTGATAAAAGTTGAGAGAGTCAAACACTTTATAAGGCTAAGGAGCTAAACCTCTTATTGCCAATTGGTTTTGGGACGGAAACTTCTTTGGTCTTTTGAATGGACTCTCTTTTTCCTAGTTCTCGGGTGCGGTCTAGACCCGTATTTAACATGATATTAGAGTCAAACCCACGGTTTGGACCTTTTTAATGGCTTGAATATATTGCTAGGCCCGTGGTTTTGGATCTTTAATGGTATTAAGTTAAAGGGACCTTATGTGTGAGGGGAGTGTTGAAGTATATTCTACCAAATAACATATGTAATAAGCGTCCCATAATGATAAAGGTTGAGAGAGTCAAACACTTTATAAGGCTAAGGGACTACTTCTCCATGACTCTCTCTCTCTTGGCTTGCGGGTGTGGCCCAGACCCGTATTTAACATGGAATTAAAGCCAGACCCATTATTTGCGACTTTTAATGGGTTGAGTACATTGCTAGGTCCATGGTCTGGGACCTTGATGGATGGATCGTTAGCAGAGTAGCGGACGAGCATTGCCCAAACGCCTCCGATCCATTGCCACCCCTAGTTAGTGTAAATAGAGACCACACATGGAGTCTTAATAAATAGAATCAAAGAAGTTTATATGACGTATTATAATGCTTCCAAAACAAACTTATAGTTTTATTTATGAACAGTTGTTGGCCCGGGCGATGCCCCGAATCATTTTAAAATTGTTAGTTAATATTTTTATTCACTTATAAATATGACTGAACATTAAAAATATGACTGAACATTAAACTTTTTAATTTCTGAATGAATATTATTTACAATTGAAAATGAAAAGTAATTTGAATAGTCAACCATACTCAAAACTAAAGTAGCAAAGTGGTAGATTTTCTTCATTAGAGTTTACATAATTAAAATTAATTAATTTCTTACAAATTAAACGGTAGGCTATTGTATAATATACTAAAGAGTTACATGATACTATTATATATGAAAATTAAATAGAGATGTTACACATATAAAGAGTTCTTCAAGTAGACTAAAATTACTATAATTAAGGAGGTTATGCATATGAAGAGTTTTATGTTAATACAATATGTGTGGGCACGTAGGATGACACGTATGATTCATGTGGCGCCAAATCATCTTGAGGTAAGGGAGGACACATGGCAATACCAAGTTGTCTCATTGAGTTTTAATAATATTATAGATAGATTTTATAAGCAACAATGTAAAATAAGATACTAGCTTAAATATTATATAAATGGAATTTTAAAAGCCCTAGATCTTTCAAAAAGGTGAAAAATTATTATCATTCCCACAAAACAAACATAATTGTTTAGTGTACCAAATATAATCATTTTATGAAAGATAATATACAAATAATTCCCCCATTTATTTTTAGTTGCTACATTTTGGATTTGAATACTATTCACATAAATTACCTTGAGCTCCTTTTTTGTGATTTATGCTTAAGAAAAATACAAAATCATATGAGTTCATGTTAGGTTTGTTGATATATATTTTCAAAATATAAATTTTTCATATATTTTTTTTTCTTATTAACAATGAAAGATATGGAGTATTGTGATTTAAATCATAAAATACTCAAGCACACTTAAAAAATGTGTCAACTAATAGAGGTAACAAAGGAATTATAATCAGTGGCGGATGTATAATATTTAAGGTGGAGGGGCACTAAATAAAAAATAAAAATAAAATGCTTGTATAAAGACTTGAACCAAAACTTTTAACTCAAATTCAATGCACTACCACTATGGCAAAGTTAATTTGATGTTATTTATTGCATTAAAATTGCATTTAACCTATAAATTTACATCTTTTACTTAATACTCCCTCCGTCCCCGAATGATAGTCACTATTTCCATTTTTGGACACCATAAATGTTAGTCACATTTCACAATTTTAAGTCCCATACAATAACATAAAATGACCTATATACCCTCATTTTTTTTGGATGTATTATATGTGCTTCCCAAAATACCCTCATATTTGCCTTTGTACTTGTGCCTTAATTGAATGAGTTGTCTCCCTTTTTAATGACAATGAGTTTCTCTCTCTTCTTTTTGTTTTGCAAATGATTGAATTTTAGTTCCCATGTACTTTATTTATTTCTCCTTAATTCCCGTGATTTTCACCCAAAAGTGACTATCATTCGGGGACGGAGGGAGTAATTTTTTTTTAAAAAAATGGCGGGGCCGGTGCCACCCAGGCCCCTTCATAGCTCCGCCATTTATAATCACATACTTTTTTTCTTATGAAATTATATTTATGGAATAAAATCATGAACATATCAAATGCATATACACCAACATATTAAAGTTAGTTATTGAAAAAAAAAACCCCTTCATATTAAAGTTAGGTAGAGAACAAGATATGAGGAGTAGAATACAAAGCTATCAACTAATTTGACTTTTAACATAAAACTTTATTACACAATTGTGCATAAATTGAAAACACTATATTTGGCAACAAAAAAGAAACTAACTAAATTATCAAAACTCTAATCATTATTTGACCCCTCTAAACCCCATAAAACCAAATCTCATTCCATAAGCAATAATAATAATCAATACCATAAGATACCAAATCAAAGTGAAAAAAAAAAAGGAAAAAGTTGATATTATAATCTAATTGTACAACCCCTAAATCATTCATTACATTACATTTCATTACACAAAACCGTAAAAAATAAAAATAAAAAAAATTCTTTTTTTTTCCTTTTTGTGAGTGGGTGAAGAAAAGAAAAAAAAATAAAAAAATCCACCCAATAAATAGTGAAAAATATTGACCCACTCACTCCTCACCCAATCATCTTTCCCCCTTATCTTCTCTCTCTAACACTTTCTCTCTCTAAAACTCAACCTCTTTCTCTTCATCTTCTTCTTCCTCCTCCTAATCTTTTGACTCAGATCCCATCTTTCTCTCTCCTCCATTTTCACTCTCTTCTTCTTCAGATCTTCAATCTTCTGCAACTTTTTCTCAGATCTAACAATGGAGCAAGAATCCCCAGCAAAAACCCACCTCAAATCCACCTCAAAAACCACCCCATTTACCACCCTTTGCTCCTCTTCCTTCCCAGAAGAAGTTCTCGAACATGTTCTCTCCTTCATTGAGTCACACTCTGACCTTAACTCAGTCTCACTCGTTTGCAAAGCTTGGTATGAGATCGAACGATGGTGTCGTCGTCGGATCTTCATCGGAAATTGCTACGCTGTTAGCCCTTCGATTGTAATCCGACGGTTCAGAGACATCCGATCTGTTACTATTAAAGGGAAGCCTCATTTTGCTGACTTTAATCTTGTTCCTGATGGTTGGGGTGGCCACGCTTTGCCGTGGATCGCTGCGTTTTCCGACGCTTTTCCGGCGTTGGAGGAGCTTAGGATGAAGAGGATGGTTGTCACTGATGAAGCTCTTGAGTTGATTGGGAAAAAATGGCGGAATTTTAAGGTTTTGGTTTTGTGCTCTTGTGAAGGGTTTTCTACTGATGGTTTAGCTTCTATTGCTGCTAATTGCAGGTGGGTTTTTGTTAGATCTTTCTGGGTTTTTCTAATTTTTGCTGATTTGTTTGAAGTTTTCTGCATTTTTAATGGTCATTTCTGGGTTTGACTGTTAATTTTACTTTAATTGGTTGATTAATAGAATTAATTGTGTGATTTTAGTTTGTGGGTTTTGTTTAATTTTATCTGGGTGTTTTAATTTGGTGGAATTTTTTGATGATTTAGTTTTAATTTGCAGTACTTTAGTTCAGTTGAGTATACTTTTGGTATTTGTTTACTTTATATTTTTTTTCATCATTTCAAGTAATTGACTATTGCTGTTGAATTGGGTGCTTTTGTGTATTGTATATGGATTTAAGATTTGACTTTGAGCTTTTTTTTAATGTCAACTTTAGCTGCTAGGTTTGTTGCTTCTGTTGAAATTCATGGTTGGTTTGGTGATTATCTTCAGACTTCAAATGAGATTATGCTATTTTGGTTATATTTGAACTTTATTGTATTGGATTTTTTAGAGAAGAAGACCATTTCCAAGATTGTAGCTGTTGATGTAATTACATAGTTTCTGTTTCAGATTTTGATTTTTGAAATCGCAGTCTCCTTGATTATGCAGGAAATAAATCAGTTTTTGTTCCTTAATTTTCACTTAAGATCTGATTTTGTTGTTGATTGCAATTATAGCTTCCTGGTCCAACCCCTGGCTTTGTTTTTCGGCAAAATTTGTGGAAATGAAGCATTTTTGGATCTTAAATGCTGATTAGGAGACTTGATACTTTGGCTATTGGTATAAATTAAGCTTCTGGGTTCTGTTTAATTAGTTGTTAAGTATAATTATACTTAATTATTTAGAGTACATATAACTTGAATTTCACTGCTTTATCTGCTGAATTTTGTGCGGCTTTCAGAAGCTCTATAATTATCTTTATAAAAGATTTTGTGGTTCTGTACTAGTACCACTGATCTAAGGCTGAAAAAAGAAAAAGGTGACTCATCATCCGTTGGTATCATTGTCTAATGTGGTACCTTCAATAATGGTGTGAAGAAAGATTTGGATGTTTATGGGGTTGGACCACACAGTATATCTCTTTCTCTATCTCTCTGGGCAAGCATAGTTGCTTTCTATTTTGGATGAGGGTGATTGCTATGTTTGATCAATGCGCGATTTCATGCGTGTTAATTACTATGTGTATTATTTCTCTATGCTACAATGCCTACAATACTTGTGTTTGTTAAGAGGAAGTCTCATGCTCCTTTTCAGTATTCCGAAATTGCTACACCTTCTGTTCGATTTAACTGTCACATCAGTTCATGTTATTACATTATTATCATGACTATTAAATTTGTTACATGGTGGGATTATTTTTCTTCTAAATTTTTTGTGGGATCTTTCGGTATCTGATAAACTATTCTTTATTTTGGTTGGTTTCTTATGTCTAAATGCAATAAGAATATAGAATATCTATGCATGGGTGGTTCTTAAGATTTTGAATTTATATTTAAGCTTTGGGTTATCTGAGTTGGGTCTGCATGGAAAGTCACTATCTGATATTGCCTTTACTTTGGCTTCTTTTTCTTTGTTTTATGGTCCACTATATTATGTGGTTTGTTTTCAGTTTTGGATGGTTGTATTTTGGACACTGCAGGTCCCCTTTGAGATGCTGGGTTTATTTTTATTTATTTGTTTTTGCCTTTGGGTTGCTTTATCTTTTCTATGGATTCTAAAGAATAATATGTAATTGCTTGAACTTTGTGGAGTTGCTTTTCTTGCTGATGTATCACAACATCTGCCCATGAAGTCGATCGGATTCTGCTCTTGATTCCTAGGCTGTGTGAATATCTCCTTCATTCTTGATGATGATATAATATCCAATAATTATGATATGCTTCTTTTAACTGGGAGTTTAAGCTTGCAGATTGTTGTGTTTCCTCTTATTCTAACTTTATGTAATAAGGTTGATTATTGAGCTTCTAATGATTGTTTTTGTGGCTTGTCTAATATTTACAGGAATTTGAAAACTCTGGACTTATGCGAAAGTGAAGTTGATGATTCAAGTGGGAATTGGATAAGCCATTTTCCGGATACTTATACCTCACTAGAATCTCTGAATGTTGCCTGCCTCATCTCAGAGCTGCGATTCTCTTCTCTTGAGCGTTTGGTGAGCAGATGCCCAAACCTGAAATCGCTCAGGCTCAACTGTGCAGTGCCTCTGGATAAGCTCTCAATTCTTTTGGAGAAGGCTCCTCAGTTGGTTGACTTTGGCTCTGGCTCATTTTTGACTGAGCTCAACACTGAAGGCCATGATAAAATTACTAGGGCGTTTGCCGGATGTAAAGGGCTCAAGGGGCTATCTGGGCTCTTTGATGTTGTCCCTGCTTATCTTCCCGCCTTATATCCTATCTGCTCGGGGCTCACTTCTTTAAATCTGAGTTACGCCACTATTCACTCCCCTGATCTGATCAAACTTCTCAGTCACTGTCAGAGTCTTCAGCGTCTTTGGGTATATCTTTAACTTGCTAATATCTTTTGTTATATGTTTTGGAATCATTGTTGTGATTTATTGGCTTATTGCAACTCATAAATGTAATTGAGTCCACCTTTAAATTTTCTCAAAATTAAGGAGGTGGAATATTGCAAGTGGCTAAAAATATGGGGTGGGTTTAGGCAAGATGTTTAATTAAAAAAAAAAAAAAGGAAATTATGCATCATGATACACCTCTTTAACGTCAGGAACATAAAGGAAATTATGCGCCATGATACTCCCTAATCAATGATCAATGCAGGTACTTGATTACATTGAAGACAGTGGCCTTGAAGTGCTTGCAGAATCATGCAAGGATCTGCGGGAGCTACGCGTCTTCCCTTCCGAGCCTTATGTTCAAGAACCAAATGTTTGCCTAACAGAGCAAGGCCTGGTATCAGTCGCCATGGGTTGTCCTCAATTGCAATCTGTTCTTTATTTTTGCCGTCAAATGTCCAACGAAGCATTATTCACCATTGCGAAAAATCGCCCCAACCTTACCCGCTTTCGTCTATGCATCATTGAGCCCCAGTGCCCAGACTACTTAACGAATCAACCTCTAGACGAGGGTTTTGGGGCCATTGTTGAGCACTGCAAGGATCTCCGCCGCCTTTCATTGTCTGGTCTCCTCACTGATCGTGTTTTTGAGCTCATGGGGACCCATGCCAAGAAACTCGAGATGCTTTCCTTGGCATTTGCCGGAGACAGTGATGTGGGTTTACACCATGTTTTATCAGGGTGCAAGAACCTTAGGAAGCTCGAGATTAGGGATTGCCCATTTGGTGGAAGAGCGCTTGTGGCGAATGCAGCCAAGTTGGAGACAATGCGATCCCTTTGGATGTCTTCGTGCCAAGTGAGCTACGGGGATTGTAAACTGCTTGGCCAGAAGATGCCGAGGTTGAATGTGGAGGTTATGGATGAAAGGGGGCACCCTGAATCAAGGCCTGATGAATCCCCTGTTGAGAAGCTTTACATCTACCGGTCAGTTGTTGGACCCAGATTGGACTCTCCGGAATTTGTTTGGACAATGGGTGAAGAAGACAGCAATGAGGGTCTCTTAAGAGTGGTTCCTGTTTGAAATGAATAATAGCAGCCAATGGGGCCTCGGCCCCTGTTGAATCAGGTTTTAGAGTGGTTGCGCGCCACTTCAAAAGGTTAATCGGATGTTTTAGTGCCGATTGGGAAGATATATTTGGGAGGGTAGGGATGTATGTTTATTGATTGTTTGTGTACTAGTATGGTGTAGCTAGGATTAGAGGAGGCCGCGGTTTCATCTTACTGATCTGCGAGACCTTTGAAATTTGTATGTATACTAGGGCTCATGGTGATCACATTCATTTCATTTCATTATTCAATGTAACTGAATAATTCAATCTTCAATAACTTTTGCAAACTATGCAAATTATTCCTTGGTTTTTTAAGCTAGATTTTTGCTAAATCTTAAACAGAAGATGCCTTTTCTTCATAAGAACAGTATCAGCAAATCGAGCATTAATAATTTTGATCCTTGTATCCATGATTAAGCATATCATAAACTTTAGGAAATTAGGTGGAAAACTACCTTATAAAAATTGATTTTTGCAAAACCCCGTAATAAACTATCTTATAAAGCATAAAATGTTGTAAAAGGTGCTTTGGTATTTATTTATAGACTTTGTTGGGAATTTTTTTTTTTCTTCTTCAGTGTAGACTAATAAGCTTTGAAAGAACCATACACTATATTAAGTAAGCTTGACTCAAATAATCTAGGAATTAAACATATGATATGAATCCGACTTGAAGTGGTCAACCCAAAACTTGTATAACTCGATAGAAGCCCTTAATAGTTTAGATACAAACCCTTAATAGTTACGAGTAATCATTAGATGACATAGCGGAATACAAAAGGGACTATGTGACACACCGACATTATTAGAAACACCTTTTAATATATTAGTAATTATTAGAAACGTCTTTTAATATATTAGTATAGATGTTATTCCACATTTGCAAGATTTTCCCTTTTTATGAAAGAGTTTGCCCATGAATACAATTACTAGCATTAAATCACCATAGATACAAAGGACACTCAAAGTCAATTAAATGTTGTTCTTTATGCGTTTTTTTTTTTTGTTATTTAGAGTAAATTTAAGTTTTCATTCCTGTCAAAAATGTAACAATAATAAAATCCGAGTTTAACAATGATTTACAGCCTATTACGTGATTATTAGGAGACTAACTTGGATTAATTTTGCTTTGGAAAAAAAAATAATAATAAAAAAAAAAAAACTTGGATTAAATTTTTGTGGCATAAACTGCATGGGCGAGAGCAATTTGACAACCCTTAGGACCCATTTGTCAAATAGTTTTAAAAGCTGTAAATGATGAGAGGAACATACAAATGTGGCTATAATAAGTGTTCATTAATGAGTATCTACAATAATAATTATAGTATTGTAGTCCAATATGTCGCTTTTTTTGGTGGTGTGTAAAATTTGTTGTACTTCCACAGTTGCACTACTAATTAAGAATCTACTCGTAACAACTATAGAGATGTACAATGATTAATTGTTGATGTAAATAGTTTGGAAGTCGGCACTCATGACTCATGTAGCTTGATAAAAATGTCAAGAAAAGCTCATAAATGCAAAGAAAATCAGCTTGTTATTCTATATTTATAGCCGACTCATGCTGTCATAAAAAATACAAAAATTATATCATATAGTAAATTCGGGGTAGTTTTATGGTGTCATAAATAACAGTCATTGATAGGGTACGATACATCTCATGGAAGCATAAGTGCGCATATGCTTAGGTTATCCCTTAAAAGATATCTATAAATAGAGTGTGGAACATCCACTTGGCACTTTTAACACATAAACATATCGATTATTATCACAATTTTATTAGGAAAACAAATGTCATCACATTTAGTTGGTAATGTTAAAAGGAGAACTCAAGTTACAACTTTCATAATTATGTTATCACAATTTGTGATGTAGAATTTCTTTTTTTTTTTTTTTTTTTTGAAAGATTGTGATGTAGAATTTCTAAGAGAACATATTAATATCTTTCTTTTAATGATTGAATTAAGAGAATGATAACACAAATATGTAATTACTAATTTGGATTTCTATGATTGATGTTATCATAAAGTCTTGGTTTCATTATTGTTGTTGTTGTTCATCAAGGAAAAAAAGTTATATCTAAATTTATAACGAAAAAAGTAAAAAGAAATAAGTAAAGGGTATGATTATTTTGAATATTGATAGTTTGGTGGTAAATCCCCCATCCTAGACCCATTGATGTTGATTTGGAGCCATCTTGGCAGACCTTGGTTCATGTTCATGAATTTTATGGCCTCCTTAGTCCCTTACTTTTTCCAAATCTCTATATTTCATGTTTATCGAAAATCGATAGATTCATCAATTGGATTGAGACATTTAATTAATCACATTTATGACATTTATGTGTCATACCTCTCTAAATATGACAAATTTATTTTCTGGGATACACTCGAATGCATTTAAATATTAAACATATTCAAATAGTTTTATTTTTAAAAAAATAATAAAAATTTGGGGGTGCAATCCAATTCGAAACTCTTTTGGTTGTGCTATTGATTATTTTATACATATCATAAATTATTTAAAAAGGTACTTTACTTTCTTGCCAAAAAGAAAAGTAGAGCTAGTTCAAGAAAAAAGATATGGATGTAAACGTGTTCAATCTTACTCCTTTCGAATAAATAATTTAGGAGGCCTACTAACAAGTTAGGATAGACTTTGTTGGGTTTCAGCTCATTCAATTTAGGATATACCCTTTTTTTTTAAAAAAAATTGTAACTTCTGTAAGTGTAATGGTTAGCAAGATTTTTGTGGACACATCCAATCTTCATTCATACTACCTCCGTTACATATTATTTGCAATGATTAGACATTTTTCCTCTCTAATTTATATCAAATCGTTGCAAATAATATGTAACAGAGGTAGTATAAGAAACTAGTTTTTTCTGCACGAGTTTTTTAATTGATGTGACAATGAATTATGACTTACCACCATATGACAAAGAAATGCATGTTACTATGTTAGTTTGTTAGAATTCAAATAATTTTTTTGGGAGGACAGTTTTATGAGCCGAATTTTGAATTTTTAAAGATGTTCCTTGGTTTTCATGTACTTTATAATACTCTTTTGGTTTATATAGCCAACTCGATTTATGAGATTAAGACTTTGATTGATGGTTTATTTTATTGTAATTATTATGATGTATGGTGGGAGGCAATGTGCCAGGTAATGAGCAAATTCATAACACTGATATTAGGCAAAGTCACTATAATTGAAAGGGATGTAATTGAAAGATATGTTTATGAAGTCAAATTATGTATGGATTGTCATCTCAAGATTTGAACCTCACTCAATTACCATTTGTACATTACAATGTAATTATAGATCATCACATAATCAATTGGGGGATCATGAGTACATAATTCCATTTTATGAGGGTGACGCGTGGCAAATTAATGTTTAATGAAGAGAGGTTCCTAGTACTTATTCTTCTTACCCTAAAAAAAAAAAAATTTAAGACCCGACATATTATAAATATAGATTTCATAAATTAGATTGCCTAAACCTCTAAAAGTTCAGAAATTCGTAATTTTTAGAATTTCTAACACTAAAAATACAATCTTCTGTCCTCAATTCAAATTGACAGTAGCATTTCTTTTACTAGTATATCTAAGTATCTAACATATCCAATTTCCATCCCTAAAAATCTTCGCACCAAACATACTCTCTCTAATCAGGCCTTCCCTCCACATATGTTCATCGATAATGAATATGACCGTAAAACAGACCACACCATGAAGGTTAAATACTCGAGATAATGCAAACTTATCAACTTTACATATGATAAAATAAACAAAATAAGGCCCTACATTACGCTAGAACAGTTCTAAGCTCAGATGCTGATTATCCAATCCCTTGTTCAAAAATCTAATTTAAGTTAGCCTACACTTTTTCTAAGGAATAAGCTCAAAAGATTTTATGTACTATGAAATTACAACATACATCAAAACTCTGCTGTGAGGTAAAGAATGTGATAACAAGGTCCATTTAAAACTGATCATCAAGATGAACAGATATAGAAGATCACACAAGCAGGTTTTAGATGTCGCAAGAATTCACATCAGAGCCTACAGTATCTGCCTTCTGATGTCAAAAAAGATGATATATGATGCCCCAAAACATGCTCAAAACTCGACTTCTCTATACTGTATTCTGTAAATTCTGACTTAAACGGAAGAAGTTCTTCTGTACAGGGATAATAATTTATAACTAGCACTCACATGATTGTGGCCAGCCCTATAGCATCCCCATCTTCAGTTCTGGTATCTAAAGTGCTACTGGTGGCCCGAGATCTCACTGAAAAATAGTTTTAAGCAGATAATCACTTCAACTGACAATATGGGTTTGTCAGAGAAAACAAGTTCCTTGCAATACAAATTAAAAATTTATAATAGCACTTATGCACAAAGATTATTCTGAAAACAACACCAAGTGAAAAGTCTATTCTGAAAACCCATCACTATATCAAATAAATCCACCCTTCAATTTACTTTGTATCCAGTCAACCAAACAAGCCCCTAAGTTTCACATTACACCCCCTCCCTCTTTAAGTTTTGATCTCCCCTTGGTTGTTTAATTCAAATAATTCCCCTAAGTGAAGATATAACTTATGATAATTGTTTTCATGCTAGGAGGTGGATTTCAATCAATTTTCCTTATGTATAAACCCCAAGTGCACCTAAACAAAGATGCAGGCTAAAACTATGAATTATACCCCACATTTGTAATAAAGTATCTGCTATGTTTGACCTTGTCATCTTGAAAAATAGGCACATCTGTGCAAAATCACAAGGTTACTCCGTGGATCCTTTCTTCCCCTTCTATTCTACTTTGCTAACTTCAACGAGATGGTCCAATTGAATATGAATAAAGACGAGCAAAAAGCCGGGGGTGGGGGATAAGAGGAGAGGGAGCGGGAAGCACCAAATTACCTGTCACGTTTGTGATAACATTGACACTCTTTTGAGCACCAAGTGCTTTTAACTTGTTTCCAGTTCCCAGTAAAAGCAAGCTTTTCATATGCTGCTTTTGCTCCTTGGGGCTTGCTGTCTTGGCCAAAGCTTCCTCAAAAGCAGCTAAATCTTGAGGGTTAATGCAAGGAAGCGTCGACAAAATCTGAATAAAGCCAAAAAGAGAGAGAGAGATCAACAAAAGTTTGTTGGTATTAAGGCAGGTGTTTTTAAATCAAATTACTTCACCAAAGCACCACAGAATTACTTATGATCTCAACTCACCTGCCTAGGCGCGGGGTTTCTATCTGCTAGATAGAAATAAATCTCACGACATAGACTAACCAGATCCGAGCTTACAAAAGCATTTGATTCAAGGGCCAAACCTTGGATAGCTGCATAGAACAAGTCATTGGAGACAAAATCTCGAAGTTCCCCGTTATTTGTTGAAATACCCAAAACAACAATAACACCACAGAATGAACAAAGTTTTGCCATAGCTTCACTATCTGTCCATTTAAAAGCATCCAGACATAAATGCAGGGCTGGGACGGCTAAGGTTTTGTGCTTCAATAGAAAACTGCATGTAACAAAAGATGAGAGGCAAGTCAAAATAATAAGAAGTAAAGAGCCTTATGTTGTGGACTCTATGGAGCTAGAACAATTATAACATTTAATTAGGCGCCCAATAACGCTTCCAATTATTGACTAGAAGCATTGAGACAAATACAAATACAAATATTGCATATATAGCTATGGTTCCATTTCGTTGAACAATATATTACTGATATTGTAAAAAAAATTAAAACATTGCATACCTAACAGCGGAAGAGGAGGCTAATACATCTAAATCCTTCAAAGAGGAAGCATCAAAACGAGTAATATGGCCTGAATGATCCAAAGAAGGAAGACCAACATTAAGTGCAGGAGAAGCCAATGCTGACAATATCCCACATACTTCACGAGTTACATCACGAAGCAGCTTCTCCTCCATTACTTCTACTTTCAGATCTGATCCTCCAAGTACATTGCAAACATCTGGAACCTTTGCCCTACCTTCATTTAAAAGACTTGACCATGAGGAGCTCAGAGATGGCTGAGCATGATGAAGTATTGGGTGTAGAAGTTTTTCCAGCCATGTCCCCCATAACTCCGGAGGGCAAGACTTGATTAAAGGGATGATGACCAAATGAATGAGCTGCTTCAAATGCCTGTATTCCATTGACTGCAGATTCTCCACCAGAGCTTGAACCACGGAATCGACATCCAAACTTCTGAAAAAAGCATCTCCTACAGTAGTAGATAAGCCCACGACATCATACCTAAAGATGGTAAGGGTTATAAGTTAGGAATAACTTCAAAATCATGAAATGTATGCATGTGAAAGTTGATAACATTGGAAGAATATTGATGGGGTATATAAAATAGACAAATATGTATGCAGTCTATGCACATTGAACTCCAAGTAAAATCTACTACAATTTATACCCAATAATAATAGTTTCCCTGGCTTTACGTTTAAACAAAAGTTCACTTTCTCCATGATGTCAAATGACTATATAGCATGGTTAGTGATAACAACATCAAAGTCTCCTGAAAATGACGGCAGAGAGTATATAGACTCCCTTTCCTTATATAATACTCCCTCCGTCCCTTATAGTTTGGCCAAGTTTCCTTCTTATCCCTTTGAGTGTGCCACATACTATGAATAGCTGTGAGGGACCACAACTTCCTTCTCACACTCATCCACTACATTAAGTCCCACCATTTTTATCTCTCATCAACTCCACGTCTCCACCCAGCCAAAAATAAAATAACTAACAAAATCTCGATGGGACAAACAAAAACGGACAGAGTACATATGAGTGGGCATTTTCTGTTTCAATTAAGTAAAAAACGCCTCTATCACTGATTAGTAAAAAATGAGGACAATTCTTAGAAAATGCAGTAACAAAACAGGGTCACCTAGGAATAACCCCAAAATTAAAGATTAAGCATAAACTTCAGTGTGCAAACATACCCACTGTCTCTGATACCTCTTAACCAATTACGAATGTCTTTTTCATTTGGCTCTCCATAGGAATCCTTGCTCATATCTGTCAATGATCCGTCAGCAAAGCCCAAAGGAGCTTTTTGAGCTTTTGTGTTCACTTCTCCAAGAAGACTAATACGTTCTATATCACTCATGGTAAGTGCAGCTTTCACTTCTCCTGGTAATGATTGGACCACGGCAGGAGACCAAAGTGAATGCATAGCACGGAGAAGCTGCAGCAAGACAAAATTTCCATGCATTAATTAGATCATGTAGATTATTATTATTATTATTATTATTATTATTATTATTATTATTATTAAAAAAAATTAAAAAAAAAAAAAAAACTTGCAGATGCAATACATGAATAACTATAGTTCTCAAGCCCTGAATTAGATTCTTAAGAACTAGACACAACTTTTTTTTTTTTTTTTTGAAGAAACTTTTTACATCTTTTTCTAAAGCCGAAATAGCAATGGATAATTATTTGTGAAAGGGAGCAGTTTTTTTTTCTTTATTTTTTTATGAGGCCACAATTTCTTTTTTACTTTTTTTTTTTTTTTTTTTTACAGAAAAATGAATAAATACATGAAGAGCCACTTGAGTTCAAATCTTGTGGGAGAACATACTTTTAGAAGAGGTGGCAACATCCATGTCAAATGAGGAGCCATTGGTTGCACAGGTGTTCCTGCTGAGATATTCTGTAAATTATTCTTCCGGATTCCAGATCGCTTAAGTGCCCTCTCAAAGAAAGTTACCGTATGGAAAATGGACCACATTAATGGTGTATCCGCACACAAACGAACAAAACCAGATGGATCAGACAAATAAGCATTTTGCCAATCTTGCTGGATCCACTGTGTACTCAAAGGTTCAAGTAACCAAGCTAAAACTTCTTGCTGCTGCTGAACACTGTGTAGCAAATGTAATACGTCACACAACAATACAGAAAATTACACAACAAATTCATTTATTAAGTTAAATGCAGATGAAGTAATTACCCAGCAGCAGAAGCCATAATAAGAAATGCTTCACCAAGAAGATTATGTTCTCCACGAAGCAGACGTCCCTCATTTTGCAACTGTCCCATCATGTCTGCTATCCCCTGTAAGAAAGCATTATCTATCTTGTTTAAATACAGCATGTATTATCTAAGACTTCCAAAGATATTTTCCTCTCGATTGACAAATGATTATAAACTATAATAAACTTAAGAAAATCACTAGAAGAAGCATGCTTGAAGAGTTATAGTAAGTAGTTACTGCCAAAAAAAAAATGTAGGAAAAACGTAATTACAAAATCCATTAGGAAATACGAAGAATGCACATGTATTTTAGCAGTAACCTGAACAAAATCCGAACAAAAAGGTGGGTTCTTACAAGGAATGCAGTGTCATCAAAACCCAACACGATCAAGGCTTTGTTCTCTCAGCCTGAAAAAAGGAGTTCTGGTCTGAATTTTCTAAAGTCTGGCCTGGTCTGAATTTTCTAAAGTCTGGTCTGGTCTTATTTTTTCTGATTTGATCTGGTCTGATCTAACTAAACTTTGACCTTGATTGTACATCAATGTATAAGAAAAAACATTATGAAGTGGAATCTTGTTAGATTGATCTCAACGTGTATTTTTCCAAATATAAAAATTTCATAAATTTTACAATTACAAAATCAAAACAGTATTAAGAAGATATAATCTGATCTTGTCTGAAATTTTCTGATATGGTCTGATTTAGAATAAGTAATATGGAGTAAGTAATAAGAATAAGAAGTGAACACAGCCTAATTTTCTAGGGATGTTCACTTCCAATCCAAATTTCCTCTTTCCCTAATTTGAAAAGAAGAGCAGGCCAAGAATCACCTTCATGTGAGGCAGCAAACTTTTTTCAGCAACTTTGGCAATTCGGATAAAAGATGTACAGATCTGCAGCCTAGCATGTCGGGAACTGTTTGTAGAAGGATCCTACAAAATTTATAAAACACTTACCAGATTAAAAAAAAATCCGAACATACAATAATCCAGCACAATAGTTGGAGCCAAAAGATAAAGGAACCTTAACAATAACAGGAAGGGAAGTCAAAAGCTCAAAAAGCTTTTTAATTACAGCACCAGCTGCATTAGGGTATACTTTCAAAAATGGACCCAATGAATGCATATAGTGGCCAAGGACTTCCACAAACGAAGGTTCAGTCCACTGTAAGGTAAGCAGCTGCTGCAGGAGACCTTTAATTTACAAAAATTAGATAATTTTAGGGAAAAAAAAAATTGCAGGAATAACATTGCAATAACTGTAAATATTTGAAGAGTTGAAGTATAACCTTCAAATATCCGACACAATGCAAGTTGAATTTCTGAGCTACCACTAGCAAATTCATCTGACCCATCAAAAACCGCAACAACAACGTTTTCTAAGGCCAATTGCATGCTCTCCAGTATGGCTAAATCCTGAAATAAAAAATATCAGCTAAATATTTTTAAATATACTTATTGTAAAGACACTATGACATGTGTTCTACAATGCTCCTCCAAGTTTTCTTTCTATAGAAGATGCATTTTGTCAGAAAGAGAAGAATACTATACAAGGATATTGTCCGCGAGTAAAATCAACTAAAAAATGAAATTTTGGAGAATGTTATATATATAAACATATCAACCTACCTGAGTTGGCACTGAAGAGGATACTAAGCTCTGAATAATCATGATTGTTCTCTCAGACACCCTTGTAGCAGCAACTATAGGTTTGTGGTTAGAAACAAACCGAATAAGCTCCATCTGACAAATGGTAAGGTGTCAATCAGATGAAAGGAAATTGAAAAAAGAATGAATGGGCAAAATGAACCACAGACAAGAAACATAGATTATAAGAGAACCGCTCAATCAACTTGCATGTTGCAAACTTAATACAACAGAAGGCCTATGTTAACTTTAATTTATTCAGATCACAGTCTCCAGAAAGTAGTGGTCCTAGTGTATACATATATTGGTCATGAGTGTGTCATGGCTCAAAATGCTACTAGGATGTACGGAGTAATTGAGTAAGTAAAATGCTTCTATAAATTTACATTTACTTAAATATGTAAAGATAAAGCTCTTAATAATACTGTAAAGGACACCTATTTGACTGTTGAGGGACATCTCAACAAGATATAGCTAAAACATAGCAATGTCATTCAGTCTCAGATTTTTTAATCCACCACTGTTTCCAGCTTTATTTCACTATCTCGTATGCCACAATGTCGATGTGAATGTAGACAGAAAACAGTGAGACATGCCCACCCATCAAACTTGACTGCTTCTTTTATTAGGCTGAAGATTCCGCACATACTTCAGATTTGTAAAGACAACCCATGGAGAATAAAAATTTCTTGATTATCAATAGTGATGAAGTGGCTCAGGTTACATGCAAGCATAAGGAGCTACATGGGCAATCTGCTCCGACCGGACGATTTCATAGATGCCACTAGCTACGAGGATTATGTTACAGACTTACAGTCAACAAAATTGGGATTAAAAGAGAGAAACTCAAGAGACAATTTTTCTTCTGCTTGCCTATATATTATAGAATAGCTTAAATTAATAAATCCCATTACGTGCTGATATAGATGTACAACAATGCTCATCAACTGCTCTTTGGTTTTTTGTGCTCTGAAACCGTAAGTTATTTAGAGATTTTGGGAGTTTCTTCCCATAAAAATCTGTTAGCTATCCTAGGCCCTGTGGTGAGGTGTGATATTTTATTCATCAATGATTTCTGTTTATTCAGCCACTGCTCCTTGTCACAGCCTTATGGATTAGAAATATCTATCTAGCATAATTTTCTGATAATAACTAATTTTATGGATTAGATTTCACAGTATTGTTTTTTAGAATGTGTATTTTGTAATCTATTCACAAAGGCTAAACACGCATACAAGAGATGACACAACTTTGTTAAAGATAGAGCATATGATTGGAACGAAATGCTTTCAAATTACTCACAGTATTGTCTCAAGAATTTGTGTTTCTGTTACAATTACTTTAATATCCCTAAGCTCAGACCTTGATCCAGGGATATATGACATCAACTTTTGTGAAGATATAATTCAAAAGCAAAACAAAGCAAAACTAAAGCAGTTCTGCCTTCCAGATAACTAGTGAACCCGTTTCTTCTACATGCAACGAGTAAAAATAAAAAATAAAAAGGCACTCATTTTCAACAAAAAAAAGATATTAGGCACTCATCATAAAGGAAAAAGATGAAGCTTCAGATTACATACCAGCTTAGAACGATACTGTCCAAATTCTCCTTTGCCCTCAAAATCATCACTCCACATTTCTAAAGGTCCAAAAGAATGTGCTGTCTCGGGATGAACCTTTTCTTTTCTAAGAAGACGTGGGAAGGATGTGTCTAGAATTGCACCACAACAATCATCATTGATAAAATTTAAGATATTACTCTTCTCGCTTTCAGCCTGTCCAGAGCCAGCAGAACTGTTAACTGCACCATCTCCAGTTGCATGAACTTTTGGCTTTGACAGTAGATCTCTCATTAATGTCTAGAAGGAAGCGTAAGTTCTTGGTGAGTGAAGATCTAAAATAAAAATTACACGATGAGGTCGAGTTTTAAGCATACCAGCCAGAAAGGCAGTGACTGGCAATGGAGGGCCAGCTTATAATGTTGGAAGTACCCCAGCATCTGCAGAGATAAAAATGTCTGAAGTAAGCATCAACTATTAAACAGTAGAAGTATCAAGTGTATAAAATACACGACTACAAAAGACCATGATGCTCTGCTCTATGATGGATAAGCAACAACATATTATGTACAAATCAAATTTTGTTCTTTTCTTACGCAATTTTTAAATTCCCCTTGTTTATCATCCTCTTTGGAGAACATCAACTTCTAAAACATGATTTCTTTTTTATTGACATACTTTAAAAATATTGCAACAAATTAAAAATTCATATAACAAAAATTATTAGATAAAATAATAGAGATCGTGAAAAATGGCCTATTCTCTGCAATATAAAATAGATAATCAGAGTATTAGATTTTTTATTTAAAAAAAAAAAAATCAAAGAGCTGGCTCAAGGTTTTTTGTGCCTATAGAGAGCCGGATGAAGTCTCAATATATACAGATTAAAAAGGCAACATAATAATAATATTGGGGACACTTTTCAATTCAAGTAACTGCTTTTACAAATTGAATAATGCACCAGCAAAATAGTACTATCATTTTTTTCTTTCTAGTGTGGTTTTTTGCTGGGTATGATGGATTTTTACCCTTCATACCGATAATCATACTTGTGATACTGATATATTTTACTGACACAAATGTAGCTGCTGAGCCCCTGAATACTCTTAAACTCAAAGGAGATTTGACTATATTTGTCCATTACAAATTTTATATCCCAAAAATAAATATGGAGCTTATAACTTAGGCAAGCAGGAGAGCAGCTCACCTGTTCAAGATAAAAAAAAAGTATGTTAGTCTTAGTATCGCTAGAGATGCACATCAGATTTGTTGAACCCAGAGAAACCATGCACTCGCATATTAACTCTGCAAACTCAAATTCACTGTCATCAACGGCTCCACTACCCAAGCTTGATTTGTGAAGGAAATCTTTGGAAACATTCATCATAGTCTCAAAGATACTGCGCACTGCAGAATCAAAAGCTGGAGACGCATCAGCTGGTCTCTTCCTGCAATTCACAGGCTTATTAACATTCAATTGATACCCTAGTGACATTATAGATTAGCCCTAAAAGCGATTAAGGAGCTCACTGCATACCTTGCAGAGACAAGTTTGAAGAACTCACAAGCATGAAGACGAAAATCTGGAGAAGTAAGCAAGCAGCCACACCTGTAGTACACAATTTGTAAGAAGAAAAAGATATCAATCTCAGCCCACAGCTAGTTAAGAAAAACTTCATTACAGTTACTTTACCCATAGATTATGGCATATTTGCCAAGATCAAGCAACGGAGCCCACTCAGCATAAGCATTTATTGCATTCAAAGTTGCTGTAACTGTAGCTGCATGCTGTTTTGCAATGTCTAGATGCTGCTGATTAGCCTCATTTACTGCAGCTCCAAAGTGCCTCTCTAGCAACTGCACAAGTATCATAAAAATGAGGCACTTGCAAAGTGATGCTTATGAACTGTGACCCTAGAAAAAAGTTGTATACTTCTTAATTCTTTTTCTTAAACTTACTGTGTATAGCAAAGGTAAGATGTCTGGCAGAGATTCAGTCAATCCACGTAACAAGAGCCTACGCCGGTCACCTATCGATTTTGGTCCAAAAACAAGTGGAAAAAAAAAAAGTACAAGATAAATTTACATTCTGCAAAAATATTCCAATGTACGAGAAGAATTAAGCATGTTTAATACCCAATACTTCAAATAAAGAAAAAACTATACTATATGAAATAATTTTGGTAGCTCTAATAACAAAAGTAACAGAACATATTGCTTAATCATTTAATGCACAAAAAACTTCAATTTGCTAATGCGACAGAATTCATGAATCTAACTTCAGAGCAACCCCCCCCCCCCCCCCCCCCCCCCCAAACCCAACTTAACCCATAAGCAATACTAACATTTGACAAAGCAGTAGTTCCCAGGTGAAGTGAATGAATGGAAAGAAATTGAGCTTCTCCGTCATTACCTTCCAAATCTTCATTATGAACAGTAATATCTTCAGGAAGCCACCTTAGCATCATTGACACCAATTCGGCCTATAAACACATTAATAAATTAATAAGTAATGCATACCGCTAATTTTATTCACCAAGGAAAGAGTGAGGAACATAAAAACAAATTTAAAACAAGCAGCTAAAAACGACAAAAGTTATCAGGAGAATCACTTGAGAAGGGCCATTGTTAGAGAGGGCTGCAACCGAGGGGAAAAACTCCTGCAACATATTCGGGCCTTCTCTCCTTACTATCTGTAAATGGAAAATGGGATGAGCAACTACACTCAAATCAGACTGCACCAAATACAAATCAAAGAAATTTCAGTTGATACCTCTGCCACAAGAGCAGCTGTCTGACTTTTTAAAGCCCACTCCTCGCATGGATCTGCAACCTGAGACATCAGGTCAACAGCGATGCTTGCAAAGTTGCAACGTTCCGCTGTATTCAATTCTTCCCAACGTAGCCTTACCAGATGCTACAAATCATCAAACAAAATCAGATCAAGTTCATATACACATTGGTATTTGGAAACTTGATTTATAGAAGATAATTAGATTAGGCAGTCAAATCTTTCGGAAGGTCAAGAATCACAAATCACATATAAGATGAACAAAAGTGAAAGCCCCTTAGCAACAGAAGTACAACAACAAATCAACTTCTATTTAAAACTTGCAACTGAAAGCCCTTGCACCAGATTATAGTATCAACAACTTCTAACTTAAGCATGTTAAGTTGAATACAATCTTCATTATACAAATGATCAAATTTCCTACTGCTGAAAGCACACCAATACAGTATCCCCCCAATGCTATTAGTCCTATGTAATAAATAAAAACAAAAAGGAAAAAATTTCGAATATCCATTTACTAAATCTGGCTTATCAAGAGAGCCAGTCTACAAAAACTTGAAAAAGCACAAAGGGGCAATAAAAAATAAGGAACTTTGAGAGCTATTAGAGGATAGAGAAGTAGTAAGCTGTAACCATTGTAATCCCATGACCACATCCTACTCACTGACAGATTCTTTTGTATGGTGCTAGTAGGAACAAGCAAAATAATATAGGCTATTGAAATCTCAACTTATCTTAATACCATTCAATCAATCACGATACCAGATTCATGTTAGAGCCTTTATATGACAGATAGTTTAATTATAAGCTTCATATTTCAACCTATACAGCATGAAGTTGAATAGCCAGATTGGTTTCCCGTTAGGTAAATACGGAAATGAATATTGGAAAACCTGTTAATTCATTTTTTATATCTTTAGGACAAGTTTCAGCATCGTTGGATGTTATCCTAGACATGTCTTGCTAGGCCATGACTTCTAATAGGATGTTACGGAGTAACTAGTTTACCACAAAAAAGGTATAAATATAAAAGTCTTACTTCTAGACTAAGTAATGAATTGCATTTCATTAATAAAACTCAATCAGGTTCTACTCCAGCCTTTTTTTTAATCCCATATCTGACCAGCTAGATTACAAACCCAATGAGCTGAAAACCTTTGACATCAGAACAAGCTATTCCTTATTTATGCCATATTATGAATAATATCTTTATCCAATGTTGTACATGATATTGCAAAGATGTCTTCTTTTCCTTGAACAGAAAAAGACCAAAAGGTTCAAAACTATGGCCACGTCGCTAATATCTTTAACAGGGTACCTTAATTTGCTTTATATATTTATAGTTGTCTAATCCAAATAAAAGAAAAACTTCTTATTGAGTTAGCTACACAAAAAGTAATCACAAATTGTGAAGCCAGTAGCAATATTCCAAATATGTATGTATGACGACTTTTGTTCTTGAAGACAAGCTGATAATATATAGGTGAGGTGCTTTCCACAATCCTGCATATATTTCTGATATTCATGAGGAAGAAATTATCATCATGATGAATAGATGTAAGCATATCATTTGGACTTATAATTTCCCAAGATCAATATTCAAAACTCAATGCTCCCCCTTCTGCTGAAGATGCCAATACCAGCTTATAGATTATGCTTGAGTAGTATTACCAATTTTAGCATAGGGTTGAATTACCATTTGGTACATACAAAAAGTTTTGAAAATAATCAATTGACAAACTTTGGTTTTGTATTCATCTACGATCAATTTCACTACAGTATTGATCTTAAATGAGGTAAGCATTGTACAATGACTTCCATCTACTGCAAAGTTGACGTAACTGAAGGAGATGATTAAATCAAATAAACTAGACAATAACAGGTGGAAAAGAATCTAACAACAACCTGAAGCATTTTGAACGCCTGCAGCCGTATTTCAGAAGACCACTCCTTCTTAACTAAAATGATGGACGTACTAGCCAAGATACGTACATCCCCAGCTTTAAACTGCAAAATTGAAACAGTTCATGGCTATTACACAACCAAGGAAAGAATTTCAAAAATAGCAAGCAGCACAGACTAAAAAGAGGCCAATTGAGAACAGACATTCAGTCTTATCCTTAAAAAGAGTAATCCACAGTTTAAAGAAATTGTCATATAATTATAGTATACGAAAAAGGACAAGGAACATTACAGAGATTTTCGATAACAACATACTCAGTCAACCAATGCAGATAGAAGTTTGATCCAAGCAATATACATAATACATGCATCACATATATCATCAGTTTGAAGGTTTAAACCAAAATTTAAGCATCAAAGAAGGATTGTAACAACAACTAGAAAATATACCAACCACTACTTTGTTTCAATATCTCTGAATTCAGATTAAGTTAATTCATTAAATCATTTATACAATGCATACTCCAAAATTCTGTTTTTAGTATGCTTACATTAACAATCAGCTACCATAATTTCAATCATCAAAGTCTCAAATTAGGGCTAGAATGATCCTTACATACCCATAAAATGCACAAAAGGGGTTCCACACATTTGATCAAATAACCAAACTTTAATCAATTTCATCAACACACTCAAACACACCAAGAAAACTGAAATGGGTAATTACAATATACAACAATGGGTATCAAAATTAACAGTTCATACATTCAAAATTCAACAATTCGATCATAATCAAAATTTAAAATTCTAAAAAAAAAAAAAATTACAACTCAAAAAGCAAAGTTAAGAGATAATACAGATTCTAAGTAAGCAAAGGCAGCCCTGCGAGTATCTGGGGTAGAGCTCCAATCAAGAGCAGCGGTTATGGCTTGAGCTACATTGTTTGCTATGTTACCACTTTCTTCCATTTTTTTATTTTTATTTTTAAATTTGTAATTTTTTGGGTTATTTTTGGGAGAATCAAATAGGGTTTTTTTGGGTACCCAAATAAAATTTATATAGAAAATTAAAAGGGGTTAGATTGAAGAAGAGTTTGCTTTGATTTGGCGCAAAAGAAAGCACAAATACCCTTAAAACACAGAAGAGAGAAAACAGAAAAGAGAGTGTATGAAATTTGGAGTAGAACAAGGGAGGAGAGAGAAAGTGAAGCAAAGTGGTTTATTTTGGTATTTATAATTAACAATGTTTTTGAAGTGAATAAAGCATTCATAATTATCCTTATTTTCAGGAAACGGCACAATACTATTTTATTAATTATGGCCTAAATACAACTCAATATGTTTCCATAATGCACCATTAGATTAGTACTAATATTTTACTCTCGATCTCTCGTCAATATCAACAAGACAACGAGGTTTTGGCCTAGTGGTTAATAATTTAATATTGAGGGGTTGTGTGCTTAACTGCTTATATCTCTGTTTCATATAGGCATGTTTATTCATCATAAAACACGCGAAATTACCACAATAAGCAGTAATTTATTATTGGACGGATTACTCTATGGTCATAAATAAGTAGATCATCTCACATCTCCACAATTGGTATATAGGGGTGTTCATAAATCGATCCGGACCGAAAAAATGGACCGCACCACCCCGGACCGCACCACGGTCCGGTCTTCGGGTCTTGAAATTCATTTTTTCGGTCCGATCAGGTCCAAAACCCTATAAAAACTGATCTTGGACCGGACTAGTTTTTTTTATTAAAAATATGCGTGAAACCTTAAATAATGGTTAAAATTATCCTTAATAAACTTAGAAAACTTTAACTTTATAAGTTTTTTTGTACTAAACATACTAAAAAGACGTAAAAATGACGTTAAAATATAGTTTTTCCTTTACTTTTTTTCGTGTTTTCCATTACTTTATTAAAAATTTAGAACTCTTTTAAAAAAATTCTTAAATCGGTCTAAAGCGATCCGGTCCGGGTTGGACTGATTCTTTCGGTTCGGTCCTATCTTAATCGGTCCGGTCTTCGGTTCTTAAAATTCTTATTTTCGATCTGGTCTTGGACCCGATGAACAGCCCTAACTGTAAATAGGCAATTATTGTGAGAGATTTTTGTGTAATTACAATAATTATGAGTTAAATGGATAAAATTTATTTTGTTATTAAATGTGAACAACATCACTCCATAAGGAAAGATATCATTTTTATTTTTGTATTGACGTGTATATCATGGTATTGAATTAAAAATGTGGTGTTTAATAATGAAAGTTTTAGCACAACTTAGTCCAAAAAATTGTGTGTTACATATGAAGAAATAAATTAACAATTTTCACGACCAAAATATTAAACACGTTGAATATTAAACATCCGTGAATATTTGATCAGAAAATTTTATTGAGATTTTGAAAATTTTCTAATTAGATACTCCATACTGAATAACTCATTTAAGTTATAAACAAACAAAATAAAATGGAGTAATCCATTCTTATTAATAAAATGGGTGTGACTTGCCTAGTGCCAGAATAAACTTGTTAAGCCTTCACATAATTAGATGAATAAAATTTATTAAGAATTTGAGATTGGTTTCCAAACCTAAAAATTAAATCCAATAAGATTTGGTTACGATGTGAACAATTAATTACAATTCTAGCTGCTATAAATCCATAAGTTATTGCATTGGCGGATGCGGCTAACATTAAGGCACAAATGGTGATTCTAAGTTTCTAACATTATTCTTTCATTATAACTTGGAATTTTTTTATTGGATTAATCACATGCTTAGTCGTATGAACTTCCTCTTTGATCCCTTATTTTCGTTCAAGCCATGATCAAAGTATTTCTGAATAATTCATAGTGTAGTGTTTAGCGTAAGTGAAAATCTTGGATCTGCCAAGGTTATTGTCTTGCATTAAAAGAGGGTATGTTTGCATATATGAATTTATTTTGTGAGTTTACCCTTTTTTTTTTTTTGCAATGTTTTAGAAAAAAGTTTGTTATCTTTCGATCAATTGGCAAAAAAAAAGTATAGTTTGGTAGTTTATTTCGAGGTGAGTTATCTTTCGATCTTTAAATTAGTACAAGCTTTCGAAGTTTGTGGGTGACATTTTTTATGTCATAATTCGTCCATCATAATCCTGATAATAAGAATTCACCATTTCTCATAGTTTGTTTTCATAAGCATGGAGAGGTAGAGGGAAACTGGAATTGTTAAAGGAAATGTCAATTTCTTATGTTGTTTGTTAAAGGGTAGATTGGTAGGAATATAGTTTGACTTGTGTTACTTGGGGTGTAAGGACTTGTGCTTGGGGTGCAAAGATTGAATACTACAACCCTTTTCCTAACAAACAAAAGTAAACCACTTTCTTTTTTTTTTTTCTTTTTTTTTTTTTTTGACCCATAAGTAAACCACTTTCATCAAAGAGATTCCAACTAAACTTTTCAAAAGAAGATGGATGTAGGTATCATCAACAAAAATTTATTTCAAAAGAAGATGGATATAGGTTATATAATCCAAGGAAATTCAAAAACAAACATTTAAAGTGTACTCTTCTTAAGGCTATCTCACAAGCACACAAAATTAATTTATTGTTACTACATCAACGTGCATGCATTACTCAAGTGCTCAACTAGAGTTGACAAATGTGAACCAACACCAGTCAAACACCTTTTTTTTTTTTGGGTATGTTACAAATGTGAGTTTTTCAGTTATATGATTAAGCCACGTACAATGAAAACCCCAACAAATTCTCAATAAAAATGCCTGGAGATAAATGTACGTCGCTGTTGGCTGTCGCCATAGAGATTGAAGAGTAGTCCATGTATAATCCAGTCATTTATACAATTTCGCCTTAGCTAGAGAAGGAAGAAGAAACCTGACAATAAGAAACTAGGAAAAATAACATGGCTAACAGAGGGTGGCAAAAATTGTACTGTAATATCCAAAACAATCAACGCACATCACTTTCTCAAAGAATAGAGATCTCTCTATAATAAAAGGAGGGTAAAATTACACATGAGGGAACTTCCCCGCGTTCCAGCACATAGTACAAGGAAAATTTCTTTTAACATTGGGGAAGTTTTTTTTTCCTTTTAACGAAAAAAACTTCAAAAAAAGAAATAAAAATCAATTATACCTCTAAATACACTTCACCAGCCTTCTCATGATGAACATGTTTGCACCTTTATAAAAGCTTGGCCACTGAAAAACCTCAGAATAAAGGGTCCAGTTTCAAGCTTCAAGAACTAGGGCTGAATGTCTTCTCACTATCCTGGACTCATTTTCCTCGAGCTCGAGAACTACTGATATCTCTTCGGCCTGTTGATTTGGGTTCATTACCCTCGACAACATTCTTTTTCTTTCGCCTAGGGCCCCCAGCAGAAGCAGGGTCCACCAATGGACCAGACCAATGTTGCCCTGCCCCTTTAGAGTATGTAAATGAAGTGGAACTGTAAGGAATATCAGCTGGGATGTTTGCAGGATCAATGTGCTGCGAAGCACCCAAGGGGTATCCAAGCCCTCCATCCTGGTGTGGTGGAGGGAACTTCTCACTCTTACTCTTTGCATTTGCATGCGTAATTATGCGCCGCCTCTGCTTCAAGACATAAATACATTAAAAAAAACAAGAATAGTAAAAAGAACAATTTAAAACAGAAATGTTTATCAGTTGAAAGAGCCAGAACAGTTTCAAATCCTTTCATTTACCTCTATGCAAACCATAAACATTAAAATGTACGAAGTAGTATCTTACTTAGAACTTCACATTAGTTTTCTTTCAGAGGATAAACAAATTCTTGATTTAACTTTGATACTAATTGAACAGAAGAGCATGATGCTTCCCCTCATCACTTCCTTTGTTAGAAGTTGCAGACCATAAGAAAGAGTTGCATAATAACTGCAACATTATTAAATTTGGCTATGGAATCTCTCTCCCTCTCCTTATCACATGGGTCTCTCTTTATATATATATATATTATATATATATATATAGAAAATGTGTTCATCTCTTAGATGTTGCAATCATAAAAATAGGTACTACATATTTAAAAAAAGGAGATATTATGTAAAAGGTATAAGCGTCCATGTAACAAGTTTAAGATTGCAAATGCCAAGCAATTATACCTTTTTTTTCAAGGTAAGAATGAAGTAAAATTAAAAAATTTCACAGCGTCGTCATCCACTTACAATTGAGCTAAAGAGCTACTTTGCCTGCTTTCTTACTTAAATCCAGAATACAGAGCTATTAGCCTATTATCAACTAACAAATTTCTCAGTCCAAAATTATAACAGCTGAAAATATTTTTTGAGCTGCAGATGGATGCTAGAAATGTCATTGATAACAAAGAGTTCTGAACTCTACTCAATTCTGTTTCCTTCCATCTGATTTAACTAGTTCTGCTGTTCTGCAAGCTAAAATTTTGACTTTATATATAGTTCAACCATTTCACAGAAACACGCTCATAACCTTAGATAAATTTGGCTATCCGTGTAGACCTAGGTCTGTTCTACACTAGAGTAGACACCCAATCCACTAAGTTTAGGATTTAGAAGAGAAGAGTGATGTGGAGTTGAAATGGGATCTGGCAGGATGGCATTCCTTTGGCAGAAAGTTCATATACACCTTCCATCCTATATGAATTTTTAGCTAGCTTTGGGATGTCCAAAAACGCAACTTCACAATTCACACATCCTTTTCAAGTTTAGTAAACAATCTAATTATTACTTTTCTATCTTTACTCCATCAATCTTCTTTTCTCATTCCCAATACTTCTTTAACTGCCTTTACATTTATATATATTCATGCCCAACCCAGACGTGAAAATCTTAGATAGAATAGAGGGGGTATGATATAAGATGACAGAAAAAGCAACATAACATACATCAAGATTGGCCTGAAGCTCTGCATTAGCTTCAGGGGCTGGCATAGCCCGTTGACGATCACGTGTTCGACTTTTCTTTGTTGCGTCACCTTGTGCTTTACTAGCAGCTCTTAGCCTACATACAGAAAGGTAAAGCATCATTAATCAAAAATTACAAAAAACAGATTCTAGGCTATGATTTAAAATGAAAAGTAGTACAACATAAGGTGAATTGATGGCTAGCTGGAAGAGACTGGAAAGGATATACAAAAAGGTATACAGGACAGAAGCACAAAATATAAACTCCTACTTGATTTTAGGCATAGCATTTGTTAAATTGCACTAATGGATGCATTTTTGTGCAAGCATAATTTTGCAAGCATTAGATGAATAAATTCTGCAAGGTCGCCATGATATACCCTCTCTCTTTCAGTCAAAGTAAGCCATGTATCCAAACTCCTCCCAATACCCTACCAAGAGACTCACAATCTTTGCTGCCCTACCTCATGATCCAATAATGCCTTAGCTAAGGTCAGAATTTATCAAATCACCAAGAAAATCTAGAGTAAAATTTTACTGTTCCATGTCAATATTCCCATTCCAATGAACTCTTCCCTCAAATAATCAAATGTAAACAGCTTTACCCCCATGGATCAAGGTTTACCATGAAACTTAAATTAACAAATTCATGCCTCTAAAATAAATAATCAACAGGGGGAAAGGAGTGAAAAGCAAGTGATTCCACTTCAAATAAATGTTCATTGTGGAGCTTGATGTCCAGTCACTCTAAAGAAAGCATTATCCTTTCCTAAAACATATCAGTGGGAATTATGAGTCTTAGGACAGTGAAATAATGATGTGGTATTGTGGTTACAAGAAAAAGATATTGTGAAATGAGAAAGATTTGGATAAACAGTTTATACACAAGCATATGCACTAATGCCCAAGAAATTAAGGAATGGAGTTAACAACAAAGGTTGAGTTATAATATCTGAATGAATTCACAAAACACACTTGATGTAGTAGTACTCGTGGACAGGAATCTATCTGATCATCTGATGACCCAACAATTCATAAGCTATACCCATTTGGTGCCAGAAATAACATGAGTAGGACCAGAAGTAGTAAAACTAATGTAACTTTTTGAGTGGGGAAAGTAGTCTATGATAATTTTGCAAATGGCCAAGAAAAAAAATAAATAAAACACCTTTTCCAGGAACTTTAAGGAAAAGAAAGGTACTTGACAGAAGAATTTATGACTACTCTTTCCAATACAAAGTGAAAAGATAAGGTACAAAGATTGCCATGCAAAATTCTTCAGACATACGGGCCAATCATAAGAAAAATTATAAACTACACTGACAGCTTACCTTCGCGCTTCGTCATCACGCCGTTTGGCATCCATCTCCTTGGTTGGTGGATATTTGGGAAGCGTTGATGGATCACAAGCAAGAGGTTCAGTACTGAAGAACTGCAGAGAACAAATAAGAAGAACCAACATCAATTCAAAGAAAACAAACCATGTGTTTAGTAGTTTAAGACCATAAATTAAAATTCTTCCAACAGTGGTTGTACATATTTGTAAAATAATGTGGAGCTTCAATGCTTTAGTTCCCAACACATAGAAATTTTCAATTGAGAAAGCTTGCCTAAGATGTTTCATAAATGATAAACAAAATTTCACATGGATGATGTCAGCAATAAAAAAAAAAGGACACAGGCAAATCAAACATCACCTTAACACAAGGAAATGAAAGGATCTTATGCTCAACTATAAACCAGCATGTGCAAATAATCGGAGAACAAAAGCATGAAGTTAAATTTATAATATAAAAGGGCGCAAATAACATATTGAAAGAATACACAAGAATAGTATAATCTTATGAGACTGAACCCAGCAGTCCAACTATCAAGAAATAAATAAGCATAAAAGCAATCAAAAGTTAAGAAAATTAGAAAAAGAAAACCTAAGACCACAGGAAAAGGAGACTAACAACTCAAAACTAAAAGTAGCTCATGTAGACTGTAGAATAATAAATTTAAAAGATGCTCCCATTGGTTGACATACATCAAACTAAATTCACATACATAAGAAATCATGTTTCAAAGAGATCATAATAAGCCATAAGAAAGGAAGATTAGACCAAGAGAAACTAAAATAAAGAAGAGTTTATGCCTTGAAGACTCTCATAGTATGAAATTGTACTCTCTCTATTCCAAAATAATAGGCCACTTTCTAAGATGGGTTTGCAATAATCTAGGCTTGCCCATAGTGCCCTTAATGACAGTCATAGGAAAGAACTTTATATGTAGGCTACATTGGTGGGTGGAGATGTAAAATATATATAATTGAAGGATAGACATTGTATACTAGCTTAATTCCTTTAAAACGACCCCAAATACAATGCAGACCACTATTTAGGGGCAGGGGGAGTAGTAAGAAACTAAGAACTAAGAAGATTCACATACAAAAGGTTTCAAGGTAACATTTATCCTCTTTCGGAGTAACAAAACAAAGGTTACTTGTGCACACAACATACCAGAAAAGGAAGAGTTTAACATCATTCAAATTTCGGATGCAGCCACTGCAACGGTTGCAGAACCAGTTTTGCAGGCAATGCAGATAGTTGCAGCTTTTGCTGCCTAAAGTATCGGTCACAGTAAGTTCAAAAACATTTGCAATTTGGTGAATGGTGATACAACCGAGATACAATACTAAGGTGTTAAAGATTCAGTCATACTTGGTGAAAAACTACTAATTTTCCAGTAAGTGCAGAACATAGAGATAAAATGTGACACCAAAGACAACAGCCAATCATGCCTTGTAATCCATTTCCCTAAGATGGGTATCAATCCAAACCTTTGCAATTTAACATCCACAAAGATTCTAAAAAAATAATATAAATTTCCACTCCACCTCAGGCAGTGATACAGAAATTGAAAATACACTTTGATACGTAAGACAGTGACAAACTTACATCACTATTTAAAGCATCTGTGGCAGTTTTGCGTTCGGCTGGATCAATTGCAAGAAGCGTATCAATTAACGACAATGCTGAGGGCGGGAAATCTCTAAAGGTCTCTCTTATACATCTTTTGTACGGCTCTCGTGGCTTGAATATTGTTGCATTTGGCAACTTTGATTTTTTCCAGTACTCGTCAGAAGGTGAACCACATAACTTGTATATCTTATGTAATTGCTCCACCTAAGAAAGCAAAGAAGATTAACAGTATGAGTAGCAGTATATAACAGACCAGGCCCAACAACAGTTTGCCAAAAAAAAATTGAACAGTACAAACATGGTTCACATCATAGATGAAGTACCATGAAAACACGATTCAATTAATACAACGAAAAGAGCTCCATAATACATGAAAACAATAGTCAACAAGTTACTAAGTTACACTAAACATTGAAGTGAGTACAGGTGAAATAATTGTCAGCAATGCTGACCAGGATTAACATTATAAGGCTATCGGTATTCGGCTACAGAAATATTTAAAACAAAATAAAAAGGACAGACTTGTATGATCTTCTTAAGACACATGCACAAGAAATATACAAAGTTGGTGAGTCAATTCAAAGTTCTTAGTATGGGTCAGTGAAGTTAGCAGACTAGAAAATCAGATTAGTACCTCAGTGCGACCAGGCATGATAGGCCTCCCAGCCAATAACTCGGCCAAAATGCAGCCAGCACTCCACAAATCGATGCCAACACTATAATCAGTAGCCCCGAGAAGAAGTTCTGGGGCTCGGTACCATAGAGTGACAACACGACTGGTCATAGGATGCTTCTTGTTTGGATCAAAAAAGGTAGCCAATCCAAAATCAGCTATTTTAAGTATTCCTCCATTGTCAAGCAGAAGATTTGATCCCTTGATATCACGGTGAAGAACACCGCGATTATGACAGTGCTCTAGTCCAGAAATCAGCTGGTGCATATAACATTTTACCTGCAGTTATGAATACTGCTAATTACTAAACAAAGAGCTGGAATGAAACAACAAGCTCAGCAGGTTTTACACCAGATGAACAGCATACTTATGTACAAAGATGGACCTTCACAAACCTGTGGCTCCGTAAACTTAATATCTGGACTGGCAGCAAGTCCAGCTAGATCATGCTCCATGTACTCAAACACCAAATACAAACTACAGGACATCCTTGAAGTAACCAACCCTTCAAGTTTCACAACATTGGGATGGTCTAATCTGCGTAAGATCAAAATCTCTCTAGCCATGAACTTAACACTCTCAGGCTCCAAATTATCAAACCGGACCTTCTTAAGTGCAACTATCTTCCCGGTTAACGAATCTCTGGCTTTATATACATTACTATATGTTCCTTGCCCAATCTATCATTAACAAAGAAAACACAATAAGCAGCAATCACAAACAACTTTGACAAATTACAAAAGGTTCAAGCAAACACCAACCAGCAAACAAAAGTGAAGCATAACAGATAACATCCTCACCTTATCAATCTTTTCGAAAGTATCAGCTCGCCTCGGAACCCATCCATCAATAGCTTCACCAGCAACAGCAGAAAGCCAAGAGGGCCATCCAGCAGCCACCTGCTCACCATGTACATTCTTAGGAGGATTGCTCAACCTAGGATTCGGCTTCGATCGCCGCCTCTCGCCCCTCGGCTTCTGACTTCTACCTTTCCCTTCCCCATCCTCCTCCCCTTTCTTCTCCCCCTCCTTCCTTCCACCATCATTCAACTCAACACCCCCATTCTCCCCCTCTTTCCCTGCATCCCAACCAGACGCAACATCTGCAACAGGCAAATCAACCTTCCTACCAGATTCAACCCCCAAATTCTCTTTCTCTCTCCTCCCACCTCTCTCCCTCCCCTCAGGAGCTGCTATCTCTTTCCCAAAAACACAACCCATCTTCTATTAACCCTAAAAACCCTCATATCTCACCATAATCCAACGATCTACTCCAATTAACCCCTGATTAATCACTACCCAGAAACCCTAATCCCCTAAAATCTTCAAAAATCAACAACTGAAACAGCCAAACAATGCCAAATCATTAAACCCCACTAACATAAAATCAAACCCCACATACAAAAACATGGATTCATCAAACAATCAAGAAAAAAAATGACTTACTTTAGCAAAAATTGGGCAGTAAAGAGACAATTAATTGACCATTTTTCTCGGAGATTTTGTATGATTGATACAAAAACAATGGGCCCCTCTGTACAACTAGCAAAAGGGGTTGTCAAAGACTAATAAGGAGCTGTTTTTCTTTATTCAAATTCTCCCAAACTTATCTCGAAAACCGGCGAAATTAAAGGGGGGTTTTCCGGCGCCGGAGAAGAAGAATAGCCGGAGAAAATTGGTGGGATTGTTGGGGTTGTTGAAGGATGAAATGGGTTGTTGTTTGTTCTTCGAACAGCAGCTAAGTCAAAAACAAAATTGTTTGTTTTCTCTCTCCTTTTTTGATTTTCGCTTTTGCTTTGCTTTGTTTTGTTTTGTTTCTCTCTCTCCTCCTGGGTTGAATACAGTGGTTGTAGTAGCCCACACTTGAATGATCTCACAGCTTGTGGGGTACCCTTTTGGCTAATGGTTTGGACGTTTTTCCAAAGTGAGTCAATTTTGGCAAATATTAATCAAAATGGTTGCGTGGTAAAAGTATTTACCAAACTAAGCTTCCAAGCTAAAACGCTGTCTCGGTCAGCGTTTTATGCCTGGGTTTTTTTAAAAAAAAAATCAACCTAAAAACGATGTCTGGGACAGCGTCTTTGTTGTTGACCTTTTTTTAAAAAAATTTTGTAATTGTCTTTTATTTATAAAAATGTTTTAAAAAACAAAAGCAGTTATACCAAAGACGCTGTCCCAGACAGCGTTTAACTCTGGAACTATAAACGCTGTCTCAGACAGCGTTTAAGGTTATTAATGAAACGCTGTCTGAGACAGCGTTTCTGTCGTTTTTTTTTTCCCATCGAACAGCGTATTTCATTTCATTTCCTCCTCCTTCATTCGCAAACCCCTTCTTTCCCAAACTCTAACTTAATCCCCCTCTCTCTCATACTTGTGCTCCTCCGTGTAGACCGCCGCCGGCACCGCCACCTCCACCGTCGCCCTCCGTGTAGCCCACTATACACTCCCCTCACCCTGAAATAGGTATTCATTCAACTTTCTTTGTGTTTTAAATTCTAGGGTTTATGTTGGTTATTTCTAATTTTTTTGGAATTGGGTTAAAATGTTGATGAGGTTGAGTTGTTAGTGTTAAAAATGTTGAATTGTTAGTGTTGGTATTGTTGAATTATTAGTGTTGGTAATTGTTGAATTGTTAGTGTTGATAATGGTAGTGTTGATATTGTTAGTGTTGATAATAGTTTGGATAATGTTGAATTGTTGTTGTTGGTTTTGTTGAAAATTGTTGACAATGGTTGATAATTATTAGGTTTTGAACAATTGTAATTACCTACAATGTTGTGTAATAATGGTGATTTAGGGGTTCTTAGTAGTTAATTTGTAGAGTATGTAAAAAAATTTTGTTTGATTGTGGTGATTTAGGGATGATTTAACGGTTTTACGTAAAATGTGTTTTGGTTGTTATGTAGAATATGGCTGGACAAAATGTAGCGTTGTTATGTCGATGGGGAGGTGAAATTTTGTGTAATGGATCAAATGTGGAGTAC
This sequence comes from Chenopodium quinoa, assembly GCF_001683475.1. Classification (NCBI taxonomy): domain Eukaryota; kingdom Viridiplantae; phylum Streptophyta; class Magnoliopsida; order Caryophyllales; family Amaranthaceae; genus Chenopodium; species Chenopodium quinoa. The sequence continues at coordinate 8,689,793 of NW_018745024.1, read as the reverse complement.
AGTGGAGGGAATATGGACCTTATAACACTTGAACCGAACATGACTGTGACTGATCTGATGAATGAGGTTCACAGTTGTATTGGTTCAAACCCTATGACTGTTGAACTGAACCTTAAAATGAGGTGTGATACTGGTCATGGGGTGCAAGTGTTACCTGTCTCTACGAACAGACATTTGAAAGGTTTGAAGAGCATGGTAGGAATGAAGGGTTTTCCCAATGAGATATGTGTAGAAACAGTGCCTATATGTACCCAACAAAGTACTCGGGCAGAACAGCAAGCTACATATGTCTCTGATTACAACACCGCGTCCTTCCAAGAGCCCGCAAACCACATTCCATCGAATGCATATGGGATGGGTTCTTTCACTCGAATGATGCAGGACGACCAATTTCACTTGCCTTTTAGTTCTCATATAGCTTCACCAGTACATGCGGGGGGACGCGTGACAGTGTTCGGCCAGCCTGCTCCGTCGTCATCGAACACTGTGGCATCTTCGCCGATGCAATTGCATAGCTACTCTCCTATGCAAGGTGATGATGGTTCACCGTTTCGAGAAGAGCCAAATGATTTTGATGATGTTGTGAATAATGAATTGTCGGTGTATGATGTGTATGCGGAAATGGATGATGAGGACGAGAACGGAGAGGGGGATGATGAACCTACACAGGTGGAAGATGGTCAGCCGTTGGTTAGAACTCCCATACCTTGGTTCAGTGAGGTACCCGAGAACTATGAAGTTGATCAGTATTGGGCCGAATCGGGTAGCCACACCTCTTTTGTTCCCGGGGGAGAATTTGAGAAGGGAATGTATTTTGAGAGCAAGAAACTGCTTCAAGAAAAGGTGAAGATGTATTCTATTCAGAGGAATCAATTCTACACCACAGTGACCTCGAATGATGGTGTCTTACATCTGCGATGCAAGAAGAAATGTGGTTGGATGCTACGGGGTACCAAATCGAGTGAGCACTCACGTGGTTTTACCATAGTCACGTACAAAGGTCCGCATCGGGAGACATGTATCAGTGAAGTACTATCTAATGATCACCCACACTTGGATTCGTCCGTAATAGCCGAGTATGTGAAGTCCTTTGTGCCGAAAGATCCTTCGTTGAAAGTGGAATTCATACAGGAACTGATCTCGAAGCAATTTCATTTCGATATCCCGTATCGACGAGCGTGGTACGCCAAGGAGAAAGCTATAGCTGAGATATTTGGGGATTAAGAGAGTTCATATGGCAGACTTCCCCACTTCATGCAAGCACTCCTACGGTCGAACCCGGGAACATGTGTCGTATGGAAACACAAAGCTTTAGTGGATGGTGTATACTACAGCAACATGGAAGTGTTTGAACGAGTGTTTTGGGCCTTCGGTCCTTGTATCGATGGCTTTAAACATTGTATGCCTGTTATCTGTATCGATGGGACGCACTTGTACGGGAAGTATAAAGGAACACTGTTGGTTGCTACGAGTGTTGATGCAAGCTTCCAAGTATTTCCTATTGCATTTGCGGTGGTTGAAGAGGAAAACACTTCCAGCTGGTCTTGGTTCCTAGGTTGTATTCGAGATCGTGTCACGCAACGGGATGGCCTTTGTGTTATTTCTGATCGGCATCCTAGGATCATTGCAGCAATGAATGATCCTAATGTTGGATTCACCCAGCCCCGAGCGTATCACAGGTTTTGTGTCCGCCACATAGCCTCTAACTTGAAGACTCACGTGCGAAGTAACGACATGAGAGACATGTTCAAGGCCGCTGCGTACCAAAGGCAAGAAAGAAAACTTCAAGCTGATCTGTGTTTCATTGGTGAGGCCTGTCCCAAGGCCATTGAGTACATTGCTCAAGTCCCGTTCCCTATGTGGTCTCTGTTTCACGACAGTGGTCGCAGGTATGGTATATGTACTACTAACTTCTCGGAGACATTCAACAATGTGCTGAAAGGAGCTCGGTTTCTACCGATTATGTCCCTTGTCGAGTTAACCTTCCATAGAGTTAACAAGTATTTCACTTTGAGAAGGGAGTCTTCTGAGGCTAGGTCTGATCAGGGACTTCCATACCCCCCAAAGGTCACTGCCATCCTCGAGAAGAACACCGCTAAAGCCAGATATCATAGAGTGGATGCCTATAACCGGCGATTGCATATTTACCAAGTGACAACAGAGAGGGGAGAGAGAGTTGGTAATAAAGGAGGCCACAAGCATACGGTGAACTGGCAGTTGAGAACGTGTACGTGCAACAAACAGAAGATATTCCACCTCCCATGTTCTCATGTGCTAGCAGTCTGTGCTACATACTCACTATCAGAACGGCCTTGGGTGGACCCTCTGTTGCAGTCGGCCGCCTACATGAACACCTATGCACCACAGTTCTGGCCGATCCCCTGCGAGACAACCTGGGCACAGTGGGCACAGTACGTAGGCCCTAAACTCATTCCGGATGGCACAATGATACGTGGAAAAGGTCGTCCAAAGTCGAAGCGCATACGCAATGAGATGGATGACAGCAACCGGCCCCCAACCAAATGCAGCCATTGTCACGAGCAAGGTCACAACCGCACTACTTGTCGATCTAGACCAACATAGGACCTAAGTGTATATGTGTTATTTGATATAGTAGTATGTAGTGGTGTTATTTTGATGAAACAATTATACTTTTCTACATTATGTGTTATTGTGTTCAATTCGATGAATTTTATTTTGTACGTTGGATGTTCGAGATTTCCTGTTTATGCCTTTCAATCGAAATTAGTATTCAATATATTGTGTTAGTGTTTGGTGTGTAACGTTTTCAATGAACAGATATCATGGACGTACGGGATAGGACACCCGGACCTGTTGACCCTTCTGTCCTGACACTACAGGACACCCATCGGAGCGTCGCGTATGGAACCTGACGGTAATGATTCATCTTTAACGTTTTTGGATTCTTTGATGTACTATCTTTTGTTACTTATAAATGCTCCTGTGTTTTCAGGGTGACGTAGCGAAGCCACTACAGTGCAGGCACTACAGGACCCCCTAGGTTGTCCATGATCGCTGCCTTGAGTACGTGACGTACGCTGGCTTTGGCGGTGTACATCGCTTAGGATTCAGGGAGATCGACCGACACCTTGTCACGGCGTTAGTGGAGAGATGGAGGCAGGAGAAGCACTCCTTCCACCTACCAATTGGGGAGGCGACTGTGACATTGCGGGACGTGGCAATACTGACGCGCCTTCCAGTACAGGGGACTGCGGTGACGGGATCATTTCTAGTCGATCCCGTTGGATTGGTTGTGCGGGTTCTCGGGGTGCAGCCGGGTCCCAACGATGTTAGGGGCTCCGCCTTGAGGACGGTCTGGTTACGAGATACTTTCCAGGGCTTGCCTGCGGACGCCGATGACGCCACAGTACAGAGATACGCTCGAGCGTACTTGTTCTTCCTCATATCCGGCGTGTTGTTCGGCAACAAGAGCGGGAGCCACTTGCAGCTTATTTACCTACAGCTGTTAGACCACGACTGGGAGCATATCCGTGGATACAGCTGGGGTAGTGCCTCTTTGGCGGTGTTGTATCGCCAACTTTGCAGAGCCTCACGGAGTGGTGCGCTCGAGATTGGAGGACCTCTGTTTGTGCTTCAGGTATACTACGTATATTATCACAAGCGAATTATGCAATGAGTAATGTCATATTTAACATAGTTTTGTATTTTGCTATTGAAGCTATGGGTTTGGGAGCACATCCACGTAGGAAGACCAGGTAGGCCTGCTGTACATCGTCCGGGGCAGCAGGACCAGGATGACCAGTATGAGCCGTACATCGCTCCGCCTCGCCCTGCAGCTGATGAGGCTTACGGTTGCAGGTTTGTAACAATTGTCATTTTTTTTTCCCATATACGATTTCATTTTGTAAACATACTTACCAAATTTGTTGCCCCAGGTGGATGGTCCCCAGACTCACACAGGCACATGCGGCGACGGGTCTCCCATACTACCGAGACGCCCTTGATCGACTCACTGAGGATCAGGTACAAACTCTGAAGACATTTGCAATCATTTAGGTACTGTGTATACTGATTGTGGACTAACTTGTTTAGGATGTGTTATTGCAGATCACATGGGATCCGTATGTACCGGAGTTGGTAGATGTCATGCCTGCACATCTACTGGAGCATCAGGGAGAGTGGCGTGCCCGGGTCCACCTGATCTGTTTCGAGGTTGTGGAGAGTCACCTACCTGACCGCGTCATGCGACAGTTCGGACTGCAGCAGCCTATTCCCCAGAACTGTGACACTGTCGTGCGCCTTCACGACATTGACCGTCGGGGAAAGACGGAGACAAACTGGGCACTGGAACATTGGCAGTATCTTCAGCTATGGGAGCAGCGGTTGGGTCATGTCGTTCAGGGTTATCCCATGCAGGGCGTTATGGATCATGACGATCCGTACATGGTGTGGTACAGGCTTATCACACGCCGTTTCATCAACCCCAGCTACACACCACCGTCCACCCATTACCACCCGGCACATGACGTCATTAGCGGATATGTGAGTTTCTTTTACTATACTTATCATCCTCATTTTTTAACTTTTTTAAATATCATGTACTTAACTGATCGATGATTACTACAGGCGGCGGATATGGTGGCGATGTATGATGCACTGTCCCTCGCCCTTACAGACGGACCCACCAGAGCCCAGGTCCAGCGGATGCGAGATATGTCCGCGACTTCCTTACGCAGACATGGTCACGGTCATCTCATCCAACAGCGGGACGGTGATGATGGTCACTCCATCCATTCGCGGTTCGACCCCGGCCAGAGTAGCAGTGGAGGTGATCCTACGTCGCACACAGAGGCAGAGGAGTACATCTTCCACAGTTCTGCACCCTTCAGAACCCAGGAGGACGCATCGTCCAGCCAGCTCACTCCCCACCCGCGCCGGAACCCATTCACCACCATTCACCATTACACTCGGCGTCGTCCAAGACGAAGGGACGACAGTGAGGCTAGGGAAGGGTTACACCAAATTGATGAGTAGTGAACGTATTGTATCATTGTTTTGTCCTTTTTCCTGGAATGTTGTATATAACGATTGCATTATCAATATAAGACATGCTGGTTGAATGAATCTGTTTGTGTTTTGAAGTTTTGTTTGCTTATTTATCCAAATTGGATTTATGTCAGTCAAAATAGATCCTTCAGGGCTAATGTACATTAAACAACAGACATTTGGAATCCATAGTCGAAAATAGGGAAGAAAGGATGGCCCGTGGTGGTTAATGTGGTTGTTCATGGTGGTTTTAGTGTTGTTGGTTGTGGTGGGTGGTTATCGACGGTTGTTGAATGGTTGGGGTTGGTGGTGGAGCTGGTTGAAGTGTTGTTGGAGGTCAAAAGTGGTGGCAGATGGTGGTCGATGGTGGGGGTTGTTGGTGGATTGTGGTGGCAAGAATCATGGCAGGGGGTGGTGGGTGGGGGCAGAAGAAAGTGGCAGATCAGTGGCAAAAGGCTGATTCTGCTGCTGTTTTGCACACCAGCAGAGAAACGGTGTCCCAGACAACATTTTAGGTTGAAAATAAGACGCTGTCTGAGACAGCGTTTTAGGTACAAGGAAGTTTGTACATAAAGCGCTGTCTGGGACAGCGTCTTTGGTATAACTGTTTTTGTTTTTTAAAAACATTTTTATAAATAAAAGGCAATTACAAAAATTTTTAAAAAAAAGGTCAACAACAAAGACGTTGTCCCATACAGCGTTTTTAGGTTGATTTTTTTTTAAAAAAAACCCAGGCATAAAACGCTGACCGAGACAACGTTTTAGCCTGGAAGCTTAGTTTGGTAAATACTTTTGCCACGCAACCATTTTGGTTAATATTTGCCAAAATTGGCTCACTTTGGAAAAACTGCCTAATGGTTTGGTTGCTCCTTTTTACCAATCCCAAATCTTCTTCTCTTCAATTGTGGACATTTTCATGGGATGGTAAGATTATTATAATTCGGGTGTTTTTTCTTCGGCTTATTTTCAGTTCAGTTTATTTTAAGGTTAATTTTTAACTTACTACCCAAAAATGTAATCATTTTCAAACTAACCATTCATTTAATTTTTTATTTTAAACTATCACCCCTAAAATTAAATAAATGCTCAGATTACCACTCATTTCAAAAATCTAGTGGATTTTCCATCTATAAACCCCCACATAACACTTATTTTGGCTCTTTTGAGTGATTTTTCCCCGGTTTTTCTCTTTAAAAACGCTCTCTAAACTTTAATTCACATTTCCTTCACCAAATTCTACCAAATTTCAAAGAGAAAAATGTGAATTGAAGTTAGGAGAGCGTTTTAAAAGAGAATAATCGGGGAAAAAATCAGTCAATAGGGTCAAAATAAGCGTTAGGTCAGGCCCACAGACGAAAAATCCACAGGGTTTTTGAATTGGGTGATAATCTGGGCATTTATTTAATTTAAGGGGTGGTAATTTAAAATAAAAAATTAGACGGGTGGTTAGTTTGAAAATGGTAACATTTTTGGGTGGTAATTTAAAAAATTTCCTTATTTTAATTTCTAATAATCTTCTCTCATTAAATATTTAATTTAATTCAGTTTAGTAAATCAAAATAGGTCCTACATGACTCTTTGTGGTGAAATTTTAAGGGTGGTATACTGGTATTATGACTATAATCTAGTTTATGCATTTTTTTATGAGATGGTCTTGCTTGTTAGAGAGATTTTTGATGATTTGTTAACCGATTGTCTAGTATATGTTGATTTGATGAGTTCTTTGCATCATTGTATGTATGAGATTTAAAAAAAATAAAAAATAAAAAATAAAGGTAACTGTATTGTAAATGTTGGTTTTGAATTTTTTTATTTGTTAATGAAACATCTAAAATTTATAACCTCAATTTAAGGCATGTTCTTGTCAGCTTAATTCCAGTGCAGTTTAGTTTAACTCCAACAAATTCAGTTCAATTCCTATTTTCCTTCTCTCATAAACAATTCAGTTCAGCTCACTTCAGTTTAGTTCAATTCAGTTCGGCTTCAATTAGTTCAATTCAGTTCTACTCAACTCAGTTAAATAAACCAGAACGAACCCTTAGTATTCATTTTCATTTTACATGTTTCAATAACAAAATAGATACAACATATACTAATGATAAAAAAAAAATTATAATTTTAATTGAATTAGTGAGTTTGTCTAAACATATTATAACTTTATTAACTTATTAAGTAATAACTCTCAAGTATAAATGAGAAGAACACTCCCTAAAATTGAAGTCGAAGGGATTTGGCTCCCGTGTTGTCATTTTCAAATTCCAATGACCCCTTCATCCCCAATTTATCTATTATAGTAAGGTGTCATTTGGTTGCTGTGGGAAATTACTTCCCATAGGAATTTGTATTTCATGGGAATTAAATTCCTACATCAAAATCATGGGAATTGTATAAAGTTGTTTGGTTGGCATGAGGGAAGTTGCAAATCATAGGAAGTTTGACTTACCTAGGGGGGGTTAGGTAATTAACTTCCCATGTTTTGTGGGAAGTCACAATTCCCATGAATTTGCAATTCCCTCATTTACACTTTTTATTGTCAACCAAACAACTTATGTATTTTCAAATTCCCATGATTTTCCACTTCCTCCATTTTCTTTGTGTAACCAAACAACCCCTAAGAATTATGAAAATTTTCTTCCAAAAATATATTGAAAAACTAGAGGAAAAAAAAAAAAGTTTTAGTCATTTTATAAACACATACCAAATTACCAATGTACCATGTCATCCTCATTATTCTACAAATATTTGCTTTGGACTTTTGTTATCAGGCAGCTGTTGCAAGATTTGTCAATTGGTCATCCTCTTCAACGAATTAGGAGGTATGGAGTAACATTTTTCAACCTATATTAACCTATTTTTCCAAATCATGTGATTATATACTTGTATGAAATTATTGGAACCTGTTTGAACTTATTTTATACGTATAAATATATATATAGATAAAAGTTTAAAAGGATATATCCTAATTAAATAATACAGAGTAGATATCTCTTGGATCAAGATTTGAATGTAGGTGTGTAAACAAATTGAGTGTGGTCCTAGTTAACTTAAAACTTGATAAACTTAGTATTAGTGTTCGAACTATATTTATCATTAATGATTTTTTTTTTAGATTAATGTTAATTAGATAATAAAGTGTTTGACTTATTCGAGTTTAGCTTGGGAATGAGCTAGTTTACATACTGAGTTTAAGGCTTTATTTGGTTCATCTAATTTTGCCTGAAATGATTTATATAATGAACTTATTTTATTTTATACGTGTTTTTTAAGTTGAACTTAGTTATTTTATACGTACTTAAATCATTGAATTATTTGAACTTATTTTATCGAAATATTTTGTCAAAATTTTTCTCGGTTTATTTTATATGAATTTCTTTTTATTATTACACTTATTTTATCTAAGGGTCTGTTCGCATTTACTGAACTGAGCTGAATTGAACTGAACTGAACTAAACTGATTGGAGCTGAACTGAACTGAATTGAACTTATTGAAGCTGAACTGAACTGAATTGAACTGAGTTGAAATAAATATTTTATGAGAGAGGGGAATTAGGAGCTGAACTGAATTGAAATTAAGTAAATATGAACAAACCCTAAGCATATAAAGATGAAAGTTTAAAAGGACATCCTAAAATGACAGATCTCTCTTTGATCAGGATTTTAATGTTGGTTTGCTAACACGTTGATAAAAATAATATTAGTGTTTGAACTATCTTTATCTTTAATGTTTTTTTTTAAAGAGTATTGTTTGATTGGATAATAAAGTGTTTGACTTGTTGGAGTTTAGCCCATGAATAAACTAATTTGCATATTGAAATTAAGGCTCTGTATGGTTCATCTAATTTTGTCAAACTTATTTATATGAAATTAATTTAATTTAAAAAAATTTGATTTAAATAATAATCCAACCTTTGCTCGATTTATTTTTAATAATAATCCAACTTTTTGATTATTCTAATCTTTGCTCAGGCAACTTGGTGGTGTAGGTTGGTGACTGGTTTGGTCTAACAGAATAGAAAGGGGTATAAAGCTTGGATTATGATGGAATCATAAAAAGGTTGGATTATTAAAAATAGGAAAACTTGATTTTAATAATCCCAAATTTGATCGATTTTCTTTAAAAAAATCCTAACTGTTGGTTATTCTATATTAATCTAACTTGCATAGGTATCTTCTTATTATAATCCCAAATTTGATCGATTTTCTTTAAAAAAATCCTAACTGTTGGTTATTCTATATTAATCTAACTTGCATAGGTATCTTCTTATTATAATCCGAAATTTTATTTTTATTATAAAATAGTCCTAAAAGGGATTTAAAAAAAAGCAACAAAAACGACACTTCGAAATATTTTAGGAAGATACATATATAAGTTGTGATTGTTCTAGAATAAATAAAAGTTGAGATTTTCTTAAAAGAAATCAGTCAAATTAAAGTTAAGATTATTAAAAATAATCAAAATGTGCTTTTTTTAAGCTGAACTTAATTTATTTTATATGTACTTATTTCATTAAAATTGTTTGAACTTAATTTGTTGAAATATTTTGTCTAAACTTATTTGATTTTATTTTATATGAATTTATATTTTCTGAACTTGTTTTATCTCAAAATATTTTTGTCTTATCTAAAATTATTTTCAAGACTTATTTATCTAAAATTATCTTAAATCATTATTTGAAATATGTTGAAATAAGATGAAACAAACAAATCTTAGAATTTCAGTTCAATTCAGTTTAGTTCCGAATTTTCTTCTCTCATAAACAATTCATTTCAGCTCTATTCAGTTCACTTCAGTTTAGTTCAGCTCAGCTCCAATCATTTCAGTTCAATTGTTTTTAGTAAATCGGAACATGCCCTAAGTTTGACTTATCTTTATAAAATATAAAATGATCAATACATAGTACAAACTATTTTTTAAAAGATCTTATGCATGCATTCATTCAATCTGATATGGAGTACAAAATTTTGTCACTTAATCTTTCATTATTATTTGTACATTATTTAACAAAATAAGAGTTTTTTTTTTTATATTTGTTGTTGTTGTAAAAGTTTTATTCGCCCGTATAAGATAGTCTAGGTACTTAAATGCTACATGTAGTGCAAGAGAGTTTTATATAGTTCGAACAAGCTAAGTTTTGAATGAGGTATACAAAACAATATACAAATCAAATATATGTGAACGAGTTGTTCACAAACATTTATAAGTGACAAGTAAATATGAAGTTGCTTGAGTTTGACACATATATATATTTAGCAAGCTTAATCATTTTTTGTTCCTGTTTGTTTAATTTTTTTTTTTAAATAATAAAAAAAAAACGAGCTAGAGTATTGACATGTTTTTAATAATGAGAATAGAAGAAATGTGTGCTTTATTAATTATTAAAACTCAAAAGCTCAACTTTTTTTGTCTCAAAGTATTTATATGAACCCATATTTTATTTGCTTAATTATTTCTTCCCTTTGCCAACTTTCTTCACAATTATTTTTATTATCTAAAATTATTTAATTTCTCTTTTTAGGGGGAAATAGAAATTATGATAATACCAAAGAGTTTAATTAAAGTACGTACAATATGGTAAACAGACAAGCGCAGCTTAAAACACTCAAGCTACACAAAACCAAAAAGAAGCAGCAGCCTCAAAAACAAAACATTAAAGCACTAAACCCTTAATTTTCTTATGTTGTAATTCTTGAAAACAATAATATAAACAAGAGATTATAGATTTAATTTGTGCGTGCACAATTTTATTAGGCTTTTCCGCTTTTGTTTGTTGTTCTGGAATAAATCTTAGTGTGCAGTAGATTCATTTCTTGAATTAAGAAACAATATGCATGCTTTATCAAATGCAATAATACACTCAAATCTTAAGCAAGTTATTGAGATAATATAAACATAGTCAATCTATCAATTGGTTGTTGGTGTAGTGGTGATTCAGGCTACATTTGGTAGGGAGAATTGAGTGTTCGATCCCCGCAACAACAATTAGAAGACTGGAACCAAACCTTCCAAAAATCTGGATTAGCTCAAAGGGTGAATTGTTTGGAACACCAAAAAAAAAAAGAAGTAGATGTTAAGATATCAACAAACTAACAAAGAGTGAATGTCTATGTACAATATAAGTCAAAGCTTTGAATTTTTTTTTGGTAACATATTTATGGACCGTTAAAAAAAAGCTTGGTCAAACTTATTGAAACACAATCAAATCAATAAGGAATTATGGATATTGAACTATTATTAATATATATATAATTTAATTAAGGGTGTGATAGGCCCTATTTTGTTAGCTTAATTTCATTTCAATTCCTAGTTTCCTTCTCTCACAAACAATTCATTTTAGCTTTATTCAGTTCAGTACAGCTTCAATCAGTTAGTTTCTAATTTTCTTCTCTCATAAACAATTCATTTCAGCTTTATTCAATTAAGTTAAGTTAAGTTCAATTCAATTCCAATCTGTTTAGTTTAGTTCCTAATTTTCTTCTCTCATAAACAAATCATTTCAGCTCTATTCAGCTCAGTTCAGGTCCAATCAGTTCAGTTCAATTCAATTATTTTCAGTAAATCGAAATAGGACTAATGAAAAAAGAAAATATTCAAGAAATACTCTTTGCAATTTTTTTTTTATATCGTCTAAATTTCATTTTATATATGGTTAAAAATGATATAAGAATGATGAAAATGCAAAGAAAACAACAATAAAACTTTCATATATGTTTTAGCTAGGTTAATAGTTGCGATTTAATTTATGATTTTCCAACTGTATAAATCGGAGTAATTTATGAACTATTTTAACTTTTAGTATGGTGATCAGTATAAATTGACTAATTGCTACCTCAAACTCAAAATTTTTGGCCTCACTATTTTAGTTTTAGCTTCTATTCTCAAATGCATTGCATGTACTATCAAGTGTACACAATGGTCAATGTATGTCAATTGATGTGTTAAGTAACATGTTAATCAATCAATGTATGTCAATTGATGTGTTAAGTAACATGTTAATCAATCATACAACTTGGCGTTTTTTCTATTTCTTTTTTACCTTTAAGATATATACTAGTAATAATTATTACCTCCGTTTCTTATTATGTGCAACAAAGGGGTATTATTCGTGAGACATAAAATATTCTTTTGTTGCATATAATAAGAAATGGAAGTAGTATATTATATGGCTTCGTTAGGTTAGGAGGGGGGTAGAAGCTGCTCACAATAATTTTTAAGTATTTATGTGGAGTTTCTTTACAAAGAGACATGTAATTAAAGCTTTAAACAGGACCTAAGATTAAAGCATTGATCGTTTTCGACAATAATTTGCTACTAACACACTCCTTCTTACTATTGTTTAAATCATTAATTTTAATTTCTTTGTTAAGCAAGGTGATGTACAAGCACAAACATAGTATAGTATTTGCGTTTTAAAAAATAGTAGTATAAAATTTACAACAGTATGTTTGAGTGCAAAAAAAATTTACAACAGTATGTAGACTCATCCTTTATTACTTGTATTTGGCATTAGAATTATATAACAACATAAAAGGGGCTGCTCTCATACGTTTATTTTCAGTTCAGTTCAGCTCAACTCCTAATTTCCTTCTCTTATAAAATATTCATTTCATTTCAGCTCAGTTCAGTTCAGCTCGGCTCAACTCAGTTCAGTTCAGTTCAGCTCAGCTCAGCTCAGTTCAGCTCGGCTCAGCTCAGTTCAGTTCAGCTGATTTCAGTCTATTAGAACAGGCCCTAATGCTATCGGGTTTGAATTTCGCTAAGTAGGGGTGTTTGGTTGGAGATTTCTTCACCTTAATTTTCCCCCTACTCCCAAAGTCCCAAATTCGTAAATTAAATCAAACATATTTTGATGTAAATTTGCTTTTTGGGTGAACTATGATCACTATCTCATTTTTGTCAAAAACTTGTTGCTTCTTATAGAACAATCAAACTTAAACGACCCCAATTTTAGTGACTAATATCTCTAATATACTTTGTATAAGCTAAATTGTAATGTTTAAATTTGTACTCGTATTAGGCTGAAAACAAACTTCAAAACAAACTTCATACAAGTACAAGTATTATTTAATAATGTAACGAAATTATTCATATTGATATCGTATTGATGACTAAAGTTGGCCGTTTCTTGTATGATGTCGTATGATGTTAACGATTTCTAATGGTTGTTTCATGCTTGATCGTCAATTTAATAGCACCATCAATCATGATAATGATTAGGTTGAGGATCAGAGTGTCATATTTTAGATTTTTATTTAGATATTCAATAATTTCTGTAAACTGAGCATTATTTTGTTTTATATAGGTTGGTGACTTGGTAGATGATTGTAATAAATTGTACTTTCCCAATCTTGGGTTTACATAAGTTTGATGGCAAATTCTTTTTTTTGAGCTTGTCCCATCCGATTATCCGGTTTTTAGTGTTGATTATATCCGGATTCGACCCGGGTTTCGCACCTGATTTATGGTGGGCGACACGTGACTTATGATGGGTGAGTCTTTCAACAAGAATTTTCTGTATTCGGTGAGACTCGAACTCGAGACCTCCTTTAAATGACATCAAACTTCTTTACTCTTATTGGTTGATCACAAATTCACGGTAAGAATTACATAGTTTATTATTAGCACTCTAGAGTTAATTTACTCTATAATTATTATAGCTTGCCTTTCGCGACAAACTTCACTAGCTAGTTATTGATAAGGATAATATATGCTTGTATGGATGATTTAGAGATGTTCTTATTAGGTTTGGCCGGAAATTGTTGGGAAGCACTAGCAAGGTAAGACAAACTTTTCGATGTAATTTTCTCATTAACTAAGTCGCGGTTATTTTTTTGTTATGTTTATTATTTCGAAATAACATTGTTGTACATATGGGCCAACCTTTGAAGTTTGATTGAATTGTGATTGTGACCAACATGCAACAATATGTCTTTTACCTGATTTTTCTCTGTCATTTGTACAAATTCAGTGCGTTGCAAACCATGAAAAGAAGAAAGTGGCTAACCCAACCTAAAGAGCTCACCATCTTTATTCACCCTGAGAGACTACTTTGCTACTTGCTAGCTTATGAGTTTCTAAAGGAATGATTTCTAAAACCTTGAAAAAAACTATGTTAAATCTTATGCATTTGGCACCAACGTTGGCTTAGGAACTACCAGTACCAAATTACCAACATAAAAATATTAATGTGCTTGGTCTTAAGCTGATACACTAATTAATCTAGCAAATCACATATTTTAACTAATTGAAAACTACTTGGACTGCTTTATTTACTAATTGTTGACTGCTCTACTGTGGATTAGTGGGCCATTCAGCTGCTCTTATATTTGGACTGACTTGAACAACTATATGACTATGAAGTCAAAGATCATCATCATATTGGGCTTGGAGAAAAAAAAAAACAATATATATACGTAATTTATTCTTCTTCTAACTAACATAATGGAAATAGTTGAATATTCTAACTTTGATCGATTTACTTTTAATAATAGAAAGTTGAAATTATCAAAATAAACTGGACAAAATTGTGGCTATTAAAACAATTTTTTCCAACATAATTATCCTGGTTGTTTATTCACGATTGTATGAGAATCAAAGTTGGTCTAATTGTTTAGAAACCCTCCTTCCACCCATGTGAGAGGGGTTCGATTCTCACCCTAAGCAAAGTGAGAATTGCCAATTTCCAAGCAAGGGATTTCATTATTCCATGTATTCGATATAAGTTGTCACATTGTGCACCGCAAAACTAATAGATTTTGTGATTAGCTTAGTTTTAGATCGAGTAATGTGAGTGAAACTTCATATTCTATATTATTTAAAATTTTCTTGGTAAATCTAATTTTATTGACTTTTATTCCAACACATACGAGGTAAATGTGTAACTCTTTAGCTAATTTGTTGCTGTAGAACGTAGATACACATACACTTTACTTGAAAAGATAAACTAGGAAGCATTTAAGAAGATTTTGGTAGTTGAACAATATATTAAGTATATTGACCAAATAACACTATTTCAGCCATGAAGTCTCCAACTATATTTGTTCAGCACAGGTGAAAGACTAAAGAATAAAGTTAAAGCAACACACATCACCAAATTCATTACTCGTACAATACCTAAAAGTGATGTTGATGGTCTCTTTCTACTATTTGAATTTAGTTACTACGGAAGTACGGAGTAAATTGGGTGTTACCAATAATCAAATATGGGCCTTGCAAGCGGCGCAAGGCCCATATTGTGGGAGATCAAAAAGAAAAAAAAAAATAAATAAAAAAAAATTCTCCTTTCGTTATTTTGAGTCTATAGATTCAAATAACTTCTCCGAACTAAACTAATTTTATCTTTTAAAAAACCTTGACGAGTATCTACTTGTTGAATATGTTATATAATACGGAGTATATACTACGAAGTAGAAAATATTTATAATAAAATTAATAAGATCTGTAAAAACTTTGTATGGAGTACTATGTATAAAATTGATAAAATGGACCTCAAAAAAGGTTTTGAATTGATATGAGAGACAAAAACTTTGCGTTAAAAAATTGTTTCATTGTTTAACTCATTTGGACTACAGCTCATAATCTAGCAAAGGAAATTAGTTTCAATTTAAATTTACAATATTAGCAAAAGTGTACCTTGTGAGTTTGTAACCCTACATTCAATTAATGTCATAATGGGACAACCTCAATATCCACTACAATTTGTTTTATGCTTTTATACATTTCAAATATTCAAATACTACGGATTATAACAGATTATTTTCATTTAAACAACTTTTTAACTTTTGGAGTAGTGTTTTACAGAAGCTAGCATATCATTTTTTTAAAAATCAATGTTTATGACTTAAGTTATTTATTTAGCTAAATATGGAGTGTACAAAAGTATTGTGCAAAACTTTGAAGGTTTTTGGGTAACTTTTAAAAAGTTAAATCTACAAGTCACAACCAATATGATTTTATGAGAGTAAGTTCAATTAGAGTTTATCGATTTTCATCACTCGCCAACAATGTACAATACTACATAGGTAAACTAGCAAAGATGCATGATTATAACAAGATGGGTTCATGTTTGTACAAAAACTTTCAGGACTGATTTTTAGGCTAAGCTTTGAATTATTTTAGTCAGTGACCCTCTTTTACGCCTAAAAAGCCCAGCCTTTAATACCTTAATTCAAATTGGATTCCTGGCCCATATTAACATTTTCCACTTTAGTCCGTTTCTAAAAATTATAAACGGACTCATTTGTTGTTTGCTGTACTCTCAGGCGTTCTTTGTTTAAACCATTCTGGACGCTCTTTGATTGGCTTGATGAGCATTCATGGACAAGTGGACAATTAAAGTTCAGTTCTCTTCAGATCATTTTCAGTTCATTTCTTGATTTCCTTCTCTTATTTTTTTTTTTTTAATTTCTACTTCACTAAGAGCAAGTTTAGCCCCAATGGCTGACAACATCATTTTGAGTCTTAAGATTTATACTTAACACTTTTCCCATTTTTCTACAAAAATCTCAATCAAGTCTCAAATTGATTCTTGAAATTTCAACTTAATACTCGAAATTGGACCCACTTCATCCACTAAATTTGTATAAGTCCTAGGGTGTCTTCACAAGAATTTGATGACATTATTTTAAATGAAAAACCACCAAAAATGATGTCACATTAGGGCTAAACTTACTTAAGTTCAATTCAATCAATCAAAACAGGCCTAAAAGAATTATCTGACCAACTCTCACTTTGTCAATTTACTTGCCTCATCTATATTATAATTGTAGAGTCAATTCACCACAATCACCCAAATCCTCAATCCTAAAATTCTATTGATCACATTTTTTTAAAAAAAAAAAAATTTAAAACACCCATAACTACCCTACCCATCCCACTATTTTTTGTAATTTTTTTTCAAGGAATACCAATAAGCAATAACCACCAACATTTCACTTTAAATAGATTTCTTTCGCATATAATGTATCCCGTGCAAAGCACGGGTATGCTCTAGTTTACGTAATTAGAGAGTATTCCGTACATTGTTCCATTTTACTTGCCTCAATTACGTAATTAGGAGCAAGTACGTTTTATCCATTAGCTCAACTACGTGACATAACTAATTCTTCCTCCAAATTTCATAACAATTTAACTACCGTTACTGTAATAGAATACTTCTGACCAAATAAGTTAAATCCCACTAGATTCAACTAACTATGGTTAAGTCATTAAAGCGGTCCAATTCTTGAAAGAGAAAGGTGAAGAGACAGAAACACGGGTTACCCATAAACAGCTCACCCATTTATGTTTTTCCAACTTTTTTTAAGAATATCTAACAAAAATAAACTATAACAAGTAAATCTGTCAGAATTATTTTATTTCTTAGATCTACCTCCATGTTCAAGACTCACACTGATAATTTTTGCATCATTCCAAACTAATAAATTACAAAATTTACACACATTAAAGAAAAGAAAAACAACTTCATATTATTCCAATTGTAATTCGGACACATATTAGACTCCGACTAATCCGGATTCAATTTAAAACACATGCTATATATTCTTACATAGTAGTAGAATTAAGACAGATGTCAGAATTACAAGAATAAGCTTACAATTAAAGCTAAAAGAAAAGAAAATATTTTTCATTCCTAAACTCAAGAAGTCATATGGTATAGAGCTTCATCCTGACAAAAAACAAAACACCAAACATCATCTCATAAAAAACAAGTTGTACAAAAAATAGATCTATTACATAATTTTGAATTCACCTCTTACACTATATAGAAGAAAAAAAAATTTTACAAAGCACAAAAATGACAATAAAAGTTTAGATCGATCTAAAACACAAGTAAGTCAAAGTCATAAAAGTTTCACAACAGAAGGCTTTTCTTAAAAATCATGTAATAAATACTATAAAATGTAACAAATATTATAAGAGTAGAACAAATTTAGAGAAAGAGGAAGAAATTTGAAGAATTAAAATCATGTATCAAAACTCAAAACCACCCAATATTTTGCTACTATAAATAAATAAATAGAGTTTAAAAAAAAAATCACAAAAAAAGACAAATAAATTCTGTAAAAATGATTTTTTTAAAAATAAATAAAGAAGAATTAAAGGAGAGAGAAAGAAGGGAGAAGGGGGATGTAGAGCTCCCTTCAATCCAAAAAATGACCAAACCTTGAGAGGGCAAATGACAGCTCCTGAGATATGCAAAACCAAAGGCCTATCATCAACACCCATTAAAATGGATAGGACTATGGATAACCATATATCAGCAGCTGTATTATGCCCTAGTTAGGCCTTCTTTTGGACTTCAAGGAGCTCTACTTTTAACCACCTCCACTTTAACATCGACATGAACACGAACTCGACTCGAATGGTCACCAGGCCATCTTATTATTATCATAATAGGATTTGCTTTGTTCATCTTTGTATCACCTTATAATAAAAAAATTTTGTTTATTTGTATGAAGAAATGAAACCCTAAAACACCAAGAAAAGAATTATTACAGCATGAAAGGGAATGGTGGTGGGTATATATATATAGGGAATGAATGGATGTATGTGTAACTAACCCTAATTCCGTAAAGTTATGTTATACTCTGAACATAACCCTGAAGTTATACTGTGTCAAGAGATAAAAGAGAGGGGGTTGATTAGTCTACCTTGGTTAATTGTGTATTTAATGGTATTAAAGTGGATCACAAATGAGTGGTTCATGCCAATCCTTGGGTTTCCTTATTATCGATACCAAATACAAAGCACTTCCTCTGTCCCTAAATTACATTTCTGTTTGTAAAATTATACGGGAATTAAGGAGAAAAGAATAAGACAAATAATAATAATAATAATAAAATATTTCAATGGGAAATACTAACATTAAATGATGTCTTTGAATAAAACAAAGATAGATTAATGATGTCATGTCAATATGTCATCAATCCTTTGCAAAAAAAAAAAAAGGAACAATAACATGTTTCTAATTGAAAATTAAGAACCAATCATATTCATTATGTTGGTTATGGGAAGTACAGATTTGAGAAAAACGATGGTGATAGAATATAAGAGTGAGAAAGCATTAAATATACAACAGAAAAATAGAGTTGATTTAGGATATTTGGAAAAAAAAAAATATATATTACTAAAAATAGAAAGGAGGAATGTAATTTTGAAATACCCAAAATAGAAACAAGGAATGTAATTTAGGGATGGATGGAGTATATTGTATTATTCCATCCATTTCGTAATAATCACGACACTTGTCTTTTATATTAGTTGTATACAAAGTAATACTAATAATTAAGGTTTGTTCTCTTTCGCTTATTTTCAGTTCAGTTCAGTTCAGTTCAGCTTCAACCAGTTTAGATCAGTTATGTTCCTAATTTCCTTCTGTCAAAAATATTCATTTCAATTCAGTTCAGCTCAATTCAAATCAATTCAGTAAATCAGAATAGGCCTTACTGCATGAATTCCTAATTTGAAACTGCTTTGTAATACTTTTTGTTACTCCCTATTTCTCTTTATCACTAACTTCCTTTTTACTTTTGATCAGGTATTTAGGTAGGAATGATTATGATGAATCATGTACTCGTAATCAAATTTATTCAGGAATAATATTACTCCATATTTAGGAATCAAATATTTTGATATCTTGTACTTCGTATTAAAATTTGAATTAACGCATTCAAATTATTTAATACTCACTTATCGTCCTCGAATATGTAACTAGCGCCCGCAAAATAAAATAAAATTACGTATTTATCCTTATTATAACGATTATAAAAAATTAATTTTAACTCAATTTCACACTTTTACTGCACACAAAACTTTTTACCATTCTCTCTAGAGATCAACGGCCACTATCGCTCATCGAACAACCACCCCAACCACCAGAGTTTCAAAATCAAACAAATTTTTAAAATTTTGCAAAATCAAATTCGTTAGATCTTATGGACAACGACGAAATACCAGAAACACAACCTTAGACGCTCGCTAAAGGCTCGTCAGACCGTACGGAATTGGTATTCGCGATAATTTTTTTAAAAAAATTCGAAACCCAAGAAACGCCTAGAATTTTCGAATACCCTAGGCTGAAACGCCTAGTTTTTTCGAAACATTCGAAAAAACTAGGCGTTTCAGCCTAGGGTATTCTAAAAAACTAGGTGTTTCACCTCAAACGCCCAGATTTTTCATACAACCACACGATTGTTTGCATGGACTAGGCGTTTGAGCCTAGGACGTGCGAAAAATCTAGGCGTTTGACGCGAATTCAGAAAAGAAAAGAAAAACATTTTCTCCACCGGTGACCGACTTCCCTTTGTCCTTAATTACTCGTCATTCCCGCATCTGTGTAGATTGTGAAACCGGAGGTAAGTAGTTGGTGGTTAAAAGAAGAGGAGGAGGAGGAGGAGGAGGAGGTGGTGGTGGTAGTGGTGGTTAGTATGAAGAGGTGGTGGTGGGTAGTGTAAAGAGGGGGGTAAATTGAGGGGGTAATTTTTTTATTAAAAAAGGGTAAATTTGTAATTTTAATTTATTTTGCAGGCGTTAGTTAGATATTCGAGGGCGACATTTAGCTTTCCATGACTATTTACCTTATTTAAGATACATATATCTAAAAATATAAATAACTCCAATTTTATTGGTGCAAATAGAGGTGTTAATTCAGATTTTAAAGTCTAGTCTATTTAAGGTTGAACTTTTTTTGAAAGACTATTAACAATGAACTTAGACTTTGTCAAGTCGTAAAAATATAGCATTCTTATCATGTTTAGGTTTGTATTGGATCAAATTTGATGTAAGTTATAATGTTATATTATATCAGGCCATTTAGGGTCATTCTCTTATGAGTATTTTCATTTCAATTCAGTTCTTAATTTTCTTCTCTCATAAAATATTCATTTCATTTCAGCTCATTTTAATCAATCAGAACAGGTCTTTACCGGCTTACCCTTTCAACTAACTTTAAAGTTTAGTTGGTATCAAGTTATCTTTGGAGTGGGTTACTTTAAATTCAGGTTGTATCAAGTTGCGTTTAGGGGTGTTCAAAAAAACCCGACCCGATTTCCCCATGACCCGGTAAATACCCGATAGAAAATTTGGGGAAAAAAAATCTGTTTTTGCGGGACGGGTACTCGACCCGGGAAAATTGGATGTTATCCGGGTCGGGACATAGGTCACATTTTTTAATATTCGGGTACCCGGATTCCCGAAAATGAATTAATATTAAAAAAAAAAACCCCTCAAACTTTAGCCCAGTCCATTAGAACCCAATGAAAACCCTAATGAGAAATGAGAACCCCCCTTAGCCGCTTTTTCTCTCCACTACAAGAAAAATCTATTTTCGTAGCGATTATTTCGTAGCGATTGTACATTCGCTACAATATGTCAGTATGTTTGTGAAATAATTAAGGATGTTATATCATTTTTACAATCGCTATGGTTTTCCCATATAAAATCGATACGGAAAACATAATAATACATATCCACACTATTTTTTACACATTTATATAATTTTGAGAAATCGTATCATTTACAATCGCCACTTAATCCTAAAAATCGATAGGAAAAGCCTTTTCAACACTAGATATATAAATATTGTTTGAAAAAGAATACATAAAATATGTCATAGCTTATTGGTGAAACATTTAATATAAGAGTTTGATGTTGCATGTTCGAATCTTGTAAAGATCATACGCATGATTGGATGTAGTTTTTCGTATCGATTATTGAGGCAAACCCCAGCGATATTGAAAACCACTACTAAAGGCTAAGGCAACGGGGGATATTGTATCGAATAACCATTCGTTGGAAAAGCTTTTTGTTGCAATTACAATCTATACTAAAGGTTAAAATAATCGCTACGAAAAGGTTATTTTCTTGTAGTTTTCTTGTAGTGCTCTTCCTCTCTTCCTCTCTCTGCTTCGTGCCTCTCTCTCTCTTCCTCTCTTCACGAATCTTCCTCTCTTCCAAAGTAAATTATAATGCAATCATATGGTTAGATTAATAAAAAATACGGAGTACTATAATGCAATCTGATGGTTTTCGAAAAGGAAAGATTATTATCGACAAGCCTTCACGAGTTCACGCAAATTCAAGCAACTCAAGCCTTGAATTTGTGGTATTTTTAGGGGTATTTTTAAATTCGTTGTAATTTGTGGTAGATTTGAATTTATGTAATCCAATTGATAGTATTATAGTGGTAATTGGACTAAATCCATAGTGTATTTCGTTGAATTCATGGTATTGCATTTGTCTATGACTATTGTTGGAGTTTATGATGGTCAAACATATTTTGACTTAGTTTGTTAGTTGCTTCCTTCACTCAAATTAAGTCTGTTAATCATGTAATTAGTTTGGAGAGTATAAATAGGTTGTATATTGTATTAGTTCATGCTTAACACAACATAATAATAAAAACACATATTTTACTCTTTCTTCCTCATCTCTCTTTACTGACCAAAATGCAAGCTCTACTTTAATGGCTTCCCTCTCTCTCTTTGCTTTTCTTCCTCATTAGATTCACAAAATTAACATGGTATCAGAGCAGACGATCCTAGCTCCATAATTCCGCACAATTTTCAGCTTAACCGTGAATCCCCAATTCACATTTTCTCCAAAAATTTTCTGTTCGAATTTTTCGGTCAAATCAAGTTCGCAATTGAGCAGTAGGAGTTTTAATTCGTCCTATTTTTCTCTATTTTCGATTCCAATTTGTTTTTCGAACCTTAAATCACGCAATTGTCAATTCTTGGATTTTCCCCAAATTTTAGGGTTCTTCCAATTTTATTCTTTATTGTTCGTTTTTTTGAACAATTTCAATCAATTCTGATGGATTTATGGGTGTTTCTTGAAGATTTTCGATCGTTTTTCTGGGTTTAGGTTATTCGAAGTTAAGTTTGATTGATTTGAAGAATTTCGACCGCTCAAGTTTTCGCTCAAATTTCTGGGTTTCATGTTCTGGGCTTAGAAATTAAAGATTGTCTTGGTTTGAAGTTTCTGGGTTTTTGCCGCAATTCTGACAATGTGTATGGTGGTTTGGATCAATTAAATACCATCCCACTAGAGCATTTTCTGGTGAATGCTGAGTTGTTGTACCCTCAGTTCCAATGAGAAATTGTTGGGGGTGCTGTAAGCTCGAATCATCAACCGACGACATTGTTATTCAATTCGAAGAAGATGAACACGAGATGGGTTGAAGTGGGTATTTCTCGATTAATTTGCAGTGCTATTTCTCCGGTGGTGATTGAACCAAGTTAGGTTCGTTTCTTGATTGGCTTGGGCTTTTCTGCGAAATCTGGTATAATTCTCATGCTTACAATCCTTATTATGATGGTGATTTGGTGTTTTTTGGTGCATATTGATTGATTGGAGGTGTAGTCAGAATTTGTTTGGTAATGGTTTGTTGGGTTCATTATACCGATTTGGGATTGTTTCAAAGTAGTGTGATGGTGATATTTTGATTGATTGTTGATTGTTGGGTGTTGGTGTGTTGAAGTTTTCCTGAAATTTCCCTGAAATTGTTTCCCTGAATTGCTCTGAATTGTTTCCCTGACTTGTTTCTCTGAATTATGTTCCTGATTTCTTTTCTTCCTGATATTTCTATTTCTCTTATGAGATTTGATTCTCTTTATTCTGATATTTTCTCTGATAATTTTTCAGATCCCTTGTGATCATTTTTCTTTTATTTTCAGCCTCTAAACACATTCATTTTCTATATTTTATTCTTTCCATATTTCCTCTTATTCTTGATTTTGCCCATAGTGGCTTGTTGATTTGCCCATAGAGGCTTTGAATTTTGAGACCCATAGTTGGTCATTTTGTTGTGCTCATAGAGGCCTTCTTTTATGATCCATTAAGATCAGTTTTTCAGACCCAATAGATGGTCATTTTCAAGACCCATAGTGGTCAGTTTTGTTGTGGCCAAAAGGTCAGTTTTGTGATCAGTTTTGGTGAGACCCATTGAGGCTCATTTCTTCAAAGACCCGAAGAGGTCAAATTTTCAGATCCTTTGTGATCACTTTCTTCTCCTTTTCAGCTTCCAAACACATTCTCTTCCAGATGCATTCTCCTCTTATTTTACATTTACATTGGAGCTATAGTTTATTGTTATATTGTTGGAGATTGGTTTGATTGTTGATGTTGGAGTTAAGGCGTACATTGGTGGTTTGGTTGTGTATGCATTGTCAAGCTTTGAATGGATTTCTTCCCTTCTAAGCTTGAGGGGGGGAATATGGTATTGATGATCCCAAGGTTGATGGATTTGGTTTGGTAGTTGTAATATGAAAGTTGGGGGTGCTAGAAATGGAAGGAGGCACATTCTCCGTACTTGAAAATGGTATTCAAGTAGACAACAGTAAGTGTTCAAGACATTTCAGAAGAGTTATTGTGCAAGCTCAGTTGGTCCAGCTTACTTCTTTGTGCTCTTGGTTCTAATTGGAGTTTGGGTGTATGTAGTGTGATTGGTAGATGGTTATAATGGTGTTTTATTTTAGAGGATAGTTGGTGGTATATTGTCTAAGATGGGGCAGCAATGATTGATGGTGATATTTTGGCACAAGGATATGATGTGCATGGATTTCTCTGAAGGTTGGTTAAGTTTCTGCCAAGTTTGACAATGATTGGAGCATCTAAATTCTAAAGTGATGATACAACAATTTTAAGGCCTTCTCTGGTTGCTCTTCTTGAATAAGCTACAACATATACTACAATTACTTTTATAGGTGTGTTGTGTGCACATGGCTGCAATTTGTATAGAAATTGAAAAAAATACAGTATGATGCTGATCTAATGTTCAAACTGGAAATGTTACCCATTTCCAGTTTGAGGGGGAGTGTTGGAGTTTATGATGGTCAAACATATTTTGACTTAGTTTGTTAGTTGCTTCCTTCACTCAAATTAAGTCTGTTACTCATGTAATTAGTTTGGAGAGTATAAATAGGTTGTATATTGTATTAGTTCATGCTTAACACAACATAATAATAAAAACACATATTTTATTCTTTCTTCTTCATCTCTCTTTACTGACCAAAACTCAAGCTCTACTTTAATGGCTTCCCTCTCTCTCTTCGCTTTTCTTCCTCATTAGATTCAAAAAATTAACAACTATATTCTTCATTGTTCATGGAATTCGTGATATCCGTAGTGTATTTGTTTCCTTGGTTTTTTTTCTCCACTGAATTACAGCAGGATAAATACATAAAATTAAGTAAAAAATTATTATTTTTTTTTTTTTTAAAAATCCGGGTACCCTTTGTCCCGACCCGAATAATTCTGTTGAAATTTATTCTATTCTGTAGTGCATTACAAGCCCTATTCTACTCTACTATGTTTCGTCTATTAGAATCTGCTCTACTTTGTCCATAATCTCAAAAGAGTAGGGACTACGAATAAATTATACTCCAAAGTGTGAAAAAAAATCGATGGAAGCAGGTTGGCACTAGATTGTGGGTTTACTTTAATTTATTGTGTCAGTGTAATTTACTTTTCCATTTGAAACGTCACATGTTATGCTGCTTTTTTTGTCCCCTTCTCTCTCTCTCTCTCTTTTTTTTTTCTTTAAATTAAGTCCATTTAATTGACCCGCTCCAATTGACGAGCGTAGCACAGTCTTCTGGACGGGGTCCCGACTTCCGAATCCCGATGCTCTTGCCTCATTTGCCAGATGTTAACACGTGTAAGCTTTTCAAAATCATGTAATATTACCTAATTTTTCTACCGTTGACATTAGGGGTGTCCATAATTCGAATTAAAACCGAAATCCAATCCAATCCAAACTGAATTATTAATTCGGATCGGATCTGAACTTTAAATCGAATCGGATTGGATAGAGCTTTTTTGAAAATTCGGATTTTCGGATCGGATCGGATTGACCCTAATCGGATCCAAACTAAACTGAAAACCGAATTATAAAATTAAGCATGTATGAATATGACTCAAATATGGACTGCTTGGTGTCTTGAGTTGCTGCTGCTAGCTACCTATTGTTGAAAGTTAGTGGCTCTAACATGGTGAAAGTTTTTACTTGCTGGTGATGTTTGCCTATTTGGTTCTTGATGTTATTATTGTAATGGTGTTTCCTTATAGGTGTAGTGGTGTACTAGTATTAGTTACTATTGAACAATTTATTTTATATAATCATGTCTATTTTAAAGATTTGTATTAATATTAAGGCTTGGACGAATGTGATTTTTATAATTGTATTTGTATTTATTTTTATTATTGTATGAGTCTATTACATGCTAAAAATAAAAGTTTTAATTCGGATTTTTGGATTGGATCCAAATAACCGAATTTTAATTCGGATTGGATCGGATTGGATTAGGAGAGTAATTCGGATCGGATCGGATTGAAAATTTGAAAACCGAGTTATATTTTGGATCGGATTGGATTTGAGCTAAATCCAAACCGAAAACCGAACGGACACCCCTAGTTGACATGGGTCTGCCTGAATTTCCGCTGTTGTTGATGATTATCGGTGAGGTCACACAATTTCAACTTTACTGTCTTCTTAAAAAAAAAAAAAAAGTTAATGAGCGCCCTCGAAACGTTAGATAAGAGAATTAAAGTGCAAATATTAGAGTAAAATTAACATTAATTACACCGAACGACGCGTGATTTTGTCATAAATTCCTAACTTAATACCATTTTAACCAATATAATTTATCCTTATCTAACGTCTTGGGGCGCTCGTTAGCAATATCGAAAAAAAATATATCATAAATTTATTTTTTTATTTAGTTTTTTGTGGTAAGAGTTAATATAAAATGTACTAGTACTAAGGGCCTATTCTCATTGACTGAACTCAGTTGAACTGAACTGAATTGAAATGAACTGAATTGAGCTGAACTAAACTGAACTGAACTGAATATTTTATAAGAGAAGGAAATTAGGAGTTGAGCTGAACTGAACTGAACTGAGCTAAACTGAACTGAACTGAACTGAATTTAACGTAAGAGAACAGACCCTAAGTACATGTTCGTTTGAATTTATTTTTATTTTAGTTTAGTTCAACTCAATTCAATTCTTAATTTTCTTATCTTAAAATATTCAGTTCATTTCTTAATTTCTTTATCTCTTAAAATATTCACGTCAATTCATTTCTTAATTTCCATATCTCTTAAAATATTTAGTTCAGTTCAATTTAGCTCCAATCAGTTCAATTCAGTTAAGTTCATTTAATAAAAAAGGAGTAATCCCTCCGTTTCAATATGATAGTCACATATAGAATCAATCACATAAAATAAAAAAAGGTGAGTATTTGGAATCTAGCATTAAAGTAAAAAAAAACAATTTACAAATAGTTTGCCTTATTTATTTATTTATTTATTTTTTTATTTTTTTCAAGGAAAACATTAGTCATAATTGCATAAATCAAGGGAATAATTTCTTTACATAGAGTCATGTCATTAATTCACAATAAATTAATCTAACCACTCATAATTTATTATGTATAAAATAGGAAATAAAAACTAAGTTAAAAGTGGAATACATTCAATATGGGTAGATCTTTTTGAAACGCCCAAAATAGTATATGGGACTAACAAATTGAAACGGAGGGAGTACTAAACTTTTCACAACTGTTGCCAATTATATAAATAAAGCATTACGAGTAATAACTTTCACATTCATCAAAGAGTGATTTAAAATTAGATAAAAGTCAATATAAAAATAAGGATAATGCTATAAGCATTTGATATACTCCATTTTTTGGTATTGAAAACAATTCACAAGTAAATCAGTGTAATGAATGTTTATATGCTGTCAATTTTTTTCAGTTTTAGTTTCTTATCTGCAGCCCTTAGGACTGCATATATTTTTTCCTATAAATAAATGGGAAAAAAACAATTCAAACTATGTCAATTATTGCCTCTATTTTCATGAAATAGTTGACACATTTCTTTTATCACGTTTATCAATGCACTATCTTTAATTCTTGACATTATAAAAATATAAAAACTGGAGTTTACTAAAATATATTCCATCCGTCCTATATATATATATATATATATTTTGGGATTTATAAAATTAGATTCTTACTTTCCTTTTTTAGTAATTGAGTTTTTACCAAATACGGAGTAATCCTTATTCTCCAAATTTATTCCTCAAAATGTCCCCAAATTATTTTTAAATCGGTGTGATGTGGCACAACTTTAATAACTATTCTTTGTGATCTAAAACCAGGCTGAATTGATTTGAATTGGTTTTAGATATTTTATTAATGAGAATTGAATGAATTAAAGAAAAAATTATTATAATATAAGGGGAAAAGGAAAGATTAGAGAGAGATATATAGATCGTAATTGTATTGTCTATATTCATCCATTTCATGACCATCTATATATATATACAAGATGTGAACATTGTAACTTATATCGACAATGAAGAGTCCATTCATGAGAGGATTAATGTGACCTAATGACAAAGGAGGATTACAAGGGTGCTATTACAACCATACTTAAGATAGTCATAAAAGAGATAGTTAAAAGCTATAATGACCATCCATTAACATATTTTATAACACTCCCCCTTGGATGGGCATTATCTAAAATAGATTTAATGCGTATATATGTTGCCTCATTAAAAACCTTTCCAGGAGGGAAAAAAACTATGGATAAGGGAAAAAGAGTGCAGCGCGCAATTACTCCCCCTCATTATTATATCACTGAAGATCTTTGAGACGACGCAATCCAATACGATAAACTAACTTTTTAAATGTTGCGGTCGGAAGAGCCTTAGTGAATAAGTCTGCTAAATCCTCACTTGAACGAATCTGCAATACTTTTATATCTCCATTCTTCTGAAGATCATGAGTGAAGAAAAATTTGGGTAAGATGTGCTTTGTTCTGTCGCCTTTGATGTATCCTTCCTTAAGTTGAGCAATACAAGCTGTATTATCCTCATATAAAGTTGTCGGTGCCTCTTTCCCAAATGATAAACCACAAACTTCTTTTATGTGTTGAATTACCGACCTTGACCATACACATTCACGACTAGCCTCGTGAATTGCTAAAATATCAGAATGATTGGAAGAAGTAGCTTCAATGGTTTGTTTCATGGAACGCCAAGAAATGGCAGTACCACCATATGTGAACACATATCCAGTTTGTGATCGACCATTATGAGGATCAGATAAATAACCTGCATGTACAAAACCATTCAAATTTTCTTTGGACAACTTTTGGAAAAATAAACCCATATCCTTCGTACCTTGAAGATAACGAAGTAAATGTTTAATTCCATTCCAATGCCTCCGGGTTGGACATGAACTAAACCTTGCTAATAAATTAACCGAAAATGATATGTCGGGTCGTGTATGACTTGCAAGGTACATTAGTGCTCCAATTGCACTAAGATATGGTACTTCAGGACCAAGAATTTTTTCATTATTTTCCCAAGGTCAGAATGAATCTTTCTCTTCTTCAAGTGATCTTACAACCATAGGGTTGCTCAATGGATGTGTTGTATCCATAGAAAATCTTTTAAGAACCTTTTCTATGTATGTTGATTGATGTACAAGGATTCAATTCTCTAGGTGCTCTATTTGTAATCCCAAGCAGAATTTTGTCTTTCCAAGATCTTTCATTTCAAACTCTTTCTTTAAATAATTGACAGTCACTGAAATCTCTTCAGGAGTTCCAATGATATTCAAATCACCAACATACACTGCAATTATAACAAATCCCGACCCAAATTTCTTTATAAAAATACATGGGCTGATAGGATCATTCTTATAACCTTCTTTTAACAAATACTCACTTAGACGGTTATACCACATATGCCCAGATTATTTCAATCCATAAAGAGATTTGTTCAATTTAATACAGAAATGTTCTCGAGAACTAAATTTTGCTGCTTTTGGCAGCTTGAATCCTTCTGGGAGCTTCATGTAAATGTCATTATCCAGTGGGCCATATAAATAAGCTGTGACTACATCCATCAAACGTAAGTCAAGTCCTTCTCTTATTGCCAGACTAATTAAAAATCTAAAAGTAGTTGCATCCACCATAGGAGAATATGTCTCCTCATAATCAATATCAGGTCTTTGTGAGAATTCTTGTGCAACTAAGCGTGTCTTATATCTTACAACTTCACCCTTTTCATTTCTCTTTCGCACAAAGACCCATTTATATCCCACTGGCTTTACACCTTCAGGTGTACAAACTACAGGTCCGAATACTTCTCTTTTTCCAAGAGATTTTAATTCTGCTTCAATTGCTTCTTTCCATTTTGGCCAATCATTTCTTTGTCTACATTCGTCAATGGATTTTGGTTCATGATCCTCATTATTATCCATAACATCTAATGCTACATTGCATGCAAAAACATCATCGACGTCGATTTGATTTCGGTTCCATGTAATTCCAGACATGATATAATTTGTTGAAATTTCTTCATTATCAGGTACCTGAATTTCTTCTTGTATCATGTCTAAATTCTCTTCTGGAGATCCTTCGGAAATTGTTTCTTCAATTTGACCATCATCAATCAATGCTCCTTTTCTTTTCCGAGGATTCTTATCTTTGGAACCTATTGGTCTTCCACGTTTCTGACGTGGTTTAGACTCATTAGCAAATTTATTTTGTCCTTCCGGGACATCTATTTTAAATGGAGCATTTACAGCTGGAATATGTGACTTGGTCACTCTTTTTGGGTCAGCAAACGAGTCTGGCAATTGATTCGCTAAACTTTTAAAATGAATTATCTTTTGAACTTCCAGTTCACACTGTTTAGTTCGAGGATCAAGATGGGATAATGATAATTCATTCCATTTAATTTCCTTTTCCAGCTCTCTCTTTTCTCCCCCTAATGTTGGGAAAAGTGACTCGTTAAAATGACAATCTGCAGAACGAGCCGTAAATAAATCCCCTGTTGTAGGTTCAAGATATTTAATTATTGACGGGGATTCAAACCCAACATATATCCCCAACCTCCTTTGAGGACCCATCTTAGAGCGTTGTGGTGGAGCTATTGGAACATAAACCGCACATCCAAAAATTCTTAGATGGGAAATATTTGGTTCCTGACCATAAACCAATTGTAATGGGGAGAACTTATGATAACTTGTTGGCCTAATGCGAATTAGTGCTGCTGCATGTAATATAGCATTTCCCCAAGTAGAAATTGGGAGATTGGATTTCATAAGCAATGGTCTAGCAATTAACTGAAGACGTTTAATTAATGACTCAGCCAAACCATTTTATGTATGAACATGTGCTACAGGATGTTCAACATTTATCCCAATGGACATGCAATAATCATTGAAAGCTTGAGATGTAAATTCACCATCATTATCAAGCCGAATAGTCTTGATAGGAGTATCTGGAAAATGTGCCCATAACTTAATCAATTGGGCAAGTAATCTCGCAAACGACAGGTTACGAGTTGATAACAAGGACACATGTGACCATCTAGTTGATGCATCAATTAAAACCATAAAATATCTAAATGGTCCACATGGGGGATGTATGGGCCCACAAATATTTTCTTGTATACGTTCCAGAAAACTAATTGATTCAAAATTAATTTTAGCTGGTGATGGACGAATTATCAACTTGCCTTCTGAGCAAGCAGCACATGAAAAATTATTATGAAGAATCTGTTGGCTCTTCAAAGAATGTCCACATGAATTCGTAATTATTTTTTGTATCATTATTGAACCGGGATGGCCTAACCGGTCATGCCAAACAACAAAATTATCAGTAAACTTCTGGTTTACTATAGCATGAGATTCAATAGTATTGATTTTTGTGTAGTACAAACCACTGAAAATGTAGGGAGTTTCTCCAAAACATGTTTTGTGCCTTGAGTTATATTTGTGATTTGAAGGAATTCGCTATTTTCTTCATTGATTGTCTCAATATGATAACCATTGTTGCGAATATCCTTAAAACTTAATAAATTTCTTTGAGACAATGGGTAGTGTAAAGCATCAATTATTTTAATTTTAGTTCCCCAAGGCAATTTTATAGTGGCTCTTCCGGAGCCTTCAATAATATTTGTACTACCCGATATGGTACTCACATTAATCCTTTTCATCATTAATGTAGAGAAGTATTTTTTATTTCTAAGTATTGTATGAGTAGTTGCACTGTCAGCAAGACATAGTTCTTCACCATTCATAGCAAACTGAACTTGAGTAATATCCATGTTCTTCATGAAATAAAATATATGTCAAAATAGTAAGCATAAAAATAAAGATGATAAAATAAATAATTCAATAAAAACACCCAAATAGTTCATAAATTCATTAAGCATATAAAGTCCTTATTACAACCATAGAAAATAACATAAGTAAATAACTAGATAAAGTCTAATACTTAAAGTTGACATAAAATAATATAAATTTAATTATTCCCTTCCGGGCATTGAAGAAATCACCAACTTCTAAATGAGTTGTACTGCCAAAATAAAAAATATTTCCTTCCGGGGAAGTAAGGAAATTAGCAACATCGAAATGATTTGCATTGCCAAAATCAAAATCACCTTCACCATCTTCAAGAACAAGGTTTGCCTCAACTTTCTTTCCTTTCTTCAATGATTCTTGATAAAGTTCAACAAGATGCTTTGGAGTTCTACAAACTCGAGACCAATGGCCTTTACCTCAACAACGGTAACATATATTGGTCTCACTTTTCTCTTTATCATCCCTACGTTCCCACTTCTGCTGGGAATGAGAATTTGTGTAATGACCTCCACGACCTCTACCATATCCACTAAAACCACGCCCACGACCGCGACCACGCCATTGGCCACGACCGCGACCACGACCTCTACCTCGACCACTACTGCTGGAATGGTCTCTGTTTTTAGTTTCTTTCCCGTTATGGGTTGTCACATTCGCTTCAGGGAATGGAGTAGAGCCAGTAGGACGTGATTCATGATTTTTCATTAACAGCTCGTTATTTTGCTCAGCCACAAGAAGACAAGATATTAATTCAGAATATTTTTTAAAACCTTTTTCTCTATATTGTGTCTGTAGGACAATATTATTTGCATGGAAAGTGGAGTATGTCTTTTCAAGCACTTCTGCATCAGTAATATTTTCTCCACATAATTTCAATTTAGAAGTTACTTTAAACATAGCTGAGTTATATTCACTAACAGATTTAAAATCTTGCAATCTCAAATTCAACCAATCATAACGAGCTCTAGGGAGTATCACTGTTTTTTGGTGGTCATACCTTTCCTTTAGATTACTCCAAAGGATTTGTGGATCTTTCACAGTTAAATATTCATTTTTGAGTCCTTCATGGAGGTGATGGCGAAGGAATATCATGGCTTTGGCCTTATCTTGAGATGTTGCCTCATTAGTCTCTTTAATGGTTTCACCAAGGCCTTTAGCATCTAGGTGTATTTCAGCATCTAACACCCATGATAAATAGTTCTTTCCAGTATTATCAAGAGCCACAAATTCAAGCTTGGCAAGATTCGACATTTTTCACTATATAAAATAATAAGCAAAATTAGATCTCATAAAATATCAAACATATACATATCATAACATAATGGTTGATAATAAAAATGTATGCAAATAAAATAACATGGCTAAGCTCATTCATACAAGCACAAAAGCATATTACAACCACAATTAGAGTAGTATGTGGTATCACAAATTATGTTATAACATAATTAATACGCAAGTCAGAAATCTAATAATCAGGAACATAATACGCAAGTCACAATTAGAGTAGTATATTATAACATAATTTGATAGTCAGGAACAAGTCAGAAGCAAAATTAATACGCAAGAAATCTAATAATCATAAAAGCATATTGTAACCTGACATACAACCTTGTAAAAAAACAAAACCGAAGGCGTATAAGGTGAAGGATATGAATGACATATATAGACACGTATATTTAGAAGCCAATATTGATGAAATCTGTAGAAGGTATGTAACCACGACATCAGATCAAGATATGAAACAGTTCCTAGCATCATATAATACCTTTGGACTTTATTCTTGGCTAGTATACTTACGGAGTGATCAATGTAACAGTTTCGTTTAGAGTATGGTGCTGATAACGTATTATAATATAAGGGGAAAGGAGAAGATTAGAGAGAGATATGTAGATGGTAATTGTATTGTCTATATTCATCCATTTCATGACCATCTATATATATATACAAGATGTGAATATTGTAACTTATATAGACAATGAAGAGTCCATTCATGAGAGGATTAATGTGACCTAATGACAAAGGAGGATTACAAGGGTGCTATTACAACCATACTTAAGATAGTCATAATAGAGATAGTTAAAAGCTATAATGACCATCCATTAACATATTTTATAACAAAAATAATTTTTTTAATGACATTTTTCAAGGCAAAATCTTGCATGAAACAATGGTATGATAACTTACTACAAGACTATTAGGTCTATGACTACGCGCAAGTGAACACGAGAATGTTTCATCCAATCCAACTCATTTAGCTTCAGCAAGTGAATTTTCAATCTGTAACCAGTACTCAATAAACATCAGAACCAATATATAAATAACTTCTTTCAAAAGTAAGTCAGCCAGTACTCAGCCAACAAGATTTGCAGCTATAATCCTTGAACAAACATTCAGTCACATACATGAGGCATAAGATTACTAGACTAACTCTAACAAGAAATACTCCTATAACAAAACCCCAGAAAAGAGCAAATTATACATAAACGAAAAATATTATCCATTGTCGAAGATGGCCAAAATTGTTTGATTTGCCCGAATTACCACAAATACCTCAATCAATCCTCGCTGCTCTTCTTCTTCTTCTTTTTCTTTTCTTTCTTCTCGCTTACAGGTTCAGCTTCCTCACTAGCATCAGCATGCTTTCTCTTCTTTTTCTTATCCTTCTCTCCCGCCTCAACAGTTTCCTCATCCTCTGCCTGCTTCTTCTTCTTCTTCTTCTTTTCCTTTTTCGTTGTCTCTTCATCATCTGCTTCTTTGTCTCCATTCTCAGCCTGCTGCTTCTTTTTCTTCTTCTCTTTCTTGGATTTTATTTCAACTTCAGGTTCCACATTTTCATCTTCACCATTAGCAACACTGTCTTCCAAAACGGCATCCTTCTTTTTCTTCTTTTCTTTCTTTGCCTTCTTTGTTTCCTCAACAACATGAACATCCTTTTCAATTGCCATCAAATTATCATCCTTCTTACCAAGGATAGCATCTGCTGCAGGATTATACGTCTGCAAAAGATTAAAGATAGAACGCAGTGTTAAAACTAAGGTAAATAAAAAGACTGCCAACTTGGCAAGGCAAGACTTGCAAGAGAAGCTGGGAATGAAATATACCTTTGCAGGGGTAATTAGTGCTCCTGCTCCCTTCTTACGATCTTTGTCATAAACTTCTATTTGTGGTTTTCCCTTGGCTGATCCCGCAGATTTGCCCAACTCTTTACCTTCAAGATTTCTTAGACGGGCTTCAAGCTGTTTCAGAAATGAAGCAGGGTATATGAGAACAGGTCCGGAGTTTTTTCATATTAAAAATTAATTGGATGAAAAAATTAGGCAAAAAATTAATTATGAAGTTGTTACCTTGGCACGATTTTCAAGACCCATAGTGTTATCAGGGTTATCTCCAAGAGCATCGTAACGAATAGCCAATGCAGTTTTTGCTGCAAGGGAACGAGATATTTTACCCTTGTGTTTAGGAGCAGCCTGCCCAATCAAGGAAGCATGGTAGATAAGCCCATATTTAGGGGTTGCATGTTTTGTTTTCAAAGCTCTGAAAAGAGCCTTTTCTGCCCCAAGAATTTGTACTGTGCTCCCAGGCTGCTTTGCAAGATTTATCAAGCTTCCACCATGGGCAATAAGACGGGCACCAACGAGCTCACCAACAAGGGCAGTTAAATTTGGAGCAATTGTGTTCATTCTGCTTTTCAAATAGTCATATAATTGAGCTCTGTATTCAGCTAGAGACAAAACTTGGTCACAGAGTTCACTGATATTTATCAAATCAAGATCGCTGACTTCAGTTCCCATAGAAATCATGGCAGCCTCTTTGAGTGCTGTCTCAACCTCTTCGTCCAAGATCTGTAACAAAAGAAAGGAAGGTTAAATTCCACAATGTTACCTACTTGATAATAGGACTGTCAAGATTTTATTTCATGACCATTTCCTAATTGACTTCACCAACTTTCATTCTCTCAAATGTCCAAACCAAGATTTACATGAAGCAACAACATATTATCAATGTTGATGCAAGTCCTTGACCCTTAAATTCAGTCCATAACGTCCCCAGAGGCATATGCACCATTTAAACACAAATGGGACGCAACATACATAAAGAAGATTATAAAGTACATTGAAGTGGTGTTTACCTCAGAGAAGTCAAGCTTTGCAGCATTAACACGATTCATCATGAACTTCACGGTCTTGGCATATAGAATATTGTCTTGCACAATCTTTGCAAGCTCAGGAAAATGCCATCCATACCATTCTCGGACCCTCATAGCATATGTATTAAGCTCTTTGTCAAGATCATCCAACAAACCAATAGCTTGAATGATCATAGTGTCAACCTGCATATACATCAGGTGCAGGTTAAGATAGGTGATCTTTCACTCAAGCAAGTCCAATATCATTTAAATTAAAGTTCAATTTCATGAAGTTATTGACCAAAGTAAGCAGCCCCCAACAGTGATTTATGGATTTTAACTAACCTTATCAGGACTGAACTTTAACTTGTATCTAGATAAGCTGTGAGATAAACCCAAGCTCATTGGAGCCAAATCTTGAGCTCCAAGACCTGAGATGAGTTCTGTCAGCTGACTTCTTACTCCTCTCATTAGCTCCATCACTGAATTATTGTGAACGCACTCAATTTGCTGCAATACAAGGCCATATCCAGCTTTAAATTAGACAGGTGAAAACCAACAAGCATTACAGAGTGCAGGACATCAAATTGAAATCTACACTAACCAATTTCTCCTTGATTGCATTTCCAAGTTTAGAATCGGCAACACCTAATGTGCTACCCGTGCAGTGTGCTTTCAAAAATTTTCTCAATCCCTTGCTAGGTTTGCCGTCAATCAATAAAGTAGTAGCTGCTAAAGCTTCTGATGTATTTTCAAACTTGTCAAATGCTTTCAGCTTCACTACCTGAAGAATTGTTAAAAGTCAAGCACAACGGTTAACAAATTAAAAACAGTAGCATTATTAGTTGACTACAAAACTCAATAATTGGTGTAGAAACTATTGAGAGCTATGGATGAATCACTATACTGAATTTCTATCCATTAATAGAAACAGATCAAGTATGTTCATAATTTCCAGCATCATACAACTTTGACGTGCAACAAGGCAGTAAGATATCACTTGGAAAACAGAATAAGAGCATGTGAATAACATTAAACAATTTTGCAGATTGCAGGTCCTAAAGCATAGCATCTTTAGATGAGCTTTCTTCCTTGAAACAGACACAAGTCAACTAGCATGAAACAGTCCTCACCTTAACTCTATGATGGGCTTGAAGCACATCTACAAAATTATCTTTCTCATGGACAAGTGATTGTTTGGTTGTTCAATTATGCCCTCCATGTCGTTAGAGATATAAAAACATAATGTTGTCCAACCGTACAGTTTTTACTTCCGCATAGGGTAAAGTAAAGGCAGTTTTCAATGACAAACCTAGAATTTAATATAGTTCATTTTCGAGCAGTGTTTAAAATTGTCAATATCAGAATGAACAAATCCTTCTCAATTTCTAAATACCGAACAAACTTGCTTGACCTAGAACCAACTAATTCTTCTGCCCTCCTCACCGCACTAAGACACACTACAAGTTTAAAACCTCTTACTCATCTTAACTAATCAGCCTTAAACAAATAAACAGCATTCAGCTTCTACATATAAGAATGTCTAACTTCTTAATTAGGGCATTCAGCTTCTACATATCCACCATCACCAAATACCACCTTAAACTACAACCAAATGCAATTTACTTCTAGAAAATTTAAAAATTTTTACACCCATTTTCACACATACAAAAGCTAATGATTTTGAACATGAGAAAAGTAGCAGTCATAAACATAATTATTATCTTCATCTTCATCAAACCAAATGTCAAACCGACTATCCCGAACATAAACCATTAAACCAATTGCACCCTCCACAAACAAAGTAATCACCCTAAAACCTCTATTTCAAACCTAAACCTCGAATTTTCGCCGTCCACAACACAAACAAAACCTCGAAGAAATCTAAACATAAACTAACTAACACTGCTTCCCAACAACAATATACAATTTTCTACGTTACCAACTTCAATAACACTTCTATATCCATCTATGCATCATACTTCTATGCTCAAAACTAGTCTTAACATAAGACTATGCATCATAATAATTCTATAAATATCAATAAATTTCATAACCCACTTCCACACATTACAAAAACCCTTAACAATCAATCAATCAATCATTCATCAAAATCATGCAATCATAAACATTATAAATAAAAAAATTAAAAGGCAGAAGTCTAAACCTTTCTAGCAGAATCAGCAGTTGAAAACTCTTTCCACAAATCCTGCAAAAAAACAAAACCCACATTAATACTTACCAAATCAACAAAATTAAAGAAACAAAATAACCCGGAAAAATAAAAGGGGAAAATCATCATACCTCAACTTGAGAAAGCTTTCCTTCGTCAATAACTTTGAAAAGGGCAAAACCTGCAGGAGTTTCGAACAACACCAACATTTTTCTGCCCTCAAATTTTCGCCCTTTTTTTCACTATACCAAAAATCAACAATAAACCCAGAACAAATTAATACTTAGCAATTGATTAATCAGATAAAATAGAAGCATACGTATGAAAATTGAAGAGGGTGGAGAAGGAGGCTTACCCTATCAGAGAGGAGAGAGAAAATGGTGAGAAGAAGAGTGAGGACGATGAAACTGGAATTAGGGTCTTGTGAGGGTTTTAGAGAGGCGACTCTCTTTTTAAATAGACTACCTCTTTTCTTTTTGGGTCGGGTTACCCGTTTTTAGGTCAAATCTAGTGTCTCTATTTTTTAATTCTCTCTCTCTCTCTCTCTCTCTCTCTCACACACACACACAAAAAAAAAAAAAAAAAAAAAAAAAAAAAAAAAAAAAGTGGTTAATAGGAATGTGTTAGAGAAAATTACTTGATTTATATGAAGAAAAAAATTAGACATGAAATTAAAGAAAGTCGATATACATTTTAGTTATTGGTCATGCAAATTACTGGATTTTGAAATAAGAAAGAAAAGTTGTTTTCGTTTGAAGATAACACTAGCTATGTAAAACATCTTTTCTTTCTTTTTGGATACTGACATCTTCTGTTTCATTTGTGAATGTATAACACATGATTGTAACTGCAACTCTTTCTACCTTTTTTAATTTCAGATCTTGTTAAACATACTAATATGTAATTCGCATTTGATTTGTATTTATATACTTAGGGTTATTTTGTCTACTTTGGATACAATTTAGAGTCTCATAGTCGTCTACAATATAGAGCTAGAGTAAAGAGGGGTGACACATGTCGTACGTAGTGAGTACATGGTGGTTTCGGTGCTTCATTGTGCCTTTATAACATGCGATTCTCATTTACTGTGACGATTTGAATGTTAAGTAACTCTATAATTAACTCGTTTACCATTAATACAACAGGATACATTAACAACCTCGTTAAGGAAATGTTCCTCTTAAACATTTTTCAAATGTTGTAACTTCCTTGACTAGTTATTATATATGATTTTCGATCCCATTCGATCTAAAGGTTTGCGTTTCACTTACATCTCACTAAGACTGTCCATGAAATAATAGTATTGGCAGATTTACGAGAATAGACTTCTACATAATGAAAAGTCACAGTCCAATTGTCTCGACTATCATTATGGGGTGAATTATTGTCACCAATTGATAAGTGTTTTATTTGTCCACTTATCATGGCATTATTTTTAACACAATTTTGTAGTTATTTTCCCCTCTTTAACCGCTTCCCTAACTCCTTTTTGTGCAAGATTGTAGCTTTTGGTGTTTCCTTTCCTCTTGTGTGTTTGCTCGTGTTTATAGGTACAAAGACAATGTGAAGAATTAGCTTAGGCTCGAAGACCTTTACAAGGAGCCCACCAAGCTTAGGAGTGGACACACTCAACTTCAAGAGCGAGCACTCCTAATGTAGGCACTATAATTTGCCTTGTTGGCTTCCAAGAGGAACTGGCGCGCATCAAAGGAGGAATGCATGAGGCTGCCCGCTCCTGCTTCGTTTACCCGTCTTTTTGGGTGGATTTTAGAATGTAATTTTTGGGTGTATAAATACGACCTTTCGCTTGGCTTCATTTTTATGGATCTTCTTCCCTAAGTTTTTCTTAGACCCTTATCTCTTAGTTATTTGCCCAAACTCTCATTAATTAGCTTAGTTTATCTCAAACTCAATCATTGAAGTAGATTAATTGAAGTTTGTATTCTCAATTTCAACAATTCTTCTCGACATTGAAGCTTTATTTAGTAATCTTTATCTCTCACTCTTGTATTTTCTATTTTAATTACTTTAAATTATTTATTTCTCACTTAATATTGTTTAATTGTTGTCGCATGTTCAATCTACTTCCATCTTATCAATCCCTTCAACTAACCTGTTAGATTAGTGCTAAAATTAGGACTTGTTTCTATGTTGTTCTTCACCATGATTAGTGAGTAGTTAATTAGCTAGGGGCTGAGAGAAGACCCACCTAAGCCATGAGTTAATTGATATTAGTGCTTACATGTTTATTTTGGGTTGATGATTAATTGTTAAAGAATTGGTTAATTGCATTTGTAATTGGATGATCACTTATTGCTCATATATTCACTTCTATGCCTGCATTGAAAGATGGAGTTTGGTTGTGAACCTTTTCCTATATAATTAACTGAAATTCTATC
The DNA here is from genome assembly GCF_001683475.1 of Chenopodium quinoa. Classification (NCBI taxonomy): domain Eukaryota; kingdom Viridiplantae; phylum Streptophyta; class Magnoliopsida; order Caryophyllales; family Amaranthaceae; genus Chenopodium; species Chenopodium quinoa. The sequence goes on along the minus strand of NW_018745024.1, from coordinate 8,648,900 downwards.
TTGATTATTACAGTTCCTTGTTTTGATGGTGTAGTAGTCTTAATTGTGATAATTAGGTGAACAATCCCAATTACTTGTGCCTTAATGCTATCTTGGACCGATCGAAAGAAAAACCCGAGTTACTATTGTGACTTGGTTGGCCTATCATGTTAGTTGAACTTGGTGTAGGAATGCTTAGTGTTGTGGCTTCAAAAAAAGACAATATTGAGTGTCCCTTTCTATCACCCAATTTGTGCTCATGCTTGCCTATTGTATTGATCTATTGGTTTGATTGGTGTCAATTCTCAATTCCCGGTAGTGTTTGTCCCCATAGTAGTTAATTAATCAAAACCGTACCCCCAATTTGTGACCGAACTAGATTACAACCATTTCATATTCTCAGCTCGGTGTACTCATACCCATTTCATGTGGATACGATCCTTTATTTTCCCTAAACTTGTCTTAGGTTAGCTTAGGTAGAAATAATGTTTGGCTTAGGGTGATTGTCCAATAACGACCTACTTTATCCCTCTACCACCAATTGCATTTGTAGTATTTGGAAATTTAATACAATTTTTTAAATTTTGGATCTTTTAAATTTTACCATTCAATTGTAGTCCATTAGAATTTTTAAAAATGGATTTTATATTGATCCCATTAAATAATATTTGGAAACAATCACTGAATGGTAATCATGCCTCATATGAAGCCTTTGGCCACCTTACTTATCTATTCAATTGTCTATAATATGTGGAGCAATTTTGAATTTTTGAATGACACTATATTGGAATTAAATGACTAAACTATTAGGAGTTAGAGCAAAACATAACATTGCAAACCCATCATGCAACATATAAGCCAAACTTTATGGAGTAAAAAGAATGTTCATCAATCAAAAGAACAAAAATTAATATATTCCTGCACGAATAAAGATATAGTTTTGTGCTACTTTACTACACTTGCACTTTGATACATCGGGTGCATAACATAATTGACACCTTAAGCCCTGTTCACTTCATTTTAAAAAAATAATATTAAGTAAAAATAATTTCAGTTCACTAAAAATAAGTGAAGTTCAGTAAAAATAATTTCAGCTCAGTAAAAATAAGTTCAGTTCAGTTAAATTAAAGAAGAATTATAATAGAAAATCAGTTAAAATAATTTCAATTTAGCAATAAGTTCAGTTCAGTTAAATTAAAGAAGAATTATAATAGAAAATCAGTTAAAATAATTTCAATTTAGCAAAAATAATTTCAGTTCAGTAAAATTAATTTAAATTTAATAAAATTAATTTTAATTCAACAAATATTATTTTATTTCACTAAAAATAATTTCAGTTCAACTCTAATAAGTTGTCTTGAAACGCAGGCTACCTCAAGTCCTCAAAGGCCCCTAATATCAGCCATCTAACCTTAGATTGTTATGGGCCAAGCCTATAACACTCAACCACGTAAGTTAAATTCAAAGGCAAAGCCCATCAAGCTCTTCTTCTTGTTTATTTGAAACAAACTCTACTGGTACCAAAGTTTTTTGAAAACATTATTACGTAGTAATTTTAATCATCTATGATCTATAATATTTATTTAAGAAGAATAGAATGTGCATGCAATTTTGGCATCAATCACCCAGGGCCGTCCCAACTATTATGGAGGTCCTGTGTAATTGAGATACATTTGGGCCCCCCCTTTTTTTAAGTAACGTATAGTAATATTGCTTTTTTTTTTTTATTAAATGCTCCGTCATGATTTATTTGTTGAAAAGGTTTAGAATAAAGAAATATATGTAATTTTTGTAATACTATTGAAGAGATCAAAATATGTTGAAAAGCAAAAATAAAAATAAGTTATAAAAGTATTTACGGGTTATTGTAAAGAGGAGAGAGAATGGTAATATTTTCTAAAAATGAAATTGAGTCAAGGGACCATTATTGGGGATAAAAATATAAATATTGTTACAATCTTTCAAAATATAGGAATGGAATTAAAAAAAAAAGACTAAAATGAAAAAAGGCTCGAACCGCGCATCTACAAAACTTAGTATCACCATACTTACCACTAACCCACAACAATAACACTAGAAATTTGTACAACAATTTTGTATATAATTGTAAACTTTGAGGCCCCAAGCGATTTTGGGCCCTGTGCGGTTGCGCATGCCGCACACCCTAAGGGCCGGCCCTGAATCAACCCAACCACCATTTTCTATATAGGAATGTTTTAATTTAGATACATCACTTTTCTTTTTAGTTGATAAACTATATTTATATCTTTCCTATAACATGAATTGAGCTGAACTGAACTGAACTGATTGAAGCTGAACTGAACTGAACTGTGTTGAAATGAATATTTATGAGAGAGGGAAATTAGGAGCTGAACTGAACTAATTGGAGCTGAACTGAAGTGAAATTAAGTAAATGTTAACAGGCTCTTAAGTTAGATATTAAGCAATATTTGACTGAGATTGGAATTTACTTTATAACCTTGAAGCCACAAGATTGAAGCTTTTTAATTGCTATACTTAAGGGTGAGGATCTCTTACCCTTTACTTCCAAGTTTCAAGTGACTGATATATAGGACTAAGGTTGAACGTAAGAGGTATATATGAAGATTGAAGAAGATGAGCTAGTGTGTATTGGACAGGTTAATATCTCTCTGACCATATTTATGGTCTATATATTCATTTCAACTTTTCAAGAAGGCAAAAGAAATTTATTTGGGACTCATTGGAGATAAAGTACAATCCCAAAACATGGGTAATATAAACTTCATTTAAAATACAATGATCATGCTACAAAGGTACTAACTTTATTAAGTAAACATCAAATTATTGACTACTAATATTAAATACATTAAACACCATAATATGACATCTCATAACACCATTTACAACAACATCAATGAGGGTGACAATTTAGATAATGGTGAAACTATGTACTAATTCTCCTCAATAATCAATATGACACATTTGGTGTCAATGCTTCAATAATATTTTCAATTAATTACATTAACATTTTCTTAATCTTTTTATGATAGTCAAAATGGGGATGTTCTTTGTTACTAATATGTGTAGTAGCCGGGTTTTGCTTTGCTCCATTTGTGCAATGTATTGCCAAAGATATCAAAGAAGGCTATATCGACTCGAGTTCGAGTCACTTGCATTGACATAAAGCCTTGGCCATCATAATACAACTTCAACTCCTCCGGGTTCCATTCCTTTTCATCGCCCCTCCATGACTTCGAGCCACCTCCACTAGTCAAAAACTCAATTTCACTACATATTGAACAATAGCATCATTAGTACTTTATTAAATTTCTCTTGTAAATTTTAATTCGTGGTATATGGTCCATATTGACAATGTGGTTGATGCAAAACCTGATCCAACAAGCTTATTGGCCCATTTTTGATCTAAATATCCCCACCACAAAAACAGAATTTGATACGGAGTATATGAATCAAAAATTAGTTAAACTTGTTAAAGTTAGGATAATTTTGAAAATTGACAGCAAAAAAGTAGAAAATTCCTTTTTTATTTAAAAAAAAAATAGAAAATTCCTTTTTCCTGTTTTCGGTTTTTATTTAAAAAAAAAAGAAAACTGAAAAAAAAATGCCAAATAAGTGCCTAAATTTCGAATCGGATATAAAATATTCTAAAGTTGCGATTGATATGAACCGGAGGTAGGATTAATTCATTCATTGTCATCATTATTAGGGTTAGTCAATATCAAATTGTGGGACATAATATTGTATTGGGGGCCACTATCTTCATAACAGATCAATTAGCATTTGATGCAAGAGAGAAGCCCAATAGCTGTCAAAATTATGGCCCTACATTTCATCATTATACTTATTTATACACCAACAAGAAACAACGACGTAAAACAAAAGCACTAAGATAGGAAATTACCTGTCTGGGCTACTAATGTGCTCCAAGCAATGGTCATGCCCATTGATGTAAAGATCAACGTTGTTTTCCTGCGAATTCATTAAATTTTTAAATAATGTGTTAAACTCTTACCCCACGAAAAAAGGTTCGATGAGATAGACAAGTTTTAAGTTATTATAAACTATCGTGTGTGACATTTAGTCACTTATGGAGTATTTATTTCACGGGTACAATTATAGTTATAGGTACTCAATTCACAACCTAATAGGGTTAAATTAGGTTAATATGTAATTCGCTTTATTTGAATTGTATAGGAATTAATAACAGTAGAATAGTAGACAATTTTACCTCTAGTATTGGGAGAAGCTGAGCCACAAGCTCCTCAGTGTTACCATGATGTCCAGCACTAAATACTGGATGATGACCAATCACAAACTTCCACTTGGCACTCGACTTCTTCAATGCCTCATCCACATCCTGTAACATTAGTAACAATGTAACATTATGCCTAATAAGGAAATTCAACTTCTTAAGGATGACCTAGACTCGAACCCTTAATGTTAACTAGACTATCACGAAAATCTCAAAGCCCTTAACTTTAAGATCTTTATGTAATGATTTAGGGTACGTACTATGTAGTATCTCTAATTTGATTTAATTGTTACGTTACTAGTTTATAGAATAAATACCTGCAAAAGATTAGAAAGATATCGTTTTCGTGGTAATACACCTCTCCAGTCATATGTATGTTTGTCTTCTACAAAGTATTTGTCTTGAAATGGAGTTGTATCCACAAAAAAGAAGTCCACAGTCTCTGCTTAACCAAAAACAACAAATTTTAAGAAAATTTATTTCTGAAGTTTCGTAGTAAATTACACAAACAAAAAAACTTTTAGAATATGGTATTTATTCACCTGATTTGACAACATAAGATCTTAGGGAAAACCATCTGCTGTCTCTTTTTCTAAGAATTGGGCTTAAATGTGCTAGAACATCTCCTCCGTAGTCATGGTTTCCAAGCACTAAAATACCAACAACAATAAATATTTAGCATATGACATTTTATTAAACATATAAATCCTATAAAAATTGTTAAGGTTTGTTTATCCCAAAGAAAAAACAATATTCTATTTTTTTTTCTATTTTTTTTCGTACTTTAAACTTAAGGAAAATACAAGTTAATCTGCCATATAAACGAATTTTTGTTAATCTGATAACATTTTTGTAAATATATTGAAAAAACAAGGTTATTTATTCAGTACTTTTGGTGAGTTGTCCAATTACTGTTTGCTTTTCGCTTTTACTGTTTGGTGAGAAAATTACACATGTACCCCTCAACCAGTACATGAAAAGACGCATATACCCCTCCACTGGTACATGAAAGACAATTGACTAGGTATTGCTCTTAAACTTATAATTGGTGATAAGATACATTAAAGTAAGCTCTTGTCTAAGCTAAGACTATAGCCTATAGATACATCTTACGACAATTCGTCTATTCACAACCCTTCTAATAGAATCGAACCCTTTCATCCTAGTTCGGAGAGGGAAGAGGGATAGGCCAACCGCCAACCAATGGTCCGTTAGTCCTTCTCTAAATTTAAATCGTTAATAATTGTACGTGTTTAGTTTAAAAATAAATAAAAAAAAAATTTACCATTGTACCAACGCTTTTGTAAGCTAGGGGCAGTATAAATGTTTGAAAATGATTCTTCAAAATTAGGATCATGAACACCAGTCAGTCCATCGTCGTAGAAATTGTCTCCTGTTGATATAATGAAATCCACATCCAATTTCTCCCCAACTATGCCCATCTGTCAACGATAATAATTAATTTAATTGATTTTTTCAACACTCCATAATAATATTATACGTCATTAAATTGGAGCATTTAGCTCAACTATTAAAAATAATAAGAAGTAGATCACATGGAGTATTTTTTACTACTCACAATTAAAAATATACTAAGGGCATGTTCACGTTAGCTTGATTTCAGTCCACTTCAGTTCAACTACTAATTTATTTATCTCATAAAATATTCATTTCAACTCAGTTCCAATCAGTTCAGTAAGTTCAATTCAGTAAATGTGAACAGACCCTAAGTACTAAATCAGACAATTCTGACTCGACTCGTGACTGAAAAACGTCAATCCGAAATTGATCTAACTCGACCCATATCCGAATTGACCTACCTAATCTGAACCCAACCAAAAAATTGATTGACCCAACCCAAACTAACCCGACCCATACCCAACTCAAACAACTCGTTTGCCAAGTCTATTAAAGACCTGTTCTCTTTAGCTTATTTTCAGTTCAGTTGATCTCCAATAAGTTAAGTACCTGTCAAAAAAAGAAAAAAAAAAAGTTAAGTTCAGTTCTTAATTTCCTTCCCTCATAAAATGTTCAGTTCAGCTCCAATAAATTCAATTCAATTCAGTTCAGTTCATCTCACTTTAATAAATCAGAACAATCCAAAATAGTCTAATTTTTTAAAATCTTTTGAGATTGCACAAAAATAGCTAATGTAAGAAAATTAAAATTAGGGACGAAAAGAGTATCCCAAAGGATAATCTCTGAGAGACAAATACAACAAACAAAACTCGATATCCCAAAAATATAACGTGAGCATAAAGCGTGGAAACCAATTTGAGAATGTGAAAAACCAAGTCTGAAACCACGAGTGCTAGTAAGTAGTAACCAAATAACACACATATGAAACACGATATAAGGCAAGTTCAACAACTTCAACTAACTTTGTTTTTTTCAGGTATTACTACAAATACAACCTTGACAACTGTAATTGCATGATTAGCAAAAAAAAACACTGTTTTCTCTCTCTTAAACAAGTTTTGTGTTGGACATAAGAGGACGATTCTAGCTTCTAATTTCAGCATATTAAATTGTTTAATTAATTACTGTTATTATTCCTTAATTATGATGGAATATGCTATATGATGTGGACAATAAGTTAAGTTATGATTTGAGTTGTCCCTTACGCTTAAGCAATCTAAGAGCATCAAAGAATCTCATCCAATTATCCTCAAATTATCCCATTTTTCATCACTTGTGTTTGCAAACATTATTATTATTATTATTATTATTATTATTATTATTATTATTATTATTATTATTATTATTATTATTATTATTATTATTATTATTATTATTATTATTATTATTATTTATTAAAACCAAATAAATAAATGTACAAAAAAAAAACCTTAAATAAGTTAGAAATAAATTTAAAGGGAATATTTAGAGCATAAATCCACTCAAGTCACCTTTTTAAAAATAAAATGTTAATTATGGCCATTTTTTTTCTAAGTTGTAAGCCAAGTTCAACTCTCTTCGTTCTCTCTTACTTTATCACGACTATAATTTATATGAATTAAATAACACAAAGCATTTTATAATTTTCATAATTTACGAGTTTACGTACATACCTAATCAGAATGTTAAACTACATTTAAGTAATTAACATAAAGTAAATTATTAAGACATACATACATGATGAAGTAATGGTTTTAGATTAACTAAAGTAACACTCCATTTTATGAATTAAAATAGAAGATCAAGCTATTAAACTTAATTTGTCTACATATATAATCCTTTTAATTTATACGACGAATCTTGTCAAGCTAACTACTATATATTATGTTCTTTTAATAGAAGGATAAAGTAATAAATCAACACAAATTAATTAGTGTTAATTACCTGATTAGCAACAAGAGTTTGATTATAAGCACCTTTCCTTCCCCAATCACCAACAACCAACAAGCTAAGAGATCCATCTTGTTTGGTAGCATGTTTAAACTTGGGAAGCTTAGCATTAATTAATTGACCATTAAACACCATTAATATAGTAAGTATGATTAGTATTGTGTTGATGAATTTGTAAGTGGCCATGGCTAGAAATGAAGCTAGTTTCTCTCTCTAAGATGATAGGAGAGAGAAAGAAGCAGAAAGAAGGGACCTTGATTCCTTCAGCTGGTTGGTTGAGATTTAAGGGCCATGTCTTTCCTTTTATAGTGAGTGAGTGTTTTGCATGTTTTTTTTTTGTTTTTCTTTTTTCTTTTGCATGCTTCATGTGTTGTAAAATCCCAATTAAATTTAATTAGGATATAGGAAAATTATACTACCCATTAAATGTTAGGTGCAACTTGGGATATTGTTTGTGAGATATAAAATATTCTAAAGTTGCACATAACATTTAACGGAGATATTATTATTATTATTACTAGATTAGGCTCGTGCGATGCACAAGTTTAACAATAATTTATGATTTTAACAATATCTTTTACCTTATTTGTGTGTAATATGTACGTAATACAAATATTTTAAGAAAAATCTAATAAATTGATAAATTAATAAAGAGTGGACACCCCAATTCATATAATCTATATAAAATATATGGAGTAGGAGAAAAAGATACTCCGTAATGTTTATAAGAAAATGAAATAGTCCGACCTTCCTTTAATTCTCCAATGAAAATTGCATAATTAGTCAATTCAAATATAAAATCTATTAGAAAAATATATAATTAATTTAGCATTTTCAAATTTTTATTTATGTTGATAAAAAAATTAATGATGTCATTACTAGTTTTGGAGTGAAATTTTTTTACAAGAAGTTGACATGTGGAAAGTAATGACATCAGCGGTAATTAATTTAGTTAGATTTATAGATTATTATTATTATTATTATTATTAGAAGTCTTGAAACAACAATTAACTAGTTGGATGTAACTATGTTAAGAGTTGCTTCATAAGGTGATTAGACGGATTACGTATGATTGTATGAATAATGTAGTGATGTGGATCTCATCAGATAATAAGACTAGAAATAATTTTGCAAAATTATTTTTGGTTTGCATTTATTTGGCATATAATAATTTCAAACGTCAAGCAAAAGCTAACTTGTTCTCTCTATGGTTTTCTCCCTTCTCTTCTAAATAAAGCTACTTAATTTATTTGTTGAAATTTTTATTTGTTTATTTGTTCATGCTTATTATCATTTGAAAGGCTTAATAAATTAATATGAACGCAAGATAGCATATGAAAAAAGTTACCTTTAGATGCACTTTTTCTTTTAAATTTAAAAGTATCTTTTATACAACAAATTAAACTGTAATGAATAATTGTTGTACACCTTATCATAAAAATATTGAAAATAAATCTTACTTTAATTGTTTATATTGTCTAAACTTATTTTTAAATTACAATAATCGAACCTATTTATATACGTGTCACAATATGTTTCATATATGACTAGGCCGGACTCGTAAAAGAGGAAGAGCATCCACGCATAACGCATGTATAACTTTATTATGGAGTTTAGTTGAATATAGAAAGATTTAAATTAAATTAAATAAAATAATTATATTAATAAAAAAATCTTTTTATGTTAATGTGTATCCATAAGACCATAAGCACACGTCAAAGAAAAGATCTCTTCAAAAATAGCAAACGAAGAGGAAGAGGAAGAGGAAGAGGAAGCATCCTACCATCACTAAATAAATTCTAAAATAGAAACATATGATAATATTATTGTAAAAAAACATAGCAAAAATAGTTGATTGGCTTCCTAAAAATAAATAAATAAAATAGTAGATTGGCAATGCGTTGTCGACATATAATTGGAAGATAGAAGCACATGGAGTTGGAAAGATACAAGTATGTTAGTATAGTTGGCTAGTTAAGTTGCCCATGTGAAATTCTTGTGAATATTATTTGTTCCATTAATCATATATATGAACTCTTTTGGATGTTTTATGTATAGATTCTTGTGAATATACTAATAATGGTAACTCATTCATCATCTTATTTGATTTGGATAAAATGAGTATTTAAAGGAAATGCAATAATGTTGTAATCTTGATGTTTTTGAGTTATTGAGTATGGAGGATTTTTGGATACTTGTTATAAGACAATCATCATTCAACTGGCTTATCCAGAAATCCAGCAATCTTCTCATTTGTGTAATAAGAGCAAAACCGATTGCGATTTGCTCATTTGTGTGATTGAGCAAAAGCCACAAATGAGCAAAAGCAAAATTTGAAAGAATATCGAGCTGTCTTATTTCGAGTAGGTTTTTGAGTAAACGAGTACAGAGAAGTTTTGCAAGGTCACAGTGCATAAAAATAACTATTGAAATGGGAGGTCACATTGAAACAAAACAATGAGCAACAATTTGTTTTATTTATCTGAATTGCAGTCTCATCGTGAATCATCGACATACCTACAATTTTGAAACTGCAAAATTTATAGCAATTCTAACATGAATCTATACTACCTAAGTTATATGCCACTATTCTATATTTCAAGGTTTCCCAACTTTGATTTAATAATGGAAACATCACCGGTACTATTATTCCTCGTGTCATCACTTGATTCTTCCTTCTGAGTGGAGCTTGTCGTTCTTCTAGGTGGGGCAGCAGAACACACCGGCACAACTGATCTGATTTGTACAGCAGGTGCAGTAAACTGTGATCGAAAACCCCCAGTTTGCATTCTTCCAAATCTAGGTCTCACAGATGAACCCACATCACTTTGCATTCGTGGAGCAGTAATCGGAGTTCTAGCATTCCTACGAGTAGGTCCCACTGGAACGCCTTGTGAGGCTGTTGGCAAAGCCTTTCCTGTATATCCAGGGTGGTTTGAGGTTGCAGCATGGCTAAATCTAATGTTAGGCAGCCTTGACGATTCAAATGTGGGCAGTCCGTTTTCTGGGACATCCACTGAAGCTGAGCTGACATTATTAGCTTGAGCTAAACTGTCCTGTTTGGCTTCCTTTTGAAGGTTTTCATTTAACACATCAGCACTATTGCTGTTGGGAATGGGAGCTTTTAAGGGCTCTGGTGGACAATGCTTAGAAGAATTTTCTGGTTTTTCCTCTTGTATCTCTTGAATAGCCACCATTGACCTAGCTTTCATCGGATCCTGCACTATGTGGTTCGAGAAGTAGACGGGTGACCTGACTGTACACATTGAGATTCCAGGGGAGAGAGGAACGGGTTGTTGTTCCCTAGTCAAGCAGTACTGATGATGACTTGGCTGCAACATAGAGTGCATCCATGGGACAACTTGGGTGGGTGTAGGAACTGGTTGGATAGGAATAGGAAGTGCCATAAGACGGCGCTGTTGCTCTGCTGGCTGTTCTTGCAGCCACATATGATGACTTGCCATTTCAGGAGGGAGATTTGAAGATGTCCAGTTCTGATAATGAACGCCAAAAGAGGTTGGAGCTGATGGAAACGGACTTCTGAAGGTTGTAGATGCAGGTAACCTATGATGCCCTCTTTGCTGAATACTTTGAGAGGAATTACTTGGCTCTGCTGGGTTAAGGCTAGCAAGAAATCGAGCAACAACTACTTGTTCCTGCTCTTCATGACCTCCGGAAATAGTGGTAGAAGAAGTTGAGCCGCATTGAGACACTGCATAAACAAATATGAATAAATTCAAGATAAAGGCAGGGTAGATTAAAGATAATGGATCCACAATATGTTTTGTAAAATAAATGCCTATCCAATTATTAAAAAAATTATACACTTCCATAGATCTATAAAAGAATAAATCATAAAAATGGTGTAAGGATTGCCACCTTTTCCAACAATAGAACGCCTATCTAATTTTCCTTCAAAGGTTGAACTAAGGACAAAATTATAAGGTAGAAGGGAATCATTCTCACTTTCCATCTCTCTCAATTCCCAAAAAAATTAATGAAACACCAATGTGTGGTTATGCAGAAATTGATTATTACTGCAGGTTTGATTGTGGAAGATAAGTTGTTGATTAGCTATACTTCAAGTCAGAATATGACCCTCTTTTGGACTGAAACAGTTCTGTATATATCTCTTAACTTGTTCTTCGTACCACATTTTTTTGCTGTCGAGGCTTCTCTTTACCTTACCAATGAATTGATTATCACAGTAAGATATAAAAAAAACACTAGTGATGAATGCCTTCTCATTACCTTACTAATGAATGACTATCACAATAAAAGAAAACTAGCACAACTTCTAACAGTTTCAACTATAAGAAATAGGAAATATCATTAAGCAAACTATAGAGTAGAGGAATGTACTAAAGGTTGCTTGTGGACAACTTTAACTTGCAGATCAAAGCATTTATAGTCTACACAAATGCATTCCAGTCCCACAACAAGGTTTGAGGCTGTTCCTCTCAGGTTGCCTAGCCTCTTCTCTACCTCGCATTTCTAGCTATAGACAGGATCACAGGAACAGTGGAAATCTCATCAATCAGGAAGTGTAAATCACGCTAATGCATACACTGAATTCCTGATACACATGCATCAACAATTACTCCCAATTCTAGATACCTTAATATAGTAACAAACTCACAATTACTCCCCTTTCTTTACCTGTGCTTCGTCGAAATTTGTTACATTGAAATAAAAAGCACAGGTTACTAGAATCTGAGCTATTTGCCTAGTATGAAGCTGTTTACCCTGTCTAATACACCTTGTGCTTCTTGGATACAACCCGTATGTGGACACTAGGGCAGGATTTAATTTATACTTTTAACTTTTTCACTACTGTGAAAATGGAGTTGCTTTGCACAATTATTTACAAATATAAAATCAGAAAAGCCTCTCTGTAGGGATACTGAATTATTCAGCATAAACTTTCATTAGCATGATAGTCAGCACATTTTTTATCTTTTAATTGAGCTGAATTCATTCAACATAAATCAATTTAAAAGTAGCTTAGATGTATTCAGGAAAATCAATATACGTACATAATACATCTCTCTCTCTCTCTCTCTTCCCCAAATGATTTTGGGACTAAGGCTTTGTTGTTGTATTTTTTATATTTTTATTTATTTATTTAATTTTTTCTTTTGAAATGGCATGATACATCTCTTTTAATAGTTACCTAGAAGTATTCAAACAATTTCTGCTGTGAATCTATTCCAAACAACCTCTCATTTATGCATTCTCTCCATTATGCATTTAGACATCTTCAAAGTCACATTTCTTGCACTAGGAGACGAGTGTGCCACATGTTCCGATCCTTACCAATGACAACATGGCAGAACAAACTGAATAACAATGCTCTCAAAACAGAACAGATTCCCCATAACAAACAAAATGCTTTTCTTGTCCTCTATTATATGGTGAAAGGCTATGTTAACTTGGATACAAAGATCAGAAATGTGTATGGATCAAAGGTCATAAGCCTATTCTTGCAGCATTTTATCTATTAATTTGAACTTTGACGCTTCCAACTTCTTTACCCTATCTCAGGGCACTAGTGGAGGCGATATCAGATATGCATGTTTATTAAAGTGCGGATGCTAACATAATTGCTAGTGATTCACATCTCAGCAAAAGTTACTAGGAAAGAAATAGTGAAAAACATAGTTAAACGACTTAACCAATAGGATTTTATGTAATGAATGATTAAGTAATGACCAAATGCAAGGAATTCAGAACAAGAAGGAATTCATACACACTTTGTTTCAAGGCAGACCATGCAGCAATAGCTGCATTTTTCTGAGCTTGTTTCTTGGTTTTAGCTGGCTCTCCTACGAAAGTCATTCCTGCCAACTCTACTGTGCATGAGAAAACAGGAACATGTCCTGGCCCCGAACGAATAGTGGTGTAGGCAGGGAGGTTTAGGCCAGCTCTATGAGCTGTCTCTTGAAGCAAGTTCTTATAAACTCCAGTTTCATCCTGTTAAAGAATAATAAAACATGTCTTCAAGTCTACAACATACTTGCACAAATCACTGAGTGCAACTGAAAATAACTGTCAGCAGGAGCCTGATAATGTGCAGACAAGCAAGACCTTTAGAAAAATTTTCAGCCGATACTCTGCAGCTGACATGTTGGCATGTTGCCCAAGGAATATGACATGCCACTGACTCTACCTTTATATTTTACATTTAATTATATTAAAGCCTGTTCTTCAATACATAAAATCATATGAATGGCTGTCACAAAAGTTATAATAAAAGAAAATTATCCAGCGGCAAACTACAAGGGAGATAAATTATCCAGCAGTGAACTACAAGGGAGATAGTCTATTAAAAGAAAATAATACATATCTTACACGAGAGACACTATTACACAAGAATTTTGAAGTCAAGAATATATCTCCGATGCAATATTTGGAGAAGAAGGAATGAACTGATGAAAGGAATCAAAGAAGTCAATCAAGGTAAAAAGCCATAAAACATGGGTACTTACCAAAACTTTAGCGGCAAGTGTTTTTGATGGACCTCTATCTGCCAGTGTGTTTAAAGCTACTTCTGCAGCTGCATGCTCAGCCTGCCTTAGAGTAGAGAAGAAGGCTGGGCTATCAAATATCTCTCCGTTGAAGTTAACAGAAGCCTTGAAACGTGGGGCATGATCTGGTCCTTCACGGATACAGGCATAAGATGGCAGGTTGAAACAGCTACGCTGAGCTAACTCTTGCAATTGATTCTTATACATAACTAGATCTGGAGCTGTGGAAATACAAATAATCTCTATTCAATGAGCATAGTGTCACACATTACAGCCAAAAATCTCATATGGGCTATACTGATAGCTGAATTAAAGAAGAACCAAAATGGAGAAGGACTCAAAAAAGGTAATTGAAGGCCCATGACAGTAGCTCCAGACAAACAACTAAGAACTAAGCTAGACCAAAATAGGAATAGATGCCCTCAAAATAAACCTAATGTCGTTTCCCCAATAATAATGGTCAACAAAACTTGGGGGCGAGGGAAATCAATACAAAGTTTCATTTAAGAGACAAAATTCTTCATGATTTCCTTTAATGGCATTTTCCCCATCAGAGAATGATTGATCAACCCTTAGAATTGGAAATTCTCATCAGAGAGGTAGAGGAGAAAGAGCCTTACATGATATAGATTTGATGGTCTTTTCTCCCTCAATTTGTTTTTTTCCTTAATGCAAGTTTCTCTGTATCCCTCTCATGAGATTGAAAACTATAAGGATTAACCAAAAATCATCCCCTCATATTACTCACACACATACCTAACCAAAACTATCAACAAACACCCCTGGGATAGATTTCATGTAAACATCTGGGAGTTTTTTCAACCATATAGCATTTACTCCTAATATTCTAATTAAACAACAGAAGCTTATACTTTCTCCAATAGGATACTCCATAAACCCTACAAGTATCTGTCTTCTTTGTTCAACCAGCCATAGGAGGGTTACATTCAGTATCCAACCGCGAATTCCATGTACAACTGAACTCAGGACGAGCCACTAATACGACATCAAGAACCACCAGAATTTCATTACATGTTATTTGCAAACTTCATCTCAGATATTCCAATAACACAAATAACAATCACCACCGCCCAAATAAATAACACAAACAGCAATGAAACAGCTCCAGCCTCCAGCAAACAGCATGAGCAGTACATTCCATAAGCAGCTCTCCATTTCTACCCCTTATTTCAATCTCATCATATTATTATAGCTAAGAAATCAAATATACTTTCTTCATTTTAATACTCAGAAAAATTAATCAAACAAGTAAAATCAGCAACATTTTAAACCAAAACTAAGACAATCAACTTATATAATATAAACACAGTAATTGAATGCTCATCATCAATGACTAAAACCCACAAAAAATAACCATCATTGAAACTCTTAATCAAACCAAACACATTAATAATCACCCATATTGTTCATATTAAGAAGAAAAAAAAAAAACCAATCTTTAAACCCAACATTAATCAGATCAATCAATACAGAAACCAACAGAGAATTCTAAAACAAACCCAGAAACCAAATTAGCAAAGACAAGAAGGGTTACCTTCAAATTATTGAAATTCCTGATTAAGACTGAATTGGATTATAAAAAAGCCGGCAATATGAAGCTAAATAGAATAAAAAGGAGATTAACCCAGAAATCAAAATTAAATTTCAGCTGGAGGTTGTTGAAAGTGTACGTCATTCTATTTGTAAGCCCATCACTCGTTCACTCTCACATTTTTCACTTTCGTATCAAATTTCACAAAGCAGCATACACTCACTCTTACTTTTGGAACTTCTGATAGCAACATCTACTTTGTTTTGGGGCTTTTCTTTTAGGAAAAATTGCCCGCAATAATCCCACCTTTGGGCCATCCGCTAATAATAATCCGACCTTTGGATTATTTTTAAATAATCCCACCTTTATACCTCTTCCGCTTTAAATGGTCCTAACCGGTCACATAACTTGTTATTACAAGTTACTAGACACGTGTCAGTCTATGATTGGTAAAAAAATAAAATTAAAAAAAAAAACCAGAATTTTTGTTAAAAAAAAAAAAAAAAAACTGAAACCAGATTCCGGCAGCCCCACCTCCCCTACCCAATTCCGGCCACCATCTCCCTTCCCCTCCCCGATTCCGTCCACCCCCTCCCTCTCCCTCCCCTCTCCCTCCCCGATTCCGTCCACCCCCTCCCTTTCCCTCCCCGATTCCGACCACCCCTCCCCTCTCCCTCCCCGATTCCGACCACCCCCTCCCTCTCCCTCCCCGTTTCCGACCAGCCCTCCCCTCTCCCTCCCCGATTCCGTCTCCCTCCCCCTCTCCCTCCCTGATTCCGTTTCCGACCAGCCCTCCCCACTCCCTCCCCGATTCCGACCACCCCCTCCCTCTCCCTCCCCGATTCCGACCACCCCCTCCCTCTCCCTCACACCGTTGCAAATCCACCACGCACAAACCCACAACAACCTACCCAATTCCGGCTAAACAAGTGGTTTCGGTGGGCTAAAAGTGGGTAGAGGAGCTGGTTTTGGTGGGTGAGCTAGGTTAGGCGAGGTGGTTTCGGTGGTGGGACTGCTGGAGACGGTGGTTGTGGGTTTTTTTTATTTTTTATTTTTTTTTTCAATAATTTTTTTATTAATTTTTTAACCAACTATGTGGTGACACATGCCCAAACAATTCCAAATTATAAATGGTAACTTGTTTAGCCGGTTTCAACTCACTTGGGACCATTGGGAGCGGGAGAGGTATAAAGGTCGGGTTATTAAAAAATAATCGATAGGTGGGATTATTTTGAGCGGATGAGGCAAAGGTGGGATTATTCCGGACAATTTTTCCTTTCTTTTATTTGCCCCTTCTATTTTTCGAGGTCTTTCTCCTTTTTTTTCCCTTGAATTTCTACTCTCAGGAATTAGATTATACCTGTATACATTAGGGTAACGGAATGATGGAATTTATCATGCACATTGTCTAAAAAAATACTCTCTCCGCCCACAATTATCTGCAACATTTGCCATAAATGAGTGCTCTCTATTATGCGCAACAATTTTTTATCTTTCCTCTTTTAGTAAATTTTAAAGTGTAAAAAGATTATCTTACCAAACTTAAACATATGAGACCACTTTCTCTCTCCTATTTCCCACTCACTTTAACCCACTAACAAACTAAAACATATGGGATCACTTTCTCTCTCTTATTTCCCTCATTTTTACAACTTAATTAAACCCACCTAAACTTAATTAAACTACATTAAAAGTTTTGCCTAGGAGTCCGTAAAAAGGACGTTTGGTGCAGATAATCGTGGGCGGAGGGAGTAGTAGGTTTTTTTTTTTTTTTTAAGATTCAAATTTCAGGAAGAAAGAAAATGCAATTTAAGGTAGGTAAATACTTCATCTGTTTTCTTTTACTTGCAACACTTTCCTAAAAAAGAAATGTCACAATACTTGCAACACATTATAAAAGGAAAGTTACTTTAGTGAAAAACTATACTATTTCTCTTATTTAAAGCACATGACCCACTATTACACTCCTAACAACCACTCATTCAATTTTAAAACTTATTATATCATGTAAACCCTACCTTTCTTAATTACTGCGCTAAAGGGTGTGTTGTATCTAAGACCATCATCACTCATGGTATTAAAATTTATACCACCCTTCTCTCTACCACTTTCTCACTCCTTCACATCATCTGTACCACAATACAATATACTTTCTCCAAAAATTCACTCCCACCCATGGTATAAAAAAAGTTTACCAACACACTTTTTCTCTCCTATATGTATGAATTATACACTTAATTAAATTATAATTATATTTTGTTTTATGTTGAAAATAACTAATTACTATTTATAAAGTTAATTAAATAAAAATAAGCAATTTAGGTAGAAAAAAGTGAATTTCAAAAATATATAAAACTATATCAATATGGATGTCTATGTGTATGTCTTGAAAAATTATGAACAATGGTAATTTTTTCATAATTTTTGACTTTATAACTTTTTCTTAAAATGCAATTGAAAAAAAAATAAATAAAAGATCTATGACAACCAGGCCACATGGCATGACCTGGTTGGTTCATGTTTCATGTGGAACGAAGCAAAAGTTTACCCTGGGATGGTATATACCATTTGATGGTATAGTTTTATGCCACCAAGGTAGTAAAAATTTGCAACTTTTGGATGAATATTTGCACCGTGGTATAAAATTATACCACGAGTGTTGATGCTCTAAAGGAAAACGGAGGAAGTATAATACAAGAGAACGAAAAATCTTTTACAAATTAACACGAAGTTGCAAATTATGAAATTCAAAACGATTGTGGAGGCGTTTAGGCCGTTCCAATGGATCAAATAACAAAGTCTATAAAGAGATGAAATTGATAACCGAGAAAGGTATATTTCCATTTATTTCTAATTTTGTATACTGCGCACATTTTTCTTCTAATTTCGTGTTATAATTAGGTTAAGATGTTCATTTGATTATGATGAATGTTTTATACTTTTATTTATCATAATCTGATTCATTTTTTTAAAAAAATTTTGAAATAGAATTGAACATATTCTCTGAGTTTAAGCTATATGTTCTTTGAGTTTAAATATACTTTATGCATTTTAGGCTATGTATAGCTTGACATAAAATATTGTCGAAGTAAATTTTATTTGTTTGTTTTCTAAAAAGCTATAGAGAAATTGAAAAAAACGGATAGAAATGTGAGAATGGATGAGATGAATGTAAAAAGGAGGTAACGAGGAGAGTGGAAATCTTGGTTTTCCTTGTTTTGTAAAGGGAAATATTAACGTTATTGAGAGAGTAATTTCAACCATCTATAATATTATCAAAACCCAAGGGAACAACATGGTCACGCCATGTGTCACCCTTCCCACAACATGACTAGGCGACACATGTGTGTGAGGTGGCATCCTACGTGTCACGTCTTTCTACAATATAAATTGATTCCATCGGCATTAATTAAAACTCTATAACTTTAATTTATAAAAAAAAAACTCTTCATATGTATAACTTCCAAATTTAATTCTATAACTTTAATTCTCTACAATAATGTTTAATTTTCATCAAAAACTCTTCATATGCATAATCTCCAAATTTAAATTTGACATGCTTATTTTAAATATATATTAATGAAAGATCATGTAGATAATTACTCCGTATATATTTCACTTACTTATTAATAATCCGTATTGTTTAACATTAATCTTTTTTTATTAATTTTGATCAAATTTAATTATAAATTTACGAATTATCGGGGCATCGCCCTGGCCAATAACTAGTTAGAAAAATTATTTTCCATCATTTCACAAACGAAACAATGGAAATGAGAAAACAATTTACGTAGTACATCAAACGACAACCTTAATGTTTGTCCAACTTCCTTTTTAGTCTGTCCCTTAATGTTTGTTTCATACTACTTTTGGTTGTAGGGGACTACAACTTTACACTCGCAAGAGTCACTACTATTACGTTTAAATTCACCATTTTCCCTTTCGCCAATCCCTTTCAAGTTTCAACTAAATATTTTTTTTTTTTTTAAAAAAAATCCCTTGTCAGACCTTATCGAGCAAACAAAGGGCAAGAGTGGATCGATCTATTATGTACACTTGGGGTCATTTTCTCATTCAATCAACAGTTGTCAAGTTTTCAAATGCGTTCAGATGAAAATCATACCTACGATTACAACAAATCGTTAGACTGTCTCTCCGAAAAGGCTGTATATTCCAGCGATGTGTTCGAGAGATATACTACAGTGCAAGATTGTAATCCCCCGTATTTTTAAATATATTATAAATGGAATTATATTTTATTTATGATATTTATTTGTATTTTTTCCGGAATTTAATTTCAAAAGTTTCAATTTTTAATTTGGGTCGAAAATTATTTTGGTACAAATTATTATATGTACCTTCATTCTATAATTCATGTCCAAACAATCAAAGTCAACCTCACTTTACTTACTTAATTGGCCCATTAATTTTATGAGGCCCAATCTTACTTCTTACCCTACACCACACTCTCTCCTATAAATACCTCATACATCCCAAAATTTTTCCCACCCAAAGGTTAGTCTTATTTTCATTCTCCTTATTTTATTTACTTATTTTTCCTTAATTTTTTTTCCTTTTTTTTCCTTGCCCAACCACCTCTGGCGCACACCCGCCTCCCTGTCACCACCCCTCTGCTCGCTGACGGCTCACCATGGCTGCCCCCTTTCCCTCCTCCTTTTTTTGTTTTTGTTTTTTTTTGGCTTAATCTTCATATATTTAATTAGTTTTGGGTTTTGATTTGTTTTTAGTATAAAGATTATATTTTTAGTATCAAATTCGTGTTTTTGATAGCTTAAATTTATATTTTTAGATTATATAATGTTGTTTAATTTTCAGATTTTATAATTTTAAAACCTAGGGTTTTAATTGATTTAAATTGGGATTTAAGGGTTCTTATGATCAATTAATTTGGAGCTTTTGTTCCTATTGCATTTCTAATGATTAATTAAGCATAAAAACATGTTTTTGGATGAAGTTTTAAAGAGTTTTAATCAAAGTTATATGGCTGAAAATTTGTTTAAGTATTAATTTGTGATCATTGGTTGTTTTCTAGGAGGTGATTATTCCCTAGGAGACTTTTAATTGATTAAAAGTGGCACAAAAGATTGTTTACACGAGGTACGTACATGTCTACTTTGTTGTAAGTAGTATCATGTTTAGGTACCAAAAGAAAAGAACTTAGTTTCATGTTTAGGGAACACTTGTATGGAAATTGTTTGGTTATACATTGAATTAATTCATGTGCTTATGTTTATGAGACATGTTTTGGTGAATTAATTGTATTCGTATGGAATTATGGATGCAAGCATGTTGAATTATGTAGGATTAAATGTTTGTATGGATTGTTGATACAAGCATATTTTTATTGGATTGATTTGTTAACCACATTTGGATTATTATAAGATTGGAATTGAATGGTTTGAGTGGAATGTATTTATTAATTATTCCACAAGGTTGTTATTTATTTATTTATTTATTTATTTATTTATTTATTACTCAATCATGACTTGTTAGTTAATTGAGTAAAGGTGGATTAAGCCGAAATGGCTAGGTGAGTTGACTATGTTCAACAATTTTTGATAATTTGGAAGTTTAATGGAATTAAAGGTCAACTTGTGATGTGATCACCATTGTCCTAAATAAGATAAAAAGTGAATTGATGTATGATTGTTATGTATGGTCTTCTTGAATGAGTCGGCTATTAATTAAAATTGTAATCACGTAAAGTGAATACATGGATGAGCAATAAAACTCTGGAAAGCGTGCACTTCTAGAGTATTGACAATTATGGGTTGGGGTACACGGTGGTAGCCCGTGGCTTTCTGAGGCTTGTTTGATCAACATGTCCTCTTTTCTTTTGGTATTTACATGTTATTTCATAATGAAAGTTAGATGGGATCCTAGACTAACTTTGTGAGAATGGAGTCGCGCCTATTCTTGCATCGCGCTAAACTTTTATTTTAAATGGTCGTTTGGGACCAACATGATTTGGTAGATTGGACAACCTCGTCTATTGCTTACTCCAAATTAAAATAATTATAAAAAGTCAAGTGCTTGGGATTGGTTAGTAAGTATGTTGAGTCAATTGAATTGTTTAAGTGTGGAGTCTTGATTAATGAATTCACGTTGTTTGTTTATTTACTTTAATTAGTTGAGCTTGCTGGGTTTTGTGCGTTGTAGCTTGTATGTACTCAGCTTTGCTGATTGCGTGCTTTTGTGTGTGTTTTCTTTTGGTCATGACCTTTGCCTCTCAATGACCCTGTGATGATCCAATTATTACATTTGTATTATTGGGGGCAGTATTGCACAGGTTAGCTTGATGATGTGAAGTTCGAGGATTTGACATACGCATTGTCAAGGGATTGGTGTGATTGAGAGTATTCGTTCTTCGTGTTGAACTTATTTATGCTTTGCTATACATTTATGTTTTGGATTTCGATTATTGGTTTGGTTTTAAATAAGGGCCTCTATGGTTCCAATTTGTAAGCTTTGACTTATTCATTTTTCTAAACTTTGTTATTTTAAAGACTTAGTTTGGTTTTCCGATGCGATACTTTGATAAAGCCTTAACGTTTTAACATGTGGCGGTAACATGCCAGTGGTTCTCCACTATTTTATTTAAATTAAGTAGTTTTGAAAAGGCAAAATTATTGGGGTGTTACAAAGATCTTTTCAACGATCATAACTTTGATGAAGTAAACCCTAATTTGATTCAAATTTATGTATTTGTTAATTTAGATTTCATTTATAGATACCGGATGACTTTTTATTAATGAATTAATTTGTTACAAAAAAAAAGTGTGAATAATGTGTATGTCTTGCAGGTAATACCTTCCACTAGAGGTGTTCACTTTCGAAAAATCTGATCCGATTCGATCCGAATTTTCGGCTATTCAGCTATTCGAAATTTTCGGATCGGAGAAATTGCGATCCAAATCCGATCCGAAATATTCGAATATCCAAATTTTTGGATTGAGTCACCGGATTTTCAAATCAGGTAGTAAAAATTTTGGAATAAATATGATCCGTATTCGATTCGAGAGCTGAAATTTTTTCGGATATCCAAACCGAAATATCCGAAATGTTAAAATCGAATCGGATATCCGAAATTTCAGATCGGATCACCAAATTTTCGAATCTGATATATCATATTAGAATTTTTAGAACACTATTTGTCTGACAAACCCATATCCACTCCTCAAATTACTAGATACATCCATATATCTATAACTAATACTAAAATAGAAACCGCTGACATCATTCTATTTTAAAATTAGACGCATGTCATTAAAAATTTTCCCTCCAAAACTATAAATGATGTCATCGTTTGTGATTTTAATTTTAGTTTATTAAAATTATTGTCAATTACTGTAACACCCCAATAATTATCCCTTTTCCAAACCACTTACTTTAAATAAAAATAGAGGAGAACCATTGGCATGTTACCGCCACGTGCTAAAACGTTAAGGCTTTATCAAAGTATTGCAGCGGAAATACAACTTAAATCTAAAAATAATATAATTTAGAAAACTAATAAGTCAAAGCTTACAAATTGGAACCATAAAGGCCCTTATTTAAAACCAAACCAATAATCAAAGTCCCAAAACATAATTAAAGTAGTAAAACATAAATAAGTTCAACACAAAGAACGAATACTCTCAATCACACCAATCCCTTGACAATGCGTATGTCAAATCACCGAACTTCACATCATCAAGCTAACCTGTGCAATACTGTTCCCCAATAATACAAGTGTAATAATTGGATCATCACAGGGTCATTGAAAGGTGAAGGCCATGACCAAAAGAAAACACACAAAAGCACGCAATCTGCAAAGCTGAGTACATACAAGCTACAATGCACAAAATCTAGCATGCTCAACTAGTTAAAGTAAATAAATATACAACTCGAATTCATTAATCAAGACTCCACACTTAAACAATTCAATCGACTCAACATACTTGCTAATCAATTCCAAACACTTGACTCTTTATATTTAATTTAATTAATTTAATTTGGAGTAAGAAATAGAAGAGGTTTTCCAATCCATCAAATCATTTTGGTCCCAAATGACCATTTAAAATAAAAGTTTAGCGCGATGCAAGAATGGGCGCGACTCCATTCTCACAAAGTTAGTCTAGGATCCCATCTAACTTTCTGTAGACACCCATTTGTGTCTCCCCAAAACCAAACCCAGTGATGAGTACCTTTCACGTCGAATCATAATCGAATGAAACGAAAGTGTGGAAAGGTCTAGTGTTGCGGAAAGTTTTAATTTCTTTTCTCTTCTCTCTGTTTTTAAAACTTTATTTTAAGAAAACAGCCAATCCAGTTTGGTTGTTCCATGATATGGGTCCAATAGTAGTGTAGTTGGATGGGGCTTGCAAAGACCTTTCCAATGATATATTATAAGCCCAATTCCGATGAGTATTGAGGAAGTTATGGCCAATTTACCAAACTGGGTCCGGTTTGAGCCTTATGTGCGGCCCAATGATCTAGGGGAGGGCCTAATATGATTTATCATTCCTAATGCAATTAGGAATGGTTTTGGTCTTCTAGAAGGTTCTTTTCATTCCTAATTCAATTAGCATTGATAAGTTGACTTTGTTGACTTTTCAGAGTTTTAATCAAAATCAAATAGCATTTCCGAAGAAATTATATTATTTTATCTTCCAGTACGGTAAATCTATCGGATTTTCGAAAACGCGTTAAAATCAAGACTGGCGTCCAACCCCAGGCCTTGGCGCCTGGAACCAGGGTTGGCGCCAGGCGCTAGCCACTGGTGCCTGGCGCCAGCTAGCCAGGGTTGGCCCCAACCTTGTTTTGCGTGCGTCAGACTCTGTTTTGTTAAATTATCTTTTTGGCTGATCTCTATAAATATCGTATCAAAAACTCTGTTTTGATTCACCAATTCATCATCTACATTCCCCTACAACCAATTCTCTTCATTCACAAGTTTTAATTAGCATTCTTTAAAACATTCATCTTTCTTTCTTACTTTGTTTTCATACAAAATTCCGCGTTCACAAGATCTAGAAACACCTAGCCATATTCGAAGTTGCCTTCGCCCTAGACGTGAAAGGTTTAATTTCTGAGGGTTTGGTCCCAAATCTCCCTTTCAATTATTTAATTTATTTGTTTTGATTATTATTTACCTTGAAGTTACTAACGTGTGTATTTTGTTATTAGAAAGAGGTACGAAGCATCAAAGTAAGTACTTTAATTGATTTATTGATATTATGATGTAGAATTCATGTTTACATTGTTATTATAATATTCCTAGTAACATGTCTAGGGTAATTTTAATATTAAATATGATTGTTAAAATGCTTCCTATATTCTTCCTAATATTTATGATTGTTAGTATCATGTTAGGGCTAAAGATTTGATTTTTATTGCTTAGTGACATGCTAGGGTTTGCTATTAATCTTGTTAGTATCATACCTAGGATCTTGCTATGTTTATTATGCTTTAATATTAATATGAACATGATTATGATTATAATTATTGTTATGGTTATTATTATGTTGCTTGATTATTTATTCTTTATTGCTTGATCACCTTTTATGCCTGTTAAAGGGAATTGATACTTGTAATCACGCTTAATAAGATATTTAATAATCTTGTTAGGGTTAATATGATTATAATTCAAGTGATCGCCAATAATAGTTTGTTTGTGCATTAATACTCAACCATCATAGATTAAACAGGTTTAGGGTTAATCCTATTTATTGCATGTTAATTAAAAAGCGCACATGAATACGATCAGAATAAAGTAGAGGCCTATTATTAGGGCAGGTTCAATATTTTTTAGGTTGGATTTGTACCATCATCCCCGAACCCTTATTTGGTTCATGACCTTATGGAGTTGACGATTTCTTGGATCGTTAAGGGGTGTAACCTTCATCCTATGAACGGTTTACAAGTTTCTTAAAAACTTGTTGGTGACTCTTTTGCTCTATCTTCTTCCCTTTTGGACGCCACCGTACTTTAGTGTATGATCACAGTGGGGTTCAAGCTAGTGGGATTTTAAAGGCTTGAAATTATTCCCTACAGTTTTTGGCGACTCCGCTGGGGAGGATTTCTATTTTAATTCCTGAATTTGTATCGGCAATGATTTAGAATGAGTGGATGAGACTCGAAAAGTTCTAAGTATTTCATGTGCGTAATTTTGATTAACATTATTGTCATATGCATAAAAAAGGTTCTCATTGGAAAGACCATCCGTAATGAGTCAAAAACATAGGATTTTACACGTAGGAAATTTGAGAAATATCTTTCACAACTAGGACTGAAATAACACCGCGCGAAACTGGAAGATTTTATCGAGCACAGAAAGCTGCTGAGGCATGTGGGAAGTAGCGTCAGGGGCCAGAGCTTAGCGCCAAACTTTTAGCCGTAGCGCCAGACGCCAGTATTGGCGCCAGGCGCTACAGTTAAAAGTTGGCGCCAGTCTCTGATTGCTGGCGCCAATTTCCCCCAATACCGAGCCAGAAATATGCGTTCTAATTTCGACCGGTTTTTCGTATTGTTTGCTCGATCCTACTTCCTGATTGAATTTTTTCTCACTATTCTGAAACCCATATGTGTTCTACATATGGACATAACCCTCTGGGAATTCATGCTCCATCTACCTGATTGAACGCTCCGTGCAACAAAGGGTACATCCGAGAATGTTGAATTCACCAAACCATGGAAGCGAGTTTTTTTTTCTAAAACTCGCAGTGTCCCATCCACTCGCGCCAACCCTTCACGGTTAGGCTTCCGCGCGGTGCATCCGGACAATTAACCATGGACCCTCTATTTACTAAACCATATCCCGAACTTTAGAGAACTAGAGCCATGGTTAGGTTGCAAACTCATTGCATCATATTGTGCCTACTTGACTAATTGTGCATTATTTTTTGTGCATACTCTATGTGATTTTTCCTAACCGTTTGTTTGACTTGTGTTAAAACTAAATAAACTGATTAATGACTAAAGGACTTTGTTTAATTAATTAATTAATTAATTAATTAATTAATTTGAGCTAATAAATAAACATAAAATCGAGTCATAGTTCCTTTAAGTCAACCCGAATTTTTATTCCCGTATACTGCACAAACGTCAACTTGTTTTGGTCATAGCCGGAGTTCTAGAAAGAACGAGTTGTACAACCTATGGATCTGTAGCCCCGAGTTTTTTCTTTAATTTGGCGTTGGTTTCATCCCAATCAGAGTCGCAGATCAAAAGTTATGACTAAAATACCACAGTCTGTCCAGTTTAATGCATATACGTGAAGTCTTAACTTAGTCTTTGCTTGAGTCTAGTTACATAGTCTAGCCACATGGTCATGACACGAGTCTTAACATGTCACCTACACTCACTAGTCTTAGCACACACTTTGAGTATACATCTCCATGGCCATGTCTTAGGTTCATGCATGAGTCGGTCTTTTCCGTCATTTGAGTTGGGGGGTACATTCTATTCCTAATTCTTCATATCCCTCCATCTAAATCTTCTTTCACATTCTATTCCAATTTTTCTTCACTTCCTCCATCCATTACATGTTGAATAAAGTTTGAGTCAAATAATTAACAATAAATATCCCCAAATTCCTTTTCCACAGTACTTGGTCGAGGAAAGAAAGGCGATTAATCAAGGACAACCTCTTTATTCAAGTCTCACTTTTTGATAACCGATTCGTCAAAAGAGGAAGGCTAAAAAGATAATGGAAAATCAAGAAGAAGTCAATGAGCTTAGGAACCAATTGGTTACCATGACTGAAACACTGAATCTTCTCACACTTAAGGTCGACGATCCCGTGAAGCAACAACAAATGAACCTCATGCAAGAAAGTTTGAGGAAGCTATCTAGCGACTATAAATTTCAGGGCATGAGTTCATAAGGGGTCTCGCTGGACAAGGAACTTCTTCCGCATAAGTTCAACGCCACTGACATCCCTAAATTCAAGGCAACAGATAACCCTTACTTTCATCTAAGAGCTTTTGAAACCATAATGAGTATTAAGGGTATCGATAAGAAGGTTTTGAGAATGAATGAATTTGATATGCAAAGAGATTCCCCAGGAAAAGAAAAGATATAAAATGTATTATAACTATTACTCGTGTTTAAAATTGTAATGTTCGTATTAAGTATTAAAATGCTATTACTTATGAATTTTTTTTTAGAAAAACTAACATTTTGATTTAAAAATTGTGCATTGCTCATGTACTATACTAGATATACAACAATCATGTTCAATAATTTATGTTGTTTTATATATATATATGCATTGAGTTGCTCGATCATTTTTTTGGGTGTTCTATTCGATTCACCCTTTGGGCTAATCCAGATTCGAGGATCAGTTCTGGATTGTTAGGTTCCACTCCCGTTCCGATTGTTGTTGCAGGGGATCGAATACGGGTCCTCCCTACCAAGTGTAGTCTCAATCACCACTACACCAACAACCTGTACACTTGGTATGGAGGACCCATGTTATAAAATATTATATTATATACATATACTTTTTTATATTATAAAAAATATTATATTCACGAAATATATTAACTTTCATACTATACTTAATTACATAGAATGTAAAGTACATGAAAATAGTATCATACCTACATTTCAATTATATAATAAGAACTTTAACAACATGACTTATTATATAATGTTTAGGTGTAATAAAAATGACATGTATATTTTTTTTATTATAAAATGTTGATTTGAAAGTCTAAATTATAGTTAAAAGTATTATTATATATAAAACAACATAAATTATTGAACATGATTGTTGTATATCTAGTATAGTACATGAGCAATGCACAATTTTTAAATCAAAATGTTAGTTTTTCTAAAAAAATTCATAAGTAATAGCATTGTTAGTACTTAATACGAATATTACAATTTTAAACACGAGTAATAGTTATAATACATTTTATATCTATTCAAATGTCTAATTCAATTTAACTTTTATTCTTCTTGTTTAGATTGGTTTTTGGTTCAATTTTTTTTTTCTTTTTTTTTTAATGTAAACAAAGGTAATTGTAAAAGGCATTGTATAGAAAATGAAAGGTCGATTAAAATTATATTTATGTTCAAGATTATATATTTTTTTCCAAGACAACATTTCGGCTCAGCATTCAGTATTTGTCAAGGAGTACAAAAAACGATAAAAGTAATTTTTACACTATTTTGTATTTTTATCAAAAACTTTTGTATTCATCTAATAACTTGCATTGAGTTTAGGATAATTTATAGACTATTTTGGGTAACTTTTATCAATAAAGCATAAATAACTTTCATTCATTTTAGGGTAGCTTTTATAATAGGTGCACAATATTTTATTGTACATCTGATTTTTTTTTTAAAAATGTTTGTATTGATTTCATAATTGACGTCAAACTAAATTCTATTGATTTTATTTAATTTTCATAAAAAAAAAACAATATTATCCTTTCAAAATACGAAATATTTGTTTCCTTAATTATGCCACTTTAATCATATTGCTTCAAATTAGTTATTATTCTCTAAATTGACTACAAATAAAGATTGAAAAGACGTTATGAATTATTTGTAGTATTGAAAAGTATATATTTTATTATTAAAAATTAAATCAATATTTATGTTAGGAAATCATGAAAATCTTATGCATGTATAGAAACTTGCTTTTATTGTTTAAAGTTGAACAAAAATAACTATGCTTGAATATGTAAACAGTAATTATATAGATATATTCAATACATAAGACAAGCCAATGAGAGAGTGACATTTGTCATCCTCACATTGAGGCGCTTGTCTTTTAATATAATATATAGATTCATTCCACTTAAACTATTCAATTCCAATCCTTTAATAATCCAAATGTGGTTAACAAACCAATCCAATAAAAAATATGCCTGTATCAACAATCCATACAAACAATTAACCCAATATAATTCAACATGTTTGCATCCATAATCCCATACAAACATAATCAATTCACCAAAACATGTCTCATAAACATAAGCACATGAATTAATTAAATGTAAAACCAAACAATTTTCATCCAAGTGTTCTCTAATCATGAATAAGTTCTTCTCTTTGGTACCTAAACATGATACTACTTACAACGAAGTAGACATGTACGTACCTCATATAAACAATCCTTTGTGCCACTTTTAATCACTTAGAAGTCTCCTAGAGAATAATCACCTCCTAGAAAACAACCAATAATCACAAATTAACACTTAAACAAATTTCCAGCAATATAAATTTGATTAAAGTCCTTAAAACTTCATTAAAAACATGTTTTTATGCTTAATTAATCATTAGAAATGCAATAGGAACAAAAGCCCCAAATAAATTGATCATAAGAACCCTAAAATCCTAATTTAAATAAATTGAACCCTAGGTTTTAAAATTACAAAATCTGAAAGTTTATAACATAATTAAAATCTGAAATGGTAGGTTTAAGCTATCAAAAACATGATTTTGATACTAAAAATATAATCTATATACTACAAAATCAAAACCCAAAACAATTATCAATTCTAAGCAAAACTAAAAAAAAAATAAAACAAAGGAGGAGGAAAGGGGAGTGGGCCACGGCTGGGCCGCTGGTGGGTCGCCGGTGTCAGGTGGCCGGCGGTGGTAAGGGGCGCCGGTGGTGGCTGGGTGGCATAAGGGCGGCAACAATGGTGGTGAGTGAAACTCACGTAAAAGGAGAAGAAATAAAAAAAAAGGGAAAAGAAAAGAAAAAAATAAGGGAAAAATAATAAAGAAATAAAATAAAAATAAGAGAGTTTACTAACCTTTTTGTGTAAGGAAAAATTTGGGGATGTATGGGGTATTTATAGGAGAGAGATTGGTGTAGGGCAAGTTGTAAGATTTAGCCTCATAAAATTAATAGGTCAATCAAGTATGTAAAGTGAGATTGGCTTTGATTGTTTGGACATGAATTATAGAATGATGGTTCATAAAAATCATATTGTAATAAAAATAATTTTCCACCCAAAATAATTTGAAACTTTTGAAACTAAATTCCGGAAAAATACAAATAAATATTATAAATAAAATGTAATTTCATTTATAATATATTTAAAAATACGGGGGATTACAATTATATTATATTAGTATAAAATTCTGAAAAAGATCTATTGTCTTTGGTAATAATAATTTAATTTATTTTTTCTTGGACACCCTTTTCATCATTCAATTTTTTTTTTCCTGCGAACTCTATTATCATTTTTTTATTATTTAATGTTTTTGTTTATTTTGGGAATAATTTTGTTTTAAATTTTTGGATAAAAAAATAAATTTAGAAAATTTTATCAAATCAAATTATATATTGCACGAGACTAATCTAGTATTTTAATAAATAAAAACCAACAAGAAAAATAGATGAAATTAAGAATTAAATTACAAAAAACAAGGGTATTCCTAAATTTGCGATAAATATAAACAATCAAATCAATACATTCTCATTTATGGAAATAAGAGCAAAAACATTAGTTACAATGGAGAATGATATGGAGTAGTTGGTGAAGAGTGAGGAAAAACGGGTATACTTAACTTCATGTAATTTGTTAATTTATAAATAATTATAATGTAATTTATTTATTATAATATATGTATTTAATTTGACTTAACTTTGTATTTCTGATTAGCAAAAAAAATAATTTAAGAAAATTGTTGATCTGGTTGGAGAATTTAGAGTATTTAGTTGATTATTATTCATGTTATGTTAAGTTTAAGTCATTTGGTTAAGGTGTCATGATAGACAACATATAATTAAGGTAGTAGTATACAACTAATCAAGACAAATGAAGAAAGTGGCTAAGTCGTCACTATTATTGCAACCGTTACTATTTACGGTTTCAGTTTTAATTTCTCTTGATCTAGTTAGGCGTTTACATACGTAATGCATTATAACTTAGTGTATTAATGCATTGTTTAATGCATCTCTTAACATTTGGTGTTTGATGCGTTGTTTTTGTATGTCTTAATACATTGTTCAATGCTTAACTTAAAGTCTTATTTAATGCATGACTTAATGCATTGTTACGTTTATTACGTTTGAAAATGCAATGACATACTAAGCTACTATCTTATATATATGAGAAACTCCTCATATGATGAATGAAGGTTGAGAGATGAAATATAATTTCTATCTTATCACTTTGGCATAGAGAGTTATTATCAGTTGTTCATTTTCACAAAATCACAAACACTTTTATACATGAATTGCTATCATCCTACAAGTGATAGTAATTGTTCTTTGTTGTATCTCCTGAGTAATTTCCGTGATACCCGGTTTTAGTATAGGATTGGAATTATACTTTTGGGAAAGTGATCCCATTCACGCTTCGAAGGTTTTTCCAATAATTTCATTTCCATTCTTGGTGACCCTTGTTTACTAGAAAATCCCCAACAGATCTTATCTAAACAAGAGAATTTGCTGATGTTCATCTCGTTTCCCATTCCTTTTCAATTCCATTAGGTCTCGCGAAACAAACTCGAGTCCTAAGTTGCATCGTATTTGAAATATAGTAGAATGAGAGTTTCCTTGGAAGATTTTGCAAAGTAGCAAAAAATCACGATTGTTGGGATCTGCGATTCTAATTAAAGTACTTCAGTTTTCCCGTAATAAGAACCTTTTTATTTGACAAATAGTTCCTACGTAGACTTGTTAATTTACACATTCTCAATCTCAGCAGCAGCCTTGACCTTCTCAGCCGTTTCAGGAGGCTTAGTGGCAGCAGCCTCAGCCTAAGCATTATTTTTTTTGACCCGTGACCTGATCTAATTGGAATTCGTTTAACCCGTAAAATTTGTGAGTGTCAAACCTGACCCCAACCCAAATCCGTCTGGTCGCGTTTTTATGTTTTTTTTTTAAAAAAAATACATTAATTTGAAAATTAATAAAGTATGTAGTTTATTGGTTGAGTTTGATTATTTATTTAGTATCCAACCTTTATTTTTCTCTCATTTATCCATTTCATATAATTGTTGCTCAAATTTCACTAACAACCTCCTACATCAACTATCAACCTATACCAATTGCATTCACATAACTTACATCACCGTTGGCCTGACCTCTTTCTTTAATTTTGTAATGTTTGAAAGCTAGTTTTTTTTTTATTATTTTTTTTAATTTTTTTTTATTATCATTTTTCATTAATTAGAAATTAGTGTGCTTTGGTGAAAATTTAAATTATGTAATAGGCATGTAATGACTAAAAATAATACTGGTAAGAATTTTTGATAAAACTTGAAAAAAAAAGAGTAAGCTTGAAAAATCATAAATGTTTAACAATTAGCTAAAAATAAGTTAATAAAATTGTTCTTAACCCGTTGGGTTGACCTGAACCAAAAACTTTGGATTAGAGTTGAGCATTTGTCGACCCGTAACCCGACCCAAAATGACCAGTGACCCAACCCGAACCCGACTCGACCAACCCATCAAAGAGATAATATGATATTTTTCTTAGATTAACTAGGTTTGATCTCGAGCAATGTACAGATATTATATGTATGAAGTATATTAATATAAGGTTCTTTAAAAAAAAAAGTATATAAATATAAAGTCAAATGAAACGTTTTAAAATATGAATGATGATTAGAATATGATTTGTATGGATTTTAATAAGAATATGCTTGTTTTATTGAATATGATGTGCGAATTTGTTTGAAGTTGTTATCTTAACATTATAATTTAAATTAATTACATCGAGCTACTCTCTTACTGTAAACAAAAAAACAAATAACGTAATTTTGAATAGACAACAAGCTAAGTACTTCGTACTAACTTATTGTTTAATTAATATTTGATTAGTGTACACAAAGCAGAAATTCAAACGCAAATACATCACCTTAAAATCAACTTAACTGAGAGAATGTGAGAGATGAGAGAATATTTTCCGTGCCTTTCTCATTGATCAAAAGTCAATATATAATACAAGCGTATTCTAGGTTAGGGTTGAGGCTACATTAGTAATTTACAAACTAATTATATACTAGATTATTTACATAATCTAACACTCCCCTGCAGTCAAAGCGGGAGGACCATGAACGCTTAGACTGTCCCGAAAATCATCAAATAAAACCTTAGGCAGACCTTTGGTGAAGATGTCCGCAATCTGGTATCGGGAAGGCACATGTAGGACACGAACTTCACCCCTTTGTACTTTCTCACGAACAAAGTGTATGTCCATCTCAATGTGTTTAGTGCGCTGATACTGAACCGGATTACTAGTGAGATAAATTGCACTAACATTGTCACAATAAACCAATGTTGCTTTCGGAATAGGAAGAAATAGCTCTAGCAACAGATTGCGAATCCAGCAGGATTCAGAAACCACATTGGCAGCCCCTCTGTACTCTGCTTCGCAACTAGACTTAGACAAAGTGGGTTGTCGTTTCGAAGACCAGGAAATCAGATTATCACCAAGGTACACACAATACCCTGATGTAGAACGACGAGTATCCGGACACCCGCCCCAATCTGCATCCGTGTATGACACAAGAGAAGAAACAGGAGATTTATGCAATTGTAAACCAAAATCCGTGGTACCTCTAATGTATCGAAGAATGCGTTTCAACGCATCCATGTGCTCAACACGAGGTGAGTGCATAAATAAGCAAACCTGTTGAACTGCATAAGATATATCTGGTCGGGTGAATGTCAAGTACTGCAAAGCACCACAGAGGCGCCGATAAGAAGTAGGATCGTCATAAAGAGCACCCTCCTTAGTGCTCAATTTGCCTTTGGTGTCAACAGGAGTAGGCGAAGGTTTACAATTTGCCATTCCTGCTTTTTCCAAAATATCCTGCGTATACTTCTTTTGAGATAAAAATAAACCATTTTTACCTCTAGTAACAGCAATACCCAAAAAATAACTTAGAGGACCCAAATCTTTCATTGCAAATTCAGAGCTCAGCCTAGAAATAATATGTCGTCGGAGAGATTCCGATGAAGCAGTAAGCACAATATCATCAACATATAGAAGGAGATAAGCAGTATCATTACCATGGCGATATATGAACAAAGAGGTGTCAGATGTACTATTAGCAAAACCAATAGTAGCCACAAAATCTGCAAAACGTTTGTACCAAGCACGGGGTGCCTGTTTCAGACCATATAGAGACTTTTCTAATAAACAAACATGATCAGGTTTATCCGGATCTTTGAATCCCATAGGTTGATACATGTAAACTGTTTCATTCAAATGACCATGTAAGAAAGCATTTTTCACATCTAATTGATGAATTTGCCAAGACTTAGCCAAAGCTATGCTAAGAACCACCCGAATAGTAGCCGGCTTGACAACCGGGCTAAAAGTCTCATCACAATCAATTCCTTCCCTTTGAGTTTTATCATCACCAACAAGACGAGCCTTATGTCTCTCAAAAGACCCGTCAGACTTAGTCTTATGCCGAAAAATCCACGTGGTCGAGGAACCAATTTCCAAGTACCATTGTCAATAGGAGCCTTATGGTCATGAAGAGCACTAACCGGGTTTTTGGGAATAAGAGATATGGAGGTAGTAGTGTGATGTGTTTGATCGGAGTACTTTGGATTTGGCTTGACAATCCCATGTTTGCTACGGGTGGTCATGGAATGAGAAGGAGGGAAGGAGAGATTTGGTGGAGGAAGAGGTGTATGTGTAGGAGAGAGTGAGTTAGGAGCCTCGGGAGTGGGCTGCTGCTGCCCGGTAGCTATCGCGGGCGCAAGCTGGAACCTGCGGCCTGGCAGTAGGGGAATGCCAGGGGCTGCGGGCGCAGGTGCCTGGCTGCGGGCTACCTGCTGGAGCTGCTCAGCAAAGCTGGGCAGGGGACTCCGCGGCTAGCCTGTGGCAGGGCACTGTGTGCCGCGGCCAGGCTGCGGAGGTGGCTGGTAAGGGGAGCCTCCACCCTCTGCTTGATCCACACCCACGGCAGCGCTAGTGGGATCAGACCGTGTAGGGGGGTGTGAGCTCGGGGAGGTGGCTTCGAAAGGATTTGAGTTAGTTTGCCAAAGAAAGGAATGATTAAGAGGACTCAAATCTTCACTTAAGAAGTCATAAGTATGAGCTTTAGGGGAATGAACCTTAGAGAAAGGGAAGACAGACTCATCGAACCATACATGTCTCGCAATGATTATACGCCCACTCGAAATATCAAAACATTTGTAACCTCGATGATTACTTGGATAGCCAAGAAAAACACATGGTGTGGAACGTGGTTGAAGTTTGTTTACCTTAGTGGAGGGAAGAAGGGGGTAACATAAGCAACCGAACACCCTAAGATGTGAATAATCGGGATGTTTGTGATATAAAATTTGAGTAGGGGACTTGAAGTCGAGAAGTTATGTAGGTAGGATATTATGAAGATAAGTTGCCATCTCTAAAGCATGATGCCAAAAAGTGGGAGGCATAGAAGCATGACAAAGAAGGGTACGAACTATATTATTAATGGTCTTAATTTTTCGTTCGGATTTTCCATTTTGAGGTGAAGAATATGGACAAGACAAGCGGAAAACCATTCCATGTTGGTGACCAAATTTAATAAAAGGATCATTTTTAAATTCAGTTCCATTGTCACATTGGAAAGCTTTCACTTCCCATTCAAATTGGGTGTGAATATAGGTTCGGACACAAAGAAATAAGTCATAGACTTGAGATTTAGAGGCAATCGGAAAAGTCCATAAAAAATTCGTGTAATCATCAAGAAAAAGAACATAATATTTGTGCCCAAGAGAACTAGATACGGGATATGTCCATAAATCACTATGAATAATGTCAAATGGCATAGTAGTGTGAGAATGCGAATTGTAAAAAGGCAATTTTATTAATTTTCCCAAAGGAGAAGAGTGACAAACATCAAGACGAGCCTTATTACATTTGATTAATTCACTACTACGCAAAGAACTTAAGATTGCATTTTCCGGATGACCTAAGCGGGAATGCCACACACTAGGAGAAATAACGGCAAAAGCTAACGGAGTGGAACATGAAAGGACTTGAAGATCCGAGAAGAAGGGATATAGATCGCCACTGCTATTACATCTCACTATTTTGCTCCCCGTCTGCAAATCCTTCACAGAAAACCTAAAAGGATCAAACTCAATTGAAACACTATTATCGGTAGTGAATTTTCTAACAGAAATGAGATTTTTGATGAGTTTAGGAACGTGAAGGACATTTTTGAGTTGAAGTGTGTTTTGGTTTAGAGATTCATGACCATAACCTTTAATCGGAACTTTGCTACCATCACCAACAATAATAGAATTATTAATGTTATTGCTCAAATTGACATATGAAGACAAATTACCTTGGGAATTAGTCATATGCGATGTAGCACCGGTGTCCATGTAGTAGCTCGGATCGGCAATGGAGAAGGTATGCATAGCTTGTTCAATATTCGTAGGAGCATAACCCGAAGAGGAGGATGAATTTCCCATGAAATAAGCTTGCGGAGGTTTGGAACCAAGAATACCCGGCTGCTGACCTTGGGGGGCGGGCTGCCGTGGCTGCCACTGATATGGAGTAGACCCTTGTGTAGGGTAAGGGCAGGGAGGAGACGCCCAAGGCCCTGCATTCCAGTACTGCCAGGGAGGGGGCATCATCCACCCCTGCCCAGGCTGTTGCTGCTGTTGGGAAGCAGGACCCCAGCGTTGCAGCTGCTGCGGGACCTGCTGCTGCTGGTTGTTCTGGCCAGCACCCCCGGCAATGGTGGTTTTGCCCTTGCCACCACCGCCTTTTCCCTTATTTTTCCGACCACTGTTGCGAGAATTTCCACCACGAGATTGTGCTGAATTTTGAGAGTAATCTCCAACAGATTGTGAAGCCTGGGAAGAGGTATGAGATAGATGCGCCTCCTCATGGATTTCACTGGACACGTCGGCTGCATTGGTTTTCTCCTCAAGTTCGAGCATGGAACGCAACGCATCAAAGGAAGGAAGGGGATCGAGATGACGAACGGACGTTCGAAAGGGTTTATACTCCTCCGAGAGACCCTTCAAAAGTTGCAAAGCCATTCGATTGTCGGAGACTATGTCACCAAAGTTTTTCAAACTATCCGCAAGGGCTTTGAGATGTGAGCAATATGATTTAACACCATCAAATTGGTCAAGTTTGGTGTTTGTGAATTGCGCATCAAGGGTTAAAGCACGAGCAGATTTGTTATTATGGAAGAAATTCTCCAACCTTTTCCAAGCGTCGACAACCTTGTCATCGGGGTCGGCGATGGTGTTGAGTAAGTCAAAAGATATTGTCCCATAAATCCACTGTCTAACAATGTCATCAAGGCGTTGCAAGAAAGCCAAATCGGCAGCAGTTTGGTCGGGTTTCTTGGCAGAGGGATCAACCGGAGGAGGAATGATAAAATCAATCACCATGTTTGCACGACAGTGGAGTTGAAAAAGAGTCTTCCATAGGTTGTATTGAGATCCCTTGTAGTCCAGAGTCACCGGAATACATGCTTTGATGTTGTTAACAGTAGTGGCCGAATGGAGTTTGCTAGAATCGACCATTGAAGAAGAGAAGAAGAAATGAGCGGAAGAGTTAGGGTTTCGGATTGAAAAACCTAGACTCGTGATACCATGAGAGAATGTGAGAGATGAGAGAATATTTGTCGTGCCTTTCTCATTGATCAAAAGTCAATATATAATACAAGCGTATACTAGGTTAGGGTTGAGGCTACATTAGTAATTTACAAACTAATTATATACTAGATTATTTACATAATCTAACATTAACTAATGTAGTTTCATATTGTAAACAAGCAAAATGACGAGTACTTATTTGAATACACAATACTATTACTGTAGTTTTCTTAATACACCATGCAAAAAATAAATCATTGTTTGATGAAGTAATTCTTTTCAAAGTCTAGCTTAGTTGGGCAACTTTGATCACCATAATTCCTTTCAACTTCTCCATTTTCAATACTCAATATATGTTGGTCTTAGTCTCATGTACGGGCTCTTTCGAGGCAGGATATGAGTATCCATTGTTTCCGGATTGTGAGTTTGTGAGATAATCAGGTGACTTGCCTGTTGCAATCTTAAGGTACGGCGAAGGTTCAATGGTTTTAGTTATCTTTCTTTGTGGAGTGGTTGTTTGACGAGGAGGACTAGAATGATAGGCACTTGGTTTCATCCCAACTTTGCTTCCATATTCTTTTGGTTGATGATCATAAGCATAATCATCGGGCTTAGTCTTACTAATCTGAATATCGCCTTTATTATTACCTATTTGCTTATCATTAGGGTTGCTTGTAACTCTAGGTGATTGAGGATTCACGGAAGAGTTTGCCAATCTACTGTTAGGAACTCCTATAGTGTTTCGAGTTGGTGGTGAGCTTGATGACCTATTCCATTGGTTGAAACCACCCTTGGGAGATTGGGCCGGCTTTAAAGGAGGATCATCAATGTTACCACTTAGTGGTGAGTGGTCATGAACAAAGCTTGGTTGCTTATCCAACTTATTAAAAGCGCCATAATCTGTAGAAGGTCGAGACTTCACAGGGGAATTTGGCCACTGGTTATCAGGATTAAGGCTCATTGACCTTGGATTTTCATGGTTCTTAAAAGGTTGAGGCTTGACAGAATCATATTTCCTTGTTGCAGATGGATGATCATAACTAGGGCTTGATGATCTATCCCATTGTTTGTTGGATACTCCATGATCTTTAGGAGATTGAGGCTTCATCGAGTTACCCCATTCGTTGCTTGGAATACCAAGAGCTCCCCCATTGTTCTTATTTGGTGGTGGGTGATCTAGGACAGGGTTTGATGTTTTGCCCCATTGGTTTTTGGGAACATCATTATCCTTGAGAGGCTGAGGCTGAGGCTTCGTTACAGAGTTATCCCATTGGTTGTTTGGAGCACCAGAAACTTTTCTATTGTTCCCATTTGGTGGTGGCTGATCATGGATGGGGCTTGATGATCTATTCCACTGTTTGTTGGGAACTCCATGATCCTTAGGAGATTGAGGATTTGTCGAATCACCCCACCGGTTCCTAGGAACACTATAAACTCCCTCGGTGTTCTTAGTTGCTGGTGGTGGGCGATCATGGTCAGGGCTTGATGTTTTATCCCATTGGTGGTTTGAAACTCCATTATCCCTGGGAGATCGAGGCTTCATTAACGAGTTATCCCACCGGTTGCTCTGAACACCAGGTTCTCCTTTAGTATTCTTAGGCGGTGGTCGGTGATCATGGTTTGGGCTTAATGATCTGTCCCATTGGTTATTGGGAACTCTATGAACCTCAGGATATTGAGGCCTCATCAAAGAGTTTCCCCATTGACTGCTTGGAACATCAAAAGCTCCCCCTTTGTTTTTAGTTGGTGGTGGGAGTTCACGGTTAGGGCTTAATGATCTATTCAATTGGTTGTTCGAATATCCATGACCCTTGGGAGATAAAGGCTTCGTCAACGAGTTACCCCATCGGCTGCTTGGAACACTTGGAAGTCCCCCAGTGTTCTTAGGTGGTGGTGGGTGATCACGAACCAGGCTTAATGATCTATCCCAATGGTTAGAAAATCCTTGACTCGTGGGAGATTGAGGATTCATTGACGAGTTTCCCCATCGATTGCTAGGAACACCAAGAACTCCCCCATTTTTCTTAGATAATGGAGGAGAGTGATCATC
This sequence comes from Chenopodium quinoa, assembly GCF_001683475.1. Taxonomy (NCBI): domain Eukaryota; kingdom Viridiplantae; phylum Streptophyta; class Magnoliopsida; order Caryophyllales; family Amaranthaceae; genus Chenopodium; species Chenopodium quinoa. The sequence continues at coordinate 8,608,640 of NW_018745024.1, read as the reverse complement.
AATAGAGCTTGATGATCTATACCATTGGTTACTAGGAACTCCATAACCCTTGGGAGATTGAGGCCTCATCAAAGAGCTTTCCCACCTGCTATTCGGAACTCCACCCGTGTTTTTCTCATTTGGTAACGAGTAATCACGGATATGGCTCGATGATCTACGTGGTTGATTGTCATGGATTCCATAACTGTGAACAGACTGAGGCACTTTAGAGGCCTTTGGAGCTCCATTAGGTTTCCCATCTACTGGTGGTTGATAAGAGTTTCTAGGAATTTCATAGCTATCAGAGGACTGAGGCTTCCCACCAGAAATGCCCCATCGATCATTGCCGAATTTGTAATCTCTCCACATCTTTGAAGGTTGATTATTAGGAGATCGATCACCATAACTTGGGCTAGATTTGTCCCATTGTTTATTAGGCACTTCATGATCTTCCGGAGTATGAGGATTAATTGGAGGGGAGCCCCAATTAGTTTTAGGAGCTGCATAACCCTCAAAGATCTCTAACTTAGTTGGAGACTTATAATGACTCCAAGGATCTTCAGCAGGATAAGGTGACCTATCCCACTAAAAGGAGCTTCATAATCTCTGGGAGCCTTGGCTTTCGAGCGAGACTGATCCAAATATCCCTTATTAGGAATACCAGAGTCTCTATGAGAATGGTGATCATAAACAAGGCCCGGTGATCTATCGTCATGGTCATAAGGATCACCATGGTCCCATGAAACCTTTGATTTCACAGGTGGACTACTAGGATAATAGTCAGATCCGTAGTCTCTAGTAGGGTACACCCTCACTGGAGAGCTACGCCGGCCCCAATTTGGCCCTGAATTTGGGATGGTGGCCAAACCAGGTGGCCCATTGACTTCATTAAGAATTTGTGTGATGAAATTCTCAACCTCAGGAGGACGACCATGGTTGACCATCGAGGAATCTACCTTCGAATGAGAAGTGGGGTACTTTTATGTGGTGGCAGCACGTGACTCGATTCTTGTGACATATGAACGAGTCCCCCGAGAAACATCATAGCTGATGATTGGCCTACCGCGGACATGATCAGGGTGGCTATAATCATATCTAGACATTTTTAGATTTTTTCTTATTCAGAGAGGATTCTGTGTGTTTTCTCTGGCATACTGAACTAATTGAGTGTCTGCAACCTGCATTATATAGAAAAAGGTTAGGAATATATTCACCAGAAGAAATAACAGATGATTCTGACTGCGAAGCTAAGATATTTACCAGTTTAAAGATTCTTTCTAATCTTTTGTAATCTGCAATCTAAGAATCAAATTCTGCATACCACTTGTCAGCAGATAGTTAGGATTTTGTAGGATTTTTACCCCTGATTCTTGTATTCGGAGATAAGATGAAAGCAGATCTGCAACTTGAACGCAACTTCATCCCCAACAAGAGCTCTGATACTTGGTCACCCATTAACAGCAAAAGTATTTGGTTCCTGTTAAAACACCTCACTCTGTACTCCGAAAAGAACACAGAATAAAGCTCAGGCAGCATAAGTCAAATTAAAGTCCCTTCTTTTGAGATATTTTCTCGAATTGTACACATGTAAGGAATTCCAAAACCCCTACAAGTCTCTACTGTAAGGCCAAACAAGACCATCATCAAAGAAAAAAGAGATCAGATATTTGATGCTATAAGTTCAGTTCATGAAATACTTTATTTACTCTGAGTCATTTGAGTGAATTAAATTTTTCACAATGCTTTCTATAGAAAAATAAACCCACAAGTACAAGCTCAAATGTTCAACTGAACCACTTTGTTAATAATCAAAAGCTGCACAGATAACAATATTCAGAAAAATGCTATACATATCATCAAAAAATATTGAATATAGAGATCTCTTTATATCATAGAGTCAAAATCATGTGTAACTTATAGTCCCCTCTGTGTTTATGGGGTAAATGATGGTACATCTTTTGCAGGGGTAGATGCCAACCGATAAATGGTTCTATCAATAATATTTCTGTAAGGATCATCTTCTCTCTTCTTAAGTAAATAATCTATATTTGAGGAAACTTCAGATTTAATCTGTGAATACAACTCTTCTGCACTCTTTTTATCACTCAGTAGCTCTTCCCTCCCTTGAGTTTCAATCGGCTTGCCGAAGAGATAGTAAAAACGACCCGGAACTTTAGGAAGAAGTCCAGGAATGAAGAGGTTTTCATTCCCAACCTCCCCTTCATCACCAGTCCTGTGATGACAAAATTTTGTTGCAGCGTTAACCATGAATGCCATCTTCATTGTAGTGTGATACGGTAAAAAAAAAAAAGAGAATCATAATTATTTCTGATGACTGAAATTTTTGTGCAACTCTGTTTGCCAAATTATATATATGCATATACATTTACTGAAATCAGTTACAAACACTGACGGACAACATTAGTTCTTTGTAGAAAATGATGCATAATTTTTATTATTGGTACCTCAAGTAAAATTGCAAGAAGCTACAAGAGTTAAAAATAGGTTATAAAAAAATGAGAGTATGAGACACTCATTGAAGGACAGGTAGGTCTAAAGGGAAATTAAATTCGAGTAAAAATGTTGAATTAAGTTTAAATAAATTTAGAATATAGTTCTCCAAAGAAAGAATGTCATTCGATCATATTTAAGGGGAAAAAAAAGGGATAAATACCTCACTCTTCCAGACTCATCAGCACTTTGCCGTACACGTTCATTCAACACAGGGATTCTCATTAAGTCATTATAGTCAAGGACCAACTGCCAATACATAAATCAATGATTTAGAGCAACTGTTGGGAAGAAAGGAAGTAAACGTAAAATGGAAGGAAAGAATATTAATATATTTCCCATACTTAGCTTTAATACTTTTTAGTTATTATGGAATCAGTTTTGATCAAAGGGTTCAGTAAAATTCAGGCTGGGCTAGATCAGGCTTTTCAGGCCAAAACAAGCTTTGGCTTAAAAATACACTTTTGTAGTGTTTTAAGCCGTTTTTTTTTATCCCAAAATTTCTTTTCAAACTACATAATATACAGGCTGGGCCAATGATGATCAACCCCAGTCCCAAGTAACTTGCATGTTTCTATACAGCTCAACTTAAATGGGGATGTTCTTACTGAGTTCTTCACATTTCTTAGTTTCTCTGTTTTTTTTTTTAATGTTCTATGAAAGATCTCAGCATTCAAATGGAAAACAATAAGATTTCATCACTTTAGTTATTCCACCAAGTTTGTACTTATTGAGGAGACGACTGACTAATATTAAACAGCACCAAACAACTGTAACTTATTTGTTAGTCTTATAGAATATTTGGTTAGTTAAATGTCTTACAATCCAAGGATTAATAACAGCCTATAAATTTGACGGTTAAGCTTAGCATAGATTTATCCCCCTAGACATTGGGAAGGTATGGTAATAATTCATAAGAATCCCAATTTGGCTCTCACTGGATGCTATTTCTTCCACCTTCAGCAAAGTTGGAAAAGTCTCTAAAAAGGCATATTTCATTTTGGATTTTAATGGATTAGATCAAACATCTCTTATAGTCCTAAATTGTCTACTTATCTGTTGTGAAGATGTAGGTCAACCAATATTCCTTCAGGATAAGGATTTATGGGATACATCCACATAGCACTAGTAGAGAAAAAGGCTGAAAGCTTATTATTAATATTACACAGAAAGTCGTACGTATTTGATACACCTTACTGTACCTCAAACAGGAGCCTCAATAGAGACATGGGCATTGAGATAATAGCACAGTATGATGCTCATTGTGTCAGTATATAGATGATTTCATTTCATAAAATAATATACATGAAATTTTATGATGAACTACCTAGTTATTTTTTTGATTCTAATGAACTACCTAGTTATGATGTCCTATTCTAACCTTTTTCTGCTGTGAAGTAGGCCAATAAATACATCAAGTCAAAGGTTCAAATGTTGAACATTTCAACTGAAAATTTCTTATTGATTAAATAAAGCAGTACTAGAAACACAAAATGAGAGGTTACCTCTGCTATATCATCTTCCCCGACAACTCCAAAAGGTACAATTTTGGCCTTAAATTTTGCAGCCATTCGCACAAATTCTGGTCGGTCAGGCCAAAATAGCTTATATGCTTCACCCTGATAACAAATAATTTGTTAAATTTTCAATGGTAGAAATTTCCAAAAGAATACAAGTACGGACATCACCTACTGATATGCGATGGCCTCATATCAGTCAAATGTGTCTTTCTTTAACAAGTCTTCAAAGTACTCAGGACATTACCATGAGGACAATTCACACATTGACCCAACCTTGTCAAAGTTCCACTAATCTCAGAACAAATTACAGAACATCTAAGAGGCATATGCTTGTGGCTTAATCACCCAGTAGATTGTACTATAGCTATATTAGAAAGATTCCAAGTTCATGGGCATAAGAACACAAAGTACCGATATTTTTAAAGATGAATTCTTTTTTTTTCCCCTTCCATTATTTCTGCAACATTATATAGCATATACTTGCATAACAACCCTTGTCCCAGAAAGACAATCCACACAGGTTCATTACTCAATTTCAGAACACTTGCAATGGTAATGGACATGGGATGGCTACCAAACAAAATTTATTCGCACTATTAATTAATCTAGAAAACTTCTCAGGACATTACAGATTCCAAGAATATAGGTTACAGCTTTTAACATGGAATGTGAACTTTGTTAGCATAATAGAGCTCCACCCAGCATATCATGTATTACGTTCCAAGTACATATTTGTGATTCCCTGGCATGCCAAGATGCTTAGGGACAAAAGCTGCTACTCTCAAAGTTGTTTGCCTACAAATAAATTATCAATAACCAAAGCTGAAAGTTTTTATCACACAGGCACACAGGACAACGTAAAACTATACTCTAGAAAGCATGTTAGTAATATGCAATACCTAATCAAATCAAATCCCCCATGCGGTATAAAATGCATATTTTTATTATGTATGCAACCCAAATGTACAATTAACCCTGGGGATAGATACTACCATCAAAATCTTTCTAGGCCATGTTCACTTCACCTTATATTTGATGAGCTGAAGCTAAACTGAAATTACTTTGCTAAACTTAAATTATTTTTAATGAAATTAATTTTGTTGAACTAGAACTAATTTAACTGACTGTCTATTATGTTTCTTATTTGACTTTACTGATTTTTACTGAACTGAAATATTTTTACTGAACTTATTTTATTGAACTAAAGTTATTTTTACTGAATAGAAATTGTTTTTACTGAACATTATTTTTTTAAAGGTGAAGTGAACAGGTTCTAATGTTATTTAAGCATAGTAGGACATTACATAAATGCTACAAGAAAACTTCAAATTGGTGCTTTGGTTGGAAGGATTAATCATTAAAAGGTGATCATCGATCTCACTCCTATTCAATATAAGACATTACATACTTGGGTTGTTACAAACTCATTTGAAAACCCTACATGTTCATCATATGTCTATGGATCTATACCTAGGCAATCTATTTAAAATATCAGAGGATGGAAGATTTTATTAATGTTTCTATGGTTTAGTCATAAGGATTGAAAATTAAAACCATCTAGCCATGAAAAAATATTAGGGTGATCCTATTGTCGACATATGTTCCTGTCACACTCATTCCACACTCACAGCTAAGGTGCCTAAGGATCATATACCAACTATAACGATCAAGTCCAAATTTACACAGCACAACTCATTACAAAGCTAACCCCACCACTTCAACACAACTCGATTTAAGTTGCTTAACTCAGGTGAGTTGAAGTATAATAATACTAGACATGAATATATTCGAAAGCTCATTTTCCCTAGACCTATTTAAGTTTCACTTGTCGGAAAGGAGCACAGCCAAAATTAGAAATGTACAAAGTAGTAACATTGGTAATTGTGAAAACATAAAGTACCACGAAAATTCAGTTGAATAGACTCTACTTACCTTGTGATGTAGAGCCTCACGAGCTCCACCAGGATAAAGAAGTATGTGCGACTTTGTTGAAAGCAATTTAAAGAAGTTGCTAGCAGTCACAGGTACCGCACCAAATACTTTCAAGTAATCAAAATATGATAATTCACTGTTTGAGGAGTTTGAACCAAACAATGCAGGATGAGCTAAACCTCGAACCAAGATTTTCTTCTCCCTCAGAAATCCTTCAGCAAGACCTGAGATCTCCAAGCCCATCAACATGTGATAGCCAACATATATAACAGGACCCTCACTGGGCACCCCACTGAGACCTTGCACAATCTTTCCATCCTCTAAGGTTGAGAAAAGCACAGGACTGGTATAATAATTAAGCCATCTGAAGTTCATATGATGTGTAGGCAGTCAGTAAGTATTATGAGCATCATAAAAAAGGATCTCATTGAAAAGGAAAGCACTGATACACACATGACAATGCCCACAAAAGGGCATAGAAAGTAGAAATATAATTTAAAAACCAACACATTAGCACCACACCACCCTCCCTCTTTTACAATGAGGATTAAGAAAAAAAAAAGTCCCAAGATTAAAAAATAAGCAGATATGAGGCAAGAAAAAAGTAAAGCACTATTAACAGCAAATAAAACAGGGATTTTTTTGGGTATATACGAAGTACTACCTTAAAATTTTTAAATTGTAACCTAAACTTGTTTTCCAGCCACGTCCTCAACATTGCTGCTAGACTATGAATTTTCCAACAAAATAATAAAATAGCCAAGGGAAAACAGTTTACAAGTAAGTTTTGATTCAAATGGTGCTCACTTAATGGTTTAAATCAGATCAAACTAATTGAAATGGATTAATTTTGATTTATAGTTATGTAGTTAAGGTTCAAGGAAAAACTAAGGAATTTCATCAATTCAATTAATTTTAAAATTGAACACAAACTGCAACAATTAACATTTTTTTTTTTTTTTTGAGGGAAAACTGCAACAATTAACTTCATATTGACTTTATACATTATCACAATTTATATTAATTTTAAGTCCAAATGACATATTTTCTTCCTATTTAAAAATCAAAACCTAGACTTAGGGTTCTTATGCAAATTGGGAATTTATTCATATTGAGCTACTTCATATATATTTTGAGTTTTGGTTTAAAAAGTCAATTATATGAGGATTCTTGGATCCACTTAAAATTTAAATTCGAGCAAAAATGGATGGAAAAAAAAAAAACAAACAGGTGAGTGGACCCCATTTCCCTTTCCCCATCAACCCCCATATCCTCAAAATTATTCCCTGGAAAACTGCAGCTAGAACTAATTTTCTCATAGAAGGTTTTAAACAATTTTCAGCTCATCAGATTATCTCTTTGTGCTATAAGGCCTATAACCACCAAAATATCACAAGTCATAAATAACCAATCAACATCATCTATCTATCATCTATAATTAATAATAAAATAGCAACCGCAATATCATGTTGTCATTAAAATTTATCCCTCCACAACTATAAATGATGTTTTCACTTTATGATTTTTATATAATTTTAATAAAAAATTATGGTCAGCTATATTATTATTAGTTTCAGTTTCTGAAAAACAATTTATTCTCTCTAACAATAATAAGTTAATTATTTTTTCTCATGTACCCATTCATCATTCAATTTTTCAATGAGTATTTTTATTTTTTTAAAATATTTGATGTTTTATTTGTTTTAGGATTTTTTTTTTTTTTTAAATTTTGATATGAAAAAATAAAAAATTTCAGAAAAATTGTATTTGTTCAAATCGTGCATTGCACGAGACTAATCTAGTAACATAATAAGGCATTACCAAGACCCACTTAAATCCAAAAGGAAAAATTTGGTTGGCAGATTAGTACATAAACACACCCTTGGTTCGGGGCATAACCCAATGAAAGAAAGAGATAAGAAATATGCTTGTCAGTTGTCACAACTCACAAAACTAAAGAATACCTATAAGGCTATAAGGAATGAGCTCTGCGACAACATCGTGATGCCATTAATCTCAGTGTTGGATTGCAAGAAGGTAGATCATAACTGAATCTTTCAGGAATTTATCTAGGGTAATTCTATGAATTAACATAGGCTTAGACATCATCAGTGTCAAAAATCAGGGAAGATGATAATTTGATCAATAAACTTAAATTATACTTGTAGCTTTTAAGAATGATAAATCCACATTCAGTTGGTGAATTCTCTCCCAGTTTAGCTGCTTACTTAGCTAACCCAAAATACTCGGTATCCCACCCCCACCCCCAATCTCTTCCTAATCCTCTATTATTTATAGTATTATTCCTCTAACTAACACCCTTATCTTCCTCCTCAAGCATTATTGCATTGCTGTTCTGAGTAAATGAAAAGCATCAACGAGATCTTAATCAATGGCTAAAGGCCACTCTAGCATTTCCATAATACTACTGCTAAAGTGCTCCTTGTGCAATTTTTTGTATTCCCACGTTTTCCCCATTATATTAACTTTTCTTAATTCTCTCTATAGTATGCAACCTTTATAAGTACTAGGCTACTCCCAAAGACCCGCATAACAAAGAATGAGCAACAGTGAACTGTATATCGGTATACATAAAGAGCAAAGGAAATTTTTCATAAAGTAAATGTGTAGACTTTTTTCATACCCACTATATTCATCAAATCCAGTTTTGAATTCCGAAAAACTTGGAGGCACAAAGTCAGTGATATAATCCATCCTTCTTGAACATCGATACTTTCCAGTTGCTTTGATGGCAGTAAGTAGATTGATGCCATCTTCCTGTTCCATCAATGCAGCACGATGTCAGTACCATCCAATATCATAGGCGTGTTGAGTGTTTTCGTCAATATTTGACAGTGAACAGATAAATTGCAGTCTAATTTGAAGCAAAATATTTATACAACTGTTTATTAACCAGCTACATTAACCTTTTTAGAGCATAATCACAGATGACTATTACTAATTGCAGTATAGCTTGCAGCATGACATTGTGCTATGAGACAACCAATTAGTCAAGGGTTTCATCTTTACATGACCAAGCAAAATGGATCAAGCTATATGGAATTTGTAATGCATCAGGTGTATGAGGACGGGCATTATAAGTAAAATATGGATAATATCTTGAAGACGAAGATAAGTGAGTTATTAGAGGATGAAGACAATAATTATAACACTGGTAGCAGTAATTTAAATAGCAAGTTAAAACCTACTCTCTTTGTCTCTGTTTGTTTGTTTCATTGTTTGCCCCATTGTATTATTTGGGGTCAAATTGTAAGAACTTAGACCATAAATCCTCACTAATCTATAAGAAAATTCATAAATGTGAGATCTTGTTAGATTTATACATTTTCTAAGTTAAGAATACCAGATTTTTATAATTTTTGGGTTTATAGAATTGGAGATATTTGTGTTAAATTTGTATCTAAAATATCCCGAATAGTCAAATAGGACAAACATCAGGGAGTAATAATATTTTAGAAATAACATTCACAATAACACTTTGATAAATGATACTTCCTCCGTTTATACAAGTTCAACTCATTGTAGATATGTAATATTATTTTTCTTTTTCTTTTTTTCTTTTTTTTTTTTTTTTTTTTTGAGAAATATGAGTAGGTATAAGAAAAGAGACACTGTAAAAAGGTATGTGGTGTAAGATAAAGTAGAAGGGAGTATGAAAAAGGTTTGTGGGGACGGGGGATTAGAACAAAAACCATAATCGGAACGTGAGTAGAAAAATAATAATTGAGGTAGTAATAATGGCAAATGACAAACATAATTATATCAGAAAAATTAACTAGCAAATCAGATATCATCAGATGAAATTCACATTGAACCACAAAAAAAACTACGTCGGATCATATTAGAGAAATTTGATGTTTGAATTGAAATAAAACCTTAACTATGGACCAAGTCCGTAAACAAATCCTACCAGCAAAAGTGTGTGCCCATTCTCTTTGAAGGTTCGAACTTTACAGTTCTTCAGCAACCCAGAGAGCCTTTTTGCTTCATCTTCACTAGGAAGCATATTATCCTTTAAACTGAAAAGGAAAAATATATAAGTAAACATCTTTAAGTTTTTACATTCAAAATTCTTTGGGTTTATAAGCTTAGCCTAATATCTAAAAGCAGCAACTTCTAACAAAACCATGTAGAAATTTTATACAATACAGAATAATTCTAGTAAAAGTTGAATGCATAATTCTTTTTTTTTTTTTTTTTTTTTTTTTTGGAACGCATGCATAATAATTAGATTACAAAAATTGCACCGGTGCTTTTTTTATTAACCAGAGTAGTACTGAAACACCCATGTTGATTAACCAGAGCAAGGCCAAGAAAACACTCCTGTAGTAGTTCAATTATGACCAGGCATATCTATCTTATTTCACAAAACTTCCACCGGTGCTTTTTTTATTTTCTCTTTCTTTCTAGGGGGAGGGTAGGGTGGGGGTATGAGGAATTTATTTTGTGAAATTTCATCAATCAATATGGCTGACTAATGAACAGTTTAGTGACCAACCTAGCAAGAACAAGTACTTCAGCTTTTACTGCATGCAGGCGAGAATTTGCGTAGGCAGCAGCTGATTTTAGCAGCTTAAGTTTCCAAAGAAGAGCATCCTTAGGAATGAGATCAGATATCACCTGAGAATGAAATGACAGTTAAAAAAAAAAAAAAAAAACTCACATCTAAACCGTATTATAACATCTCAATTAAATCCAATAAAACCTTTACAAAGCACAAAGTTCCATACATCCAGAAGAAAAAACCATAACAGCATTTTAGGAAATTAAAAAAAAATTAATGCAATAATCTGTTGAACAGATATTTTTCTTTTAGGTGTACGGAAAGTGTCACTAATGATACTTCCTCCTTTTCATAATAAAGGTATAAGGCATCAAAACTTTTTGATATTGTACTTTGAATATTTGTCCAGCTCCATAAATGTTGCAACTCTACCATTTATACTACCTCCGTTAAATATTAGTTGCAACTTTGGAATATTTTATATCTCACAAATAATGCCCCAAAGTTGCAACTAAAACTTAATGGAGGTGGTAATAGTTTCACAAATGTTGGGAAATCCTATCTTTCCTTTCATACATACTGTAAAATATCCAATATACCCTTATTGTCCGCTCCCATATTCATTACTCCCTCCTTATTTTATTAGTTGTTCCACAATCTTTTGGTGGCCGTATTTTATTACTTGCTCCATTTCCTTTTTTTGGAAACTTTTCAAAATATTTTACTAATATCTTGTCTCCTAGTAGACCCCCAACTATCATACTTTAATATTTTCAGATTCTCTCTCCTCCCAACTATCACCCTTTATTTTTCCACCATCCTCACTTCTTTCATATTTTATTACTTTCTACTATTTCTCCTAAAACTCTGCACATTGAGAAATGGAGCCAGTTTTAAAATACAGAGGGAACACCTATAAGGGTTTTGTGGGTAATTCACATTGGCTTTGTGGTCCCTTCTCATCTTTTACCCAATTTCTTAGATCTTGTGCACTCCCCCCTTATTGCAACACTTTTGGAACGGAGGAAGTACTAATTCCTCTCAAGACATATTGACAATGATAAAATTATATTTGAGCAAAGTTAGTGGAAAAGTGTGCTTTATATGATGAATATAAAGGGATTATTTTATCGGAAAATTCCATGACAAGGCATAAATACAATGTCTCTATCGAAAGTGACTAACTTGTCTAAAAAAAAAAAGTTTGGAAAATACACTAATGGAAGGTGCAAGGGGAGGATCCCATAAATTAAAGGGTTGAACTTTGCTACACCCTAGAAATGATTCCCCTCAGAATACCAAATCCAGCAGCACACCCTACTGTGGCCAATAGAAGTATATTACTAAACTACATCTCAAGAAGACATAAATAACATTTCAGAGTGAATTTAACTATTTCAAATCATATCCATTATTAAAACTACGTGATAGTTTGACAAAGAGATTCTATTAATTCGTTTAAAAAAAAAGATAGAGAGAGAGAGAGAGAGAGAGATTCTATTTAAAATTGACGAGCAGAAACTCTCATGAAGGTCACTGTTTCTGCCTCAGTAACTTGACAGTTAAGGAAAACTCGGTGGAATTCTGTTTATGACCAGCAAAAAAATTCCCCTCAAGAATCTTTCGAGTCACTACTTTATTTTTTCAAGCATAATTATAGATTTATAAGTTTAGATTTTGTGTTTTTATGTTTTCTATTTGTATAAAAATGGTGTTTGTGTTTTCCTGCTTCAGCACTTGCATTTCCTATAACGGTTTCCATGATCAAAGTAAATCCATACAAGATATAAGAGATGAAAAAAAAGGAATTTGAGTAAAGAAATGGATAACAAAAAATCAGGGCAAAAGAATCTTACAGAAAGACGTGGCAGCAAGTCAGTCAGATTCTTAGACAATTGTCGAAGCATTGGACTAGGAGGAAGCTTCTTGTCCACATTCACCATCGCCATCTTCACTGGCTCACCTGGGCTCAATGTATGTGCACATTATAGCTAATTAGTACACACTATATAACAATATGGACTCAAAGTATGTACACATTATTGCTAATTAGTAAACACTATATAACGATAAGAGAAGCACACAGTCTCTCAACTTATTTTAATAAAGGCAGATGGTTATCCTCTCAACATAAACTTCAAATCATAACTGCAAACAGAGAAAAAAAAAAGGACCTAATTTGAAGTCTAGGTTGAAGAGGATAACCCTATGCCCTAAAGATGTAAGGTGAGATTATACTTAACTTCTTTATGTAAGGAGCAGGATTATTTGTTAAATTAACTAACATGCAGCAAAATTTACTACTTTGTTAGGTATTAAACAATTATCCCTTGGAAGTTTGGACAACAAATATACCCCCTTTGTGAGCTTGCATGCATTTGAAGTGATACCAAGTTACTAACACTATGATTGGATAACAATTGTGAAGGGAAAGGGAGGGGAAAGAAAAAGAGGGAAGGGAAAGTGAGGTGAGGGGAGGGAGAAGGTGACATTCCATTTACCTTCCAAATCTCTCCAACAATGGAGGGATTTGGTTTATTAAATGAAGGAGGAAAATGGATCCTTCTAATTCCCTCCCCTTCCCTCCCTTAGATATCCAAACAAAGGATGATGCATCCTTCCATTTCTCTTCTCTTACTTTCCCTCCATTTCTCTCTATCCAAACATAGCGTAAGGATCCTATGATGCATGTGAAGCACGAATCCGTGATTAATATAGTTAACCGACAATATAGTTTCAGTCAACAAATAGGATACACGAGATGGATCCAATGATAATGCTACATACCCATAACAAAACTCAGAAGATATGGAACTGTATTGTGAAGCTCATCAGGTAATGCCTCCAAGATAGGAAAAAATGGTTTAAGCTGGCTCCTTTCCAACGATGTTGCTATCAAGTAACACAGATGCAAAGCCATCCAAGTGTCAATAAAAGTTGTTAAAACAGAAGCAAGCAAAGATTTGACTAGTATTCATACATCTCTGCAAACTGACCAGGATTAGCAAGTATCAAAACCAAGTCAACCATTGGATTACGAGCAGCAACAGCAAGAGCTAGAGATCCTCCAAAAGAATCTCCGACCAGATAAATAGGCTTATTTGGAGATGAAGCATGCTTTTCCCGAACTACTTGCTCAACAAAGTCCACCAGCCCTTCACAACATAGAGGAGGAGACATTAAGAATTATAATGCTCCTGCTCACAAGAAATATCCACATGTTTATCATAAATGAGTTTCACAAGCTTGCAGCAATCAAAGACCAACATTTACATAAAATACTTTTTCTATATGCATGCAATGCATATGTGTAATACAAAAGCATATGTATGGCCACTTGCCTCTATGCATCATACTGAGAAGAGCTCTACAGACTACAATGCCAAGTCGCCCCACCCCCCTTCCCAAAACTTGAAACTAAGCTCTGCTCTACATACTAAAACTCAACCTCAATTAACGTGTCCTGCAAAAGTGCAAAGTGCAAACTGATGAGAAGAAACATATTTCCCTCGTCAAAGCTCCCTATTTGCGATAATGTGTTCCCACCAAAACTAACTAATTCACACTATATGCAAAGTAGTATATGTATTCCATAGCCTGTTAAGAAAATGACATGGAGTTCAGAGTGTTAACACAGCCATATAAACTATAAGTGTAGGTTAAAATTAGGTCAAACATAATCAACAGAGAAAGCAGAGGCGAAAAAGGGAAAAGAGAGAGAGAGAGAGAGAGAGAAAGAGAAAGCAGGATGAACTTGACAGACTACTACCAAGAAACAGGAAAACAGGTAGAAGTTGCCTAATGACCACGCACTAAGATCTAAGAAGACGATAAAGCCAATAAAAATAACTAGAAACGATAGTACTTGAGCAGAAAACAATTGATACTCCCACTTTTTTTTTTTTTCTCACTTCTTTCTGTTGTTGATGATAATTTGAAGAACATAATATGTTCCCGTTTTTATATGATCTGGCTTCTTTTTTTTTCTATAAATTTTGATTTTTCGATTCTTTTTTTTTTTTTCCAGGCTCAATGAGCTCTTTACATTCCGCGGCTGGTTCTAGAGCGAAACACTATACCAATTGAGACAGGAGCTAAATGAGAAAATTCACAATACACAAGAGAGGAAGAAGTCGAAAATGCTATGAAAATTTGAACTATGGACATTAGGGGCTTTGGAGGTACTAATACTGAATGCTTTAGATGTAGTAATGGTGATTTTGAAAAATCTGAGCAAAAAAAATATGAAAATTAATCACAAGCAAGGGGAAAAAAACTGAGTAAAACTTTATTATGTAGACAATGTAGTACAAAGTAAAATAACTTTATAAGGAAGACTTGTAAAATGCAAGTGTACCTTCAAATGGAGTCCTATCGTTAACAGGAATATGCAAACACTGGACCTCAAACACCCTACAACCAAAGTTAAAATCAGATATGTGGTAGAAGATCGCTGAATAGAAGCACCATATATGCAGAGCAACAAAGCGTGGTTTCTCTATTCCATACCATACTTAACATTATGACTTATATAGCTAATTCAATTGTTGTTAACATCATTTATATACTTGATGATCTATTCTGAGGCTAGAACAAATCAAAATGAAATATGCAAAGAAAATCGAAAAAGTATGCAGCCACATAGAAAAACTTAAATTAAAACAGAAGGATTTGAGCTACACATATTTAATACGTAGTATAAAGATGTAAATATAATCAAGGATTAACAATTTTACAGATCAAACCAAAAAAAGAAACAAAATTAGTCCATTTTAACAATATCTACAAGTATCACAGGATGGTAAAGTATCACCCAACATGTTATCAGATACATTTCATGTGATCTTTATCTTGTACTGAGAATTCAAAGCATTGATATAATCGCAGAAAACTAATTAGACTTACTTCCCCAGGGCCTTATGGTGCATTATGAGACCCAATCCAACACCATCCATACCTGTACACACCATAATTTGTAAAATTCAGCTCAAATTGAAATAAACCAACCATATGACAGTTATGAACAGAATTTATCCATGATATATCAACACGACCTCGCTGTGAAATTAACCTCTATTATCTAGCATCCTAGTTAGCATCAGAAGTTATACAAAGCACACACACAGCAAGGGGCAGGCTGAAGTTACCAGGCAAAAACAAAAGCAAAGGAGAACCCTTCAAAGGGCGCCCGCATTCGACAGGGCTAAACCACCGAGGCGGTCCACCATCCGGCTTGATCATCTCTTTAGCAATATCAAGATAATCTTTCATACTAGCAGACCCATACCCATCATCCCATAACACTTCTAACTCTGCAAAATCAACTTCCTTACCCCTCTTTTTCCCTCCACCAATGCTTCCTACATGCCCATTTCCTCCAGCAATTGAAGACCCAATTTTCTCACTTTCCTTAACAACAGACTCACCCTTAACACTAACACTATCTGAGTGCAAGACTGCTGAGTTCTCACCACCTATATTACATACAACCCTCCCTCCAAACCCAGGTCTATGCCCTAAATTTTTGGGGAAGCTAGGAAATACCCTGAAAGCAAGTATTGATGTCATGGTTCATTCAATTGCCCAAAAGCTAAAACAGTATAGAATTACTTCAAGAACTACAACCTAAAGCCAAAAGTAGCAGCAAAGTTCTCTGAACCACCCCAACTGAAAAGGGACTACCCTTAAAACTTGGAACTCTTAAGTTATTATAGAACAACAGTATGAATGTAGCATTTACTCAAGATTCAAAGGAAACCCATTAACAGAAAATGACATATACTTCAACAGATAGTGTAGTGGGCTCCACAAAACCAAAAAAATAAATAGAAAAATTGATAATTTGAGCAGAAAGAATTGATCTTTATTAGAAGAGTAGGACAAAAGAAGGAAATTGATTACCTAAAATTGGGTTGTGGTAATGAAGATGGAGACATGGCTGTAGGATGGCCTGAAAGAGTGATACTTCTCTTCCACTGAAGTTGCCAAGTCATTGTGGCTTTTGCATCTTCTGTTGTAACGTCATTGCTCGCCCACATGTACCTTCAATTCCCTGTTTTTCAACTATGGGTCTACAAACAATATACGTTTGGTCTTTGCCCAATCAAAAGTAGTCTTTCTTTTCTTCCTGTCTAAACAAGGGTTAATTGTGGAATTAATTTTCTCTCGAACCCACGTAAACGGTATAGGAAGGAAGATATTTATGGATTATCATGGATGTTTCTAAGATGATCATGTATACCAAGTAATTTGATTACCAGTTTTTTATATCGTGGTGTATATTTTGCCACATTGGATAGCCCGAGATGATTATTAATTACTGATCACGTTAGAATTTTCATATTTATAATCAACGTCCTTACATAATAAAAACAAGTAGTATGACCGGGGGCATAGGAATGTGTAATGTTAATGTTTCATTTAGTCCATCAAACCTTCTCATCAATAATAAAAAAAAAATGATTTTTTATTTTACATTAGATGGGTCGCAAAGAAAAAAATTCCTAAAAAAGACAAAGTAATTGATAAATAAAATTATTATACAGTACATCTTTTATTACTAGGTGGTAAATTACAAATTAGGGCCAACCAGCCAACTATACTGGGTGCCTGGGTGGTAAATGGACTGTTCAATCCGGGTCAATTCGCACCAAGTCATATATGGGTAAGGAGGCTTTCGAATAGAACCAACTCGGATATGAGCCAAATAAAATAAGAAGGGTCTAAGTTCGAATCAAATACTTCGTAACCTCAAATTGTTCATGAGTTTTGACTCATTCCCATCCGTAATTGGGGTTCAAGCATAATGAATTGAAGTTTGGACCATATATTCGAAATGTTATAATTTAGATATTGCCACTCAATTCATCCGATTTCTTACATGTTAAGAAGTTTTTGGTTCACTCAATTAAATTAAAGTTTTATACTCACACTGAAATCCCGAATCATATGCACCAAGCAAAAAGCTTAATTACAGAGATTATAATCCAATGAAAATTGTTGGCACCACGCAAATGTGGACCGAAACATCAAAAAAAAATGTACATGGAAGATGAACAAAAGCTTAAGTTAATAAACATATAACAATTAACTGTGCAGACAAATGGACACTGATTTATTTCCAGGACATTTTTTTTCCGTAAAACAGATAGCTTTTCTTCACATCTATCTCCTATGACTGAAACTTCATAAGTTACAAATCTACAAGGCTTTTGACATCAAATTCCTGATTCGATTCCTCTAGAAATTCACAGCTCTAGTGCGTTGGCTCTCTACATGAACAGAACTTCTTCAATTTCGCACGCACACTCCACAATTAAGAGTCGCAGGATTCACAAAATCTCATATTTCAAGCATATGAGCTTCAGACACTGCAACATTTCTGATAAATGGAAAATGTTGATCCGGAACTTTTCAAGAAACTTCCAAGAATGCTTCTAAAATCAGCAATCAATTTCCTTCGCCAATATACAATGAAGCAATCGATATATCCCAACAATACAAGGAACCCATGAGATATCAACCGTGACCTATCAGCTAGCTCCATTACAATCCACTAAATCTGAAAGTCAACCTGCATGTAACATAACAAATGAGGGGAAAGTCAGGCAGACAGGAGCTAATCGCAAGCATATGACTACTTGTGAAGGGAAAGTCTCAGTTAATCTTTTCTACTCCCATTCAGGGCATTCACAATGTTTGTCCAAGTTGAATTTTAATAATGTATAGGAAAGTGATAAAGAACTAACAGAATAGATTTCAGTGAAGCACATCAAGGGAAATATAGAAAGTTAAAGCAATCAAATAGTAGAATTTGTGGACATTTTTTTTTTTCAATTTAAGACAAAAATTTGAGAATAACAACAGCAAAAGACAGTTCCTCAGATGATTTGTTCAGGCCTAATCAGGAAGCACAGCCGCCTATGATCATTCATTCTCTCCATTCTCACTAATGTAATTAACACATAAAACATGTTTTAAAATGACCTCATCATAAATGACAAGAAAATTGGAATCAGCTACAACTACAAGCGCTACTGCATTAAACTTGAAGCAGCAACAACATACAGGCGAGAATCACACAGCACCAACTATGACACCTAATAATTTATTTGAAGTTGAATTAAGAGAGGCAAATCTTCCGAAAATACACACCTGGGCTGGCTTTGGGTAAAGTCACCTTCCCTGCATTACACGATAATTAAGTACCAGATCATCAGATTTTTTCCAGACATAAGCTCGTACAGTCGCCAAACTCATTTCAGGAGATAACACCTGAAAATTACACAGGATAAAAAATAAAAAATAAAAAAAAATAAAATAAAAATAAAAAAAAGTGATTAGATTAAATAGCAAATCAGGTTTTGCCAAACGCTTATAGATCTGAGATATAGTGGTTGGGAAAATCTATCTCTTTCTCTCTCTCTCTAGCAGATCTTAGGTCTTTGTTACAAACTCAACTCAACACTTACTCCCATGTGTGTCGAGTCAACACACGACACCTGCCAAAGTAGATGGCGAAGTAACATAGGACAAGAGCATACCCCTACAGATTCTTTTCCTTACATCAAAATAAGAGTTCAATTCATCTTTAAACAGGTTAAATTTAAGACAGAAATGTAGAGCTATAATTTACTTCAGTTGTAACACACCTGGTCATTGCACAATATTTCAATTGCAGGCTTTATTCGCTGCCAAGGTCTCAACCCCGAGCGGAGAGACCCATCTACTACATTTGTTGAATGCTGCAAGGGTCCTCCAACCGGAGCAAATGTAGCATCCCCAGTCACACCTCCCTCCATTGACTTGTCAAGAACCATCTTTTCAACGACATAATTGATAACCTACAAAATAAAATTGATAAAAACAGATCCAAATCATAAGACAGATTGCTTAATCTTCAAGAAAACTCATTCAGCAAACCATATCCTGGTACATGTTAAATATGGAAAGATAAAAATGCACAAGGCTGGTGGATCAGCTGTTTCCTTGGACATATAGGGAATCTTCTAAGATATACATATCAAAAGGGAAATTACTGTCTACAATAAGACTACTGACTATTGAACCCTGTTGTAGGCAAGGGTATGTTATGGTCAAGAAGTTCATTGCCAATCTCTCCAGCACAAAAACTCCATAACCACCACAGGCCACAGCTGGCCTTGATTAAAGTTGAATATCTAAAGAGTTAAAGAGATCGCACAAGTGCATGATAAACAATGGAAATGTTACTTCTCTCTGTTTTGTTCATTAACGGAAATTTTTTTTAACTTCAATTACGAATACATGATTCACAATCTAATTAGAACTTCGAAGTACTCCCTTCCAAAAAAAGGCAAAAAGAAGCTTGCTCCACCGATAATATTTTATTAAGTGATAAATTTAAGGAGCTCAAATAAAATTTTTAAATCTCATATTAACTAATACTAAAACAGAGTATGCTCACATCACCACTGCCTACATGTCGCTCTCTTAATAAAAGATTTCCCGCCTAAATGCAAAGATGACGTCATTTATTATTATTATTTTTTTTATATATATATTTGTGGAGCTATTATATTTAACATGTTTAAACTTTAAATATTGGGAACTTCCACATTACAACTAAAACCTATCAATTTATCTTAGGAAATTAAAATAATTTTAAATGGCATACTAATAGATCACCTCCTACACTGAAATATGTATTAGTTGACGTTGAATCATACTATATCATAATTTTGATAAAAATCTAAAATTTTAAAATTACTTATTTTTTTGTACAAGGTTTTATAAACGTGCATCACATGGGTTCTAACCTAGTTCATCTAATAATCTAATGTTAGAATCAACACTTCACAATGACTAAATTCCTTTACACAGAATTTGTAGCGGAAGAGTTACTATTGTTAGCGGGATAAAAAAAAAGTCAGCAGAAAAACTAATAGGTCTACCACTAAACATAACACATACATAAATTCATAACACACACTGGATGCTACAATTGACAAGACCTTGACTAAAAAAGCTGTAATACTGACCTTATGTATTCTTAAAATTCGAGGAGCACTCAACTTCCCTTGGGTCAAAATTTGGATAGTAGAGCCTTCATATGGATGCAAGTAAAAGCTACACCTGCAGATATATAGCCAAATGTATCACCATCTCTCCATAAGTAAGCTCAAATGGAACCATTTAGCAACTAAATACTCCAAAGTGCACTTTGACTAATTCAGACAAGCAAACAACAAATGCCAAAGAGAACCAAATAAAAAGTAGTCTTCTAGCTATAGTAAATATGGTTTCATAAATAGATATCTCTTTGTGATGCTATATAGGAAATGAGGAAATCAAATCTCATTTCAATGAACAAATGCAAGGGACAGCAATAAAGTGTACTGCAAATAGAAGGCATGTATCAAATAACCTCTCCACCATAAAATAAGTGCTTAATCTGCTGTTTTGTGAGATACAATAATAAATTAATGATCAACGACTTCCATCTTTTTGAAAAAAAAAATTAAAGACAACAAAATTTCTTGAATTATCCCTCTAAACAAATTTCCAAAATTATACAACATGTCACCGTCTAGGAAGGCCAATTGTAATTCATATTTTTTCACTGTCCTGTTCTTAGTATCTTCATTATAATACAAATTACTAAGGTTGGACACCTATCAAAGCAGAAGTAAGAATGGATCATATAATCTCATATTCTGTGATTATGTGATTATAATTCATTCAATAAATTGATCAAGCTGAAGTCAAACTGATATAAGAGAATGCCAAAGTAACCAGAGTTCTGATGCATATAAATTGTACTAGGTGAATCACCAAGTAGCTTAAGACTAATGATTCCGCGAGCACTACATGCATTAACAAGCAAAAAGGTAGCGGGAATTTACTTGGTATTCTCTCTGGGAGGTAGTCGATTGTTCAAAACACAATCCATAACCCACCAGGGAAGATCCTTTTCATCTTCAGTGCCATCCAAATCAGTTATCTTTTTCCTCCATATGCCCCCTTGAGATCCCTCAGTAATAATGGATGGAGGATAAACAGCAGAAAACTCAAATGGAGGATATATCATTGAATCATTTTCTGCACTACCATCAACCTCAATCCGTGAATGGGTCATACTTCTGGCAGAGATATCTTTCACTGATTGAACTTCACCATTTGCTGACGATTGAGATCCTAATCTTTGTTTTCTTTTTGCCAACCAATGAGCTAACAGGCCCTTAAGTGTTTCTCGAGCAAGGTTAACCTGCAAAATGCCAAAATCCAATTTTCAGTAGTCGGCACCAATGACATACGGTGACCATATTTAAATAAAGTGAGTGACCATATATTTCTTTCATGAAACAGCTGGTTATTCACCCCTCAAACGAGCAGTGTTTATATCAGTAATTAATGCTTTCCAACGCGGATAATCAATCCCCCAATGCTTCTAAAAAAAGCTGTCTCTAAGAAAAATAGAAGGTTTTGAACCCACACATTCTAACCCCAGTAAGAACAGAAAGGATCTACTTTCTACCCTGTTGCCATTGCTAGAACAGCAACTAAGTGCTCAGGGTAGCTATAATAGACTAAAGCATCACAAAACATGTGAAACATAATTGGCTGTAACAGCCATAGGCCCATAACAGCCACTGACATACGGTGACCATATTTAAATAAAGTGAGTGACCATATATTTCTTTCATGAAAAAGCTGGTTATTCATCCCTCAAACGAGCAGTGTTTATATCAGTAATTAATGCTTTCCAACGCGGATAATCAATCCCCCAATGCTTCTAAAAAAAGCAGTCTCTAAGAAAAATAGAAGGTTTTGAACCCACACATTCTAACCCCAGTAAGAACAGAAAGGATCTACTTTCTACCCTGTTGCCATTGCTAGAACAGCAACTAAGTGCTCAGGGTAGCTATAATAGACTAAAGCATCACAAAATATGTGAAACATAATTGGCTGTAACAGCCATAGGCCCATAAAAGCCACTACATACATTGTTGTCAAACTATTCCTCAGAAACCACAACATAGCATTGATTGAATCACTGCAACATCTATTACAGGATGTAATTTAGCAGAGCAACTCTTACAAGCCATTACTATTGTCATTATGCTACAATAATTCGTACACAATATACCCTCAAAAAATAGTAACGAAAGACAAAAACCATACAATAATAAATCAAAAATGAGTCAAATAAGAATTATATAATTTGTTTGCAATTACTGGAACAAGGAGTCATTCGGAAATTATAAACCTCCAATCACCTTGTGAATTCCATAATTTGCTCCGTTCTCTTTTAGACACAACATTTTGACTTTCAAGCGTAACGTTTTGAAAGCTTGCCATGATATACAATAGCATATAATACAAACAGATCAATTGTGGAAAACAAAAATGAAATTTACCTTATCATCCTCAGGTTTCCCAGCAATTTGTAGATCAGCAGAATACATCTCTGCTGAAAAGCATTGTGGTGTATCCAAATGAATCGACAAACTACCAAGCCTGGTATCCACAGTAAACCATGCAGGAATGCTCACCTAAGGAACCAAAAAACATTATTTGGAGAGAAGTAAGCACAAATGGAATAAAGATCTAGTGAAACATTTGATTTCTTACCATTTCAAATAGCTCCTTCTTTTTCTCGTCAAAAGATACCTGTATTAATAATCAACCAAAAACAAAGTATAGAACAGTTGGTAATCCAAGAATGACTAGCAATAAAACAAAAGGAAAAAAAAAAAAACAAAAAATAGCATTGGCCATATCTCTCAACAACTAAATCAGTTCATCACTCAAAAAAAAATGAAGAACCCAAGTAACTCAGCAAGCACATCAAAGTATCACAGATAACATAATTAAAATTAACTCGCATAACCTCGCCATAATCTTCAATCACAGTGCCCCTTGTGATCTCCCATAACTTCACAGAGCCGGCTGTATCCTGCCGTTAAGAAAGATGGATATAATGATATACTATTCTGCTCTCTGAGGCATCATTTAATGAGTAATTGAGTAAATGCCCATCTCAAGATAAGAGGTATGATTACATATTTATATACCTTGGTAAGCACATGCCTACGATTGTTTAATATCTCATGTTGCACAATTGCTGGAACTCCAGGTACCTTAAGTGTTGGCTCCCGATATACTGGAATCTGGCATATATAAATGTTGAGATAAGTAAAAGAGGTCGTTTCATTAGAAAGAGGATCAAAAGCATATTGATTAGGAAAAAACCATTTTACCCTTAATAAAGTTTATACCTAAAAAATTACTTTATATTATATAATAAAAATTAATAATGGATTATAGTTACCTCAAATAAAGTTCAAAGTTACCCCAAATTGGTTAAAAGTCACCCTACAACTAGGCGATGTACTGTAATATTATTGTACATTGAGTGTACCCAAAAGTTATTGTATGTTCAAAGTTCAAACACCTCTATGATATCACCTAGAAAAACATGACCAAATCTATAAGCAGAGAAGCTAGAATGAATAAAAATTATCCCTCAAGTTACCGGTATAATGAATTTGCTATAGATAAGGTCAACCTCAAATGACCAACTAACACAAATGATAATCTACCACAGGTTAGCATATTACAGATGATGAGGATGAACTATTCTTAAATCATTCTTATCAATCATAACTCAGAAAGGCAGAAACTCAAACTATCAATCAGCTTTAATTACTGATTCCTATTTTCAAGATTACCTAAACAACCTTAGTTAAATGGCGTGAATTTGGTTCAGCTCATAATGATCTCTGTCCTTCTAGCCTCGGGCATACCCAGTCAATCAAGACCCATTAATAAACTTTTTCACATGGACTAGAATACATTATTCTAGCTAGTTATAATAAAGGTAAAAGGCTTCATAAACATGTGTTTATAATAACATATTATGTGAGAAATGAAGACAAGTACAAAAAGCATACAGGTGTAGATCCTTCAAGGGAAGCCCTCGCTCTTGAAAATGACAAGTTTCCAGCCAAGAAGGATCCTCCTCGTTGGAACATTTTCTGAGGATTGTGCCCTTCTGCAGGCCACCTATGAACCGAAGAATCTGTACTTGCAACCCATATGCTTTCATCATCAAGTGCCAATTGCAATATTGGGTATTCTTCTGAACAAAGCAAAATGCTTTCTCTAGTGGACAAATCTGTCAAATATAACTGTAAACAGAAAACCCTTAATATGAGAAGACTGCCTAACAAAGAATAGGTAGAAATAGCCAAAGCTTTGCCAGTCAGCACGGTTAGCAAATACTCACAGATTGGTCTCTTCCACCACTGTAGACATGGCTAAATGATGCTGTGCTGGCAAGAGCCCAGACAGAATCCGTATGAACAGCGTATGAATGGACACAACGCTGTTGACCAAGATCCCATAGTCTGTCAACATGGACAGTGAGTGATCAACAAAAACTAGGAAATAATAACTGAAGAAAGAATTTCTGAATAGTACATAACATCTTTGATTCACAAGTAAAGGCATAGGCATACTGCAAAATTTTTGAAGAACAAAGTTTTAATTTGAATTTGTAGAAAACCTAACATAGTATCAGTGATAAACTTAATATAATTGGGTAAGAGACATTCCACCTACTACAACTGGCGGTTTCATTTTTGAAGTTCCAGAAATTTTTAGAATGTCATACATTCCTAAGATCTATTAAATAGTTACTTACTTAATTGCATACTAAGTTAGGTTTTCTACAAATTCAAAATTTGAAGTTCTTTCTTGGAAATTAGTAACCCCGTATATTGCTCCAAAATTGAGACTAAGTATAAAAAAACTCTCAACTTTCACAATTTATCTATTTTTAAGATACCCCATTCCCAGAAGTTAGAATTAATTTCCATTTTGGCTTGTTCCAGAAAATTCGGCCCACTTTCATTTAATTCCAATTTTGACAAACCCCTTTACAACTGGCGGTTTCATTTTTGAAGTTCCAGAAATTTTTAGAATGTCATACATTCCTAAGATCTATTAAATAGTTACTTACTTAATTGCATACTAAGTTAGGTTTTCTACAAATTCAAAATTTGAAGTTCTTTCTTGGAAATTAGTAACCCCGTATATTGCTCCAAAATTGAGACTAAGTATAAAAAAACTCTCAACTTTCACAATTTATCTATTTTTAAGATACCCCATTCCCAGAAGTTAGAATTAATTTCCATTTTGGCTTGTTCCAGAAAATTCGGCCCACTTTCATTTAATTCCAATTTTGACAAACCCCTTTTAATACCTCCTTACCCCTCTTACCCACACTTCTTACAAATTACCACACACTCTCTCTTTATCCACCTTTTTCCTATTACTACATCTTACTTTATCCACCTTTTTCTTACACCCACTCACTAGTTTCAAATTTTCCTATAAACAAGAATATACACGATAGAGTCACACTTTCAGAAACAAACAGAGTATTTGAATAAGAGAGAGAGAGAGAGTATTTCAAGCATACACCCATTCTAGTTAGTAGTTACTAGTCTTATTAAAATTGAATTTTTGACTGATGAGGGATGCAACAGTGGGTGGTATAGTGGTAATGGGGAAGGTATGACAATGTAATGGACTAATGGAAGTGAAGGGTAGCGAATATAAGGAGAGAGGTTATGAGATCATCGAAGTGACCAATTACCAATTTCAGTTCCCCTTGACCCGTTAAAAGCTACTTTTAGGGGCAAGAGCTATCTAAGGTGCGTCATAGTAGTCCTGGCATTCTTGCTAGGGCCACTAAAGAAGATGGATTTTCAATATTGGGGAAATAATCTTGGCATCTTAACTGCCACAATTTAGGTGCATAAAAAAATTTAGAATAACACTTGCACAGTTTAATACACAAGAAAATTGGAAAAACACAGCAGAGAAGCATACCTGATCATAGAATCAGAAGAACCCGACAAGCAATACCTGTATAAAGAAAGGAATATATCAATATAAGCTTGGCATAGGAAAAGATGTCATTCCTTAATGGAAAAGGGAACGACGCGATCCCTTATTGAAATTTTTTGTTTATTACCACATATTTAACAAGTGACTGCGACTTACAGCCTGTTCAAGAAAAGGGGGGCCAATACAACCTTTCAAACCATATACATCAAAAGTACTACCTTTAGCCAGATTGAAGTGATTCAAATCAAGGCTTAACTAGACCACCAAGGTTTCGAGATTGATGATATGAACAAATAGACATCAACATTGATGCTATAACAGATTAAACCATGAATGAAAACATTGAACTCCAGCTAAAGGTAGCATTATATGTAAATGATTTATAAATACAGTAAGTGATAAAAGTGCCTGAATAAAATGAAGTAATTGACCAATTTTCCTACCCAAATTAAAGGCATCTCATCTCAAAATTAAAACAAGAAAATAGCAATCAAATGTCTTTTATGGTTACAGTTTAGATTTAATACAGCATGTTTTTGGCAATGATTTTATTGGTTAAACAGTAGGGGACTAGGAGTGGAGGGTATGAGACTTTCTATATTCATTTATCATCACAATAGGCACCAGCCACTGCCTAGTGTCCTAGTAAAAACAGCGATTAGTTTTGACCCCAATACAAGCTGCACAGCTTTCAGGGCATTACCAAAGCAAACTTATAACCAGAAAGGACAAAGGGTTATTTTATGTAGGCTTTTGTGAAGATACAATCTGAGAATTCAATTTTCACTATAAGATGGTCTAGCAACATCACCACAGAATTAGAAAAAATCAAGAGCCGCTCAAAACCTAACACCTTTACTCCGGCAGGGTCCAGCCAGCCCATACAAAGGCTTTTAAATAACCTAAACTCTCTAGTCATAGATTTCATCAAGGTCCCCGTAAATAAACATGAACATTCGTTATAAAAGCTCTCATGGCCACCAGAAATTGAAAACTATTGCCGAGAGCAAAATATGCTATTCCCAAAATGTCAAGCTGACGCATGCTTACAGCTTCAGAGGACATTCACACAAGATGCATACTTAAAGAGAAGCATGAAAAGTATTACCACCATGTTAAATCCAAGTGAATTAGTGAATAAAGCAGTGAGACACTTCCCAAAACAAGATTGAGATGAGAAATATGCATCAACATCCAAAATTAAACGCTGACAGAAGGGGGAAAAGGTCTCGTTTCTTATTGAAGGGGGAAATTTAAAAGGCGAGGCATCTTACAATTGGGATGAAAATTGAATAGTTCCTACAGCTAAAGTCCATCAAATTAGAAGCCAATTAAATTAAAATTTTGTTAACATGTCAAGCTAAGCATACTGGAAATGCATCATCTTAATGAGTGGGACAACCCATAACTTCTCGTTGCAATCAATAAAACTTGTTTCAACAATGAGTCATGACCCAGGATGAATCAGGTGTAGAATGCATCGACAACTACAAGCAAAATTGAAATATCTATAGCAAAAATACAGCTCCCTATCAACAGACCTGCCCGTAGAATCCAAGAGCAAAGCCCTGACATTATCAGTGTGTCCCCTCAGCTTCATGGTCTTTGAACCAGATCTTGGGTCCCAAACCCGCACCACCTGAGTACAAAAATGAAGTATTAAAAGAGAATGTGATAAATATATACCTAAATAAAACAACACAGGAAACATTAGAGTGCAGCATGTTCATACAAACAAAGCTTCCAACATGACTATTTGTCAACAGTCAAACAAGAGCATAAATTTTTTTAAAAAGATTCTTTCATGACTTAAAGCGGGTAATTACTTCGCCATATACAATTCTTCTATCCTTTTTACTCCTAGTTTAAGAGATGTAGTAAAGTGATCCTTATTATGCTTGATAAGTGAGGCATGGTAATGAGTGAACTAACATAAGCATCAGTTTACCTTTTCAGTTCCACCAGAAACAAGTATGGTCCCACTATCATTCATCGCTAATGCGTACACCGACTCCTTATGGCCTTTGGCAGCAGTAGGAATGTACCCATGATTTGGAGTAGAATGCAAAGAATTACTGGAATTGATAGTACGTAAACTTGTAATTGGTAGGTTACTCGCGCCACCATTTATTCCATTCGAAGCTTCTTCCTCTGTACTGTCATTTGACTTAGAAACTGGAGCAAGTGCAGCTTCGATATCCCAAACAAAAACCTCCCCACCGAGGCCACCAGAGGAAACAATATTGCTCTAAAAAGCATGAACACTACTAGAGAATCAGGAAATGATAACCTTGAAATACGAAATAATAATGCCAAAATTGCAAACGAGATTATACGTCATTGAGAATTAATGAAATCTAGGATAATAAAAGAATAGCATCAAGCAATCTAGCATTAAATAATTCCAAAAAATAGAAGATGATATTACATTTTTTCCAGCTGCAGCAAGACAGGTAACATAGTCTGAGTGCTGACGCAAAGTCTTCGTGCATACACCATTGGACATGCAATTCCATGTCTGCAAGCACAAGATTAAATTTCAAAACACAAACCTCATCTCAAGAAGGGAAACCAAAACATATAATAAAATAAAGAGAAGTTTGTTAAGTATGCCTAACCTTAAGAGCAGTGTCAGAAGAACAGGACACAAGAGTATGATCACCAACAAGGACAGCATCATTTACCTGCACACATCAAAATTAGATACTTGTGGAATCCGAAGGTATGTAGGAAAATAACTATAAAAAAAACCATAACCAAGGGAGGATGAATGAGAACACCACAATCCTAATTCTTTGCATTTCTACTTTTCTAGTAGGACACATTTTAAGGAATTTTGCATAATAACAGTGCAGAGAAACTCCAAGATGTAACATAAACATATAATGAATCAGAGATGAGGTACCAACAGATCCTTGCGATCAAAAAGAAATTTTTATCTTACAAGACAGGTTAGAGAAATTACCCAATCCACATGAGATTCAAAAGTAGCAGAGCAGGTAGCTACTTGGTCTGCTTCTTCATCAATAGCCCATCTCTTCAATGTTCCATCACGACTACCAGTAAACAGGTGCTCACTCCTACAAGAGCCATTTGACTTCAACACAGCCAAGCAATTTACTCCAGCTGAATGCTGAAAGGCAACAAGTAATGGAACACAATTAGAATGATAAAATACAATAAGCTTTAAAATTCACAGGGTTTTAATAAATGATAAGCATGAACAGGACATATCACAGGAGAAAAGCCATATCATTTATATTAAAAAAAAAATAGACTACATTGAAGGGAAAAAAAAACACATACGGGAAACAAACAACATAAGCCCATATAAATTCAAGCAAAAAGAATAAATGATATCCAATCACATATTGCTTGTGAAAGGTACAAGAACAGTAAAGCCCCACGTAGATGAACAAAAAAAAAAAAAAAGGGTCCTTTCAGCAATGATGTCAGGTAGTCATAAAATTTTGGTAGCTCAATCTCAATCAAATCATTCACAAAAGGGTGAACGGTGGGGGGGGGGGGGTGAGGGTGATATGGAGTTCATTAATGGCTTCTAAATAGGCAGGGAGGAGGGCAGGCCCGGCCCTTAGGCACCTAGGCGATGCAGGCTGAGCAGTGGCACAGGGCCCAAATTTGTCTGGGAAGGCTCAGGCTAATAATCTTTATAAAGTATTTGCTGAGCATAAATATAAATAGATAAGCTTTGGTTCAGTGGTTTGAAGAGACCATTCACTTAGAGAAGGTCCAAGGTCATGAGATCGACTCTAAGCCAACCTGTTTATAGATTTTTTTTTTCCCGTTTTGCTTTGCTATTTTAAATTTTAAATTATAAGGCAATTAATCAGTTTGTATTATAAAATACAAAATAAAAAAGCTATCAGTGTTATTTTTTTGAAGCAAAAACGCTATTAATTGAGTACTACTTTCTTAAAACTCTACAAAGTGCTACCTTTTGTTGTTCCTATAACTCAATGATATGTTCACTTTACCTAATACGTAGTAGCTACTATCCAAAATTCTTGCATTTATATGAGGTTCAAATTTAATTAGATGATATTTATTTCTAAATCACTAGCTTACTTTATCTAGCATTTCATTAATAAAAGAGCCCAGTTTTATTTCAATTGCACAGGGCCTCTATAATCATTGGGACGACCCTGGAGGAGGGGAGCATCTCTCATTTAGGCGATGAACATCCTTTTTTATTAGAGGCTTAAGAAACAGTAAAAAAAAAAAAAAAAAAAAAAAAAAAAAAAAAAAAAAAAAAACTTATCCGTAGAGAAGACAATGAATCCCACATTTAAAACAGGCATGGCAGAAGCTGAATTGCCAGCAATAATCCTAAAAATGTAAAGACCTACTCTATCTGAGGTAATGTTTCAATAAGTTGGCATTGCCATTCAGACAGTTGATGGTAAAAGTTTACACCACGACTGATGGTGAGGCAGAGGAGAGATGGTGTTCAGGGTAACAATTTCTTTTTATTTCTTATTAGTTCAAACAAAACCGTTTCTATTCAATATCACCTTAACACCGTCAACTCTAAAGTTGGTTTGATGGTAGTCATTTAAGGATTACTGCCAAAAGGTTATCAGGTTGAGTAATCTTATATGTATAATTCTATATGAACATGTATAGATGTATTCATATCAGGTGGCATCTCACGTGAAGCATGGGCAAGTAATTAATAGTTGGAGAGAGCCAAGTGGCAAATTGAATTAATGAGCAACACCTTTTAGTATAATGCTATGGATTCAACAAAGGAACTCATACTTATAAGCATTCCACTATTTTGGGCAACAGATTTCAGAATGTAACTTGTATTAGAGTAAACAAACAGACAATTATACCAGACAGTATCAAATCCATGACCAATACAAGTAAAGTTGCACGAGAATAACAAGGGACAAATAGAAAAATTCAATTAAAATGAAATTTAAACCTTGTATAAAGTCACAGTGATGTACACACCTTTGTGTCATCAGAAGCATTGAGGACATATGTCAATCTCTTCTCCTTACGAGGACGATTTGAACCAGATGTATTTCCTGCACTACCAACTCGATGCATCGCAAGCCCCTAAGCAATATTTTGCAGCTATGAGCTACAATATATATCTCATGAACAAAATTGTCTTATATTCGTCAAAGCTTATCAAACTCTCGACTAAGAAATAAAAGTTATGGATAAGTTCATAAACTCGGTTTAACCTTTATCAAAATAGTCATATGAAAGCACATTGCCAATACCCACCCCCTCCCCCACCTCCCACGACTGAATTTTTTTTTATAAAAAAAAAGGAATCAAACACAAATTACCATGTACACTACCTTATGCATTTATCAAAACCAGCTCTTCAACCTACATTGCTTACCCCAAAATTCCCATCATATGCATCATATTCTCTACATCTAAGTCCAAGAAACTAAAATGCAACCTTGTCCCAAAGTCCGCTCTAAGACATAGGCCATACTCAATAGCAAAAAAGTCAATCCCGACCATCAGCATCTAATTCAACTTTCTATGGTACTAAACCAATAGAACCCACACCAATTGCAAAATAGTAACCTTCTACAAAGATGCACAAAAGCCAAGTCTTAATTTTTCCCTTACTTGAAGATAATAACTTTATAAATGGTAATCGAAGAAAACAACTTTATTCTATGATTCCATTGGGGATGAATTTAAATTCGGGCGAGCGTAAGGAAAACGACTTAATCCTACAATTATATCAGGGCTGAGTTGATCAAATCAAAAAGCAAGCCCGTCCCTGAGCGAAGCCAGGGCAGGCGGGGCGGCCGCCTTGTGCCGATAGATAAAAGGTTTAATGTTCATAGTTTCTTCCTAACATTAAAGGGTTACATAAACAAAAACCTGCAAAGAATTAGCAATCAAATTGACTCAATTATCAAACTAGGCTCAAAAAAATTACGTTGAATTCTTCTCGCTTTATAATATGATTAGGAAAATTCAATCGACGCAATAGCTCGTTGTGATCTTTCATAACCTAAGTTTTATTAACGAATAGTTCAATAATCAACCTTGGAAGAACCCTAAATTGACTATACTAACAATTAAATCAACGATTAAACACTATATTGTGAAATTGATATTCGATGATTGAAAAGATAAAATACCTTACCTCAGAAGCTGCTTCAATGGAAGAGAGAAAGCTGAGAAGCTGCTTCAATGGAGAATTGAGAGTAGGCTTCAATGGAGGAGAGAGAGAAGAGAAGGATGCAGCGAGACAGCGCAAACGTGAAAAAGCTACAAACGAGGAAAAAGGAAAATCGGAAGAAAAATAATTAATGACACTCGTATTATGTCAACCGCATAGATGTCAAAAATTGACCCAACTCGATAAATTTATATCGAACTAGTATGTGTGTTAAAAATTGATCCAACTCGAAAAATACTATCTCAAACTAAACTATACATGATATGAGAAACCTATAAGAATTAAGAACCGAACATGTTTAATACTTTAATGATCGACTTGAAGAAAATTGAAACTGATTAGATAATTGTCAATTCAAAGTCGACCCGAAGTTGATTCCTAGTTTAGCTAAAATTATTTAGACTTGATGGCTTAAAAAAAATATTTAGACTTGATAAATTAAAGAATTTTTTAGAAAATAACACCACAAAATAGCCAAAATTTTGATTATAACACCATAAAATTAGAAACTTTTATTATAACACCACAAAAAACCAAAAAAATTATTTCAACACCACTTAACAGATTTTTGGACAGAATCCGTTAAGTGGGGTCCATATTGCCACATGTCACCATATTATTGGTTAAAAAAAAATTAAACCCAGCCCCACCACCACCACTGCCGGCATCCCAACCCCAGTCACAGGCACTCCTTTCTTCTCCTACCCCAGCCGCCGGCGCTCCATCCTAGCCTAGATGGGCCTACGCACAACCCTAGCCAACCACAAGCGCTCCCTTCCCTACCTACTACGGCCACCACTACGTAAAACCACCCCCTTCCCCCACCCTTGAAACGGTAAAAAAAAAGGGTGGTTTTCGGGCTTTCGGGCGTTACGGTCGTGGTTGGGATAGCGTGTTCAACTTTCAAGGCTAGGGTGTTTCAAGGTGGATGGTTTTCGTTCGTGGCTGGCTGGGATGTTTTAAGCGTCGGTTGGGCTTGGTGGATGGGCTCGGGTGAGGATGTTTCACCGGTGATGGTGGGAGAGGCTTGGTTGGGCTTGTGGCAGAGGGGCTTACGACAGAGGAGTAGGGGTGGTTTCGTCAGTCCGGGGTGGTCATCTTGGGGAGCCGACAACTGAGAATGGAGTAACGGCGGTGGAGGCTGGGAGAATCGGCGCCAGTGGTGGCTGGGGTTAGGAGTTTTGGTTTTTTTCTTTTTTTTCTTTGTTTTAATCAAATACACGTGTAAAGTGTGGTGCCCACTAACGGTTTTTTTTTATGGCGTTAGAAAGTGGTGGTGAAATCAATTTTTCTTTTGGTTTTTTTTTGTGGTGTTATGATAAAAGTTTGAAATTTTGTGGTGTTATAATCAAATTTTTGGTTATTTTGTGGTGTTATTTTCTAAAAAATTCTAATTTAAAATCTAAGCACAATCCTTTGGCCCAACTCAAACTCGAGGGCTGCCTAACTCCTAACCTTGATAAGTTTATAGAAATTATCAAGGGGTAAATTTGCAATTGCATATTAACATCAATCTTGCTCCCTTAACAGCTAGCAAATATGGACGAAAAGTCTACACTTTGTAAACTGAGGGTAACGGTGGGTATCAATACTAACTTTGCAATTTTGTTTTACTTTATTTATTATTTTATAATACAAAAGTTCTTTTTATTTTCATATTTGCCACTTGATAAGCTTAATTAGAGTTAGCAGTTAGCTTAGGGGTAAATTTGCAATTGCATAGTAACACCAATCTTGCTCCCTAAACAGCTAGCAAACAATATGGATGAAAAGTCTACACTTTGTAAACTGAGGGTAACGGTGGGTATCAGTACTAACTTTGCATTTTTGTTTTTTTTTTCTTTATTTATTATTTTATAATACAAAAGTTCTTTTTTATTTTCATATTTGCCACTTGATAAGTTTAATTAGAGTTAGCAGTTAGGAATTTCCTCACAAACTCTACCTTAAACTAATTTGACCCATCCGATTTTATTAAACCATTTAATTTTCCATCGTTTTTTTACCTAAAATATAACAAATGGAACCGCTTTTCGTTTCACACAACTTAAATTTGGTCTGACATATTTTTAACCCCACTTCTTTTAAGTTAAATTGATATTCTTGTTGTCCTTAAGTTAAATTGATATTCTTGTTCTCCTTATTTAATTTATTACTGTTAGGTTAAAGTATTATCTTTTAATCTGATTTTTCATATGTACCTCAATCAATTTCATGTTTTTCTTCAAAAAAAAAAATACAAAAAAAAAATGTAAATATTTGTTATTCTTATTACACATAACCACATACTCGTAATACAAATTTTTATTTTTACCTAAATTTAATAATAGTTTTTATCCTTATGTGATTTTATGTTTATGAAGTTGAAAGAAAATATTGACTACCTGATTTTTGAATATCATATATGCATTTTATTTCATATACTAAAGCCTTGGAATTCTTAAAACATTATATATGAAAATGTTAAATTACTAATGAATATGTGTTAAAAAAAAATACTAATGAATCTCAAGTAGGCTAGAAAAAATACAAGGCACCATTTTTCAATTAAAAAAGGAAAATGTTATACATAGTAATGTAAGCTACATGTAAGGAGCTAAAAGTGAAAAAAAAATCAAAAAAATCAAAAAATAAAAAAAAAAAATAATAAATAATTATATAGTGCTTTGCACGTAATGTTTTCATATATTTCTAAACTAGGTTAGTGCCCATGCAATGCACGTATTTAACCCGTATTTGACCAAAAAAATTAATTTTGCGTAAATTAAAGCTATGTAGTATTAAAATAGTTTTAAAAATCAATACGTACAAAAATAATAATAATGTTTGTAGGAAGTGGAAAAGAAAAACAAACAAAATAGGATGTAATATGATAAGATGAGATTAAGGTCCTATTTGGTAGTAGCGTTTGAGGTAGCGATTAGCATTTTGGCTAGTCAAAACACTTCTAGAAAAAATTTGAGAATGTTTGGCAAGGTAACAAGCGGTTCTAGTAGCGGTTAACGATAAAGGTAGCGTTTATAGCTAGCTTTTCTCAAACGTTAAAAATAGTAGCGTTTAGAAGTAGCGGGTAGCGTTTGACCAGATTCTATTACTTTTTAATTAATATTTATATGAATTTTGATATATTTTAGTATTGCAACCGCTACTTTTGTCAAACACTCGTACTATTAATCGTAACCTTGAAAGCTAACCTTTACCCACTACTAGTTGACAGCTACTCGCTACCTTAACAAGTACCCATTACTCGACCGCTAAACCTACCCGCTACCGCTACTTTTGCCAAACAAGATCTAAATAGAGGAAAGGGAGTTTAGCTGATAGTCAGAGCAATCTTGTAATTTTTGAGGGAAAAGAAAATAATTACATCAGTTTATTTTATATATATACACCGCTAATGTCATCATTGTCTACGTGTCACTTTTTTATTTAATTTTTCAGCAGACACAAATAACCTCTTTAGTAACCCCACTTAAGTAACCCCTTAAGTAACTCCACTCAAGTAACCCCTCAAGTAACTGATAGGCCGTCGTCGAGCCTACCAAAGATAATAATTCCTATCTTGGTCTCACTAACAATAGTAAGGGTAAGAAAGGGTCGAACCCAAGAGAGGCGTTGAATCAACCACCGAGTACTACCGTTTAAATAAGCTAAATGAATTCTATATTGGGTTGGTTTTGAGTAACTTCTTCTAATTCAACTCAACTAAAGCTAAGAGGAGATTAACAATATTAAAAGGAATCTAGGGCTTGGGTTATACCACTCAATTTCATCACAAATCACAATTAGCATGCAACAATCAAGGTAAATTAATGGGATAAATTAGGGGAAGTCATCTAAAGCACCCAACTACTCTCTCAAGCTAGAGGGATTACTTGAATCATGAATACAACCTACTCTCGTGGTTACATAGCATAAAACAAGTGTTAAGCATAATCACGATGACATAAACATTCCCTTGACCGGTAATCCCTATTCTCATGGCATTTCGGGTCAATCAAGCATAAGGGAGCTAACTCAAGTTCATCTCTCGATCCTTCGTTGAGAAAGCTTGGATAAATAGTTCTAGCAATGGCCATATACAAGAACTAAGCAATTAAACCACTTAAGCTCAACTAATTAACATCCCACAACAACCAAATTAGCACATGCAACAAGTAATTAGTGACTACATTGAGGGTTTTGCCCAAACCCTAGAATTTAGACTACTCACAATCCATGGGGGTTAAAGCAATTAAAGATTTCAAGCAATTCATGAACAAATTCAAACTAAGGATTAAGCTAATTAACAATCCAAAACATGCAAGAACTAGCAAATAATTAACAACAAAGTAAAGAGAAGTAGAAAAGATGAGTAAGAAATGGTTACTATGAAGCTTCAAGGTGAGCAACAATGGTGGATTTTGTCTTCTACAATGATTGAATTTGAATAATTCAAGCTAATAATTGAGAACTAACTAATGATTTGAGGATTTAATGTTCTAAGACTACAAACTAAGAGAAAAGCTCTGAAAAACTGCCTCTCCCGTACAAATGAGCTCTAAAGGGGTATTTATATGACCCCCAAATAAAAAGGACGGAGAAAACAAGGAAGGAGTTCGACTGCAGGTCTGCACGGACGTGCCAGATTTGGCACGGACGTGCAAGGCTAAGCACGGCCGTGCCAAGTTTGGCACGGACGTGCAGAGGGGGCAGAATGGAGGCAGGAGCTTCTGCCAAGGTCTGCACGGACGTGCAGCTTTTGGCACGGACGTGCAGACTTGCACGGACGTGCTATCATCTTGCACGTCCGTGCAGGATGCCCTGCCTAGACTGCTTAACTTTGGGAAGCTGTAACTTCTACGTTTCTTGTCGGAAATGGACTTGTGACCAGTCGTTGGAAAGCTCTTGAGACGAACTTTAATCTCCAATTTGAATCGCTTCAAAAAGTTGATAAGATCAAAAGTTATGGTTGGTTGAAGTTGACGCTTACGCAAACGACCTTTCAAGGTTCTCCAAAAGCTTTTCATTTCCCTTTAAGGCATTCCTCCTTCTTCCTCCATGGCTCTATCAACCAAGCTTGCCCTTATCCTTTCTCACTCATGCTTGATCATTTCCATAGTGCTAAAAATAGCTACATTACATCAAAAACACAAACAACCGGTGAAGCATGCATGGTACAAAATTTGCATAAAAATAGGATAAAAAAATGAACTTTGATGTCGATTAATAACGAAAACAAGGTTCAAAAGTACCCTAAAATCATGCCAAATAACAAGTTATCAGTAACTCCACTTAAGTAACCCCTCAAATAACCCCATGTAAATAACCCATCTAGTAACCACTAACCAAATAAGTAACCCCTAGTAACCTCTAACCAACACCACCGACGAACAAACCACCCACGACTATCGGCGATTAAAATCGGAAACCGTAACCCTAAATTCTGCAATTCCATCTTCAATTGAAAATGGTGAAGCTCTGATTATCGCTGACAAATGATGGTTGCAAAATTTTTTGATTGTTTCTTGGAGAAAATTAGAGGAAAGGAGAGAGAAATGATTGCAAATTTTTTTAATTGTTTCTCAGAGGAGAGGAGAGAGAAAATAAAAAAAACAATTGTGGTTGGCCGCACGGTGTGACTAGCCACATATAAAACTTTGTCTTAAATTTTTTCCTCCAAAATGCAAGGATGATGTCATTTTTTTTCCTTTTTAAGCTATAATATTTAACATAGCTTTGAAAATATATTCCATTTGAATTTTTAAATTTTGGATTTTCTACACATGACATATTATGCTACTAGGTTAGAATTAGTGTGATGCATGGTTTATATAAAACCTATTTATAATTTGTACATTTTAAAAATAAATCGCTATTATACATGAATATAAATAAGAATTACGTCCGTTCAAAAAAAAAAAGAATTACATATATTTTGTTTTTAAAAGTTTTTATTTTAATCAAAATTATAATATAGTATATGCTCAATGTTGTCTAATTCATAGCTCAATGTAGAAGATCATTTATTAGTGTGCTATTTAAAATTGTTTCAATTTCTTACGATAAATTGATAGATTCTAGTTGTAATGTAGAAGCTTCCAATATTTAAATTTCAAAAATATTAAATATAATAGCTTAAAAAAAAAAAGATGACATTATCATTGTATTTAGGCGGGATTTTTTTTTTTTTGAAAGATTTAGGCGGGAAAATTTTTATTGAGAAAGCTACACGTAGGCAATGGTGATGTCAACAACTTCTGTTTTAGTAATAGTTAATAGATTTAGTTATTTACGAGTTGTTAACAATAGTTAATAATATAATTTAATTGAAATTTCTTAATTAAAAATGAAAATTATGCACTTTTGGGAATTGCATATTCATATTTTATTAGAAATTAGTTAGGAAAAATTAGGAAATTATTTTCTTTCAATACGTGTTAAAAGTCTATAATTCAATTCTTATTTTAAACTCTTGCATCGCACGGGGTCAATTTAGTATATAAATATTTTTTTAAACTTTTTTTGAAAGAGAAGAGATAGGATGGTTTTGGAGGGAAAATAACAGCACCAGAATATGACACGTGTCATTTCCAGTGTCTATTTTAGTATTATGTTATTGATTGATTGATTAATACCAACTGAAAAGATAAAAAATGTTTATTTTTAACCCAACGGGCTACCGGCTACATGCCTACATATAACATTACACTTAAAAAATAGTACGTACGCATTAAAAATAATTCAACTTGATTTCCAATTCTATCTTATATTATAAAAGATTTTGTTTCTCTATCTTTTTTTTTAATAAGCTTAACATTTGATCTTATAGAAGATTTTGTTTCTCTATCTTTTTAATATGAAATAGAAAAATAAATTTGGGATGTGTTGTAACCTTTTTTTTTTTTTTTTTTTGAATAATTTGATTCATATATTAAAATTCATACCTCATACGACATTTAAGTACAATAAGATTTATTAAATCTAATAAATACATGACAATTGAATCAATTAAAAAATCCTTTAAACAGAGCTATGATCGATGTTGCAAATTGTACAATCTTCATACCCTCTTTCATATCGTTGCGATTTACAACCTTCTTCAACAAGGGGGTCGTCTATCAATTTGTTTTAGTCGTGAGGAAAATTTCCATCTGATTCATCGGATGGTAATTGAGGGGTTAACTTCTTTTTTGATCCCGCACAAATCTATATCCATGAAACAACTTGTACCATACTAAACTTAAAAAACAAAAACAAAAACAAAATCATTGAAACAAAGTCTACCACAGGGACACTTACTACACTCAAACCCACTATAGTGGTACTTAGAACCTTCAAAGAGTGTAGTTTTATTGAATTTAATAACAAAAACATTAAGGAAATAAAGGAAAAGGGTTGGAAATAGCCAAATTCCGACACAAATTTGGCTATTTATGGCCTATGGAACACTTTCGAAGAGAAACCCTAGAGAGAAAAAATAGAGAGGAGATGCCTAGCGGTTTATTTGGGAGGTGTTGCAACTTAAAGTTATATAGTTTATTAAAATTATATTTATGTATAAGCAAGTTTTGTATTTTTAATATTCTACTTCCTACGTTTTCCTAAGTTTCCGTTTTCATACACTTTTTAAAGTATTGAGAATTATAATGGAAAGTAGGATTAATTATATCAAGTGAATATTAGTCGAATAAAGCTAGACTAGAAAATAATTATAACCATTAAGAAAAACAATTATAAAACTAATTCTAATTGGAAATTTTTAGAAATTTTTTGTTATCAATAAGAATGTGCAAAAGTATATTGCTACCAATTAGAAAAAACCCTTATTTTCATAAACAATTGCATGCTGAATTTGTAAAGATTAAAAGATGATATATAGATTAAGGGCCTGAATTGAGCTGAACTGAACAAGACTTAGCTGAATAATTTATGAGAGAAAGAAATTAGGAATTGAATTAAACTGCACTGAAAATAAGCTGAAGAGAACAGGCCCTAAATCTACACGTCAGTCTTTGCTGGCTAGTATTATTCTTGTTATTAAAACAAGTGAAAATACACTTCATAAATACTTAGGAAAGATATCCACATTATCATATTGTCGTGAAAAAACGATCATTTTAGATATTATAGTGAACAATTTAGGAAAGATATATAGAATATCAATCAAAATAAATAAAAAATTCATATTTTCTCATTTATTGTTTTCTACTTTCACACTAACATTGTTGACTGTAAAAAAAAAGTCAATTTAAAACATTAAATTTTAGCTTTAATCCCAAGTCTATAAATACATGACCTTCATTTTTTCAATATGGTCTCTAATTTAATTTCCAATCTCCTAATAAAAAAGAATTGAATCCAACAATGTCAAAGGCAATGACTACAAAATCCATCAAGAAAGTTATTGGTGATGTCCTCAAAGAAATAGATATACTATCTACTTTCTATGGGTTACATTTTTTAATGGTTTTCTTTGATACAGAAAATGACATAGAGAAAATGGAGAAAATTAAGAAAATTTATAGATTGGCGGAAGCTGAATTGATGAAAAAGAAGCTTAAGAAGCTTCAAAAAAGAAGTCTTTGGAAGAAAATGAGTGTTCGGTGCATTTCATTTATGCAAGGGAGAAAGAAATTCAAGGATATTTCTAGAAAGAGATGTTTAATATTCATGCCTTAGATGATAAGAAAAAAAAAAAAAAAAAAAAAAAAAAAAAGGAAAATCCAAGCCAAATTTAATCGGAAAAAAAAAAAAAAAAAGGTTTGAGAATGGCCTTTCTTTATTGTTTTGTATGCTAATACTCATTTCAATGGGAAACATAAGAATGAAATTGGCCTTGTTTTTTTTTTTTTTTTTTTTTTTTTAGAAAATCTTATAGTCTAATTTTACAACTTTGATTCAGTTTGATCTCTATGCTTTATACGTTCTGATCAATTATGTTAATTTTTGTATTTAAACTCAACACCGCAACTCTCATAGCAATTTCTTTGATTTATTTATATTTCCAAAAAGTTAAAGATACATTGGCTATGTATTTCATAACACCACCAATATAAGAAGCTGTATGGGCTAAACAAATACAATGGTTAGTTGAGAAGTAAATTTATATTTACTCTGTTTTTTTTTGTTGACACATTTCTTTTACCACGTGTGTCAACGATTAATAAAACTCTAATTCTCAATAAATTATAAGATTTAATATAAGGAAAATATGCATTGGGACGGTTCAAACAAATTCCACATGACTATAGTATATTTTATCTTAACTATATAATCACAAACCAGACAAAAGTAGATCAAGTTTGTATTAGTATCAAAAGCTAAAATGTGTCATTTGAGGAACTTTTTACCTCATCTGCTTAAATTTTTTTTTTTTTTGAAGAGTCATCTGCTTAATTTGATTACTCTTTATGTTTCTGAATAATTAACACAGTCAAATTTGGCACAAACGCCAATATACTAGTTTGACTTCAGATATACTAGTATATGATTAATTATTACTCCATTCGTCCCTTAATTACGTGCCCGTCGGTTTTTTCACAGGAACCAGGAAATTGGGGATTCCTTAAATTCTATTATTGAAAGTACATTGTGCATATGGGGTTGAAGAGAGAGTAAAAATGAAAATGAACAAATGGCTGGAATTTAATGAAAAAAGAGAGAAAAAAAAGTGTATTTGGGAATTAATGCCAAAAGGCATCACTTCGTATTAATATCTATATGTAACAATATATTTTATGATTTTTTTTTGTTTTTTGTACGTTACTAATACACAAGAGTCAAAATTAGTATATACTTCCTCCATTTTCTTTTACTTGCAACACTTCTCTAAAAAGGAAATGTCACATTACTAGCAACACACTATAAAAGGAAAGTTACTTTAGGGAAAAACTTTACTATTTCCCTTATTTAAAGCACATGGCCTTCTAAATTACACTCCTAACAACCAATCATCCCATTTTAAAGTGTATTATATCATGTGAACCCCACATTTCTTAAATACCGTGAAAAAATGTGTGTTGCATCTAAAAGAAAACGGAGGAAGTAAACAGTAAAAAAAAGTCAAATATGTCAATTATTTAGAAATGAAAGAGTATTTTGTAAGAGTTTTTTATACGGAGTATCAAATAAAGTATTCAAAAAATTATTGCTGGTATCACTAGTAGAAAATATCATTTGGCCACCGGTTCAAAACCCCCCTATGCCACCGGTTTTGAACCGGTGGGCATTTGGGGGGTGGCAATAAACAAACTCAAGGCCACCGGTTCAAAACCGGTGGCAAAAACTAGTATTGCCACCGGTTAACCGGTGGCAAAACCTTTCCCGCTTTTTTTTGTAAGGGTTATTAGCACCGGTTCTTGCTCAAAACCGGTGCCTTTAATGGAAAAAAAAATAATTTTTTTTTTTTTTTGCATTTTTTTCACTTAAATTGATGTATAAACACTAATATATATATATATATACATACATATATATATATATATATATATATATATATATATATATATATAAACTTACATATTTTTATAAAAAAGATGCTGTAATATTACAATTTTCGTCCAAAAAATAAAATAAAATACAAAGTTACACGGCAGCACAGATACAGCAGCAGCAGCCTTACGAGGCAGTAGCTGCACCAAAACAATCAGAAATTGCAATTAGAAATTAACAATGAATAAAAAAACAAAATTGAAACTAAACCTGTAATATTCTTGAGAAATAATGTGGGATGGGACCAAGATAATAATCTTTAAATTAGCTAATTAGAGATGGCAACAAGAACTAATACCCTTCAACAAATGTCTACTAATCAATCCAATAATGTCCACATCATAACATCTGCTGGACCATGTTTCATATATAAACCATTACATTTGTATTAAAAGCAT
Source organism: Chenopodium quinoa (assembly GCF_001683475.1). Taxonomy (NCBI): domain Eukaryota; kingdom Viridiplantae; phylum Streptophyta; class Magnoliopsida; order Caryophyllales; family Amaranthaceae; genus Chenopodium; species Chenopodium quinoa. The sequence continues at coordinate 8,565,221 of NW_018745024.1, read as the reverse complement.
ATGGTCATACCACCATACAGATATATTTCGATAGTTGTGAAATAATAAGCAACATGGGTTAGCAAGATAAATAATTCCCCATTAATATGATCAAGCACACCTTAAGTTGAACTGTTCACACATATTTCCATGTTAAAACAGGTAGGTACATAAGAAAGGTTCCACAAGATATGTGGCACTCTGGAACCCAATTTCACCAAAAGCCTCCTTTTCTTAATAATGCCTTCCTCTTTTATACTCGTATGTATCTTAGCAAGAGAACATAAGATAAATGAAACCAAATTGGAATTCTTTACACTGAGAAACACTCTCAAATATTTGGAGAGACTACTATATGCATAATCTAAATATCTCTAAATAGTAACATTCTCTTTCTCAGATGTCTCCTACAAAAAACATTCCAGTCAAGTTAAGAGGTTTAGGATACAACTCATATGTCACCAATGTGCATTCAAATATGTTTTTGGCCATATATTTAGCTATTTCCTTGGCAAACTCCAAAGAAAGCAACTTTGGATAACTTCAAAAAACTACAAATTATGTGTGATAACAAGTTCTACACCATGAAACCTAGAGTCACTCACTTCCATTATGCTTATTAGAAGATAAAAACCATGTTTTGCCTTGTCATTACCTAGTATGACAAGGCAAAGAGGAATGTGACGGAGAGATCAGAGACATCGATACAACATAACGTGTTGACTGTGCACATAGTTATTATACTACCAACCTTCAATCACAATAAACAAGGAAATATCTGATCACATGGCCATAGCAAAATTAGAAACTCTATAGATGTTGTTGGAAAAGAATCATTGATACATTACAAGCACAAGACAGAAGCAGCAGCAACATGGTAGCACAGATACAGCAGCAACACAGAAGCAGCACCCTGCGAGGCAGCAGCAGCCTTGCAAGGCAGCAGTTGCAGCAACAGATGCACCAGAACAATCACAAATTAACAATAAAAAAAAAATTAAGAAACAAAATTGAAACTAAACCTGTCCTTATTAAGCACACGCCTCGGAAATTACTTTTCCTGCAAAGAAGAAAAACACAGAAAAATAGACCAATAAGAATAGCACCAAATAAATGTAAGATTAGTGATATTTTCTTTCTCTACTTAAACTCTTCAACAACTAATTGAATAAAAAAACACTATGATATTTTTAATTACTATGGAATCAATCTCCACAATAGGTGAAGCATAGATATACACTTATGAAACAAATCACAAAAAAAAAAAAAAAAAAAAAAACAGATCAGGCAATAATAAAAGAACTGCACTTAGAATTCACAAAATATGCACTTACAAATATCACAATACAAACAAAAATGATATTTACCAAACAAGCACTTCCAATTCGAAACACCAAAAGTATTACAATTTCAACAAACAAGATCACAGTTGCACCAAATCAAAAGCTAAACAAAAAGCAACAATAATCTAAATCATATCAGATATCACATATTTAAAAATGAAATTACATTAAAAGGTTAAATAAAAACTTACATTCCACCAACTCCTCCAATAATCTCCGAACTAATCGGATGGAATGGAAGCTCGCAAATTCCAACCTTAAAACACCAATCATTCAATAATTTAACAGATACTCAATCATAATAACAATAATAAAAAAAAATTAAAAAAAAAAAAGCAAAATCTAATTCTAATTCAATCCTTTACGAAAATCCATCTAAAATAAAATTAACATGAGCAGTACTTTATAACCTTAACACCAATTTGAACATTTGAACCCTTTATGTATATGGTGTGGACAAGAAATAAGACCTTAAATATATGAACAGTAATTAATAAGAAAACCCAGAAGCAGCAACTCTTATCTCGTCCAATTTGAACTCAGTGAAACTCGGTTGAGACACACTTTCATCTTTCCCTCCGTTTTCTACAATCACCCAGAAATAAAAAACATATAAGCATCAAAACCCATCAAAGATTAAACTACAAACAGTTAAACAACATCCACAAACCCAATCTTTGATCTCAAAACATAACAGACCATAACTCCTCCTGGATTAGATCCAGCAACTAAAACCCAATCAAACCCATAATCCCCTTTACTCCTGACTCCAATTTAATCCCATTCATGTAACTTACTATTATTAGCTAACAAGAGGGACAAAATCGAACTCAAAATCAAACATCACATACAAACTCAAACCCAAACACAACAACCACATCACAAAATCCAAAATATAACCTAATAGCTCAATGAAATCGAAATCAAAATCAAAATTCATATTATCAGCTGTAAATACCCCGAAAAAAACCCACTAAACACTCAAAAACACCCAGAAAAATGCCATAAAAAATCGAAACATGTCTGTCACACGTTAACACAACAACCTAATCAATTCCAAATCAATTCAAACCAAAAAAAAAAAATCAGAATTTCAGTAAATTGAAGCCCGATCTGAACCAGATCCTAACCCTAAAAACACAATTCAGCAAAAAAAAAAAAAAATCGAAAACAATCGAAAAAATTACAAATACAAGTACCTTATTCTCGGATTTAAGCAAAGGACTCAAGAAGAGATAGAGAGATGGAGTGGGCTGGCGGATCGCGACCACCGTCACCATAATCACCTTGGCGCCGTGAAGAGAACAACATGTTCATCAACCTCATCACAACATAACCCCAACTAATTCAATCAAACGCCCAATTCATTTCAATTGTTCATCATTAATCACAAAAAAAGTAAATAAAAATCAGAAACCCTAGATCTCAAATCGAAGAGCACATACCTTCGAGAAGAATTCCACCACATCTGCAAAGATCTGGCACCGGTAAATAAAAAGACCGTCAATTACGATGGTGGCGACAACATTCACCACCGCCGTCATCCTCAAATCCTAAATTCCCCCAGTAGTGCTGCCAAGAGAGAAGTGAAAGAAAGAAAGAGTGGAGTGGCGGTAGATGGGGCGGCGGTAATTGGAGCAAGAGGAGGCAAGTGAAGAGAGAGAAATGAGGGTTTGAGCAGAGAGAAGAGAGAGGAGACGGAGAAATCAAGAAGAGAGAGAAAACAAAGGAGAGAATACGAGAAGAGAGAAGTAGAGATGAGGCGCGTTTTCTTTATAACAAAACCACCGGTTCAAAACCGTTGGCCTTTACCATTTATGCCACCGGTTCGGATTGAACCGGTGGCAATTTAAATATATATAATCCTGCCCATTTTTTAAGCCACCGGTTTTCGAAAACCGGTGGCCATTGAGCGGTGCCTTTTTGTTTTTTTCTACTAGTGTATGAAAGAGGGTATGAAAATTGTAAGAGTTTTTTATACAGAGTATCATATAAAGTATTCAAGATGAGAGAAAGTGACCGATCTAGAGAGATAAGCTAAAATGCGGTCCCTGAACTATGGCATTAGTTGCATATTTGGTCCCTTATCTTTCAAATGAGACACATTGGTCCCTCTAATTAACACCCTTGCCTCACCATTTATGGTGGAGGAACTTATGAGTCAACAAAGTTTGGGGATGTGTATTGCCAACTAAGCAAAAGTTAAGGGACTTATCCTAGTTAGCATTTGTTTAGGGATTATTAATCTTTTTTTTTTTGTCAGCTACAAATATTTATTACTACGTATTTATTATGTACAAACTTTGATTAAAATGAAAAAAAAAACCATACCCAAATTTTTTGCTTTTTTAAAAAATTAAATGATTTTTTTAAAAAAAAAATATGTCTTAAAGAATTAAAAAAAGAAAATTAAATGTGACTTTAAAAAAATTAAATACTTTGACTTTCTTTCATAAAAAAATTAAATACTTCGAATTACAGAAATAGGAAAAGAAAAAAATAAAGAAAGAAAGAAGGGAATAGGAAAAGAAAAAATAAAGAAAAAAAAGGGTCAGCCCTCTCTTCTTCTCTTTCGGTTTGGCTGCTCTAATGGGGAAAAAAACCCCTACTTTGCACCTCATTAACGATCATCAGCAATCACCGTCTTTTAATTCCAGCTTTTGATTTATTTTTGTGATTTTAATCTTGGCCTTCTGATTTTATTAATTCTCAAGCTCATGCGCAATATAGTTCGGGCGAATCGGAGGTTTGGGTTGCGTGGTTGATTAATGACGGTGGTGAGGTTGTAGACTTGTGGAGATGGGGTTGTGTATGTCGCAGGTTGTTGGTGATGTGGGGTTAGAAAAAATGGAAAATCCTATATATTTTTTTTTTCCGACGAAAATTCTATAGTTTTATTAATGCAAATCATAACTAAAATATTAATATTGATGAAAAAAATAATGTCAGTTAAAAGATTCCTTTTTAAATAAAAACTGACAAAAAAAAAATTAATGAATCATGGTCCTAAACTTTTTTAAATATCATTTTATTGTTTGCCACATGGGCACTTTGGTCCTTAAACTTTGGCGACTCATCTTTTTTCCACCGAAAACGTAAGTTATGGGTGGTTGAGGGACCAATTTGCTTCGTTTGAAAGATGAGGGACCAAAATGCTACAAATACTAAAGTTTAGGGACCGTATTTTAGCTTAACTCCGATCTAGGAGCAAAGTCTTCACAAGAGAAGAAGAAACTCTCCCAAGAGATAAACGTTAAAGGGAGCACTCTCTCTCTCTAAGAAAACTAATGAAATCTTTTTCTAAAAAAAAAAAAAAAAAAAAAACTCATTCAACAACACAAAAAAAAATGGCAAAATATCAAAAAAAATATTGCTAATATCTACTTAAATGATTCCAAAACACGCACGTCCAAAAAAAAATTATAACTCCAATATCCATTCTCTGCTTTTTACTAGTGTACTATTCAACTCTTAATTAATTGGAGCTAAGAAAGAATTAGCAATAGGCCAATAGCACCCCACAAAATGAGTCAAGATCTTGAAACTCCATTAATATCAAATGAAGTTCAAGAAAACAATAGTACGAATAATGTTATTTTTGACGGTCCAAATATAAATAGTAATAGTGAAAGTTTATTATTAAGCAAAAATGAGATATTGAGTGAAGTGAAGAAGCAATTAGTGTTAGCAGGGCCTCTTATGGCTGTGAATTTCTTGCTGTTTTCTTTGCAAGTTGTATCTGTTATGTTTGTTGGTCATCTTGGTGAGCTCCCTCTTTCTGGTGCTTCTGTTGCCACCACTTTCGCCTCTGTCACTGGTTTCAGCTTGCTGGTATGTTTACATATACTTCGTACGAGTATGTTTTTACTAATTAATCGTGTTTTGTATACAACGTATTAAGCTTGCTTTGGTACATCGCGAGTTGTGACTTTAAGGTTACAAGTTCTATTATATTCCTACCAATGGTGGTAGAGGTTCTGTTAAGTTGATTTGTGATGAGTAAGACCCTGTTCACTTCACCTTAAAAATAAAATTAATTTCATTTCAGTAAAAATAATTTCACTTCAGTAAAAATAAGTTCAGTTCATTAAAATTCAATTTTCTTAAAGAAGATTTATAATTAGTAAAAATAATTTTAGTTCGGCAAAAATAATTTCAATTCAATAAAATTAATTTCACTTCAGTAATTTAAGTTCAGCAAATATAATTTTGTTTTAGTAAAAATAATTTTATTATTTCCACTTGGAATGACTAAAGAATTGGAAGTGAAAAATTGGTGAAGTTGCATTAAAAATAATTATACTGGTTTTGAAATTGTGAATGTGAAGACTAATTTCATGTGTGACATTAAAGAAGACCATGTGCAAAGATTTTACTCTCCTCTCGCCTATAGCTAACTCATTGTTGGTGAACCACGTAAAGTTTATGTTCTTGTTTGTTGATTTCTTTAATCTTTCGTGCATCAGTCACAACTCTTACGACTGATGCTTGCTATATTGATTGATAGAGAGGAATGACATACGCCCTGGACACATTTTGTGGTCAATCATATGGAGCAAAGCAATACAAAATGCTAGGAATACACAAGCAAAGAGCAATGGTAGTAATCCTCTGCATCAGCATTCCTCTTGCAATTATCTGGGAAAATACAGGACAAATTCTTGCATTTATAGGCCAAGATCAAGAAATCTCAACTGAAGCAGGAATTTATGCACATTACATGATTCCTAGCATATTTGCATATGGTCTTCTTCAATGTCACATTGGATTTCTACAGCTCAAAACATTGTTGTTCCTATGATGCTTACTACAGGGTTTACAACTCTGTTGCATGTTTTTATCTGTTGGTTTATGGTGTTCAAGTCTGGACTAGGCAACCGAGGGGCGGCTTTGTCGAACGCCATATCGTATTGGATTAATGTGGTGTTGTTGGCTGTTTATGTGAGGGTGTCTCCTGCTTGTAAAGAGACATGGACTGGTTTCTTAATGGAGGCTTTTCATGGCATTCCTGAGTTTCTTAGACTTGCTATTCCTTCTGCTGTTATGTCATGGTAAGTGTTTATTTTATTTCATTTTAGCAAATTGTGAATTATATGAGTTCACTTGTATTAAATCTAAAAAAATAGAACATAATATAATTTTAATTTGGTCGCTTTAATGATTTATATATGCATGCGATGTGTGTTTTAAATTTTGATATTATAGCTTGGAAGTATGGACATTTGAGATGATGGTTCTACTAGCCGGTTTTCTTCCGAACCCAAAGCTTGAAACATCTGTTCTCTCAATCAGGTAACATTTCTTTACTAGTCCACTAATTCATCATAAACCTTGCACGTACCATACGTAAAGGGCGTTCTTATTTATCGCGAATTTCCTAAATTATCAGTATTACAATATTAATTAACGAGTTTAATTTAATTTACAGTCTCAACACATGTACATCAATATACATGTTACCACTAGGATTAAGTGGAGCAATAAGGTATAACAATTAATTAAATTAGACTACTCCATCTGAAAATAATTGTCACATTGTCTCCGACCTTGATCATGTTGTGCTTGTGCTCTTAATAGCACAAGGGTTTCCAATGAACTAGGGGCTGGACGACCACACTTAGCTCGATTGGCGGTATGTGTTTCGACATTGATGGTGGGAGTAGAAGGGATTTCAGCAGCATGTTTGTTGATCTTGGGGCACAATTTGTGGGGATATTGTTATAGCACAGAAGAAGAGGTAGTGAAATATGTTGGACAAATGATGCTTCTTCTTTCTGTTTCACATTTTTTTGATGGCGTTCAATCTGTGCTTTCAGGTAAGAGTTTGACTGTACATTACAACTTTATTCGATAAAGTAAATGTTACATTGATAAAAAAAATAAAAATAAAAAAAATTTACTATGTCCATTTTAGAATTAAAAAAAATAAATAAATTACATCGTACTGCTTTTTCTGTATGTGATATGCTTAAAACCCATACATAATCCTGGGCACCGTGCCGGGCCGTGCCTGACGGGCCACGGGCTGGTTCGTGCCGTGCCGGTCGTGCCGGCGGGCCCAGGATTTCGTGTCGTGCCGTGCCGGCCATTTTCAAAGGCCAGCCCACGGCACGGCACGACCCTCGTGCCTGGCGGGCTCGTGCCGTGCCGGCCACGTGCCGGCCTGCGGGCTGACAGCGGGCAGGTGCAGTTTTTTTTTTTTTTTTTTTTTTATTTATTTATTTATATGACAACATTATAAATTAATAAGTTTATAATGTATATAAGTTATAAAATTATAATTATAAGTTTTATAAGGTAACTTATAAGTTTATAACTTATAAGTTATTAAGTTATGAATTTTATAATTATAAGTTGAATATTTATGTTTTATAATTTGTATATTCAATATTTATATTTATATATTTACTTTATACTATTACTTTAAAATTTAATGTTTATGATTTATTAGTAATTGGTATAATTTTATTTATTTTTAATATGAATTTACAAATTGTAACAAAACGGGGAAAAAAGGCAAATTGGACTTTGGATGTGAATAATGCGTACTTTATATTATTATTACTTGAGTTGAGAAAATTGTACAATGATAACAATGATAAAAATCATACAATGATGGTATTAAACAAAAATTGGAAAATGATAAAATTGATATTTTTAAAATCGTACAATATACAATAATTGTCTATTCTTCTTCTCCTTCTTCTTGCTCGTCTTCGTCTTCGTATTCGTCTTCGTCTTCGCCTTCGCCTTCAAGGTCATCGGCTAGTTGCATAGATTGGGAACTAGCCGAACCCGAACCGGAAGCGGAGGTTCCTTCTTCGTTGTCGTTGTGGTCGTAAGAACGGTCTTGTGAGCGATTTTCCGAATCCAACCAATCTTTGAAACACACGCACATTTCTAGTGTTTCGGGTTTTAGACTTGTTCTTCTATCGTCTAAAACCCTTCCGGATGCGCTGAAAGCTCGTTCGGAGGCGACAGAGGAAACTTGGATAGCAAGAATGTCTCGTGCCATTGCCGCCAAAGTTGGATGCTTCGAGCTTTGTTGTTTCCACCATGCAAGGAGGTCGAGGCTGTTTATCTCATCGTCGTCCATGCCTTTGGTGAAGTCGTAACTCAGGTACATCTGCAACTCCGAGACGTCGCTTTGCGTTCTCCTGATTGATGAATCACCTGAAAACCTTGAAATCAAGTTAGTAGCTTGTGAAAATAAATGTTTGGCTTTCTTACTTACGTTTTTGGATGGTTGGGAAGGCCCTGAGCGAGGAACAGTGCCATATTTGGCTTCATAGACTCTATATAAAGCAAAAAATTGATCCTTCACATTAGTCTTATAGTTTTCTACATCATCGTCAAGAAACATGCATTGAAAGTAAATGTCAACTAACATAAATGTGTTTTCATACTTTTGCCTAGGATCTAATATGGAAGAAAAAATATAAATCAAAGGAATCTCACTATAATATTTACGCCACTTTTTTTCCATTGCTGGAAGATACTGATCATAATCACTTTGATGGCGATGATCAGCGAAAAGTTGGGCGAGTAAGCATGCATTAGAAAGAAAGTTTTGAGCACAAGGATTGTAAACAGTAGAAAAACAATACGTCATGTTATATAATAACTGTAAAAATTGCATATATCTTTCACAGTTTTTCCAATCATCATCATACAAAGCATTTTGTGGAAATTTTTGGTTGTAAAATAATGTTAACGGGCCCTTGTACTCAATTGCCTTTGTTAACATGTCATAGGTGGAATTCTACCTAGTTGGGCAATCGGTTCTAATTTTTATTACCCTTATCTTTTGTTGTTTTAGAAAATTCTTCCATTCTTTGTATCTCATGTTAGAGCTATTAATAGACATAATAGCATCTCTGATTTTGCTGTAGTATGGGCCAATTGCCCAAACTCCATCCTGTACACATAAGTTAAGTACATGGCAAACACATCTAGTATGAAGAGCTTCACCGTCTAATAGTACATCGGTTAAGTTTTGTTTGATAAGATTAGTTGTGTATGTCATAGAGGTTACATTATCAAAAGTCATAGACATCATTTTATCTCGAAGGTTGTATTCGTCTATTGCTTGCATTAAATGGTGAGCAATGTTAATGCCGGTGTGTGGGTATTCCAGCATTTTGAAATGTATTATTCTTTTTTGTAACATCCATTGATCATCTACCCAATGGCAAGTCACACATAAATAGTGATATTTATAACCACTATCCCAAGAATCGGCTGTTAAAGATACTCTACAGTTAAGGTTACTCAATTCGGCTTGTAACCGGACTTTGTACTCTAGGAAATTTTTCATTGCGGCGGAACGAACGGTTTTCCTAGAGATTCTTTTATGTTGGGGTTGTAGTGCTTTGTTAATGTAGGTGTTGAATGCGTCACTTTCCGAGAAAAGAAAAGGTTGTTCGGCGTGTACTATCATTTTTCCTAGTTCATCCCTATCCCTCTCATAGTTGTATGTAAAGCCGTATGGATGAAATTGGGAAATTTTGGGCTGGGTTGGATCACTAGCTGGTTTTGCACAAGCTTTCATGTGTCTAGATAAGTGTCCCGTCCCGTTTTTGGTAACTGCCGTGAATACACTATTACATGTTTTACATTTTGCCCATTGTTCACCATCTTTACTTAGGACAAAATAACGCCATACCTCACTCCTTCGGTTTTTCAAAAGTAGCATCTCAGTTTCGGTTAACCATTCATGATGTGTGTGATGGTTAGTAGTGAGACTAGTGGGAGTGGCAGTAGAAGGGGTAGAACCGGAGGGAATTCGGGTACTTTCTTGGCTACCTTGGCTAGAACAATAGTTTTGTTGATCACCGATATAATTAGGTGGAAATTGGTATGGTGGTAGTGGAAATTGGTTTAGTGGTGGTGCTGGAAATCCCGACGTATTATATGGCTCATAGCCCGGGGGGAAGTAAATGGGGTCATTGGTTTGACTCGTAATTTGGGGGCTCGTTGTATTTGGTGGTTCCCTAGAACTACTACTACGGATAAGTCGGCCTTTCCCCCTAGACCTAGATGATGGGTTGTTCGAGGCCATAATTAACAATTAATTTTTTAATAAAAAGTGGTTAACTATAATAATAATAATTAATAACAACAATTTTAACAATAAAAATATCAATAATAATAATTAATAACAACAACTATAACAATAAAAATAACAACAAAAATAAATAATAACAACAATTGTAACAATAATAATAATTAATAACAACAATTATAACAACAACAATAACAATTAACAACAATAATAATTAAACAAGATTATTCTAATAATAACAATAAAACAATAATAAATTTAAGATTAGTTTAGATCTTACAACCGTGCTTCAACGCTCCACTAATTACGATTACGAACTTTTTAATTTTTTCCGATATTAGGAAAATAATTAGAGAATTTAAGAGAATAATTAGAGAATTTAAGAAAATAAGGATTATTAGAGATTTAGAGAATATAAGAGATAAGAAGAAGAGATTGTGATTTTGTGATTTGGGAATGAAATGGAGGTGAGTATTTATAGAATTTTTGGGGAGCAAATTGGCAAAAAACTAGCCGTTTTTTGGCTTATTAGAGCTAGAATAAACGGTAACATTACCGTTGGCCCGCGGGCCGTGCCTGCGGGCCAGCACGGCGGGCTATGCCCGTGCTCGTGCCGGGCCGTGCCTGGGAATTCTCAACCCTGTCCGTGGCACGGGAGTTGAACTTCGTGCCGTGCCGTGCTTGAATTCGGGCCGTGCCGGGCGGCACGCGGGCCAACCCGGCCCGTGCCCAGGTTTACCCATACATGTTCTAATCAATTAAAAAGTTGAGTAACAGAGAGAGTATGGGATTATGTCTAGTAACGGACAATCTTAAAATGAAATATGTTATTATGTCCTCGAATTAGAGACTATTAAGATACTAACTTAGGGTTCGTTTGACATCACTTTGATTTGCTGTTTTTTGGTTTTTATTTTTTTAAAAAATATATTATATATGTCACATAATGAATTAAAAATTATTTAGACTTATTAAAATCATGATTATTTTGAAATCTGACTACAGAAAAGTGGAAACACCTTTTTAGTCTTCTATTTTTGGTTTTTAGATTTCAAAAAAACAGAAAACTGAAAACCAAAAATAATGTCAACCAATTAGATTGTATTATGTGAGTTTTTCAAACATGGAAAAAAACTACTACCTCCGTTACATATTATTTGCAACGATTAGACATTTTTCCTCTTTACTTTACGTCAAATCGTTGCAAATAATATGTAACGAAGGTAGTATATAGATCATGTAAGTTGCCTAAATGTTATTTTGGTGATAATGATTTTAGGCACGGCTAGAGGATGTGGTTGGCAAAAAATTGGAGCTTATATTAATTTGGGAGCTTATTACCTACTAGGCATTCCTTGTGCCTTGTTTCTAGCATTTGTGTATCACTTTGGAGGCAAGGTAAGTGTGATGGTTATTAGGCTTGTTGTAACTTTGTATCATATATACACTTCGTATGATATATTCACGCCTCTAATATATTTGTTTCTCAGCTCACACATATATTATGCGTGATTAGAAGATTATATTGAAAATATTTTAACCTTACTAGGCATGGGGCGGAATAATTAATTTGGGCCTCTTAGACCTTATTAGCTCCGACTCCATAATATATGGATAGTTTATTCGATTTACGTAGTATATACGGTAAGAAGAATTTAGATCTCCATTTAATTGAGTTTTGGTGATCTTATGCAGGGACTATGGACAGGAATTATATTGGCCTTAGTCGTCCAATCGTTTTTTCTCCTATTCATAACATTACGTACCAATTGGGACAAAGAGGTTAGTGTTATCCATTTTCAAATGCTAGTTATTATTTTGTTATAATCTTTTTGGGTTAACTAAGGGTCTGTTCTGTTCCGTTGAAATTCAGTTCAGTTCAGCTCAGCTCAGTTCAGTTCAGTTCAGCTCAGCTCTTAATTTATGTCTAATGATATTGCTAATGATATAAAGCCAAATTTTTATTCTTTTAAGCTCTTATTACAACGACAACAACAACAACAACAACAACAACAACAATAATAACAATAACAATAACAATAACAATTGAAATAATAATACTAATAATAATAATCAATAAATAATAATAATCATCAATAAATAATAATAATAATGATAATAATAATAATAATAATAATGATAATAATAATAATAATAGTAACAATAATAATAATAATAATAATAATAATAATAATCAATAAATAATAATAATAATCATCAATAATTAATAATAATAATAATAACAATAATAATATTGATACAATTCATTGTTCAAATGGTTCTATTTTTTTGATACATATTTCTAATGTTAATCTCATTGAGAAAATTAGAGTACTACACAACTTAAACTAATTTTCATAGCCAGTTAGTTCTTCGTCTTCTTCTTGTCCACCAAACTAATTATATAGTATATTTTTTGTAAATATTTTAATATGTACATTTGTATATACACATATGTATAGTAATAAATAATCAATAAATAATCAAAGATCACTAATCCGTAGTTAAAAATCACTAATTAATAAGTTCAGTTCAGTTCAGCTGAGTTCAGTCAATCGGAACAGGCCCTAAGTTTAATTTGTCTCTAATGATTGTTATTCTTTGCTTCAACAGACAAAGAAGGCCAAAGATAGGATGTGTAATTTAACAGTGAATTAAGGGCATTGTACCAAACATCATTTTGATCTTGAATTGATGTTTGCTTTTAAAAGAAGTGTCATAACTCATAAAGATGTTGAACTAGAAACGGAAAAGTTTTGAAATACAAATGCAATATTACCTTATTTGGGTATATAAACTTTTTCATGACATGCTAGTCCACCCATACTTGGATCGAGTTGTATGCGAGTCTTTATGATCACTTACTCATGTAAAAAGTGAAACACCAATTTTATAACTTGATGGATGAAAGAGTGGTTAATTAAACATAAGAAATTGGTTAAAAAAAAAGCATAAGAAGTAATGCGAAGGTTTTTTTTTTTTTTTTTTTTTTGTCCGTTGTTCGCTAATTCAGACTGGATTGACCTGGCCAAATTACATTAGACTAAATCAAATTTTTGAAATTTGAAAACATTTGTTGGTGGAAAACTACATATAAAATACACAATATTGGAAATTATAAAAAAACATAAAAAGTTTGGTGGCAATACCCACAAACGGTGACATCATCATCTTGTGTCTTAAGACTTGTGTTTAAGACTTTTTTCATTTTTCTTCAAATTTCAAGCAAGTCTCAAGTTGAGACTTCGAAATTCCAAGCTCAACTTAAAACTTGAGGTTGGGACCCACCTCAATTTTATTTTTATTTTTTTAACGCTTTCTACATATAATATGTCATATATTTGAGTCTTAGGGCTAAAGTGATACTCCGTAAATTTGGGCAAGTCTTAGTGAGTCTTCATAAGAATTTGATGACATTTAAACCTTAATTTTTTTTATTTTTTTTTTGGAACAACGACAACAACCCCCCCCACCCCACACACACACAGAAAAAAAAAAAAAAAAAAAAAAAAAAAAAAAAACTATTGAATTTATTTTTTGGCCATCGTTATGAAATACACTCTGTTGACTGTGTTGAGGTATGACATACACGACCAATACTCAATCCCAATTCCCAAAGATTTGTAAGTAACTTGTGACCTCCTCCCCACCCCTTATATCGATCATTGCTTGGGCCTAACGCCTAAGGCCAAGCATACAATGGGAGTGATCATGACAAATTTTTCTAAATGCTTCTCAAATAAATAAAACTTGAGAATAAGAAGCAATGTGTGGTTCGTGCAGGCGGATGCACGATCCACATGGTGTATCTCTTTAAAAAAAAAAAAGCGGAAAGAACATTGCATAGAAACATAAAGAACATTTAATTTAAGTGAAAAGAACATTTAGTTTAAGTGAAGAGAACAGAACATTGTATAGAAATGTAAAGAACATTTAGTTAAAGTGCAAAGAACATGTTATAAAATTGTAAAGAACATAACGTGCAGTTAAATAATGTTCTTTATCTTCATGTTATTTGATTGTCAGAATAATGTACTTTTATTTGTGAAATATGTTAATTGTTTATTTTGAAATATTCTTTGAATTTTGTGTTTAGATTATGGTGGTTGAATGAAAATAATGTTCATTACATTATATTATCATTAGAGGTGATAAAAAATTCGGGTCGGGCTGGGCCTTAACATAATATATCGTGTCCAAAAAACCCGGAAAAGGTAGAGGGCTTTTCGGGTTTTTTTCGAGCCGAGTTTGGATTTTTAACTTAAAAAGCATTTTTAGGCTTGTCTAAACCCACCCTTATTTTTGGGCCGGGTCGAACTTGATCACCTCTACGGACGTTCTTTAGATATATATAAAGAAGATGAAGTTGGATGTTTTTATTTTACAAAATAGTTATATGTTTTTTATAAAACAACTATAAGTTCATTACAATACAACTATTTGGTTTGTTTTTTATGAAATAACTATATGTTCTTTACAAAACACATGTATGTTCTTTACAAAACACATGTTTGTTCTTTACTGAGCAACGGAATGTTCATTCCGCCTTTTTTAAGAGAAAATGGATGCACGGAGCATCTGCATCCGCCTCCATAGAAAAAATTTCAAATAAGAAGAGTTAAGTTGTGATTGCGATATCAATCTTAATCAATAATAATTTGATCGGGCTTTAAGTACTATGTATTAGATCTCAATTTGATTTTATTCGAGTTTATCCGCAATTTAATAATCACTTATACCTTAGATCATTTTTAGTAGTCATTCATACACCTTATATTTTGTATATTCGAAGCTAAACAACAAAACATTGCCATCAATAGTCACCACTTATATAACCATTACAATTTTTAGTCATCCTTAATAATTCTTATATTATTACATTCAAAGATAATAAACAAAAAAACATTACCATCGATAATCACCACATATATAAACGTTAATTAACTAGTCTATAATCATTAAGCTTAGTAAAACTAGTAGCATACTCATTGCTAAATTACGTAAGAACAATCGTTTTCATGAGCAACCAAATAAAGGACCATACCTTGCATCCCATGAAATCGATTGAAATTGACTTGGCCAAAAGAGTGATGCAATTTGCATGCTAGGTTTTGTTGCATTATTATCCTATTAGACTAAGTCACCAAACAAATTCATCCACCTGTCCTTTTATCTTTGGTTCATTGTACTTATGTTAATTTTAATAAAATGTATAATTTATAGTCTTTAATTTTCTATGGATCATCCAATTCAATCAATTCAAGTAGGTTTGTCTTTCTTTTCATCTTTTATTAGCAAAGACAAGTTAATATAAATGTGAACCTACTAAAACTTGGCGTATTTTTCATGTGCCAATGTGACATATATTTAAAGTAAACTTAGTTGTGTAAATAAATGTTAAAAACTTGTACGAAGAATATAGAGGTGGTAATTTCACATGTATGACAACAATCCAATTCAAAGTTTTGAGAGAAACTTACACTCTACACGACGGCATGAACAAAAATGAAGTAACTCAAACTCAATCCAATTAGACAAATCTGTGATATTATAGGCAACTACTTACATAGTTTTTGTAAGATAAATTTGAATCATTTAATAATTAATTACCATGAATTCAACACGAACTTTTGACCAGTTTATCCAATTTGATAGCTTTGTTTTTATCTTGAATCAGAATAAAAACTGTTTTTAAGTCAATTAACTTTTACATTTAACTTTTATAAAACAATCATCGTTCAAGTAAAAAAATAAAATAATAATAATTATAGATAGAGGAAGTACACTATCTTTACCAATGCTCTGTGATTAAAAACTAAAAAAATTGATAATAATAATAATAATTCTAACTACTTGTCTATTCCCTCTGTCCCTTATTTTTTTGCCCTATTTGACTTATCACATTCTCAAAATAGCGTCTTTAAACGAATATATCTTTATACTTATAAGCGTAAAAAACTATAAAAACTGATATCAATAAAATATACAACAAGACAAATGCAACAAGACCTCAATTGACTATATAATCTCTTATAAATTAACTAGAATTAATAATCAAAGTTATCAAAGTCTAACCTACTATATACTATTCTACTACATACTACGTGTACTTTATACAGTTATATTACCTCATTATATATACATTATGCATTAAAGTCTCCCACAATCTCACATCATGTCATGTCTATAATTCATCCTCTTCTTATTCCTATTCATTCCACCATTATTCTCCATTAAAATCCATCCTTTATTCTACTCCTACATTATTATCATTATTCCTTCATTCCACTATGATCACTTTTAATACCTATATTCTTCTCTTCATTTTCACGGTATTCTCACGTGCTAGTGACCTTCCTGGCACGTGGGAACTTCTAGTACACAACGTTGGCATTGCTTCCATGCACACCGCCGTCACATACTTTGGCACGGTGGTTCTCCTAGACCGAACCAACATCGGCCCCACTAAGCTTCTCCTACCTAAACACCATTGTCGTAATCACTCTAACGACGTCGTTTTGAAGCATGATTGTTACGCTCATTCTGCTCTCTTTCACCCTACAACCAATCAAATCAGACCGTTAAACATTCAAACTGACACGTGGTGCTCATCCGGGCAGTTCCTCCCTGACGGAACTCTCCTTCAAACGGGTGGTGACATGGACGGGCGGAAGAAGATTCGTAAGTTTACGCCGTGTGAAACGACGGAGTTTTGCGACTGGGAGGAGCTAAACGACGTCGTTTTGTCCCAAGGAAGATGGTACTCTACTAATCAAATTTTACCTAATGGTGATGTTATTATTGTTGGGGGTAGAGTTGCCTTCTCAGTCGAGTTTTACCCTCCGAGGCAAAACGGTGCCGTTTTGTTTCCTTTTCTTGCTGACGTGGCAGATAGGCAAGGAGATAACTTGTACCCATATGTTCATCTTCTACCAAATGGGAAATTATTTATTTTTTGCTAATACTAAATCTGTTTTATATGATTATGATAATAATTTAATCTTGAAAAAATATCCACCGTTGGATGGTGGGCCTAGGAACTACCCAGCTGCTGGATCGTCGGTTATGCTTGCATTAGATGGTGATCATTCAACGGCTGTGATTTTGGTTTGTGGTGGGGCCCAATTTGGGGCATTTATTACAATGGATGACTCGATACCGGCTAATGGTAGTTGTGGTCGGATTGTAGCCACTTCAGATGACCCGGTTTGGGAGATGGAGGTCATGCCTTTTGCTAGGATCATGGGTGATATGGTCATGTTACCAACTGGTGAAGTGTTGATCATAAATGGTGCCCAAAGTGGGACCCAAGGGTTCGATTTGGCGTCTAACCCGTGTTTGAACCCGGTCCTCTATCGGCCTGATCAGCCGGTTGGGTTAAGATTTATGGTGCTGAACCCAGGTACGGTTCCTCGGATGTACCATTCGACTGCTAATTTGTTACCGGATGGGCGGGTTTTACTAGCGGGTAGTAATCCGCATTATTTCTACAATTTCAAGGCGGAGTTCCCTACTGAACTCCGTCTTGAGGCGTTCTCACCTGAGTACTTGTGTCCAGATCGAGCTAATCTTCGGCCTGAAATAAAGACGTGGCCTAAAAGCTTAAAATACGGTGAAGAATTCGAGGTAGAAATAACAACTACCCTCCCTCTAGTGGCACCCATTGAGATTAATTTGGGAAGTGCACCATTTGCTACACATTCTTTCTCTCAAGGACAAAGGCTAGTGAAGTTGAACGCAAAGCCCGCAACTCCTAGCACTAATGGGTGTTATATAGTTAGTTGTGTGGCTCCACCTAGTGCAACGGTGGCTCCACCAAGTTATTATATGATGTTTGCGGTGAATCAAGGTGTACCAAGCATTGCACAATGGGTCCAATTGGTTGTTTGATGATATCATATGTTACATCAGGAATGAACAATTTCAGTTATATTACGGAGCAATGATCAACTTACCATTCTATTGCGAAGACTCAAGAAGTGTACATGTATATACTACGTATTTGTTGGCTTTTCTTTAGAATTAAAAGAGAAAAGTAATTCTAAGATTGATTTGTAACAGTGTAAATGTAACGCCAAACTGTATGTAGTATATAATATTTAAGAATATCTTAAACTCTCTCCTTGTTTTGCTTGTAATCTCGAGTCGTTAGGAGCTAGTCTCCTCTTTCCACTTAGTAATAAGAAAAAAAAATACTACCTCTATTAATGGTTATCTGCAATTTTGGAATATTATTTATGAGATATAAAATATACCAAAGTTACGGATAATAATTAACAGAGGTAGTATAAAAAATTTAACACTATCTATTCTCTATATTATGCAACCAATCGTTGGCTAGTGTTGGTGCTTTTTAAAAGCCCCTTTAATCTTCTTTTTTGAAATTTCGTTATTCTTGGTGAAAAGTCCATATCAGTTTTTCATGATTAGGAAAGGAAGATTCTTGTATGCATTTTCTCCATTAAGAAATCGTTCAAGTGGTAAATGAATGGATGTTAGCATGTTACGCTACTTATGTTTATCTATAAATAAACCAATAGGAAAATGCAATGATTTTACTCCTATATTTTTTTGTAACGATAAACCCCTATATTACTGTCTTATATTACTACATTTTATTATAAATTTTATACTACATCCGATTCATTTTAGTTGCAACAAAGGACAACTTTACGCAAACCAAGGCAAAAGATTGAAAGCATGATTATGGAAAAATAAGGGTATATGCTTAACTATTAATCCAACCCAAAAAAAAAAAAAACCTTAATTAAATTTAAACAGTAACCCACCACCACTACTGACACCACCAAGCATCACCCAAACCACCCACCCACCACCACCAAGCATAACTGAAACCATCCACCACCACCTAGACCGAACCCAACTCCGTCGATGCACCACCACAGCCACCATCCCACGCACCCAGCAACCCACGAACCCAACACCCACCGAACACAGCAACCCACGAACCCAGCAACCCCACGAATGAACCCAGCAACCCGCTGCCCACCACCACCACCACCACGAACCCAGCACCCACGAACCAACGAAACCAACCCACCAAACCAATGAAATCTACCCACGAATCAAACCTGCCGATCTGAAACCACGAACCAAACTTGTCGATTTGAAACCATACCCACGATCTGAAACCACGAACAACCCACCGATCTGAAGCCAAAAACTAAATCTGCCGATTTGCAACCCACGAAACCAAACCTACGACGCCGATCTGCAACCCCCGCCGCTCGTAATACCATGAAGCTACCATGAAAATAGGGTTGGAGGAGGAGAGAGAATGTTAAATGGGATAAGAGTTAAATTAATTAAGATTGGGGTTTAATCTAATAAAATCAGATTTGTAATTTAATAAGGGTGTTTAAGAAAAAAAGTAAGGACATATATGTCATTTTACAGGCCAAAAGTTACCAAATAAGGAAAAAAAAATTTGTTGCAAGTAATTTGAACCACCCCAAAATGAAAATTGTTGCAACTAAATTGAACCGGAGGTAGTATATTGATAAAAACTTATTGTAAAAGTCAAAAAGATATAACAAAAACAATACTGTAGCAAATTAGCAATGTATACTCCATATTCATCATTCCATACTCCGTATTATTTAGATTGTACAAGTAGTAAATTAGCACAAATACACTTTTGTCTATTATAGAGCACTCACATTAGTGAACAAAAAAAGATTTATTCATTCTCTCTCTAGCCACTTTCTCTCTCTTTCCAACCAAATTTGCTCATGAGCATTGTTGGTGAGGAAATTTTATCCCACTAGTGATCAAAAAATAATTGAATTGCTCATGAGCATATTTTATTTTGCTTATTGATGTAGTAACAATTCTACCATTTTTGGCTTGAAGAGTATCCCCCGGAATTACATGGGGCGATTTGTAATGACCTTGAAAATTTATTGAATTAATAAAGTGCTATGCTTGATGTTTGTAAAAAATAAAAAAAAAATTTTAAAAAAAAAAATTCTACCATTTTTGCTCATCAATTTTGGATGAATGCAGGGTCCACGTATTTAGTATTCATCTTCAATTTTGCTCATCCTATGAGCAAATTCTAACTTGTTCATGAGCATATTTTATTTTGCTCATTGATATAGTAACATTTCTACCAATATTGCTCATGGGCAAAAAAATGCTCACTAATGTGATTGCTCTTACAATATTATTCCCAATAGAAACTCAAGGCAAGGAATTTAACTAATTATAATTGTTTTGTAATTAGGATGGAAGTGTTTTTATTTGTTAAAACAAATCCACATTTTATTTTATTAATTAGATATCTAATTACAAATTTATTTTTTTTAAAAAAAAAAAATAAAAAATAAAAAAAAAATAAAACCCAAAGATGGTACTTTTATTGATACTCCGGAGAGGCAGAGATGTAGTACCTTCCTTTAGGGTTACAAATCAAAAAACAATTGACACTACTTAACACCTTTTTTTTTAAAAAAAAAAAAAAAAAAAAAATTTACTACGCAATAGTTTTTACCACCTTTCAGTCTTTTTCCTTCCACAAGTTTCTTGTCTACCACCGGAGTACAGATTCCGTCCAAATTTCTGTTCAAGTGGTGCCCATTGACAATTTTTTTTCGACTTTTTAGTTATAGCACGGCAAAACAGAAGCAACAAAGGGATGCTACTTCCTCACTGAAGTTATATGCTCTAAACAAAAACAGAATACATGCTACTTGACCTAGCAGCATGAATCCCAGAGCTAATAGCCGGTTAAGCATGTACCCTTTACAGTATACAGAATAAGCTATAGCACTAAGAGAGCATAGAAGGATCAAAAGTATTTCGAAGAAATGGCTATTTCTTCAGAAGCCTAGTGAATTAGTGATTAAACCTGGAATGAACTTAAAGGTCATTCTCTCATTCAAGTTTTAAGAGCAGCTTTGTGAACCATCGTCTCCTTGTGTATTTGATGGCAACTCTTCTCAACAAGGTCAAGTAGCTTCTCCAAGTTCATTGACCATGAATTGAGGACGTCATTGCTATCCTTCACTACCTGAAAACATACGACCCCCATTGGCCTGTCTACCTTTGCCACCAAAGCCTTAGAGACAACCATATCAGATAGATGCTTCTCTGTTTCCTGAGACCACAAGTATAAGTCATATCAGAGTAAGAAAAGATGAGATATATAAAATCAAGTCAAAGTACTAAGACATAACTTGAATCTATCAAATAAAGTTGATGTCATTCTTTTGAAGGGGCTAGATTGACCACATTGAGTGGATTAAGTAATCTGCTAGCTCGACTAATCTAAGTGACTCCACATCAAGCACAATGAGATCAATTGCATAACCAACGTAAAATGAAATTTCCACTGTCAGAGCGAAACTTAAATTTCAACTTAGGTCTAGAGAATATGTATATAAATCCTGTATTATTTAAAGAATGCATGCAACATGCATACCAAACATATTAAATATAACTGACATAAGACTTGCTAATTGAAACATCAAATTAAACAAGGATTTTTAGAAGAAACATCCAAAAAGCTATCTAATGTATCTAGATAGATAGAATTAAAGATAGAAATTATAGGAAATGTGCAAGTGTTCGAGCTCATAAAGGCAGCAAACCTTAATACTAAGGCACAATAAGTCTGCCAGTCTCTTCAAGGTGATCCTCGAATAGTATTTTGAAATAACAAGTATGTTCTGCAATGAGAGCAAATAATCAAAATATGATTATTAACCTTATTGTCTGAGGATTGTAGATAATATAGATCAATGGTAGAAAAGCTTACATGTTCAATGACCCTTTGTTTTAGATCTTCAGCAGCTTTGTCGCCTAAAGAGCCTCCAAGCAAACTCTTCTCATTCTCAAATTCGCCCTCAAATTCATTCCAAAGACTGGTCCAAAGGACAACCTCCATTGTCACCAGCTGTTTCAACAGTGACCTGCAGCAGTACATCAAAAGAACCCATAACACAATGTAAAATACATATTAGAAGTATAAGTGAAATAAGATGAAAACCATTAAGGCAGTAAATGACATACTTGAACTTAGGGATTTCAAAAAGGTTCTTATCCTCCAGAGTAGAGTTTAGAAGGCTTGACTGCATTGGATCATGTGGGGCAAGAGCCAAATACCAGCATATTTTCCTCAAAATCTGAAAAAATACCAAATTAATATACTGTAAAGATCCGCAAGAAAGTGCAACATGATAATAGTGAAGTATTGTTCACCGGTGTCCACTGCTCAGGGTCTTCCTTGACAGATGGGATCTCATAGATAGCCTTGTAGCATCGACATATTTCAAGGTAGTCATTGTGGTGCTTGTAGTATCTAAACAGAAGAAACTCATTGAGTCCCCAGAATATCAACTTCAGATTAAATATGTCAAATCAACAATAAGAATAACAAATCCATTTCAATAGCATGGATAGCATTTTCTACAGTGACCAAACACAATCATTTGTGTCCTCACTCCTCAGACCTCAGTAGTATAGGCAAGAGGGAGATTTCAAAATCCACAAAAGCAATCCAAAAAAAGTTGTACTAGTAGAGTATGGCAACATTTTAAATTTTAGCATAACAATTCAATCTATTTTAAGATATTTCAGTATATCCCACAACCCATTACAATGTAGGATATTCATCTAAGCTGGATTTAAATAAGGGGTTCTCCTCCTATGAAGAGTAAAGGTGATAGTTGAGTATGATGGATTGATATAATTCTTCTTCCTCCCTAGTCAGCTTTCCTTAAAAGGGCATAGGAGTAATATTTTGGGTGATTTCGGATGCAGAGAAATAAAGTCAAGGATTGTATTCAATTCACTTATATGGAAGGAAATTTTTTTTTTACTACCTCCCACAGAGAAATTGTTCTCCTTTCCACTCCCTCCATCCTACTTACACGTCAATCTCCAACCTTCCCAAGATTCCAACATTACTGCTTCCTCTCAAGTCTCAATCCAACATCTCCCTTCCACTAGTAGCAATCTTTCAAAGCAATATCAATAATTTTCAACACTTTTGACACCAAAAGTGCTGTCACCAACAACAAGATTCTAGAACAATCTCCAAAGGATGCAAGCTCTCTCACATTTGTGATCTAAGCTTTTATTTCTTTAAGATGTCTAAGGGTGTAAGAAAGTTGGAGATGGTGCAAATGAACTTGGATTTCAGCAAGGATGATGGTTAAGATGTAGAGGAAGATTGACAGTAGAGAGAGACAAAAAGAAGCAACTGGACATGGAATCAGGTAAAGTTATAATGCTAATGTAGTGAGCAGAGATAGAATGAGAGCAGAGGGGGTAAAAGTAATCTATGGCTGTCCACCAAGCTTACAGAAAAAGAGAATTTCCCCTGGATTATTAGCCTAGAAAGCCCCCTCATAAATTTTACCCCTTTAAGTTATACTTTGCCTCCAATTATGCCATTAGTCTATTTTCTCTACCTCTTTAATCTCCCTAAGAGGTAACAGAATCTCCAAATATCAACAAAAGAAATAAAAGCCTAAAAGGGCACACACAGAAATTTTCCAAGCTAAAGATTTGAAGAAAAAACTACATTATATTGACTACTAGCAATAAATAAATAAATAAAAAAAAAAAAAAACCAAAAATTCATGGTACCTGGCATAATCCACTTATTTAGAAATGAAACTAATTTATAATTTAAATCCCAAGGAAAACAATTACTGCGAAAAGAAAAAAATTCTAACTGCAAAGATATCCTAGCAAGAACAGACTAAGCACTCCGTTGATAACAATTTTGATTTTTGAACTCACCGAATCATCAATTCGTAATAAATACGCTTCAATTCTGGCAACGAAGGAATATTAGCAGGGGCCTCTTCTACAATGGCATCACCTTCCTTAGGTTTCTTCTTTTCTTTTGAAGGATCAATATCGAAAACTCTGGGACTAATTCTTCTGGAAAGGATTTGAGCCCGAATATAGTCTTTACGGTCTAAGCAAAGGCGAACCTGATAAGCAGAAAATTTTCAGTTTTAACTCCAACAGTAAACAATTACTGCCAGGAGAACAGAAAATGGAACCAACAAATCTTGAGAAATGGGACATACTTGCTCAAGAATAAAAGCAATCTTTTCAGTTTTTGCCATTGCACCAAAGGTTTCAACCTGCAGTATCACAAGTATGTGTAATGATGATCAATTACGCAACTTTTACCTGAAAAACAGAGTATCACAGATAATGGAATCATATATGTAAGCAACCACACTTACCGCTATCTCTTGCATCAATTCAGCAGCCTCGTCGATAAGCCCTTGTTCTTCCTTAATCTTAGCAAGAATCTTGATCAACCGTGCCCTTTCTATTTCAACATATATCTGTAACAAACAGAATACGACATGAAACATATGAAAGAGCAGAATCTAACAAAAGACAAGCTCAACACAATAATATCTGGTTACCTTGCCAGCAGATACACTATTCAATGTTTTAATGAGCTCTATACGAGTATCAAGATCAGGTGTTTGATCAATGTAACCCATGGCTTGCTGCACCATCGCTGTCACAGCCTGTAAATAAAGGAACCTCCTGGTTAAATGCTTCATGAAGGAATGATGACTCCAAGATTACAAGGTAGGTAACTAAAAAGAAAAATACAATAAACAATTATGTTGTTTGAATTCTGTCTGGTGAACCTTGAACCATATAATTATGGATAATTAATCCAAATAAATTACTCAATTTCCTTAAAAATTCCAAGAATATCAACATAACACAATAGAAACAAGTAAGGTTCAATATGCAAACATAGAATGGTCCAGAAAGTGTAATAAGGGATATGCTACTACTGAATTCAATGATGTCATAGAATGGTCCAGAAAGTGTAATAAGGGATATGCTACTACTGAATTCAATGATGTTGTGGTGTCAAAAATAAATAAATTCTCAGCTGCAACTCAAGGCATATACAAAATGAGCAACAAAAACAGCAGAAGAAAGAAACATTCTAGGCTTCCATTCACCAGCGCCAGTGGGGTAAGGAAATGCTATCCTTATAGAAGGATCAAGGATGGATGGTATTAGCCATACTTGATCACTTAACCCTGAAGTTTTCAGATTAAGGATAAGTCCGGCTGACTCACTGCATATTTAAAGCACAGATATTATAATAAATTACGTAACCACAGCCGCTTCAATCATGATAAATTTTACTGAAGTATAAAGCTAACAACCTGTTTGAGTTGACCTCGGCGCTTTGACAGAACAACAATCTGATCATTCAAGGTTTTCCAGGCTTTAGCTTCAAAGCATAACTGGAGAATGTCACATGCAGCTTTTCTAGTTCCAGCAACATCTCCAGCAAGTCTCGATTGCTTTTCAGCATTCAATAATGCATCTATTTGTGCTTCCAGATTGCTTTGATTGTCCTGTAAAACAAATGCCAAGAAAGAGCACTGGTCAAAAGCTTAACGGGTAGAATGAAACAAAAAAGGCAGCATGATAAATTTCATTTCCTAAAATGAAGGGAACCAAAATCAGATAACAAAACTTTGATTTTGGGAAAAAGAATGTAATTAAGTGCATTAAAGCTCATATTAGCATCATCAAGGCTTCATTGTAGAAGTTTGGGATAAGCTATGTTTTGTAACTTCAATCATTCCATGTCCATTTGCAAGCCAATGAGGTAAGCGCTACTTGAACTGAATTTTAAAGATGAGATGATTTCAGGGATCCAAAAACTTCTACAACGAAGCCTTGATGGTGCTAGACATATGATAATTGCATTACAAGTTTACATCAAACTCAGGTATCAAATCAACTGCACCCAAATTCTAATCAACAATAAAATCAAACACAAACCCTCTAAACTAATGCTCTAAAGTAATAAGTACTCGATGAGTATTAAATGTTTAAAATCACTACTCACTACTTTCAAACAGATGAACAAAGAATATTATTGATTAATGTATTCATGAAAGAGTAACAAAAAGAAATAGAAAACAACCTCTTCCTTAACAGCTTCAAACATGAAATTCAATTTCACATCGGCTCATTCATAACGCCCAATTATAAGGTTAAACACTAGTAATCAGTATGTTGACGCATTACAATACATCAAACTCAAGTAATACATCAAAAATAGACAGATTTTAATCAATTTATATGAAAAAAAATCACACTTCTAATCATACATCCATTTGAAAACCCCATTGTATAAGCTAACTACCCTCTTCCACAAAAAGATTCAACACTATGAAAGCTCAAGTAATCAACATTAATCGTTTAAATTACGCTAAATTTCATAATTTAGACTGAATACTCAAAAACCCCAGAACAATTTTCCCCAAATTATTCACAAATTCTAAGCGAAATATAATTTAAATTTAAATGCAACAGAAACAAGCTAAATCATGTGAATTTCAGCATCGATAACACTAACAATCTTTAAAATTGCAATGTATCATTTCAAATATGAATGAATTAAACATATAAATGCCCAGATTTTGCTTATGATAAACCCCCAAAATCAATCAAAATGCTATTAACAATCAAGTAAATTTTGATAAAAAAAAAACCCAATTCATCATCATTGCAATGTAAGAAGAGAAAACAAAATTACGAGAAATTGTACCATTTTTGCTCAGCTCGTAAATTCCCAGTACCCCGGTTTATGACTGGGAAATGAAAAACTGTAGTTTTAAATTTTGTTGATTCCGATTTTGACCCTTTGATTTTGTTTTAATTTCCAGATCAATTTAATGGGTTTGTCATTTTTTGTTTTGGGTTTTTTGGATTGGACCAATTTGGTCAATTTTGTTTTAGTTTTCAGTGCACTTGTATTGAAATTTTACTCATATTGGGCAAGCTAACGCATGCATCAATAGCTAGTCATATCTGAAAGCTCTTTCGATTTTGGCTTTTAAATCACAAAATTTACTTTTTGGCAAAATTAATGAGAGAAAAATATGTAAATAACTATATTTAGGGTTATAAATGTCCAAGACAACTAAGATTAATTGTCCAAGCATTATTTATTTAAAAAACTTTTACACATTAATGAGGGTGTGTATGTAAATACACATTTTCAAGGGTATAAGTGGCATCACACTATTCATAAGACTCATCTCAAACTTTTTATATGGTAGGGATATACAGTTAGACCTGGAAAATGGGTCATTTGGGTTGGATATGAGTCGGTTAACATTTGGGTAGGGTGTGGGTCGGGTCGGGTAATTTTGGATTTCGGGTATGACTTGGGACAAGTAACGAGTCGAGTCAACTTTGGGTCGAGTATGTTTGGGTTAAACCATTTTTGGATCGAGTATGATCAGGTCATATTCGAGCCAGGTGATGTTCGGATTGTTCCATTTGTGGATCAAGCTCAATCGATAAATTTATATTTTGTGATTATCATAATAAGAACTATCAAGTTGGTTTATGAGATAGGCTACGATTGAGATGAACAATTTAAGTCAAAATTGGCACTAAATATTATTAGTTTAGCTATAAGTAATTTTAGTTTAGGACATTATAGGTCACCGGGTCTGTTTGGGTCAAACACTTTGAGTCGGGTTAGTTCGAGTATTGTATCAACTTCGGGTCGATTCAATTTGGGTGTCGGATCATGATTGGGTCAACTTTATTTTCGGGTCAAGTAGATTACGGATTTTGAATCATCAGATCTGGCTCTATATTGCCAGGTCTATATACAAATGAGTGCAAGGTACATTCAACCAACTCAAAGTTAGCTTTTGTATAAGTTATAAAAAAAATAAAAAAAGCTTTGGTATGACCTTTGGGTGGTCAGTTTCTAAAATTCTTAATGTCATGCACCAAATCCAATTACTCAAGGAGTAGTCGAAATATTAAGACATGATAATTTATTTATTTTTTAATTTTTATTTTGGTGAAACTTATTTTTAATTACAAAGTACTAAATTTGAAGCATGAACTCTATTTGAAGACATTTAACATTAATCAAATTGACTTGACATTTAATATGTCTGATAAATTAATACGGAGTAGTGAATATTTTATCATTATAAATTTATTGGGAAAAATAATGAGCCAACTTGAAATTTGAAATTAACTAAAGAAATTCTTCACCCAGACAAATCTTTATCCATTCTCTATTTCAAGTATTCGATTGCTGGTCTGTCCCCTTCATATGTCGGTTTTGAAGAAGGAACAAGTTGATTGCAAGTCAATATCGACTATCGAGGGACAAAAAGTTACGGAGAGAAAATTGGTTTGTAGATTTCGGAGAATGCCGCCCCGTTAGCCACCAAACTTCATCCAATTCTCTATAAATAGAGTAGATACTAGATAAGTTTCTACAAAACCCGTTTCATTGACATCCTTAAATCCAACAAATATTAATATGATACTCTTTTACTCAACAAATATTAATAATTATATAATGAAAAGATATATACACCACTACTCACCAATCTACCACTTTGATATAAAAAAAAAAAAAGGGTGTATGTACCTTTGCTTATAATTATTGTTTTGAATCATGTAAGACATGATGGTTTTCTTGAAGTTCAAACACAATAATTTTAGTTATATCTGTCTAGTTTTTTTTTTTTTTTTTTTTTTTTTTTTTGAATTTTTAAGAGATAATATTTGATGAGTTGGGTTGAGACCATCAATCATGGTTACAAGTCTTGGGTGGATAGCCCATACCAAGTGATTCACACAATAATGCAAAGAAAAGTCAAACACTGGAAAAATGGTGTAAGAAGTAAGAAATACTTGAAAAGCCCAACTAAGAAACAAAGTCTTCACTTTCAGCTGCTGCATGTGATTACAAATACTCATTCCCAATTACTGCCACTCTAACAATTATACTATTCAACTTGCTACAGAACTTTCACTAATTTAATCTTCACTATTTCTTGGTACCTCACCAGGTATGGTATCCAAAGTAATGATAGAATTTGGTATCCGAAGTTACTTACACTATTTGTCTCACTATTCGAGATTATAGCCAGAATGATCGAGTAATAAGGGTCTGTTCTCGTAAACTGAACCGAACTGAATTAAACTTATTAGAGTTGAACTGAATATTTTATGAGAGAGGGAAATTAGGAGCCGAATTGAACTAAACTGAACTTATTAAAGTTGAATTGAAAATAATCTGATGAGAACAGGGCCTAAATGATATTACCTCATTCGTTTCAGGATATTTGCATTGACATATTTACTGTACATAAGTTTGATCATAAATATATGTACGATTGAAAAAGTCTATATATGAAAACATATACCGAGACTAATCCAACATAGTAATACGATATCATTTAATTTTTATATGTTATTCGGAAAATATGGTTAAAAATCTTTAGAATAATGCAAAAGTCAAATTATTACAACTTTTCAGAAACATTAACTTTTATAAGGAGTGTCGGAGAATGTGGCTGGCTATAGGTTACTCGGTTTATAGTGTTATACGGGTTACTCTATTATGGTCTTTTTTTTTTTTTTTTTTTTGGAGCACAAATTTAGGTTAGTTAATAAAGCAACAAGATTAGTTATGGATTAGTGTAAAGAAAAAGATGGCTCAACTTTCTCCCTACCTTAATTCCACTTTTACCATTTTCTCTTCTGTTCGTTTCAGACCCACCACGCTCCTGTCTGAATATCTGCTTTACAACTTAAAAAACAAAAAAAAAAAAATAATCTTCCGGATCTAATCTCATCCAATTTCTTTAATTTTTAATTTTTTGTTTTGGGTATTTTTTATTTTATTTTTTAAAATTTTATTTTTTAAACATTTCATCTATGTCAGTGCTTAGTGATTGGTTACCCATAAACTGTACCAAAAGTACACAACTTTACCCTCATAAATTATTTCTTTTTCATTCTATATCTTCTTGATTTCCCCAAATTAATTTCTGGGTTTCTTCTAATCTTGTTAATTTTTTCTGGGGTTTCAAAAAAAATTACATAAAAATGGTAGAGTTGATTCACTTTCACTTCATCTAATTAAAATTCACTTTCTACTTTTGAATTTATTCTGGGAATGAGTGTTCTTTGGGCATTGATTCTACACCCTGTACCCTGTACTGTACTCTCTCTGCATTCACTTTTACAGGCTCTCTATTCTCTGAAATTCCTGTTCTGTTTTCTTCTGTTGAACAGAAGTATAACAGTATTCAGTGTAGTATAGATTTTGCTTATGTTTTACTCCAAAGAAAGAGGGCGGGTAATACGGTAACTCATCTTGTAGCAAGACGGGATACTAATATTGATTCCGGGTTCGAAAATGTTAATCACTAGTGTTGAAGAAGAGATCTCAATCCCATTTGAAAATGGAAATGAGGTTCTGAAATTTTCAGATGGTATAAATGGGATTTCAACAATTCAGGAAATTCCTATAATTACAAATAATGTGGTCCCTGAGAACACTCAGAGTGATCTCAGTGAATTAATATCAAATTTAGAAGGTAAATGTTCCTGAACTTTTTTAACTGTTATTGTATAATTTTATAAAAATGTTATTACCCTTTTAATTTTTTAAGTAATCTGTTGAAATTATATGATTATGCAGAAGAGATTATGGGATTAAAGTCTAAGCAAAAGGATTTGGATGAAAAGAGAAGAGGGTTGTTAAATAAGATATTGGACATTAAAGGTATTATTAGTATTATGAATTTGATTATTTTACAGTGGAGTAATGTACATTTTATTTGAGTTAGTTTGATGCTGATATTTCATATTAATGATCATATTAGGAAGCATTCGAGTATTTTGTAGAATTCGACCATTGTTATGGAGCAATATCAGCAAAAATGATGATCCTGTTGTAGTTGATTTGGATAAAGTTGTTGTTAAATCAGCTGGAAGCAAGAAGGGATTTGACTTTGACAAGGTGTTTTGTCAAAAATCAACTCAAGGTTAGCATTTTAATGTTTTCTTAGTGCAAATTAATGTAATATAAAGTTTTTCTGTTGTTTTGTTTGATCAGTATTAGTAAGATATTATATTGCTTATTATTCTGTAGAAGATGTATTTGTTGAGGTTGAACCAATTCTCAGATCTGCACTTGATGGGCACAATGTGTGTATTTTTGCTTATGGTCAAACTGGTACTGGAAAGACCTTTACAATGGTGAGATTTCTAAACTTCTGAGTCGGATTTTGTGATAGTTTTGTAATGGTACAAGGAAAGATCTGTTTCTCATTTTTGACATGAATCTCATGCATGAGTCGTGTTTTCGATTTTATAGGATGGGATGAATGATCAGCTTGGCATTGTTCCTCGAGCTCTTAGAGAGCTCTTTCACTATGCCTCTTTACATTCTACTGCTTCTGTTACTTTCTCTATGAGCATGTTGGAAGTTTACATGGGCAACTTGAAGGACTTGTTGGCTCCGAAACCAACTCGTAGAGCATATGAACCTGTATCACGATGGTATTTACATATTACTAATTGGCTCCATTCCATATTATCTGTTGACATAGTTAATTCTTGTTATTCCTTATTATCTGTCACTTATCTATGTTGGATGAATTACAGCAACCAGCTGAATGTTCAAGTTGATGCAAAAGGAGTTGTTGAAATTGAAGGCCTTACAGAAGTGCCCATCTCTGATTTCTCAAAGGCTAACTGGTGGTATACTAAGGGAAGACGAGCTCGTGCAACTTCATCCACTAATGTCAATGATGTGTCTAGCAGATCGCATTGGTGGGTTCTGCTTCCTATCCCTTTAAATACTGTGGTCTCTGTGTGTGCCTTGTTTTTACCTATTTATTCATTTAAGCCCTCTTATGCATTTCATTGGATTACTTTGGTGAGGCGTTTACGTTATCTGTTTTAAGTTTTATATATATCTAGCTTAATGAGGATCACCATTTCTCATCATGGAGATGCACCGGAAGGTCAAACAAGAACTAGCAAGTTGTGGATGGTTGATCTTGGAGGGAGTGAACGGTTGCTGAAAACTGGAGCTACTGGTCTAACATTAGATGAAGGGCGTGCCATTAATCTCTCACTTTCTGCTCTGGGTGACGTTATTGCTTCACTCAGACGAAAAAGAACTCATGTTCCCTACAGGTACATTGAAATACAGACTCAATCCATGTTTAAGGTAGTGGTTTTTTTCACTTGTTTTAATCATGCATAATCTAATAGAAGCCATCTATACATCTGCAGAAATAGCAAACTCACCCAAATATTGAGAGATTCGCTTGGTAAGTTTTGCATTACTTTTGTGCATGCTCAAAGATCAACTGTCAAGCCTGCAATTAATTTTTACTATATCTGTGATACCTACTTTCTGCATATATTATGATTTGGATTTTGTAGAACTCTTTTTGAAACTTATCTTGTGTTTTGTGTTCACTTGTTTTGTTCAGGAAATGAATCAAAGGTATTGATGATCGTGCATATAAGTCCTGTTGAAGAAGATCTAGGGGAGACCATTTGCTCTATGAGTTTCGCCAAAAGAGCAAGAGGCATAGAATCAAACCAAGAGTTGCCTCAGGTAGTCCATACTTGTTATCTTGTCTATTACTCAGCATACTTGGGTTTAAGCTTTTATTATGCATACTGATGTTTTGAGTATCTCTTCTTTAGGAAATAAAGCAATTAAAGCAAAAGAAAATAGCTGAGCTTTCTGATGAAATGAGAGAAGCTGAAGAAGAGTACCAAAAAGTCAGGGATCAATTGCAGAAGGCTGAATCACTTCATAGTGAGAAAAAACAGCTTAATGCAGTTGCCTGCGACAGCACAGAAGATGAAGAAAACATCACAGACGACACCAAAATTGATTCCAAGGAAATTGTAGACACCCCTTGTGACTCTGAAAAACCAATCAAAAGAAAATCATTGCCACATTATATGACTCCCACTGCTATCAGTCGCCTGAGGCACAGTGCTTCAGAAAGACAAAATCACTATGCAGCAAGAGTTTTAAGGTCTGGGACTAGAAGCTCCATGCAACTTTCAGCTTCACAGTCCCTTAGTTTTCTTGAGCCTCGTCTTAAAGCAGTTCTACGAAGTGCAAGTAGACATCATCCTGATAAAGCAGCGAAGAATGTTCCCACTGAGACTCAAAACTGCAGTAATGTAGAACCTAAACCTGCCTCCTCAGCGCGTAATAAACCAGTGACACCATCACTTGTGAACAGCAAGCCTACTTACATTCGTCATAGGAGAAGGATGTCAAATCTTATCTGATCCAAAATTCTTGTTTGCTTACTTTACATAATCATTATGAGTGTGATCATTCTCAGATCCTTCCTAGGACTTTTTCTTTTTCGGACTGCAAGTCATGCTTTTCTGGGTGATATTACAGGACTTGTTGGTTGATTTGTTAGCTTTTTTTCAAGTTTGTTAGCTGTGATTAACAGCTTATTAGGTATCCACTATGAGTTACATGTGTGTTGGGTGGATAACTCTTTTAGACTGAAAGGCTATCTTTTTTATGTGTAGCCCAAAGTTTGATGTATGACATAGGGAGGAAAAGGGTATAAATCTGTATGTTGGATTTTTGTTTTACTGGTTTTTGAAGAGTGTAACTAAAATAGACATAAACTTGTAAAATATTGACTGATATATAAAAATAAAATAGTTTGGTTTGCTGATTAACACTTTTAGTTGCATCTTTAGAATATTTTGACGAAACCAATGCTTATTACTTATTCTTGATGACTTTTTGGTGTATCTTTAGAATATTTCATTATGTAAGATACTTATTGATATTTTGCCATCTTATAACATGCACACGGTTTTTCTTGTTCAGTATTTACAAGCCAGACACTTAGAAGTAGAGCAGAGAGTAAGAAAATCCCTACCCTCAAGTACCCTCACTATCGTATCTCTTAATTATGAAAGCTATACGTGATAGATTAGTTTTTGCCAAGTTTCGTCTAGACTTTTAAGCTTTAAAGGGATTGTAACGCATTTTTAGAGTTTTGTTGAGGGCTTTTAAACTCAACAAAAAATTTTTATATAAAAAAGTTAAAGCAAACACATGTCATCTCGTTTCAAATGATATGACGTTAAAAGATATACTTTTTTTTTTTCAAGATAAAACAAAATATCTATAACTAATACTAAAGTAGCAACCACTTGGTCATCTTTATTTAAAGTTGTACACGTGGCGCAATTTCATGAAAAAATTTCCCGCTCAAATGTTTTTTTTTTTAAACAAAATGCTAATTAATTATAAACAGATTGTAGCTATTTTTGAGGTAATTAATTTAAAATAAGTACCTATTACTTAGGTGATTTATGTTGATAATAGGTTGTTAGAGTCTTTATAGAAGTTGTTAGCATAATTAAGGTCAATTAATTGAACTTATGAACATTTTAAACTCAAATTTTTTTTACAAAAATTCAAAGATAAATTACTGCGTGCATCGCACGGGTGCTAACCTAGTAATCAAATGAATGTATTCCAATTACATTTGCTATCAATCATCAATTATAAGTTTATTCAAATTAAACCATTTATCTCCATTTAATGGATATAGTCTTAATTAAATACTTCATAACAAATAATTTTGTGAAGTAGTACTCTGTATGACCGTATCACATAAGGTCACATGAGGCATCGTTTGAGCCAATAACTACATACGTTAAAACTTAAAAGCTAAAACTTATTTGTATATAATTTGTAAATTCACATAGTAATTGTTAAGTCTAATTTTTGTTTTCGAGATAGGTACATACTTGTATATGGTTTTTTTTTTTCTTTTACTAGTATAGGTTTGTTATCTTTGCACGAATTTATTTCAATAAGGGGTCGCCCCGGTTGATCTTCATGATCAACATATTATGTTAATCTAGTGCTTACTCATAAAAGCTAACTCATCCTTGTGCATCGTCAGCTGCTTAATCATCAAGAACACAAGCTTAGATCCAAACTCTGTTTATCAATGTTAACATTGGTGTCCAAGCTACTTCCTCCCTCGAAGCTACCATCGACACCACCATCTTCATAATGTCCACCGACACCATCATCTTCGTGATGTCCACCGACACCATCATCTTCCTCTATTAAATAGTCCATCGACACCACCTTCGGCGACAAACGAAAGCCCTAGAAATAAAAGGTGAAATTAAGGGCTTGGTTAACCCCAAAGGATACGGCCGTAGGGGTGATGACCATTTCACCTTGAAATTGATGACCTGAGAAGCTTTGTCAAGGAGCTCTTGGACATAATTCTTGCCAACGTTGGTGGATAAGAAAGATCAATTTATTTACAGACAATGCCATCGCCCATTGCTGGAGTTACAACTAGCTTTTGGCCGTTTGCCCAACACTAATTTTAGTTTCGTAGTAGGCCTTGTACTACACTTTTGTCATTGTTGAGACTTGAGAGAAAGGAGTGATTTTGGGATTTGAGGCTTTGTTCCTAACAAACGTTTTATGTTTGTTGTTAACGCCATCAAATATAATAGTGCATAGTAGTTGGCACTCTGAACACGTCAATACATGTCCAATGACATTACTATTTTTGGCTTATTAAATGAAAAGACACCATCACCCCTATGATTGACATAATATGTTGAACATTACGAGTGAACCACACTCATCCAATCGTATTTTCAAGTTTACAGTGTTGTTTGATCTATAAAAGTGCCTCGAGACCAAACCACGTCAATTCATCAAACCGAACCGCGAACCCCTCTAGATTTGAGTCATCCCCTATCGAATAGAACATCACAAGAACTCCCTCCCAACACTCGAAAAAAACCCAGAACCCAGAAACAAAAATGGGGCTACTCTCATCATCTTCATCTTCAACCTCACATCAAAAAGGGGTTGTAATCACAGTACCAGTCCTAGTTCTTGCTCTTTCTACTGCCGCCATTTTTCTCTTCTTCTTGCTTTCTTCTCTCTCTTCCACTTGCTCTTGCCCTTCTTCCCCTGCTATCACCGAAACATTTCCCGAATCTTCTGGAAAATCCGTGGAAAGGGTTTCGACATCAATGGAAGATATTGATTGGGTTCGAGATCAGATCCGAATTAATGGATTGCATATGAAGGATAATGTTTTGCGTAAAGGGATTAATCCTCGTACTAGGGTTCAACAGCTTGAAGATCTCCGACAGTATGCCCCCTTTTTCTCTTAATTTGATTTAGGCTTTTGGTTTATTTGATTGAATTTATGAAGTTATTAGAATTTTGAGGTAATGCTGGATCATATTTGCTTCTTCAAGTTCAAAATTGATTCTTTTGTTTGGGGTATGGGGAGTTGGAAAGGACAGTGATGTAGACGAGATTTGATCCGATGTCTCGGGTTACACCCCCGAGACTTAAATTATCTAATATAGTAGGTGTAATATCAAATTTGAGTGATTTTTGGTTGCTGTTAAGATGCCAGATTATTGTGCAATTTATCAAGGTTTAGGCTTATGATTTGCAATATAAACATGTTTTAAGTGGTTGTGAAGGGTTATTGAAACTAGTGATTATGTTTCTTTGCTTACATTGTGTGATCACTGAGATCAGTGATCATGTTATGTTGTTTGTAATTTATAATTACTGTTTCTTGCATAGCTAATCTCATTATTGATTGAGTTATGATAGAGTATAAAACATATTCTTGGGCCTCAACCATCAGCTTAAGCTTTTGGTTGAGTTGGTCCTTTAACATGGTATCAGAGCCAACGTGACATAAAGGTCACGGGTTCGAATCTCATCCACCCCCCACTTTCAAGTGGAATATTAAGCGCTGGGTATGAGGAGGGCCCATGCTGCATCCACACTTCTAGCCCAAACAGGCTTTCGTGTGAGGGGGCGTGATAGAGTATAAAACATATTCCTGGGCCTCAACCATCAGCTTAAGCTTTTGGTTGAGTTGGTCCTTTAACAAGTTATAATGGCCGGAAACTAAGAGCATTCACGGTCTGATTGATACGCGGTACTGAGAATGATATTACTTGTAACTTTGTTAGGAATGGACCATTACTACCACCAACAAGTACAAGCTGTTAGTGTAATCAGTCATTTCATGCTAGGATTACCTTCCAGAAATTTCTATCCCGAGCGGCTGAGTGATAAATGTTGTACAAAAGTTGCTCTTGCAGTTATGTTATATGGCTTGTTGCCTCATGTTCGATTGAATGCACCAGTCCTCTTTAATGGTTTGTGCTTATAATGTTTGATCAGTCATGAAGCTCTCTAGCAGAGGATGTGGGGTTTTTAGAATTTGCTTTGCATTCTTTTGTCATAATGTCTGCAATCGTATTCTGTATCTATTTAAGTAGCTAGAATTTCAAACAAACCGCTGTATATGTTTCAGGTACAAGGGTATATCTCATTATGAAGGGGATGAGGCCAACAACCACACTGCTCTACCCTGCCCTGGTGAGCTCCTCGTTGAAGAGCATCATAGTAACTATGGTGAACCATGGGCTGGGGGAAGAGATGTGTTTGAATTCCTTGCGGAGTCTGCTCACCTTAGCCCTGATGCTCAGGTTCTTGAAATTGGATGTGGGACACTTCGAGTGGGATTGCACTTCATTCGGTACTTGAAACCTGAACACTTTCACTGTCTTGAGAGAGACGAGTTATCTCTTATGGCGGCTTTTAGATATGAGCTTCCATCTCAGGGTCTGTTGCACAAGCGCCCTATTATTGTAAAAGGTGAAGACATGGATTTTAGCAGATTTGGATCTGAGGTTACATATGATCTGATATATGCTAGTGCAGTTTTCCTGCATATGCCTGATAAACTTGTTTGGGTTGGGTTGGAACGATTAGCATCTAAATTAAAGCCAGATGGCCGAATTTTTGTCTCCCACAACGTAAAATTCTGTTCTCGTTTAGGTGGAGATGAGTGTACAAAGAGACTTTCAAGCTTAGGGCTCGAGTATGTGGGAAAGCACACACATGATAGTCTGCTTTTCAATCATTATGAAATTTGGTTTGAGTTTCGGCGAGTGAAAGCTTAAATAGTTTGATAGGCAAAATCACAAAAGCTTATAGCGTATGGTACTTTTTGTCATCTGATTGGAAAATGAGGTCCTTTGGGGTTCTGGTGTATTTAAGTATATTATTGAAATCTGGGGGATCCATAAAAATGACAGGATGCTCTCTGTGCATTATCTCGTGAAGATATGTACTTTAAGCTGACTAGCAACTCTCCAAACACAAGGAGCTAGTTTTTTCTCTTTCGGTGCTGCACCTTGTTTTCAGAATAAGAACTGGAAATTCTGGTGGCTGTGCAGTAATTTTCATTTTTCACTTACTGTAAGTTATGTGTAATTTTTTGTAGATTGTACAATTAATTTAAACAAATATTTGATTCATATATTGAAATTTGATTTTCATATTCATGTGTCCCTTTTGCTATACTTCACTTTGCAGAATGATATTTACAAGCTCATATGTTTCATAGCTTGTTTTGACGCTGTAAATGTAGATGGGTTTCATGGTTTTTAACCTGTTTATATTTAGATCTTGAAGGTCACTATATGGCATGCAGTCTATTCCCTTTAATTACAAACTTCTCGTAGATGTTGCTCTATGTTGAAATTTTGGAATATTACCCTTTCAAATGTTACAGGTGCTCTAGTGTTGCCATTGGAATGATCATCGTATACCTGTTACTCTCTGAATGTTTTGGTAGCCTTGACTTCACATTTGAGGCGCTTTTCAGTAATAAGGAAACATCTGTGCATGATTTTTCAAGGAAGGTTAAAGAATTCTGAGTAGAGTCCCCCATTTTACTGCTCCCAATATGACCAATACATCAAAAATTCCCTCGAGTACGAAATTGCAGGGATCATTTCACACAGAATACAGCTTAAGTGTGTTTCATGATGCTTATACATAGCTTTTTTTGTGTATACATGGCATTAGATTTTCATAGTTCAGGCCAGATTTTCTTACATAAGCTATTTGTTGGGTCATGCTTGGAGTTGATACCTATTACTTTATACATCAAAATACCTATTAAGGTTGATACCTATTACTTTATACATCAAAATACTTCGTGATATTGAAGGAACTGTTTAAAAACAAGTATCAATATAGCAAGTCATCTAGTTTATAGAAATGTGTAATGATTTTAAGTTTGGTCTTTCGAACAGATTATAATGCAAGGTATGTAGCCATTTATGCAAAGCTTAGGGGTAAAAAGGAATTCTTTTGAACACCCAACCAGACATAAAGCTTAGATACGGAGGCAAGGAAATATGGCACTCAACATCTATCAAACAACACCCACTCCAATGCAAAAGAGAAGTATATCCCACCAAATACTCACTTCATGGACAGGTCTATCGAGTTTCTTTTCGGTTTCTCTCATGATTTCGAGTATGTTTTCTGTTTCTCTCTCTTGACGAAGATGAGAAGATAATTTTAGAGAGGGGTAAAAGCTCAACTCAATTTAAGTTACTGTGGTTAAGCAGTGACAGAGCAAAGAATAATGTTACTATGAGTCGTTACTTTGTTTGTTTATACAAGTAGGCATAATATCATAACTTTTATATGGAAAAACATCATTTATTTGTCTGGGCACGGACTCCGAAGCTATTTTATTACGAAATTTCCATGTGTTAAACATTCCAAGTTTAGCACAAATATAAATTTGGATTTTCCGGTAACAAAATATGACTTGTCATTTTAGCGTGTACACCACATATGTCGATGTAGAAAAACTCTAAATTATTAAAATATATGTATTCTATGTCTTTTGTTATATTATGTCATTCCGAAGAACTTTTACATTTTTGGAACAAGTGGTGTTAGCATAATTACCTTACTTAAGAAAGTGCACTTAAATAACTAACATCAGCTCACTTCACGCCGTCATTTTTGGATTGTGGTCCGAGCAATTAAAGAGAAGTAGGGAGGGGCTATTCCAAATCCGAGTCTATCACTTTTATGAAAATACTTTTATGAAAATACTAGTTTAGTCCTGTGCGTGCAAAAATTAAATAGCTATTATTTGTTTTTTTTTTTGTTTTTTTTAACAAAACGAAGCTATAATCTGTTTAAAATAGTTGTTATAATTCTTTATTTGAAAAATAATGTAATCATAATTTCATTAATTTATTTTGAAAGAAGTATCATATTTATTAATCATTACAGTTAAGAGTACAGTCAGGTACTCAATTATTCTATTTTTCACCTTTTAGGTACTCAATTTTTTTTGCTCACCTTTTGGGTACTCAAATTTATTTCCAGGTGAACTAACTCACCACTAACTATAAATAATTAAAATATTAATTTTTTTTAAAAAATATTTTTCTTAACCAACAGTAAAAAAACTAGTCGTTATATTCTATTTAATTAAAGGGGTTTAAACTTGGCAAAAACAATTCCATGAACACACCAGCAACAAAGTAGCATCAAAACAGGAAGATTCACCATGTTTTCTTAACCAAAATTCATCCAAAACGATTTTCCCTGATTCAAAAAAAAAATCAGCAAAATAGAAGCTGCTGCTTCTTCTTCTTCCAGTGTTCCCTTCTGCACTGCAGTAGCAGTATACCAGCAACACATTATCATCAAAACAGGTTGATTCACCATTTTTTTTAGGCAAAATTCTTCAACAACGTTTTTTCCCAGAATAAAAAAAAAATCAGCAAAACAGTAGTTGGCTAGCTGCTGCTTCTTCAGTTCTTCCCCTCTGTACTGCAGTCAAGAGTGATCAAGGACAAGACAAAAAATTCAGAAGAAAAAATCAGCCTCCTACAAAGTGCAAAAATAGAAACATTAAGCTCAAATCATGGAATGCTGCCACTGTAACAGAAGGGCTATGCATAGGATATCAAGGACAATCAAGCATCCATTCATGAGGTGTAAAATTTGTGAGAATTACAAATGCTACAATGGATGCAATTACTTTGAATGGGTTGACATGCCTCACCCTACTGAATTGAGGGATGAAATGTTGTTGATGATTAACAACAAATTTAAGATGGAACACGAATTATTCAAGCTGAAGAAGAAGGTTCAACATCAAAGCTTTGTTATTATTTTTCTAATTTTTGTTGTTGTTAGCTTGAGTGTGTGGGGTGTACCTTCATAGTCTTGTAATGGTTTCAGTAGTAGTAGTTGCTTCAGAATTAGGCTTCCTTTTGTTTTCAGTTTGCTGCAGCATTGAACATGTAATGAGAAAATGAATTTAATTGAATAAATAAACAAAAATTTAACTATATTTGAGCTTTACATACCCATGAATCTCTCTAAAATCCATTTGGGTAGGTGTATACACCAATACCCTTTTCATACATAGGCACATATGCTTGAGATTCTTGGGTTGGGACTTGTTGCCTTGGTGTTGAGGAACTTCCTCCCTGACTCTAACTTTGCTGAGTGTGTGTTGGGACATGCTGCCTGGGTGCTTCTGTTTGTGTGCTCCTCTGACTAGGCTGCTTTGGTGGCCTTATGCAAGTTGTCTTCTTGTGCCCAGCTTCTTCATAGTTGCTGCATTTGTGGACAACACCCTTCTTGCCAAGCTTGATTCCCTCTGTTTCTCCCATGGAAGGCCTTCTCTTTGTAGTGGGTCCGTGGTTCACTTTCTTCAACATAGTGGGGATGATTGGTACTTGTGATGTTTGAGGCCATTCATCTGGTCCATTTAGAGGCTCTAATGGACATTAGTAAGCCTTTAGGTAAGTGTCTTTGGTGAACCAATGGAAAACATAATGCTCAGGTTGCTCCATAGCTTTCCAAACTGTTGTGACAGCATGGTGGCAAGGAACACCACTTATCTGCCAAGCATTGCAGCTACAAGTCTTCTCTAGCAAGCTCACCACATACCTTATTTGAGTTCCCCCTTCCCTGACTCCATAGGAGAAATGACCATCCCAATATGCAACCCAGCCCCTAGCATCAATTTTGACTTTCTCAAGCTTCTTCTGAATTCTAGGGCAGATTGTAATGTCTTTGCCTTGTATGAAGTCCCTTTTCTTGTGCATCCTCTGCATCAAACCCTCTCTTATGTCTTCAAGCATAGTAATAACTGGTTTATGCCTTGATGCCAATATGTATGCATTAAAGACCTCATTCATATTATTGTCTATACTATCACATTGTGATTGTGAGGTAAAGAAAGCTCTCACCCACTTAACATAATTCCTTTTCCTCAAGTCTTGGGCAGCCTTTGAATTGATCTCAGAGAATAACTCCATGTTTGCCTCAAATTCATTATCTGTTGTGCTCTTTGCAATCTTCCAAAACCCTCTCCTATATTGCATCCCACCCCCAAAGACAGTCCTGAAGTTGCAATACACAAGCCTTGCACAACATCTAGTTTCAGCTTTAGGGAAGATAAGAGAAACAACCTTTAAAAGGCCCTTTTTCTTGTCATACATGATGGTGTATCCAAAGCCATCAATAATGCCCAAGTCATCTACCAAAATTTCCAGAAACCAAGACCATGAATCTGTGTTTTCCACCTCCACTAATGCCTATGAAATAGGAAACATTTTATTGTTCCCATCTCTGCCTGCAACCACCAACAGTTGCCCACCAAAAGGCCCTTTCAAAAAACACCCATCAATCCCAAAAAAGGGTCTACAGCCTGCTAAAAATCCATTCCTAATTGCATCAAAACAGACATACATTCTTTCAAATTTGCCAAAGCCCCATTTTAAACTTCATAGTGTTCTTAGGATTAGACCTAAGAATTTCAGCTGCATACCTGTGCAACAAAGAGTATTGCTCCTCATATTCACCTATAATCAGTTCATGAGCCTTTCTTCTAGCCTTAAGAGCCAGCCACATGCTAATTTTCACACCCCACTCAGTTTATATAGTGTCAACTATTTCCTGACATTTCAAATATGGATTCACCTTAAACTTGTTGTGATATGTTTTTGCAACCCAAGATGCCCTGATTTTCTTAACCTTTGGTTGCCTACCACATGAATGTTTAGGAATCAAGGTTTTCACAACCATAGTGTCATTTTCATTCTTTTTTGAAGCCCAGATGTACCATGGGCAGCCCTTGTCAAATGACTTGCACTTTGCACCCATCCTATCCCTTGCATTTCTAGTATACCCCACATCCCTCCCTTGACAAACACAGTAGTTAGTGATAACATTTCTGAAATCCTTAGCATCCTCAAATTGTTGCCCCAATGTAAAATGCCTCCCATCATCATTTCTCACATTCACACTTTGCATATGCCTAGAGTGTGTGACCCCCTTCTTCCTTTTGCCTTAGGAGGTGTAGTTATGAGATTGGCACAATACTCCTCATCTTGGTTTTCAGCTGGGCTACCAGGGTAGTCCTCTTCAGTGTCACTTCTAGAACCCTCTTCACCTAAACACTTTTCTGATGACCTCTCCTTAAGCCTTATGATAGACTATGTTTCATCAAGAAGTTCTTTCTCTGCTGGCTGACTACTAGCAATTTGTTCCCTATTAGTTAACACCTCTATATCTTCATTATCACTCCCTTCATCATCATAGTCAATGTCATCCACAAATTGAATCTCTTATCTCATGCATGTTCTGTGGTGCTTGAGTTGTCCCTCCCACCCTAGGATTAGATCTACCTAATAATGAAGTGAAAGTCCCCTTGCCATCAAGTTCATCCTCACTATCTTCTTCATGTTAAAAAAAAACACATCCATAACCCTATACATGTGGAGTAAACTCAAAAACTTCACAAAAGTGGCATCATCATAACTTAAAAACCTCATTCCTTCATCCACCCTTTTCAATGGATCACAATAGTGTAACTTACAAATGTCATCATACCCAAGTAAATCAATCATGTTCTTAAAATAAGAGGCATTCAAATTAGTAGGCAGTTCATCAAATATCTTAGTTGTCCCACAAACATAAACAAGGGTAGGAGTCTCTTCCCATGACCCTCCATAGTGCATAATTACAGACATAGGAATGTCTTCCATCTACAACCATTATGCATAAAATTAACACAGAGTACAAAATATAAAAAATTAAACTAGTACCAACGTATTTATATCCAAAATATTTTCATTTCATTCATTATCAAATTTTAACAAAATGATCATGTCAATGGAGATGACAAAGTGACCTAAATGCATAACAACAACCCTAAAGCATAATGTCATCCAAAAGAATGTGACTTAACATCATTAGTCACCTAAATACAATCAATAGTGACCTACCTAAATACATGTTAGGTTCTAAATACATCATTTCCTAAAGCCTATGTCTTCACCAAAAAACATCTACATAGGCTCCCTAACATTTTCACAAAATAAATCCCTTAGCCTCCAAAAAACAACTTTAAGGGATTATTTAATCCTATCTACATCCTAGAACCTACATCCTAGTACCTAATCAACCTTCTTAATCCACCATACTAGCAAGTTAAAAAAAAAACTTGAACATTGTTCCTCCAAACCTTCCTCCAATGGCTACAAGTTTGAGACACATCAATACCA
Organism: Chenopodium quinoa; assembly: GCF_001683475.1. Classification (NCBI taxonomy): domain Eukaryota; kingdom Viridiplantae; phylum Streptophyta; class Magnoliopsida; order Caryophyllales; family Amaranthaceae; genus Chenopodium; species Chenopodium quinoa. Next base: position 8,520,524 of record NW_018745024.1, on the reverse strand, counting down.
CTCAGGAGGTCCAATTTGGGGAAAACGTGAACACACATAATATTATCCATAAACAGCAATGGATGAGTAGTTTGAACACCTAAAGAGGGAGCTACACCATCTTCAACTAGGGATGGCAGTGGATCTGGACCGACTCGGATCCGTGGATCCAGATCCGTTTTTCACGGATCTGGGTCCTCTAATTTTGGACCCGACATATTCGGGTCGGATCCGGGTCCTACTGGAAAAAACGGATCCGGGTCCGGGTCTAACTACCAGACCCGGATCCGTTGATCCGTTTTATAAATTTATTTTTTTAAAAAAACTAAAATTTCTAATACTACCTCCGTTACATATTATTTGCAACGATTTGACATAAAGTTGAGAGGAAAAATGTCTAATCGTTGCACATAATATGTAACGGAGGTAGTACAAGAGTATAACTATATGAGACTCACATGAGTCACAAACTCACAACTTTAGGCCCATTGCCCATATCAGAAAACCAAAATCAACAAATTTTACAAACCCTAACTCTCTCTCTCCACCCTCCACTTCTCAGCCTACTCTCCAGTCTCCACCCCGGTACTCTCGGTCAGATCGGCGGCGAATGAAACAGCATCAAAGACCCCCATTCAAATCTGTAAGTTCCGTACGGCCGTACTCCCTCCTCTTTTTGGTTTTGTAATACCCAAATATTTTATGATTTTATATAATATATTTTATTTAAAAAAAATTATTTTTATTTATTATATAACTTTTCTAATCTAATAGTTTTATTTAGAGTTCGTAAAGTTTTTAAACCATATCTTATTTAAATAGCACTGTACAATTCAAAACGTATATAAACTATTTTAAACCCTAAAAATATTCTTAACTCTCAAAAGATATTTTATTAAAAAAAAAAGCAGTCGTTCTCTTTCTTGTACGTGATCATGCTTCCATCAATTTAAGAGTTTACAATTTACACTTACTCTTGATTATCAAATCATCAACCAATTTTGTAGCCTAATCTTCCACCAAACTTTCTATTTATGAGCCCACTTATCTTTTCAATATCATGCGTGTGAATTGCAAGTTGTGAGTCAATGCTTTACCTTGCTCTATACTTCGTATATGTTTAATTGTTCCGAAAGGTAATCACTAATCACACCATCAACCCTTAGATCGTTTGTTTATAATTTGATTGTATTATTTATTTTATGTAATCACACTTTATCAATTTGGAGATGTTTAATTGTATTATTTTTTTATGTGTAATCACACTATATTTTTGAGATGTTTGTATTTTCGTAATGTTATGTGTGATATGATTTATTATTTGTATTCTTTGTATATATGATTAATTATTATGGTATTATATGATTTGATTAGATTTGAGTATGGTATTATTTATTTTTGTTGTATATATTGATTGTACAATTATTGCTAGGGTTTTAATGTTGTTGTTATAGGGAGTATTGTTTTATCAAGGTTTTAGAGTTGTTAATGCAGAGTATTTTTTTGGGGGTTGAGATTTTATTTTATTATATTTGGGTTATTAGTATTTTTTTTAAGAGTTGAGATATTGTGATCGAATTGTTATATTATTTGGGAACTTGTGCCATTGTGGAGTTATTATTATTAAATTGTGAATTATTATTTGATCGATGTATGAGATCAAAAGGTTGAGAATTATTATTTTGTTGTTGGTTTGAGGCTCGACGTTATAGACTTAGTCCTTGTTTGTTGGTAAGAGGGTAATAATCATGAGTTAAGAATGAGGTACAATCTTTATTATTTATTTTTCTATGGTCCCCTACAGTGGGAATTGGCCCGTATGTGGTCTGGTTCAAGGTGTTTTTTTTTTTTTGTTATTGAGAGTATTCAAGTTTTTATAATTGTTGGTTTTATTCGAATTACCCATGTCCAAGGCTAGATATAGAACAACGAGCATGACACACTTATGGGTTATATGAGTTGATTGAGTAAAGGTTCGAACTATTATTCGAGGTTGAGTTGTTAAAGGTTATTTTCATAGTACAATGTGTAATGTAGTTTTGAACTACATTATTTAATTGATCTCGTAATGTTAATTATTATATTATACTCTATATTCTAATATGTGGTGATTACTCAGCTTTTGCTGACGTGTGTGTTGTTTTGATGTGCTACTTGTGTTTGCGACCATGTCTTTTTCTTATGGTGGCCCTGCGACGATCTATTTTGGAATTTGTCCTTAATGGTGAGCAGTCAAGATTGTTTAAGCAAGTTAATCAAGTGATCGTAGCTAAAGGAGCTCAAGTGATCGATTAGTATGCTATAACGAGTTTGTAAAGTTGTAAATAGCTCACCTAGATTTATTGGGTTATAATTATTGGGATTTTTGTAAGCCTTAACACTTGACAAGTTGTCGAGTGTGGCGGTAATATCTCCGATTTAGGTGTATGCTTCCGCAATTTTATTTAAAGGTTGTTTATATTCCCTTTATTTATTGTTTATTAATAGCTAGTAAATCGGGGGTGTTACAGGTTTCTTCGTTTTTTACCTTTTATAAGCAAATAAATTAAGGTAGTAGTTCAGATTTGTTTTTGATGTTTTTATACAAGTTTGCATTTCATTTGATGAATTTCTATGCTACAATTTTGTGGGTTTATATGCTGCAATTTCGTGGGTTTGTTTGTACTTGTTTTTGCTGCAATTTTGTGAGTTTTATGTATGCAATTTTGTGTAATTTTATGTAATTTGTGTTTATTTGTTTGATTAATTTGTAATGTACTGCTGTGAGGTCGATGGGATTTGCATAGTTACTTATTAGCAATTTAGTTTTTGCCAATTACTAATTCTTCTCTTTGTTTGGTTTGTTTCTTTTTTCTAGGATGTCGATGATGAAGATTAGTCCTTTCGGGAGATGGATTTTGGATGTTCATATTGGATATATTGTCGTTATTTTTTTTTTTTGCTTGGTCATTTGTAACATCATACTTTTTTTTTAATGTTTGGATTTTTTTTTTCCAAAGACAATATGCGTGTTACTTTGTATTTTTAGTTGTATAACTCTAATTTATGTATTGAACTTGGTTGAAATGTGTTTTTTTATTACATTTGTTTCTAAAAAGTGGCAAAATGTGCAGGACCCGTTTTGGACCCGGACCCGGATCCATTGGATATGTCGGATCTGGATCCGGGTCTTCATTTTCTAGACCCGACGGATCCGGGGCGGATCTGGATCCAAGGTTGAAAAACGGATCTGGATCCAGGTCCATTCGGACTCGGTCCAGATCCGACCTGTTGTCATCCCTATCTTCAACAGAATGAATCTCATTTTCAGCTCCTCCTTGCTCTATTCTTCCCTAAACAGAAAATTGACCATAATTTGAAGTTAGACACTTCAAATTCACAAGAAAAACACACACAACACCATCAATAACACATACACATTTTCACCAAAACCTCCCTTGTTTTACTACGCAAAACAGAACATGTAATCAAACCCTAGCTTAAAATATACAACATGCAATCAACATCCACCAACAACTGTAATACCCCGTATTTTCATACGTATTTTCTAATTAATTAATTAAGAAGTATTTTTATAAAAAGAGTATTTTAGTAAATTTATTATTTGGAGCCAAAATAATATTTGAATTTTGGCGCCAAAAGCATTTTGAAAACTAATCATTATTTTTGATAAGATTTATTATCCATTTATCCTATCTTAAAAACCGGATTATTTACATATTTCGGATATTTTAATTAAAGCAAAATAATATTTTAATTAATTAATTATTATGGCCGAAATTACCTAAAAACTAGCTAGGATTTTCGGATTTTCCATGTATGGAAAATATGATTTTTCTTGGTTATTTATTGGTAAATAATTGGTATTTAATTAATTAATTATTTAATTATTATTCTATATTATTTATACAATTATTTTATTCCTTAAAAACCGAGCAAAATCTTCCTAAATAAATTTATAGAAGTCTGAAAATTTGAGCTATGGTAAGCTCAATATTTTCGGCCCTATTAAATTATTTTGGGGGAATTTAATTGGTAAAATTATATTTTTAATTATCTCCCAAAATATCTTATTTTCCTTAATTCTAATGCTCCATCTTTTTAATATATAATCATCTTATTTTCTTGCCAATCATTCTTCTTAATTATTCCCCAAGTAATTCTAATTTCCTTATTATTTTTATGACATACATACCTTCCATATTCAAGTATACACAATCACTTTAATATCCAAACTTTCCTTAATTCTTGTACTCACTTCTCCAAGTAATCCCATAAACCCTACTTGCCATAATTATTTTCAAATTCTCTTGCCATAATTCTTGCATGAGCTAGCCTATAAATACCCCTTCATAACTCTCACATTCTTCACACCAATTCTCTTCTTTTCTTCTCCTCAATTTTACACAAATTATCCCGTTTATCTTTGAAGCCAATTTTCTAGAACTTCTGGTCAGTTTTGGGATATTGACGTTTCACAGAAAATTGTTCCTCTCGAAAAATCCTTGAGCTTAGGTTCAAGATTTACCCAATTCGGAGTTATAACAAAGGATTTATAGCCTCTGCAAGTTCTGCATATTCTTTCCAACGCAAATTATTTTCAGGTGGAGTCATGAATGAGCATAGGGGAGTCTAGGGATTTGCTTCACCTAGTTTAGTAACATTGTTATGAGTTCTCAAAATAAAGACAAGACCAACATTCCTAAACTAGGTGAAGCAAATCCCTGGACTCCCATATGCTCATTCATGACTCCACCTGAAAATAGTCAACACTGCTTACCATTACGGTAAACAGGGAGAACCAAACCAAGGAAAAGAGAAGAATTGGAATTGCGTTGGAAAGAATAGGTAGAACTTGCAGAGGCTATAACTCCTTCGTTATAACTCCGAATTGGGTGATTCTTGAGCCTAACCTCAAGGATTTTTTGTGACGAATTTTTTTTTTTTTTGTGAAAATCCAATGCCCCAAAACTGACTAGAAGTGCTAGAAAATTGACTTCAAAGATAAACGGGATAATTTGTGTAAAATTGAGGAGAAGAAAAGAAGAGAATTGGTGTGAAAAATGTGAGAGTTATGAAGGGGTATTTATAGGCTAGCTCATGCAAGAATTATGGCAAGAGAATTTGGAAAGAATTATGGCAAGTAGGGTTTATGGGATTACTTGGAGAAGTGAGTACAAGAATTAAGGAAAGTTTGGATATTAAAGTGATTGTGTATACTTGAATATGGAAGGTATGTATGTCATAAAAATAATAAGGAAATTGGAATTACTTGGGGAATAATTAAGAAGAATGATTGGCAAGAAAATATGATGATTAGATATTAAAAAGATGGAGCATTAGAATTAAGGAAAATAAGATATTTTGGGAGATAATTAAAAATATAATTTTACCAATTAATTAAATTCCCCCAAAATAATTCAATAGGGCCGAAAATATTGAGCTTACCATAGCTCAAATTTTTGGACTTCTATAAATATATTTAGGAAGATTTTTCTCGGTTTTTAAGGAATAAAATAATTGTATAAATAATATAGAATAATAATTAAATAATTAATTAATTAAATACCAATTATTTACCAATAAATAACCAAGAAAAATCAGATTTTCCATACATGGAAAATCCGAAAATCCTAGCTAGTTTTTAGGTAATTTCGGCCATAATAATTAATTGATTAAAATATTATTTTGCTTTAATTAAAATATCTGAAATATGTAAATAATCCGGTTTTTAAGATAAGATAAATGGATAATAAATCTTATCCAAAATAATGATTAGTTTTCAAAAGGCTTTTGGCGCCAAAATTCAAATATTATTTTGGCTCCAAATAATAAATTTACTAAAATATCCTTTTTATAAAAATACTTCTTAATTAATTCATTAGAAAATACGTATGAAACTACGGGGTATTACAACAACACTAGCATAATCCAACAACAAACAACAACACATCAACAAATTTTACACAAAAAACACAAGAAATCGACATCATCAATTTCGTTCAAAAAAATCCACAAAAACGCAAACCCTAACTCGCAACTAACATCTTCAATTGGCCAAAAAATTCGAAATTTATATCAAATTAAGAACAAAAAGACAAAGTAATAAAGATTACCTCAAAAAATGGCTGCGCTAAGTGTCGTTTTCCCTAAATTGGGCCCGAAAATTGCTCGTGTTCTTCAAGTAAGCTTCGAATTTTTTCCAGAAATGGAAAGAATAAAAAAAGGAATAAAGGAGGAATAAAGAATGAAAGGGAGAATAAAGAATCAGAAAAGGGAAAAAAATTGGGTGACCCGCACTTTTTTTAATATGGGTGGGCCCCACTTTCAGTTAACCCAAGGTACTGAATTGTTAACCAAGGGTACAAAATTCTTAGGGGAAATTAATTTTTTTGGTCGGAAAATGGTACTCAGCACCCAAACCGTGAAAAAAAATAATTTAGTACCTAAACGGTGAAAAAATGTAGAATTGAATACCCAAATTTGTGCTTAACTCTAATCATTAATGTGAAGAAAAAAAAGGGATGATGTCACAAATAATTTAGGTGGGAAAATTTTTCATAGAGAGTTTACATGTAGGCCATGTTTGGTAATTGGCTTTTTAATGGATTTTTGGTTAGCTTTTGGCTTTTTTAGGTGGTCAAACAACCAAAAAATGTGTTTGGTAATTGGCTTTTTAATCAGCGAAAAAGCTGGCTTTTAAGCCAAATGAAAAAGCTGCTTTGAGTAGCTTTTTTGTTGGCTTTTGGCTTGTTGGCCCACAAATTATCTAATAAACAGCCAACAACCAACAATTAATTTACCAAACACTTTTATAAATAGGTAGCTTAAACAGCCAATCTCAAAAGTCATTATAAACAGCCAAACATCCCAACTAGTCAAACAAGCCAAGTGAACCAGCCAACAGCCATTTGCCAAACAAGGTCATATCCTTTAATGATATCATCATGTTTTGTTTTTAGTAATAGTTAATAGATTAGTCGTATTAGTGAAATGTATTTTTTTATATAATTGTCTTCCTGTTAAAAAAAAAAAAAAAAAAAAATTGCTTGGAATTTCAAATTGCAATTAGCAAAACCCCCAATTGATCTTAAACCCTAACAAAAGAAAGAACAGCAAAAACCCACCCTTCATCATAATCCAAAAATGGCTTACAGAATTCTGGGTACCATTCGAAACAACTCCTCTTTCTTCTTCTCTCACCTTCACTGTCACCAAACTCCATCACAGTACCGTTCGATTTTCGCCACGTCGCACCTTGATGGCTCATGGATGGACTCGATTAAAGGGGTTTTCACCGGCAAAAAACCCACCTCTGATTCGGTTTCTACCGAAGATAAATTCACCCTTTACAGTAATTTCTTAATTCCTTCCATTTTTATGATATGGGTCTTCTTCAAATTTCTATTTTTATACTTTTTTTTGAAGTATTTTTGACACAAATTAATGAAATAAATTGTTATATTGGTATGATCAAGCAAGCATTTCTTTTAACATTGTAACGAAACAATCTTAACAAAATGATGCTATAAATGCATTGTCGTCGTGTTGATTTATTACTGCCTACCAAACGGGCAATGGGTTGTTGGGGTTATGGGGATTAAGCTTTGTATCATGCTAGTGATGCTACATTGTTTGATTGATACTATTTGCAGCTGGAAGTTACATTATGCTACTTGTATGTTTGTCAGAGAGTTTGATTATCTTGTGTACTTTCATTTGGTCACTGAAGGTTTTGCTGATGAGTTGGGTAAGGCGAGGAAGTTGGGATCTTTGAAGCAGTATGTAGTTGGTCGGAGCAGTGAAGCGACGTTTGCTGATGCTTTTGAGAAGCAGGAAGCAATTCTTCGATATCTTGCCAACTTTGATCCAAATGGAGAGGTGAGAGATATTATTCCTTGTATAATTTGTATATGTACACCCTCATTCAGAAAGAATAGTTACATATACAGTTTTGGGATTTGCAGTAAATCTCTTCACATCTTCAATAAGTAGCTGTACCCCTACCTTAATTAAGCGACGGGGAAGTGTGTGCTCAAGGCGAAACTATTTTAGAGTGTCTTTAGTTAAATCATGCCATATTGTTAAGTTTGGGACAATGTGGTGACTTCTTGAATGTATAGAGTTTTTTTTTAGTATACTAATATAATGTTAAAGGAATGAGTGAATTTTTTTCTTTGTTTTGTATGTAGATCTGCTGTTGGAAATTGAAAACTTAGACTTGCTGGATAGGCCTACTGTACTTATTCCAACGTGCATCACAGTATTCTTTATGTAGTTGGTACTTCAACTGGATCATCTCATTCCTTGGAATTTTTTTATGAAGTAAAATCCTAACCGATGGTTTAATGGTCAAGTTTCTCTTCTCTGGTGTTTCTGTGGGAGGGCAGGGTATCAAGATGTTTAGTAGCTACTTGGAGAAGTTCTACTCTTTTATGATCCTTGAGTTTTGGTCCCAAAACCCTCCTATTGTCTTTATTATTGTCTTTCTTTGTGCATGGAACTTTAAGCCTCATATCTCAAGTTATGTTTTGATTGAGTCTTTGCTATGTTTTTCCACTGATTGTAGAATCTTCAAATCAGTCAAAAACAAGAAGCAGCAAAGCAGTGCAAGTGTACGATAGCTGATGTTGAAAATACTTTGGCAAAATATACGTGGGCTAAAGAAGCTCAGTATAAACTACAGAAGTTAAAGGAAGAGGGAAAACCAATGCCAAAGAGCATGGCCGAGGTATTGTTTCCTTCCTCGGTCACTTTTTGTTTTTCCTAAATTTTTGTTTTTATCTATTCATTGATCCTTCTTTAGCCATTAGCATTTTCTTGAAACCTTGAATATTCAGTGTTTGATTTACATGTGCATGACATGAATAGTTGGAGAACATAGAAAATCATAATTTTGATTACATGAATGTTGTGAAACGATCTTTCTGACATATACAGTTGATAATTTATATAACGGCTATGAATCAAGATGACTCTTAGGTGCTTAGCTATTCTCACTAGAACGTAGATTTTAGGGAGTTTAGAAGAAGGTTGTTAAAAATTAATGAAGAATTTGGTAATCAGATTTGGGAAAATTACTTAAGTAGGATTGTATTGATAATAATCACGTTCAATTTCTTGGTGCTCTCCCAATCTACAACTTCTTTCTCTACTCTTATCAACACTCAACATAATCCTCTCACCCATATGCTCTACTGATGGAACTTTTCCTCAAACAAACTACATATCCTATTCTTTAAGCTACTTCAAGCTACTAACACGTCAATCATAAATGTTTTACCAAACCTTCAAGCAAGTGATATATTGTCCATATGAACATGCATGAGGGTTACCAAGGGAGAATGATAGGGTCACCTTGACAAAATCTTATAAAATTACATTTTAATCTACTTTTTTGTATATATATGACTAAATAATTTGAGATTTGACTATCGAATGTAAATTTGGTATGGTTAAGGGTATACTTATAAAACTTGAGTCTAGCCAATTTGAGTGAACTCCTCCACATACAATATGTGAGAATACTTGTGTCCAAAACTGCTTCTGATAATGTGTAGCTTGTCTATTATGCTTCAACGATACTCCTTCTGCCCCTTATGAAGTGTTACATGTACCTTTTTGGGATGTTCCTTATCAAGGGAGAATGATAGGGTAACCTTGATGATTGACTTGTGACGGAAACATTGTTATTAATGCAAAATTATTAGGAAAGTTTAGCATATATGACACCAACTATAAGTCTATAACTTGCGTGCAAGGAGCAACACAAGCTAAAGTGATTGTACTTGTTAGCATCTATTAATCAAATGTATCATTTTTCCTTTTTTCTTTCTCACGTTAACTTTTTTTCTTCTCTATCGTCACATTGATCAACCACTGCCTGCATTGGTGATTTACAGTTTCAACCAAGGCAACTATACTGATTTGGTTAAATCTATTGCGGAGACTACATATTTGTGTTATGCAATGTGTATAAGAAAGGGGTAGTATTGGATGTCCAGCATAATTAGCATAGCATGGACAGAATGCTAGGGAGCTAGCTAAATAAATGAAAAGAATTAGTGAGAGGGAAAGCATGTTGAATATTGTGATAAGTGACTAGTTTGTAGATTTGGTAGTGTTATTCCTCTCGAAAGATGGGCAAGGCTGTAATTTGCATTATTTCAGTCAAATATAGCTTGTTCTTCAATAATCATCCTTCTTACTTCCTTAATCCATCTTTTTAGTCCATAATTGGTGCTTAATCTATGTTAATTTATAACAACATGATTACTTGTTGAAGGACTCAAATACCGAATGGTAGAGTAGTGATAACATGATTATTGAATCAAGAAACTGTGTTGGAAGGCAATACGTCTTTCTCTACAGTTGATTTTACTTCTGCTATTTTATTCAAATCTCTGGGACCTCTATGGGTGGAAACTTCAGGGACCTCTATGGACATGACATCTTGCAGACTGAAGATTGAGAGGTTTAGATATATATAGCTTAGACAATTATTGAACTGGGATCTGAAGATTCTGACCTGAAATTAAGTAGACATGATTTGTCTATTTGTGCAACTTCCTACCAGTTTTTCTGATCGCAAGATGCGAGCAAACTGAGAACTAAAGATTTTACACTTTTGTCCCCATCAAATCTGTATTATATTAACTAATGGATGTATGACACTGTCACGTTCAGACACACCTGTGTTTACTTTAATAGGGAAAGGATATAAGGATGGTCCTCAATAGTTTGTTGCAACTGATTAAACTTCTGTTTGTTATTGATTTTTGACCAGTTTCTCTGTGTAGGTTCAAAAATTGATGGGTTCAACACCTCTCGATCGTGCTAAATCAAATATGGCTCAGACTGGTCAGATTAGTCGGAATGCGTTTTGTCCATGTGGTTCCAAAAAGAGATACAAAAGGTGCTTCATCGACTATCACTAACACTTATTTTTTATTTTATTTTAATTTTTATATATATATATATATATATATATATATATATTCTGAATTAAGATTCATCAGTCGGCCTTCATTTACGAGACTGTGACTGTTTTTTGCGCGAATTGTGGATGAGGATTGTTTACTGGGTTCAGAATTTCAGACCAGAGATACTGTAATCCTACACAAGCATGATAAATCTATCCCTGAAGGCTGAAGTCATATAGGTTTAGGGTTTTCTTGTCCAATTAAGGGGGCATTTTTGGGAGACAGATGCATGAACATATTCCAGCTATTGATGCTTTTAAGTGTTTATTTCTGGGAAGAAAAATCATATCAGATCACTAGAAATCAGATCAGATCATGAAGTTAAGATACATTTGTTACTTTCATATATAAATTCTTATAAAAAATGAATTAAGTTTGATCTGAAAAGATAAGACAACATCAATTAAAAGTCAAAATCACATCAAAGCAGGTGAATTCATTGCCTGAGATGGGGATAGTTTTCCCAAGTCCTACACAGTACACATCTTGTAGATTTGGGATGAATCTCCCCTATACTATCACAGACTAAACTGGATGCGGTTTCTTCATTGTTGAATTCTTGTCACATATTTTGAGAACAATTATATCTGTAGTTATATCTGTGGCCTTGCTTGCAAGCTGCAAGATTGTTGCAGAATTTTACGATTCCATTAACAATATACTGAAATGCATCCCATAGTAATACCTGTGTTTTATTTATGGCTTTTGTGAAGGTGCTGTGGAAAAGACAAGTAGGTGGCTTGCAGAGAGGATTATTCCAAAATGCTCCATCAACTGATCATTGTGTTTGGAGGAAATAATTAGTACTCAACACAAATCACATGACTTGATTACTTTCTTGTTTCACTGCAATTAGGTATGTTCGCATTCAGGACATGAATTTCATGATAATTTCAGGATATGTCTAGAAAGGCTGTGCCTTAATTCCTGAAGTACTTGTTGGTGCTCTGGGTTGAATAGTTGATGAATCGAAGAGTTTTTGAGGAAAAGTCTTTCTTGAAATTATACTAGTAATTTTTTTTGTTGCCCAATGTTTCTCCATATTTGTTAAATTTGTCAGAGAAGAATTTTACTTGTTCTAGAGCTACCTCATTTGTTTATGATTACTTAGTAAATTATATGATGAAATTGCTCTTGATGGTATGGAAATTTTGAACTCCAGGCGTTGGAACTGCTGCATATGCAAAGAAAACTTGTATACTCGGTGCTATGGTGATGTTGGAGGAAAGACTTGACTACACATGTTGATTGTGTAATTCATAGAATAACTATTTTTTTTATCTCCAAGATAGCTAATACAAGCATACCACAGTTCAGATGTTCAATTCAATTTGTTGAATTTGCAATTTCATATATTGTAATATACTGTTGCGCAATATCTGTTGTGCAATCAAACTATATATTTATATGATTATATCTTTACGATTGAAGTTAAACATAAACCTAATGGATAAAAGTAACCATATACGTCTGCAAGCAATTGCTTTCATGCACCTGCTGAATATCATTCCTGGGAACCTTATCCAATCTCCACACAGCAAGCAAGAAGGCACTTTACATTTTCTTGTTTACGATAAAAGGTTGCTACTGGTATACCTTTTCTGTATCTACGAAGACTAAGATACTAGACCAGTAAAGCTGAACTTCCAAATCGTTCCTGCAAGTCTAATGTATGGCCTGAAGACATGCCTGAGCTTCAGGTTGCAGGGCCGATTGATCATAGATAAACCCTCCTTGCCAACACAGATGAACCCTTGTGTCTAGATTGAGTAAATTTCCCTTCTTGTCAACTCTAATAGATCAACAATGTTATCGTCCCTTGGAACTTGGACAAGCTTGATGAGGTTCTTAATTTGCCTACTAGTGATTTGAGATTGACTTCTAAATACTGGTCGACTATACCTCTTTGGGGAAGTTTGGCTGATGAAAGTGGCTACGAGTCGAAGAGGAGCTCAATAGCTTTAATTCGTCATCTAGTTGTTACATCTTTCAGTTGTTTGCAAGTACCATTGTTGGTCGATAAGAAGGATGCTGAACAGCTGAATTCACAAAGATGAGCTATTCATCCTTCATGCTTAATTCACAAAGATGAGCTATTCATGCTAGATTCACAAAGATGAGCTATACATGCTTCATCATATGCTTCATGCTCAACCAGTTGTTACAAGTGTATGTAAATTGTTGTTATTGAAAAGTCTATGATGACTTGCAAAGTTGCAAACGAGGTTGAGGGATCCATTTGAAAATTATTAATTGAGTAGTTGAAAAGTTAAATTACATTTGAATATTAAATTTAGATTTTGAATGTAAATTTAGAGGGGTTCATTAAATAAAGATACCTCTTTAACCAATTAGAGAGGAGTGTATAAGATACCTTTGTACACTGAGTGTACATGTATCATCTCTCAAATTTTGTTGGTGATTTTTAGCAATCCTTAAAATTTACAAAAACATTGAACTCTAATTGGCATATTTGGTTATTGGTAATAAATGGTGGTAATGGAAATGATTTTACAAGTAACTTTATAAAGAAGATTTCATGTCAATGCCCATGATAATGTTAATCCTTCCTTAAATACCTCACTTTTCTTCGCAACTTTTCATTATTGTATCATTTACTATCGTTTTAAAAGTAGTTGTGGTAATGAAATACTATGAACAAAAACATATGTTTGTAGGTGTTCTAATTTATGACTGCTTATCAAACGTGTTGTAAGTGACATATTTAATTCTATTAGAATATAAACTACTAGGAAATTAGTGGGGAGAATTTGGTAGACAAGAATTCTATTCTTAGTGACATATGACATATCTAATGTTGATGTAATCACCTAATTTGACTTAAATTTGACTTTAATTAGGGTATCAAATGAGATTTTATTGAATTTGTTTAATAGTGTATTTTTTAAAAATAAATTTCATAATTTTAACAAATACTCCGTATGAAACTAATCATATGATTAAAAATTAACTAAAAAAAACTAATCATATGAAATTATGAATTATGAAATAACAAAAATATATATACTTCGTCTGATCTTAACTTTTCTAATCAAAGTCTTAAATATCAACCTATTTTCGCTCTCAATCTTTTCACTCTCTCTCTCTTATTCATAGAAAAAAAAAACCCAAATCAATTTTGCCCTAATTTCTATCTTTTCTAATCTCAATTACTCTCACTCACCTGCATATTTGATTTTCTGATCGATCAATTCGCTAATTCACTTCTTCGAGGTGCGATTTCATCACTCAATTTTTTAATTCATCTGCTCTTTTTCTTTAATTCAAATATCTTAAACCCTAACTCACAATTCCAAACACGTTTCGTCGATAAATTCCCCCAAATCCGTTAATTTTATTGCAATGGATCTGGAAACTGAGAATCGAATAGCAGCAATTCTATTGAAAGAAGCTGCAGAAATTCGGCGGCAAGCTCAGCAAGATGGTGCGCTTGCTTATCTTCGCAATCCTACTGTTCGAGGTCGCCCTAATTCTCGCTTTCTTACTGCCACTGTTCGCGGAATCCAACAAGGTATAAACTGTCTTTCTCTCTCTTCTTTTTGTTTTCATCAATGAAGGATGATCAGTGAAATTACTTCTTAATTTTGCTACAATTGATTGTATTTAATTTTAACAATTTGATATGTTTGGCAAATTGGGTTATTGTGTTAGTTTTGATTGTGCTATTAACTTAGTATTGGTTATGTATTGAAATGCTCGTGATCCGATTATTGTTTTTCCGATGGAATTTCTGTTGTTGTTACTTTGTAGTGAAATATGGGTTGATGCTGCCTCTACGTGCTTAGGAGCGCTTCAAGGTTCAAGATGACCTTGAAGTTATCATTTAGGATGCTTTTAGTGTGATAATGTGATTGGAGGTTACAGAAGGGAATGAAATTGAATCGGAGAGGGAATATTCGCTACTTTTATGGATGTGGTATTGCAATGGAATGACATTAAATTAAATTAGAAGAGTGGGGAGGGAAGTTGAGAAGGGTTATATGATGTATTACCAACTTACCATGTAATCGAGGAGGGTAATAGATGGATGGAATCAGTTATTCTCTGAAATTGTTACTATACCACTTAAACCAAACAACTTATAATGGATATAATTTAGTAATTCTGTTGCTAAATTTTTATAATCTGCGTACCAAATATTCGTCAACTTTGTATCTCTGACCAATATGTACACATAGATAACATCCGCTGTGACCAACATTAATCCTTGTGTCTCGCTTGCCTTCAACTCATTGTCAATTGCTGCATTTGCCGTCACACCCTACAACATTCCTCCTCCTTTTAAAGTAGTTTCATTTATTGCTATTCTCTTGTGATCGGATTTCATATTGTTGCATAATAGCTGAGTATATTAGTCTCTGATGTTTGTGCTGGATTTATCTCACTTATGCCTGTATGGCCATAATGTCATACTTCTACTCCTATATTGGATGGATTTTACTGCTAATGTATCATTAAACGATTGAGAGATTGAAAAGTTTCTTATTGGGTTCAAGCACTTATGCTCTTGAGTTTTGTTTGTCTCTTCTTTGGATCATAGATTAGAAATTTGTTTGGTTCAGTGTACTTGAAGGGTCCATGTTTAATCAATCAATAATCAATAACATAATAACCTGACGATTAAATTTATTCTTTTACTTCAACCATTGACAACTGATGATGAATGTGAATCAAACAAATGTATTTTTTTTACTAGACATCATTTGGAGTTACTGAGTTGGGTTGTGTTGTGGACTCCAAGTCTATTTTACTTAAAATACAATGAAATAAATTAGATGAATGAAAAATAATAATTGTAAAATGATTAGTGATTAACTACCTTTGTTCATCATTCTACTTAATTTATATTTTATTCAATTTAATTATTTTTTGTACTGTATTACTTTTTGTTATTCATAAATTAAATAGGTCTCCGATAATTTGTTCAATATCTTTGATAAATTTTAATCATATTTTGTTTGTTATATAGAATTGGGTTATTAATGTATAAGCTGTTTAATTTTGGACTTATCGTGCGTGGCACGGGTCCTAAACTAATTTGTAAATATGTATATGCTTACATCTTTCTGTAGCTGAGAAATTTGGTATAGTTCTCTTTGTCATGAATATTTGTAGATAGATTTAACTATTAGATAACCATTTGTTTACATATTCAATTGACGGCTTAGAGCTTAGAACTGTTAATGTTATTCTGACAGTTAATCGGGCTGTGGAGGTAAATGAAATGTGGCGGGTTCGGCAGAAGGAGAAAGAGCTGGATGATAGGCTTAAAGATAGGTCAAGGGATTATTACAGATACAGTAGCAGAGATGAAAAAAGAGATTTGGCTGGAAGCCAGAGCAAGAGGCATAGTTCAAATTCGTCATGCTCATCAAGCAAAAGATCATATGAAGATTACTCTAAAGAAGACGAAGACAAAGACGAAGACGAAGGCTTGAAGGATGAAGAGATTGAGGAGTTTCTGCACTCAAGGTCTTATATCCAGCTCCTGCATTCAACTTGCTTTTTTCTCCATATGTTTCTTAGTTCCTACCCCATTTTCCCCAACTGTGTGATAGTGTTAGCACTCGTTAAATGAAATACTTTATTTGCGATGCTTCCTTCTCTTTTCAATATCGAAAGAGAGAGAGAGAGAGAGAGAGAGAGAGAGAGAGAGAGAGAGAGGGGGGGGGGGGGGTTCTTTACTGCCTTCTTATTACTTTTTTTCTTTTCCTTTTCATAGCAGGCTTGACCTGTCCCATTTTAAAATTTCTATTCTATGCTTTAAAACAGAGTCTAGCAAATCTTACATGTTCTGAAATGTCAGAATTACTGTATGCTGACGCTGCCCCTGTTATAGTTGCATATTCTCAACCATAAAAAGAGGACATATCTCCAAATAACTACTCCATATCTTTTTTGCTACTTTTTTTGAGAGTCTGACGCTGTAGATTTATGCTATTAGGAATTTGTGAATTGCAGAAAGTGAAGTAAAATTATAACTACTTCATCTATGAAGTATACAAATGTGTCTATGTGATGACTTATACTTTGCAGAGTATACTTCACTTTTCTTTTTTCAATAATGCTAAAATTTTTTGTTTTACATTTCTCATGGAATTTATGTTTGTCATCATTAATAGTGTATACTTTGTATCACAAGTATGTATTGTTGTCCTTTGGGGGATTTTGAATTTCATTTTTCATCTGTTGTTTGCGACATATCTTCTCTTGGATTTTTTTTTTTTAAAAAAATATCTTTTTTAACATGGCGTCAGGACCTCCAATCTCCCCCCCCCCTTCCCCCCCAAATATGATACATTTGGATCGGAATTCATTAATTATTTACTCTTATGATGAGATGTGTCAAATTACTAACCAGGGTTTCTGTTGATGGCAGGGTGAAGCGTGGTAGGGGTTCTATAGGGTCAAGGATGGATGAAACTGGTCCTTTTCTTCCCCGTTCTTCAGAATCTCCAGATGGTGTGGCCACTGACTATAGCAAGGATGAGAGGCGTCATAAGGCTGTTCTTGGTCCAGAGAAGCCCTCATCTTGGAAACATTGTGAATCTTCTGATGAATCATCTGACGAATCATCTGACAATCATGAGCAAAAGAAAAAGAGATCCAAGAAGACTAGTTCAGGAGGATCAAAAAAGAAACACTCCAAGAAGCATAAATCAAAAGAGAAGTCAAGGGATAAGAAAAGGAGAAAGAAGGACAAACGACATAAACACTAACTAAGCTAAACTGCAACTCTTGAATTTATATCGAGGGTTCAATTCTCTTTGATGTTCATATATCATGTTCCTATTAACAATTGAACAATGATTCTCGATTCCTGGCATGCACGATGTTACAAGTGTACTTTTTTTTATTTTGGTGTTCCATTGTATGTAATTATGTAGATGCAGTGGATACCAAAAAGTATCAATGTAATAAGCAGCAGCTGGTTTTTGTACAATTTTTTGTTAATATAATGAGTTTGATATTGGCTACCTTATAGGGGTGGGACTTCGGTCTGGCAGTTCGGTTTGACCTCAGTTTGAAACGGTTTCGGTTTGAAACGGTTCGGGTTAAAACGGTTTCATTTAGACGGCGGGTCGGTTCAGTTCGGTTTTGATTAGTCATAGGTCGGTTCGGTTTCGGTTTATTTTTGTACGATTTAAATTCGGTTCGGGTCATAAACGGTTCGGTTTATAAACAGTTCGGGTCATAATCAGATGGGTTAGAAACGGGTCGCTTCAGGGGCGGATTTACTCGGGTCAATGCCGGTTCGGTTTTTAAACGGTTCGGTTAATAATCGGGTCGGTTTGAAACAGGTCGGTTCAGGGGCGGGTTTACCCGGGTCAATGCCCGTTCGGTTTATAAACGGTTCGGGTCATGATCTGACCGGTTTGAAACGGATCGGTTCAGGGGTGGTTTTACCGGGTCAACGTCGGTCCGGGTTCATATCGGTTCGGGTCATGAACGGATTATTTTGAAATGGGTCGGTTCAGGGGCGGGTTTACCCGGGTTAATGCTAGTTCGATTCATATCGGTTCGGTTTATACTCGGTTTGATGCTAAAATCGTTCGGGTTAGTTTGGTAATCGGTTAAATTGGATCGGGTTGAAATCGAGTTCTAAAAAGTGGTTTTGACCAGTTAGCGCGTTTTGTTTTATATCAAGTTGGGACTAATATTTCCATTTCATTAGCGGGTCGGCATAGGTTGGTGAAAAAAATAATGGATCGAGTAGAAATTGGGTTTTAAGAGATTTTTGACCGGTTAGCTATTTTCGTTTTATATAAAGTTGGGACTTCGTCACTTTATTTTCAGACATCGGATTATATACAATTACACAAATCTTCATTTATTCAATTATTCTATATCATGTTAATATGTTATGTTTCAAGTTTGGTTATACTCTTGTTGTTGTTTATTCGATATTATCATATTAGTCTATTACAAATTTATAATGTATTAATGTATTATTGTTTCATTATTAAATATATATTATTAGGTTATCATTGGATTGTTTTAGATATCGTGTCTTGACCATGTTTTGATGAGTTGCTACTTTGAATACGATAAATCGATTCAGATATCAGATTATATAGAATTACAGAAATTCTCATTCATTCTATATCATGTTAATGTGTTATGTTTCAAATTTGGTTATAGTCTTGTTGTTGTTTATTAAATATTAGTCTATTACAAATTTATAAGGTATTAATGTATTATTGTTTCATTATCAAATATTATCAGGCTATCAGCTTCTTGTTTTAAAGATCGCGTCATAACCATGATTTGATGAATTGGTACTTTGAATACGATAAATCGATAATTGATATTGTAATAAACTAATAATTTAATGTTACGGAACTATATTTGGATGTTTAATTAAAATCACGATTATTCAATTTCCCATTAGTCTAATAAAGTAATAATTGACAATTGTTTGTAACTATTCCATAATTTTGGTGTTAAAGTTATATTGCTGAATTACTTTGTTGTCTTACCCTCTCTAATCACCTTTTAAGATTACGTGCCTACAAGGCTGCAACATATATATGTTGCAACTTGCAAGTTAAAGAAAACGGGTGGGGAAGTAGAAGTATTCAATTAGATCGATCATCAACTGTTTTAAGTTTTAATAATCAGATACATTTATCGATTATCTATACATACCAATGATAGTATGATACCAATCGTACCATACATTATTATTTATTACATATACTGATATACATATAACTAATATACATTAAATATGTCATATTGAATCAATTCCAATTTCCAAACATTTGTGTTTCTTACAATTTATAAGTTACATAAAGTTAAGAGTACAGTAGTGTTTTTATTAGTACGTAGCTATGAATAAAAAAAAACATACTATCCAAATCCATTATCCCATGATCCGTGTCACCGTCTTATATTAAATATCAGCCATTGATTTGCATGTCATCTAACGGCCTATCATCGCACACATTCCAATTCACGATCCGTGTGTTTTCTTTTCCACCAATCAGATCACTCTTACCATCGTCTCTTCAGTACTCTTTTTGATTTCTCTCTCGTTTTCTTAATCCTCTTCTGTAATATTATCAATTTTTTGAAGCCATGGCTGCTAATATGCTCACTGCTCTCTCGTTTTCTCTCTCATCTCCTCTTCCTTCTTCCTTTCTTCTTCTTCCTTCTTCTCCCTTCTTCCGTCTATGTTCTCCTTTCTTCCATCTCGTTTCTCCGTCTCCGTCCACCGGCACCACGCACGACGGTTTTTATGGTCAAATTCGACCACGAAACTCTAGATCTAGTTGTTTCATGATCGAATTTGGCCTTTTAAAACCAAATTCGAGGCCAAATTCAGGATTAATATATAAGGTGTTTTCGTTCTTCCTTTTTTTATTTTCTGTTTTTCTTTTTAATTTTTTTTCAAGTTGTGGGCAACGGAGGGGGCCGAGTTAGGGTGGGTGCGGCGGCGGTTATACTGGGTTCGGGTGGGTGGGGAGGGAGGATTTTTCGAGGGAGGGAGGGAGTTTTATGGTGGGTGAGCAATTAGAGTGAGTTGGGGGGTTTCGAGGATGTTGGGTTTCGTGGGGGTGGGTGGGGTGGGGTTACGGTGGGTTTGGGTTTTTTTTCGATTTTTTTGTATGGGGTGGGGTGGGGTGTGTTACGGTGACGGTGGTGGGTCTGGTTAGGGTTGGGTCTGGTTTTTTTTTTTTTTTTTTTACAGTGACGGTGGTGGGTGGGGTGGGGTGGGGTTTGTTAAGGGGGTGGGGTGGGGTACGTTACGGTGATGGTGGTAGGTGGGGTGGGGTATGGGTCTGGGTTTTTATTATTTACAGTGACGGTGGTGGATGGGGTGGGGTAAGGTTTGGGTCTGGGTTTTTTTATTTACGGTGGGTGGTGGGGTGGGGTGGGGTGAGTTACGGTAATTATGGTGGGTGCGGGGGTGGTGTTAGGGTGGGTCTGGGTTGACGTTGGTGGGGTGGGGGTGGGTTACGGTAACGGTGGTGGGGTGGGGGTGGGTTACGGTAACGGTGGTGGGTGGGGGGTAGTTTTAGGGTGGGTCTGGGGTGACGGCGGGGGTGGTGTTAGGGTGGGTTACGGTGGTGGGTGGGTGGAGGGTGGTTGGATTGGGTGGGTGGCCAAATTTTTTCATTTTTTTATTTAATTTATAACTCCTAATTTAGTTATACAAGAATATAATTTTAATTTTATAATAGCAAAAAAATTTACAAATTTAAATCAATAATTATATGTAAAAAAAATTGTACTGTTAAATTACATTAAACATCAAATATATTTCGTGGAATTCTAACAAATTGTTAAAGGCTGTAAATAGTTCAATTTGAATGGAACGGGTTGTAAACGGTTCGGTTTAAATAGTTTGTAATCGGATCGGTTTAAACGGGTTGCGGTTTGAAAATAGTTCGGTTTAAACAGTTTAATGGGTTATAACAGTTCGGTTTAAACGGTTAGCGGGTTGTAAATGGTTCGATTTAAACGGTTTTTT
This sequence comes from Chenopodium quinoa, assembly GCF_001683475.1. Classification (NCBI taxonomy): domain Eukaryota; kingdom Viridiplantae; phylum Streptophyta; class Magnoliopsida; order Caryophyllales; family Amaranthaceae; genus Chenopodium; species Chenopodium quinoa. The sequence goes on along the minus strand of NW_018745024.1, from coordinate 8,499,065 downwards.
CCTACAGTTTAAACGGTTTCGGTTTATAAACGGTTCGGTTTAAACAGTTAGCGGGTTAACATTAATCGGTTCAAACGGTTTCGGTTTATAAACGGTTTGGTTTGTTATTGGTTTACGGTTCGTAACGGGTTAACATTAATTGGTTCGGTTCGGTTTCGGTTGACATTATACGGTTCAGTTCGGTTTTCGGTTTAAAATTAGCGGGTTATAAACGGTTCGGTTCGTGATGGTTCGGTTCGGTAACGGACGGTTTCACGGTTCGGTTTGAAAAGTCCCACCCCTACTACCTTACTATTCTTGGCATAATTAATCTGCCAATTAAACCTCTGGTAGCAAAAGTTCATTAATGAGCATTAACATGGATTATCCTCTTTATCTTGGTCAAGTTTTGAAATTTTGTAGAAAATACCATTAACAGATATTATGTTGATTTTAACTAGCATTAACTGTTTATCACCAAAATCCTCTTTATCACCAATTAAACCTCTGGTAGCAACATTTCATTAACGAGTAAAATTTACAAGTAATTATTTTCGTACCAACACATATATAGAGTTTATATTGATTTTAACTGAAAATCATTTTTACTAATGGTTTTAATAAACTTTTTCTAGAGTTATTACCCTACTCTTTTATGAGGAAATACATCACCGTTATAAACAAACAAAATTGCATAATAACCTTTTGTACTATTAAAAGTCTTATTAGTACTACTACGGTTCAGTAAACCTGTATTGCTCTCAGGGGTACTCTTAAAATGTCATTATTTATTGCCATTGCTATGTACTCCGTATTTGTTTGTGCCTAACAGTGAGCCCCTTGAAAGTGCTCCTCTTTTACCGTAGCTTAAAGCCTCTTAATAAAAGTATTTTTTTTTTGTTGGTGTTTAGAGAGCCATAAGGGCGGGGTGAGAATCGATCCCAGAATTTCCTGAAACCGGGACGGAAGCTCAAACCACTCGAGCTTGAGAGTTATGAGACTATCACTATCCTTTCTCAATTCTCACACGTTATCATCCAAATCCGGCTCAATCTATCCATCCAACTCGACCCAATTCATGATCCATTCGGGTGAGTGAGTTACTGAGTTTGGTGACCGGAACCCGAAAACCTTTACCACACAAGGTAAGAACTGGGAAGAGAAGTCTACACTAGCATTAACAGAGAAAGCGACACCCAAAAACACAACAAAAATTTGGTGATAAAATCTCAGAAACACCACCACCATGTTTGTCATTCACAGGATGGCGACCACCACACCCATTACTTTCTCTCTCCTCTCTAACTCCCTTCGATTTCTCACTAAACCCTCTTCTCCTTTCACTTCTTCCCTCAAAAATGGCTTCTCAATCTCCCCTAAAATCTCTGCCAAAAAGCTTGCATCTTTCTCTTCATACATTCCTAGAGGTGGGTTTCGTATTTCTTCTGCTGTTGCTTCTCCTGATTCAATGGAGACCGTAATTAATGAGGATGAGAAGAAATTGGAGGAGGGAAGTTTTTCTGAGGTTAGAATTAAACTTCCCACTAATGAATCGTCTGAAAAGCTCTTGAGGGTTCGTCATACGGTACGTTTTTCAATGATTTAATTGCTTTTGATGTTTTTCTTGTTTTTGTGCTCTTGTTGAAGTTTAATTTGGGAAGAAGTTATTGAAATTTGAAATGGGTGTTTCTTGTTTATATTTGATTTGTGATGAAGATGTTGAAATTTGAATTGGATTGATGATTGAGTTTTGGAAACCTAATTTGGTTTGGTTTGTGAAGGAAAGGTTGAAACTTGAATTGGGTATATAATGCTGTACAATGTTGACTGCTGAATTTGTTTATTAGTGTTGTTATCTGAATTTTTGGTGGATTACTTTTGGAAGCTTGAAATGAGTAGATTGTGTTTAGGGGATGAAAGAGTATGTTCAGCTTGTGGTTCGAGTTTTGGATACCGTTCGAGTTTCTTACTTTCTTGGTTTTGACTGCCTAGTGAATATGTTGGGATTTTTATTCATATTTTAGTGCTCAATTGGATGTGTATAAGGAAGAAGGGGGCTAATATGAAGTGGGGTATTGTCTAGCAAGTTAGCTTTGATCAATTGATTGAGAAATTAAGTCTTGCCTGGACTTTGGTGGAAAGTTGCATTTGCTATGGGTGTAATGTTGGAAATTTTCGAGGTAGAGGTTGCTTATGGAAAATGGCTTTAATTAGAGTTCTTGTTTGCCGTCTTAAATGGAGTATAGCTGATAAGAAAACTGCAGATATCTACGAGTCTCCTTTATATTTAGCATCACCCCATCAGAGTCATGTGAATAATAATATGCGGAGTAGTTGACTCGATACGAGGCTATGACTGCTTAGTTTCATTGTGATAGAATTTGGCTTTAATAGTTTGTTTGATGGATGCAACATTCATGACAAGAATTGTTATTAAGTGTTTGCTCTGGTATTTTGTTCCTCATGCTTTTAATACTGCGTGCCAATAAGGAAAATAGGAAATATTTCTGTGTTTGTGAATATTGTGCTACAGCTGCTGCTCACTTTACCTTCCTCACAGTCTTCTGTAGGAGTCTTTTGAATTGTATATGATTGATTGGTATGCTATAGTGGTACTCTGAATTGCAAAGGAACTTGTAAGCTTTTAATTTGGTGGCTCTCTTGTTTGTAAATATTGATTAGTGTGAAAGGTCAGTGCTTGATGGGATGTGTACAGACTATTGTTTCCACTTCTTGTTTCCCTCCTGCAACTGATATGAATGATGTTGTTTTGAATTGTAAGACACTTGGTTCGTGCTCAATTATAACTTGACAGAGATCTAATCTCAAGTAATTGTAGGGGATTGGTTCTTGGTTCTTGTTTCTCATGATCTTGGAATCTTGGACCCTTGTTCCTTAATGGGTTTAAATGAAGTTAATTGCGTAACAGAGATATGTTGTTACTTATTATTATTATTTTATCAATTTTATAGAGATATATTCATTTGGTGATTGATATGTTGGTTAAAATTACTGGTTTATTTGGAGTAACACTGGTAACTTGCTTGCAGTGTGCACATGTGATGGCCATGGCTGTTCAGAAGCTGTACCCAAATGCCAAAGTTACCATTGGACCGTGGATAGATAATGGATTTTATTATGATTTCGATATGGAACCTATTACTGATAAAGACCTGAAGAAAATCAAGAAAGAGATGGTCAGTGAAAACTATCAGCCAAACTCTAAATAATTAAACTTTACTAGCTGGGTGAAATATTTATTAGTGTATGGTTTCATGGTACAGAATTTATTTCTTACATCATCTGTAGGACCGCATTATTAGTCGAAACTTACCACTAGTCAGAGAAGAGGTTTCACGAGATGAAGCCCAGAGGAGAATAATGGCTCAGAATGAACCTTACAAATTGGAGATTTTGGACAGCATAAAAGAAGAACCCATAACAATTTATCACATAGGTAAGGGTTTGGGAAAAAATATGTGCTTCCATGCACTTTTTTTTTTTTTTTTTTGAAGGATGTGCTTCCATGCACTTTAACCTCTTATTGTTTGCTGTGAAGTTTGCTCTTGCAAATGACTGATTCTTAGCTACCTGATGCACTTGTATCCATAATTTATTTTTTTTTTATCTTTGAAATTGACAGTATAATTCCATGCTTCTGCTGTCTGTGCTTGTAGACTATTGTCTTATGCCACTGCTTCTGCATGATTTACTTCTGCTGAGACCTTTAGCCCTTATAAAATTACCAACAAGAGCTGTTCATTAGGATTTCATTGGCTAGTCAGAATGAATTTTAATTGCTATGGTGCAAATTAAAGCTAATGATGGAATTGTTAAAGTCAAAATTGAGCAAACATGATTTTTCAAAGTATTCTATCGTTTTCCAATTTTGAAGTTGTGTAATTTAAGTATTTGAGATACCTTGCTTAATACAATGTTATTTCGTTTACATTTTCTATTGTTTTAGCACTATGAAATTCATGCTATTGTTATTTTTGTTACTCTGTTTTTTCCTGGTTTTCTATTGATTCACTCTATGTACTTGTAGGGGATGAATGGTGGGATCTTTGTGCTGGGCCCCATGTTGATACTACTGGAACTATTAATAGGAGAGCCATTGAACTTGAATCTGTTGCTGGTGCTTACTGGAGAGGAGATGTAAACAGGCCAATGCTACAAAGGATTTATGGCACAGCATGGGAAAATGAAGAACAGCTGAAAGCTTACCTTCATTTCAAAGCAGAAGCTCTACGGCGGGATCACAGGCGTCTTGGCCAAGAACTTGACCTGTTTTCCATAGAGGTATCTTATATCTAAACTTTTATGCTTTGTTAAAAGTGCTTAGTATTATAGAGCCCATTCAATACCCTTTTTATATCCCCCACACTCATCATTTTTTTGTCACAAAAAGATTCTGCCCTGTTCATGTAGACTCGTAGATCCACAAAGAAAGCTTTGTTTCTTTTCCAAATAGATGCAATTGAAAACTTAGAATATTATTTCAATTTCATAGTTCCTTATTGCTTGCTAAATCCCATATCATCTTTGAGTTTGCTACTATTGCTAGTGAGGGGCATCTGGCTTTAAGACATAGCTGAGGTTTATAAAAGTATTAACAGTTCATGCTTGGTCCTTTTAACTAAATAATTGCTTTGGAGTTCATGCGGAGTATGTCTTTATGAGGCTTGTTACTTATTTTTGTTGAATCAGATCAAATCAGACAATGCTTGGTCTTTAATTTCTTTTTTTTTTTTTTTTATTTATTTATTTATTTATTTTAATTTATTTTTATTTATTTTTTTATTTTTTTATTACCAAGTATCTTTAATTCTGTATTACATCCTTTGTCCCCAAATAAAAGTCCCATTTTATGCACAAAACTTCTCCTCAAATGAAAGTCTGATTTCACTTTTATCTATTTCTTTATTCGCTTGTAATCATCCGAACCCCACTTGGCCCACTATATTTTTATTATTATATTTAATCTAATCAACCGAACCCCAATATCTTGTTTTTTATATTTTCATGTAATCAACCTAACCACACTATCTTATTTTTTCTATTCACCTTGTAAAAACTTGTGCAAAAGGCATATGAGACTTTTGTTTGGAGACAGAGGGAGTAGTAAATATTATCAAAATTAGATGGAATACTTACATTAAGATGAATCTAGCAAGAATGCCAAGAACCCATTATAATGTTCTGTCTAATTATAAACTAATGTAACCAGTCAAAGTTATATCATATAGAGTTTAGGCCAACCAAATCAGAAGAAAGATTTAGAGTCCAGAACTTCAATTAGACCAGCACCCTTTTCCTAGTGAAATGAGCAAACCTTAAGTGTTAGTTGTGTACTGTATACGAATTGATTTTGATTCCCAAGTTGCTTGATAGTTATGAATCATAGTACTATGAAATTCCTTAATTCATGTTTTCATATAACTGGCTGCTCTCTTGTCTCCTGGTAGAATATGAGTTTTTTATTTTTAATTTTTTCCAGTGTGCCTTCTGATGACACGGCATCTCTCCCATCACAGTCAATGATTATGATAAACTTATAATTATATGGTGTATTGGAATTTTTATGTTTCTTCTATATATAATTTCTATAGATCAACAATTACAACAGATGAGTTTCCGTGGACTCCTAGGCGAAATTTGTTTGTAAGTGTTAAATGAAGAAAATATGAGATGCTTGTGGTGAGGAGAGAGATTGAGAGAAATGACAACTTAAAATGGAAAGAAAACATTTGTTGCAAATAATAGGAAACATCCATTTTTGACAAATGTTGCAAATAATATAAAGCGGAGGTAGTATTTTTAAATTCAGTTTCAATAAGGAATAAGAAAATATGTTTTATATACAGGAAGATGCTGGAGGAGGCTTGGTTTTTTGGCATCCAAAAGGGGCCATCGTGAGGCACATTATTGAAGATACATGGAAAAAATTGCACATTGAACGTGGATACAGTCTGCTTTACACTCCTCATGTTGCAAAGGCAGATCTATGGAAGATAAGTGGTCACCTTGATTTCTACAAGGAGAATATGTTTGAACAAATGAATATTGAGGATGAGCTTTATCAACTACGACCAATGAATTGCCCTTACCATATTTTGGTGTACAAAAGAAAAATGCACTCTTATCGAGATTTTCCAATTAGGGTTGCAGAGCTGGGAACAGTATACAGATATGAGTTGTCTGGGAGCCTGCATGGCCTCTTCCGTGTTAGAGGTTTCACTCAGGTACGAAACTTCTGTGACTTTCACATAAATTCTCTCTTTTCTGAAGATACAGAAACATATATACTCCGTAGTAGATTCATGTGCTGTAGTAAATTTTTTTATTTTTTGATAATTTATTTTACAATATCAGAAGTTCTTAGAAGGCCATTGTATTTCTTTTCTCCAATTATTTGTACTTATCATCGTAAGATAAGTTGGCTAGGGTATCCTAATAGTTACTTGGTTAAGTTTGATATTACGGAGTATCAGAATAGCCTGTATTTTTGGTTTTTGATCAGAATATATTTCTCCTTGTTTTCTGTTTTTCTGTTCTGAGCTGCTATTATATTCTATTTTTGCATCAAAAATTATTTATAATACTCCACAAGAGAGGCACCATATTTTGTCTATATCTATCATTCTGAAGCTGTCTCAAACTGATGGCTGAAGTTTCCAAACCCTTGGCTCTTTACTTTTCATAAATTATTTTCGAAATTGTTTTTGGGTTTCATGCTTCTTTTCTTCTAAAGATTAATTATATCACAAAGGTATGTAATATACTATATAATTGTCTATTAATCAATTTCTATATCTCTGTGCCTATCATGGACTTTAACTGATTAGAAAATTGTCATTCAGAGGTTTTGAGTACAAGACTAACTGTTCTTCAACGATTGTAGGATGATGCACATATATTTTGTTTAGAGGACCAAATTAAAGACGAAATACGGGGGGTTCTCGATCTTACAGAGCAAATACTGCTTCAGTTTGGCTTTCACCAATACGAAGTGAATCTATCTACGAGGCCAGAAAAAGCTGTGGGAAGTGATGATATATGGGAAAAGGCCACATTGGCTTTAAAAGAAGCTTTAGATGATAAAGGTTGGGGCTATGAAATTGATGAAGGTGGGGGTGCCTTTTATGGCCCAAAGATTGATCTCAAAATTGAAGATGCACTTGGTAGAAAATGGCAATGCTCGACAATTCAGGTAAACCAAGTAAATAATTTATCACAGAACAAATGAGGGAAATTATTCTGGCAACTTCCGTCTTGTCTAGCATGAGATAAAAAACTATGTATGCTTCTTGTGTTTCTTTCACTTATTGTGACCGAATCTTGACTGTTTACTTTTCTCACTAAAAATTTATGGCGTATTTTTTTCTTTACAAAATTCTTGTTACTATATTTTAATACATATGGAATATGATACGAAAAGTTGAATAGAGTGTGAATATGAAATTCCAATTGAGCTTTTTTGTTCACTAACTGAGATTTGATCTATATGCTGGATATCTCAGGTTGATTTTAATTTGCCCGAGAGATTCGATATAACATATGTAGACTCCAATTCTGAGAAAAAAAGACCCATCATGATTCACAGAGCCGTGCTTGGATCCTTGGAGAGATTCTTTGGTGTTCTTATAGAGCATTATGCTGGGGATTTCCCATTATGGCTCTCTCCTATACAAGCTCGGGTCCTGCCTGTGACCGACACACAGGTTAGAACTCGAAATTGTACAATATCAATGCCAAGAGCATATATGCATTTTTCTATGGTAGTTATAAACTTATAATTGACGTATATTCTTAACATAACAATGCTTGTTTCTACAGCTTGAATACTCTCGCGAGGTTGTCAACAAACTCAAGGCAAATGGCATACGCGCTGAAGTTTGCCATGGTGAGCGCCTGCCTAAGCTCATCAGAACTTCAGAAAAGCAGAGAATCCCGTTAATGGCTGTCGTTGGCCCCAGAGAGCTGGAGACCCAATCAGTTACTGTCAGATCCAGATTTGGCGGAGAACTGGGCACTATGCCAGTTGACGACTTCACCTGCAGAATTAAGAAAGCTGTTGAGGACAGAGGCTCATTCTGACATACTTTGCTCAAGTTTTCAGAAGATCAATTAAGATTGAAATCTTTTTATTCACAAGAATTACAACACTGATACGGAGTAATACACATAGACTTTAGATTACTGAAGATTTATCTGCTGAAATTATGATTACAGAACGAAATTCTCTTCTTGTAATCATATTTCTTTGGCAGCAGATAGTTTGTTTTATTTATTTATTTAATTTGATTATGATGTAGTAAGAAGTTTTTTAAATAGTCATTATGAAAATTTGATGATAAAAAACTACTCTAAATAAATAATAATAATAATAATAATAATAAAAAAAGAAGATGGGTTATCTTTATACTTTATTCTTTAGTTGTGCTTGGGTTGTGTATGCATTTATCTCTCTGGATGAGTGATCAAAAGGTAGTCCACAAAAACTATTAAACTTTAGTATACTGTATACGGCCAATGGAGTACATATGCTGTTATCAATCTCAATGGAGCATTTATGCTCTTATCTATTATAATTAATTAAAAATTATTGCCGATTTGTTTATCGCATTCAGAATCTTTTAAGAGAGAAGATTTAATCAAGAAAAATATACTCGTATAGGATTTTTTTATTTTTTTTGGTGTCGATAAATAGTTTCAAAATATTAGCAAAATATAATATTTTTTTGTATTGCGTATTCGAAAATATTGTGCTCAAACATATATGTGCATGCACTTAATTTTTTTCGCAAAAAAAGCTAAATGAGACAAATATGAAGTAAAAATTAGTGAAAACAAATATATGGAAATTGTTGCAGTTGGGAAAAAAAAAGGGTTACATGATTTTTTTTTTTGTGAAAAGCAAAGGTGGTTATAGTGTAAAGGGTTTATTTGAGTTAAGTGTTTAGAGTTTTAGGGTGGTTAGTTTACAAAAAAAAAAAAACATTATGTATTAATTCTAGTCTAGTTTAATTTATGAGACAATCTTTGATGGTTTGAATGAGTATTAAATAATAATAATAATAATAATAATAATAATAATAATAATAATAATAATAATAATAATAATAATAATAATAATAATAATAATAATTAAAAAAAAAAAAAAGATAAGAGAATCTAGATATGATATGATATGTACTCCATTTAGTGTTGAAGTGTTGACCACTAACATTATATAAAGCATAAGATAATTAACTCTGCCATTGCCATCCTTAATAATCCATCAATGGAGATAAACCCAACAAAAATCATCCTCAGGCCATTCAAAATCACAGATGTTGATGATTTCATATTATGGGCAGGTGATGATGAAGTCATGAAACATTTGGTCACGTGGAAAACCATCACTTCCAAGGAAGAAGCCTTGACTTTTATCAAGGATGTTTGCATACCACACCCTTGGAGGAGGTCCATTTGTATCGATGATCGATCAATAGGGATGATCTCGATACACCCTGGCTCGGGCGATGATAGATGCCGGGCACACGTAGGGTATGCAGTGTCTAGGGTGCATTGGAACAAAGGGATTGCTTCAAGAGCTTTGAAGATGGGTATGAATCAGGCTGTTAAGGATTACCCTGAATTGGTTAGGCTGCAAACTTTGGTTAGTGTGGAAAATAAGGCTTCTCAAAGGGTTTTAGAAAAGTGTGGTTTTCTTAAGGAAGGATGTTTGAGGAAATACAGCTATGTTAAGGGACAAATTAAAGATGTTTTTATCTATGGTATTCTGTCAACAGAATTTCCATCAGCTGATCAATGATAAACTATTTAGAGTCTGAATTTTTTTTATTTAGTTCTTCAACATTTGTTAACGTATCATCAGTTTCTGTTTTATTTGGTATGTTGTATCTGATAAATACTCATCAATAATACGAAGTATTATAGCTAACTTATCAGTTTCACTTTCCTAGCTTGGCAAACATATCGGTTTGACATAATGTTTAGAAAATACTATGCAGTTAAGCCAGTTTGTTAGGATAATCAGATAAAGTAATAGATCGAAATCAAATTTCTGTACATATCATTTTCACAATTCCATGTTATATTTCATAAAATTAGGTATAGCTGTGTATAGACATACATATATACGAAGTACATCACAATATTTGCATCAGAAGCTATGCACATCTCTGTACAAAATTTTGCGGCTGACATTCCCTTCGGACTGCTGTGGCTCCTGTAATCGAAATATAATTACTACTTACATTGACAATGGAAAACTGCCCAGAGGATGCCTTTTATCAATTTTTTTCCTATTCTTGTGTTTAGTATTTCTTTTCCCCTGCATCAGATTTTTACTTTTGCTAAACCTTATCCACAACTACATCCAACTATCCAAGAATATAAAATCTTTATTCACACTTGGCAATCAAGGCGTTGAATTTACAGAAATTTCATGTTGAGTCACTGAACTTTGCTGGTCAACATTGGACGGGAGAGCAAGATGCTGCAAGGACTTCAAGGCTACACAAAGTTGTGCAAATGAAGGGCGCAGGTTCGGCTCCCTGGAAATTATGACATAAAATGAGTTTGAATGCATAAATTTGACCTTAAACTAATAGAAACACCTTTAATACAAGAAAGATCAAGATGGGGGTGTGGCTAACAGATAGAGACAATAGAACTTACGTTTGCCAACATTCCAGTATTATCCTAGCAACCAAAGGATCAAGTTCCTTGGAGATGTCTAGGCGCCGATTCTGGAAACCCACGGCGCCCACAACTTGCATCGGGTTCATCCCACTCCAAGGCAACTTGAGAGTTGCAAGCTCCCATAATATCACTCCAAAGCTATATACATCACATCTGATGTCCAACAAGAACAAGATTTAACTCAGTCATTGGTAATAAGGGCGTTTTTTATTAGGACTAGTGCAGTTCATCTAGGACAGGTTCTCACTCGAAGCATTTAATCATATCTTCAATTGCAAGAAGAAAGCTAACATTACAAGCGCAATATTTTGGCACATATATAAGGTATGTACATTTGTTTTAAGGCCGGAGGGAGGGGGGGGGGGTGAGTGTGATTGGTTTTACAGATATATACCAGGCAACTAGAATACAGGTGAATTCATAGGAGAAAGAAATGCAATCAAGCAAGGCACTCACTTCTCATTCGATGGTTCATTTCGAAGCACTTCAGGAGCCATCCATTCAGGCTATTACAACAAAGAGTGTCTTTGTTAGAGTAATATAACATACATACCAAAACAATTTAAATTTCAAAAAAAAAAAGTTTTAACTTTTAATCGTCAGGTTCAATGCTCTTACAGTTCCAGCAGTTGATTTAGATGACAAAAATGTATTATGCTTCAGCCTTGACAATCCGAAATCACAAACCTGCAGTGACAAATTCTTGTTACCGAAGTGATATCACTCTAGCATGCCAAGGGGGGGAAGAAAGGAAATGCCAGAGAAGGATTTTGATTTATTATTCACAAATCTATTAACTCCCTAGAAGAAACCTGCATGCATATAGTTACACGGAGTTATCTTTACCACACTCAATTTCCTCTTTGTCCTTAATATAAAGAAGGTAAAGGATGGATAACATACAGCCTTGTAAACAGAGAAAAATATTTTCAGTATATAATGTAGATTCCTAACAAACAATTCAAGGCAGTACCTAAATGAAGAAATTTCAGTGCTAAAAAAAATGCAAAAGCTGTTACTTTCTAAGGCAGGTAGGTCACAAGATAGTTCAACTCCACTAACACTTTTTTCATGGTAAAGCTCATCATGGCCACGTTGTACATATGATGCAAATAGATCGTGATGAAGATATGACTACATCACAAAATGCCAACCAAAATTTCAACTGAAAAGGCAACTCATTGAAATTTCCAAATTACCTTCACATTCCAATTCTTGTCAACTAATAAATTAGGCGACTTTAAATCACGATGCACAATTGTTGGTGTGCTTGTATGCAAGCAATTCATGCCCCTCGCCTGCGAACGAGATGATTGTCAAAGGTATACTTCTATGGACTCCAAAATAGTGGAAAGTGAAAGAACCATACCACATCAAGTGCCATTTTTATTCTACGCTTTTCGTCAATCTGACAATTGGGACGATGAAGTATCCGGTACAAGCTTCCTCTACAAAGCAAGGGAAAAAAATCACATATAATTACTTTCTACCATTATGCAAATAAATAACGAACAATTTGTAATCTCATATCTGCCACCTCACCCCACCCCCTGGGGTCCCCCAATACAGATAACAACAGATGGAAGTTTGGCTGGTCAAAAGCATGTAAAATGTTTGAATTAAGATGAATAACTCAAGATGCCAACGAAGCAAGAATACATAGAAATATAGAATCAGTCAAAAAAAATTCTAGGCAAACTTTTTGGGACGGAGATATACAGTCAATCATTTCAGAATTTAAATTTCAAATTATCCAAAACAAATCTAAATTATAAACTTCACCCCCCCCCCCCTCTCTCTTCTTTTCTCCCCTCATTGAACTAACCTAAATAGCAATCAAGTAAGAGACCGGGATCCTTAGAACTTTCTTTTAAATCCAACCATCAGCAGAAAATTCCATTCCCATTTCTCCCAATGTTGATACAGGTCACAATATTATGTGTTTAAAACCCGCATGAAATACAGAACCAAACTCCATATAAATTACAATCTCTAGCCAGGGTAGAGATGGAAACGGGTCGGACTCGGAGCGGATTATGCTCAATCTGACTTCGACCCGACAGGAAGTCGGAGGTTAAATCCGACTCCGACATCCGACTCCGACTCCGACTTTAATATCCGACCTCCGACTCCGACTCCGATCCGACCCGACTTCGAGTTTTTTTTTTCATTATTCAATATACTTTGAGATGTTGGCCTATTTGGGCCTTTGCAACCCACACCCAATGCCACCATGACCCACACAAAATCCACTATCTATTGGAGTCGGAGTCGGATAATCCGTTAAAGTCGGACATTTGTCGAAGTCGGATTTTTTTTCTCGGATTTTTTGTAGGATCCGACTCCAACCCTCCTCCGACTCGGAGTCGGATTATTTTAACGGAGTCGAACTCGGAATACTTTCTTCTCGGACTCGGAGCGGATATTTTACCTCGGATCGGGGCGGAGTAGGGTCAGATCCGGACTAGATTGCCATCCCTAAGCCAGGGGTTTATTAGGAAAAACAAGCTGTATAAACACTCCTAATTTGGAAAAGATTCCAATATTATTCTTACACATCTTTCTTTATACTACCAAAAAGTTAAAGTCACTCCCTCACAATCAACAAAAACCATAACCCATTATCTTCTATCACATCTACTTTTTTAATAATAAAATATACCATCATCTCTTGTCACACCCACTTTCCTATTATATAATCCTTCTCTGTTACATGGACTCGCCAATAATCATCGCACACCCGTGTCGACACGACACGACACTGACATGGGTATGAAAATTCGGCTCCGACTCGGCAAAATGCACTCAGACATTCCTAGTTGTATAAACCCTAGATTCATAAATTAGCTCATCTATTTATGAGGGCTTTTTGTCGCACATTGAGGCAACTACCATAGCCATATTCTCATCCTTGCCGGTTGGTTGGGACTCCAACTTGGGAGGTGGTCGGAGAGAAACCAGAAAGAAAAAAGAACAAAAATAATAATAATAATAAAGAAGAAAAGAAATATTGTACAGTACTGAGTAGCAAAAACAAAGACTAGAGAGTGAAAAGTGGGGAAGGTGGGTGAAGAGATGACGTGTGAAGTATCAAAAAGTAAAAAAAAAAAATCCCTACTTACAGCATAATTATGATTTTTCATCCTCAAATTTTTTTTTTTTTTTTATGCACAATGCTTGTATTTTTTATAATAGTGAATTTTTTAAAAGAAGTAATTTTTAATATATCTAAAATTTTTTTTAAAAAACTTTATTAAAGTAGATTTCCTTAGCATTGAAAGATTGTAATTATAAATTTTATACATTAATTGTCGTGTCCCTATACCTGTGTCCAAAACTCGTACTGAGTCCCCGTGTCCTGAAATTTCGAGATTGATGTATCGGACACTCGAATCTGTACCCGTTTCAAATCTTTTTATCCAAGTCCATGTAGCATAATAATCCTTTTTTCATCTGTTTCTAGTAAATTGCAACACTTTCCTTTTTCATCCATTTTTGATCAATTGCAAAACCCTCTATTTTTGTTAAGGGTCCACTATTATCTCTTTCTCTCGCTAATCCCACTTTCACTACTTTGATATTATCTCTCTCCTACTACCAACTACATATACCCCCACCATCAATACTTCATAGTTTATACCATAAAATCCTCACTTTAGTTCCCCACCCTATGCTTTTTTTAAACTATGTGTCAAGCCTAGTGGAGTAGTAATTAATAGCATCTAAACAACTAATCATATATAACTCCATGCCTAAAAAAGTGTTCAAACAATTCTTGGAAGGAGGACGTATTGTGATAGTTATTAACGGCTTTCCTGACTCAAAGAGATGAAAGGCAGAGTATCATTCAAAAAAAAAAAAAAAAAAACTCCGTAAGTTTTATAAAACTAGCTCTAGAATTACTAAGGTCATGATGTACAGAACTACAGAAGCATGACAAAACCTTATTACTCCTTCCATTCCTTTGAATTCTTCCCTACTTTACTTCTTCCCTTTTCTGGCAAAGATCATTTTATCTTTTTCCCTCCCTTACCCCCCCCCCCCAACCCACCACATGAGTCCACCATTGGTAATATTCATGTCTTTTAACGACTTTCTATGTACTATCCAATAAGTAAAAGAAGGATCCACTTTCTTATATCTCTAGGAAGAACTCCAAGAACCCGAGGGAGAATATTATCAGAGCATATATAATTGTATATGTAACAAAGACAATTCCCTTTATAAGGATAATATTTATGAACCTCATATACTCAAACAAATCCATTAAATTTACCCGATTAACGTTCAAGTTCAGCAGGTGAAATAATTCCATAATTCAGGTATTTTATCATTTCGTTTGACCTTTGCTAATTGTAACCAATTAACCAGAGACAGCAAGGAATATACTAAATCAAATCATAAAATGTCATTTGTATGCTTTGGGGTGATTTTACCTCTTTTTAAAAATCAACTGGCATAAATCATCATTAGAGATATTCTGAAATTCGTTTTCTACATATTATGTTAAAAAAACTAACAAAATATGTAATAATAAAAAACTTTATGGCAGGAGTAAAAGTTAATTATAAATAAACACAGATTCTTTAAAACTGGCAGGAGTTAAAGTGAATTATTAATAAAAATAGATTCTTTAAAACTGTTCAAACTGACATTCCCCTGTTTCAAACTGTTTCAAAAATGACATTCCCCTGTTTCAAACTGTTTCAAAAATGACATTCCCCTGTTTCAAACTGTTTCTGTAAACTGCCATCTTTTTGTTTTGACTTCTGTTTCCTTTCAGTTTGGTTTCCAAGCTGTATGGTTTCCTAGTAAGATAACCTTACATAATGCCACCCACGTAAACAGAGAAAAAAGAGCAATACCTTGGAAGAAATTCAGACACAATTGACAGGTGCGGTGGGCGAGTAACGGCGCCCATAAATAAGACAACGTTGGGATGGCGTAATCTGCGCATTATACGGACCTGTAATTATTGGGTAATGCAAAGGAATCAATTAACTGCCAATTACACGAATATTTATGAAACGCTTGTCATTAGCTTTAGAAACATAGCCGCAAATCCATAAGTTTGACATAATATGAACAAGCAACAAAATCATGCAATGCATCTGAGCATTATCTTACATACAAAATAATTAAATATTTCAACTTCAATTGTCCAAAGTTCAGATAACGACAGCTTTTTTGTGTATGTGTGTGGGGTGGGGTGTGGGGGGAGGGGGGGGGGGGTGTAACACAAACTTAGGAAGCACAAAGTTCTATGGCGATATACTTGTAAACTTTCACATGCCACCTTTAGCTTTCTTACTTCAGAACCTACAAAAACCCCTTCCCTCAACCTGCCTCATAACATGGAACATATTGTACTAGTATTCTTACTGGAAAAAAATTTCCTTGCTCCCATATTTTTATGTTTTTATATAGTGAATGATCATAGTAGAAAAGAAAGTAACAAATAAAGATGATATTTCAAGCAGGTAGATGTAATACTTGATTTTATACAAAAGCAGAGCATTGCACTCACCTCTCTTTTAAACTCTGCTAAGGCAGCCCCAGAGAAATCCTGGTCCAAGAATTTCTTGACAGCAACTTCCTGCAGTGTAAAAAGTGCCATGAAAACTTTTATGTTCTTGGATTTCTCTGACAAAATATTAAAGATGCATCTCAACTGCAACAAAGAAAGGACTACAGACCAATGCCATCATCATATCAAGGCAAGACAATTAGCGTGAAAAGCATAAAATATGTTTACACAAATCACCTGCTCATCCGTAGCATAAAGTTTAAACAATAGACCACTTTTACAACTACTATCAGATTGACTTGAAAAAAAATTAACATAGCAAATTAGTAACATTCAACCCTAACACTTGAGTCGATTTAACCCAAACTCAACAAAAAAAAAAACGCATTAACCCATTCACCCATTAATTTATGGAAACATTGATACAACCAAAAACCCCTAAATCTGGGTAATTCTCGGAGAATCACAATTATGCATCCGTTTAACACTACTGAACCCAAACTAACACCATTAGTCATGCTCGAGTAACTTGATAAAGTGGCAAAAGATGTTACGGGGTACTTTCTTAACAAGGGGGATAAAAACATTGTTAACAAAAAATATAGATAAATAATGGTCATATAAGCTAAGAACACCCTTTCCTTCTTCCTTTCCATCTCCTTTAATTGAAGCACTCTAAATTCTTTAAACAAACAACACAAACTTCTCCCTTTCTCTTAAAATTTCAAAAGATTATTTGTTCCCCTCAACAACTTTGATTTTTCAAGGCACTTCAAAAAACAAAAAAAAAAAGGGCGGGGGGGGGGGGGGGGGGGGGGGGGGGGGTGGGGGCGGCTTCACAAACGAAACAACAAATGACTTGCCTCATTTTTTTAAGAAGGCAGGGTAGCTCAATTATTACATTGCCAACAAAGTCAATTTGTGTTATTAGAGACATACTACAAGAAAGGGTGTGGGAGATTTTCGGCTTCTTTTTAAATTTATCTTAAAACAATAATTAGTCACATCATCAAAAGTATGACATAACTGATGCTTATACTCAGTTTTATAGTTTTTTTGGGAGACCAATACTAGAAGTACCTACTCGAGCTCGGGTGAAAGTTCAATTAAATAAGGAATTAGATTTTGTGACCAAAAAACCTCAAAATCTCTTAGTAGCTTTGGGATTGAGGTGGGTATACTGAAAAAAGATGAGATACTAATTTAAAGATCAAATTTGGTTCAATTAATCATTTTAGTGTGTGTGAATATTTGTCACTTTACTCACATAATTACAGCTTCAATGCAAATTATGTGTACAATATCTAGTAACATTAAAGCAATATTTTTGGGGGATGGGAAGACCAAAGGTGACATTCATCATGTAAAAAGTCTAAAAACTAAAGAAAACAAATACGGTATCATAAAGAATAAAATGTCTTCATTCATGTATGTCATAATGCAGTAGTACACATGTACACATTCATAATTTTCAGAAGCTAAATTGCTATCAATTTTTTTTTAGAGAAAAAATAGTCTCATCAAACAAAATTAAGTATTAATTATAAAGAATACTTAACAGCTACACAGCAAATTCATTCAGCATTTTAATTAAGGCAAAAAAAAAAAATATCACACACACAAGTAGACACTAGGCAACATCATTTGAAAAAAATAACAAAAGTCAACACCTTTTCCTTACAGATGTGACAATATAGAACATACCGTGCCATTCCAGTCTGCATGGTAGACTTCCCCATATGAACCTATTGTCCAGCATAAGCAAAGAACAAATCAAACAATGAAATGAAAAAGAATAACTCAAGGAAGAGCATTCCACTAAAACAAAAAATGAGAAAACGAAGGCAATCAACCTATAGAACACTAGGTTTAAAAATTTCCTTCAATTTAATCTAGTGATTCTAGCCAGGTATAGTAGAAAGAGATGCATCTTCTCCAACCAAATAACTGCTACCACTTACCAGGAGAATTAAGGCCTAAAGGGCCCTAAACATAAATTTCAGCTAACAGATAACCGCCAAAGTCAAGAAAAGGAAAGATGTTGGCAGAGAACATATAACCCATACAAACACAAATGATATCTTAGATGAGCAGGTAACCCAATATAAAAAATTGATTAAGGAGCAATACCCTCAACTATATCATGATAAAAATACTACGTAATAAAAGTTTATACCTAATCCAATCCTTTCACCTATAACAAGGTCCTCCCACAGGATTTCACATTCACCCACATCATCAAGCACTTGATCAACTGCTTTTCCATCAGAATCCACTGGTCTCAGACTAGAATCATTTAATATATATCCTGTTCCTATAAATCCCTCAGTTGTGCACTTGGCACCACCAGTACCAACTCTCTTGCATTCATTTCCCTGACCAAGCATGTCACCAGATGAGGTTGCTTCCTTCAGGGAATCTTTCGTTTGGGAGGCAATCCCAACTTCCACTGGAAGAGGTTTGTCATTCTCACCATTGCCAGGTGCAGCAGTTGTAGCAACATTAACAGAACTGTCAACATTGACATTTACACCATTCAGAATTGAACTCTCCAACTGAGAGCCATTTTGATAAAAAATTTCAGCAGCTGATGTGCTCAATGTAGTTGCTGGTGCCATTCTGGAATCCTTGTTTCCATGGTTACTTCTTGGAAGAAGACTGTCAACTAAATCACGGTCTTTATTCCTGGGAACATAGTTCACAGCCTGATGGTTTTTCCACATCATGGGAGAAGGTGGTTTTCTGGAGATAGCATCATTCCTAAATCTCTGGGACTCATCAATTTCATATTTGGGTTTGTTTTGCGGTGCAGCTTGCCCAGAAACTCGTAAATGGAATGGATTAAGTTCCGCAAAAAGATTTCTAGAGTCATCAGCATTACCTTGATTATAGGGTACCACATTAACATTCATCCTAGAACCATCACCTACTGCAAGGGCTCCACGATGTGGTTTGAACAAAGACGCCCCCACTGCTGATGTTGACGGCAAATCTAATTGACTGTTTGGGTTTGGTTGGCTGGAGGCTCTAGAAGGGCCAGCACCCATGTCATTGCTGGTGCTTGATGAAAAAGGTAATGATTCTGTCTTTCCAAAGACTGAATTCCGACCAAATTGAAAATTATTGTCAACAGGAGAGCCCCCACTTGATCCTGAATTAATGGGCTTCGGTCTGGCACAAGGAAATTCAGAGTCATTTGATGGCTGGACAGAGGGGATCTTATTTAGTTTGTGGTTGTACACTGGAACAGAAGAATCCTTCCCACTTAATACATCAGCAGGTATAAGTGTTCCTGGGGCTGCCATGAGATCAACCAAATATTCCCTGTGTAATTTATCAGATAGTTAAATGGGAAAAGGCGGAGACACAAGAGCTACTATGCATTGCCATCAGGTAATTATATGTTTTTTTTTTAAAAAAAAAGGGGGGGGGGGGGCTAGATGCTGTTCTACTAACATTAAAGAATGTCCAAGTCAAAACAAATGCTTTTAGGAATTAAAGAGCCTTTTCTAAGAGAACTTACAATACAAATTCAATTTCTGCTCCTTTCCTCTACCATCCCTCACATAAACTACCCACGTGATTCCAATGATCCCACTATTAACCCTTCTTTCTTGATGACCACGCAAAAGCAAGTGGGAAAAATAAACCATGGAGAGAATAGTAAGCTTACATAGCTACGTAAAGAGCACTTGTAAAAAAAAAATGCAGCTACTTGAAGAGCTATAAGCTCAATATTTAAAGAAGCTTGAGATTTCTGTCAATTAATCTTTGACCTTGATTAAAAACGAGACTGAATGCAAAAATGTTTAATCTTTTTCTTTCCTTTCTCTCTCTCTTTTTTTTTTTTTTTTTTTTGGGGGGGGGGGGGGGCACAGCTGACAAATAATAAGCTTTTGAACCATAACTCTAATATATATACAGATAAATTACTGAATTTATAATTCCCTTTCACTCGATATATATTCTTCAGCTATTTTCAAAAGAGAAAGGAGGTCATGGAGCTAGAAAGCTTAATTTGTCACTAAATGAAGTCAGCAAGTTCATAGAATAACATATCAAAGTATTAGAATCCAAGAAGATCATGTGCTTACAATGCATATGTAGGAGTATTTTTATATATGGAAAAAAATGATTGCATCAACAGCATACTAATTACCTATCGTCAGCCATCTTTATTAAGTTGATCGCATCATCTTCAATGCCAGTGTAATGACTTCCCTTCACGAGTCTACATTTTATACCCACATTATCGGCTAAAACCTACAAGTTAGGACATGTACAAGGCAATTAAATTGAGTAAACACATATATACGTCCCAATTAAATGCTGATGGAGCATTGCTTTCTCTGCACTCAACATCAAAAGGGAAGGATGTCTTTACTGAGTTGACATCAAGTTTATGAAATAGGGCTCCTTATATTTTGTGTCTAGTCCTTATATTTTGGGAGATACTGCCTTTACCTTGGTTTGCATAAGTTCATGTACAGGTTTACTGTCTATTGCATCAAAGACGATTGTACTAGGTTTAAATAAATAGATCACCCATGTTAATCTAACGTGGTGCAATAAAATCAAAAGAACACATTGAATCAACATCAAGAAGTAATTTGTAATCCATTCACTAACCTTAAAGAGCAAAGCCCGATGGCGTGACAAGCCAACCCTTACAGAGCCAATGGGAAAAACACTTGTATGAAGAGATGTTCTTAGTTCTGTGCTGATCTCCATCCACTTTGCTAACACAATTCCTGCATCCCTAACCGGTCCTCCCATGTGTTCTGTCACAAGTTCAGCGACCCTTTGAACCAGAGTGCCAATCTCGGATGCAGGGCAGTCTAGTGCAAAACAATGTGCAATTTGCTCCAACTCCACAAGTGTTGGATCAATTGTTCTATTGACTATCACAGCTTCGAATCCGGAATCACCAGCATTTGTTTCAAGGTCTACAAGAGATGGCATCTTTCCTTGGACTGTTGGATCCACTGATATACCAAATATATCATAGAAACCATCGACCACCTTCTCCTCATAATCAAGTACATTGTAATCCTGGTAAAGCAAAATTTCAATTTCAGCACACCAAAAACAGCAGCATATATTGTCATCATAGGGTAAATAAACAAAATCTCACTATTAAGCACTAATCAGAAGCACATAATCATATCTACTGCTATCCAAGCAACTAAGCAAGAGTTATAGACTTATAGGCTTCCTTCATGTGCTTGAATTTCCTTGAATAAAAAAGGTGATTCAAATTTGCCTACAACCCAGCCCAAAACACTTACCTTTACCCTTTTACTAGAATAAATCCGACAATGGGAACTATATAGCTCCTCCATAAAAACCAATGTTACCATCATAAGGTGCCCAAAAAAATATAATACATTGAATTTTAAGGTGATTTACTAAAGTATTTCTCAAGCACCCCCTCTTCAACTCACTAGCATGACCAAAGATGGCAAAGGGCAGGAGGATAGAGGATGAAGAAGCATGGAGGTTTTGAGTGAAGTATCACAAAGAGTTTATGGTCAAAATACATAAGTTCTTAGTTATGAAGGAGCAATGTGATAACCAACGTCCCTAAATTAATTGAAACTAGAAATACTATGTTCATTAGGTCCACGAATACAAATAGCAACTTTAGACGTAAAACGAATTACTACCCAAGGTATAGTTTACAACTGAAACTAAACATCTCATCTCATCTCAATCATAGTCCCAAGAAAAATATTCAATATGTTAGGATTAGTGTGGAGATGCATCAATATATGGAGGCATAAGGAAGAATCAAAGAGGAAGCTTGTTGAAGGAAGTTCGAACGAACATAGTTCTAGCATCTCTGAGGTTCGGTCGAACCTTGGGGCAGAGTTGTGAAAAATTTGCAAATTTGGAGGAGTGACCGAACCAAAGGGGGTTCGACCGAACCACCTCAAGTTTGGCCGAACACAGGGTAGGTTCGGCCGAACCCCCTGCTGTTCTGTTTCGACGGCTCGATTTCAGCCCGTGCTTCTTGTTTAATTGCTAGCCCTTGGATCATCTTTATTCTCCTAATCTATATATATATTTTTCTTAGCTTCTTCCCCAAGTATTCACAAACTTTAAACACTAAGAGAGGGTTTATGAGAGGTTTTTTTTGAGGAGCATTGGAATTCTATACAATTCATGCTTGTAATCTTGATTCATTCATCATCAATACTACTCCATAGTGCAAGGTGGGTTTTTTTCTCCCGGTTCTCGGGTTTTCCCACGGTAACTTTGTCTCCCTTTTACTTGCTTTAATTTCTTCATGGTTGTTCTTAGTTGTTGTGCTTGCATGTTCTTCATTGTTGTGGGTTGATTGCAATTAGTTTGAGCCCTTAATCCTGTCACAATAGGCATTGAAGATTTATCTTCCTAAATGTAATAGAGTCTAATGCTTGCCAATTACAAAAAAATTGGCAAAACTAATAATCCTCCCCAGGTCATTTTAGCAAACCCTTATTAGCATTTCCTTCCTGTACCGCAATCTTTGCTAATGAGAAGGTCCATCACTCCACCAGTTAACTCCTATATTCGAATAGACCGATAAATTCAATTAATTCGATATTCTACTCAAACTAACTTCCCCCGATTTCAGCAGCAGCAGCAGCAACATGATAACACTAATTAACATCAACAAGGTCAAAACAAAGTGCATTCCAACAACAAATTACACAAATTAAAACAGAAAGTTCCTACATTTCATCATCAATTAACAAATTCCACAATCAAAATATCCCCAAATTAATTAATCAAATTCAAAAACTCACCCAAAACCGCCGCGACAAAGCCTCACCAGAATCCTCCTTATCTCGACCATTATCAATAGAATTCGACCTCCCCAAACTCAACAAAGTAGCAGCACGGATCTGATCATTCTCCGGATCATCTCGAAACTCTGAATTCGAAGCACTAATAGCCAAAGCAAGCTGCATCTGAAATTCCTCCTCAGACGAAAAATAATCCCCTTGCCGAAGATGATCATTCTTCATCGGCGGCAAGTTTCCGACGCCGGAAACCTGCGAATTGCCTTGATCGGTGGTTACAGACTGCGATTGCACCGCCATCGAAGACGACGAAGAAGTAGAAGGTTGAGGTTGAGATTGCGAAGTAGAAGATGAAGATGAAGATGAAGATGAAGTTGAAGATGAAGATGAAGGAGGAATTAGGGTTTCATTGTTAGTACGATTAAGGTCATGACTTTTGTGAAGCTTCTTGAAAATGTGCTTCATTTTTGCTATTCTTCGTTCGTTCTTTGGTGATGTTGGTGTTAATGTAGTTTTTACTTCGCTAATAAGAATGAGTTTGTTTGTTTGTGTAATGTGTTGTGTTATATAGTGTGGAAATGCTAACTAGATTTTGGCGATAGAGGAGAGAGAAGAGAAAGTGTGAAGAAGGTGAGTTTATTAACTTTATTTGAGAAAAAAATGGGATTTTATCGCTTTTTGATGACACGCTTGATGAAAAAAATATTTAAAAATTATTTTAAAAAGAGTGATTTGATATAAATCATATAATGTACGTATCAAGTTAATAATATTGGTCTTTTTGAGTTAAAGGATTTGACATGAATAGAAAAGAAAGGAAATGGTTTTTATTAAGTTATTACGGATTACTATATTTGATTTTCATAATTGACATGAAAATAAATAGGAAATGATAGTCCATTTACCAATATTTGAGAGAAAAATGAGAATTCAAAGACGTAAAGCTAAGAAACAAATATTTTCATTAAATAGTTTCAAAAATAAAAAAATAAAAAAAAAATAGCAAGTACATTAACACGAGTTTTCACTAACTTTATTGGATTTTTACCCATATACCAGAACTTGGTATACCAGCATGAACTACATATAACAAATAATACCCAGGAGGTGCAATATTTTTTGTTGAAGGTCCCATAACTCCTACATTAAACATCCCTAATGAAACTTGAGAAATCCTTAACATTCTCAAAACCACCATCCTTTGATTCATAGCTAGTGAGTGTGTTGTAAACGATGGAGCAATAATGTTAACAGACACAACATCGTCGGATTGGTATTGTAGCACATTGAATGTGATTGTAAAAGGTTGTTCGTAGCCAACTACTTGATCACCGTAGATAATATTAGGTCTCATAGGTGCATGTTCGGCTGACAAATAAGGTGGTGAATATGTTTCTATGCTTAAATCTGTTGGAAATTCCACATTGGTGAAGTTATAGTAAACATGTGGGTTGCTTCCTCCTACTAAAACTCGTCCATCTGTTAATAAAATGGCTGCGGAATGGTACATCCTAGGCCTTGGTGATGGACTCATGATGAAAAATCTATGTTCAATTTCATTGTTTGGACGATAAATCAATGGAGTAGTGACTGGATTTGCGGCATTCTCCCATCCAGCAGTGCCTAATTCAGCGCCGTTTACAAGGAGGATATCACCGGTTGGAAGTAGTAACATGTCCCCCATAACACGCGCCATTGGCATGTCCTCCATATTCCAACTAGGGTTCGCATCAGTGACTATTAAGCGTGCACAATTGTTGTTTGCGCGTACAAATGACCTATTTGACATTGCTTGTGTGAATGCCCCGTGATGTGAGCCACCACATATCATGATCTCAACTTCACCGGGTTTATTCTCATCAATAGGTAGGAGTACTGAAGAGCCCGAGCTAGGATAGTTGCGAGGATTTCCATCGGGAATGGGAGGGAACTCCTTAACTAGTTTATTTTGAATATAGTCAAATGATATAGCGCGAGTGTTGGCAAAGATGAATAAATCACCATTTGGTAATAGGTGCACAAAAGGGTACAAGTTGTTTTCCTCATCATCATGAGTCTCCAAAAGGAAATCAAGCCAAAACGTCGACGAGGAAGATGAAAATGTATTAGACGTCCTAGGAAAGAACTCGTAATTGAAAACTCTTCTACCACCAATTACTATAACACGACCATCAGGCAAAATTTGATTTGTTGCATACCATCTGCGCTCCGATAAATAACTAGGGTATTCATTCCAATCACAATCATCTGATCCACAAGGTGTAATTGTACGTACCGCACGATCACCATCGTTATATCCACCAGTTTGAACCAAAGTTCCATCGGGAAGGACAGAGCCCGAAGAACACCAAGTGTCGGTGTTGACCATCAATGGGCGGTAGGAATTAGTAGCAATATCGTATAACACTGAGTGTGCTGTGCAATCCATTTGAAGGACAATGTCAGAGGGGTCATGGCGACACCGTCCATAAGGGAGGGAGATATTAGAAGGGCCAAAATCAGTTCTATCAAACATTACAACCTTATTGTTGCGCAAAAGTTGCATGTGCATGGCTGATATGCCGATGTTTTCATGCAAGACTTGCCACTCGCCTAGACTTTGCAGGTTTGATAAGGAGCTTTGGCATTTCGCCGGAGAAAAAGAGGCAATAGCTAAGGATAGCAGAAGAAACAAGATGAGCATGATGATGGATAGTTGATCGCACAATGTAAGTAATTGAATGTTTGGAAGTCTTTAGTTGAAGAAGTTGGTAGGAAAAAGTTGGAAAATTAGTATGAAAACTAAAAGAATGAATAAATTGTGATCCCTCTATAAACATCACCTCTGAAGGGCGCTTAATCCTTGGATTAAGCTGCTTTGAAGGATAGAGGTAAAGATTGCACCTAATTCAAAGAATATGGTATCAATAAACCTGCTTATTTACAGACCAACATTTCTTTTAATTATCCCCCAAAAAATAATCAAGGAACAACCACCCTTCAACAGCAGAATATTTTTTTTTAATTATTTTATTTTATTTTGATAGTAGCAACTAGCAAGAATTAATATACTCGTATTACCTATTTCAAAAAAAAAAAAAAAAAAAAAAAAAAACAAACAAAAAACCGTATTACCTAAAATACAAATATAGGCTTTTGGTTCAACCAGCAAGAACAAGCCATCCAGCACTTTGTACTACCTTTTTATAATAATACCATAGGTGGTATCACCAGATGCTTAATAAACGAATTTTATGCGGCTTGAATGTTTGATGGTAGAATAGGCCAGACCGATACGTGTCACACTGGAGTGCTGTGGCCTGACCATCTCAACTCTTCAGACATAAGAAGCCAGAATTGTGTGGTTGTAAGACCTGTAACCAGCCATAAACCCCAACACCCAAGAAATGATATTTGAATGCAATAGATCAGCTTTTTAAGGAAACCAAAACCCATTTATTACCAGCAGGTACTACCAGAGATTGAAGCCGCAAAATGTTCACAGCAAAATTATAGTAAAATATTTATTGAAATTACACGAGCACTTTCATTTAAACTCAATTATGTTTCAATATCATATATATCACTTCTCAAATAAACTACATTCCTCAACATGCGTGTCATGCAAAATACACACAGTATTGTGAAAAACTAGTGGATATAATTGGATAAAAGAAAAAGAAAAAGAAAAAGAAAAAGAAAAACCAATGCTTGGGGCTTAGGATGAGATCATTAGGTCCCAAGCTACTTGTTTCGACCTTTACTCTTCCTTGAAACTTTAACCCATCCATCTTCAGCTTCTTCCATCTGCTGGTGTATGCCATTGTTTTTCTGTATTTCTGTGGGATTAGTACTTGGCAAGGACTCCGTTGTATCTACCGTCATATTTGATTCCTCTTCATTCCCCATGCTCTCATCAGCTTCCTCATCGCTGTCACTTGCATCCTGTGACATGGCAATTAGCACTTCAACATGTGCACATAAAAGTGAAGCACTTCTGATATCACAGTTCCTAAAATCCTAGGTAATTATAATGGTAGCTAATACAAGTTCTTTCACGTAATATTATAAGCTTCTGGAAATAAACAGGCTGAAACATAATGGGGCAAAGATATTGATGTAAAAAAAAGAGAACTGCAATGAGACAGTGTAAGAACAATAGTGAAAAACAGTCCAGGAGAAAAAGGCAGAAGTCAGCACACTTCATTTTGTAATCATCTCCTCCCTGTGAGATAGCAAATGGTCGTAGAGCAGTTGTGTGGGTGATAACAGTGGCAAGCAGATGTGGTATTGAAGTGGCTATGATTTTGGGTTATGGGGGAGAGAGAGAGAGAGGGGGGGGGGGGGCGGATGGTTGATGTAGTGCCCGTGGAGACGGTATTTATCATCTCCAGGCTCCAGGTAAAATTATGCTTTATATATGGAATGCAAAAATATTTAATCGATGTTTTACTTGTTTGATTCCGTTTTATACCCAAAATCAGTGAGCCAAACACCTTCTTGAAAAGCAAGCATCTTTTTCAAGATGACGTCAAAGGGAAAATACAATTTTCAAGATGATGCTATAAAAACATAGTTCAGTTTACCAAATAATTGGAATACCTTCTTAATGAATACTTAGAATGTTTGGAAACATAGTCAAGTTGCTTTTCTAACCAGTAGCCACGATACACTTATATAAATACTTGTCAAAGTTGAAAAATATTCCTGCAGTAGTGGAAGAGAACTACAGATTTTGAGGATCAGCCTAGAACTATTAGTCTTCGACTCTTCATATCTTGTTTCCTAATAGATCTAAACTTCAAACTTTTCTGCACAAATTAAAAGCAGACCTTCCACCGGGGCCGAGCTCAAGTAAATTATTCTTTATCAATTAATTATTAAGCGTAGATAACCCTATATTACTTGTAAAATGTTGTAACATTGTGATTATTTTTGGAAGAGAGATTAGTTCAAATTTCGGCCCTTCCAATATTTAGAGCCAAGATCTGATACTGTATACAAAAACTTCATTATTCATGCAAAATCTTCAAAATATCATGCCAACTTCCAAGTAACAACCCAAATGCACATAATACAAACCACAAACAACAATGCATAACCCAGATTCCAAAATTCTCTCATGAATGTATTTGTTGCAGTCATCTAGATGACTAGATCTTCACTAACACAGAATAAACAAGATAGAAAATGTCGATTACCTGTTCTACACGAGGAACAGTAACCGGTTTTGTTTGCTTTAACTTCTGAATTGTTTGATAGTTGCCTACCAAACATTCTTCATACATAGCCATCAACTGATCTGCTACCTACAAATTACAAAGCAGACACTAAAAATCTAAACTAGAATAAAGCCATAACTTCTGATCACAAATCTTAAGCATTTCGATTCGACTCATCCAATTTAGCATGACAATTATGCATGTAACTTAATTGTAAACTTGAAAAAATAATTGAAATGTATTCTATTTTGCAATGAAGCAATCACCTCTGGTACATCGTCTTCTGCATCTGTATTAAAAGAATCCAAACCATCCTCTAGCAAATCTTCTAATTCGTCTATGTAAACAGGTTCTGAGTAAAACAGGGGGAAAAAACATCAAAAACAATACAAATAAATATATAATCCAAACATCAGAAATTCAGAATCATAAAAAAATTGTCAATTTATAACATTAATAAAATCAATTAAACAAGTGCAAACCTCTCTAAATTACTCAAAAAAAAAAAAAAAACTCAAATTTTAAATTAATCAAGTACTTATAATCTAAATTAAAAGAAAACATAACCAAATTCCCAATAAAACAAGCATAGATTGATGTTATTCATATTAATCAGTGATTGAAGTTACCACTTTCAAATTTTTACTTAATTTAGAAATTAAAACGGAAAATTGAAGGAACAAACCTCTGCGATTAGGTTTATGGAAGAAATTAAAGATTTGAGAGTAGAAATCAAGAGCTTTTTGGTGAGAATGAGGGCCTCCCCACTCATTTTGTACAGCCATTTGAAGAGTCCACCATTTTGAGAGAACCAGTGATACTCCTTCTTGAAAGTGCTGAATTGAATCCGCTGGTAACGTTTTTATCTCCGCCATTTTCAATTTGGTCAGCTCTCGATTGATGGAGATGTAAGAGAAGAAAGTATAAACCCTAGAATTTGGATGGATTGATTGATGATTTTACTAAACCCTAGCGATTTGATTTTCAATTATTTCCTTTTTACTGGGGAGGTTGTTGGTCGGATTTCCTTACGGGCTTTGATGTAGTGTGTCACTGTGTTGTGTGTACATGTCCCGCGGCCCAAATGAGAGTAAGTACAAAGTAATGGTACAAATTCTTGGCTGCATTCTAACGCAGCCAAGATGGCTACAACAAGCCAAAACGCAGGTCTTTATTAATAAAACGCAATTTGCTATTTTCTCCTTCAACTTTCCCTTCTTCCTACTAGAACTTCACTGAATATCCCCCTTTTCTTATGTCATTTACTTCGTATATGGATTGATTCCTTTTGGGTTGCAATTTTCTCTCTCCTTTTTCTTTTATTCCATTTGATATTTTCTCTCTCCTCTTCTTCTCTTTTAATCAAGATTTTCTCTCTCCTCTGTTCTTTACTTAATAATGGAGGTGGTTGCTATTCCTCATGAAAATCATCAATGGAGGTTAGTTTTTGTGTTGTTTATAATTAATTAGTTTATATTTTCGTTGAATTTGTAATTGTTTATGATTTTATAATTTTATGAATTTCAATATACTATTGATTAATTGATTTTGATGACATTGATTTTGATGAATTGAATGAATTTGATGATTCATCTTGCTTTTCTGATTTTATAATTTGATAAATCTTGTTTTGCATTTTTTAGATTCATTTTGTGATTTTATAATTATGAATTTCATGAATTTGTTGAAAAACTATCTACATTTTGATGAATTGCACTATTTCAATTTACAATTGCTATTGATTTCTTCAATAAGTTACGAAATCTTGAATTTCTTAATCTGTTATCTTTTTTTTTTAATTGAATTTGTTTTTGAGTTCATTATATGAACATTTTATACATTTAACATTGTATTCGTTTATGATTTACATTTTGAACACATATATATATTCAATATGAACATTCCATTTCTATACTATGAACATTCATTCTCCAGAAGTGAGCAATGTACATTCAATTCACCAGACAATGACCAGTGTTATTTCACTATATATAATCATTGTGAACATTCGTAGTCCACTTTATGAACATCTATTGTGCAGGTCATGAACACTTTGTTATTTTTATTTTTTCAGAGAGTACAAGCCGGAGTATCCAAATTAATGATGAAAGAAGTTGGAAATGAGCAGCAACTTTGTTATTTACATTTTTATTTTTGGACGTGTTCATTTAAGTTTTTTTTGAAAGGTTATATTCAATTGTAATTGTATTTTGTTAAATTTCTACCAATTTGATCTATGTATGAATTTCGATTATATTAGGTGGTGATTTTGTAATGTATTATGATCGATTTGATTAGGTTTGTGAACATATAATTCATATGAATTGAATTTACGACCTTTATTATGAACATAAGAAAATTGGAGAAAATGATTATGAAAGGTACACATCATAAGTTTTTACAAAATATGAACATGCATTAAAAATATGAATATATGCATTTTAGAAAATGAACATACGCATTCAAAATATGAACATATGCATTGGTTCATTTTTTGAATGTGTATGAATATAAGAATTTCAAAAGGTGAACATATACATAAAAAATTATGAACATATGAATTCAGAAAGTTAACATATACATTTCAGAAAGTTTACTTAAGTATTCAAATATATGAATATAAGCATTTAAAAAATTGAACATATGTGTAAAAAAATATGAACATATGCTTTTTCCGAAAGTGAACATAAGCATTAAAATTTGAACATAAGCATAAATAAACAAAATGAGGACATTATATGAACATTAAGAATATTTATCATATGAACAACAAATATTTATATTATGAACATTTCAAAACATTTTATGAACATACTGCATCCGTTTGATTTCACAAACATTAGGTTTGTAAACATATAATTCATATGAATTGAATTTACGACCTTTAATTATGAATATAAGAAAATTGAAGAAAATGATTATGAAAGATACGCATTATAAGTTTTACGAAATATGAACATACATGCATTAAAAATATGAATATATGCATTTTTGAAAATGAATATACGCATTCAAAATATGAACATATGCATTGGTTCATTTTTTGAATGTGTATGAACATAAGAATTTCAAAAGGTGAACATATACATACAAAAATATGAACATATGAATTTCAAAAAGTGAACATATTCATTTCAGAAAGTTTACTTAAGCATTCAAATATATGAATATAAGCATTTAAGAAATTGAACATATGCATTTTCAGAAAGTGAACATAAGCATTAAAATTTGAACATAAGCATATAAACAGACAAAATGAGAACATTTTATGAACATTAACAATATTTATCATATGAACAACAAATATTTATATTATGAACATTTCAAAATATTTTATGAACATACTGTATCCGTTTGATTTCATTAATTTTTTTTTAATATTTCCAATAAAATTTCGAACAAAAGAGTAATTAACAATACTCAAACGAATTTAAGTGATATTCATAAAAATTCAAACAAAATTAAGTGAAATTAACATAAATTTGCCTTTTTTGGAAGGATTCATTTTTTTTTATCTGATTTCAAATATCCATGGTTGTTTTTTTTGGAGAGGGTGAATCGTGTGATTGATTGTTAGAGAGAGAAAATCAAATAGAGAAGTAATAAATATTAGAAATTTAAGTTTGAGAGTGACAATTAAAAAAAAAAGTAAGATTCTTTGCTTATATATGGAGTTCTTGTTGAATATCCATGGTGATTTTTGAATTTTTTTAGAGAGAGAAAAAATTGAAGAGAAGAGAAAGAGAATAATTACAGAGAAAAGAGAGAAAAAATTGCAGAGAAGAGAGAGAGATTTGGGTTGAAGCTTACTTTCCATGGAATTTGTAATTTTTTAGAGAGAGAAAACTAGAGAAAGGAGAGAGAAAGTAAATTGATGTTGGGAAGTAAATGATTTTTTGGGAGGAGAAGTTGAAATTAATGTTGATGATGGTGGTTTAAAAGTGACGGGTTTTTTTTCTGAAAGATTGATGGATTTTGTTGGGTGGGCCATTTTTAGTGGCCTGGTCCGCGTTCGTGTTTGGGCTGTTGGGCCTTGTTGCAGCCATCTTGGCTGCACTCTAGTGCAGCCAAGACCTATTGAAGTAATGGAAATGTGCCGGGGGACGAGTGTAATTTTACCAATTGGTCTTGGCTGCACTCTAGTGCAGCTAAGATAGCTACAATAAGTGAAGCCCAAAACGCGCGGCCCAAATAAAAAAATGAACATTTAGTTGAAAAATATGAACATGAAAAAAATGAACATATAAAAACAAAAAATGAACACGTAAAAAAAATGAACATTTAATACTAAAAAGTGAACATGTTACAAGGAAATGATAATTTATTAAAAATGAATCTAATTATCATATAATCATAAATTTGCTAGATCACTACCTTAAAAATGAACATTTAGTTAGAAAAATGAACACATTAAAAAAAAAAAAAGAATATTCAGTAATAAAAATGAACATTCAGTAATAAAAATGAACATTCAGTAATAAAAAGTGAACATGTCAAAAAAAAAAAAAAAAAAGAAATGAACATTTAGTACATTAGAAATGAACCTTTATCATACAACCATAAAATTGGGATCATATACATTGAAAATTCTCCAACTTAAAGGCAAATTCATTGTACATATCATATACTTCTTCATCACTTCTTAGTTGTTTCTTCACTAATTCAGAGTCTTTGTCTTCTACAAATACAATTAATCTGTACTCACTAAAATATAACAAATAATCAGAATTTTCATAATCATCACAAAATATCTTCATAATAATTATTTAGAATGTTTATAATACATAATCATCAATACAATACTTAAAAATATAAATAATATTCACTCTATATGTCATATGTGTCAATAACAGATATGTTCGTAAAGAATAACGAAACATTTATATTCATAATAAATTGTTCAGATTTTCAACATAAATGTTCGGATAGTTTAACTTTCAACGTATTATATTTTACTTTCAACCTAATAAAAATGAACATTTAGTATTAAAAAATGAACACTTATAAAATGAATATGTAACAAAAAGTTATGAACATTTAGGATATTAAAATGAACATGATTTTCATAAAGGTTCAAATTCATTGTACATAATTATTAATGAAAAATAAAGATAAAATAAATTGTCGAAATATGTTCATTTTTTATGTATTTAATATTTATGTTCGGTGTACTAAATGCTCATTTTGTAAAAGATGTTCATTTTAAATTTCTACGTATTCAGTTTTTTTACAGAAATTATATTCAAGATCGATTGTAATCATTGAAACTCTAAAAAATTGATTATAAACCTTAAATCTAATCTTGATTCATCATAGAGAAAATAATTATTGATTTGTAACATGATTAGAAATCAAAAGAAAAAAAAATCAAAAGATAGAGAGAAAGATAGGGGAGAGAGAAAATAACTACAAATTAAGCAATACAATTGATATTCATTAACAATTAAGCAATTTAATTGATATTCATCACAAACTCATAATAATTTCAAACAATCAAACAATAAATCATCATGCATTATCAACGAAATCATACAAAATACAATTACAAATTGATAAAATCTAACCTCCATTGTTTTCTTTGACCTCAACTTTCTCTCTCCTCCATTTTTTTATTTCCTCTTTGATAAAGCCAAATGATTGAATTTGAAACTCATAGATTTAGAAAGAAAGGAGTATACCCATCAAAACACGAATTACTAACTCAAAATTTTATATAAAGAAGAAGAAAACTTTAAAGATTGAAGGGAAGTGAGGTAAAGAGGAAAGAAAATTTTAAATTGAGAAGAAAACTGAAGAGAGAGAAAAATAATAGAGCTAAGGAAGAAGAAGAAAGAGATTTAAGATATAGGGAAGAAAAAAAATACGTATGTTCATTTTAACGTACTATATGTTCATATTTATTGTTGTTGCCGCTAGCTTGGCTGCACTAGAATGCAGCCAAGAATTTGTATAATTTTACATTCTCTCATATTCTTTGTTATATATGCTTACTAGATGAAGCCCGTGCGATGCACGGTTTGTTTGATTTTTTTTTGTTGTATTTATGAGTCTTAAATTTGTTATATATTTAGATAAAATTCCTGATATTAAAAGATAATATATAATATTTAATTAATTTAAACTTAAAAATCTCATTCGCCAATTTTGCTTACATCGCATTTGAATTATTTAATTCTAAAAGAAATTAATAATCTCCTATTTAATTGGCTACTACTAAGATTTATAATCTTACATGACGCGCTAAGAAAATTAGATCCTATGTGGCTCTCTAAAAACTCGGGAAAAAACTCACCTTTATATATATATATATATTAGATTTTGGCAATTACCACCTTCTGTTATGAACATTTTAGCAATTACCACTTTTTTTTTTTAATTACCACCTTCTATTTTCAAAAACAACAAAAGTTATCGCCTTCTTACCTCCCAACTACCACATGACGTCATTTTAGGCCCATTCTTTCCCTTCCCTCCCTATTTCCCTCACATTTTTCATTCCTAACTCGATTTTCATCCCCCTGTAATACCCATATATTTTACGATTTGATAAAATATAAAATTAGAGCTTTTATATATACAAATATATTATTTTGGTAGAATTTTAATAATATATTTTATTAAGTATTTTTTTTAATCTCTTTTATGAGAGGATATATATACCCCCTCACCCTAATAATATTCCCTAAGAGGTGTTCAACTATAAGTTTGGATTTAACCCATAAATCTTTTGACCAAACTTTGTTTAACTTATTTTTTCTATGGTGATGTCATGCGTAATTATCCTACATGTATAATCATATTTATGGTTTGTTCCACCGTTAATCGCAACTATCATTAGCATAGTTCGTTGTTTCATGAATCTTTGATCGTGTTCAATGTTTAAGTATCGATCATAACGTAATCACACGAAATTTTCTTGGAGTTGGCTTTGTTATAATTCGTCTTATTATGTGTAGGTTTATATAATTTTTATTCATATGATCAATTATTGCATATATTGTTAATATGTTGTGATATATGATTTAATTGTGTCGTATTATTTTGTTGTATTATTGATTATATTGATTGTGTTATCTAGGGAGTATTGTTTTGAGGTTTAAGGTTATTAATCCAGAGTATTATTTTTGGGTTGAGAATTAATTATTTTTGGGTGCTAGTATTATTTCCCTAAGAGTTGAGATGTTTTTGAATTGAATTGTTATGTTATTTGGGAACATGTGCCGTTGTTGAGATTGTTTATGAATAATTATTTGATCGATGTATGAGATCAAAAGGTTGAGGATTATTATTTTGTTATTGGTTTGAGGCTCGGCGTTATAGACCTTAGTCCTTGGCATGTTGGTAATGAGATAATGATCATGAGTTAAGAATGAGGTACAATCTTTATTATTTATTTTTCTATGGTCCCCTACTGTGGGAATTGGCCCGTATGTGGTCTGGTTCAAGGTGTTTTCTGGTTATTGGGAGTATTCAAATTTTTATACTTGTTGGTTTTATTCGAATTACCCATGTCCAAGGCTAGGTATAAAACAAAGAGCACGGCACAATTATGGGTTATATGAGTTAATTGAGTAAAAGTTCGTATTATTATTCGAGGTTGAGTTGATAAAGGTTATTTTTCAGAGTACAATGTGTAATGTAGTTTCGAACTACATTGTTTAATTGAGCTAGTATTGTCTATTATTGAATTATACTCTATATTCTGATTTGTGGTGATTACTCAGCTTTTGTTGAAGTGTGTGTTATTTTGTTTTGCTACTTGTGTTTGCGGCCATGTCTTTTTCTTATGGTGGCCCTGAGACGATCTATTTTGGAATTTGTCCTTAATGGTGAGCAGTCAAGTTTGTCTAAACAGGATGATCAAGTGGTTGTAGCTAAAGGAGTTCAAGTGTTTCGATTAATTTGCTATAACAAGTTTGTAAAGTTGTATAAATAGCTCACTTAGTTTATTGGGTTGTAATTATTGGGATTTTGTAGCCTTAACACTTGACAGGTTGTTGAGTGTGGCGGTAATACCTACGATTTAGGTATATGCTTTCGCAGTTTTATTTAACGGTTGTTTATTTTTCCTTTATTTCTTATTTATTATTAGTTAGTAAATCGGAGGTGTTACACCCCCTTTCACTTTTTTCCCCCAAAAAATCAGAAACACTTTAATTCACTCCTCCAAATCAAAATTGACGAACAATTATTGTTGGTTCGGGGGAAAAAAGTGAAAGGGGAGATGAGAATCCAAATAGGAATGAGAAATATGAGGGAAATAGGGAGGTAAGGTAAAGAATGGACCCAAAATGACGTCATGTGGTAGTTGGGAGGCAAGAAGGTGGTAACTTTTGATTTTTTGAAAATAGAAGGTGGTAATTTTCAAAAAAAAAAAAAAGATGGTAATTGCTAAAATGGACATAATAGAAGGTGGTAATTGTCAAATTTTCCTAATAATTATGTGCAGAGTATATAGGAGAATGTGAATTAAGTTGGGTATGAATCAAGCCGATAATAAACCAACAGACCATGATGTGATAAGTGGTTTATTTGACCACTTATTGTGTTAATTTAAACCCGATTTTGCGATCATTTCCCCTCTTTCTAACCCTATTTTGAATGAAAATGTTTTGTCTCGGCTTTCCCTCTCTTGGATTGTGTTTGTCCATGTTTTGCAGGTCTATGGACTCAATTTGGTAAGCTTTCGGTGCATGGTTTGTGTTTAAGGCAAGAGAATTAAAGAATGGAGAGGGCGCTCCAGGGGAGCGGGCGTGCACCTATCCTGGAGCGGGCGCTCCTCGACTTTAGCAACAATCTGCCCAAATTCAGAGTCTTTTAGGAGCGGGCGTGCTCCTGACCAGGAGCGGGCGCTCCTCCCTTTGAAGTTGAATTCTGCCTATGCTGTGGAGCAGGGGAGCGGGCGTGCACCATGTGTGGAGCGGGCGCTCCTCATTGTGGAGCGGGCGCTCCTCGCTGGGAATCCGTTTTCTTTTGACGGTTTTCCCTATGTGTTTCGGGGAGTACAAATACTTCCCCTTTAGCTCATTTAGGAGGGAGGACAGTAGCCTAGTTTTCAGAAACCTCTCTTAGTTTGAAACATTCCTTTAAATTAATTTAGCTTAGTTTTCATCAAATCAAATCATTGTATTAGTGAAATTCAAGAATTACTCTCAAAGTTTGGAAATTTGTATTCAACATTTGAAGCTTCAATTAGTAATTTCTCCAACCTTTTTCTACTTAATTTCAGATTTTATTTGGTATTTGCATGTTATTTAAATCTTCTTAGTTCTTGGTAATTTGTTATTGGATGATAGTTATTTCAATTGTTAACCACTTTTCCCCAATTATTGAAGTAGTTAGAACCCTAATTCTTGATTGCATGTTGATAAACATGAGTTGTGAGTAGTCTTCTTGCTAGGGGTTGGGTGAAGCTCGACCTTTTGGGTTAACTATGCAAATGTGGGAGAAGCATTGATGTTTGTATTGCAATTAAATTGATTATATGCTTGTTAGTTCCTCATGATAGGTTTAGCTACCCTTGACTTAGGAGCTTGATAGCATGATATGCCTAATTTGACATGGAAGTGTAAATTGAGTATGTCATTACTTATTGTAATTTGATTATGTATCATCTATTGCTAAACTAATGAGGAATCTAAGTTTAGTAGTGTGAGTTGTTTTCTAATTGTATGAGGTTGATTTTACATATAGTCCTTGCTATATCTCGTCTATTTTACTCCCCGTTTTCCTAATTGCCTTGGTTGAGTGGATCCCATTCCCTAGTATCTTTAATTCATTGATTTAGAACCATAGTTTGTTTGTCTACTTGAAAAACCCCAATTCACCATTGACTTCGAATTAGCTTAAGTGTTAAGATCTTTGGCAACCATATCCCGTTCCTTATGGACCGAACTCTTACTTGTCATTATGCTTGGTTTGTAAGGTGTTTGTTAATAAATGTGTTTGATCGAGTGTGGAATGTGCGACCGTTCCAACGCCCATCAAAATGGCGCCGTTGCCGGGGAACGGTGTTGTTGATTGCTAATTGATTACTTGAGTCTAGTTCACCATAAAACAAAAAAAAAAAATCAAAAAGATTGTTTCTTTTTGGCTACACTTGTAGCCTTGTTACTAATTGCGTTTGTTGAGAGTGTATGCGCAAAACTCATAACAGGATCTTGGTACCTTACGATCCCGAGATTGAGCAAACTTATAGAAGGAGAAAAAGAGCCGGTTCTAGGCCGATTACTACTCCCCCAACTAGAGAGACCAATTTCGAGGAGGATCGAGATCAAATGGGTGACGCGGAACCACCACCTCAAAGACCTTTAAAGGAGTTGGGAACTCCGGGAGCTTATAGAGCTTCAAGCGGCATTGCTCCACCCGTTACTCAAGCCAATGACTTCGAGATTCGGCCCGCAATGATTAATTTGATTGAAAGGAGGCAATATAGTGGAGCAAAACATGAGAGCCCTCTTGCACACTTGAACGAGTTCGAAAAATATTGCAACACGATCAAGGTAAATGGGGTAACTTAAGAGTTTGTGAGACTAAAGCTATTTCCTTTTTCTTTGATAGGAAGGGCTCTTGAATGGCTTGAGAAGGAGGTGAGGCCTAACTCTTTGAGAACTTGGGACGAGGTCACCACGACTTTCTTAGGAAGATTCTATTCCCAAAAGAAGACGGCCGAGGCAAGAGCTTTGATCCAAGGTTTCCGTCAAAAAGCTAGTGAAACCATATATGAAGCATGGGAACGATACAAGGAATATCAAAGGGAGTGCCCTCATCATGGAATTCCGTCATATCAAGTGCTTCAAATTTTCTATGGGGGCTTGAGCCCACAAGGAAAGACTAGCTTGGATGCAGGAGCGGGTGGCCTGATTATGAACAAGACGGAGGAGCAAGTCATAGAGATAATTGAGGATGTGGTGAGGCACCACATGGATTGGCAAGAAGGAGAGAGAGATTCTCTAAACAAGGGAGGAAATGCGGTTTACTCCGTTGATCACCTTAATGCCATCAACAATTTGACTTCCCAAATCGCCAACCTTGGAAAGGAGATGACGTCCATTAAGGCAAAACTAGAGACCTCTAGTTCAACACAAGAGCATCCCTCCCAATCTAAGGGGAGAGGTATGAATTCTAACTCTTCTCCCTCTACTTCTAATAACATGCCTCATGGATGTTTGTTTTGTGAAAATTGTGGGTCATATGACCATGATACCTCTTCTTGTAATTATGATTCCCAACCCCAACCCCAATACGAAGATGGTAATGAAAATGAAAATGAACAAGTCAATGCCTTGTCTTATGATAATAGACATAGGAATGACAATCAAAGATACTTACCACCAAATAGAAGAGAACAAAGGGGGAATTCCTATAACCAAAGAGGAAATGATTACGATTACCATAACCAAAATCAATGGGGAAATAGGAACCAAAGGGACCAAAATCCCCAAGGTAACTACAACCAACAAGGTGGTTATGGTAACCATAATCATAATAATCAAGGAAACTATGGGAATCAAGGGCAATTTCACCAAGGGGGAAACTCTAATAATCGGAACAATTGGAACAACAATAATAATAGTGGTTCTTGTAATCAAAATGCGTCCAATTCGAATGTTAGAGGTAATAGGGCTTCCCAAGACAACTACTATGCACAAGCACCACATAGTAGGTCTAGCTTGGAGGAAATGATGGAAAATCAAACTAAAATGTTCAATACTTTCATGGCCTCTAGTGAAAAGAAATTTAGTGAAGTGATGACCCATAATAAAATGCTAGAGACACACATTTCTCAATTGGCCAATGCTTTGAAGGAAGGGACTAGCACTTCTAAACTACCACCCCAAGGACTAGATCCTAAGAGGCCCGTAAATGTAATATCAACAAGGAGTGGTAAAGTGTTGGAAGAAAGTGTTCCTAAAAAAGGCAATGAGAGAATGAACATGAGTGAGCCTCCCCTTAAAAGTGATTTTGAACAAGAGAGAGAGCAAAACCATGAGAATGAAAAGGAGAAAGAATGTGAGAAAGAAAAAGAATTTGAGAAAGAGAAAGATTTTGAAAAAGAGAGTGAAGAGAGAAGAGAAAAAGAGAGAGAAACAAAACAATTGCAAAAGCTACCATATCCTCACAAATTTGTTAGAAACAAATTAGATGTGCAATTTGGAAAATTTCTTGAAACATTGAAACAAATTCACCTTTCAATTCCTTTTACCGATGCTATCAAGCAAATGCCTAACTATGCTAGGTTTTTGAAAGATATTTTGAGTGGAAGGAGAAAGTGTGAATTGGTTGAAACGGTTAGTCTCACCGAGAATTGTAGTGCAATTATCATGAACAAGTTGCCACCCAAATTGAAAGACCCCGGTAACTTTTCTATCCCATGTGCAATATACAAGATGCAAATTGATAATGCTTTGTGTGACCTAGGGGCTAGTGTTAGCCTAATTCCATACTCGGTATACCAAAGACTTGGGAAGGGGGAAATTCTACCCACCAACATCACCCTACAATTGGCCGATCGCTCTATTAAATTCCCAAAGGGTAAGGTAGAGGATGTTCCTCTAAGGGTGGGGAAGTTTGTAATCCCGGTGGATTTTGTTGTGTTAGAAATGGATGAAGATGTTAACATTCCAATAATTCTTGGAAGACCTTTTCTTGCTACTTCGGGTGCTTTAATAAATGTTAAAAGTGCTAAAATTTCACTAAAAGTAGGAGATGAGGTGATAGAATTTGATTTGAATGAGAGCATGAAATATCCAAGCTCTAGTCTTGATAATTGAATGATGATTGATAGTATTGATTCTATTGTAACTTCTATGCATGAGCACTTGCTCACTACTAACGATGCCCTTGAGAATGTCCTTTTGAACAAGGAAAAGATAGGTGACCAAAGCAAAGAGATGGCATTGTATGAAGAGATGCTTGAAGGAAGTACAAAATCAAGCGATGAGCAAGTGTGCATGGGAATCACAACACATGATGCATTAGAAGTAGCTACCTCAAGAGAAGGTAAGGGTGTTCCAATGGTAGAGTTGAAACCTCTACCATCGCACCTAAGGTATGAGTTTTTGGGCCCCAATTCAACTTTTCCGGTTATTGTGAATTCTTCTTTGAACGAGTGCCAAACTCAAATGTTATGTGGTGTTTTGAGAGACCACCAAGGTGCTTTAGGCTGTACCATAGATAACCTCAAAGGTATTAGTCCCGCTTTATGTATGCACCACATAACACTTGAGGAGGGTGCTAAGCCTTCCATTGAGAGGCAAAGGAAACTCAATCCTCAAATGGGGGAGGTGATGAAGAAAGAAATCACCAAACTCCTTGATGCCGGCATCATCTTCCCCATTTCGAGTTCTAGATGGGTTTCCCCCGTTCATGTGGTCCCTAAAAAGGGAGGAATGACCGTAGTTGAAAATGAGAATGGTGATCTCATTTCAACTAGAACGGTGACCGGTTGGAGGATGTGCATAGACTATAGACGTCTAAATGCATCCACCAACAAGGATCATTTTCCTCTCCCTTTTATCGACCAAATGCTTGAAAGACTAACCAAGCACAAGGGGCTTTCTTGATGGTTATTCGGGTTTCTTTCAAATCCCTATAAACCCGGATGACCAAGAGAAAACAACTTTTACTTGTCCCTATGGAACTTTTGCATATAGGAGGATGCCCTTCGGGCTTTGCAACGCACCGGCAACCTTCCAAAGATGCATGATGAGTATTTTTGGGGACATGCTTGAAGCCGAAATGGAAGTTTTCATGGATGATTTCTCGGTAGGGGGCCTTTCATTCGAGGATTGTTTGTCCAACTTGGGCAAGTACTTGACAAGATGTGAGAAGGTCAATTTGGTTTTGAATTGGGAGAAATGCCACTTTATGGTGGAAGAGGGAATTGTCCTTGGTCACAAGATTTCAAGCAAAGGGATTGAGGTCGACAAGGCCAAAGTTGAAGTGATAGAAAAGCTTTCGCCACCAATCAATGTGAGAGGAGTAAGGTCATTTTTGGGGCATGCCGGGTTCTATAGGAGATTCATCAAGGATTTCTCACAAATTGCTAGACCCCTAAATGCTCTTCTTCAAAAAGATGCCATCTTTATTTTTGATGAAAAGTGTCTCCAAGCTTTCAACAAATTAAAGGAGGCTTTAATCTCAACTCCAATTGTGCAAGGGCCAAGATGGGATTTGCCATTTGAACTTATGTGCGATGCAAGTGATGTTGCGATTGGAGGAGTATTGGGGCAAAGGGTAGAGAAGAAGCTTCACGTGATTTACTACATGTCTAAGACCTTGAATGAAGCTCAACGGAATTACACTACAATGGAGAAAGAGTTTCTTGCCGTGGTTCATGCTTTTGAGAAGTTTTGGAACTACCTCATTGGTTCCAAAACTATTGTTTATACCGATCACGCAGCCATTAGGTACCTTATTGCAAAGAAAGAATACAAGCCACGTCTTCTTCGGTGGGTCCTATCCCTCCAACAATTTGATGTTGAAATCCGTGATAAAAAGGGGGCCGAGAATGTGGTTGCGGACCATCTTTCCCGACTAGAGAATGTGCAAGCTAACGATGATGAAATACCTATATGTGATGAATTGAGAGATGATGTGCTTTACATCTTGAATGAAAAGGAGCTTCCTTGGTTCGCCGACTTGGTGAACTACTTGGCTTGTGGAGAATGGCCACCCGATTTCTCCAAGAATCAAAGGAAGAAGCTAAAAAGAGAAGCAAGACATTTTGTATGGGATGATCCCATTCTCTACAAACGAGGAGTAGATGGTTTGCTCCGTAGGTGTGTCCCGGATGAACAAGTGCAAGGAGTGCTCAAGATGTGCCATTCCGATCCGTGTGGAGGGCATATGGGAGCCAACAAAACAACATTGAAAATCTTGCATAGCGGTTTGTGGTGGCCTCACATCTTCAAGGACGCTTGGGGATTTGTGAAGACTTGTGACCGGTGTCAACGAACCGGCAACATATCCAAGCGCAATGAGATGCCTCAACAACCGATTCTTGAGATTGAGGTATTTGATGTATGGGGTATGGATTTCATGGGGCCATTCCCAAATTCTCATGGAAATCAATACATACTTGTGGCGGTCGACTATGTATCAAAATGGGTGGAAGCCATTGCCTCCCCAACTAATGACCACAAGGTTTTCATGAAGATGTTCAAAAAAGTCATATTTCCAAGATTCGGTATTCCAAGGGCGGTCGTGAGTGACAATGGTTCACATTTTGTTCATAGTGCTTTTCAAAAGATGCTAAGAAAACACGGGGTCCACCAAAGATTCGGCCTTACCTATCATCCATAAACAAGTGGACAAGCGGAAGTGTCTAACCGTCAAATAAAGCTAATCCTCGAGAAGACGGTTGCTAAGAATAGGAAGGATTGGTCGGAGAAGCTTGATGACGCTCTATGGGCATATAGAACGGCGTACAAGACCCCAATAGGCACAACTCCATACCGTCTAGTGTATGGAAAATCTTGTCATCTACCGGTGGAGCTTGAGCACCGAACCCAATGGGCGATCAAGAAGATTAATTTCGACTTGGCTAGCGCAGGAGAGCAAAGATGGCTTGATTTGCATGAGCTTGAAGAGCTAAGGTTGGAAGCCTATGAGTGTGCTAGAAACTATAAGAATCGCACTAAGGATTGCCACGACCGGAACATTGAAAAGAAAGCATTTCTAAAAGGCGATAAGGTACTCCTCTACAACTCTAGGATGAAATTGTTTCCCGGGAAACTTTTATCAAGGTGGAGTGGACCTTTTGTTGTCAAGGAAGTGTTTCCTCATGGAGCTGTGGAAGTATGGGATATGGACGGCAAGAGATCTTTCAAGGTGAATGGCATCGCCTCAAGCTTTACTACGAGGGTGCTCATGTAGGTGTTTTAGAATCAACTCAATGTAATCTTACCTCCTGAGTGTGGAGGTCGTCAAGCTCTTGACGTTAAAGAAGCGCTTCCGGGAGGCAACCCGAGAGAA
Source organism: Chenopodium quinoa (assembly GCF_001683475.1). Taxonomy (NCBI): domain Eukaryota; kingdom Viridiplantae; phylum Streptophyta; class Magnoliopsida; order Caryophyllales; family Amaranthaceae; genus Chenopodium; species Chenopodium quinoa. The sequence continues at coordinate 8,454,879 of NW_018745024.1, read as the reverse complement.
AAAAAAAACGGGGGAGAAAGAAGGAGAGAGAAGAGAGAGTCAAGAAAATAAAAGGAGTGAAAAATAAAACAATGAATGAGAGAAGAAAAGAATAAGAGTGTTGGGAATTTCTGATTTTGGCCAATATTGTTGAATTTATGTTCTTGTGGTTTTGATATAGGAACTTGAAGCAAAAAGAGTCGATGAAAACAAAACAGGAAGTTGTTATCGGGTAGGAGCGGGCGCTCCTATCACTAAGCAAGCCCGCTCCAAGCTTAATGAAAGAAACAGTGCGCTTCAAGACTGGTAGGAGCGGGCGCTCCTGGGAAACTGCACGCCCGCTCCTAGCTGTCCGCACAAACAGGAACATCAGGCATCTTTAGGAGCGGGCGCTCCAACACACCTGCACGCCCGCTCCATGCTGGATTAGAAATCAAAATCAAAGAACTGCATGAGGAGCGGGCGCTCCAACACCATTGCACGCCCGCTCTTGGCCAATGCCGTAGCCAAAATTGTTTAAAGGAGCGGGCGCTCCAACACTACTGCACGCTCGCTCCTGTCTGGGTTAGCAAACAGGTTTCAATCATCAACATTGGAGCGGGCGCTCCACAATCATTGCACGCCCGCTCCTGGCCAATGCCGTAGCCAAAATTGTTTAAAGGAGCGGGCGCTCCAACATACCTGCACGCCCGCTCCTAGCTGGGTCAGAAAAGGCAGATTCACTACTTTGGTTTGGAGCGGGCGCTCCATGATCTCTGCACGCCCGCTCCTAGCTGGGTCAGAAAAGGGCAGAATCTTAACTTCGGTTAGGAGCGGGCGCTCTATCCTCTCTTCACGCCCGCTCCTATCTGTCCGGGTAAAAAAAAACCCTCACTTTTCCCCTCATTCTTCACCACTCATTCAAACATTCATACTCTCTCTCCTCCTTCCCATCTACTTCTCTCTCTAAAAACCTCATATTCTCCAACTTCTCTCTTCAATTTCATCATCAAATCTCAATATTTTTCACTAAAAATTCACAATATCCTTTTCTCCACTAAATTCTCTATCTAACAACACAAAATTTACACAAATTTGAGCACGAAAATTTCAAACCCTATAGCACCACCATTGAAAATCGAAGGAAAATTTGGATCTTTTCAAGGAATTGGAGCAAAGGAAGCAAGAATCGAGCAAAACTTGGAAGTTCTAGAGTATTTTCATACTCTAGCTGGTAAATTCTACTTCCCTACTTCACTTTCCCTCTTCAAGTTTTTCAAATTTGTTTATTTCATAAACATTGTGTACTTAGTTGCATGATTAGATGATTTCAAACAAAGATGGTTGCTAATTGAAAATGGTTGATGGAAAATTGTGATTGATTGTTGGAGTAGTGAAATTGTGGTGAATTTGTGCATGTGATTGGTGTGAACTTGAAGTTCATTGTTGATTGTGAAATTGTGTGTTGGAAAATCCTTGTTGGTTGTGTTGGTATATATATTGAGTTCTTGAAACAGGTACTTGGATTAATTTGGGGGTTTGAAGTTAAGGAGGTTGTGTTTGGTGCATTTTGGTGTTTTTGTGAGGTGTATTGAGTGACCCCCCTTTTTATTCCTTATTCCGCATTTGTCAAAATGGTACTAAGATTATTTGGAGGTGCGGGAGGAAAGAAGAGAAAGACTTCCGCCATCCAAATACCCGAAAACCAAAACCAAAGCCAAACACAAAACCAAGACAATGGTCCTCCTCCCATTAGAATTCCCGAAAAATTCAAAAAGTATCACTCCGAGCTTTCAAAACAAAAAATCCTTCCTACGAGATTTTATGACCAAACAGCTTGGCATCTCTTAGGTATAGATGAAGGAATTCGGCGAGTGACCGATAATTTCGGATGGTTAAACTTCCTCAAGAAGAGGGAGCTAACCTACGAATCGATCACTCTCGAGTTCCTTTCAACCCTAACCATGCGCCGAATCAATGGTGAGGGAGAGCCTCTTGAGTGTGAAATTAAGTTTAAACTTTTCAATCAAGAAAAAACTTTAACCTTAACTCGCCTCAATGAAATTTTTGAGTGGCCCGTATATAATCAAATAGACAACCCCGATAGTTTCTACCTTTCTAGCTACGAAGAGCAAAATTGGTGGAATACTATTGCGGGGTATCCTAATTTCACCACCCGGTCTAGCCATGCTAGCCACATTGTCCACCCAGTACTCCGTATATTCATGAGAATTATGGGGTACGCTTGTTTCTCGAAACAAGATCTCGGGAAGTTAACAAAAGAGGAGATCAAATGCCTCTTTATAGCTTCCCGATTTGAGGGAGACCTTGAGGGTAATGTGAATATGGGATACTTGTTTATCCAAAGGTGCCTTGAGATTAAGAGGAGTACGGAGTTGAGAGGGGAGATAAAATGTGGTGGCATGATCACAATAATTGCCAAGGCTTTAGGTTTCACTAATTGAGTTGAGCAATTAACCCCGGTGAACGGGTCCAATGCCCTTGACATTCCCGGACTTGCCTCAATGCAAATTCTTGTGGAACTCCGTGGTAATGTCACCACATACTCTTGGTTGGTCAAGGGTAAGCACCGTTGCATTCTCCCTAATGCGGCGGTAATGAACACTGTGGGGAACACTTGGCAAGTGCCAATTCAGCCACTCCCTGCGAATGTTCCCAACCTTGACCAACCATCTCAACCTCGCCGCCATAGTATTTCTACCGTTCCTAGGTTTTTGGGCGGCTTCTCTTCTTCTTCTTCTTCCTCCTTCGACCTTGAATCGGCCTTTCACCACCTAAATCTTTCCAACCAAATAATTCTTCAAGAAAATGAATATCAAAGTTATGTGTCTCAAATGTCCTATCAAAACCAATTTGAGAGGGGAGACTTTCTCCCCTATGTCAACTATCCTAACCGCCCCGTTCAAGAGGGGCCGGTTGCGGGTTGGAACAACAACCAACCCACCTACTCTTATTGGCAAGGACCTCGTAGCTCCGTTTCGGAGCTACAATCCTTCCCTCCCTACGATTATTCACAACCCGGGGGTTGTGATTTTAGGGGGTACCCTTCTTATTACCACGTCCCCGAGACATGTGGTAATATGACTCCCGAGGAAATCGATAACCACCCCTTAAGGGGATACTTCGGGTTTCCACCCGGGTATGATGGTGGGTGGGGCACTAGTAATGCACCGGACTACGGTCACTATAGTAGTAGCCCCAACTATGATCTTCCTCCATACGTGGATCAACCTTCCTTTTCCGGCGATGTAGACCTCAACTATAACTACTTGCCATCACCGCCTAGGGAGGATGATCGGGAGTAGCCTTTAGACATTTGTTTTTACCGTTCCCTTCTCTTCTTTTCCCATCATGTGTAACACCGAGACCGGTGTCGAGTTCTAGCTTTGGGGGGGGGAGATGTTTCTCATTGTGTCCATCTATCGTGGGAACGGTAATCAAATGTCTAGCTTGGGGGAAGTCTTGGGGTCTTTGTGTCTAGGGTAGTTTTCGGTTTTGATAGGAAATGTGCTTTCTTGTGATGCTTTTTGTGCTATGTATGGAGAAGTTTGAGATTGTATGTGGAACGTTTGGCATGAAAGGCTTATTCTAGCCTTTGGGACTTGTGGTAGGATTCATAAGGTATTATGTTCTAGTTTGCATGCCTATTTTAGGTTGGTTGTTGCCCTTTTCACGTTTTTATGGCATGCCTAGGCTAGAACAATTGCATATTGATGTTTTTGTCTCACTTCTCTTTATGTGTGTGCTATTTGGAGCATCTTATCTATGGCTTTGATATGATTATGCTTTGGTTGGTTTGCTTGTTGGTCGGTATCATGGGTTAATTGGCATTGTCCTTGGTCTCGCTTGATGATGAATTTTGATGATGATTTGTGTGGATTTATGATGATGGTTTCCCCTAATATCCAAATTTCTTTTTCTTATCCTCTAACCCCTCTAATATCCAAAACCCTAATATCCAAATTCTTTAATTAGTTTTCCTTTCCCCCATTTTCAGTTTTCTACTTAAAAAAAAAAAAAAGAGATTTTGTTTGCCTTTGATCGGTTTGCAATGATGATATTGAATTGTATGTGGTGGATGTTTGTTTTCTTTTCGTAATAAAATTTCGAGCATGGTTTAGATGCCCTTGTTTGAACATAGAATTGGTTAGTTTAGGCTAGTGTGAGAATAACTTTCCCGAATGTACGAGACTTAAAGTCTAGGTTTGTGGTAAGATGGAGTCGCCTATCTCAAAGGAATTTGATCCCCGGATGGTAGTATTTGATCCCACATTGTTCCAAAAAGGTGAGGTTTTATTATTTTTCAAGCCTACTACATTTTGCATGAGTGGCAAGGATCCTCTTTGATTTGGTACCTAGATCGAGAACTTGAGTCTCAACTCCCAAGGCCGTGGCCTAAACTACTCTTAGTATTGATAAAAGGTGTCATGTAATGTTTATTCACAAAGGGTTAAGGCATATTATTTTCCTTATTTCTATTATTACCATTTCCATAGTTTAATTTTTAGTTCTCTATAATTAGTAGTTAGTGATGTATTCTCTAAAAAAGATAAAAAAAAAGGGGAATGAATGAAGAATATAAAGAAAAGGGAAATAATGCGAAGAAGGAATATATTTTCACCGCCCTAGCAACCAAATAAGCTTGGGGTTGTACTCTAAAAAGTTCATTCATAGTTGCAACTTGGGTCAAGGTTAGAAGCCTTTTTGGGTTTGCTATAAATGATACAATTTAGTTGGTTCATATTGCAAAGCACTTCTAGTTTTATATATGCCTTAACTTTGTGTCGTAGTCCTTGAGTCTTGTAATGATTAGGAGAGTAGTGGATGCCTTTGTCGATGGAGGGAGTTGATTCGCAAGCATATGGAGAGGGTACTCTTTCATTGAGGTGTCGAGCGTTCGAAACCCGCTTTACCTATGTTTTTCCGGCTCCTTCGTGGAGTCACGAGACACTACCATTAGGGGGGATTTGAACTTTTTGATAGGGACGCGGTAAGATATGTTGAATAGGCTTGAGTTGAGTATTTTCGGGAAGGTTAGCTAGGCTTTGGCTAGTCATGACCGTGGTTGATCTTAGGCATATACCTCATGCTCGAGTTTTATTGCTTAAGGATTCTCATATCTATGCATGTGCTTTTCTTTGAGCAAATTGATCTTTGGGTTTGTTTTTGGGCAATGTGAATTGCTTGAGGATAAGCATTTGGCTAGCTTGGGGGGATTTGATAAGTGGTTTATTTGACCACTTATTGTGTTAATTTAAACCCGATTTTGCAATCATTTCCCCTCTTTCTAACCCTATTTTGAATGAAAATGTTTTGTCTCGGCTTTCCCTCTCTTGGATTGTGTTTGTCCATGTTTTGCAGGTCTATGGACTCAATTTGGTAAGCTTTCGGTGCATGGTTTGTGTTTAAGGCAAGAGAATTAAAGAATGGAGAGGGCGCTCCAGGGGAGCGGGCGTGCACCTATCCTGGAGCGGGCGCTCCTCGACTTTAGCAACAATCTGCCCAAATTCAGAGTCTTTTAGGAGCGGGCGTGCTCCTGACCAGGAGCGGGCGCTCCTCCCTTTGAAGTTGAATTCTGCCTATGCTGTGGAGCAGGGGAGCGGGCGTGCACCATGTGTGGAGCGGGCGCTCCTCATTGTGGAGCGGGCGCTCCTCGCTGGGAATCCGTTTTCTTTTGACGGTTTTCCCTATGTGTTTCGGGGAGTACAAATACTTCCCCTTTAGCTCATTTAGGAGGGAGGACAGTAGCCTAGTTTTCAGAAACCTCTCTTAGTTTGAAACATTCCTTTAAATTAATTTAGCTTAGTTTTCATCAAATCAAATCATTGTATTAGTGAAATTCAAGAATTACTCTCAAAGTTTGGAAATTTGTATTCAACATTTGAAGCTTCAATTAGTAATTTCTCCAACCTTTTTCTACTTAATTTCAGATTTTATTTGGTATTTGCATGTTATTTAAATCTTCTTAGTTCTTGGTAATTTGTTATTGGATGATAGTTATTTCAATTGTTAACCACTTTTCCCCAATTATTGAAGTAGTTAGAACCCTAATTCTTGATTGCATGTTGATAAACATGAGTTGTGAGTAGTCTTCTTGCTAGGGGTTGGGTGAAGCTCGACCTTTTGGGTTAACTATGCAAATGTGGGAGAAGCATTGATGTTTGTATTGCAATTAAATTGATTATATGCTTGTTAGTTCCTCATGATAGGTTTAGCTACCCTTGACTTAGGAGCTTGATAGCATGATATGCCTAATTTGACATGGAAGTGTAAATTGAGTATGTCATTACTTATTGTAATTTGATTATGTATCATCTATTGCTAAACTAATGAGGAATCTAAGTTTAGTAGTGTGAGTTGTTTTCTAATTGTATGAGGTTGATTTTACATATAGTCCTTGCTATATCTCGTCTATTTTACTCCCCGTTTTCCTAATTGCCTTGGTTGAGTGGATCCCATTCCCTAGTATCTTTAATTCATTGATTTAGAACCATAGTTTGTTTGTCTACTTGAAAAACCCCAATTCACCATTGACTTCGAATTAGCTTAAGTGTTAAGATCTTTGGCAACCATATCCCGTTCCTTGTGGACCGAACTCTTACTTGTCATTATGCTTGGTTTATAAGGTGTTTGTTAATAAATGTGTTTGATCGAGTGTGGAATGTGCGACCGTTCCAACGCCCATCATGATGGCATGGTTCGATTGGACATGAGTTTGCCATTAGCCCACCAAGGCATGAATGACACGTACCCAAACCATGATGGCATCATTTTTAAATCTTGAAATGGTCTAAACGGGTTGACTCACATGTCACAATACAACCTTATCAGGCTATGCATGCATGTGTGCCCTTGAGATCAACATGAACCCATTTAGACATGACTTTTCTTAATCCACATCCTTGATATATGCCAACTCTAAATGTGAGTGGGTGAGACAACATATGTTTGTAAATGATGTACTACCTCCATCAATTGGTCTTACATGCATCCTTATGCACCTAGGATAGGTGCAACATTAGCCCAATAAAGAAGCCCAGTTGCAAAAGTCGTCCAAATGAAAACGCGACCCACTTCCCAATTGCCATATTTTGGCTTTCAATTTTTTTTATTTTTTTTTAAAAAAAAAACATTTTAATTCTCTCTCATTAAATTTTCAAAAAAAAATTGCAATTAATTTCTCTAGTTTTCTCTTTCCAAGCTTCATTTTTTCTCCTCTGATCTACATGATTTTACTTCACTAAAAACTAAAAAATCAACAATGGATATACGAGAAGAAATGCATAATCAGCAGGATTATCCTAAGAAAAGGTAAATTTTACTGATTTTTGACCGAATTTATGTGAATTTTTATCTTAATATTTCGAAACTTTGTTCCTCGAAAATTTTCTGTTAATTAGTGAAATTTTCAGTTCATATTTTTTATGCATTCATTAAGGAAAAGAATTAATATGTTCATATTTTGAATGGTTATATTCACTTTTTGAAATGCATGTGTTCATATATTTTATGCCTATGTTCACTTTCTAAAAAGCATGCCTATGTTCATATATCTAGTCTGAAATGCATGTGTTCATATATTTTATTCTTATGTTCACTTTTTGAAAAGCTTATGTTCACTTATAGGGAATCTAAGCATATGTTCATATTTTGCTTGATTCTGTTCACTTTTTGAAATGCATATGTTCATATTTTTTTATGCATATGCATGTTCACTTTCTTAAATGCTTATATTCATATTTTAAATGCTTATGTAAACTTTCTAAAATGCTTTTGTAAACTTTCTACTATGAATATGTTCACTTCCTAAAATCCATATGTTCATATTTTTTTTATGTATATGTTCACCTTCTGAAATGCTTATGTTCATACGCATTCAAAAAATGAACGAATGCATGTGTTCATATTTTGAATGCGTATGTTCATTTTCTAAAATGCATGTATTCATATTTTTAATGCATGTTCATATTTTTAATGCATATTCATATTTTTTAATCAAAATTCATACAAAGATCAAATTCATATGAATTAAAAAAATCATATAAAACCTAATCAATCGAAATTAAGCACAGAATCACCACATAATAAATCGAAATTCATTCATAAAAATTATGAACAAAAAAAATGAAGAACGAAATTTAGACAAAATTCATACATAATAAATCGAAATTGATCGAAGCTAACCAAAAATTAAAAAAAAAACAAAAAAAAAACAAAAACAAAAAAAAATAAAAAATAAAAAAACAAAAACAATTGAAACCAACATAAAAAACCTAATTACAAATCAAAAAAACAAAACACTAATCGATCTGCATTGACGATCTCTTCGAGGATAATAATTTATTTTATGTTGTAAGAAACAAATTCAATCGAAAAAGTGAAATTAAAGTGAAAAAAAAAGAAATAGAGGAGAGAGAAAATGAAGAGCAAATTAAAGGAGGAAAACAAAGGAGAAGAAAATTTTATGGAAGAATTAAATGATAATTTGGATCAAAATTATTATAAGTAAGAAAACAAAAGAGAGAGAATTTGGATGAAGGAGACAAAAATTTTTTAAAAAAGAAACAAAGAGATGTGTTGATTGATTTGAGTTTAGGTTGTATTTAATGCATAATATCATGTGTTTAAGGGTGTTGTACCTATTCTACATGCATGAGGATGCATGTAAGAATATGCCTCCTTCCGTCATCCCATAATATAGTTCATATTTTCCTATTTTGGAGATCTAAAATATTTATTTTTGAATTGTTTGTAAAGCCCATTGTACCATCACTTTTTTTTAACTTTATTCATTGTATCTCCTGAATTAAACTTGAATTTGCACATGTCTTGTACTTTTTCACTTTTTCTTATTAACTTTTGTCTATATTTGCATTTTTCACTTTTATTAATGTACTTCATTTACTTTTCCTCCTATTTCTTAAATAGTGTGAAAAACACAAACAAGAACTATATTATGGGACAGAGGGAGTATATGATACTATAAGACAATATTATAGTTTATAGGGATTCAAACTATATAACTAAATTAGAAAGTTGAAAAATGTTAAACGGTCTGACACAAGACACACTATAAATTTTTTTTGACACTTTAAACCAATGTTCTTTTGATCTTATGGGAAGAGCAGTTAGATTTCAGCGGAGTAGAGCAGAGCCGAGCAGAGCAGATTTCATTATTATTATTATTATTATTATTATTATTATTATTATTATTATTATTATTATTATTATAAAATTAACAAAAAACTTACAAAGTCAATCAATTTACAAGAAATTGCTATAGCAAACCCGATCATGTTGAAGATGTTAGCAGTTGCACGAGCACCAATATCCTGAGTCTTAGCGAACGCCTGAACCCGCTTCAGCAACGCGATAGCATCATTCTCTAATTCCCCCAACCAAGAAAAGAGAGAAAGGAAGAAAACCATAGCAATATCCCTACAAGCTGCAACGCGCCCCCATACTTGTCCTGCTTTCGCTGAGCCGCTGCCGACACAACACGACCAAGAACGAAGTCAGATAACCCAGATTGTGTCTCAAAGGTGAAGACCCCGTCAAGTCAACATATACATCAAGGCCTCTATCACAGGAATATCGCAACACATCTGCTGGTCGAAGTGCCTCGTCGTTCCTCCAGTCAACTCCACGTTAACCTCCTTTCTCGCAGAAATCCCAGACCGAAAACTAATATCAACAAGAGTGTCACGAACAACGTTGTGCCGATGTTTAATACTCACCATCCCAGCACAAGACATTGCATTATCCCCACAAATATCCCCATCAAAAACCCTTGAGCAAGAAGAACATGGTGTCAAAACGGAGAACAAAGGAACACCCAACCGGTAGCAAAGAACACAATGGTAAGTCTTACCATTCATAGTATGACCCAAATCTGATATCGAGACCGTCCGTAACCAGGCCGAAGTGTGATCCTCGTGCTGGGACTTCCATAAGGCAACCTGACGCGGAGATAAGGAGAAAGTGGAATCCGCAGATGTAGTGACCTTCGTGAAATATATATCTGCCAGTTTTTTCATGAGTTTGGGGGCAACGATCTCACTCGGGTTACTCAAAAGGTCCGTCTCCACAATCTCATTAAAAAGACTAAGAGCACCATCGAAGGCCGGTCCTAGATCAACAATACCTTAATTGCGAAAAAGCGTAGCCTGTAGACTAGAAGACTGCAGACGTGACGCAAGGAAAGCATAGTGTCGAACATCACCCGCTGAATAGACACCCAAACCACCATAAGCAAAAGGTAAGGTGGCAAGTCGCCATTGCCAATCACCAAAACCAGGCCTCGAAGCAGTTACAATGCGCTCTAAAGAAGCCCAAAGGGCCATATCAAAAGAAATCTGCGTCGTTTCAAAAAGACGAGGAGGACAAGTGCGCATAGCAAAGTAGAGTTTTGGAACCCCCGTACACGCACGAAGAAGTAACAACTCACATTGGGGATCATCGAGCTTAACAACAACATCCATTAACACAATGGTATTCGACACTTTCTGCGAAACAAGCTCACCACAGAAAGAGGAATCTGCACTGACAAGACCATCCGACAACTTAACACTATGCACTGGACGACCAATATCTGGAGGAAAGACACCCACGAGATGGCTAAGAGGATCCTCTGAGGGCCAGAAAACTTTTGTTTTCTCAACACTTACATGGAGGCCGAGACGAGGTCCCTCCACCAAAATAAAATCCAAAACCTTTCCTATCACTAAGGTGTCACCAATAATAGTGTCGCCATCAAAATACCAAGCATGCAAACATAAGTCAAAAGAATCCCTGATTTGGCACACCAACGGATGAAAAACCAAAGCAAAAAAGCAAAGGGCCTAGAGGATCACCTTGTTGCACTTCCTGACATGACCATAAGGTATGCTCCCCATAATATTATTAGTTTATTACTATTACTATTACTATTACTATTACTATTACTATCATTATTATTAAATATTATTATTAAATATTAATTATTATTATAATAATTATTAAATATTATTTAATTATTATATTTATTATTATTATAAAAAATTAATAATATAATAATAATTATTATTATTAAAATTAATAATTATTATTAAATTTAAAGATTAGTTATTATCTTTAAATATTAATTTTTATTATAAAAAATCAATTATTATTACTATAATTATTAATATTAGTAGTAATAAGTATTATTATTATTATTACTATTATTGTCATTATTTTTTTTTGAGAAAATATCATCATTATTATCATTATTATTAATAAATATTAATTATTATTCTTAATATTACAATTATTAAATATTAAATATTTATTATTATTAAATATTAATTTTTAATTATATTATTATTATTTTTATTAAATATTAATTATTAATTATTTATTGTTGTTATTATTAAATATTAATTTTTAATAATATTATTATTATTATTAAATATTATTTATTTATTATTATTATTAAATATTAATTATTGTTATTATAATAATAATAATTCAATATTAATTATTATTAAATATTAATTATTTATTATAATAATAATAATAATTCAATATTAAGTATTATTTTTAAGCAGAGCATAGCAGATTTCAGCAGAGTAGAGCAAAGCAGAGCAGACTTCGGCAGGGCAGAGCAGCTGTAAAGAACGGGGCCTAAATATCATAGCATTAACAACTAAAAATACTATGGTTGGAAGCTTGGAACAATGATTGATTAAACTTGTTTCGATTGATTAAATTATGTAATTAGTGATATTATTTGTAAACACTACTTCCTAAACCTAAATGTTTTTAACATGCAATATTTACACAAACTCTAACATTACATTATTAATACATCGAATTTCATACACCAAAAATTATAAAAAATAAATAAATAATAAATAAAAAATTATACCTCTCCGTGTTTAAATAAATGAAAATTTTCCCTTGTGTTAATTGAGTTGAGCAACTTGTTATTAACTCGGTCACACATCAACTCGAATTGTCTCGACTCAAACTCATAACCTTATGGAGCACGAATTGAGCATACTATGACTTGACTGGATAAGCTCGTGAATAATTATGAAAATATATATCAAAGTTAAAAAACAATTTGGTAATTAATTAATGATGAAATACTAATAATGTACAAAGTAGGCAAGATTAGCTAAGATTGAACAAATGAAATCACATTTGGGATTTTTCTTTTAAAAAAAATAATTAAAGTGGAATTTAATTAAATAATTGATGAAATACTAATGTAGAAAGTAATTTGGTACTCGTACCTCTTTAAAGATTTGCTCAAAAAAGGAGTATCAACTAAAAAAGGTTATAAAAAGAAAAACTTGAGCCATGATTTGCTTAAGTCAAAAAGTCAATCATCACTTAAGTTTTTCTTTTTATAACCTATTGCAGTTGTTACTCCTTGTTTTCAATGTGTAGTTGGTCATATCGTGTGGCTGAAATTATTTAATCAGGGATTACTCATTCTGTTAGCGCGTTTTCAATTGTATGTTACTCTGGTTTTTTTGTCCAGATTATTCATTAATTGATTCTCTATGATACAATGGTTAGTGATTATTCAATTGAGGTTTAGGAAAATTATCAAAAAGAAAAAAGATACTACTTGTTAAAGATGGACATATCATTTTTGGGGCCTTAGGTGAAATCATTTATAAGGGCCCTCTATGCTAAAATGTGAACACTATAATCGTATTACGTAACTGCGTAACATGATAAGGGTGTGATAACTTTTTTTTAAGTTCATTTCAACACGTAAATAATTAAAAATGGTAAAACAAAGTAAAGCTTATAAGTGAACATTTCCCTAAAAAAAATTAAAAAAAAAATAAAAAACAAAACCTTATAGTGAATAATGTAATCCAATTTGCTTTGCTTTTTTTTAAAAATGTAATCCAATTCACTACGCCTAATAACCCAATTTATTCAAATCTTTCATCTTCCATAATATGAAGAAAAATCCACCTATAAGACAAAAATAATCACAGTTCCTAAATAAAAAAAAATTACAATGTCCAAAATCCAAATTTTACTAGTAGAAAATATCATTTAAATTAGAGGGAATAAGAAAAAGTTGGGTTAGAGTAACGAATATTCAGATTTTCAATGGCAATTTAATGCTCTAGAATCTATGCAGTGTAATTACGGTTTAGGAAAGGCTGAAATCCCCTTAAAAAGCAAATTAGGCCCTAATCTCTTCACCATAAAAAAAATAATACGAGTATTAAGTAAAAATAATTCTAGTTTAGTAAAAATAAGTTCAGTTCAGTAAAATTAATTTCAGTTCAGTAATTAAAAATAAGTTCAGTTCAGCAAAATTCAGTTTTATTAAAGAAGAATTATAATAGAAAATCAGTAAAATTAATTTAAGTTCAGTAAAATTAATTTAAGTTCAGTAAAATTAATTTAAGTTCAGCAAAAATAATTTCATTTCACTAAAAATAATTTCAGTTCAGCAAAATTAAGGTGAAGAGAACGGGGCCTTATTGTTTCAATTAAATACCCTTTAACTAAGTACAATTAACATTTTTATATCCCCTCTAATCCTTTGGCTCTAGGTGGGTGCACTCCCCGCGCCTACCCTCAAGACCGGAGGGTGGATGGAGATTATTTGTATTATGCCTAGTAATATTGATAGTGTTTGTTGTAATGTTGCTACTTTGATAATTTTGGAGATGAAATACACATCCTAAAATTCGAGAAGAGAAAAAATATTCAATAACTAGCTTCATAATTTGTACGAGTAATAATCAAAAGGAAGAAAATTTTATTATTTATCATATTGCCATTACTTACCTCTTATATTCACAACTATAAATCCAATAGCTACAAGAGTAGAGACCTAACAACCGACTTATATTCTAGTTAACCCCTACTTAGATTCCTTTTGTTTTCATGTTTGCGGTCAAAACATGAAAGTCACACTCAAGGACATTCTGTTTTTTACCAACTTGCCCCCATTAAGGGCAAAGCTCTTGTCCTCGAGAAGAGTAGAGACCTAATAGCGGCCTTTCAACGTGTTTTTTCTCTTTCTGAAAATGAAACAAAAATTAGTTTAGACATCTTGAAATCATTTGCACCGATTCTAACAGACAAGATGATGAGACGAGAATCAAGGCTATTTGCCTATTGATTGTATCTTGTCTCATTGCTACACAAGGATCGGGGCAACATTGCTCGACTTCATACGTCCAATTTATCGAAGATTTGTACAACGTCCATAAATATGCTTTGGGAGCGGCCATGTTTCCCTTCTTATATCAATGTTTGAAGCAGTGGAAGAAAGAAGATAATACAATTGATGGTTGAAAAAATTGATTCTAATAATCTTACCTTTAGCCGGTTCACTTTTAATAATCCCACCTTTAGATTATTTTCTAATAATCCCACCTTTATGTGACATTCTCTTTTATTGGTCCCTAACCCGTTGGTAACCGGTTTTAATAGGTTTTGATGCTACGTGTCACTTTGATATTGGTTGAAAAAAAATAAATTAAAAAAGGAAAAAATAAATAAAAAAATAAATAAAAACAAAAGAAAAAACCAGTCATTCCCGATTTCCCCAACGCCACCCAACCCCCACCCTAATTAACGCATCTTCTACTCTCCCTACCCCCACGGCTAGGTGGCGGGACCAACTTTCGGTGGGACAAGGTTGCTGTAATACCCGAATATTTTAAGAGTTTTTAGATATATTTTATGACTAAAATTCTTCAAAAAAACTCTAAGCTTTGACCTCTGTAAACTTGTTTCCACTAGTTTTTTTTTTTTTTTTTTTGAAATAAGGGATGCGAATTTAGTTAAAAGTAAATAAGATACTGATAGATTGTCGTACACCTGTCAAAAATAAATTCCTAACAAAACCAACTAACAATGTAGTAGGGTAAGTAGGGTCGAATCCACAGGGAGATGGTATTCAATCTACCTCTAAGAAATTGGAGAAACTAAACTATGTCATGAAATTGGGATAGGGAAGTAGTCTAAATTAAAATAGGAATAAAACAATTGATAAAAAGACCTAGGGTTGTGGTTCACCATGCTTATAGTTCTAAATCTATCAAATATCAATAACAATTCAATCAATCAAGTATCTAGAGCAATTGCTAAGCTTACGGTCGGGTCTTAACGCTCTCAATTCAACATATGTAGTTCGGTCGCTAACATAATCAGAATTGCTAATTGTAGAGAAGCCTCTAAAAGTAAGATCTTTCGATTCAAACTTTTATTAACATGAATTAATCAAACAATTGATCAGGTTGCAAGATTATCAATAAAAACACTATCAGTTAGAGATATGAATAATCAAAATATTAAAATTATCAATCAAGATTCATAATATAAACATGGATTCCCAAACCCTAGAAATAAAACTACTCTAGCATGAAATAAATAAATAAAACAAGATATAAGGAATAAAACATAATAAAAAGCAAGAAAATAGAAATAAAATACCTCAATGAATTAAAATAGTAAACCCAAGAATCATCCATGGAAGAATCCATGGAGATGACATGAGAAACTATGGTTTCCCTACTTTATAAAAAGTAGATATTTTATAAAAAGTAGAATCTTGCTCTTATGAATAGTATTGTGACAATTATAACCCCAAAAATGTGTATTTATGGATTTGCCCCCATTTAATATTACAAGATTTTTTTTTAATACTGTATATCTTCTCTTATCAATCCTAACCTACCTTAAAGGTTTATTGTTACTTGTTAGAAGAGAAGATACCACTTTTCTTGTGAGATTCTGATATGATGCATCCTAATAATGTTATATGCTCTGCATCTAATGAGTATCAATTTAATGATTTACTGTATTTCTTTATATTGTTGAGTTGAATTAAGCTGAGCTCAACCTTGCCTACATTGGATAACTCAGCTCTTCTTACACTGGGTTTAATTACAGAGTATTAAAAAATAAAAAATAAATCCCCTGGACCAATATACAAAGAGAGGAAATAAAAAACCTACTCCGTATTTTATTATTTTGGACTTTTACATTGGGTTCAAGGTACCAAACTTTATATTAGATTATCATATTAGACTTAACAGCAATACTAAGTATAAATGTACGTTGCATTGGACTTGAGCAAAATTCAAACTCAAAACTAAAATTTAACACCTAAGAGTCCTAACTACTCATAAGGTACTATACCCAAGAACAAATTGATGCAAAATTTCATTATTCCTCGTTCTGTTTGTTTCTCTTTATTTTTCAGCTTGTAATATGTATCAAAATTTTATTCTAGAGAATCATCCAAACTCTATAATAAAAGCATGTAAATGCTATTTTTTACTCTTTAAAATACATAAGAAAAGGTTAAGGATATATGATTTTGAACTTAATAGTTGATTATTACTCTTTCTAAAGGTTCATTGTATTAATTCTTACCAGTTTCAAGGTATTTAAAGATTGCATAAGACATTTTACATGCAAAATGCTTACTAATCATAACTGTGTACAAGCTAAAATCTTAAGTACAAAGACAAGCCTTGATAACTTCTCCGCATTGGCTAGCCATGTCGCGCGCATCGCGCGCGTTGGCCACCCTAGTAAGAGAGAAAACTAAAAAGAACGTAAAATAAAAAGTATAAAAAAAAAGGAATAAGGGAAAATAATTATCCCTTGAGTATTTATATTATCCTAAAACTAATCTAAAAATAAATAAAGAAAAGAAATAAGAAAATAATAAATACAAAAGTTGCAGTGCTATTGGATGATAAAAGATGACGTGGCACGAATAAGATCGATAGATCAAGAGACGAGTGAAGATGTATGTGCAGCGACGAAGTCTCGTGGTCGTGGGCTGCGTTGGCTGCTCGTCAGAACCTGCGGGCGCAGGTCAGCCCCGCGGCCTGGCAGTAGCGCTGGGAAGTCGAGTAGGCGCGGGGTTTGGTCGCAGGGTAGATAGCACGGATTAAAATGACCATAACTTCTGTTCAAGAAAGATTCTTGGGGCGTGTGACCTATCATTGGAAAGCTCTTTAAGTCTAGTTTCCAATGCAATTTGAATCGCATCAATCCGATCTGTAGAACTTGAGTTATAATCAAAAGAGTGGACAAAGGTCATTTTTGCCACTTTGTAAAACATCGTTTTTCTTCGTTTCTAACTCAAATTCAATTCTGAAAAAGTGCATAACGACCCTTATGAATGCTATATTCATGTCTCATGAACATATTAATCAAAATCAACATTCAAAAACATGGGATCTCCAATTAATAAGCTCAATTCATCGGCTTCCATCCAAATATCATCCGAATCAACTCCAAACACTACGAAAGCGTCCAAATGTCTATCAAATCACCTGAAACATTAAGAAAAACACAAACGGAGCGTAATAGCGTACAAAACAAATAACTTATGTATTTGCGACCTAAAAAACGACTAAAAGACCTAAAAAGCAACTATAAAACTAGCATAAATGTGCCGATAAACTTTATATAAATGTGATTCATCAGATACAAGGAGGTTCCACTGGGACATCACCAGTACAATTTAAAGAGTAGTTTCCAGAGCTAAGAGTTCTATCTCTTACAAAAGCTTCATTACAAATCATCGGTGGATGATTCAAAATACAAATTTCATTCATGACCTCCAGCTTTTTCCTCGCATCCTTCGCCAAAATATCTGCTACTGCAGTGCAATCCCTCGCTTCAAAGCGCATTTCCACTTGGAGTTCCATTTGGAGGGCCCTGCAATTTTTGGTTAATGATGGTGCATTAGGTGTACAGTCAATAGAAATAATCTCCTCAACAGCCCTCTTAGCATCTGAGCAGAGGATGGAGTTGTTCTAGTTTCTGTTCCGAATTAAGTTCAGGGCCATTTCCAAAGCCTTTAGTTCTGCTTGGTGACTAGATGGAAGATAGCCTTTCCAGACCAATCCAACAATCCACTCACCCATATTATTTCTACAAATCACAGCACACCCAGCTTCTTTTGTAGATTCGATAAAGGAAGCATCACAGTTGAGTTTGAGAGAGTTTGGAGGGGGAGGAGACTAGTGTTGGAGGATGGGCTTTAGACTTTCAGAGTTTGGCTTAGAGAAGTGGAACTCTGAAGCAGCCCAATAACACTGGCGGACTGATGAAATGAGGGGGGTGTTAATGCGAGAGAAAGACCAAGAATTTCTTCTTAGCCAAATATGCCAAATGGAGAAACAGAATACAACATTTCATGGCAGGCCCTGGCTATTTTCAGATGTCTTGCTTAAGTTTTGAGATAGCCAAGAGAGCCAAGAACCATCAAATGGAATAAGAGCTTGGTATGGAACGGAATCCCAGAACTCATTTGCTCATGGGCAATGAAAGAAGATGTGGCTTGAGGACTCATCCTGAGATGAGCAGAAAGGGCACTTTGGGGAGATAGAAGTAACTCTTTTGTGAATATTTTTCTTGTGAGGGATGCGGTCCCAAGCAAGCAGCCATAAAAAGATCTAATTTTTGGGTGGGAAGAAGCAGCCCAAACCAACTCCCAATTAAAATCGGGGGCTTGATTAGAGCCCATTTCCAACTGAAGAACAGAGGAAAGGGCCTTATGAGAGTCAAAATTTCCTCTATTAGACCAGGAGGAGAAGTGAGAGTCAGGGCTGTTGGAGAAGGAGATAGAGCAGATGAGAGTGAAGAGGTGATCGCTTAGAGGAAAGGACAGCAGCTCTTCAATTTGAGGTTTGGAGAGGCCTTTTATGGCATTAAGGGTAAGACCAGTAACTTGGAGGTTAAGAGGCCCATGAAGAAACTCTCTAAGAGAATGGTTCACTACCCAGTTATCCTCCCAAAGATCGATGGAAGTACCATCTCCTATATCCCAAGCAAGACTCTTTTTAAACAAAGGCCAAGCCTTACCAATTCCACTCCACACATACGATCCCTTATTGAAGGGAGTCGTATTTCTTTTATTATCAATATAAATTTCCCGAAGAAGGAGGGCAGCCCAACCTTTATTATTGTAGATACTCCAACATAGCCTAGCTAGAGAGACAATGTTGAGGTGATCATATCTAACAAACCCCAAGCCACCTTGATCTTTCGGCTTGCACATGTTATCCCAAGATATCCATGATATTTTTCTAGACTCCCCATAGCTTCCCCAAAAGAAATTTGAACAAGTTGAATCAAGCTTTTTACAAATGGAAGAAGGGAAAGCCAAGGATTGCATATAGTATCTCAGAATGGATTGAAGGGTGGATTGGATAAGAATTTGCCTACCCGCTTTTGTCAAAGTTCTACTTTTCCATGAAGCAAGTTTCGCACCCACCTTATCCACTAAGAATTGGAGATTTTTTTTACTCGAATTTTTTGGAGACAAGGGAAATCCTAGGTATTTCCCTAAATCCGACGTGGTAGTGACATTTAGATGGTGTTCAAATTCATCGATCAAAGCAAGAGGAGTGTTTGGAGAGAAGAAAATGGAGCTTTTCTCATCATTAATTCTTTGACCCGACATTTTAAAGAAAGTAGAAAGGGTTTTGGTCATGGAATGGAGGGTATTTTTATTGGTTTGGCCAAAAAGGATGACATCATCCGCAAATAGAAGGTGGGAAATGGCCGTTTTCCTCCCCTAAACCGAAAGGGACTCCACCTTTTCCCCTCACACTCCATGTGAATCATTCTCTAGAGAAATTCCAAGCAAATAATGAAAAGGTATGGAGATAGAGGGTCACCTTGGCGAAGGCCTCTAGTAGGTGTGAAAGAACGGGATAAACGACCATTTATAAGGATAGAGGAGGAGACGGAAGTTACACAACTCATGATAAGATCAACAATGTCAATGGAGAAATTAAGATAAAGGAGGCAATGGCGAATGAATGGCCATTCCAGGCGATCATACGCCTTTTCAAGATCGATTTTTAAAGCAAACATGCCTTTTCTTCCCTTTTTTTTCCCATTGAATGAATGATCTCGGAAGCAATTATAAAATTTATGTCTGTTCCCCGGCCCGGAAGAAAACTGTTTTGGTTTGGGGAAATAATTGAGTTTAACTGAGGTCTAATTCGATTTACCAGAATTTTCGACACAAATTTATAACAGGAGTTCACAAGACTTATGGGCCTGAAGCTTTTTATTTTGGTTGGATTTTGAACCTTTGGAACAAGGCAGATAATTGTTTTATTGAGAGATGGAGGGACAGATTTGTTGCTGAAAATTGAGGAGATTAGGGAGTGGCAATCAGATTTTAACACCTCCCAAAATTTGTGGAAAAACAAGGCGTGGAAACCGTCTTCTCCAGGTGCTTTGAGAGCTCCAACTGAGAAAACGGCTTCCCTTAATTCAATGAGGGAGGGAACGGAAGAGCAGGAAATGCTCTGAGAGGAGGAGACAGGAGGAGGGGGTTCAAAGGGTTCAGAGGAAAAAAGGGAGGAGAAGTGAGCAACAATATAGTCGTGGATTTGGGTAGGGTCAGAGATCCAATTGCCCACCTCATTCTTTAAAGAAGTGATCCTATTTTTCTTTTTACGGATGGTAGAACTGAGATGGAAAAACTGAGTATTTCGATCTCCATTTAGTAACCAATCCGTACGAGATCTAGCCGCCCAATACATCTCCTCTTGTTCAAGGAGGAGGTGTAATTCATCACATAGAATTTTTTCCAAATCATACAGGAAAACATTTGAAGGGTTATTTTGGAAAGCAAGTTAGGCCCCTTCCATTCTTGATTTTACTCTCTTAATTTTTTTCTGAATAGATCCAAAATGGTCGTCAGCCCAATTCACCAATGACTTGGAAAAATCCTCTAGTTTGGTCGGCAAAGTGGATTGGATCATAGCCCATTCATTGCCAACGAAAGGTTCAAATTCCGGGTCCGACATCCACATGGGTTCGAAACGAAATAATTTTTGACCCGGAATTTGAATCCGTTTGTCAAGACACAAAAGCAATGGGTTATGATCCAAAGACAATCTTGGTAGGTTTTGGGCCACCACGTCTTGAAATTGTTGGATCCAAGCGGGATTTGCCCAAAATCTTTCAAAAATGGGAGAATTTCTCCTTTTATTAAACCATGTATATTTATGTCCTGTAAAACCGAGTTACATTTATCCATGGCTTCCTTATACGCTCTCATATGAGTTACGGGGTGGGGGTTCCCTCCCCATTTCTCGTGAGCGAAGCAAATGTCATTAAAGTCGCCACACATTAACCAAGACATGTTAATGGTTGGCGCAATATTTATAAAATCATTCCACATTTCTAGCCTAGAATTAAAACATGTGCTAGCATATACGACAGAAATAAATAAGGGATTTTTATTTTTCACCTGCACGATTGCGTGAATGAATCTACGATCCTTGTTCACAGTGGTGATGGAGTTTACACCACTATTCCAAAGGATGAGGATTCCGCCCGATAAGCCAACCGGGTCGACCACTTCAAAAGAGTTGAAAGGCAGATTTTGAATGAGCTCTTCCACCCCAAATTTCTTCACCTTTGTTTCGATAAGAATAACAATTTCAGGATCGTGATCCTTCAAAAGTTGACGAAAATTCTTCTTGAACCCTTGTCGCGCAATTCCCCTAGCGTTCCACAACAAGATCGACATTCCTGCTTTCATCTCTGGGAATTTTGTCATCTCCTCCTTTGTTTCGTAGGCTGCATTGTCGTCTAGAGTAACATATTGGCCCGAGTAATGGCTGAATTTTTCCAAGGTGTTTTTCTTGATTTTTATTCCCGACATCTCCAATGTCGAGTTCCTCTTTGTTCCCCATCCACAATGAAGTTGAATTTGAGTCGCTTCCCGGGTCAAGTGAAGCCATTTCACGTTGTTTGTTCCGGCGAGCGCTTGAACCACTAGCCATTCGTTTGTAATCGATAGCGCTTTTCGTTCTTTTGGAAGAACAGGCTCCGGGTCGGACAGAAGTTGGAGTTCCCACGGAACTACCATTCTCGAGTAGACCCTCTGAAGGTCCACTTCAAGAGGATGCCGAGCGGTTCGCACATCAGCAGCACGTCCTGCAGAGAAGGTACATGTGCTGGCACCAACACTCTGGGATCTACAGGGTCCCCTGTCTTCAGATTAGTAAACATCGCTGGAGTTGAAGCCGGGTCTAGGATGACCTGTCGGACAACTCCTGACGTTAGGGCATGCCACGAGCCCAGGATTCCCTGAGCATAGAAAGACTGGAGGTTTATCAGAGTCTCTGATTCGGTGAATTGAGGTTTTGTGTATGAGATTAAGTTTCTCGCCGGTGAGAGGACCACCGTGAGTGGTTTGTTTGGAGGGCGGCGCTGCTGAATTGCTCTTATTAGAGCCTGGGTTTTTTCCTTCTTTTCCTTTCTATTTTCCATTTTTCTGAAAAGGTAATGAGGAGGGAGAAGAAATTTTGGGGTTTGGAAGGGAAAAGGAGAGAAGGGAAGGATTAGAAGAAGGACTGCCGGATATAGGGAAGAGGGTATTGGGTATGGAGATTTGACATCGGAGATGACATGACGAGTTTAGGCGGCTTAGCTCTGCAAAGAAATTGGGAAAGATGAAAAGGGGATTTCGGAAGGATTTTTTCCTCAGAGAAAGGGGGGATTTTCAGAGCTATTATAGTTTTGGAGGGACCCACATTCTTCAGTTTGCAATTGGAGCAAATTGAACTTGTTTGTCGTATCTAGCTTAGTTGGTTTTTGAAGATTTCCCTGGTGGACCCCTTTCTGCTTAGGTGGATATCCAGCGGGTAAAAGGGTCAATTTTTCTCCTTTTTGATTGACCAATTTCCAAGCTTGATTGGAAGGTGAAGGAGAAATTTCTGGTCCTGATCGATGATCTGCAGCCTGAAGGGTGGAGGGCGAGGTTGAGGGGTGGGCTGTCGACGAAGAATTGTTTTTGGAAGGTTTGGGGGTTGGGTTTTCTTTGAAGCTGGTTCTTTATAACAGATATCCTGCTTTACATTGCCTAGCCAAATATGATTTTTCCTTGGCTGGTCGTCATTAATCAACACAAGTAATCTAGCTGTTCTTAGGAAGTTGATGCCTCTGTTTGCCTCCGCTTTCACAAAGGAACCAATAGCATTGCCTATCTTGACCAGCATGGCATGCGTGTGTAACTCTACATGGAGTTCAACCCAAATGGTTGATCTGTTGGGTGGAGCATTTGATGGTTTGAATCCTGGTTTCCAGCGTTCTACATAAATGTAGGTGCCATTAAGAAGCCACGACCCTGAGGAGAGGATTCTATCAAAGTCTTTTTGGTGCTTAATCTTTGAGATGAAAAGGCCTTTGCCAATAGGATAAGTGGCAACTGAATCTTTCGTTTTCCAAATTTTGGAAAGGTTTTCCACATAGAACTCTGTGGAGAACGACTTACCACAAGGCTTAGATATAATTGAGTCAGCCCAATTTACACAGAGAGAAGCATACTCTGTCTCATCAATTGGGATAAACACATCTTTTTCAGCGTCAAAGGCCTCAGGGGGGAAGTAGCAGCATGGCTGCAAAGAAGGGGAGATACTTGTTTGTTTATGACAGCATCTAAGAAGGACTGGGGATGAGGTACAGGGGTGGTGAGTGGAAGAGAAGCATTTGCCGAGGTGGAAGGGTGGGTAAGGGTGGAGGAAGGGACAGGAAGCGGTAGTGTAGGTGTTGAGGGTTGTGTGGGGGGCTGTTGTTTGGATGGGGTTGGGGACTCTCTCTCACTAGGTTTCTCTCTCATGATTTTTTTTTTTCATTTTAGATGGATGGGTAAAGGCTGTTTCCACTAGTTTATTTGTCTTATGCTCAAGCTTCATCAATTCCCTTCTTATATCATGCGGCAATCCAAGATCATCATTTGATCAAACCAATTACTTTTTATTGCAAAGTGTTTGGAGTTGTGCGCATAAGATGTGATCAAGCAATCAAGACCTTTCTTTAATATTTGGTTAATTTTTCCGAAAGGTAATCACACGTATCTACTTTAGAGTTGTTTATATTATTATTGAATGATTAATTGTTCAAATGCTTTAATTTATATGTATGATTAATGTATACAATTTCATGGTTTGATCAGATTAATGTCTTGTTATTATTGTTGTATATGATGAATCATATAAATATGTTAGGGCTTTTAATGTTGTTGTTATAGGGAGTATTGTTTTATTGAGTTTTTAGGGTTGTTAGTGCAGAGTTTTATTTTTGGGTGGAGATTTGATTATATTTGGGTAACTAGTATGATTGCCCTATAAGAGTTGAGATATACTACGATTGGATCGAGTTCGAATTATTATATTATTTGGGAACATGTGCCAATATTGAGAATTTATTATCATGTGAATTATTATTTGATCAATGTATGAGATCAAAAGGTTGAGGAATTATTATTTTGTTCTTGGTCTGAGGCTCAATGTTGTATACCTTAGTTCTTGGCATGTTGGTAAGCGGATGATAATCATGAGTTAAGAATGAGGTACAATCTTTATTATTTATTTTTATATGGTCCCCTACTGTGGGAATTGGCCCGTATGTGGTCTGGTTTAAGGTGTTTTTTCTGGTTATTGAGAGTATTCAAGTTTTTATACTTGTTGGTTTGTTATTTGAATACCCATGTCCAAGGCTAGGTATAAAACAAAGAGCATGGAACAATTATTGGTTATGAGTTAATTGAGTGAAGGATTGTATTATTATTCGAGGTTGGGTTTGACAAAGTTTATTTCCAGAGTACTATGTGTAATGTAGTTTCGAACTACATTGTTTAAGTGAGTTAATTATATTAATTATTATATTATTCTTTGTGTTATGATAAGTGGTGATTACTCAGCTTTTTGCTGACGTGTGTATTGTTTTGTTGTGCTATTTGTGTTTGCGGCCATGTCGTTTTCTTATGGTGGCCCTGCGACGATCTATTTTGGAATTTGTCCTTAATGGTGAGCAGTCAAATTGTTTAAGCAGGTTGATCAAGTGATCGTAGCTAAAGGAGCTCAAGTGTCTCGATTAGTTTGTTATAACAAGTTTGTAAAGTTGTATAAATAGCTCACTTAGATTATTGGGTTGTAATTATTGGGATTTGTAAGCCTTAACACTTGACAGGTTGTTGAGTGTGATATTAATACCTCCGATTTAGGTGTATGCTACTGCACTTTTATTTAAAGGTTGTCTATTTTTCCTTTATTTAATTATTGTTTATTATTAGCTAGTAAATTGGGGTGCTTCTCCGGTGGTCAAGCGTTTCTATATAGGCTGGCGTTCGCCTGGCTACGTGGCTGGATTCGGCTAGGCATGGTGCTCAGTCAAGCTGCTCCGGCGGTAGGACAAGCAGGGATAGCAGGTGTGACAGTTCGGGGAGGGTTGGTGGCTGGAACGTGTAATAGTTGCATCGGTCTGGGTATCGGTCTAGGTGCATCGGCGGCGCTACTATGGCTGGGCTTTGGCCAAGACGCAGCGACATGTTGTTGTGGTGGTCGGGCTGCGTGTCTGGCTGCTGTAGTGGCGGTAACGTGGTCGGGCAACGGATCAAATCAGTCACGGTTCCGTATTTTTGAAACTTAGATTAATTTATCGGATTGGGGCGGGTAGTTTTAGGGGGAGAGGAGCGGGAATTGGGGTGGTTTTAGGGGAAGGAGATGTGGTTTTTGCTAGGTGGGAAGTGGGGAGGGTCGACGGTCAGTTTCCAACTGTGGAGGTGGGAAGTGGGGCTTTCGGAGGGTCAGTTGACAAGGTGGCTTGGGGTGGCGTAGGGGTTGGGATGCCAAGGATTCTAGACCATTTTTAAAAATTCTTTTTATTTGGACCAATCACTAAGTGACATGTGTCACTTAATTTATTTTTTTTAAGAAAATAACCTAATGTACAGGTTATCGGTCAAAGAGGACCAATAGAAGCGAATGTCTTATAAAGGTGGGATAAGCTCTTGCAGCAACAAAACGAGGTACACATTTGGCAATCTGCTTCATGCCCTTCTGTTTTGATAGACCGACATGAGGTAAATTTGCTTTATTGACTTTTGCTTGTTAAATTCTTCCTACAATACAAGTTGAAAGTTTGTTGGATTAAATTCTTGTTAAACTTACCTATCTTTTTTTTGCTGACTTATGACGCTGCCTTACCTATTGAATGGCATCTTTACGTCCCTTCTATGTTGCCACCCTGTTTTGTTAATCAGATTCGACATTTTTTGTTTTTTGTTTCTGACATTTGTTTATATTTTTGTTTGTATATTTTTGTTTCTAACAAATGAGTTGTATTTTTATGGAAAAAATACACTTTAATAATCCCAACTATTAGCAATTTACTTTTAATAATCCTAACTAAGGTTTATTATCTAATAATCCTAACTATGGGGTATGTTTGCCTTCAATAGTCCCAAGCGGTCAACGACTGGTCAATAACCTGTTATAAGAGGTAATTAGGACACATGTCAACACGTGACAGGTTCAAATTTTATTTAAAAATAAAGGAAAAAAAAAAACCAAAAACCTCACAACCACCATTCCCCTCGGCGTACAACCTAAGATATAAGCCCCATTACACCGGTAACTACCGCCCGACCCATCCTAATCCCCAAAACAACCTTAGTCGGCCTATTCTCACCCCTAAACCAACCCATCGTTCCGACAAATTGTTTGAATCAGTTTCAATAATGTGCTGTTATAAAAAAATATAATCATCTTATAAAAAAAAAAAAAAAATTGAAGATGAAATGCACATCTTAAAATTTGAGAAGAGAAAAAAATATTTAATAACTACCTTCATAATTATTTAATTATTAACCATATTGCTATTACTTATATCTTATATTCGTAGACATAAATCCAATATTTATAAGAGGAGTCCCATAAATCTAATATTTATAAGAAGAGTCTCATATTAAGAGAAGTTCTCATATTAAAGAGCTGTATAATTTCACGTAATTTACTAATGTATATAAATAATTATATAATTTGTTTCATGTAGATTGAAATCCACTGAAAAAATGCTAGATTTGTTCTTGCATAAGAGATTACTTAATTAACTAAATTTTCAATTGAGTAAAATTGTTGTGATTATCGTAATATATTGAATTTATTATTGTGTTTTCTTAACTTATACTTGTATAAAAGTACTAATAATTAACTAAATTTTGTTTCAATTTATTCTTGATAAGTATAGACATAAAAAAATATATATAAAAAAAATTATTCACAACAAAGATCTTGAAACTTAGATAGCATCGATTTGTTAATGCTTATTGTATACCTTTAATTAATCGTGACATTGTCTTAAATTTCATGTTTTTGACATAGTATCAAAATGATAAAATGGAATATAGAGCTCATACTTGTAATTTATGTTAATAATTAATGGATGTGTTTAGAGTTGCAGAAGATGTTAAGATTCTTGTTAATGCATTGAGAGTGATTTGAGACACATAATTGTGTAAAGTATATATTTGAATTGAAGCTAGCTATGCTTTTCTTTATGATAAAAATTTATGGCCAAATATCATAAATACATTTGATCAATCTCATAACAATTTGAACATATTAACAATTTAGGTGTATGCTTCCGCACTTTTATTTAAATTCTAATAATTTTGTTTCAATTTATTCTTGATAAGTATAGACATAAATACATTTGATCAATCTCATAACAATTTGAGCATATTAACATGGGCATGTACTTTCTTTCCAGGAGTAGTTAGTTTAGTAATCAAAGCATTTAACTTATTTACAGAGTGAGATCGAGCAGAAAAATAAACGGTTAATGTTGATTATTAAATTAGTTATACTATGAAAATTATGCGTGCAATAATTTTTCTTTATTTCAAATTTATTTTTATAGGTATACACGGATATTTACGGTTCATTTAAGATTTTTTTGTTGAGGAAAAAAAAAAAAAAAAAAAAACTAATCTTAGTTCCCAATTAACAAAGGTCATAAGGATACAATTCCGGAATATATTATCCAATGTGTCATTGAAATTCCACTTTCTCTATTAAATCACTAATCAACTTATTGTTAAATTGCCAGCAGTACAAAACAAAATACCAATAGCAAACAAACTTAGGGTTCATACATGTAGTAGCTTATTAGTTTATTATGTATGGGTAGTGTGGCTTGTAAAAATTTTATTATTCTAAAATTAATGTATTCTCCAATCTCCATTAGAATAAAATGCTTTTACCTAAAAAATTTCAACCATGTAATTAGATACTACTAAAATGTGTGAATATGTAGTCAATTGTGAAGGAATAATAGACACCAAGTGTCACAACATTTTATAAGTAATGCAACAATTGCGCCCTGCCTTAATTACGACGTTCCTCCCATAGTAATGTCTAAAAATATCTAAAACATGAAGAAATGTGACAATTTCATTTTAATGAATTCCATAGTTCAAGAAAACACTAAAATTAATCAAGAAAAGTTGTATCATTAAAGAGAAAATTTCTATTTTGATTTTCCTTAACACAAACATAAATAATTCAATTTAGTTTTGAGATTTTGACAAAAGAGATAGAAGAGAGGTAGAATCTTATTGAAAATGAGCCAAGAGCAACCACAAAGACCTTGTGAAGACCAACAAGAGTTGATCAAATATGGTGTTGTTTTCTCAACCGTGTTAAACAAATTACCTCAACAAGCTTTTCAGGTCATTTAAATTCTACATTAGTGAATATATTTCATTTGTGAACCACATTTCGACAAAAATTATTAAAAAAAAAATGATTCACAACAAAGATCTTGAAACTTAGATAGCATCGATTTGTTAATGCTTATTGTATACCTTTAATTAATCGTATCATTGTCTAAAATTTCATGTTTTTGACATAACATCAAAATGATAAAATAGAATATAGAGCTCATAATTGTAATTTATGTTAATAATTAATGGATGTGATTAGAGTTGCAGAAGATGTGAAGATTCTTGTTAATGCATTGAGAGTGATTTGAGACACATACTTCTATAAAGTATATATTTGAATTGAAGCTACCTATGTTTTTCATTATGATAAAAATTTATGGTCAAAATTCTACATTAGTGAAAAGTTGACTTAAGAAATAACAACCGCGAACATCATTGGGGGATGATGGATCTAGTAGTAACGTTTTTTTGTGCATAAATGCATGAATTTGCAGGGTGTTTCTGATGGCAAAAACAGGAGTGACTGTGAAAAAGGGCCAGCAGCAACCCCATCAGCATACAAAGAGCTATGTCCAATAACAATAGGGGTGGCCCTCCAAGCAACAGTATTAACCGCAGGCCAGAAGGCAGTGGATCGAAGTGATGCAGCTGCCATTCAGGCAGCTGAGGTTAGAGCCACTGGCCAAACCAACATCATGCCTGGTGGACTTGCTGCGACTGCTCAATCTGCTGCGCAATTCAATGCTAAGCCCACCACACAGGAGAAGACTACCCTTGCTGATGTACTCTCGGTAATCTATAAAGACTAGCACATACATATTTGTATTTTGTTTCCATTCTTGTTTTGACATATATATAGGAGGGCACAAAAACTGAAGACTTCATACTGTGTCTGAAATGCAATTTAGTTCTATTTTTATAGCATTATTGAAGGCTTCACTAATGTAAATGTATCTACCATTTATGCACTAGTACTGTTTTTCATAACTGCATGCTAATTAGATAAGATGCATGACTCAAATGACCAGCTGCACACGGTTGTGTGGCTTCATTGCTTCCCTGTTCCACCATTTCTCTTCGTCTTCACAAACAAACACCAGGACCCCATACATGTTCCTTATTTGGACTAACTAGGTCTTGTGCATGATTAAGTGAACTTGTCAAGGGTAAGTAAGCATCCACAATGCTACAAGCTCTATAGGACAAGCAAAAATTTTGAGGACAACTGAGATATCTAGAGCCATATAACACAATGAATACATGCTCAATCTGTCAATTTTTCCATGTTTTGGCAAATGTGCCTCCTTTGCGACAAACATTAACAAAAAAAAAAGATAGAAAAGACCATATCAAACATAACTTTATGCACCTACACTTGAATAATCTCACTATTCATGATCATCTGACATCTAAAGTGTTTCCCTATGACAGGAAGCAGCAGCAAAATTACCGAAAGATAGGCCAGTGACTAGGCAAGATGCAGAAGGTGTGATGGGTGCTGAACTCAGAAACAACCCTAACATAAGCACATACCCTGGTGGAGTTGCGGCTTCTGTGGTGGCAGCTGCCAGGATTAACCAAAGTAATGAGCAGCTTAGCAAATAACACCCCCTCTGTATATATGCATCTAGAATTTTGCATATCTGCTGATTTAGAACATATTTCCAGTGATATTTACATTACATATGGTTTACATCTCTTTTCCTAGTCTATGAACTATTTTTACCACCTTTTATTATTATCAATAGTTTTAGATTAGAAATGTTGAAGTGTTTTTTGAACCTTTAAAAGTTTGAAGATACCAATTAAAGGAGTTCGACTGAAGAGGCAGTTGTAAATACAGAATTGTTCTAAAGTATGTACACTGAACCCACAACTAACGATTTAGGAGTAGATAGAAACATAGCAGAAGCTTTTGGTATACAAATATGAAACTCGCATTTAATTATCATCATCTTGGTTTTGAATTAAGGGAAGTGAGTCTGACTTAGTGCTAACGTGATGCTTATCACTAAATTGGCCGGTACTTTCAAACAAATTGGTATTGAGGAACGGAGGTTGAGTTGGTGTTGGTATCTCGCAATTTTCACTAGTTAGCATGTCAACCACCTGAGCCATGGATGGTCTCAAAGGGACTGAAGCTTGAGTGCAGAGAAGACCTATATGAAGCACTTTTAATACCTCCTCCTTAAACTCGGTACCCAAGTAGGGGTCAACACATTCATAGTGTGCCTAATCTGTAGAGATTCCAAACCTGTAAAACAACAAGAAGTCTCAGTAATAATATTCACAATGAAGAAACCGAGATCAAAATATTAGTTTCATACACAATGTAAGGAGAATTGAAGCATACTGATTGTAGAAGGGATTGTGACTCCTGTATGAAGACGTTCTTCCTACTACTTATTATCTCAAGAACAAGTACCCCAAAACTGTAAACATCTGCTTTCTCAGTAAGTTGTCCTCGCACCAAGTACTCTGGAGCCATGTATCCACTGCACCATCAACAAAATCCCTAACTAGTCATGTCTTAAGATACATAGGGGAATTTAGGCCTCGTTCTCTTCAACTTAGAACAAAAAATTCAATAAAAAAATCAGTTATTTCAGAGGAAAAATCAGTCTGTTAAAACCATCAGTTCAGTGAAGGAGAAGAGAACCAAGCCGGATATATCAGCAAGTAAAGTAAGTGGCTTATTAGGAGTTGAAGCAGGAACTAACTTTTCAATTCAGAAAAAATACACAACAGATTGGTTTTTGATGACTTACAGTGTGCCAGCAATTCCAGTACTCAGATGACTCCTGCCTGAAGCAATAGACCTCACCAAACCAAAATCTGTAATCTTTGGAGTAAAATCTTCGTCAAGAAGAATATTGCTGCATTTTATGTCCCTATGTATTATTCGCGTTTCAGTACCACCATGCAGATATGCCAAACCTTCAGCTGATCCCACGATTATTTGTACTCTTTGCTTCCAATCCAAACTCTGAGCTCCTTTTCACAGAATAAACATTTAATGAACCAAAAAATATCATGCAAGTATGTGCACTTGAAAAGCTTTATGGGTTGGAAAAGGGAGAGGGTGGAACCAATGTAATATTACCAAAGAGATGGTGATCAAGACTCTTCTTAGGAACGAACTCGTACACCAGGAGACTTTCAGGCCCTTCAATGCTACATCCTAGAAGTTTAACAAGATTCTTATGTTGAACATGTCTGGTTAAGTTTACTTCATTGAAGAACTCATTCGCCCACTGTGTTGTGTTGAAAAACAGTCGCTTAACAGCGACTGCTTGACCATTTGGAAGTGTTCCCTTGAATACAATTCCTGCTCCACCTTGGCCAAGTTTATTCGATAGGTCAAAAAAATTTGTTGCTTCCTCGAGGACTTCATATTTGAATTTTAGACCGAGTTTTGCAAACCTTCTGTTGACTTCATTTTCTTCTGTCAATGCATGAAAAAGTTTTTATGAGGACCTAGTCAGTAAAAAGAATGACAAATATTATTAATGGACTGCAAAAGATTAGCATACCTTTTTTCCATTTGGAGTATCTTATATAAACCAAATAAGAAGAGAATGAAAGGAAAATGAGCATTGCAGCTGAAGCCAAAATTACGGCAGCAATATATCCATGTCTGTGCAACCCTGAAAATGAAGCATAAAATAAACATTTCAAAGCCATAAAATCATTCAATATAACAAAAACAATTACCATGATGACCTCCTACACAATTCAATATAAACATTCCAATTACCATAAAATCATTCAATATAACAAAAACAATTAAAATTTCAAAGCCATGAATCCTACCCAATGCAATGTCTTGAGAGATTTATATGCATGCAACATTAGCAAAAGACATAATGGATGATAACACCAACAATCATATGATGAAATTTGCCAATAAAAAGCTTACCATGATGACCTCCGGTATGATTGTGATCACCATAGAACTTGTAAGTTGAATACCTCAGATAACAACCGGCATTAAAACCCCTGCCTTCCCTACTCGGTACACACTGCGTGATCTGTTCACTTGCCTTGTTTAAGCAAGCCTTACACCCAGTAGCATTGACAGTCTCCCAACACTGAGCCAACGCGTACAACTTGTTCATTCTTTTCCTATCATTAACCTCAGCCACTCCAAATCCACCATTTTTCAACCCTTTTTCCATCGCCTCATCAATGACAGCCTTCACACTCTTAGAAAACTCGGACCTCTGATTTACATTCACCTTACCATAGTTTGTGCTGCAGTTTCTTCCATTCAACTTGGGGTTCAAGGGTTCTTCATAAAAACTATAGTTATCATATCTAAGGAAACACCCGTCCAAGAAAAGGGAGGCAGACACCGAAGGGATACAAGTTGGGAGCCTAGTACGACTAGCAGCAAAGCAAAGTTGACAATCAGTTTGAGAAAGGTCTTCATAGCACTGAATTAGGCCAAACATAGGTGACTTTACATTCGATGAGTTTGTCGAAAAAGAAGCCCAACTCCGAGTATTTATCCTTTGAGCAAGATTGTACATATCCTCAACAAATTTAGGGATGAACTGGGAGTATGTTTGCTCTCTGTACGTCCCACAGTAAAGCCGGGCTTGCGAGGCTCGAGGATCAGCATGATAGTGAGGGAAGAGGGACAGGTAGAACAAGAAAAAGAGCTGCAAAGGTAGACATGCAGGATATGTATATATAATCTGCATGTCAGCAAAGTTATTGGTTCTTTTCTGCTGAATGTTTTATTTCTGATTGTTGTTTAATCAACTGTAAAGCTTTAACTGATGTATACATTATATGGCTTTTGATTTACGATGAGCTTAAAGACATAGTCAATTTCAACTGCAAAATTAGAACCTTATAACGACAGGAGTTTGAAATATGACTTACCTTAGCTTAAAGTCAAGAATGGCGTTCTGAAACTTCCAACAGTTCCTAATATAATGCATGACTTGCCCACTAAAGAACCTTCTCCTATGATATTTTCGACGAGTTGACATTGTACGTGTAATAATTCAAAATTTCCGTTAATATAACAATAGACATTTATCTAGACATGGTCATTCAAGTCCATTCTAAATTTCTAGTACATAGCTTGATGATAACATGAACAAATACTCAGCAGCTCGTACGAAAATAAGATATCGGCTCTTAACAGATTACATCAATGAAAGACCTAAGCTTATAGTATGTACGCTTCATTGTCATATTTTGATGTATGGTAGTGGATTCAAAGGAAGAGATACTCTGATATAGGTATAAATAACAATCAAAAGCTTTCACATCAGATTTAAAATACAGTTAGCACTTCTACCTTTCAATCTTTCATCAACTCATTTTTATCCGCGACAGTAAAAATCCTATATCATATCGTTTATCTTATGTTGAAGTAGTGTAGCACTCTTACTGCAAATGTTACAACCCGCAAATGTTACGTGCCACAGAAATTAAATGGACTAACATTGAATTAAGAATAAACCTAATTGATTATGACAACGGTGATTACAGAGCATGAAAAAATTAGACAAAATGATTTTACAACTGTACCTTTTGTTCATTCACCTATGATATAATGTACAAGATTTGCTATATGAAATGCTGCAAAATGAATCACTATAATACAGTGAACTATGGAGGACCAAAAAGAAAATTCCTCGTCTACATCGGAAAACTGAAGAATGCTGACTAGCCGCGTGATTGCTCCTCAATACTTTTCTAAGATTAACCAGATTGAGTTAATTTCCGTAGCCCCAAAATCTCACTGATAAATCTAAGCAGGACCTGTATCAACTCCCTCACTCTAGGTTCCCTGCCAATGGATGTACAAATAAATTTAGCAAAAATAAATAAGTCCACGCTTAATAAAAGGCAGATCTACAACAGAGCACTCCATTAGAGAACAAATGACAGAAAATCATGGCATACAGTCAGAAAACAACTAGCTAAGTTCAGGCCAGGGAAAATGTACTTGAAAGACAAGGCAAACAAAGCACAGCTTAACTACTACATATAAATCTTGAAATTTTGCAAATGCTCAAGACGGACCATGTAATAGATGGTTTTTTCATCATTATTTCCTCAATATAACGTTAGAAAAAGCAATCATCTCACCTAGAAGTGACGAGTTCACAAAAGGATGGATGGAGAACAAGGAGGTGAGCTCGACCATCATGATTCCCTTCTGTTGTAATACCATATTTAAGATGCGGATGCAAAGGCAGAATAGATGCAGCGTCGGGGTGAATTGATAGGCGGGCAAGCTCTTCAAGGATAAACACAACTTCTTCAAGCCTTGCTGAAGGAAATGGTCGTTCGCCTGCAGGGAAAGTTAAGCGCTTCATGAGCACCAACTAAAAATACAAGGATCTTCAAAATGAATATGGAAATCACGCAATACGGATTCCTCCACTTGAAAACTTTCAAAGGCAGTAATCATAAGTTTTTCAAATCTGAAGTACATAAAATCATCAATTAAAGCTACAAACCTAAATCAGCCTCGTCTATGAGAAATCTGTTAAAAATGTGTTCACATCTCTCCAAGAGCACCATGATAGCAATTTTGCTGACCTCAGATCGTGTTGCGTTCCATTTATCAACCTCAGTCTCAAAACTGCAAGCAATTTAGAGAAAATTCTCACTAAAACTTAAGTTTTCTTAAATAAACAACAGTAAAGATAATAAGTTTGAGTTATGTTCGACACTTTTCAAAAAATTTACAGCATGCTAGAAGAGGTAAAAATATTTCAGAATTGTAGATTAGGGTGTTGAGGCAGCTCTGTGGACCTTTCCTATAAAAATCGCATTTCTTATCCAATGATAAAATTCACCGCCAAATTTATTGTCACCCAATGATAAAATTCATCGCCAAATTTTCCAAGGCCCCAATTGATAAAACAAATATCAACACATACCTCGTCAAAATGAATAGCTTTTGCAAGCAAGCCAAGGAAAATCTGAAGCAATGGGAAGGCAGAAGTTCCACAGTCTCCACAGGCAAAGAGCATGTGCGTGATGCACAGCGGTCCAGGGTGGATACTAATCTCTGCAGAATCTGGATATTTTTAGAATAAACATTTGTCAGTAAAGTACTCAGGGACTTGTAATTGACAGAATTTTATAGAAAATATGTCTGCTGGGGAAATTATTTGGACAAGTCTACTCACTACATCACCTTCAGGACAGACTAACAAAACCATTATTAGCAAGTTACTGGTAAACAATTATACAGCAGCAGAGAGAAAATTACATCTGAAGGGGCATCGATTTGAGACTTCAGAATTTCGTCACCAAGAATAGTTAAGAAGGCCATATCCAGTGATATATCAGCCTTGAGTGCAACAGTTGATAGAACATTCGAAGGAAGAGCACGTCCACAATATCCCACAAGAAATATTTCAAAAACATCAGCAACTTCCTTCCAGATGCGGTTCCTTGCAGATCGGCTATTACATGGATGATTTTCATCCTTCTGGGACAATCGAATTACATCACTCACAAGAATACGGTTAAAGCCTTCAACAGCTAGCCTCCAAACAACACCATCTGCACTGTCTCTTCTTGTTGTCATGCACCTATAGAGATTATTGAAAAAAAAAGGGGTTAAAACAGAAGGAAACCAATGCTCTGCTTTACTAAATGTAAAAAAGAAAAGGTAAAACAAGATAGAGCCACACAAGGCCACTAATGCAAATTTACCATCACATTGGCATCTATGCCAGGAGGAAAGGGAAAAAAAAAAAAAAAAAAAAAAAAAAAAAAACCAAAAATAACAAGTTTTTGATATGATACTCCCACTGATCCAAAGTAACAAATACTATTAGTCCAAAGCAACACATACCAATCAGCTACATAATCCTAAGTAACAATAACAACCAAAAGATGTAGCCTGGTTTGGCCCCCCTGGCCACTACCCACTTCAAGAAAACAAAAGTTATTTATTAAATAATATTACCATGAGAGTAGACTTCAAAGCAATTCCCCAAAAAAAAAAAAAAAAAAAAAAAAAAAAAAAAAAAAAAACTTATTCATGACTATCAATTCCTGATACTCCTCTACATTATACTAAAGAGAATAACACACAGCAGCTCTCAAAAAGTACCTCATATACAAGTAATAAAGAGATCTATTGATGAACTCCAAGGGGATATCATATCACCCTAATGCAAAAGCATGGCTAAGGAAAAATGAAGCTATTCATTGACAAATCAAGAAACATCAAGCATCAATTAACACTTAATACTTGACTGCAGCTATGCAAAAGCGTCAATAAAAAAGGGTACTCCAGTTATATTCCAAGGGGCTGTCACACAATATCTTATATCGACCAATCATCAAGCTAAGGCTCACTGCTGATTCCCAGACAATCTCACACGTGCTTGGAATTTGTGGGAAGCTTTCTCCTCTTTGATAACTGCTTGGTATTCCTCAGACCACATAGCATTGTCAGTCTCTCTAGATGACTATCTTGCTATTCTATTCATGTAAAAGCCAAAGCTGCACCCCTATTATGCTTGCAAGTTGGATTCCCATGCATGCACTAGTGCTTGCACTGTACTAAAAGATGTTCACTTCTTTCTTAACAAAACAATGCATCTTCCTTAGAAAAACCAATTCATGAACTATAGTATTTATGATTTGCAAGACAAGAAAACAGAGTTCCTTAATGCTTTTTCTTGAGATTAATATACAATATTTCCCAACAAAAAGAACCTATGTAAATGCCTAAATGATATGCAGCAGCTTATCCAATTCATACTGATACAAGAAGTGCTTATCTTGCTTCTCAAGAAAAGGTTAGTAATTCCACAATTAGGGAGTATGAATTCGAGAATAGCCCTTACACTCTCATATTACTATAAATCCACATAAATCAACAATTATCCACTTTTCCAAGATAAGAGTTCATCTGGTTAGTGTTCTTTTAGGTTTACAACCAAGTCAGGAAAATATCTCATTCAGATCCCAGTCCAAGGTAGCACACCATGCATTGAAGTCAGAAATAGAGATACGAATTCATAAATCAGCAATCATCAAAGCACTGTAGCCAGTCAAAACTTTTAATGGAATTTAAACATTTTATATCATATACCTTCCCAAAGCTTGAATGACTTCAGGATATATAATATACTTTTCGGAATCTGGAGCCCTCAAGAAGAGATCAACAAACACTGGGATAAGCTTTTCAGAAAATATGCTGCATTGGTTGCCAGACATTGAAGCTGTAACAATTTCACATTCAACTGTATCTTTTGTCAATCTTGGAGATGTAGACGTCACACCATTAGGGCTTTCTGTCTTTCCCCAATTATCAGCTTTTGTAATAGAAGGAAGAAGAAGAAAAAAAAAAAAAAGAAGTCTGTTAATCCACATTTTCTGCCATTGAAACATATTTGAAGCATCAGCTAGATTGCCACAACAGTACCTTGGGTAGAGTATGTTTCCCCAGTTTGCTTGGCATCTTCTATGCTTTTAGAGGTGGGAGGAGCTCTAGGAAGATATTTCAAAATCGACTGAAGAAAAAGGGACCACATAGAAGAAAGATGCTCCGACGGACATAGAAGTGGTAAGGTTTCTAACATAGTACGTTGCAAAGGGGGGATACATCCCTGAAATAAGTATTTATGAACATATTCTGTCAGAAGATATACTTGTAATCAAATGTGGGGAGACAATAAAAAACATGGGTACAAAAAACCTGCTTACAATTGGGCAGGACTACTTTTAAATGGGACAATTAACCAGATAAGTATAAAGCATAGCACCCCCATTCAACATTGGGGTAAAAACTGTCAATAGCAGTAAATAGGTAAAATTTATTACAACTGGAAACAAACGAAAAAAAAAATTTCTCAAAGGAGATACGTGCTGTTCACTCCTTATCATTTTCTCATAATTCATCAGTTAATCTTTTTATACATTTCATTTATTCTGCAATGTCCAGATAGCTGGTTGAGATAAAGGTAATACAGTAAAATGTTAGGGTTTTAGATTAGAAAGTGCTAAGGTGAGTGTAGAAAAAAGAAAACAAAAATTAGGGATTCAGCGATAATCACCCCCCTTTACTTAGATTTGGGTGGTTATGGGCTTATCAGAGCCTTTAATTTTCAGCTTCCTCTAATCAGAGCCTTCAATTTTCAGCTTCCTCTAATCAGAGCCTTCAATTTTCAGCTTCCTCCATTACCTTTAACTTCAACCAATTAACAGGATATTGGTAAATAAAGATATACATAAGCAAATACTACCTCCGCTTCCTATTATTTGATACTTTGGAGGGTTGCATGGACTCCTAGGCAAAATTTGTTTGTGAGTGTAAATGAAGAGAGAAGTATAGAGATGCATGTGACATGGAGAGAGACAGAGAGAGATGATAACTTAAAAAAGAAAGAAAACATTGGTTGCAAATAATATGAAACATCAATTTTTGGCAAATGTTGCAAATCCTATGAAACGGAGGTCAAATTGGAAGCATATATGAGGAAAAAAATAAGCAAACATCAAGAATTTACTCCAAAGAATAATGTTGCTAATCATAGTCTTTTATACCTATTTGTTATACTAACGTGGTAAAGGGATGCTAGCTTTCACCAATATGGTTAGTAACTGGCGGCCTGGCGCCATCAGATTGTATCCAAAGGTAAACTATATCAAATATATAGAGAAAAACATACCACAATGGCAGTAGATTCATATTCAAGTAAACTTGACTGACAGTAATTAAATTTAATTTTCCCTGAAACATATTATGCTTTATGCCTTCTATTGTTACCCACACTGACATACATGGAGCCAAAAGATTAAAATTTGATACGTAGTATTTTTAATCGGTTATCTACAAATTTATGCCTTTTTAAGAGTATGACTTTCATATTTTACTTCAAGTTAATCTAGAGGGTTAATAATTACTACTTTGTCCATCACATATTTAAATACAATAACACTTTTACGGTTTTCATATCACATTTTTTATCAAAGGTTCTCAAAAAATTGGAAATTTGAACTAAAAGTGCCTGTTTAAGATAAACCAAATTTCATACTAATATGTAACTTACAGCATCGGCAGCAGCATTATCAACAGCCAATGTGGCCTTAATTGCAACATCCACAACTTCAAGAAGTTGCTTGTACATATCAATGTCGAACCCCTGCTGTGCTTGAGCAAACAATTCTCCTGAAGAAGATAGAAAAGCCACAAAAATAGAACGCAAAATAAATATTTTTCAAGTTTTGTATCAATGTCCAAAAGAAAAGGGTTTGGAAAAGAGTGTGCAGACCAAATGGATGACAAGAATGTGCATTAGTTGTCTACATAATATTAATGCCCAAAAAAGTCAGAAGGGGGGTGGGAGATGAATGTTGGTAAAGTAGCAACCGGAAATTACCCAGCCCTTGCAATATCTCTTGCTTCACTCTATCAATAGCTTTATCACTGCGACTGGGTGATTCTAGAAGAAAATGCTCATAAAGATCAAGTACTGATTTAAGGTAAGCCATGGGCAAGTTTCCCTGATTCAAAAAAATATAATTTTCAGAACGCCTCAGAATGATTTTTAAACAGATCTTCACAGACAAATCATTACCTTAACAGAGTGAGATAGAATAGTTGTTTGTAAACAGTTGATTGCAGCTAGTGCAACTTCTTTACTGCCATTTACAATACTGCTTTTAACAAAATTAATCAATGTTTGCCATCCTGCAACAAAGAAGCATATGATCATTTTCTCGTTACCTTAATGATAGTGTATAGTATGATAGTAGCAGGGTGAAATTATATATGACCATAACTGCTAGCCTATGGGTTATACATCACCAGAATAAAAAAACGTGTAGCCAAATAACAACCAGTGCAAGACTCACCAGACCAGAAATTGCTTAAAGTTCTTAGATAGGGAAAGAATGAGCGTAAAAGGCGAGCTATCCCACCAAGAACCACAACAAGTGTTTCATCCCACTGCTTCTGAGCCGTGTTACGACTGCACAAGTTACCAATTCTTTCAACATTGACAAAGAAGGTATGTTTGAAAGCAGAGTGCATCTTTTGAAAGGATCAATATAGCAGGGTTAAGCAATTACCTGTGATGAATAAGCATGTGAACTGCTTTTCCACCTTGTGTTCCTAGCTCTTTTCCATGCCATTCATCTCTGGATGAGGTAGCAGCCTACATGTGGTGAATGACAATCTATCAGGAAAGGTTTTTTGTCACTTGAAGATTCCTTTTGTACAGAGAAAAGGTATATTAACAAAATACCATGTGAGAAGCACGATCAAGTGATGGGAAAACATAATTCCAAAGGCAATCCTCCCACATGCTCATTGAAAGCTTTTGTCCATGAGTTCCAAGGGTTTGAAATAATGTACGTATTGCTGAATTTCTCACCTGTTAAGTACAAAAATAAGGAGTATGACATGCAAACAGAAAAGGTATATTCAATGAACTACAAATAAGATACTTCAGAACAAGTATGTTTGAATAAATCAGTGAGAGATTCCTGATACTTTTCATTTAAAATTAGTAATAGAACTGTTGGGAACTTCCGCAATGTACAACTTTTTGTGAACAATGCCCCTCCGGGTTTTTTTTAAAGTGTGACGGTCTGACCGACACATAGTTTCAGGAGGTTATATTGACTTTATTTTATTACAAAATTGTAAGAAAAGGTAGTGGAATAAATAATTTATTGAAAAGTAAGGAAGGTGTGTGTGTGTGTGTGTAAAGTAGAAGTGGGGACCATATGATGATAATGAATAGTTGAAATATAATAATTAAATGTAGTATTATGCCAGAAATAATTGTAACACTTCGAAGAAATGGCCGATTAAGGCAAGTATAACACTTCCAAAAAAAAAAAAAAAAAAAAAAAAAAGTTTATCTACCAGTTTTGTTTTTGTTTTTTTTTAATAATAATAAAAAAAAAAAAAAAAAATTCTAGGTAGCACTACCATTTCACAAAAACAACCAATGTCTTCATCCAAGGGGTAAACTAGTACTCGTTAAAATAGATATTAATGAGCACTTGGTTGGTTAAATTGTTTTGGAGGATTTGTATTAATTCTTGAAGCCTTGGCAACTTTTAAAATTTGTTATCCTGGTTTACCAATAGGGTTCGATTGATAGCCAAAATAATTGTTGAATTGCTTGTGTCCATTAGCATTAAGCAACAAGCTTACAATCAGATAGTATCCACAGTTCACATGTACTGGTTAATTTAGACAAGAGATTTTACATATGCAAAGTCACATTTGTTCTGTAACTCTATCACTCCGATTTTACAATTCACACCTCCATGATATTCATTTGGGCATCAAAGGGAACTTAAGGACACTGTTACATAAGATGTTTGCTTACTCTGGTTCTTAATAACAGTTTTCTGTATTCTTTTGCCAAATTGAGATTTGTGATAAAACAAGATTTTACCTTTGATTGATTTGTCTCTATTGTAGGAAATAAAATACTAAGGGACAAAAATTCAGAAAGTATATACACCTTTCAGATATGACAAAGGTATTAATTGAACTAAAAGCAATCCACAACTAAGAAAAACAACAGTCCCCAACATATGGAATGTTAAGATGATTAAATTTCAATACCTCAGGTCTCTCATCTGCTCCAAGTGTTTGAAGCAGTGAGAAGACAGAAATCAGCAACTTGTCATGTTCAACCACATTAAAAATAGAAGATTGAGTGTCAACTTTGTTTGAATTGAGTTCTTCTACCCGCTTCTCACTATCTTCTTTCTCTGAAATTGTAGCAAGAAGATTATTGCATGTTATAGAAGTTGTGCACTAAAATCCACAAAAGCTTGGCAATTTGAGATCGAAATCCAGCATACCACTATCTTTGCTACTCAAACGAATGTGTCCTTTAACTATGAAATCAGTTGTAGTCCACAAGAGACCTATTGCAGTCAGGCTTATGTTCAACTCAGTCTGCTGAGCACTATAGGCTCCAGTAACATCAATACATCTGTAATTTTCAATTACAGCAAAACAATCAACATTGGCTAAAATTTCCACAAAATATTAATGAGCTAACTAGAGAAAAAATATGCGAGCAAAATTGCTGCAAAACACTTCACTGTATCAGCAAGCAAATGGTCAATGTGTTATGTGCTACGACAGACTACTTTTACATCTACCTATTACCTTCACACCACAATTGACTGTCAAATAATTATTTGGTTTTCTTTCTCTTTTTTTTTCCAACTAATCCACACTTCCTCTTGTTCAACTCCATAACCAGAGCCATACTATCAACAGGCTAAATCAATATTGCATACACAAGGCTAATGGCACTATCATTTGGCATAATGATGTTTCTTATGTTGTTTTCTTTTTTTATTTCCAGG
Source organism: Chenopodium quinoa (assembly GCF_001683475.1). Lineage (NCBI taxonomy): Eukaryota > Viridiplantae > Streptophyta > Magnoliopsida > Caryophyllales > Amaranthaceae > Chenopodium > Chenopodium quinoa. The sequence goes on along the minus strand of NW_018745024.1, from coordinate 8,412,044 downwards.
TAAGCATCATATCCATGAGGTCCATAACAGGAAAAAGCAATATTGCATACACAAGGCTAATGGCACACTCATTTGGCATAATGATATTTTTTTTTTTCCTTTTTTTGGTAAGCATCATAACCATGAGGTCCATAATTAGAAGAGGATGGTAGTAGTAATGTAAGTTAAACTCTGATTGCAAGAGATTGTTAACTAGCTGACAAAAATGTAATACATTTTATATTATTAAGTTTATAATCAATATTTAACTTCTAGTCACATAAGTATGTCAAAAATTTAGGACCCAGTTATTGATAAGCCTTGCCATAAAAACTAATAGTCATGACTTATCTGCTGCTTTAAAAAAAATGTAAAGAACTATATATAGCATGAATACAAGCGCAACATTTTCCAGTCTTGAACGACATCGAATAATCAATAATCTCAACCAAAAAGAACATACTTTGAAATACCATAAAGCAAGCAGCAATAGAAGTTTCAAATAAAACACCAAATATGAACTTTAGCCGCAAGAGTGAATGAACAAGCCCAAAGGTACATATACGATATTTTGTAAGGACATTGTGGAAAAGTGAATCAGGATTGTCAATACTTGAAGGCAATCCACAGGAACAGTTGAGAGCTCATTATGTTTTTACAATTTAGATCTTTAGATTTAAGACAATCAAGTCTCTCAAACACTTGAAAATTATCTTTATATGCGATTCCCAGTTTATCAATTGGATTGTTTATCTTCTTTCCTTACTCTCCACCTTCAAACATCCAGTTTATTACAAACAGAAACTTACACTTGAAGGCAATCCACAGGTATACTTGAGAGTCCATCATTCATAATAACACGAAGGCTCTGCATAGCCACAGAAGAAATTGAGTCAAAAACAGATTAAACAAAAATTACTAGCAGGATAGACCAGAGTCCTTGAAGTTTTCCCAGGAAAGACAAGATGAAATAAAGAGAAAACTTGAATATCCCAGGCATGATAAAAATTGTATTTCATCACTTGCTAAGTTGCTAGAGATTACTTCATTTGTGATTTGAAAGATAATTGATGGTCCAAGATACATCATGATAAACCTTTCACATCTTTATTATACTGTTATAATCCAGACAGCCGCAGAAAAATCAGATTGGATAATCAACAGGAACATATAATTAATGAAGAAGACAATCGCTTTCAAAGATTAATGGAAAGAAAGACAATACCAAACAAAGTATAAGGGGGAAAAAAAAAAGGATTTCCAACCTGGAATCCCAACGTTATTAGATCCTTCTCAGCTCCACAGGCAACAGACCTTAAAGATGCGCAAAGAAATAATCAACAGCTTCAGCATCAGAGATGGAAGATAGAGTTTTCAACAGAGAAATGATGTAAGTAGAGAGACATACCTTAACAACTCAAGTATGTCCTGCCAGCTATCATGTAGTTTTTCTCCATGCCTCTGAAAACAATGGCAGAGAAAATCAAAGAACAGCAACAAAAGCAAGAAGAACAAAGTTATGACAACATTCAAACAGCTTCTCACATTACCTCCAGAACATGAAGAAGAATCTTCAGAGATCTAGAGCGAACTTCAAAACTCTGAGCAGAAAAGTACAGTACCCTCAAGGGTGATATAACAACACGTTCAAGTGATCTTGAGTCAACAGATGCATTCTTTATCTGCTTAACGAACAAAATAAAATATTATCCTCATTTCAAATCGAAACCAGTTTAATCACCAATGTCGAAAGACACTCACGTGTTGAGAATCTGGATAAGATCCTGATGCTACACGATCCTGAAACTGATCAGAACCCAGAACAGCACAAATTGACCTATCCAAGGCATCAAGGGCAATGCTCCTCAATTGTTGATTAGAGTTCTCAGCAAGCTGCAAACAAGACATATAATCAGAAATCCCTACAGAACAACAGAAGCAATGGCCCAAACCTGAATTATTACCTCAAGAAAATGGCCTACAATTGGATCCCAAAGAGGCTCCACTCCTTCAACAAAGAAATAATGTATGAGAATTATTTAACAATAGATGCTATAATACAGGCACCAATGGGCACAATACACAACTATCCAGCATATAACAGACCACAGATTAACGTGAAGTAAAATAAGTGATGTTCCCATCATAATTATTAATGAAATGATACAATACTGGTTTCTATAAGCTACTACAAACTTATTTGTTGTTAGTGAGCTCAAATATTTCAGAACTTAAAGATTTTAAGTCAATTGAAGTTTCCCGCTATAATTTCCCCAACATACACTCTATAGTTTAAAGAGCTCTTCTCCTTGAACATTCACGGTTGCAAGTACACTTGATTGTTTTTGAAAAATTTAACGCGGTAAGCGATAAATACTCTATCAAGGTTGTACTTTCAAGTTCCTACATAATGTTATTAATCTGGTAATTCTTGTTGCAGCATATCAAAAGTATGCAGCATAGACACAGCAATAGAAGCAGAAAACGTGTAATGGCACAAAGCACAAGAGCATGAGTGCACAATTTTCCACATATAATTACCCTAGGAATGCAACAAAATTTAATTAGAATGTCAATCCAGCAGAAGTTTGACATGAACATCAAGCCTGGCTAAATAAATCCACAATGATTTTAACACAGGCAAGCTCAATTGAACTTAATAAAAGTGCTGAGACTCTCAACACAGAAGACAAGCATCTGAACTACCAGAATGTGGGGGTGGTAAAATGAACGAAACCACGATGTTTTAGGCAGAGGATGGGTTTCATGAGATAGAAAGAAAGTTGATTAAAGAAAATAACAATAAGGTTAAGTATGGCACAGGTAGCCTTGGTGGCAATAATAGAAGAGAAAATCAAATCAGAAGGATATTTTTGGAGGATGACATTGGCTACAGATATTTAAAGAGAAGCCATGAATAGCTTCCTCATAACATCTCACATTTTAGACACTTGCTCTTTTCTTTCCATCTTCCCCACTTCTACCTTATATTATGTTTACTAGACATTTTCCTTGTACATTAAGTGGGCCACCCCCACCAAAAAAAGGGAAAATGGAAAAATTCCTAATCAGAAGAATGAAAAGAAAAAGGAGAGGAAAAAAGTAAAGGTGCCTTTGCTGTTCACCCGTATTTGTATTACATGAAAATGCACCAACTGTACTGACACCGAAAAAGGCATAGTGAGAAGAATTCTCGAAAGTCAATGAAAGTAGCAGACATAATTCAGGTTTTATACCTATATTAAAAAGGATACAAGCTTGTTAGCACCATAGCATTGGTGTCATTAATCATTTATAGAGAATCATTTACTTTATGGACAAACCTCATAAAAGAAAATATGAGACATCTCAAAACCGAAAAAAAGGAGAAGGTGTTGAGCTTAGAGGAATACAGAGTACTTGAGACAATAATATACAGCAGAATAAAAACACGTACTGTGAACATTATTAACAAGGATAGATATCATCCTTTCAACGGAAAAACTTATGCTTCCAATTTTCTGACTTGATGTTGGAGGAAATCCACCAGCAATGCCAGGCAAAGATTGTTGTGACAGTTGGCAAAGTGCATAGACAAGTGACTTCACTGCAGATATATGCATCAGAGCAGAACTTTCAAATAACTACAAAATTAAAGCGGAGAAGGTTAGATTCGTTATAAGGATATGCATGTTGCTCAAGTATATAATTATGTAAACCAGATATAACCCTTCACCTGGGAATTTAAAGAAGAGAGTATGTTAAAATCGCTATAATGCCCAGATGACTCTCTGCTAAGTCTAGTAGCAGTTGTTGACACTTCCTGTTGGTTGTCATATTAAACATAATATAATTAGTAATCTTAGGAAAAGAATGCAACAAAAGGTTGCAAGCAAACTCCTACAAAGATGCTACAGCCAACTGACTACAGATCCAATAGGTTACTAGGATAGCATCACATTTACACAATACAATATGCAAAATCTTCTTATCTACGAGACTACGACAATAAAGCAAAGCCATATACAGTCACCTGTACCTGAGTAGTAGCATGCGGAGAGTGAATTGTCCGGTCCAAGGCAGCTAGTGTTTCCAACACCTGCAACAATTTCCATGATTGATAGTTGAAAGGTAATCTTAGAGCTATTTATCCAAAAACAAGTATGAAAGATTACCAGAACCCAAGAGGGACCTAACACATTGTGTAGCCGGTGGGCTATGTTGAAGAGAGTCCTTAATGCCTAGAAAAAAGGATAAGATTAAACAACATAAGTGATCAAAAGAACACCTCATCCAGGTAGAAGTTTATTAAGATGGATGAGAATAAGTCGAGGTTGAGATTCAACACATTGACACATGAGGACCTTTACCTGTACATTTTTGGGAGTCAAAATAATGACATCTCTCTGGTCAGCAAGAAGCTCAGTGCGTTTTGATCCGGGAGATTGTGAAGAGCTAGAATATCAGTTACATGACATCATTTAAGATAGTCAGGTCACCAGACAATCCCATCCATAGTAAACAAAACAAAGACTTCTTGCTTACAACAGAAAAGGGTGAAAAGAGGCATGAGAGGGGTGATGGGATGAATAGGGGAAGTGTTGCAATAGGAAAACTTGCACTTGCTTTGATAGAAAGACGATAAGGAAAGGAAAGGGAAGGAAAGAGGAGGAAGGTAGAGCTCCGATTTCCCTCCAAATATATTCAAGTTTGAAGGGATGGTAAAGAGGGAAGGAATTTTAACCCTCCCCCTACTCCCCTTCCTTCTCCCATATCCTTGACCAACAAGGGAGCTTCTTCCCCTCCGTTTCTCTTCCCTCTCACTCTCCATTTTCTCTTATCAAAACAAAGTGTTGATGAGGATGCCAAGAGCAAAAAAAAATACACTCCTTTAATCATATTTTGGAATAATTTAATCACAGTCCTCAACTCTGCTTTAGATCTCCCATATGTGATGATAGATAACTAGCTACAAAAGCCATTACACTGTAAAGAAAGCAACTTTAGTAGATAACACTTCAAACCTTTTCCTTTCAACCTCACTGGGAATATTGATGGTAAATTTGCAAAGAGATGCCAAAAAAGAGTTTAATGGCTCAACTGCACGAAGAACTCCACAAGCCTGTAGAAAAAAAAAGATTATGTGATCAAGTCCAAGCAGATAGTACAAAAGGCACTTCAAACACTGAACATAGCAAACTCTAGAAAATATACCCTAAACACAATAATTAGACGGAACCCTTATTTTCATTGTGGGTTGAAAACTTGAAATTCAAAACGATGTTTCCAATGTTACATACCTGAGTGAAAGCCTGATACCCCTTTAGTATTTCCAACACAATAGCCTCCCCTTGAGATCTTCCAAGTCAAGCTTAAGTTAGAGCTTAAAGTTGAAATATTTTACAAGTTACAAGATTTAGCAATAAACTATAATACCTTGCCAAAATTAGGGAGAGGGTATCAAGTATTGTCAACCACAAGGAATCGACCATTGAATAACAAAGAAATGCTGTCTTCCCAGTCAACTTTGCCGGAGGGTCAGACTCACATCTAGGGGATTCCAGCTGACATCATTTTTTAATCAAGAGTTAAAGCCCTGTACTATACAATAAAAGTGGAAACAAGTCAAAGTTTACAGAAACCAAACGAAATTACCTCTCCCGTATCTACTGCTTCATCTGTCAGAGTAGCAATAGTAAAGACAACACCTAAAAGACCCTCAATTGCCAATGTGATAGCATGAGCCTCACTAGCAACTAATACTGCAGCATTGGATGCATCATTGTCCAAGATCCACTCAATACCTAACATAACAAAAGATTAAAAAGTCACCAATAAAGGCTGACCCTAAACAAGAATTAAGCAAGATTCAAAAAAGTTGCATATCAACAAGTTCCTGACAATTACAGAAGAGACAACAAAGACTACACAAAATTATGCGTAAACTTCACAACTCGAGAATGTTAAAAGGAAATCCAATTGCAGCCAACTCCAATTCTATCAAACTCGAAAAATAGTTACCTTTAGCTTTGCTGCTAAACATCCCAGCGACAGCTGCCAAACTCTCTTCACTTGTGTCTTGAACCTTACCCATCAACTTATGATGTCAATATTACTCAAAATCTTTAATCTTACATTCTTACTGAACTTATGAAGGTAAAAACAAGTTTAGGTCACTCCAGCATTCATGTAATAAACCAACAAAACAAAATAGTGGAGCATTGGCTGAATGTGAAATGGAACACGCTGCAAAGATATATTGCAACTCTTACCTGTAAGCTTGACACAACACGTGCAAGAGCTTTCACAATATTCTCCACGACATTCGTATTTTTTGGGTTCCTAGAAAACAGATCAGAGTTTAGGCCAGATAATGAATATCAATAATTGGTCAAGAACATTTAACAGAATTTTTGTTCAACATATTTTCCTCATTTAATTAATCAAAAACTACATCTTTAAGAGGACATCAAGAGGTGACTAAAGCAAATTTATAGAGCAAGTAGAAGAAGAGAGAATGAGCCATCACACCTATAATGTGTGCATGACACTATTCCCTGAAATAGGAATAACATCATAGGAGCATATCCTTCTTAAGACAGCTAAATGTTAGGGCAGAGGAAGCTACTTTCAGTCTTGCAATCACACTCAATGATTAAGGAGCAATGAAGGATCTACTGCTACTGTAGTATAGACTACAAGAAGCCCTCAGTAAAGTCATTCTTAAGGGAAGAGATTCAATGGAGAATTTGTTGATTTTGTTCCTAGCTCTTTAAAACAGCGACCCTCTCTCTGCTATCTTATTGTTTCTAGTACCTTTCTTCATCAATTAAACGATAACTTTTTTTTTTTTTGGCTAAGAATAAGGGATTATATGAACAGCTCAGAAAAAAGAGTACAAGCAACAGAGGACAAGCTGTTCTTCAAAACAGAAAAAGTAGCTTACTAAAGATTAATTATTATGAAATTTGTCACAAAGGGCCGTTTATGCTACCACTTTTGTGAGAAAGGACCTTTAACGGCAAAAAAAGGACCTTTTACGTGTTTTTGGTTGTGGGATGGGACCTTTTGTCGGATTCCGGGTGTTGACTTCAAAACTCCGGCATTGACCATCACGTCCATGGCACGTGATCTTTACAAAAATCCCTTTTTCTTCCTTTTTCCCACATTTCCCTCCAATTTCTTCTCCCCCCTATTAATTTCACCCTAATCTTACTCTCTCCTCAAAATCTTGGAATGCTAGTTTAATTTCTGTCCTTATATTTCCAAAAAACAATTTTTCAAATCAAATTTAAATCCTTGCTATCTTGCTCTACCTTTCGTCCTAATTGAAAGTAAGTACGAAACTAGGGTTTTGTTGTATTGTATGGCTCGATTTTTTCCAATTTTTGTAAATTCTCGAATAAATCTACATCTAGCTACCAATGCCATATTTGGTCCATGCAAACCCAATCAATGCAATTTCAACACGGTACAACTAAAGAATGGGTACTAGATCTTACATGTCAAAATTCTGGAAAAGAACTCGCATGGTCCGCACCTCAACACAAAAGCCCTGTCATGTTGCACAAGATATGATACACAGACACAGCAAATCAAGATAACAAAGAATTATAGCAGAGGCAAGTAATCTTAGTGACATACCCTTAGAATTTCAAGAACAAGGATGTGGTGCCACAATGGCAGATCAAGAGTTGTGACCCTCACTAACATACTCAGGAAAACCTACCAAAAGAAGTAGAGAAAAGCACGCAATATTATATTCATTAGCACAACACTAGTATCAGTTGAATTATTCTCTTTCATAAAGAATAAGCTTTTAGAAGGTGTATTCATGTACCTCAGATTCAGTGATAAGGAATGAACTATAAAGCCTTATAATGTGAGCAACTGAACGCAACAACAAGCGGCGAAAAAAGGCCTCTCCTGCTTCTCCTTCAAGCTGGCAGAACTCAAAAGATCATTGGCTTGAAAAAATTTTAGACTGCTCCCAAATTATATGGTGTATTACAAATATCATATACAATAATAAGTTACCTCAGCATTGGTACGAAGAGAGGTCATCAGAAGAGAGCATATCTTATGGCGCAAGACCTGCATCATTGAAGCAATCCTTTAAGGCTTGGAGTTCAACAGATTAAGTGATCTAAAAGCAGGTAGGTATCTGGTGGAAACAGGTGATTACCTGCTCGTATGGAACCAGTGTTCTGAAAATGGCCACATAATTTGATAGGACAAACCTGAACCACAGATAAACAGATTTGGCACCAATAACTAAAAAATTTGGTCATGCTGGTACTGCCGATCTCAAAACTCAAAAGCACCCGCTAACAAAAGGTATACAAATATTAAAGTGAAAATCTAAATCAAGATGGTAATAGTAAACTAAGGACTAAGTCAATCTCTGTGGAAAATGAACATTGCGCCTAAATTAGATAAGCTTGTCATGGTTTTTAATTGTATTATGGGTATTTAGAAAGGACAGGGACAGCAATGGTAGTAGTCAACAAGTGTATAAACAAAAACAAAAGGTGTTTCAACTTTCAAGAGACAACAGCACCTAGATGATGGTTAGGCAGGAATGAGAGAATTTTCAGATTTGAATGAATTTGGCAGCATTTGAAAGTCAACAAGGCTTGGTATCATTTAAAATTCAGAATCCAGAGCTTTGGAACATCCAAGTAATAGTTTAATACATATGAAAAGAACACAAATTAGACAGAAAGAAAAGGTGAATTCCTTACTCGAGTATATCAAGGGCAAATGATCGTTGGACGGAACTGATACGTAACCAAGTTGCCTGAAACGCAACATCAAAGGATTAAAAATAAGCAAAGGCAGATAACAACCAATAATTCGATAATGGAACAGAACACTTCAAACAAATGAGTGAAAGACATATTCATCATCACTAGACTATGCTCAAGCAGCTTCATGGTGCAAGATCCAAATAAGTTCAAGTGAAGGAAGTTTCAAATCAGCACATACAGATCCACCTGCTGCAAGAGCTGTCACGTCCTCAAGCAAGCGAAGCCCAACAGTTCCAGCTTTGGTAAGGCTTTCCCTTGTGATAGGTGCTACTCCAGATACAGTATCATACTCACTGTAAATTCCCCAGTCAGTAAATGCTAATAAAAATGGAACAATATTCACATAGAGTCAGAGTAACATGCACAATTAGTCACTGAGAAGAATATCAGCCTTTTCAAAATAAACAGAACTGGCGAGAGAATCATATGGTTGAATAAATAAAAAAAAAATTAAAAAAAAAATAAAAAATAAAAAAAAAAGCCACATTGAGATTGGCAAAATAGACAGCAGAATCATACTTACTCTGAATGATGTATGCTGCGACTAACATCCCCAGTAACGGAACTTGATCTTGATCGATAGATTTGACCTCCAGAACTGAATTTTCCCGAAGGAAGTGACTCCGCTTGGGCCACATGATCAAAAACCAAGGCCACTGCTTGTCTAAAGGTAGCCGCTGCAGTACTGAAGATTAATAATGAGATTCATATGATGGAATATAAATTAAGGTACAAGAAAAATTAAAAATAGATACTAATAGATAGAAAGCTGGGTAAGAGCCACTATCTAGAAAATTTAACTTACTTTTGTACAATATCGGAGGAACGATTACTTTCTAAAAGTCGGAGACAAATTCCAAGAGCTTGAGCCATACTTTCCTAAGAATAACAAAAACATAAGATTATATGTCCCCTAAACTTTCTCAATAATCCAAAATTAAGAACTTCCAAAGCATAGCAAGAGACTAATAACCATCCCAAAGGTTGCAGCATATGGAAATGGGAAATAACAGGAATCTCATAATTTGCAAAAGAAACCATCTTACATAGAGAGAATAAATTTAATAAAGCTAAACAAGGTTTCCTTGAAGATGATCAAGTGATCAACTATGATGCATTTGACAAAATATTTAGTTGATTTATCATAAAAATAAAAAAAAAATTAAAAAATAAAAAACATTGAAATGCACTCTTTTGTATTAGTTGTAAAAAGTAATTAAATATGGTTACCTTATTTTTAGGCTGGTAAAATAAACTATTACTCCCTCCGTTCCTTTTTATTTATTATGTAATCCGTTTTGGGTGTTCTCTTTTATTTGTTATATTTAGTATCTTTCCTGTATAGATTTAGGACAGATTTCCCCAGATATTACTCTAACAATGTTCCTACTATTAGAACTAATCATAGCATTGACCAACTTGTACATCACTTGCACCAGCATCGAGTGCACTAGTGCACTCAAGTCTAAGGGAAGAGATGATACATATTATAGCCTTTGGGCATACTTGATTTTGTTCTTTACTTCCGTTCATATGTGTATCATTGTATCAGTATATCTATATAAGAAGTATATGGCCCTTCCCCTTTTTTATGCTCATTTTAAATTTCTCTTTCCTTATGCATTACTCCAAAAAGAAATCTATTTTCTTCACTTAGACTAGAGTTCAATTAAAGCATCAATGTAGGTGCATATGATGGACAAGTTGGTCAATGTTATGATATAAGCAAAGAAGAGACACACTCCTATTCAACTTTGAATGTCTTGGAAACACTTTTTTATCTAGACCTTCTCCTTTCACTAGCCCAACTTTAATCTTTCCCTCTCTTTTTTACTTTCTTTATGACAAATTAGATAGGCATAAAATATGACCCACAATTTCATTTCAATGTACTTTCCTTCAATATTGTCCATGTCCCTCGAATCCTCGATTAATATACTATATCCGGATGCCTATTCACACGGACAATGTCTTCAAGTTATTATTAATTTTCCCAAATCAAACTATTAGATACATACGCAAATCTAATACCTATATCCAAATTTGAACATCATAGATAATAACAAGAAAAGAAAATAAATTCTAAGCCTCCTTTGAAATAATTTAGGCAAGAAGCCAATAACTATAAGAAAACCCTAAAGTTAGCTTTAGTTACAATCAAGAAATTTTCTTTTATGCCAAACAAAGTAACAGGACATTTGGTTTCAAAAAAAAAATTAAAAAAAAAAAATAACAGGACATTTATTTGAAGACAGAAGAAGTACTGAGGTGATAAACATCACCATAAAATACGCATAATCATATACACTTCTCTATTAGGAAAATTAACTTGTATTTGAAAGCAAAGTCAACTAATCTCTATTCACGAATTCCGACTTGTTGCATTTGTGTGAAAAATCCCCTCCTTCCATATCTTTGAGAAGACTTTTCGGGAACTCTATCATAGACCATTTTTTAAATCCGGATATCTTATAACCAAAACCATAGTGACACGGTCAGGGCCATTAACCTGAATCTAAACTGCCATGTATCACATCACCTCTTCTTCATAATATCCAAAGAATGCAAGTAACTACTCTACTTTATCATATCCAAATCACGAAATTCGCAAGTTTGTAAGAAAAAGAAACTATCAACATTATACAGGATCAAACAACAAATGATTTTTTTTTTTTTTTTTTTTGAAAGGAACAACAAAGGAAAAATAATGATGAAAGATCACCTCATCTTCTGGATGCATATGGGACTGGAAAATTATTAAAATGGTCTGTAGGGTCTTCAGCTGAACTGTATCATCAGTCATTTCAGCATGCTGTAGATGATTAACAATCATAAAGTAAGAAACATTTATGTGAGCAATAATGGAAGGCGGTCATGAAAATACCAATGGGTAAGAATAGTGGCAAGCTGTTACAAGTCACAAACACAAGGCATACTCAGTATTCAACAAGAAAAATTTATGCATGCTTCATGCAGAAAAAGAAAAGGGACCCTTAGAGAAAATCATATTTTATACAGTGGCGGAACTGAAATTTTTTATCAGGGGGGGAAAACTATGTAGTTTTATCTCACACATAAAATAATACGGAGCATATTGAAATGTCAATAAAAAATGAAACAAAAAAAAGTGTTAGGGAGAAGAATCGAACTTGGGACCTAAATAACTAACTTTTTACCCAAAACCAACACAGCTATAATACAATCAACATAATCTTATGCCAACATTTAATAGATAATTAAAACCAAGGGGGAAGCCAAGGCCCAACCTAGCACCCTTCCCCCCCCCCCCTCCCCCCACGGTTCCGCCCCTGATTTTATAGAAAGCTTAATTATTGTATGACAAACTTTATGAGTACTATTTGAGCTTGAAGCTGACTCAAGGATCATGCCTCCCTCCTCCTCGTGTAGTATTAAGTGTCAAATCAATCATGGACATTCAAGTTTGGATGGAGGGAAGAGATGTATCAAACACGACACCAAAAGGTTGTCAATTAAGCACGTAAAAATTTGGGACAAAAATAATACGCCATCAACCTCAAAGGGATGCTTAGCATGGACGGCCACACTTTTGAGGCACCCACACATGGTAAACCTTCTTTACAGCCTCATACTAGTAATAAAAGAAATTCATACTCCGTATAACTGATCTAATGTTTCCATCTTTTGAGTAGAAATGTAGAATTCAGTACGACATCTTCCTACACCTCAATATATTATTTTCTACTTAGCAGGGGGACACTATAAAGAAATAAAATTTCAAAGAAGTATCACTTACCTCTTTCAAGGTAGAAAGTATCTCCTTTAATGCTGATGGAGCAACAGCATCATGAGATATTAACTTTTGGAGGCATGAAAGTCCAATAACACTCAACTTCACAGTTCTAACTTCACAAGCCATCAAAAAGATTCGCAAAATATCCTCATTATCAGCAATTTCACTTGGACTTGACAATGACCGAAGCTGCATTAAAAATTAGAACAAAATGTTTTATAGAGTTAAACTTGAATAAAAAAATTTATTACTTCCCCCCCCCCAATCCCCCAAAGGGATGGCAGGATAAGATCAAACATGGAAAGCTAAGGTATAAATGTATGGGGTTCATGTTTAAGACTTTGAAAAAGCTAAAAATCCCAGACAAGAAGATTCGATTATTTCTGAAAGATAACTGATTTGAGCTGTAAGGAACATATTTTAGCATCATTTTGTTTCCAGTGTCAGGCAGAGGCCTCACATAATAAAAATGACTAACAACAATTTTAGAGAAGTGTGCAAACAACAGAAAAAAAAAAATCACAGGACCATATACTAATATAGGCTTCACAAACATGAACTTATTATGCAAGGCAAGATGCTATTATAAAAGAATGTGCAAAGTCTGCAAACAATTAATAATCAACCAATTTCATTTAAAAAAATATTATAATCATCAAATACATATTAATATCCAGAAAATTTACCTTGTTTTTTTTAAAGAAATTTCAGTTAGCAGCGCCCAAAAATACTTGAAACAGTTGCAGATCTAAAAGAATAAAATTTTAAAAAATATAAATTAACAATATTCTCCTTCTTCAATAGGAATTCGCTTTTGAAACTATCATAAGCTGAACTGAAGATAGATGGTGTAAAAAAGAATAACAAAGCACCGAACGGAGATTGAAGTTGTAATTCTGCCAATTATAGGGCATCCACTTTTCTGAGCCTCTGAAAGAGATCATAAAGGTACAAAGGATTTGGCCCTGATTGAACAACAGTAAGCTAATAAACTTAACTATAGAGTAGACTGTACTTCGACTATGAAACCTAAATTTCACCCATAAAGAACACAAATAATGCCTCTCTATAATCCTTCTGTTTTATCATGAACCATAAAGCTGCTGCAGAGCTGCCTAATAAAGTTCTCAAGCCTTTCTCGATAATGCAAGTTTTAGGTTTTCTTTCGGTTTCTTTCGGTAAAGGGCCAAAGGTTACCAAAATTCAAAGGAGGACTTAAGCCAAAATCAAATGCCACTCAAAATATCACACTTTCACTCCCGCTCTATATTCAAGCGATTCGCATTGTATGGTTTTGAGTCTTTTGACCCACCGAATCCAGACAGGATACCGAACAACAACAAAGATTCGGAGATCCAAGCTCTAACTTCGTCAGAGCTTGACAATTGGATGTGAAATTGATGCCTAAGAGGTTTGGGAACTCAGCTATGCTGTCAGATTCAGTGCCCATTGCAGAGTATCAAGGACGTCCCTTAGCTGATCATCCTGCAGTTAACTACAGCTATTCAAAAGCCTCAATAAAGAAACTAAACTTGAGTTGGAAAACCAAAGTCTACCCTCCCACTACCGTTGGCTTCCAACTAAGTTAATAATCATCATATTGCCAACAAAGCAACCACTTTCCACACTTCAACAATTCAAGCTTCAGTAATCCTTTGTTTCAATTTTATGTCGTGAGAATAACTTTGGCTGTTTAAGGTTGAAGCCAACCAATCCCAAACAAAACTAAGAACAAGTGCAAAAGATATAGAGCAGTAAGCCTATATTTTAGACTATTACATTTTGGGAAGACATCACTTATAGTATGGATTATTTGGGATAAAATGAATAGTTGGGATCATTAGGATGTGGAGTGACTATAGTTGGGATCACTACATGTGAATTTTCCGTTCCATTCTCTCTCACTTCACCATCAAAAAAGCATAGATGACTTCATACTTATCGATCTTGCACTTCAAGATTCAAGAATAGAAAGAAATACCTCTTCAACTTATATAATCCTAGGTATGTCAATAAGAATCAGTTTGATTCAACTTATATGGCCAATTGGCCAGCTTATCTAATCGGAATGATTATGTTACCTGGTAAAACATATTTTGTCTGGAATTGTCTTATTTGTTTGTGACATTGTCTGAATAAAATATTTATTTGTCTGAAATTGTATTAACTTATTTGAATTTATTTTATTTAAAATAAGCCAAAATAAGTTTCACTAAACATGCCCAAAGAAATTAGGCTCTCTCCTACTGCCTATCAAGCTCTCTATTAACACAAAAATTAGAGAAGGCATCATATATAAAACAAGCTTAGTCTTCCCCTTATGCCTCAAATTTAAAATTGATGCAAATGACACAACAACTTCACTTTGCATAGAAGAGCGGCTCAATCGCTTTATCTCAGTCATTGTCCTTACCTAAAGCTCTCTTGAATGAAACAGTCAACCTTGATAATATCCTATGAATTATATTCAGCTACCATGTGATCTATTTGCCTTTGCCTCAATTATGACCAAACCTAGAAACTTCATTCTTTCCATTCATTCGAACATACTATTTACATTGTCCCGTCTATGCTCAATCAATATTCAAACTTTCACCATCAGATTAGCAAACCACTAATCCTTATTATATCTTCATTAATTCAACTAAGAGGAAAAGGCATTTAATCGTAAGAAATAGAAGAGGAAGATTTTTGTGGATGACTATACGAAATAATCACACTTTTGGTTCATGTAGCCGACCCCACTTATGGGATTAAGGCTTTGATTGATTGATTGAATATTTGAATTCAACTAAGAGGCAAACTTCATATTCATCCCTTCACCCATGTTATATCGCAAAACATAATCCGCAATTTAGAAAAACTTGTCAGCAACTACGAAACACTACATAATAATTCATTTATGTTATACCACTATTGAAATGTAGAGCAACATTGCCTAGGAAGTTATAACTTACATTCATACCATTCTATGTCACAATCATCGATTCAAATTCCATAATTCATACTCAAACTAAAAACCATTCCACCTCCTCTTTCACTCAATTCCAAATAAACCCCAAATTTCATTTCATCATAAGGCTCAATATAATCCAAACTATACAACATTTCACCATAATTCATCATACACTAGACATTATAATTCCATTCAATCACAGAATAACAACATTACCCCCCCCCCCAAAAAAAAAAAAAAAAAAAAAAATCTCATTTCATCAATTTCAAATAAGAAATTAAACTAATCAGCTCAAAATTGCAAATTACAATAAGAAAATGAAATTAGAACCTTGATAATAGCGTGTTCAGCCCCATCTTTAACAGCGGGATATCGGCGGCGAGCTTCGGCGGAAAGAGCGCGTAGATCTGATTCAAGGACAGCCATGAAAGCCATCTCGATCTCACCCACGAAACTCGAAATGGGTGTGATTTTGAGGAGAGAGAAAATGGGTGGATCAAAAAGTTGGCATTGTGATTGAGGAGAGAGAAAATATGATGAACGATTGCAGTGGCGTAGGAGAGTGATGATGATGGTGGTGGTGGTGAAACGGTGGTTTCTGGCTTAATTTTTTCTCTCTCTTTTTGTTGATTTTGTTACTAATTTCTCTTTGATTTACAAAACTAGAATGTACGGGGGTGAGCATGGGACGGGTACCCGTATCGTTTGTACTAACGGTTTGGATACTTGATAACCAAAATCACTAAAAGTGATACCCATAATCGGAACCGATCAATTCGGATACCCAAATTTCGGGTACTCGGATTTTCGGATCGGTTAGGATGCCCAATAAGATATCCAATAATGATAATTAAACTTAATTATGTAGTTATAATGATATAATTTACAATTAATTAACAACAATACCATATGATCTTGACCAAATTATTAATAATATTACTAATCATTGATATTATAAAGTAATTATAAAGTAAAGTAAATGTTTAGATTTATATTAATAGATTTAAGTAGGGAAAAAAAGCAAAAAAAAATGCTTATTGGATGAGATCGGGTAATCGTTAATTTTAAAATGATACCCATAACCATACCCGATAACAAATTATCGGAACGGGTACCCGAACCGTTATGGTTATCGGTAGGGGTGTCCATTCGGTTTTCGATTTGGATTTAGGCCAAATTCAATCTGATCCGAATTATAATTCGGTTTTCATTTTTTTCAATCCGATCCGATCCGAATTACTCTTCCAATCCAATCCGAATTAAAATTCGGTTATTTTGGATCCGATCCGAAATCCGAATTAAATTAAGTTGATTTATAACGTCTAAAGGCATCCACAATAACACAAACCTGTTTAAGGTTTGTTCACTTGACACGTCATCATTACACAAACCTCTTCCCTTACAAACCTTTCATCAACAATAGATAAATCTATTTACAGGTTTATATAGGGGACCCACTATCAATACAACTCATTAAATTCATCCAAACCAAAAGTAAAGAAAAATAATATTTAAAAATAATAATAATTTATTTTAATAAATTGATTAATTATGTATTAAATATTTATGCATAAAATTTGGTTAAAAATCAGCTACTATATTTTTAAACAATTTTTATACAAACCTTTGTGTAATATGGGAGGGAAATTTGGATACAGATAAGGAGGGAAATTTTGTGGGTTTTGAGATGTGGGTTGTGTAATATGGGAGTCATTTTGAGGTGGATTAGGTGGGTAATTATGTGGGTTATTTGGATTTTGGGGATCATTAGGAGTATTTGAGGAGTTAAATAAATTTATAAAACCTCCATAATTATCCTCCATTATAAATAGATACTACTTAAAAAAAAGATAACAAAATATTTGTACACTAGCATTGGACAATATTGTAAGACAGTGGAGAAATGCTAGTGTATTATGAATATTTTGGACCAACTTCTATATATAGTGTACAAATTATGAATTTATATTTTTTTTAATAAATTATGATTATTCAGATTTCTATACAAAAAAATTGACAACACTTGAATTATAAATGAAAATACTTTGCATGCATGCATGGAGAAACTTGAGCCTTGATGCATGATTGAACGTATCAAAATAAAGTAGAGACAACACAATGCATGCAAAAGCTTCATAAGTGGGCACTAGAACTTTTTTCCTTAAAAAAAATAGAAAAATACTCTCATTTGTGCCGTGTAAGCTTCTTATTGCTATTGCCCTAATAAACTAGTACGATAACATAAAACGGTAGTCATGATTAAGTGATTAACATAAATTGTTTAACATCAAGACAAATTAAATTGTTCAATATAAGTAGTACAACTAAAAGGCAACACTAAGAGTTCATTACAACAATTAAGTAGCAACACCTTTTGTTCAAAATAAGTAGCAGCAACTTCTGTTCAAGACTTCAGCAACTTCCAACAGAAGGCAGTAGCAGACTAGCAGGCACAACGGTATGTATTTGGGCTAAAATTTATTTAAGCTAAATTTTATGTATTTGGGCTAAATTTTAAAGGCCAAATTATAAACCACAGCAGACCATATTATAAATGTTGATATCTAAATTTCAGTGTTCAGTTTTAATTGGATCCGAATAGGGTCAATTCGATCCGATCCGAAAATCCGAATTTTCAAAAAATCTTAATCTGATCCGATCCGATTTAAAGTTCGGATCCGATCTGAATTGATAATTCAGTTTGGATTGGATTGGATTTTGGTTTTTATCCGAATTATGGACACCCCTAGTTATTGGATCGGGTATCCTTATTTTCGAAACGGTTACGGATCGATTTTTTGGGTTTTCGATTTTTCGGGTAGTTTTGCTCAGCCCTATGTACTCGTGTAAGGTATATAGGAAAAAAAAAGGTTTAAAACTAGTAATTGTCTCCGGGCGATCCCCTAATCACTATAAACTAGATGTAAACCCGTGCTATGCACGATTTTTTTAAAAATAATTTTTGTATGGAGTATAAAATTTTTAATTAATTTGTTATTGCATATTGCAGAAAATTTATAAAATTTTATGTAATTTATAATGCAACTTTATTAATTGAGGTGATTTTTAATTAATAATTAGATTATAAATATGATACATCAATATTAGAAAAAAATTATTTAATGTAAAAGATATTTTCTTATAGAATAATTTATATCCTAAATCACAATTAATAGATTTTTTTTACCTGACACACAAAATCAAGCTATCAAATTTTTTTTGTTAATTTTACTTACGTGGCAATTGGTTTTTTTTTCAATTCTAAAAGGGAAATTCAAATAAATTATTATTTTTCATTGGTCAAAATAATCCTTTGAAATATGTTATATTATCCGTCAGATTTTATCATAGAAAAATTTTAATGTGAAAAGTGTTTTTTGTTTATAAATAAATTAAATAATTCAAAATCACTATTTTTATTTTTATTTTACCTACGTGGCACACAATATTAAACTCTCAAATATTTTTTTTTGGTAAGTGTTAACGTTATAGCCACATGGTAACACACTAAATAATTAATGTTAATTTTTTTTATTTTTCATATAAATTAAAAATCCTGAATCATAGTTTTTTTTACCGGCACTTGAAATTACACTATCAAATTACATTCGTTATTTTTGTTTATATATGACATTTTATTTTTTAATACTAAATAAATGTAGATATCTTTTCATTGGTCAAAATAATGTTTTTGTATATATTATCTCATAGGATGAATATTATGAAAAAAAATTAATGTGAAAAGATAAATTTTTTTATAATTATAATTGTCTAAAATAAAATACAAATCTAGTTTTTCATTGGACGAAATAATATCTTTACTTGTGTGATGCGTTGATATATATATATATATATATATATATATATATATATATATATATATATATAATTTTATATATATTAGATTAGATTTGTAAATTTGATTAAAAAAAAAGAAATATTGTCTAAAACTACCCTAAAGATAGGGTCATTTGTGAACAACTACCTATTTTTTATATTGTTTAGAACTACCCAAAGTGACATTATTGGGGCCCACTTTCTACCTTTTCCACCTAACTAGTCTTCTGCCCGTGCAATGCACGGCTTGTTCATAGAAAATTGCATTGAGAGATGATTGATAAAATACCAATAAATAATTATGAGTGTAATATGTAAATGAAAACATAATTAAAGAAATAAAATTTTTGGGACTTTAATTGAAATGAGACTTAATAGAAAGAAGATGGAGGGACTAAAATCAAAGAGAGAAATTAAAAAGGTTGAATTAAAGAGGGGAGATGAAGATGAAGTGTTTAATGAAAGAGTTAAGAAAAATTATATAATCAAAAATAAAAAATGTAAAACGACATGTGGCACGTTGAGTTTAAGAAGAAGATAGGAAGTGTAATAGAATGATGACACATGTTTTTTTTTTTTTTGCTTTTTTAAATACTAAGTATAGATATAGATTAACTTCCCCATACCTTCTCTCCTCCGTAATTAATTCTCCTCCATTCTGACTCTCTTTTTTCACCTTCCTAATTTCACCTTGAACTCAAAACCGCCAAATTAATTTGAGCCCATAAACTGGTAGAGGAATAATCGGTCGTTGGCCTGGACAATCACCCTAAACGGCTAAACCAAACAATATTTCTACCTAAAATAACCTAAGACAAGCCTTGGGTAAGTACAGGATCGTATCCACATGGAATGGATAAAGAACACCAAGAGTATGAAACGGTTGTAAGCTAATTTGGTCACAAATCGGGTTTTGATTAGTTACCTTCTATATAAAGGAATGCTAGGGAAAACAGGACTTAACACCAACCAAAAACAAGGATAAATCATGAGCATACATGGAAGATAGAATAGGAACTTAACATTATCTTCTTTCAAAGTCACAACATAAGTACTCCCTAGATTAAGTAGTAACATGACAAGGATTAAGTCTCAAGGATAGGAAGTGGGTTTCTAGCTCGAGTTTGTCTCTCGATCGTTCCGAACTAGCATGAAGCACAAATAATTGAGATTTCTCACCTAATTACCACACTAAAGCATTCTACTCAATGAAACCAAACATCCATAATCATGAAAATAGCATATTCTAATTGTACAAGAAAGGACTCACTCCAAAACCCCATCTTTCGATGTAAGTAGAGGGATGAACACATGAGCATAAAGTGGCCATCAAAATACACATGCAACAATCAATTCAAGCACAAACAACTATCAATCTAAAATAAAACATGAATAAATCCAAGTCAATCAACCATGGCTTGGTTGGGTTTTCACCCAACCCCTTCACCCAACCCCTAACTAAGGTACTACTCACTAAATATGGTAGAAATCAATCTAACAATTGAATATAGGGTTAACATGAATTCAATTAAAATAGGAGAATGAAAATAGTATAGTGCACCCGGGTACACCATGCGCATGGTGCACCCGGAAAGAACATTAGACATATTTTAAAGAACATGGGCAAAAAAAAACATGCTAGTGTTTGAAAAAGAACATACCTATATTTGACAAAAGAACATGTTTGTGTTTGACAAGAACATGACATTACAAAGAACATAAAGTCTTTAAAAAATGGACATGTTATTTATCATGGTTACTTGGGTGGCTGAACGTGTTTGAAAAAGAACATAATATTTGACAAAAATGAACATGTTTACGTTTGACAAAGATAGAGGTGATCATTGGGCGGGCCGGGCCAAAGTTAAAAATCAGCTCACTTCTCGAGTCGGGACAAGTTTTGGGCCAAATTTTTTGTGCCCAAACCCGCCCAAAATGGTCTGGCCATGCAGGCTTTTCGGGTCGGGTCGAGTAAAAAAAATCAACTAAATGCATAAAAACGCATTCCTAAACCCACTCAAAAAATTAAATTTACGGGCCGAGTCCGACCCAATCTGGGGGGGCGAAAAAATTCTGCCCAAAACCCGTCCAAAATCGAGTCGGGCCGGTCTAACTTTGATCACCTCTAGCCAAAGAACATAGAGTCTTTACAAAAAGAACATGATAATACATTAAAGAACATGTTCTTTTTCCTGCTTACTCGGGTTTTATTTTTTTAATATTTTTTTTTACATTAAAAAACATATTTTATAATGTAAAGAATATATATTTCATACTCAAAGAACATAATAATCAAACTTAAAGAACATATTATGCTCGCGTTCTTTATAAATATCTATAATGTTCTTATTTTTCTTCCCCATGTTCTTTTAAATATACCTAATGTTCTTTTCGAGTGCACCATGCACCCGGGTGCACCAACCACACATTAATAGGAGAGAGATTAAACAAGGATGGGTTAAACATGCAAGAACAAATAACAAAGATTAAACAAGAACTAAGATTAATCAAAGAGAAAATCAGAAAATTAAATAACAAAGGAGAGAGAAAGAGATTGCTAATTGATGCTTCAACGTTGAGAATAATTGTTGCTGAAATTGATAGAACAAACTTCAAATAATTCTTAAAAATGATTGAGTTTTTGGAAATCTAATATATATAAATAAAGTAGGCATTTTTGGAGAGCATTGGGAGCGCCATGTAAGCAAAGGTAGATTTTGGACCAATGAAAAATTAGATTTCTATTTTATTTTAGAATTAAAAAATTCACTCGCCAACTAGATAAAAGTGATGAATAAGATTCGATATATCTCCAATTTTAATGCCATGTAAATAATTATCTTATTTAAATTATAATACTCTTGCCATGATATCCGTTTACCATTGCATGATAATATAAAGTTATAAAATTCTTTGATTTAATACCATGTAAATAATTATCTTATTTAAATTATAATACTCTTGCCATGATATCCGTTTATCATTGCTTGATAATATAAAGTTATATAATTCTTTGAAATATCTTTAATTTAACAATTTTCATCACCATACATCCATACCCCACTAATTCGTGATAAAAATGAACTGAAATACGAGCAAATTCAATCGGATTATAAATTTCATCAAATAAAACAAAAAATTATAAACCTTTTAAAATTAAAAAAAAATAGTTTATCATGTTTATCTTTTCAAATCGTTATTCATGTAAAAATTAGTTTATCATGTTTATCTTTTCATATCATGCTTACTGTAACAATTTTCATCACCATACATCCATACCCCACTAATTCGTGATAAAAATGAACTGAAATACGGAAGAACACTTTAATCGGGTATTAATAATTAAATAATATCATACAGTACAATATTATTTTCAATATTAGGATTTGATAATCATAACTATCAATATAAGATAAAATTTATTTTAACAATAACCCAATAAAATAACTTAAAAATAATTATAACCATATCTTAAAACATATCTACCATTATACGATAAATTTTTGTTAACTACCATTATAAATTGACGCATTATTATAAATTGACGTATCATACATCACCAACAAAATTTCGTATCAATACAAAACCAAATCAATTAAAGTTTGTGTTAGTAATTGTGTCAGTTGTAGATCATCAATGGCTGGGTAATTCTTTGCTCTTTAAATAAAATTATATTTGTATTTGTTATGTACATTGTGTTTATTTTGAGATTTTTGTTTTTACATACAGATCAAATTTAATTAGGGAATTAAATTCAAGCAAAAATGATTGGAAAATCAAAGTATGTGTTTCTCGCCTGTTTGACGTACTGAATTTTCGCAAACAAGATAGCTTAATAAGTTTGGATATGGTCCTATTGGACGAGGAGGTATTTCTTATAAAATATTACCTCTATTAAATTTTGAATTGAACCTCTTTAGTTTTTATTATAACTAATTAACTTAATTTCTTATATTTAATAACAGGGTGATTACATTCACGCCTCAATCAAATCCAACTTTGTTCAACCCTTTCGTCCGAAATTGATTGAAGGAAAAGTTTACACCATTAGATACTTTTCAGTCATACCAAATAAGAAGCAATATCGCATTGTCAGTGACAATAAAACAATGAATCAATTTTTCAAAACACTGTTGTCCGAGCTATTGGGGATGATGGAAAAATTCCAATGCATAGATTTGATTTTATACAATTACATTCTTTGGATCAATTTCGCAACAATTATTCACTTCCCGGTAAATATATTGGTTTATTTTATCTAAATGTATAGATTGTTTTATATCAATTTTATTTTTTCTAATATTTCAGTGTTGTATTTTTATATTAGACATAGTAGGTATGGTTGTAAAAGAAGTCGATGATTCTATCGAAATAGAAGATAAATGGTATGTATATTTTACTTTTAAATAATTCTTCTTACGTATATTTATTTTATGTGTATCTAATATTATTTTTTGTAATTAGGGGGAAACGAGTTCTAATTAAGCTTTGGAATAATGTTTTTGCTGAGTATACAAAACAGAAAAACCAACTTACTGATTTCACTAAACCTTTTCCTATTATAATAACGTCAACGATGGTGAAAGAGTTTAATGGTAATTTAAGTTTATTGTTGGTTATTATTTTACTAATTATTATTTTCATTATTTTTCTAGCTATTTTATTTTTTATTATTACTTAATATGTAGGTACTTTTAATCTTACCTCTTCGTCATCAACCAAAATCTATACAAATGTAGAAGTTCCAGAGGTTCAGTTGTTAAAAGATATTTGGAAGTATGATTTCTATCTTTCAAAATTCTTATTTTGGTACATAGTGTCTGCTTTTAACAATAAAATATTAATTTATATTTTTTTATCTATTTTTTTTATTTTTTATCTATTTTTTTATTTTTTATATTTTTTTATCTATTTTTTTTATTTTTTATAATAGTGAAAAATCGGAAAATAGTACTATTGGAAAACTTGAGATACAACGTACTTCTACGGACTCAGAAGAAATTATCTCCAAGAAGATTGATATCTTAACTCTTATGAATCACATCCAAAAAACTGTTGAAAAGGTATTATATCAAAAATGCTATTTCTATTATTTTGAATCATTATTTAATAATTAAATATATATCATACAATATATATATAATTTCTAATAATTTCGTAAATATAGGATTTAATATTCTACTGTAAGGCTAAAGTGACTGATATCATGGGTGAGACTGGTTGGTATTATATCTCATGTCCGGTTTGTAAAAAACGCTGTCAAATCAGTTGATAGACCAATACCAAGGTTAGAATTTTAAGAATAGTTTATGGTTTAAATGTTAATCATATTTAATTAGCTATTGATTTTTTTTTAATAATGACCTATTGGTATCGTTTGGAGCTTGGTGTTGAAGATCATAGTGGGTCGACCATATTTGTTATATTTGATGAAGAAGCTAAGAAGTTAATTGGTCAAGATGCGAGTGCTGTTTTTGAAGCTCATATATATGAAAAGGTTATCCTTTTTTAAAATTACTTACAAAAAATTTAATAAAATACAATTATATATTTTAATAATCATTCAAAATATTGATTATATTGCGTATTTTATTGTCACAGGCTAATAACAAAGATGATGCTAGCGATAATGACGCAGAATCAGAAATACCAATGATAATTAAAAATATCATTGGGAAAGAATTGATTTTTAAAGTTAAAATCACTGCTTATAATCGTAAAACATCACGACAAACCTTCACTATGATGAAATTTTTTGAAACAATTATCCTTGAGGTATGTTTTAACTTTTAAAAATCATTAAATTTTTATTAAACTTTTCCAAAAAATAATTGTTATACTAACTATTTGATATAAAGGACAACAAAGAAGCTACAACAAATAAAGAAGAAGATACAAGTAAGGATAATGGAAAACGGTCTCATGATGA
Organism: Chenopodium quinoa; assembly: GCF_001683475.1. Classification (NCBI taxonomy): domain Eukaryota; kingdom Viridiplantae; phylum Streptophyta; class Magnoliopsida; order Caryophyllales; family Amaranthaceae; genus Chenopodium; species Chenopodium quinoa. The sequence continues at coordinate 8,386,782 of NW_018745024.1, read as the reverse complement.
ATCTGATAGTAAAGATGATAAAGATTCAAGCAACAATACATTTAAAAAAACAAAGGTATCTACTTAATTTTTCTCAATAATTAGCTACTTTATTTTAAAATAATATACTAATTAATTGTTTAAAAATCTAATCATATTGCAGGTTTAATTTCATGATCAAGATAACAAGTTTCATAATGCGAAGGGATATTCAAGCTTCGAAATTATCATCCATTATGTAGTTTTTATATACTTCATTAAATAATCATTGGTTATTTTAGAATTTCATTATTAAGTTAGCCATTAGACTATTTAGCAATTTCTTCATATGATTTTATATTATTATGTACTCAAATATTTTAGAATTTAACTTTTATAAGAGATCTTATACGTTTTATTATTAATTATAAATTTGAGGTATTAAAAAATTGATGTGCAACATTTGTTAGTGATATCAGTAATTTCAGTTATCCCATATCCTACTCAAAGTAAGCTCGCCACGCCAAGGAAACGCAATTTGACAATTGGTATATACTCAAAGTAGTTTAATAAGGCTGTTACCATTTTTAATTTATATGACCGTTCAACAATAGTATATATTTTAAGATTAAAGATAAAAAGGTGAAAAAAAATAAAATAAAAGATAATCTATAATCTATCTAATCCTAACCCAACTTTAATAAAATAAGTATCAAACTTAGATTTAAACTTTTATAAGAAATCTTATACGTTTTATTATTACTAACATATATATACTCAAAGTAGTACAATTTTAATTTTTATAAGAGATCTTATACGTTTTATTATTACTAACATACTTTATAATCTAATCCTAACCCAACTTTAATAAAATAAGTATCAAACTTAGATTTTAATTTTTATAAGAGATCTTATACGTTTTATTATTACTATCATATTTTGAGTATAGGAGATTGATATCTCAACTCTTAAGTTTCAAGGCCGAAATACTATAATCTAATCCTAACCCAACTTTAATAAAATAAGTATCAAACTTATTTGAATCACAATGTTTAATAAAAAAATTTATCATACCTATTTGAATAATTAATATGACTAAAAGTTATCTTTTTAATTTTGTCCAAAAGCTACCATAAACATTTACGTGATAGTATATAGGGCCCAAACATGTTTATGGCATATTTGTTATTTTTTTTTTTTTTTTTTTTTAATCTTTTCATGTGATGAAATTTTAATTACAAAAATTCCTTAAATTCAAAAGATAAAAATTTACTTTCATTGTAAAGATATTACTCAAACTTTATATTCTAATAAACAACTTTAATAAAATTATCATACATATTTAACCCATAAAAATTACATGTATGCAACTCAAGAAAGAACACAATCATCATACAGTGAATCTATTCTAAAAGATACCATGAACCAAGATTTCATTAAAAAAGCTTTGCAAAGAGAAAGAAGGAAAAGGAGACGATTGATACTCAATGAGAAAAAAGCACGAAGACAACTGCATATAGGACCAGGTAATTAATATAAAACATAACTTGCTCTTTCTAATAAAATTAATCAAGATATCAATCTACTGTGACTTGATAGTGATGTAATTTGATTACCATTAACAAAAATTTGAATCATGAAACCGTATGTAATACAAGAATTATACGCTCTTTATGAAACAATATATGCTCTAGATGTAAGCCCGTATTATAGACCAAAGAGTATTTTTTAAATTTTTTGTTAAGTGGTGTGTTATAAAGTAAATAAAAAAAGAGGAAGTACTCCCTCCGTTCATAATGTTACAAGATTATAGGGAAAACACTGAAAATATATCTATACATGAACCATTAATCCAGAGTACTATAAATCTAGAACTTAGGAACTGTTCATTGCAATTCATGTGAACAGCTACTGTATTCATGTTCCTGTTTCAGTTATATTGGCTTAAATTAATGCAACAATTGAAAACGGACATAATTAGGAATGTCCCTTTGTTTTAATAATATATACCAAGTACCTAGATTAGCTGCTTCTCCTTTTGGTGCACCGGAAAGTAGTTCCCAAATCTTGTGGAGTGTTTTCGACATTATGAAGCTACATGTAACAGAATAATTTGTCATGATAAATATATAAAATCATCAATGTAGTACGGTTCTATCCATATCGAAAATACTTCAACCATACAACCTCCCAATTTCTCCATTGCTGAATAAATTCACCAAACAAACTTGAATCAAATCAACTGTTAGACAATACATTCTGAATATATAGAGTGAAGGTTCAAACAACATCATGGAGCTTAGAAAGGTACAAAATAACTACAAAGAAAGCTGTGACTCTGTTAGGGCATTCATACCATGTCAACTCTGAGAGAGGGTTAATCAGCTTTACGAGCTCATAGATGGTCATTGAACATAAGAAGGGCAATCTAGCCATAGTCCATAAGAACTATTAGAACACCCAAAACCTGCAATAAATAAATTTACAATATTTTGTCAATTGCTAACACTTTACTCATCTTTGAATTGTATGTGCAGATTTGCATAAAGACAAAAGAAGGCGATTATTTAATAACGAAGAGAATGAACAAATTCAATTCGAAACAACTTCAGCAGGTATCATAAAACTTACCAACTTACCTTGCACTTTCTTTAAATCACTATCATTATCTAAGCATGAATTACTTTAATGTACAGGAACTTATAATGAAAGCTACAAGTATATAAGCTTAGGCTTACCTGAATACGAATGTCCAGAGTGTGGTGCATTAATGTGGTACGAAGAGAGAGTTAAGAAGAGAAGCACAAAGAACAGGACAATCTTCAACCTATGTTGTCAAGAGGGGAAAGTAAAATTACCCAAATTCAAAGAACCACCCAGGTTGCTGGCAGAATTGTTGAATTACATGGGAGACAAATGCGCATCAGTCTTCAGACAACTTATTCGTATATACAATTCATGTTTTGCATTTACGTCAATGGGCGCTAAGGTTGATAATTTAGTAAACACAACAGCAGGGCCATATATTTTTAGAGTAAGTGGACAGAATCATCATCGCATAGGGTCTCTTCTGCCGGTGGATGATAAACAACCATCATTTCCCAGCTATATATATATGATGGTGCATTAGAAATCAATTTAAGAACAGATGTTGTTCAAAAGAATGAAAACAGCCCAAAATTGAATTTTGAATTACTTTCCAAATTGAAAGCAATGCTTGACAAAGTGAATCCCCTAGCACAAACCTTTAGAATGACACAACAAAGAATAAGACAAAATGTGGGAGAAAAGTGGACCATAAGGCTACTTGGTACAAGAGACAACAAAAAAAAAACATACAACATGCCAACATCATCTGAGATAGCTGCACTTATAGTAGGAGATATTGGACATAACACATATGGAAGGGATATAATAATTGAGCACAAATCAGAAGGATTACAAAGAATAAGTGAATTACACCCAAGCTTCATGGCTTTACAATATCCTCTGCTATTCCCATATGGAGAAGATAGTTTCCATCTTGGGATAGTATATGCTAAGAAAAAAGGATTAGGAAAAGGCAAAAGGGAATGTGTGACCATGAGAGAGTTTTACGCATACAGGCTGCAAACAAGAAAAACAGAAGCTCAAACTCTACTACGAGCAGGTTAACTACTTATCTTATTCAAATTAATATGCACGTTTTTACTTATATAACACATATACAAACCTCCAAAAAAGATACAAGAATTCGTTTACTTATATGACAATAAATTCATATTTAAACATAATTCCTTATATCTTGCTGCAGGTCGGTTACTTTTACAATTTATAGTAGACTGCTATTGCGCGATTGAAGAAGAAAGGCTGTCATTTATCCGAAACAACCAACAGCAATTTAGGTGCGAAATATACAACAACATACGAGATGCTGTAGTACAAGGAGACATGAATGGGGCAGCAGTGGGAAAAAGAATTATCCTACCCGCATCATTCACGGGAGGACCAAGATACATGTACCAAAACTATCAAGATGCTATGGCAATCTGTAGACGATATGGAAGCCCACATCTATTCATCACATTTACAGCAAACACAAAGTGGCCAGAAGTACAAGCAATGTTGAGTCATATTGAAGGACAAAAGCCAGAAGATCGACCAGATATCATGGCAAGAGTATTCAAGCTCAAACTAAAACAGCTCATGAAGTGTCTTAAAGAAGACCATTACTTTGGGACTGATGTGGCAGGTAAAGTAATTTACAAAAGAATTTGCAAAGTAATGAATGCGTACCAGGTCATACACACACTTCACAGATAATTCATTTTGTTTCCTTAATCTACTTTTATAGTTTTCCACGGTTTACTTTTTAGATATAAGCAAACTATAATAATTTATGATGAACCCATGATGAGCAGTTCAATTAAAAGTAAAAAAAAAATTAACTTTTTATTAACAAAAAAAAATCCTACAACTAACTTTTAGTAATGTATGGCTAAAATACAGATGTATGCACTGTGGAATTTCAAAAGAGGGGGCTACCTCACGCTCATATACTTTTATGGATAAAGGAAGAAGAATTACCACACACTCCACAATTCATAGACACAATCATACAAGCAGAGATCCCAGACAAAGAATCGAAACCAGAATTATATGAGGCCGTTACACGTTACACGTTACATGGTCCGTGGTCCATGCGGAAATTCCAATCCAAATTGCCCATGCATGGTGGATAAGAAGTGCAGCAAAAACTATCCAAAGCAATTCAATCAAGAAACTATTTTAGATAATAATGGTCACCCCGTATACAGAAGAAGGGACGACGAAAGGTAGTAAATTATTTTACAACAAAAACTTAAAAATGCCATAAATTGCTTCATACTCTAATCCCAATATAAAACTCGCAGGTTCATTAAAAAGGGTGATCATCTAATGGATAACAGATCAATAGTTCCATACAATGAAGGCCTACTACTAATGTTTGATGCTCATATTAATGTGGAATGGTGCAATACTGATGTGTCTATTTTATATAGTATTTTACCCCCATCTCTTGGTCGTAATTAGTAGTGTTTTTGGCTCTTTAGAGCCACTTTTATTACTAATTGGTGTTTTCTAGAGTTTTCGTAGATTTGGTTGACTTTGGCAGGGATTTATGCTTTTGGAGTATTTTTCCCGAGATATTTTGGAGCAACCACGAGCATTGGAGAAGCACGACCAGAGTTTATAGCCCAGGGCTCGGTATAGGTGATATCGGGGCATTTGGACCGAGTATTCAAGACCCAAAGAGGAAACCCAGATTGGCCCGAAGAATTGGAGCCCAATCGAAGTCTAAATAGTTGCCCAAATGAGCCGCCCGGCCAAAAAGGCTGGCGCCCGGAGGCGCGCCCTGCCGGGCAGGAGAAGCTTAGGCTGGCGCCCGGAGCTAGGACCCGACTGGGCGCGAGCCTTATACGGGATTTTTCCCATCTTCTTTCTTCACCATTTCTCATTATTTCTTCTTTCTCCATAACTTTTTCTCTCTAAAACTCAAATTTTCTCTACCTTCTCTCTAAGATTTCTCCTCCATTTCTTACCCAAATTCAAAACTCTTTACATATTTGTGATCCTTTCTTCATCCTCTTCACTTTCATATAAAAATTTTTCAGTTTTAATTCAATAAATTTTCAAACCCATTTCTTCAACATGGCTTCAAAGAGGGCTAGGTCCATTTTTGGTAGGAACTCCAGTTCAAGGGAGGAATACGACCCGGACTTGCAACTCCCATATTGGCTGACGATCCGGTTTGTGAGCCGGGAACAAAAGGAACGGCTAGAGCATTTGGTCGGTCGTGAGGTAATTCCTTCTCGGTGGTTACACCGCCCTACCTTAGAATCATTTGGTTTGTATGATTTTGTTAAACGATTTTTGAATGATATTGGCATGAGAAAATTTGTTGACATGCACTATCCTACATACCGAGAACTTACATGTGAATTCCTGTCCACTTTTCATGTTGTTAGTAGTAGGAATGGGCCTAATTTATTTTTCAGGTTAAATAATAGAAATATTAGTTTAACTTTTGTTGAATTTTGTAGATACATACCGAGAACTTACCTGTGAATTCCTGTCCTACATACCGAGAACTTACCTGTGAATTCCTGTCCACTTTTCATGTTGTTAGTAGTAGGAATGGGCCTAATTTATTATTCAGGTTAAATAATAGAAATATTAGTTTAACTTTTGTTGAATTTTGTAAAATTTTTGAATTAAATTCTGAATTATCTCACCAATGGCATGCAGACTATAAAATGGGTGACTTATATTATGCTTTGACTGGTTTACCTGCCCCCGACCCCCAACATGCTAGTACCAAACCTATTCACCACCCTGTCCCAAAAATCTGGCAAAGATTTGCGGGTTTGTGTTTTTTAGGTAGGGCCGAGCCTCATAACGCTCAAACTAGCTGTTATAGGACATTATGTGTACGGGTTCGGGAAATTGAACATAGGCAGGTTTATAGTTCACCATTTGAGTAGGCATGCCACAGCCAGCACCACTTCCAAGTCCCCTATCCGTTTAGGTGGCCTTATCACTCGAATAACGGTGAAAAAGGCCGGTTTTATTGTCGACGGACCCCACCAGCTGACCAACTGTGGACCAGATACCTACATGACTGCTAGGTATTTTGAGGATGTGGGGTGGGTTAGACCGGATAGCGAGCAGACACCCTTTTGGTGTATTTGAACTGGGAAAGAGCAACCTTTACCCATTTTTCCCCTACCCAGTCCTGACTTGACCGCCTTTCCCCCAGGGCAACTTTCTTACACTTATGATGCTTTAGTTGCCAACGCTAGGGGGCAGGCACCACCACCACCAGTACCACCACCCCAGCCTCAGCCCGAGGTGGCTTTCTCTCCACCTCGTATGTCCCATTCCGTCCCTCATGTTGACTTTGACCCGGTTTGGGATCTTCAGAGTATAGGTGTAAAACCCCATCTAAAATAGAAGGCGAGACGTTAGCGGAAATAACGTCAAAACGGAATATCACTCTAAGGGTTACTAAAAACTAAACAAAATAAATAAATAACTGAAATAGAAATAATGAAGAGAAAGAAATCCCAAATGATCAAATAAGACTTCCAACGAGGCAGAACAACCTCAAATTCGGCTATCTCATAAAGAGAAGTAAAGATATCAAAAGATAGTCGATAAAACTCCTTGGGAACAACCTAAACACTATGCTCTCAGCCCAGACTCAACAAACGTTACTCTTCACCTGCAAATAACATTTAGGTTCCACAATCAGTGGGGAGTAACTAGCAGTTCTCCCAAAACTTGTAGAAACACAAAGCTAAGCATAGAGTAAAGCATAGAAGCATACATACAATTAATACAACATATACATGTCAAGCAACAACTTCATAATATAGACAAGATAAATATGATAAGATACATAGATAGGAATCCAAGTCAACACATGCAACCTGATTACAATACAAAACAAAATAAACATGTATATTGAACAAAGTAATTATATTACCACATGATTACGGAGTAAGAATAAATAGCACCCAAAGCATAAGCAATAAACTCATAAAAACAATAATTAACACTTATAAAGGTTCTTTAAAGAGGTCTAGAAAATTCTTGACTTGACTTAGGAAGACCTTCTCAAAAGCGTAATAATATTAAAATAGAGAATTTTAACTTTTCGAAAACTGATCCATAGTGAGGTAAGCATATAAAATATGAACGCCGGTGAATTCCGCAGCCCACCATCAAAGATTTGTAGGGCGAACCTACAGACGATTCCGCAGCCGTCTGCGTCTGAGAATGGCCAAACTCCCAGTTTTCCTACTCGAATTCCGCAGCCCGAGTAGTTTCGGACGACAACAATTAACCTAGAAAATTACATCTCGAATTCCGCAGCCCAAGATGTTGGCATGTTCCAACCATTGAATTCCGCAGCCCAATGGTTGTCTTACACTCACGAATCAAATAAAACAGTAAAAATAATTCTTCAAAATTATCCAAACACATTTAGGGATCATCAACCCCAATACTACAGGTCTTTACTTCTAAGACCAAATTTCAACAAAAATCCTTCAAAAGAGTTTAACTTCAAAATTCTTCAAAGTGTACAAAAATCATTTATATATCATAACAAGGTGTCACTCTTATTGTCTGGATTTGGGTACGAAGCTAATTATAACAAAATATGACAATACACTCCGTACACAACCCTTGGCGAAGCGGTGCTAAAAACAGTGTTATTCTACTTTAAAGCACAACGACGTCGACAATTCACTTAACACCCAAAAATGGTAGACACTACACGACGTATTAAACGCTTCATAAACACACCCAAAACATACCAAAATGATAAAATAAAACCATGACATATTAATCCACATATCAGGCAATATATACATACAATATAGGCTTAAATTCATGACTTTAACAGGGTAAAAACAACATGACAAAGTAGCAGCCCCTAATTAGAACTACAGCAGCACATTGTAAAACAAATTCACCCAAAACCAACCTTAAACTCACAATTAACCTTAGCCCATTATCATACACATTCTAAAAACACCATAGATCAGAATAGACACAAGATTAGGCATAAATATTATGCAATACATCACTTAAAACCACTCAATTCACGCAGCTCACAAACTAACCTGGCAGCAACACCTTGCTTAGTTTTAGGCATATAATCACATCAAAGCATACCCCAAAACACGATAATTTTACTTGGAGATAATCCTAACATGATGCCTAATTATAAATAAACAATAAAGGCCTATAAAACAAGTAAATACCATGCTTAAGGGCTGTAGAAGTACATGGTAACTTCATTGATTATAGCAGCAGCAATTTGAGGATTCTAGTGCTTAAATTCAAGACATATCTTCTATTGAAACATGAGTAAACCATTTAGGAATATACCTAACATGATGCTACACAAACATAGGTACTAAATCAACCAAAAACTAGGAAAAATAGAGCTGTAAACCCACAACAGCACGACAACAATTACAGCAGCAATTTCGATGAGCATTAGGGTGTATAACATGCTTTAAAACCACTAAAACACAACAATAATTTATGGAACCAAACCTTAATATATATACTACTTCTAGGCATGATTATCAAGCATAAAAACCAGAAATAAAAATGAATAAGAAGCCCTCATTTCTCACGCACAGAACAACGACCAATATACTAATTCTAGCACCTTGAATTACAACGAACCTCTAATCTATTCAACTCTAATTTGCACCTAGCCTCAACCTATCCTAGCCATGATTTCTAAAGCTTGGAATAGTGCTAGTTACCTCTTAAGTGAAGGCAATAAAAATCAGATTAAGGTGCAGCAAGGATTGCCCACCAAAACGTCCAAACAAAGCTTTATTTACCCTGTGTTCCTTGGTGTTCTTAAGGACAATTGGGTGCTCGAACTTGAGGGGAAAAACAACAGCAATATACCCACGAAAACCCTTGATGAATACATGAAATTTTGAGGGAATCTAATAAGGAAAATTGTTGTGAAAGTGAAGCAAAAATCACGTTCAACAAGCCTTGCTTTGGGTAACAAAAAAAAAAGTTGGCTAGGGAATATCAAGTGTTTTTGGACAGCAATTAATTGGTAATTGAATGAGATTAATTGAGGGTGTAATTGGGGGGGTTACTAGGGTGGAAAAATAAGAAGCAACAAGCCCTTGAATAACCGTGAGAAAGAAGAGAAGATGGGCCTTAAGCAACACTTGTGATTACAAAGTAAAGCCTTAAATTAAGGATGTCAATTGGACTAGTTTAGGAGTATTTACCAAAAACTATCATGCGCTTAAGGAGAGCAAATAAACAAGGTTATACAAGCCTAATTAGACGGTTAATTACTAGTCTGAGTTCTATCCCGAGTTAATTCTAGTTGGCCCGAAAAAAAAAAAATCGAGGAGAAGACATGGAATAAGAAGCAAATAAAATACACATATAATAACACTATTAATAATAATAATAATAATTGATATTATAAATCAACAATAACCAAAAATAATTATAATAAGAACAATAATAATCAATAATCATAAATTAATCATGATGCAAAATAACATATAAAGTTTATAATGTAACAGAAATCAGGAAGAAAAGACAAAATATGAATCAGTTATTAACGTGTATATATAATAACCTTATTATTAATAGTATTATTAACAATAATATCAAAATATTAATAATAACTAATTAGAAATTCGAAATTTGAATAGAAATCAAAGTATTAGTGAATAATGCTCGTAAAACCTTGGTTCAAAATTACGGGGTGTTACAATAGGTCAGGCCCTAGGACGTATAGAGCATTCACATACTGACCTTAGGAGGATGGTAGGCTCCTTAGACCAGAGGTTAGGGTACCTAGAGAGGAACCAGGGTAGAGCTCTCTACCCTATGTACGATGATTATACTCGTCGGGGCAACATTCCCGACGACGCTATTCACCCTGGTTTCAGCCTCCACCCCAGGGATACGATAGGGATCCCACTGCCCGTGGTATTTACACTGACTATTCTTCTTTCTTCGGGTACGGGCAGGACATTCCTTTCGGGGGACCGGGGGGGGGGGGAGTTTTCACGCTGATTATTTTGGTGGTAGCTCTTCTGGTGCACGTGGTGCAGGTGGCAGTGGAGGTGCAGGTTTCAGCTCGATGGATGAGGATGATGAGGACTAGCTATGCTGGCCTAGTTTCCGAGCCAATGAGGACATTGTCTGATTTTGGCTTGGGGGAGATTTAGGTTTGGTATTTTTCTTTTTCTCTTTCCTTTTATTTTTGGTGTGTTTTCTTAGGTTAGATTTCTTGCTTTCTAGGTTAGTTTTATTGCTTTCTTTTATATATAAAAATACAAAAAAATTGAAAAATAAAAAAATCCAAAAATACGTTCCAATGAATTATAAATTATGCTTCCCTGTGCCCCTTACTTGAGAAAATTGTTTTGATTCTTGGTATTTGATGATAGGCATTGTGGATTAGTTGATCTTGATTTGATGTTTGATTGCCCTAAAACCTTTACATGCGTCAATTTTGTCCAACTACTTGTGAATATAGTGCTTAACTAGTTGATTTGGTAAGGAATGTGTGATAGTTCCATATTTTCTTGTATGTCAATGAATTTGAGTATTGGTTTGCAACTATAAGTAATGTTTATATGATTCATTATTATGCACATTGTGGAGGACGAAGGCATTTGTTCTTTTAGGTAGCCTCCAGATGATTGTAGATACATTTGTTCCCTTCTTGCTACCCATGTTGTTGCCTTGACCTTTTTGTTGTTTATTAGCCGCATTACAAGCCTATTTTGCCACATTGGTTACTAGTCCCAAGCTTGGCTTGGGGGAGCTATTAGTGAGTGAGGTGAGGGAGTTTGTAGTGTAGTGTGCTTACTATTTGTACAATTTGGGTGGGATTTGAGAAGTTGTTTTGTTGTTATTCATGTTTATTTTTGATGAGTTTGAGAGTTATATTTTCTTGAAAAAAATAAAGCATGATATTATGAAAAAAGAGAAGTTCAAAGAAAAAATGTGAAAAAAATAAGTGAACTTCGAAAGAAAAAAAAAAAGTGTTCAAATGTTCTAGTTGGAGGTTGATCAAAAGAAGAAAAAAATAAGAGCTTCAATAGGAAAAAAATTCAAGTTTGGAAAATAAGTTTGTTTATTCACTCTATTACTCCATTATTATATCTTATGAGTGAAATTGTAAGTGTTGGGTTTATTTATTATGAGTGGAGTATATTGGTTGATGTTAGAGTTGGTTATGTAGGAGATGTATGATCACTATTTATTTTGATCATGGGTTTTATTAGGATATGGCTCCTTTAAACATGGCTTTTCTCTCACTTATTCCCAAATTTATCCTACCCTTTACCCTAGCCTTACATTACAAGCTTTAAAGACCTTCTGACCTTTGTGCATAGAATTGTATGAATGTGAAAGTGTTGTTTATCAATGCAAGTTATGATTTGGCATATTTCGAGTCGACTAGTAGGATTGAGCGTTCATTGTTTTATACACACGAGAGTGTGAGTTGGGAGGGCATTGTTCACATAAAGGGGTTGGATGGAGAGCGATCGAGTACATCTTTTACTCGCCACAAAAATGAGAGTTGAGTGTGTGAGCACTAGTCTTGAATTCTATATGCTCTTGTGGTTTGCTCTGTTTGACAATTGTTAGGGAAGAAAGGTAATTGGATGGATTTGATTGGTTGACTCTGAAGCGTATTTATTTGATTTATCCTGGATCGTTCGTGCTTGATTTTTACTTTTGGGGTGAAGCATATTTATAGATTCATTGATGAGATCTTTGCTTAAGGACAAGCAAAGGTTTGGCTTAGGTGAGTTTGATGTGTCTATTTTATATAGTATTTTACCCCCGTCCCTTGGTCGTAATTAGTAGTGTTTTTGGCTCTTTAGAGCTACTTTTATTACTAATTGGTGTTTTCTAGTGTTTTCGTAGATTTGGTTGACTTTTGCAGGGATTTATGCTTTTGGAGTATTTTTCCCGAGATATTTTGGAGCAATCACGAGCATTGGAGAAGCACGACCAGAGTTTATAGCCCAGGGCTCGGTATATGTGATATCGGGGCATTTGGACCGAGTATTCAAGACCCAAAGAGGAAACCCAGATTGGCCCGAAGAATTGGAGCCCAATCGAAGTCCAAATAGTGGCCCAAATGAGCCGCCCGGCCAAAGAGGCTGGCGCTCGGAGGCGCGCCCGGCCGGGCGGGAGAAGCTTAGGCTGGCGCCCGGTGACGCGCCTGGCCGGGCGCGAGATTGGTATTAGGGAGCAAAAAGGCGCGCCCGATCGGGCAGTGCCTCGCTCGATCGGGCGCGTGTATTTCTTAGGAATTGATTAACGTCGTTTTAATTTGTTTCAGTTTAGGATTTTGTACGGAGTATAAATACTCCTCCGTAATACGATTTTAGGATCTCTTCTTCTTCTCTTTTCACTTTTCTTTACTCTCTTAATTATTATCTTAGATTTCTTTTCTCTTAAACCTTTGTTCTTAATTCTACTCTTAATTCCAGATTTATTTTGGTAACGATTTCTCTTCCCTTAATCTGAGTTGTTTATTTTATTCCTTTCATCATGATTTATTTTATTACTTTGATTAGTTTAGTTTTTAATATGTGTGAGTAGTTTAATTTCTAGGGTTTATGGGGATCTAATAAATAATATGAAGGGGTAAATTGTTGTTAATTATCAATGCTAGATTAATTTCCTATTGATTGATTTAATGCTCTGTAACTAGATTAGGCCTATCTTTTATGCATGAGTTTGACAATATGAATTCAAGATTCGAGAGATGAGAATTAATGTTTAGGTCTAGTTTCAATAGGCAGATTAATATATAAATGGTTAAGTCCAGATTCGAGAGATGGGATTTAATGCCGGTAGATTAATTGTGTGATTGTAATACGTAGCGAAAGCCCTTTACAATCTGGTTAATTAATGCATTGATGATTGACTATTATTGATTATTGGTATTGCATGATAATTTCTTATTGAATTGTTTTAACGTTTTATAATTGTGGCTTGTAAAAGTATAGCAATATTAAATTGATGAATCGAGCAGATGTTAATTTGATATTAAAGGCTATTTTCAATAAGAACTTAGACCTAGTAAATTGCGAAAGCCTGTTAGATCTATGTTGATTAATAAATTGCGAGAGCCTGTTAATCATGTTATTTATGCAATGTCAATGATTGATTACTATGTTTTACCCTGGAGTATTATTTATTGGTGAACCTATGCCCTAGATCCTTTTATATATTGTTTCTCCCTATTCCTATTCTTTGTAGTTTAGTTTCATACTCAATTATAAATATTGGTTACTTAAATAATTTAGATTATAATAATTAATTAGGAGTAAAAAGACTTGTTTCCCTGTGGAGATCGACCCTACTTCCCTATCTACTTTAGTTAGAGGACTTTGGTAATTATTTTTTATTAGGGAATACGACTTTACCCTGTCAAATACCACACGTGTTATCAAGTACCTGTTTAAATATATATGCAAAGGACCAGACAGGACAACCATGATAATTAGTGACGACGAAACAGATGAGATAAAATCATACCTTGATTGTAGGTATATCTCAGCATGTGAGGCCGCATGGAGAATTTTTGAATTTGATATCCACGAAAGAAGTCCGTCGGTCATACGTCTGCCTATACACTTGGAAGGAGAACAGGCGGTTGTTATTCGAGACAATGAGAATTTAAGCATGCTCATGAACAATGAAGAAGCCAATGAGACTATGCTCACGGAATGGATGAAAACCAATGCAATTGATGAAGATGCAAGATCCTTGACATATGCAGATTTCCCTACAGACTAAGTATGGACTACCGTTGATGTAGTTGATGAGCTTGGAAATACAAAAAAGAAAAAATCTTGGGAGAAACGACATCATGGAAAAACCATTGGAAGAATAACATATATACACCCAACAGCAGGAGAGAGGTACTACCTTCGTCTACTACTCAACATTGTCAAGGGTCCTAAATCTTTTCAAGAAATAAGGACAATCGATGGCTACTTGCATCCTACCTACAAAGAAGCGTGCTACGTTTTGGGACTACTTAGCAATGACAAAGAATGGCACGACGCTATACAAGTGGCCAACCAGTGGGCAATGCCATCGCAACTACGAGAACTATTTGTCACACTACTTCTATTGTGCGAAGTGACTAACATATTCAGCCTTTGGGAAAGTAGCTTTAAGGCCCTCTCAGATGACATACTACAAAAGAAAAGGCGATTATTCAAACATCCAGAACTAATACTAACAGAAGATCAAATAAAGACATTCACCCTACTGGAGATTGATAGAATCCTTGTGAAATTCGGAAAGTCATTAGCTGATTTCAAAGATACGCCACAACCCGACTTCACTGAAGCAGAGTGCATGGAAAACAAGCTAATACAGAAGAAATACTATATGACACCAAGCAACAGCAAGAAGAGTGGTCAAGCAGAGTAATAAAACTGAACAAAGAGCAATTGGTTGTTTTTGACAGAGTTGTGCAGGCTGTACAGAACGAAACAGGGGAGATATTTTTTGTATATGACCACGGAGGGACCGGAAAGACTTTCCTATACTGCACCATATCAGCAAGGCTTCGTGCAGTAAAGAAAATTGTTCTAAATGTTGCGTCATCAGGTAAGGCATTAATCTTTTAAAATGTTATTCAAATGCTACCTGATATTAAATTCAAATTAAAAAAGAACAGTAAAATTAGTCACATCTTTACGATATGAAATCTAGGTTATATAACAAAAAACAGTAAAAGAAATTATTTACCTGTCACTTCTCTTCAAACTGCAAATCAGGTATTGCGGCCCTACAATCCTGGAGGAAGAACAGCACACAGCAGGTTTGAGATACCGATTGACCTACTAGAGAATTCAACATGTAATATCAGTCGCAAAACACAACTAGCAGAACTACTACAGCAAACATCATTGATTATATGGGACGAAGCACCAATGGACCACAGGTTTGCATTTGAAGCACTTAGATCGCACTATGAGGGACATTGCAGGGTACAAGAACCCAAACGCAGCATCTAAGTTATTTGGTGGCAAGGTGGTATTATTTGGAGGAGACTTCCGACAAGTACTCCCCATCGTGCCAAAGGGAGGCAGACAAGAAATTGTCCAGGCTTCGATTAATAGATCCCACATATGGAAAGATTGCAATGTGTTTATACTAAAACAAAGCATGAGGGTACGAGAAGGGGACATCGAAACAGAGAACTACTTTAAAAATAAGAGGTTCAATGAATGGCTGCTAGCTATGGGAGATGGAAGGCTTGAAACACAAAATGAAGATCATGAAGCCGAAGGAACATGGATTGAAATACCAAGTGAGCATATGGCAAATGTGGATATCTCTGATCTGAAAATGGTCGTGGAGACCATTTACCAAGATTTTGAACAAAGAAAAAGTGATGCCAACTACTTGAGGGAGAGGGCTATACTAACACCCCTAAATGATACTACTGATAGCATTAATGACTACATGATGGGTCTCTTACCCATAGAAGAAAAAACCTACAAAAGTTGTGATGAAATATGCTTATCCTCAACAGATTGTGACCAACAATTTGATGCATACCCTATAGAGTATTTGAACAGCCTAAAGTTACCGGGCTTACCCCACCATGAGCTAAAGTTGAAAGAAGGAATGCCGGTCATGCTTCTCAGAAACATAAACCCACCACAAGGGCTATGCAATGGAACTCGCCTTATTATTACGCATCTTGGGAAGTTTGTGATTGAAGGAAAGATCATAACTGGGTCTAAACAGGGAAACAAAGTTGTAATACCTAGAATTTCAACAGACCACAAACTGCCATTTATATTGAAAAGAAGACAATACCCTTTAAAGCCTTGCTATGTAATGACAATAAACAAGAGTCAAGGACAGTCACTTTCATATGTGGGAGTATACCTACCGAATCCTGTTTTTAGTCACGGAAAACTCTATGTGGCAGCTTCAAGAACAACTTCACCAGAAGGCCTAAAGTTTTTTATCAATGATTCTTTGCAAAAGTACAAAAGGAGCACAAAGAACATCGTCTACAAAGAAGTTTTCTCAAACTTACCCTCTGTGTAATAGTCATATCTTTTTTTTACACCCAAATTTTACAAATATTTTTTATTATTAGCAGAACACAATATTTTAATAATTTACTTTCCAAATTAATCATATAAAGATTTTTGTATTTAAATAATCCATATTATTCATTACACTTACGGAGTTACAACTCAACTAAAACATGTTGAATTAAAACATGAGCAGCAAGAATGAGATAGTTTATTGTACGTTAGTTAGTTAGTTACAATTACGAAAAACTAATGGACATAAGTACATAATACGTAGATGCCAGACATGAGAGCTTACCAGAATTTTAAACAAAACAGCACCATTCATATGGTCAACCTTCATATTTGTAAACCTATGTTTCACAGCATCTACAGAGATCTTTTCCACAGTGGAAAAAACAAAAAATGGAATCACTTGGGAAAAACTCTCAATAGCCATTGTAACTTGGGAAGCCTGCGATGTCAAAAGTAGGATATCAATGACACTAAAGGCAGCTATGGCATAATGTACTATGGTACACTTGCAAAATACAGTTGGTAGAGATGCAAAATATTACAAATGGAGCACCTGCTGTAGCAACCTCAGAGTTGCTAGCTTTTCCAAGGCAGGACTATACTTTGACAATTGCAGCTGAAGCAAGTTTTCCACCAAACTTAGAAATTTTTGTTCAACAAGGGCTGAACTTTTAGAGACAAATCCAAGGGGAGAAACTCATGCTTTAGAAGATGATAAAGATCTTTCATTCCTGGCAGTACACAAGACAAAACTACTTTAGAAACCTGCAAGTTACATAAAAAAACTCAGGATAAGATGATGTTAAAAAGACTAAATATCTGCCACAAAATCTCTTTGGTTTTCAATACCAAAATTCTGAAACAATGAGCAGCTAGGGGTTAAACCAGTTCCAAAATAAGAGCAGTTTGGGGGTCATACCAGTTCCAAAAGAACTATTAGATGCATGAAGAGAATAGAGAAAAGCTTACTTAGTATTATTGATTTACAGAGTATTTATATACAAGTCTTAAGTGACCATTATAGAACAAAAAGTCAACATACTACCTTAAATAAAGAGATTACAGAGTATAGACTATACTATACATGGAATCAAAGAATAATATAAATACTAAGATACGATATTGTGATTGATCGTAATCAATCATGCTCATTCATCAAGGCTGCAATTTAGGAGATGAATTCTCCTTAACTGCTATCTATGATATCTTTCTTTCAAAATTAGAGGCAAAAAGTAGATATACACATATTAACAAAAATAAAACAAGCCAATGGATAAGCAATCAATTATCACTTCTATGCTCTCAGGTTTGGATACAAGATTAAAATTAAAAAGATTAGACATCCTCCTATCACGCAAAAACAAAGTATGGTGATTAGTTAAAATTTTTGATATTATTATTTGTTAGATTTTCATTTTGTTAGTTACAAAACAACGATTTAAGCCTTGAAACCACCTCCACCCACTTTTTCTACAAGTATGTTAGCAAGTAAGCAACGAACTTTAATTTTATGCACATTTAACACTACAATATACATATATAACATCCAACAAAGTACAATAAAACTTCAATTTCTAATTAATGCACTGCAACATATAACATTTTTCAACTCAATTTATGATGACAACAAGAAAAACATTGATTTAATCGGACTAATTATCTGGAAAAAGTTAATTCAAGTTGAAATTTATAGATAATAGCTTCACCTTCTTCTTCACTAACTCCTTTCTTCACAAATGCATGTATTTTCTCAACCAATTAGGTAAATTTCTCACTTCTTTAATCACCTTTAACTTCGTCCAGCATCAAACTTCGCCAATTTCACATCAAGCCTATCAACCTAGCCAATCGAAAAGCAAAATTACAGTAACAGAGGGAAAAAATTACTTTCAACTAAACGAATTCTGACAAAATTTCAGTTAAATGAATGACAAAGATCAAAATTGCATGAAGAGAAAGAATTACGGAGTACCATATATTTAAGAAGAGAGAATGAAATCATAGATTAGTTCGATCAATTCATCAAGATAGATATGATTCTCAAGTGAAGAGAGAGAAGAAGACAGAGACTTGATTTCTGGGTTTGATTTCATTTGGTTAGGGTTTATTACAGTGAAAATTGATACATTATTTTTTATGAAGTGAGAAAATTGATACATTTTAATATGGAAGAAGACAGAAAAGGGTAGTTTTTTTAATATATTTATTAAAAGAAAAAAAGGGTAGCTTTTTTTTCATTTATATTTTTCTGAAATCAAAAGGGTAGCTTTTTTATTTACAAGTATGTGTTTTAAAATCTATATAATTTAAAGTTGGAACATATCATTTAAAATTAGGGATAATTTTATTACCATTAGTTGTTAGTATGTTACTGCCGATGATTCTTAATTGATGTACATGGAAATATGGATTGGAATTCAACATATTAAATAAGATCAACAATAAAAATATGATAAAATTTATGTAAAAAAGATAATATTTATTGTATTTCCTTATAAATAGACATAAAACTATTTCATAGTACATGCATCAACAATTAACCACACGATACATAAAAATAATAATCATTGGTTTAATATCAAACCTACATGGCTTTACAATACCCTTCGCAAAACCTGTATGGTGAGAATATCCAACAACATCAACCACAGCTCAACATGATGAGGGATGCAATGGAAAACGAAAATACTGCGAGGAACGAAGACGGGAAAAGAACAATCTTGCCACCAACATTCTTCGGAGACATAAGATACATGTACCACAATTATAGAAAAAGAATAGACACTACATGCTGCACACTTGAGATGGAAAAGGAGAATAGAGTTATTTTGCCGGCTTCATTCACGGGAGGACCAAGATCCATATACCACAATTACATAAGCAAAATATACTCTCCATAGAGGAGATGAAGATAAAATCCGTCTGAAACTAGCAATTTTATTTCTAATTATGTTATTAATAAAAAGTAATATTTAATAAGTTGAAATAATTATATTTTTTCTTTGTAAAGAATTGCAATATTATATCGACTACATTAATAATTCATCTCTTTATTATTTTTAATGTATTTGATTAATAAATATTGATCCAACACGATCACCTATGGCTGTTGATCTCTACTATATTCATAATTAAAAATAATAGTAGAAAAAGTAAAAATATTAAAAAAATAATAATAAAAATAAAAAGCTATAAACTAACCCATGCATCTCATAATTAAAAATAATAATAGAAAAAGTAAAAATACTAAAATAATAATAATAATCTATAAACTAACCCGTGCATCGCACAGGCTTCACACTTAGTCTAAACTAAGGGAGAGGAAAACTATGCACTAACTAAGAGAATAAGCCTAACACTTTGTTTGGATAGGAAGAAAAGGAAGGAAAAGAAGTGAAGAGAAATGAAGGGGGACAAATTCTCTTGTTTGGGTAAAAGATTGGGGGAAGGTTGGGGAAGGAGAAGGAGGGATCTATTTTCCCTCTCTCTTTAATAAGCATAATCTCTTCAAAATTGGAGAGATTTGGAGGGAAAATGGAGCTTATCTCCTCCTCCCTTTCTTTTGCCTTCCTTTTCCTCCATTTTCCCTCCCCTTATTTTCCTTCCTTCTTTGATATCCAAACAAAGTGTAAGAGAGTTAAGAGAGAAGAAGCTCCGTCCAAATGAGCCCCCAAAAACTATTTATAACCCTCAATAACATAGTAGACTCCGCAATCAAAAGCTCGTAGGACCTATCGAGTGCAGCCTCTCCAAGGCCTGGAGAGGCCGCTCCTACGGAATAGAGAGGCCGCTCCATGTCTTTGAGAGGCCGCTCCAAACTGGGAGAAATCGGGGCAGAAACTTCAGTAGCAGGGTGGAGAGGGCTCTCCAAAAATGTGGAGAAGCTGGAGAGGTCGCGCACCCATATATGTTGGAGAGGCCTCTCCGCATTTCTTCTTTCAAATCTGCCAAGGGTGCTAGGTTTTTCACTTTACTTTACATAATAAAATAATAACTAACATAAATATTATGGAGTTATTTGTATAATTGCTTAACTAATATATATTGAATCTAAGATATTAGCATTCAAGGTATCAACAACTACTAGTGTGTGATTAATGTCTTAATGTGCAATTTAAAAGTTACATTACATGGGAAAATTAGGTACAAAGCTAAGGTTACACATATGAAGAGTTTTAGGGTCGTAATGAATGATGACACATAAACCATATTGGCCTCTACTTGATTCTTATTGTGAAAAGTATTCATGTGATCTCAAAGGCATACAAACAAAATATTCAATTTGCTCCAAACTATTATTATGCTAAATTGGTTGAATATTAATGCACACATAATTCTAAAATATTAGTGATCACTTAATTAAATAACAAGATTAAAGGAACCTAAACCGGTTGTCCAAATTATCTTATTAGGCGTGATATTCAATTACATATTCCCTTTAAACATGCAATATGTTGATCATAATAAATATAAGAATAAACATTAATATTGGAAGCAATTCAACAATAACATCGTTAGTCAAATCAAATAATAATAATAATAATCATGATACTAGCAATATAAAATAATAATAAGTAATTAAATTGATTAATTACTCACATTTCGCGCGTTCCTTAAAATTGCTACATCATGAATAAATTGTTAGTAACTTCAATAAAAATAAATCAAACGGAAATTAAATTAAATAAAAGTAGAGTTGATTTGGTCCAAACCATCAGTTATTTGTACCTTTCACGCCTTGGTTTAAGGACGGAACCTCGGGTTAAGTATGGACTCCTTGGAGTGCTTAAGGGAAGAATATATAGGGTTTAAGAATATAGGGTTAAGGCTTAGAATATGAGAGAGAGGGAAGAGAATGATTTTTGGTGTAAAAGAGAGGAAGAGAGAATGATTTTTTGGTGTAGGGAGGGAGGGAGTGAATAATTTGATGATCAAGATTGTTGATGATTGAAAAAGGGGAGACATGACCTCTATTTATAAGGAAAAAAGAGGGGTTGGATCAAGAAAAGATAAGAATTCGAATCGGATAAAACTCTTGTGATAGACAACAGTTTTTGCGGTTTTTGTTTTTATCATATCTTTTGATCCAGAAATTGGAATAAGATGAATAAGATATCGTTGGAATTCTCTTGAAGTCTAATTTCTAACCCAATTAGAATCAGATTAAAATATTTTGTATAATAAAAGATATGGCCGAAATAGTGGGACGGTGTCAGTTTTGGATGGAGTTTCGTATTTCTTTTATATCTTTTTCGTTATAGCTCGGAATTAATATTATAATATATCATTGGAAAGATAATTTCAAGAGCTATCCAACCATATAAGAATTAGATAAAAACTATGAAGCAAGAAAATAATATCTGACAATCTTTGAACGTCTTTTAATTCGAATAGAATAAGGACTTTCAAAAAGAAAAGTTTTATTCAATTTCAAACTCTTTAATCTTATCTTTTCAAAAAGGATAATTAAGATATTTTAGAAACTTATAGAAGCTTCTAATTAATCTTAATTGGATTAGGAGTGGGATTTAAGCCTTTGGACCCTCACATGATCATTGGGTCGTAGGTAAGGTGGGCTTAGGTTCGATTTAGACTCAGTTTAGCATTTTGGCCATAACTTATTCGTTATAACTCGGATTTGGGCTTATAATATATCGTTGGAAAGATATTTTCAAGACCCATCCATCAATTCAATCATTGGACTCAGATTATGGACCAAAATAAACTGGATCAAACATTTTTATAAAAAGGACACGAAAATCAATGATTTTAATGGATACGAGATGAATTATTTTGGGTTTATAGGCACGAAAAGAGAAAATTAAGTTATGGTTTGGTGAAATGGGTTAGGAATTGGGTTGATTTATGAAATGTATTGGGAATGAACATGGATTTAAGCACTCTAAAAATTACATACTCAACCCGGCCAATAATGGCGGTGAAAGGTTGTTCATCATCGGGTTTGGTTTTGGGGAGACATTTTTAGGTGTCTACACTAATGGTCCTTTTTTAATAGCTACTTGGTATATGAAGCCTATATATTTTTTGGACTCTGTTTCATTATAGATTAGTTGGGAGTGCACACAGTAGCAAAATTAAATGATGAAATGTCCATTTTATAGTTTTTGGAAAATGTTATGATTCGCTTATCTCGTATTCATTTGGGGTCTCTTGCTCTGTTTTTTTTTTTTTTAACTTGTTTTCTCTTTGTATTAGATGTTGTTGTGACTTATCTCCTTATCCTTCATTTTCTAAATGATGATTCTTTTTAAATTTTGACTATGTTATCACCCCCAAATAAGTATGGCTTCAAGAATTTTTGTATGTCATTGATGTGAGGCCATATTCCAGTTTTAAAGTTTTGCTATTGATGAGCTGTAGAAATGAAAGTTGAAATAAGAATTTTAATTAATATTACTTTCAATCCTATATCCTCCCTTTCTTAGTTGTTTATTTCAAGGTTTATAATTGAGTTGTATTGATAATTAGCAAAGAAACAAAGTTGGTGAGCTGCTAGTACTGACCTTCGTGGCTTAATGCATTATTCTGATTCTTGATTAATGATAAAAATAAGACGGTGTAGTTTGCCTGTTACTGTTTATTTTACAGGATTTTCCATGAGGTTTCTGGTGCACATCACATTTGTCTGTATTGATTGAAAGTTAATATGAAGTTATGCTGAACAAAAAATTCCAGCTGTAATAAGATAGTTTTCACTTGGTTACTCACATTGTAGCATTAGAATTTTGGAAACTTTTGTTGGTGAAATAATAGGTGACTAGATGGATTTGTTGGTGGGATGGTATAGATCTGCCAGCCATTCCAAACCAACAATATACTTTGTTATATTGCAAACATTATTGTCTTGGAAAGTTGAACTTTGATCTTATAACAGCGTTTCTTGCTGTTAGAGTACATGTCTGCTAGGAATTTAGTCAGGTGTTCTGTTGTGCTCACTTATGCTATGTTGTGCTCACTTATGCTAGAAGGCAGCTAAGAGTATTGGGAGAGCTCATCTCTCATAGAGTGGGAATTATCTTGTATTGAATCAATCACTTTGATCTATTAATACATCTATCTCTTCGTCTAAACTTCTAATTTGAATTTTGGTAGAATAATCTCCAGTAGGTGTATGAAATTTTACTTCTCTAGTCCAGTGTATGCTACTTCTAGTGCTATTATAAATGATTTGGATATGTTTTATAAGCATTGTACTTCATCCAGGTGCCTAATTTATTGACAGTGAAACTGCTCCTATATATGGAAAGCTAAAAAAAAATTATTTCTTTCATTATGAGTAGTTGAAAGTATGGGCAAAACTACCGTTTGGGATTGTGAAATACTAAGAAATTTGTATTCTGGTGAAACACTAAGGCATTTGGGAAGTTGGGTTCCTTTGTCTTCTAGGGGTAAGAAATCAAAGATTTTATGCTTTGGTGAAACCATTTTTAGATTGCTGCTATTGATCAATATCTGTCTGGTGAATCTGCATTTGAGGATATTGATTATGCATTGTTGATTAAAACTCAAGTTATTAAAGTTTTCTTTGTCTGGTTTTTCTGATAATTCTTTTCAGAGATTTTTGATGCCGTTTATTGCGATAACTGATGGTTTCATATTTTTTTTAATGTGTCTTGTTTTGGTTTGCTATGCTGATTTATGGTATCAGTTTCTTGTTGTGATTTATTAAAGTATGCTTTCAGAAAGGAGTTATTTTTGTATGACTTATTTTCTGACATAAATACCAAATTTATCCTTTGTACTCCCTTTGTCCCAAATTACTCGCAACGGTTTGACTTTTTACACTATTCACACATCTTCCTTTGACCATCTTTCTTAACTATTATATGAAAGTCAATGTAATCATGTAAAATGTTGTTGGGTCTATTTTAATGTACAGTTTCTTAATATAAACTTTTTATAACTTATATAAATATATAATAAAAGATATCAACGGTCACACATGTGCATCAGCAAGCGTGTTCAGTCAAAATGTTGCAAGTAAACTGGGACAGAAGGAGTATGCCTTATACAGGTGAGTGGTCCCGAAGCTGATATAGATGCGTTATGTATGTGGGGCCATCATATATCAACCGAAATGTAAGTAGTGGTCTTAATTTGTGCGATTTGTTCAATTTCATTGAATTTGCTCCGGGTTTTAGCTTCTAATAATTGGTTTTCTACCTTGTGCTCAATAGGAGGATTTCTTTTACATTTTCTATGATATTCTGGCACAATTGGTGGAAGTGACCGAGCTTCAACCAATTCCTAATGCGCATGTACCAGTGATGAAATTTAAATTTGATGGGATCTCTATTGATCTTCTTTATGCTAGTGTTTCCGTCTTGGTTGTTTTGAAGTAAGTAGTACTTTAATTTTTTCACACTATAATTGGTTTAATTTTCTGTGGACTTTACATGTCTCTTATTGTGAAGTAGAATCCCGATTTAGACAGTTGACTCTGATGGTAAGACATTTTTGTTTTTGTCTGCAATGGACTAGTGGTGGCTTTATTGGTCTTTGCTGGGGCTTAAGCTTTATTGGTGCTTGTCAAGCTGTTTTACATTGCACACAGTTAGATATTCGCGCAACAGTTGATGAGTTGTGGTTCTATCCATGTAACTATTGGTGATGGTGGGAACTCTAAGGGTTTAGCTCGAAGGTATGTACTCATGAACCTTCTTCAACTGCACTTTACATTTGTGTTTACCTTCTGTACTTGTTAGCAACTCTATGAAGGTTTGGATTTATTTGGAATTTTGTTCTATGAACATTCTACAGAGGTCTTTAAAGTCAACACATTGTCTGTTGTAGGTGTTGTCTTCCAGAATTAATTCTACACTGCATGCAGGTAAGTGTGTTATGGTACTAGTAGCCACTCAAATTTTCTGTCATTTGCATTTGAATGGCTAAATGTGCCTGTTGTTTGTAATCAGTAGATCCTGAACTCCACTTGTAACTATGTTTGTAGGTGTTTGTTTCATTAGTGGAGTTGTTTAAAGTTCCTGACAGGCTTGTTGAGTTGATTGAGCTTGTTGCTTGCCCAAAATCAGGATATCTTCATTTATTTAGTCAACAACTGCAGGTACACTAATTACCCTAAACAAATAACTCCTTTAATTATAAAGCTTATCTATTCTTTGTATGTTAGTACTTGCTAATTTTAATTTATTGGTTATGACATTCATCTTGGTAAGAAGATAATGGAGATCATTCCTACAATTCTGCAGCCATCATAAATTTATTGGCTTCTCAGCTTATTAGTTTTTAACGCTATGTAGGGATTTGGAGGCTTTGGCTACAAAATGTGAACTTAAGGAGGAAGAGAGATGGCTCCCTAGTGTTAGTAGTTTTGATCTAATATTTTATTTAGATTCACTTGTTGATGTATTGATCGATGCATATGCTTTAATGTGTTGCAGGGTCAAAAGATTATGTAGACATCCATGTCTGAATACCGAGAAATGGTAGAAAAAGGCTGACAACTAACCCTGCAATATTTCAAGGACGGAAGAAAGATATATTAAGCTCTTTAAAGATTTCAATTAGTGATTCGGAATTTGTTCCACTTCAACTAGTCACGAATGAATTCTAAGTTTCAATTATAATTGTTGTAATAGAAACTCATTACTATGAGATATTGTATATATGCTATAATATATTTATATATGCAACATAAAATTTTGGTATAATTTTTTTGTACTTCTTAATTTTTTTTGGTAATATATATTAGTATACTAGAAGAAATCACATGAAATATTTTATTTTATTATTTTTTGATGTTTTTTAAAAAGAATATGGACAAGATAAAGCGTCCCCAAATTAGAAAACGTGAACACGAAAAAAGCGTCGCCAAAATGTTAGATAACAAATGTATGAAAATTTGGACACAGAAAAGTGTCACCAATTCTAAAATTCTTGACTACAAAAAGCATCGCCAAAGTTAAGAAAGTGCGCCAACTGTTGCAAGTTGCGACGCTTCGTATAAAAATTTAGACACAATAAAGCGTCGAGATTCGCGACGCTTTTTGATGTCCAACAAAATTCTCGACTCACTTATTCTCGTCGAAAAAAAAAATTTGCGACGCTTTTTAGTGGAAAATAAGGCTAAAAAGCGTCTAAAAAGCACGCCTTTTGTAGTATAGCTTAATTAGGGAAAAATTACTTAAACATATGTGTAGGGAATAATTTCAAGCCTTTAAAAATCCCACTGCTTGAACCCCACTGTGATCATACACTAAAGTACGGTGGCGTCCAAAAGGGAAGAAGATAGAGCAAAAAGAGTCGCCAACAAGTTTTTAAGGAACTTGTAAACCGTTCACGAGGTGAAGGTTACACCCCTTAACGATCCAAGAGATCGTCAACTCCATAAGGTCATGAACCAAATAAGGGTTCGGGGATGATGGTACAAATCCAACCTAAAAGAGATTGAACCTGCCCTAATAATAGGCCTCTACTTTATTCTGATCGTATTCATGTGCGCTTTCTGACTAACATACAATCAATAGGATTAGCCCTAAACCTGTTTAATCTATGTTGGTTGAATTTAATGCACAAATAAACTATTATTGGTGATAACTTGAAATTATAATCACAATTAACCTAACAAGATTATTAATTATCTTATTAAGCGTGATTGCAAATACCAATTCCCTTTAACCTGCAATAAAAGGTGATCAAGCAATAACAAATATAAAATATATATCAAGCAACATAATAAATAATCAACATCATTAATAACAATAATATCAATCATAATCAATAATCATGTTAAAGCATAGCAAGATCCTAGGCATGATACTAACAAGATTAATAACAAACCCTAGCATGTCACTAAGCAATAAAAATCAAATCTTTAGCCCTAACATGATACTAACAATCATAAATAACAATCTAAGCATGATGTCTACATCATGATATCAATTAAACCATTAAAGTACTTACTTGGATGCCTCGTACCTCTTTCTAATTACAAAATACACACGTTAGTAACTTCAAGGAAAATAAATAATCAAAACAATTAAATTAAATAATTGAAAGAGAGATTTGGGACCAAACCCTCAGAAATTAAAACCTTTCACGCCTAGGGCGAAGGCAACTTCGAATATGGCTAGGTGTATCTAGATCTTGTGAATGCGGAATTTTGTGTTAAAAAGCAAGGTATTTAAGAAAAGAAAGAATGAATGTATGTTATTGAAAATTGATAAATGAATGATGAAGATGATGAAAAGAATTGATTATTGGTAATTCATAAGGTGATTGTTGATAGATTGATGATTGTAGATGATGATTGAAAACGGAGTTTATTAAAACTTAAGAATAAAGAGAATTGGTGAATGAAAACGGGGTTTTTGATACGATATTTATAGAGAAAATCATCCAAAAAATATAATTTATCAAAACAGAGTCTGAAGATCGAAAAACTAACTTGGCGCCAGCCCTGGCTCATTGGCGCCATGCGCCAATGGCTGGCGTCTGGCGCCAATCCTGATTCCAGGCGCCAAGGCCTGGGGTTGGACGCCAAACCGGATTTTAACGCGTTTTCGAAAATCTGATAATTTTACTGTACTGGAAGATAAAATAATATAATTTCAGTCGAAAATGCTATTTGATCTAATTAAAACTCTGAAGAATCCTAATTGAATTAAGAATGATAAGACCTTCTAGAATTTTCTAGAAGACCAAAACCATTCCTAATTACATTAGGAATGATAAATCATATTAGGCCCTCCCCTAGATCATTGGGCCGTACTTAAAACTCAAACCGGGCCCAGTTTAGTAAATTGGCCATAAATTCCTCAATATTCATCGGAATTGCGCTTATAATATAACGTTGGAAAGGTCTTCGCAAGCCCTATCCAACTACACCACTATTGGACCCATATCATGGACCAACCAAACTGGATTGGCTGTTTTCTTTAAAATAAAGTTTTAAAAAACAGAGAGAAGAGAAAAGAAAAGAAACTTTCCGCAACACTAGACCTTTCCACACTTTCGTTTCATTCGATTATGATTCAACGTGAAAGGCAATCATCACTGGGTTTGGTTTTGGGGAGACACAAATGGGTGTCTACAGTATGTATCTCAACAGAAACAACCCAGTACTAATACATCGTATAAATCAATTGAAATCTCATATTCTCCAATAAATAAGTGAAAAAAATTATAATTTTAAAAATTGAAATTGCAAATACACAAACATATTAAAATCCCTAATATATCAATCGAAATCATAAAAGTCCAACAAATAATTCAATAACAAGGAACCCTAATTTTCACAATCAAAATTCGCATAACTAGATTTTCGCGATAAAAATCGCAAAAAACATGTTTCAAAATCGAGCAAATACAAAATTAAACAAAAATTTACATACCTTAACAGATTATCGCGAGATATTGATGAGAAAATGCGAAGAAATTGTAGAGCGAAAAAATGGAAGAGCGTAGAAAATAATCACCTCTTCAGAGGACTGTTAGGAAGAGAGAGAAAATCTGAAGAGGAGAGAGAAAAAATGAAGCGTGTGTGCGAATTAGAACGGAGGTCATTCAATACTCTAAATTACGAAAATGCCCTTAATGAGATTGAAAAAGGCGGGTGACACATGAGCCGTCCGATTGAGAGCGATCAATGGTCACGATGAGTTCCTAGTTCCTATTGTGGACTTAGGCTCTCACATGATCCTGATTCAATTTAAAATTGTATGTATTATTGATTTTTGAAAAAATCTACAATAAGTAAAATAAAAATTTTCTATATTATACATGTGTTTGTGATTTATACATAAGAAAAAAATATAGTCTTGTGGGTACTTATTGAAATCGTCTCAATGAATAGATTATTAATTTTTAATTGTTAGAATTTATACTTAATGATAATTAAAGATATAATTGATTAAAGATTAGCATCGACATACGTGCCCAAGAGACATGGAACAAATAATATTTAAAAACGGAGGGAGTATATATATTAAAAGACACACCACGTGTCATTTTTGGTGTGTCCCTTTTTTTTTTTTACATAAATAAACGAATAAAAAAAGATTTAATGTATCATATCACAATATATATATTACTACGTAATACCATAAACTTAAGTAAAAAAAAGTTAAATCAAATCAAATTCTTAACATAAATTGTTATATACATATTATTATACTATTATGTACAACTCTACCATTTTTACAGCAAAAATTTTTTTTAAAAAAATATTTTGTATATAATTATGTGTGAAAAGCCTGCTAGGAAAGATTTAAAAAATATTTTTACCAGCTGATTATTGAAAAAATATATTGTATGAGAGATCGAATAATAGTGGGTAAAAAGAAGATCTATGTATGGATTAAATACATATTGTTAACATATTCATTTTGTTAACAAGAAGATTATGATATAAATGTTTTGGTGAAATGTACCGTATATAGATATAAATATATGTTTTTTTTAATTTATTTATTTGGCTAATCTATAACTATACTAAAACAGAACTCAAAACAATAGTTCCACATGTCGCCTCATCATTAAAAAATTTCCCTCTCTTTTCCGCTATTCTAAATAAAGAAATTAGTTAACCTAATTTTTTTAAGCCTTTTCTTTCCTATAAATGTTACGCATAAAATTCAAATATTATATAATATAATAATAATATCAAAGTTTGTACATTAGAATAAAAATAATTGATCTTATATAATATTTTTCCCAATAAAATTTAAATTTATTGATCTTAAGTTATACAACTTTTGTCTAAAAAAATTAATGTGTAAGATTTTTAAGGAAATTAAAGGTCTTAAAAAAGTGTATGCCATTTTATTTTTAGTTTAGTTTCATGTCATTTTTTTAATAACACTCTTGTGAGCACAATAATCTTGATCTCCTACAAAAAATACTAAATCAATTAGCATTGACATATTGCCTCACTTTCAATAACAATATATATATATATATATATATATATATATATATATATATATATATATATATATCATATTTAATAATGAAAAAAACATTGATGGGAAAGTTATACATGGACAAGCTATTGTTATTTTTCGTTAATCATCATGCATTCATGCTATTGTCCAAACTCCAAAGTATAATAAAATGCAAACATTTAAAAAAAAAACGATGATGAAAATGAACTTATGAATAAAATGATCTTAAGCAAAATTTATTAGTCACAAACTCACAATTTTATGCGTAAGATTTTT
Organism: Chenopodium quinoa; assembly: GCF_001683475.1. Lineage (NCBI taxonomy): Eukaryota > Viridiplantae > Streptophyta > Magnoliopsida > Caryophyllales > Amaranthaceae > Chenopodium > Chenopodium quinoa. The sequence goes on along the minus strand of NW_018745024.1, from coordinate 8,355,974 downwards.
ATGAAAAAAACTAAAGTGAAGAAATTAGCTAACTAAATATCTTAAATACCTTTTATTTCCTATATATTTTATGCATAAAATTCGTGTATTATAATATAATAAAAATATCATAGTTTAAATAGTATAAAAATAATTGATCTTATATTATATTTTGAGCCGACCCCAGTCAATTCCCCAGATTAACGAATTTCTTTTATCTGGGGTTATTTTGGTCTTTTCAGGTTGGATTGTAAGGTTACATGCGTCTTTTGCTATACATTGCCAACAAACTGCTGTTGCAGCAATAAATGAAGCGTTATGCAGGGGATAAAATTATGATACAATTTTTGTCCAAAAAGATGAAAAAAAATATAAACTATATTTCACAAAAGATGGTAACTTTTAGATAAAATTATTACCATGCATAGTGGAACTAGAGTTAGAAGAAACGTATATCATATTTATATTATATAGTAATATTTTTGCCAAAAAAATATAAAATTTTATTGAACTTATGTGATATAGTTTTTGTCTAAAAAATTTAACTGCATAATGTACATAACATTTCATTATATTTCTTAAATAAAACAAATCATCACAAACGGTGTGACCAACCACTTGTTTTTTTTTTTTAAAAAAAAAAAAAAAAAGAATAGTTATGGTTACTTGGTCAGGGGTTACTCGGCCAGTCAGAGATTACTCACTCAATTAGGGGAACTCGGTCAGTAAGGGGTTACTCACTCGATCAGGTCGGTTAGGGGTTACGTACTCAATGAAGGGTTACTCGGTCAGTCAAATCTTACTATACTATACTAAAATAGAGAGTATTTTCAATATTTTTGCTAAAAAAAAATATAAATATGATTGATCTTATGTGATACAGTTTTGTCTAAAAAATTTAACTACATATATATATGTACATAATATTTCATTATTATTCTTAAATAAATAAATCATCACAAACGGTGTGGCCAATCACATATTTTTTTTTTTTTGAAAGAATGGTCGAGTTTACTTGGTCAGGGGTACTCGGTCAGTCGAGGCTTACTCGGTCAGTTAGGGATCACTCACTAATCAATTAGGGGTTCCTCGGTCACTCATGGGTTACTCAATCGGTAAGGAATTATGTAACACCCTAGAATTTCCTTCCCTTTAAATACTCACTTTACTCCCTTAAAATAATTTTAGGAATATCTAAGACATTACTGCCACTGTGAAAACGGCTAAGGCAACTATCAAAGATACACAACGGAAGACTTAAAAATCAAAAACCATTTAAACAAGTCAACTCAAAAGTCAACCAAACGAAAATAAAGTTTAAAATCATCAAACAAAGCCAAATAAAGTCAACTACAACTTGGAACCATTGAAGGCCTTATTCAAAACCGTTCCAAACCAAACCCTTGCGTTAGTCCACAAAATAAATATCATTAATAAACAAAGCATAAAACACATCGTAATCTAATGGAAACTAGCATGATTCTCTCTTCACTCATGCCCCGCCATGAACATGTTTCAGTACCTGAAAAGTGTATCTCTACTTGTCCCCACTACTCTCCATTAAAAATGGGTCATCATAGGGCCAAGATAAAGACGTGGCCAAACACACACAATCAGCAAAGCTGAGTACATAAGCGTAATTAAATACACTAACATGCTTTCACCTATCAACACACACACTTACCTCAAGCACCTATTACAAGCACTCACAACAATTCAACAAGACACTTTATCTAAACACTAAATAATTCATTAAGTGTTGATTACGCATCGAACGGGTTTCCAACTCTACTTCCCCCAATAAATTGAAGTTAACTGACACGGGAGCTAACCGTGCCAGCGACAAAACCACACATAGGTGGCGGAATTCCAGCGCATAATAATAATAATAATAATAATAATAATAATAATAATAATAATAATAATAATAATAATAATAATAATAATAATAATAATAATAATAAAAGGAATGTACAGCGTCCTGTACTCCGTTAGAAGTTATGATCAAATATAAAGTCACATAACTCCCCCCATATGTTTATACTCAAGGTATATACGTTCCAAGAGTTTTGGTGCGTAATCTCTTTCACTTTACGTTATTTACATATTATTAGACTTGGTGATGACTCTCAAAGCATAATAAATCATTCAACAATAATTATTCAATCCACCAAACATACCAATTTAATTCTTGAATATTTAGTGACCACATATTATTTATTGTTGAACCCTTTTTAATTCTACCTCGGTGTCAAAGACACCTTAAACGCATAAAGCGCCAAAAATCCTATCCCTCGGTGTTAAAAACACCTTAAGTGCACAAAGGCACCAACATACAATTTATTCCTTTTGTACATAGACACTTATATAGCTCCTTCCTCATGCTTAAAGCATCAATAAAAATTATATGAACCATAATAAAATTCCTTTTTCATAATCCAAACCAAATTAAACATATAGTTTAATTAAGGATAATTTGCAAATTACCACCCAAAAATAGTATCAATTTCTAAATAACCACCCAATTAAAATTTTATTTAAATTACCACCCATTAAATTAAAAAAAACGCTCAGATTACCACCCATTTTGTTTTTCCGGTGGAATTTCCGTCAGTGGGCCCCACTTTTTTTTTATTTTTTTCCTTTTTTTTCTTCTATTTTCTGGCTTTCTCACTCTCTCTCCCCGATTTTTCACTCTTCTTCTTCCTACCTTCTTCCTTTCTTCATGCTCAAATTCATGCTCAAATTTTCAAAGCTAATCTTCATAATGACCCTTTTATAGCACCTAAATTAATCTCTGCTTTCTCTCTCTGCCATCAATTAGGGTTAGCCATTAATGTATTCAATCAAGTTCGATATCCCAATGTTCATTTGTATAATTCTCTTATTAGAGCTCATACCCAGAATTCTCAATCTTGTCAAGCTTTCATGACTTTTCTTGATATGCTTAATAATGGCGTTTTACCTGATAATTTTACATACCCATTTCTTCTTAAGGCTTGTAGTGGACCCTGTTCATTGCAATTGGTTCAAATGGTTCATACCTAGACGATAAAATTAGGTTTTTTTGGTGATATTTTTGTACCCAATTCGTTGATTGATAGTTACTGTAAGTGTGTGGTGATTGGTGTTAGTTCTGCTAGGAAGTTGTTTATGTTCATGGAGGATAGAGATATTGTTTCTTGGAATTCAATGATCTGTGGGTTGGTTAAAGGGGGTGAATTGAAAGATGCTCGCCAACTGTTTGATGAAATGCCTGAGAGAGATTCCGTGAGTTGGAATATCATGTTAGATGGGTATGTTAAAACGAGGGACATGGATGTTGCGTTTAAACTGTTTGAAAGGATGCCTGAGAGAAATGTTGTATCTTGGTCTACCATGGTTTCGGGTTATACGAAAGCAGGGGATTTAAACATGGCTAGGTTACTCTGTGATAAGATGCCTGTCAAGAATTTGGTGTCATGGACAATTATAATTTCTGGGTATGCTGGAAAAGGATTCACAAAGGAGGCTGGGGTTGAACGGAATGGTGGTCGGGTTTAGAGGTGGCTGAGGTTGAACAGGGTGGTCGGGCCAATTGGTGATTGCGGGCTGCAGAGGTTGTCGTATTGGTGTTTGCGGTAGGCGAACTGGTGGTAATTATGGTGGTTGAACTGGTGGTTGTTTGTTGATGTTGTTGTTGCGGGTTGTTGGCAGGCGCGACGGGGGAAGAGGAGGGGAAAGGTGGAGCAATGGTGGTGGTGGTGGTTGGGAAAAGAAAGAAAGAAGGTAGGAAGAAGAAGAGTGAAAAATCGGGGAGAGAGAGTGAGAAAGCCAGAAAATAGAAGAAAAAAAAGGAAAAAAATAAAAAAAGTGGGGCCCACTGACGGAAATTCCACCGGAAAAACAAAATGGGTGGTAATCTGAGCGTTTTTTTAATTTAATGGGTGGTAATTTAAAATAAAATTTTAATTGGGTGGTTATTTAGAAATTGATACTATTTTTGGGTGGTAATTTGCAAATTATCCTTTAATTAAACATGCATTCTAACATGCCATAAATAAAAGTGTAGTCCATATAATCATGCCAAAATATAAGTTTTCCAATCCATAAACCATCACAATTAATTCATGCTTCACAATTCAATCACCAACACCAATAATTCACCATTCCATACATAAACCTTAGCATGATACTACTTGTAATTGATTGAAATCAAGCCTATCATGATTATACATCATCAAAATATGCTAAGTACACGAACGTACCTTGAATACGATCTTAAAATCGCCACGGCTAGTAAAAATTGCTTACTTCGAAGTCTCATACACATTAAAATTATAATAGAGTATTGAAATCCACTCTAAACAAATTTCCAGAAATATATACTATTTTAAAACCCCTCATAATTTAATTAAAATAAGCTGAAATTATGTTTAAAACACCATAATTAAGTCCCAATTAATGGGTAATTAAAAATTCCTTCAAGAACATAATATTAAGTGTTCTATATAAAATTCCAGCACTTTATTTTAATGAAAACTTGCTGTAATTTAACCTTAAAACACTTTAATTGAAGATCTAAACATTAATACATCATATACTTTCAATAATTCATAAATCAAGAACCTAGGGTTTCAAAAATTGGGGCTTTTTAATTGAAAACCAAATCTGAAAATTAATTAACATAATTACTATAATCAAACATCAAAATTAAATCGCAAAACTCATAAATTACAATTAGATCTAAGCATAGATTAAATTGAAATAAGAAGCTAAGTTTTTTTTTAATCATGCTCCAAAAAAGGGGAAAATGGGGAAGAGAGAACGGCAGCCACCGGCTGCCGGCTGCTGGTAGCGGCGGCCACTAGCTGCCGGTGGCTGGCTGCGGTGGGGGAAGGGCAGCCGAAAAAAAAGAAGGGAAAGGGGAAAAGAAAAATAAGGAGGAGAGAGAGAGAAGTTTACCTTGGGTTTTCTCCAAGCTTGGCAAAGTTGATTTGCCTCATAAGTGGGATATTTATACCCCTCCTCTACTAACCCTCTTCCCTAAACTTTCCTCTTTTAGATTTTCCTAATTCCTTCCTTAATAAAACTTGTTAAAATTAAACTTTCTTAAAATAAAACCCCAGCTTTTATAATTAAAATAATTAAATAAACTTTCCTTTTATAATAATATTAATTAAAATAATTACAACTATTTAGATACTTTATAAAATACATACTTTAAATAAAATACGTATAAAATACGGGGTATTACAAATTACTCACTCGATCAAGAGTTACTTGGTCGGATAGGAGTTACTCGGTTAGGGAGTTACTTGGTTAGAGGTAACTCGGTTGGTTAGAGGTTATCTGGTGATGGGTGAGGGGTTACTAGTGTAAAGATGAAAAAATTTGGGAATATTTCCTTTAGTATTCACTTTACCAAAAGTCACCATATATACATAATAAAAGCTTCAAACTAGGCGTGATGAATTGAATGCAATGAGGTAACTAATCTTATGCTTTGACTAGAAGATTTTACACTATATATAATATATACACTTATAAAAGATAATAACTTTTAGACAAAATTATTATCGTGCATAATATTTAATGTGAGAATCAAAAGTACACATAATATTAAGTTGATTAAGGGCCTGTTCGGCGGTAGCTTTTGAGGTAGCTTTTAGCTTTTGGACTTAATTCAAACACTACCTATAAAAATTACTACTGTTTGGTGAAGTAGAGATTTAAGTAGCTGTTAGAGGTGAAGGTAGCTTTTGGGTAGCTGTTAATAAAGGGTCTGTTCGGCAAAAGTAGCTGTAGCTGCTGGCTGTTAGCTTTTGAGTAGTTGTTAGCTGTAGAGGTAGCTGTCAGCTGTCAATAGGTAGCTGTCAGTTGTCAGCTGTCAAGGAGCTGTTCATAATATGAATGTTTGGCAAAACTAGATGTTGAAATTATTATTATTATTATTATTATTATTATTATTATTATTATTATTATTAGTGGTAGTAGTAGTATGACATATCTTATTTTAATATTTTTAAATATCATGGACTATAATATATAAATCTATTAAGCAATCAATTCATAACATAAGATGTGTACTAAGAATCAGATGCTTCCGATCATAATGAAAATTAACGTCAACAATCCTTTTTAAAATACTACGTACTACAATAAATTAATTGCGTCGTCCAGCTAACCATAAAGAATCAGCTATACTATCACGAGTCACCCGCGTTTTTCAACCCGAATGGCATTACCGTGTAGCAGTAAGTAGCCCAAGGTGTTATGAATGTTGTCTTCTCCATGTCTTCTTCGGCCATGAGAATCTGGTTGTACCCTGCGTATCCATCCATAAACAAAAGAAGTGCGTGATTCGCTGTATTATCTACCAAAATGTCGATGTGTGGTAAAGGGAAGTCGTCCTTTGGACTTGCCTTATTTAGATCTCGATAGTCGACACACATTCGAACCCTACCATCCTTTTTTGGAACTGCGACCACATTTTCTACCCACTCGGGGTATTTAGATACCCTGATAAAACCTGCAGTTATTTGTTTTTGTACTTCTTCTTTTATTTTAAGAGCTACATCGGGTTTCATTCGACGTAACTTCTATTTTACAGGTTTCATTCCTGGGATTAGTGATATAGTGTGTTGAGATATTTCTCTATTAATGCCTGGCATATCTTCGTATGACCAAGCAAATACATCAATAAATTCTTTAAGTAGGTTAATTAAATCGGTTCTTTCATCTTTGTTTAGTGTGAGTCCGATTTTAACTTCTCTATTAGTGGTTGGATCTTTTGAGATGTCAACCGTTTCAGTATCCTCAATTATTGGTGTCTTGTTTTCAAGTGTTTCCATTGCTCGTCATCTTGAATTAAAGAGAAACACGAAGAGTAAGGGGAAGAAGACATATTATTGAACTCTGAAATCATTACATCAAATAAAGAAATGTCCGTTGGGACTTGATTACTAACTATCCTAGGAATAGATGTAAAAATAGAAGAATTAGAGGGAGGTGCTACAACTAAAGACTTAGAGGACTCGATAAGGGAAGACTCTGACTCGGACTCTGACTCAGACGATTCTTCAAACATTGGCCCTTGTCCTGTAGTTATAGAGATCTTCTTTCCATTTGCAGTAGTCACCTTTATTGTCTTGCGCCATCCTCGTACTAAATCTTCCGCTGGAGTGATGAGCTTTGAAGGATCAAAGTTCTCACTTTATAGGACCGTTTGAATGAGTGAAGAGTTATCTTCTACATATCTTGGCTCATTCTTTTCTCGCCCAAAGAGGAGTCCCATGACATTAAAGTCAAAGCATGGCGGTGCTTTCTCCTTATAGCTAGGAGTTGGGATCTCATCTAGAAAGCTACAATCCAGAAATAGTTGTCTTATGCCATTTACAACGAAAGGTTCTAGAGATTCATAACATGGGTAATCCTCTCCCTCTCTTATAAACTGTCCATTTAAGGTAAGAGGGTATTGATCCATTGGCATTACTTTATTTTGTGTGCGAGCGTTTCTACGTGCCTTTGATTTTTCCCGGGCTCGCTTAAGATCTTTGAGAGTTAGTTCGAAACCAAGTCCGAAAGTGTCTAACTTAGGGAGGCCAGGTAGTCCCATATGTTTGGCTATCTCTTTCTTCTTTCCTAGAGTCATTCCAGGGAAGTGCCCTTGTTTTCTCAAGATAGCATTGGTTACCATGTTTGAGTGGAGGTCATAGTGAAGAGGGGTCCTTTCATCTTACTCTATCCAAGAGGCCTCTTCATTAAAGCCCCACAAATCTTCGTCGTTCTCATCATTTGCCACATTAATTAGCGGATTTTCTATTGCTTTGATTCTCATAGGTGAAGCATCGATCGTAATCGGTATTCCTCTAACTATGGCTTTTACTTGTTAAAGAAGAGATGAAGGGACGACCTTTAGGTCATGAAGCCAAGGGCGTCCCAATAGTAAATTGAACGAAGCCTTGATGTCTACCACTTGGAATGTAGTAGCATGTTCGATTGCTCCTGCCGTTATGTTCATAGTAATTGTGCCTAATGCTTGGCGATGCAAGTTATCATAGGCTCTTATTCCTTGTGTTGATGGGGATAAATCCTCTTTTATTATTCCTAACATCCTCGCAGTTCTGAGTGGGCAAACATTAATTGTTGATCCATTATCTACAAGGGTCATAGGGACGTTCATTCTCTTGCAGATCACTGTGAGGTTAAGAGCTTTGTTATGCTTGTCACCTTCCAGCGGTAGATCCTTGTCGGAAAAAGTGATCAAATTGATAGGACTTGGGAGATCACTCGTGAGGAAGTTAGCCAACCCCTCAAGAGTGGTGTCCGATTCGATCCCTACTTTAGCTAGAGCATCCATAACCGCAAACTCTATGCTCTCGGGATGTAGTTAGAAGTTTCCATACGTTCATTTCGACCTTAGTCTTTTTTAACTGTTTGACAACATCGTTGTCCTCTATAATAGGTATGGAACTTGTTGTATAGTAGGTATAGGTTGTGTTGTGATGGGAGGTTGCATTCTCCCGGACCTTGTGAGGACATCTATAGGTGAATCCTCTTCGTCCCAAATGTCACCTACTGGATATATTGCTAAAAGTGGAGTTTCTTCGACATCTTTGAGGTAGACATCCTCATCATCACTGTCCCACACTCCGTTAATTGTAGCTTCTCGCGAGAGTTGGACTAGCTTCTTGTCATCAATCAGTCGTTGGACCAATTCTTTGAACTTGAAACAATTTTCTATTGTATTTCCAATGGGAGTTATAATACCTTTTGCGTGTAGGCGATCGAACGCGGTGTCATAACTCATGCCGATAGGAGTAAAGTTCTTCCTAAATGGTTTCTTTTGTCCTTGATTATTCATAGCAAGGACTTCATTCAAATTAAAGGTGCCAACATTATTCGAGTGGGCGGTTTTGGAAGAAGAAGGATTGTCATTCTTCTTACCTTTCCAGCCACTATTAGAGTTATTGTTGTTAGCAGCTTTTTGTTTAGCCAGGTCGTCTTCAATATTGATACCAATGTCATAGACGGCATTGAAAGTGTGCGAATTGTTTTGGTACTTGAGATGCTTTGAGTATTTTTCTTGGAGGTTCTTGATGAACATCCTTACAGATTCCTTTTCACTAGGCACCTCAACCATTTTTGCAAAAGTTTCCCTCCATTTGTTAAAGAAGGAAGTAAAGCCTTCATTTTCTTTTTGTTTCAGTATTTTGATAACTTGTTATTTGATATGATTTTAGGGTGATTTTGAACCTTGTTTACTTGATATATTAGCATTTTGGTTCACTTCTATCCTATTTCGTTCAATTTTTGTGCATCCCTTGCTTTACGGGTTGTTAGTGTTTTTGTTGAGTTTTTAGGTCCAAAGACGATCATTTGAAGCATATGGATGATAAACCGAGGTTAGAAGCTGTGACAAAGGAGCAAAACTGAAGAAAATGTGAAGAGAAGGGCCTTGAAGACCTTGCACGGCAGTGCCATGTCCTGCACGACCGTGCAGAAGTGTCCCAGATAAACATAGCTACTGCCTGATTTGGCACGGACTTGCAAGACTTCAGCATGTCCGTCCAAGTCATCCAGCACGTCCGTGCCATATCTGGCACGTCCGTGCAGAATATCCTGGGCAAATCAGTAGCAAATTGATTCTCCACCTCTGCTTCAGCACGACCGTGCTTAGGGTGGCACGTCCGTGCCACTCAGGCTGCACATCCGTGCCACTCAAGCTGCACGTCTGTGCCACCCCTGGCACGTCCGTGCGTACCTGTAGCCGTGCTCGACTCTTGTTTTCTCCGTCCTTTTTATTTAGAGGGTCATATAAGTACCCCCCTTTGCTCAATTGTACGGCATCCAAGTTTTAGAGCTTTTCTCTTTGTAATTGTAGAAACACAAATATTCTCAAATCATTAGTTAGATTATAATTATTAGCTTGGAAATTTCATTCTCAATCATTGTAGAAGACAAGTTCCACCATTGTTATTCAAGTTCAAGCTTCTAGTAATATTTTTCTCACTCTTCTTTTCCATTTCAATTGCTTTGATTGTTAATTTTCTTGTTTAATTCTTGTATGCTTAGATTGTTAATTAACTTAATCCTTAGTTGAATCTTGTTTATGAATTACTTGAAGTTTTTAATTTCTTTAATCTCCATGGATTGTGAGTAGTCTAATTTTCTAGGGTTTGGGTAAAACCCTCAATGTAGTCACTAATTATTTGTTGCATGTGCCAATTTGGTACTTGTTGGGGGTTAATTAGTTGAGATTAAGTGGTTTAATTGCTTAGTTCTAGCTTGTATATGGCCATTGCTATAACTATTATCCAAGCTTTCTCAACGAAGGATCGAGAGATGAACTTGAGTTAGCTCCCTTATGCTTGATTGACTTGAAATGCCATGAGAATAGGAATTTCTAGTCAAGGGAATGTTTATGTCATCGTGATTATGCTTTAACACTTGTTTTATGCTTTGTAGCCACGAGAGTAGGTTGTATTCATGATTCAAGTAATCCCTCTAGCTTGAGAGAGTAGTTGGGTGCTTTAGATGATTTCCCCTATTTTACCCCTCATTTTACCTTGTTTGTGCATGCTAATTGTGATATGTGATGAAGTTGAGTGGTATAACCCGAGCCCTAGAATCCTCTAAATATTGTTAATCTCCCCCTAGCTTTAGTTGACTTGAACTAGCACTTGTTACATAAAACCAAATCAATTTCGACTTCATTTAGCTTATTTATGCGGTAGTATTTCGGTGGTTGATTCAACGCCTCTCTTGGGTTCGGCCCTTTCTTACCCTTGTGTAGACACCCATTTGTGTCTCCCCAAAACCAAACCCAGTGATGAGTACCTTTCACGTCGAATCATAATCGAATGAAACGAAAGTGTGGAAGGTCTAGTGTTGCGGAAAGTTTTTTTATTTCTTTTCTCTTCTCTCTGTTTTTGAAAACTTTATTTTAAGAAAACAGCCAATCCAGTTTGGTTGGTCCATGATATGGGTCCAATAGTAGTGTAGTTGGATGGGGCTTGCAAAGACCTTTCCAACGATATATTATAAGCCCAATTCCGATGAATATTGAGGAAGTTATGGCCAATTTACTAAACTGGGCCCGGTTTGAGCTTTATGTACGGCCCAATGATCTAGGGGAGGGCCTAATATGATTTATCATTTCTAATGCAATTAGGAATGGTTTTGGTCTTCTAGAATCTTCTAGAAGGTTCTTTTCATTCCTAATTCAATTAGCATTGATAAGTTGACTTTGTTGACTTTTTAGAGTTTTAATCAAAATCAAATAGCATTTTCGAAGAAATTATATTATTTTATCTTCCAGTACGGTAAACTTATCGGATTTTTGAAAACGCGTTAGAATCAAGACTGGCGTCCAACCCCAGGCCTTGGCGCCTGGAACCAGGCTTGGCACCAGGCGCTAGCCATTGGCGCCTGGCGCCAGCTAGCCAGGGTTGGCGCCAACCTTGTTTCCTAAGCATCAGATTCTGTTTTGTTAAATTATCTTTTTTGGCTGATTTTCTCTATAAATATCGTATCAAAAACTCCGTTTTCATGGATCATCTACATCTATCATTCACCAATTCACCAAGTTTCACCAATTCTATTCATTCTCAAGCTTTCATCAACAATCATTAATTCTTTAGCATTCTTTAATTCATTCAATTCTTTCTTACTTGTTTTCATACAAAATTCCGCATTCACAAGATCTAGAAACGCCTAGCCATATTCGAAGTTGCCTTCACCCTAGACGTGAAAGGTTTTAATTTCTGAGGGTTTGGTCCCAAATTTCTCTTTCAATTATTTAATTTAATTGCTTTGATAATTATTTTCCTTGAAGTTACTAACGTGTGTATTTTGTTATTAGAAAGAGGTACGAGGCATCAAAGTAAGTGCTTTAATTATTTTATTGATATTATAATGTAGACATCATGTTCATATTGTTATTATGATATTCCTAGTATCATGTCTAGGGTATTTTTAATATTAAATATGATTGTTATGATGCTTCCTATGTTCTTCCTAATGTTTATTCATGTTAGTATCATGTTAGGGTTAAAGATTTGATTTTTATTGTTTAGTGACATGCTAGGGTTTGTTATTCATCTTGTTAGTATCATGCCTAGGATGTTGCAATTATTATGCTTTAATATTAACATGAACATGATTATGATTATAATCGTTATAATTTATGATTATTATTATTATTATTATTATTATTATTATTATTCATGATTGATTTTATTTATTATGTTGCTTGATATACATTATTTATTCTTTATTGCTTGATCACACCTTTTATTGCATGTTTAAAGGGAATTTGTACTTGTAATCACGCTTAATAAGATAGTTAATAATCTTGTTAGTGTTAATTTGATTATAATTCAAGTGATCGCCAATAATAGATTTGTTTGTGCATTAAATTCAATCAACATAGATTAAACAGGTTTAGGGTTAATCCTATTGATTGCATGTTAGTCAGAAAGCGCACATGAATACGAGCAGAATAAAGTAGAGGCCTATTATTAGGGTAGCTTCAATCTCTTTTAGGTTGGATTTGTACCATCATCCCTGAACCCTTATTTGGTTCATGAACTTATGGAGTTGACGATCTCTTGGATCGTTAAGGGGTGTAACCTTCATCCTATGAACGGTTACAAGTTCCTTAAAAACTTGTTGGCGACTCTTTTGCTCTATCTTCTTTCCTTTTGGATGCCACCGTACTTTAGTGTATGATCACAGTGGGGTTCAAGCTAGTGGGATTTAAAGGCTTGAAATTATTCCCTACAGTTTTTGGCGACTCCACTGGGGAGGATTTCTATTTTAATTTGTTTCGGCAATGATCTAGAATGAGTGGATGAGACTCGAAAAGTTCTAAGTATTTCATGTGCGTAATTTTGATTAACATTATTGTCATATGCATAAAAAGGTTCTCATTGGAAAGACCATCCGTAATGAGTCAAAAATATAGGATTTTACACGTAGGAAATTTGAGAAATGTCTTTCACAACTAGGACTGAAATAACACCGCGCGAAACTGGAAGATTTTATCGAGCACAGAAAGCTGCTGAGGCATGTGGGAAGTAGCGTCAGGGGCCAGAGCTTAGCGCCACACTTTTCGCCGTAGCGCCAGACGCCAGTATTGGCGCCGGACGCTACAGTTAAAAGTTGGCGCCAGTCTCTGTTTGCTGGCGCCAATTTCCCCCAATACCGAGCTAGAAATATGCGTTCTAATTTCGACCGGTTTTTCGTATTGTTTGCTCGATCCTACTTCCTGATTGAATTTTTTCTCACTTTTCTGAAACCCATATGTGTTCTACATATGGACATAACCCTATGGGAATTCATGCTCCATCTACCCGATTGAACGCTCCGTGCAACAAAGGGTACATCCGAGATGTTGAATTCACCAAACCATGGAAGCGAGTTTTTTTCTAAAACTCGCGGTGTCCCATCCACTCGCGCCAACCCATCACGGTCAGGCTTCCACGCGGTGCATCCGGACAATTAACCATGGACCCTCTATTGACTAAACCATATCCCGAACTTTAGAGAACTAGAGCCATGGTTAGGTTGCGTACTCATTGCATCATATTGTGCCTACTTGACTAATTGTGCATTATTTGTTGTGCATATATATTCTATGTTTCTCTTAACCGTTTGTTGATTTGTATTGAGAATAAATAAATTAATGACTTAAAGAACTTTGCCTAATCAATTAATTAATTAATTTGAGTCAATAAGTCTAATTTTTCAATCGGAGTTGACCTAGTACGACTTTAGGCATACCCCAGTTGACTAATAATACCGAAAACAGTCCCAGACCGAAGCTCCACTATTGGCGCCAAAGTCTGAGCTGTAGCGCCAAACTATGGTGTGTAGCGCCAGACGTCAGCTAAATTGTCTGGCACCAACCACCACAGTGTGACGCCAGTCCTGTCGCTTGGCCGACAGTTCGGATTATTTGTCGAGTCATCACCTAAAGTCTAATTAATCAGTCTTCTGTTTAATTCAGTTAATTTTGCTGACAATAATGCTTAATTGAATCAATGATCGAGTTTAGGCACTAAGTCCCATGGTCTTACACAAGAGTCCAAGCATGTCACTTACACTCAATGCACACACCAATACACATGCTTCGACCATGATTAAGAGAGTCTTGTGTGCGCGTTTTTTTCCGTCATTTTTTTTAGGGGGGTAAGTCGGATATTAATCCTCCAATATAAATAATAATACTTAGTTCCCTAAAAATATGTACATTATTGTTGCCAAAAATATGCATCCTTTTTTTTTTTAAATAAACCATAAAGTCAAGTTGATTCGAGTCAAGTAATTAAAACGCAAAATGGTTTAATTTACAGCGCGTGGTCAAGAAAGGAAGGACGATTAATCAAAGATAACCTCTTCGTACAAGTCCAAATTTTCGACAAACCTATAGCCCGCAAGAGGAAAGCAAGAGTTATAATGGCAACTCAAGAAGAAGTCAATGATCTTAAGAACCAACTGGCTACTGTGACCGAGACACTGAAGCTTCTCGCACTTAGGATCGATGATCCCGTGAAACAACAACAAATGGACCTCATGCAAGAGAGCCTAATCAAGTTGTCCAGCGACTACAAGTTTCAAGAACTCACATCCCAAGGGGTCTCGGTGGATAAAGATCTTCTTCCGCAGAAGTTCAACGCCAACGACATCCCAAAATTCAGAGCAATTGACAACCCATACTTCCATTTAAGAGCATTTGAAACAATAATGAGTATCAAGGGTATTGATAAGAAGGTCTTCCCTTCTCTGTTCTCACTATCTCTCGAAACCGTTTGCCAACATTGGTTCTTTTCTCTCGAGAAAGAAAAGATCTCTACCTGGGAATCTATAGCAAACGCTTTCGTTGATAGGTACAAATGCAACATTTAAGTCGAATAGAGAACTTGAAATCCTCAAACAGAAAGAGAATGAAGGCTTCACTTCTTTCTTTAACAAGTGGAGAGAAACCTCAGCTAAAATGATCGAGGTACCAAGTGAAAAAGAGTCCGTGAGACTGTTCATAAAAAATCTCCAAGAAAAATATTCCAAACATCTTAAATATCAAAATAACCTCCATACCTTTAAGGTTGTTTATGATATTGGGATCAATATTGAAGATGACTTGGCTAAGTCTAAAGCTGCCAACAATAACTCCAACAGTGGCTGGAAAGGAAAGAAGAACGACAATCCTTCTTCTTCCAAAACCGCCCACTCAAATAACGTTAGCACCTTTAATCTAGGAGAAGTCCTCGCCATGAACAACCAAGGACAAAGGAAACCATTTAGGAGGAACTTCACTCCTATTGGCATGAGTTATGACACTGTATTTGATCGATTAAATGCAAAAGGTCTTATAACTCCCATTGGACCATTTGGGGATCCACCAGTTGAGAAGAGGTCGGTAAACTGGAACCCCAACGCACATTGCAAATATCACCAAGGTAGGGGCCATTCTACTGAAAGCTATTGGAAGCTTAAGGAAGCTATCCAAGACCTAATTGACAATAACAAACTGCCGTTGCCCCCTGCCAGTGAGAAGCCAAGCATTGATAATGCACCTCTAGCTCATACTTTGGCTATCTCTGATGAAGAAAACGAGGTTGACCCCTCATCTCTCATTAAGCCTGTCAAAGAAATCAATGTCGAAGAAAAAGGAGAAGATATCTTTTTCTATGTCAGAGATAACCTTCCAGAACCAGCAAATAAGGAAGACATACAATTGCTCACACTGTCTATGAAGGAGGCATCGCAGTTACTACGTGAAGCTCTCAAAGTTATGAACGAACTTCACAAGAAATATGATGAGCTTCCTGTAAGGAATATTTTCAAGCCTTTAAAAATCCCACTAGCTTGAACCCCACTGTGATCATACACTAAAGTACGGTGGCGTCCAAAAGGGAAGATCATGATACTAACAAGATTAATAACAAACCCTAGCATGTCACTAAGCAATAAAAATCAAATCTTTAACCCTAACATGATACTAACAATCATAAATATTAGGAAGAATATAGGAAGCATCGTACTATTAATCATACTTGATATTAAAGTTACCCTAGACATGATACTAGGAATCAAAATAACAATCTAAGCATGATATCTACATCATAATATCAATTAATCAATTAAAGCACTTACTTGGATGCCTCGTACCTCTTTCTAATAACAAAATACACACGTTAGTAACTTCAAGGAAAATAATAATCAAAACAATTAAATTAAATAATTGAAATAGAGATTTGGGACCAAACCCTCAGAAATTAAAACCTTTCACGTCTAGGGCGAAGGCAACTTCGAATATGGCTAAGTGTTTCTAGATCTTGCGAATGCGGAACTTTGTATGAAAAAGCAAGGAAGAAAGAATGCTAAAGAATTAATGTTATTGAAAATTGGTGAATGAATGATGTAGATGATGAATGAAGAGAATTAATGAATGGTAATTGAAGAGAGTTGATGAATGAAAAAGAGAATTGATGATTCTTGGTGAATGATGAAGATAATTGGTGAATGATAGATGTAGATGATGAAGATAGTTGGTAATTGGTGAATGAAAACGGAGTTTTTGATACGATATTTATAGAGAAAATCAGCCAAAAAAGATAATTTATCAAAACAGAGTCTGAAGACCACAAAACCACCTTGGCGCCAGCCCTGGCTCATTGGCGCCAGGATCAGTGGCTAGCGCCAGACGCCAATCCTGATTCCAGGCGCCAAGGCCTGGGGTTGGACGCCAAATTGGATTTCAACGCGTTTTCGAAAATCCGATAAATTTCCCGTACTGGAAGATAAAATAATATAAATTCAGTCGAAAATGCTATTTGATCTTATTAAAACTCTGAAGAATCCTAATTGAATTAGGAATGAGAAGAACCTTCTAGAATGTTCTAGAAGACTAAAACCATTCCTAATTGCATTAGGAATGATAAATCATATTAGGCCCTCCCCTAGATCATTGGGCCGTACTTAAAGCTCAAACCGGGCCCAGTTTAGTAAATTGGCCATAAATTCCTCAATATTCATTGGAATTGGGCTTATAATATATCGTTGGAAAGGTCTTTGCAAGCCCCATACAACTACACCACTATTGGACCCATATCATGGACCAACCAAACTGGATTGGCTGTTTTCTTAAAATAAAGTTTTCAAAAACAGGAGAAAAGAAAAGAAATAAAACTTTTCGCAACACTAGACCTTTCCACACTTTCGTTTCATTCGATTATGATTTGACGTGAAAGGCACTCATCACTGGGTTTGGTTTTGGGGAGACACAAATGGGTGTCTACAGAAGCCCCCACTTTGACTGAGTTTGGAGAAACGCAAGTTTCGAAAACAAAAGTCAAAGTATCGATAGGGACAGAGAATGATTCAGAACGTTCTGCGATCCTAAATCACTCTTGTAACGCCGATACCTGCAAAACTAGCGTTAGTTAAACAGATAAAAGAATTAAGAAACGCGTATCTTGCACCGTCGAGCACACGCCTCTGAAAGTAACCGATCTATTGCTGTTGCTTTACTGCTGTTTTGATGACCTCCTGCAAGCTAGAGAATGCCATCCCTCTTGAAAACCTCTACGCCTTGTAACTGCTTCCAATTAGAAGATTGCTTCGCCTGAAACTATCCCCCTCCGCATTGATAATATTCCACGTCCAAGGGAATACCATCAAAGATTATTTCTCTTGAAACAATCCTCAGTTTTTTTTTGTGACAACCCTCCACAATCTAGGGAACGCCATCTTGCTGTTTGTTTTGACGATCTTCCACAATCTAGGGAACGCCGTCGATCAATGTTGCTACATCTTGAGCCTTTTCTTGAATCATAGTGACAACCTTTCCAATCATAGCAAAAGTCGTCGAAGACTGCCCATCTCGTGCTATCTTCTCAAATCTTGGGTGACAACCTCCACAATATTAGCGAATGCCGTCGAAGACCGCCCATCTCGTGCTATCTTCTCAAATCTTGGGTGACAACCTCCACAATCTTAGCGAATGCCGTCGAAGACCGCCCATCTCGTGCTATCTTCTCAAATCTTTAATGACAACCTCCACAATCTTAGCGAATGCCGTCGAAAATAACTTTACTTGAAGTCATCCTCAATTGTTGCAATAATATTCCAAAGAAAATTACCGAAGACCAACACTTGTCGATCTTTAAAGCTTGCTCGAACTTTGCTTCCGCTATGCCTGTACGTCGGCGCTTTCGTTGCTTTGAACCTATACGTCGGTGCCTTTTCTGCTTTTGAGCCAATGCCTAGGCGCTTTAAGCTAAGTGAGACGATCTTTCATCAGGTCGATCACTTATTTACTTTTGGAGAGGCTTCGAACTCTGTCGCTGCTGAAATATCTCTGGCGCCAAGAATTGACTCTGTCGCCGAACGCTGTGATAGGGTCTTCCCTGTTCTGCTGCACCTGTATTTATTTTGACTATAGAACTTTGCCAATCTCTTTAATCATCTTAGGGTTGACCTAAGGTTTAGCATTGCTTGACTCATTGACTAGACACGACTCAAGGTATAAACTTGACTCGATATGATTGACTCGAGGTTGACTCGACTCAAAGTGTTTGACACATGTGTTAGACTCATGACTCGTGTGTGCATTGTAATGTGATCGTGCGACTCGAAAACGCAAAAAAGCAAAAAAATTTCCGTCAATTTTGTGGAGGGTATCGACTTTCTCCCGAAAAAGAAAGACGTGAAAAAGAAAATCAAAAGTTTGAAGATGCATGTTGAACGAGCTTAGTCAAATGTTGTTTGATACTATCTCTCAAGGTTCAAGGATTAACCCATCCTAGGCTATCTCAACTGTTGACTCCATGATGAAAGTATTTGGGTAACTTAGGCACGGAGGCTAAGCACTTCATACTTCGTGATGCAATGACCATTATGGTTGATGAGTGATGTTGATATGACAAGGCATGCTTCAGCGTTATGTTAAGATTTCATGACAAAGGGTTCCTAGGGAAAGTATTTGGTCATGTATCTGTGCAGTGTGTGAAAAGATATTATTGTTAGAAGAGCCAAAATAATGGTGACTCTTAGGCTAGGTAAGCTAATGATGTAGGGATCAAGCCCCCAAGTCTAGCTCTAAGTGAATAGGGATGAGCATTGGAGATCCCTTGATATGATCATGGTGTAAGTGTGTGAATGTGAATATGAATGCATGTTTATTACGGCCGCACCTCGATGTGAGGTTGCCTACGTATCCGTTAGGAATCAGGCCGAACGTAGCTCTAGCCAAACCTCGCACAAGTGTGTGTATACCTCAAAAAGGTCTTTTTAAGGGTTGTAACGTGGTTAGGCTAAAGGCTGAAGAAGAAGGGGATAAAGGCTCAAGACCCTAGATAAGCCCCCAAGGTGTGCAACCTCGCTTTCGAATCTTTATAATTTTATGCTTGAGTTTCTACTCTTTTTTTTAGCTCTTTCTTTTGCTTTAGTATTTATTTCATTTTTATAAGTGTGGGCAATCCCGATCATGCGGTCTATCACTCACTTGGCATTCATGTTTCTCAGGCACGGTACCGAGCACTCGATAAGAGACGCAATCTGAGATGTGTTCTTATCGAAGATATTTTCATATCAAAGACATTGGAACACTTGCCCTTTTGTACACTTTTATTTATTTATTTTTTTGCTTATTTTTGCTATTTATTTTGATCTTTTGAAATCACTCAAGCTTTTTAGAATTGCATAAGTTGCACACCATCCCATCCCAAGGTTAGGTAGATGTAGGTTGAAAAAAGAAGGGTCTATCGTTAGACGAGGCTCAAAGTGGTTTATGAAGAAAGGATTGTAAATTTGAAAGGTGAAAGGAGATATGATGTGGCTACAAGGGGTGCCTCAAATCATTGGTATACCTTATGCTTAATTCGACATGGGTTTTTTTTTTTTTTTTTGATTTAATGCAATGAAATGAAATGACCATATATAAGGAGATAAATGCTCATTTTATTAAAAAGGAAAAAGAAAAGAAAAACTACAAAAATAATCTAAATGAAAAGAAAAGGTGCCTATGCTAGACTTATTGGGGAAGGGGTTAAATGAAAAGAAATAGAAAAAGAGGTCATAAAATCTTGTCATTAAAGCTCGCCTCTTGTCTTGTGTTGTTTGCTCCGACATCATCCAGTCTTATCGCTAGCTAGAGGCAATGGGATCTTATTTGCTTCTATGAGATCTTGAATGAGATTTTGAAACCTGTAGCATTCATCGGTGGTATGACCGTTTCCTCGATGGCACTTGCAATAGGAATTTGGATTCCATCTCGAAGATCGATTTTCTGGTGTTGGATCCTCGGTAGGGCCAATAGGTTTGATTAATCCTCGATCATAAAGACGATCAAAAGCATCATCGTAGGTCATTCCAATGGATGTGAACTCTCGCCTGGGTTTCCTTTTAGATCCTTGATTGTCCACGGCTAAGACATCATTATGGTCAAAGGTACTAACATTATTACTAGAGTGGGCGCTTTCGGAAGAAGAAGGATTGTCGCTCTTCTTTCCTTTCCAGCCACCGTGGTTGCTATTGTTAGTAGCTTTTTGCTTTGTGATGTCATCTTCGATCTCGATACCTATGTCATAGACGGCCTTGAAAGTATTCAAGTTGTGTTGATATTTTAAATGCTTTGAATACTTTTCTTGGAGATTCTTGATAAACATCCTCACGGATTCTTTTTCGGTGGGGACCTCAATCATCTTGGCGGAAGTTTCTCTCCATTTATTAAAGAAAGAAGTAAAGCCTTCATTCTCTTGTTGTCTTAGCATCTCAAGTTGTCTATGATCGGTTTCAACTTGAAAATTGCACTTGTACCTATCAACGAAAGCGTTTGCTATCGATTCCCAGGTAGAGGTTTTCTCCTTGTCAAGGGAGAAGAACCATTGTTGGCAAACGGTTTCAAGAGATAGTGGGAACAGAGAGGGGAAAACCTTCTTATCGATACCCTTAATGCTCATTATAGTTTCAAAAGCTCTTAGATGGAAGTAAGGGTTATCTGTTGCCTTGAATTTAGGGATGTCAGTGGCGTTGAACTTATGCGGAAGAAGTTCCTTGTCCAGTGAGACCCCTTGTGAACTCATGTCCTGAAATTTGTAGTCACTAGATAGCTTGCTTAGACTTTCTTGCATGAGGTCCATCCGTTGTTGCTTCACGGGATCGTCGATCTTGAGTGCGAGAAGCTTCAGTGTCTCAGTCACAGTAGCCAATTGGTTCTTAAGATCATTGACTTCTTCTTGAGTTGCCATTATTTTCTTAGCCTTCCTCTTTTGACGAATCGGTTTATCAAAAAGCGAGACTTGAATAAAGAAGTTGTCCTTGATTAATCGCCCTTCTCTCCTCGACCAAGTACTGTGGGAAAGGAATTTGGGGATACTTATTGTTAATTATTTGACTCAAACTTTATTCAACATGCAATGGATGGAGGAATGAAGGAAGATTGGAATAGAATATGAAGAAATATTTAGATGGAGGGATATGAAGAATTAGGATAAGAATGTAAAAGAAGATGGAGGTGTATGAAGAATAAGGAATAGAATGTACCCCCAACTCAAATGACGGAAAAGACCGACTCATGCATGAACCTAAGACATGGCCATGGTGACATGTGCTCAAAGTGTATGCTAAGACTAGTGAGTGTAGGTGACATGTTAAGACTCGTGTCATGACCATATGGCTAGACAATGTGACCAAGACTCGATTAATAACTCGACAAGGTGTTATTGACAACAAAAATTAACCGAATTAATTAGCAAACTGGTTAATTAGACATGAATGAATGATGTAGATGATGAATGAAGAGAATTAATGAATGGTAATTGAAGAGAGTTGATGAATGAAAAAGAGAATTGATGATTCTTGGTGAATGATGAAGATAGTTGGTGAATGATAGATGTAGATGATGAAGATAGTTGGTAATTGGTGAATGAAAACGGAGTTTTTGATACGATATTTATAGAGAAAATCAGCCAAAAAAGATAATTTATCAAAACAGAGTCTGAAGACCACAAAACCACCTTGGCGCCAGCCCTGGCTCATTGGCGCCAGGACCAGTGGCTAGCGCCAGACGCCAATCCTGATTCCAGGCGCCAAGGCCTGGGGTTGGACGCCAAATTGGATTTCAACGCGTTTTCAAAAATCCGATAAATTTCCCGTACTGGAAGATAAAATAATATAAATTCAGTCGAAAATGCTATTTGATCTTATTAAAACTCTGAAGAATCCTAATTGAATTAGGAATGAAAAGAACCTTCTAGAATGTTCTAGAAGACTAAAACCATTCCTAATTGCATTAGGAATGATAAATCATATTAGGCCCTCCCCTAGATCATTGGGCCGTACTTAAAGCTCAAACCGGGCCCAGTTTAGTAAATTGGCCATAAATTCCTCAATATTCATTGGAATTGGGCTTATAATATATCGTTGGAAAGGTCTTTGCAAGCCCCATCCAACTACACCACTATTGGACCCATATCATGGACCAACCAAACTGGATTGGCTGTTTTCTTAAAATAAAGTTTTCAAAAACAGGAGAAAAGAAAAGAAATAAAACTTTTCGCAACACTAGACCTTTCCACACTTTCGTTTCATTCGATTATGATTTGACGTGAAAGGCACTCATCACTGGGTTTGGTTTTGGGGAGACACAAATGGGTGTCTACAGAAGCACCCACTTTGACTGAGTTTGGAGAAACGCAAGTTTCGAAAACAAAAGTCAAAGTATCGATAGGGACGGAGAATGATTCAGAACGTTCTGCGATCCTAAATCACTCTTGTAACGCCGATACCTGCAAAACTAGCGTTAGTTAAACAGATAAAAGAATTAAGAAACGCGTATCTTGCACCGTCGAGCACACGCCTCTGAAAGTAACCGATCTATTGCTGTTGCTTTACTGCTGTTTTGATGACCTCCTGCAAGCTAGAGAATGCCATCCCGCTTGAAAACCTCTACGCCTTGTAACTGCTTCCAATTAGAAGATTGCTTCGCCTGAAACTATCCCCCTCCGCATTGATAATATTCCACGTCCAAGGGAATACCATCAAAGATTATTTCTCTTGAAACAATCCTCAGTTTTTTTTGTGACAACCCTCCACAATCTAGGGAACGCCATCTTGCTGTTTGTTTTGACGATCTTCCACAATCTAGGGAACGCCGTCGATCAATGTTGCTACATCTTGAGCCTTTTCTTGAATCATAGTGACAACCTTTCCAATCATAGCAAAAGTCGTCGAAGACTGCCCATCTCGTGCTATCTTCTCAAATCTTGGGTGACAACCTCCACAATCTTAGCGAATGCCGTCGAAGACCGCCCATCTCGTGCTATCTTCTCAAATCTTGGGTGACAACCTCCACAATCTTAGCGAATGCCGTCGAAGACCGCCCATCTCGTGCTATCTTCTCAAATCTTTAATGACAACCTCCACAATCTTAGCGAATGCCGTCGAAAATAACTTTACTTGAAGTCATCCTCAATTGTTGCAATAATATTCCAAAGAAAATTACCGAAGACCAACACTTGTCGATCTTTAAAGCTTGCTCGAACTTTGCTTCCGCTATGCCTGTACGTCGGCGCTTTCGTTGCTTTGAACCTATACGTCGGTGCCTTTTCTGCTTTTGAGCCAATGCCTAGGCGCTTTAAGCTAAGTGAGACGATCTTTCATCAGGTCGATCACTTATTTACTTTTGGAGAGGCTTCGAACTCTGTCGCTGCTGAAATATCTCTGGCGCCAAGAATTGACTCTGTCGCCGAACGCTGTGATAGGGTCTTCCCTGTTCTGCTGCACCTGTATTTATTTTGACTATAGAACTTTGCCAATCTCTTTAATCATCTTAGGGTTGACCTAAGGTTTAGCATTGCTTGACTCATTGACTAGACACGACTCAAGGTATAAACTTGACTCGATATGATTGACTCGAGGTTGACTCGACTCAAAGTGTTTGACACATGTGTTAGACTCATGACTCGTGTGTGCATTGTAATGTGATCGTGCGACTCGAAAACGCAAAAAAGCAAAAAAATTTCCGTCAATTTTGTGGAGGGTATCGACTTTCTCCCGAAAAAGAAAGACGTGAAAAAGAAAATCAAAAGTTTGAAGATGCATGTTGAACGAGCTTAGTCAAATGTTGTTTGATACTATCTCTCAAGGTTCAAGGATTAACCCATCCTAGGCTATCTCAACTGTTGACTCCATGATGAAAGTATTTGGGTAACTTAGGCACGGAGGCTAAGCACTTCATACTTCGTGATGCAATGACCATTATGGTTGATGAGTGATGTTGATATGACAAGGCATGCTTCAGCGTTATGTTAAGATTTCATGACAAAGGGTTCCTAGGGAAAGTATTTGGTCATGTATCTGTGCAGTGTGTGAAAAGATATTATTGTTAGAAGAGCCAAAATAATGGTGACTCTTAGGCTAGGTAAGCTAATGATGTAGGGATCAAGCCCCCAAGTCTAGCTCTAAGTGAATAGGGATGAGCATTGGAGATCCCTTGATATGATCATGGTGTAAGTGTGTGAATGTGAATATGAATGCATGTTTATTACGGCCGCACCTCGATGTGAGGTTGCCTACGTATCCGTTAGGAATCAGGCCGAACGTAGCTCTAGCCAAACCTCGCACAAGTGTGTGTATACCTCAAAAAGGTCTTTTTAAGGGTTGTAACGTGGTTAGGCTAAAGGCTGAAGAAGAAGGGGATAAAGGCTCAAGACCCTAGATAAGCCCCCAAGGTGTGCAACCTCGCTTTCGAATCTTTATAATTTTATGCTTGAGTTTCTACTCTTTTTTTTAGCTCTTTCTTTTGCTTTAGTATTTATTTCATATTTATAAGTGTGGGCAATCCCGATCATGCGGTCTATCACTCACTTGGCATTCATGTTTCTCAGGCACGGTACCGAGCACTCGATAAGAGACGCAATCTGAGATGTGTTCTTATCGAAGATATTTTCATATCAAAGACATTGGAACACTTGCCCTTTTGTACACTTTTATTTATTTATTTTTTTGCTTATTTTTGCTATTTATTTTGATCTTTTGAAATCACTCAAGCTTTTTAGAATTGCATAAGTTGCAAACCATCCCATCCCAAGGTTAGGTAGATGTAGGTTGAAAAAAGAAGGGTCTATCGTTAGACGAGGCTCAAAGTGGTTTATGAAGAAAGGATTGTAAATTTGAAAGGTGAAAGGAGATATGATGTGGCTACAAGGGGTGCCTCAAATCATTGGTATACCTTATGCTTAATTCGACATGGGTTTTTTTTTTTTTTTTTTTTTTTGATTTAATGCAATGAAATGAAATGACCATATATAAGGAGATAAATGCTCATTTTATTAAAAAGGAAAAAGAAAAGAAAAACTACAAAAATAATCTAAAGGAAAAGAAAAGGTGCCTATGCTAGACTTATTGGGGAAGGGGTAAAATGAAAAGAAATAGAAAAAGAGGTCATAAAATCTTGTCATTAAAGCTCGCCTCTTGTCTTGTGTTGTTTGCTCCGACATCATCCAGTCTTATCGCTAGCTAGAGGCAATGGGATCTTATTTGCTTCTATGAGATCTTGAATGAGATTTTGAAACCTGTAGCATTCATCGGTGGTATGACCGTTTCCTCGATGGTACTTGCAATAGGAATTTGGATTCCATCTCGAAGATCGATTTTCTGGTGTTGGATCCTCGGTAGGGCCAATAGGTTTGATTAATCCTCGATCATAAAGACGATCAAAAGCATCATCGTAGGTCATTCCAATGGATGTGAACTCTCGCCTGGGTTTCCTTTTAGATCCTTGATTGTCCACGGCTAAGACATCATTATGGTCAAAGGTACTAACATTATTACTAGAGTGGGCGCTTTCGGAAGAAGAAGGATTGTCGCTCTTCTTTCCTTTCCAGCCACCGTGGTTGCTATTGTTAGTAGCTTTTTGCTTTGTGATGTCATCTTCGATCTCGATACCTATGTCATAGACGGCCTTGAAAGTATTCAAGTTGTGTTGATATTTTAAATGCTTTGAATACTTTTCTTGGAGATTCTTGATAAACATCCTCACGGATTCTTTTTCGGTGGGGACCTCAATCATCTTGGCGGAAGTTTCTCTCCATTTATTAAAGAAAGAAGTAAAGCCTTCATTCTCTTGTTGTCTTAGCATCTCAAGTTGTCTATGATCGGTTTCAACTTGAAAATTGCACTTGTACCTATCAACGAAAGCGTTTGCTATCGATTCCCAGGTAGAGGTTTTCTCCTTGTCAAGGGAGAAGAACCATTGTTGGCAAACGGTTTCAAGAGATAGTGGGAACAGAGAGGGGAAAACCTTCTTATCGATACCCTTAATGCTCATTATAGTTTCAAAAGCTCTTAGATGGAAGTAAGGGTTATCTGTTGCCTTGAATTTAGGGATGTCAGTGGCGTTGAACTTATGCGGAAGAAGTTCCTTGTCCAGTGAGACCCCTTGTGAACTCATGTCCTGAAATTTGTAGTCACTAGATAGCTTGCTTAGACTTTCTTGCATGAGGTCCATCCGTTGTTGCTTCACGGGATCGTCGATCTTGAGTGCGAGAAGCTTCAGTGTCTCAGTCACAGTAGCCAATTGGTTCTTAAGATCATTGACTTCTTCTTGAGTTGCCATTATTTTCTTAGCCTTCCTCTTTTGACGAATCGGTTTATCAAAAAGCGAGACTTGAATAAAGAAGTTGTCCTTGATTAATCGCCCTTCTCTCCTCGACCAAGTACTGTGGGAAAGGAATTTGGGGATACTTATTGTTAATTATTTGACTCAAACTTTATTCAACATGCAATGGATGGAGGAATGAAGGAAGATTGGAATAGAATATGAAGAAATATTTAGATGGAGGGATATGAAGAATTAGGATAAGAATGTAAAAGAAGATGGAGGTGTATGAAGAATAAGGAATAGAATGTACCCCCAACTCAAATGACGGAAAAGACCGACTCATGCATGAACCTAAGACATGGCCATGGTGACATGTGCTCAAAGTGTATGCTAAGACTAGTGAGTGTAGGTGACATGTTAAGACTCGTGTCATGACCATATGGCTAGACAATGTGACCAAGACTCGATTAATAACTCGACAAGGTGTTATTGACAACAAAAATTAACCGAATTAATTAGCAAACTGGTTAATTAGACATGAATGAATGATGTAGATGATGAATGAAGAGAATTAATGAATGGTAATTGAAGAGAGTTGATGAATGAAAAAGAGAATTGATGATTCTTGGTGAATGATGAAGATAGTTGGTGAATGATAGATGTAGATGATGAAGATAGTTGGTAATTGGTGAATGAAAACGGAGTTTTTGATACGATATTTATAGAGAAAATCAGCCAAAAAAGATAATTTATCAAAACAGAGTCTGAAGACCACAAAACCACCTTGGCGCCAGCCCTGGCTCATTGGCGCCAGGACCAGTGGCTAGCGCCAGACGCCAATCCTGATTCCAGGCGCCAAGGCCTGGGGTTGGACGCCAAATTGGATTTCAACGCGTTTTCAAAAATCCGATAAATTTCCCGTACTGGAAGATAAAATAATATAAATTCAGTCGAAAATGCTATTTGATCTTATTAAAACTCTGAAGAATCCTAATTGAATTAGGAATGAAAAGAACCTTCTAGAATGTTCTAGAAGACTAAAACCATTCCTAATTGCATTAGGAATGATAAATCATATTAGGCCCTCCCCTAGATCATTGGGCCGTACTTAAAGCTCAAACCGGGCCCAGTTTAGTAAATTGGCCATAAATTCCTCAATATTCATTGGAATTGGGCTTATAATATATCGTTGGAAAGGTCTTTGCAAGCCCCATCCAACTACACCACTATTGGACCCATATCATGGACCAACCAAACTGGATTGGCTGTTTTCTTAAAATAAAGTTTTCAAAAACAGGAGAAAAGAAAAGAAATAAAACTTTTCGCAACACTAGACCTTTCCACACTTTCGTTTCATTCGATTATGATTTGACGTGAAAGGCACTCATCACTGGGTTTGGTTTTGGGGAGACACAAATGGGTGTCTACAGAAGCCCCCACTTTGACTGAGTTTGGAGAAACGCAAGTTTCGAAAACAAAAGTCAAAGTATCGATAGGGACGGAGAATGATTCAGAACGTTCTGCGATCCTAAATCACTCTTGTAACGCCGATACCTGCAAAACTAGCGTTAGTTAAACAGATAAAAGAATTAAGAAACGCGTATCTTGCACCGTCGAGCACACGCCTCTGAAAGTAACCGATCTATTGCTGTTGCTTTACTGTTGTTTTGATGACCTCCTGCAAGCTAGAGAATGCCATCCCGCTTGAAAACCTCTACGCCTTGTAACTGCTTCCAATTAGAAGATTGCTTCGCCTGAAACTATCCCCCTCCGCATTGATAATATTCCACGTCCAAGGGAATACCATCAAAGATTATTTCTCTTGAAACAATCCTCAGTTTTTTTGTGACAACCCTCCACAATCTAGGGAACGCCATCTTGCTGTTTGTTTTGACGATCTTCCACAATCTAGGGAACGCCGTCGATCAATGTTGCTACATCTTGAGCCTTTTCTTGAATCATAGTGACAACCTTTCCAATCATAGCAAAAGTCGTCGAAGACTGCCCATCTCGTGCTATCTTCTCAAATCTTGGGTGACAACCTCCACAATCTTAGCGAATGCCGTCGAAGACCGCCCATCTCGTGCTATCTTCTCAAATCTTGGGTGACAACCTCCACAATCTTAGCGAATGCCGTCGAAGACCGCCCATCTCGTGCTATCTTCTCAAATCTTTAATAACAACCTCCACAATCTTAGCGAATGCCGTCGAAAATAACTTTACTTGAAGTCATCCTCAATTGTTGCAATAATATTCCAAAGAAAATTACCGAAGACCAACACTTGTCGATCTTTAAAGCTTGCTCGAACTTTGCTTCCGCTATGCCTGTACGTCGGCGCTTTCGTTGCTTTGAACCTATACGTCGGTGCCTTTTCTGCTTTTGAGCCAATGCCTAGGCGCTTTAAGCTAAGTGAGACGATCTTTCATCAGGTCGATCACTTATTTACTTTTGGAGAGGCTTCGAACTCTGTCGCTGCTGAAATATCTCTGGCGCCAAGAATTGACTCTGTCGCCGAACGCTGTGATAGGGTCTTCCCTGTTCTGCTGCACCTGTATTTATTTTGACTATAGAACTTTGCCAATCTCTTTAATCATCTTAGGGTTGACCTAAGGTTTAGCATTGCTTGACTCATTGACTAGACACGACTCAAGGTATAAACTTGACTCGATATGATTGACTCGAGGTTGACTCGACTCAAAGTGTTTGACACATGTGTTAGACTCATGACTCGTGTGTGCATTGTAATGTGATCGTGCGACTCGAAAACGCAGAAAAGCAAAAATTTTTCCGTCAATTTTGTGGAGGGTATCGACTTTCTCCCGAAAAAGAAAGACGTGAAAAAGAAAATCAAAAGTTTGAAGATGCATGTTGAACGAGCTTAGTCAAATGTTGTTTGATACTATCTCTCAAGGTTCAAGGATTAACCCATCCTAGGCTATCTCAACTGTTGACTCCATGATGAAAGTATTTGGGTAACTTAGGCACGGAGGCTAAGCACTTCATACTTCGTGATGCAATGACCATTATGGTTGATGATTGATGTTGATATGACAAGGCATGCTTCAGCGTTATGTTAAGATTTCATGACAAAGGGTTCCTAGGGAAAGTATTTGGTCATGTATCTGTGCAGTGTGTGAAAAGATATTATTGTTAGAAGAGCCAAAATAATGGTGACTCTTAGGCTAGGTAAGCTAATGATGTAGGGATCAAGCCCCCAAGTCTAGCTCTAAGTGAATAGGGATGAGCATTGGAGATCCCTTGATATGATCATGGTGTAAGTGTGTGAATGTGAATATGAATGCATGTTTATTACGGCCGCACCTCGATGTGAGGTTGCCTACGTATCCGTTAGGAATCAGGCCGAACGTAGCTCTAGCCAAACCTCGCACAAGTGTGTGTATACCTCAAAAAGGTCTTTTTAAGGGTTGTAACGTGGTTAGGCTAAAGGCTGAAGAAGAAGGGGATAAAGGCTCAAGACCCTAGATAAGCCCCCAAGGTGTGCAACCTCGCTTTCGAATCTTTATAATTTTATGCTTGAGTTTCTACTCTTTTTTTTAGCTCTTTCTTTTGCTTTAGTATTTATTTCATTTTTATAAGTGTGGGCAATCCCGATCATGCGGTCTATCACTCACTTGGCATTCATGTTTCTCAGGCACGGTACCGAGCACTCGATAAGAGACGCAATCTGAGATGTGTTCTTATCGAAGATATTTTCATATCAAAGACATTGGAACACTTGCCCTTTTGTACACTTTTATTTATTTATTTTTTTGCTTATTTTTGCTATTTATTTTGATCTTTTGAAATCACTCAAGCTTTTTAGAATTGCATAAGTTGCACACCATCCCATCCCAAGGTTAGGTAGATGTAGGTTGAAAAAAGAAGGGTCTATCGTTAGACGAGGCTCAAAGTGGTTTATGAAGAAAGGATTGTAAATTTGAAAGGTGAAAGGAGATATGATGTGGCTACAAGGGGTGCCTCAAATCATTGGTATACCTTATGCTTAATTCGACATGGGTTTTTTTTTTTTTTTTTTTTTTTTTTTTTTTGATTTAATGCAATGAAATGAAATGACCATATATACGGAGATAAATGCTCATTTTATTAAAAAGGAAAAAGAAAAGAAAAACTACAAAAATAATCTAAAGGAAAAGAATAGGTGCCTATGCTAGACTTATTGGGGAAGGGGTAAAATGAAAAGAAATAGAAAAAGAGGTCATAAAATCTTGTCATTAAAGCTCGCCTCTTGTCTTGTGTTGTTTGCTCTGACATCATCCAGTCTTATCGCTAGCTAGAGGCAATGGGATCTTATTTGAATCTATGAGATCTTGAATGAGATTTTGAAACCTGTAGCATTCATCGGTGGTATGACCGTTTCCTCGATGGTACTTGCAATAGGAATTTGGATTCCATCTCGAAGATCGATTTTCTGGTGTTGTATCCTCGGTAGGGCCAATAGGTTTGATTAATCCTCGATCATAAAGACGATCAAAAGCATCATCGTAGGTCATTCCAATGGATGTGAAATCTCGCCTGGGTTTCCTTTTAGATCCTTGATTGTCCACGGCTAAGACATCATTATGGTCAAAGGTACTAACATTATTACTAGAGTGGGCGCTTTCGGAAGAAGAAGGATTGTCGCTCTTCTTTCCTTTCCAGCCACCGTGGTTGCTATTGTTAGTAGCTTTTTGCTTTGTGATGTCATCTTCGATCTCGATACCTATGTCATAGACGGCCTTGAAAGTATTCAAGTTGTGTTGATATTTTAAATGCTTTGAATACTTTTCTTGGAGATTCTTGATAAACATCCTCACGGATTCTTTTTCGGTGGGGACCTCAATCATCTTGGCGGAAGTTTCTCTCCATTTATTAAAGAAAGAGGTAAAGCCTTCATTCTCTTGTTGTCTTAGCATCTCAAGTTGTCTATGATCGGTTTCAACTTGAAAATTGCACTTGTACCTATCAACGAAAGCGTTTGCTATCGATTCCCAGGTAGAGGTTTTCTCCTTGTCAAGGGAAAAGAACCATTGTTGGCAAACGGTTTCAAGAGATAGTGGGAACAGAGAGGGGAAAACCTTCTTATCGATACCCTTAATGCTCATTATAGTTTCAAAAGCTCTTAGATGGAAGTAAGGGTTATCTGTTGCCTTGTTAATAACTCGACAAGGTGTTATTGACAACAAAAATTAACCGAATTAATTAGCAAACTGGTTAATTAGACATTAGGTGATGACTCGACAAATAATCCGAACTGTCGGCCCAGCGACAGGACTGGCGTCACAATATGGTGATTGGCGCCAGACTTTTTAGTAAATGTCTGGCGCTAAACACCATACAGTGGCGCTACAGCTCAGATTTTGGCACTAATATTGGAGCCTCGGTCTGGGACTGTTTTCGATATTATTAGTCAACTGGGGTATGCCTAAAGTCGTACTAGGTCAATTCCGATTAAAAGAAGAAAAAAAATTATTGACTCAAATCAATTAATTAATTAATTAGGAAAAGTTCTTTAAGTCATTAATTATAATATCAACACAAATCAACAAACGGTTAAGAGGAACATAGAATATATATGCACAACAAATAATGCACAATTAGTCAAGTAGGCACAATATGATGCAATGAGTTCGCAACCTAACCATGGCTCTAGTTCTCTAAAGTTCAGGATATGGTTTGGTAAAATAGGGTCCATGGTTAATTGTCTAGATGCACTGCGTAGAAGCCTAACCGTGAAGGGTTAACGCGTGTGGATAGGACACCGCGAGTTTTTAGAAAAAACTCGCTTCCATGGTTTGGTGAATTCAACCTCTCAGATGTACCCTTTGTTGCCAGGAGCGTTCAATCGGGTAGATAGAGCATGAATTCCCAGAGGGTTATGTCCATATGTAGAACACATATGGGTTTCAGAAAAGTGAGAAAAAATTCAATCAGGAAGTAGGATCGAGCAAACAATACGAAAAACCGGTCGAAATTAGAACGTATACTTCTGGCTCGGTATTGGGGGAAATTGGCGCCAACAAACAGAGACTGGCGCCAACTTTTAACTGTAGCGCCTGGCGCCAATACTGGCGTCTGGCGCTACGGCTAAAAGTTTGGCGCCAAGCTCTGGCCCCTGACGCTACTTCCCACATGCCTCAGCAGCTTTCTGTGCTCAATAAAATCATCCAGTTTCGCGCGGTGTTATTTCAGTCCTAGTTGTGAAAGACATTTCTCAAATTTCCTACATGTAAAATCCTATGTTTTTGACTCATTACGGATGGTCTTTCCAATGAGAACCTTTTTATGCATATGACAATAATGTTAATCAAAATTACGCACATGAAATACTTAGAACTTTTCGAGTCTCATCCACTCATTCTAAATCATTGCCGAAACAAATTCAGGAATTAAAATAGAAATCCTCCCCAGTGGAGTCGCCAAAAACTGTAGGGAATATTTTCAAGCCTTTAAAAATCCCACTAGCTTGAACCCCACTGTGATCATACACTAAAGTACGGTGGCGTCCAAAAGGGAAGAAGATAGAGCAAAAAAGTCGCCAACAAGTTTTTAAGGAACTTGTAAACCGTTCACGAGGTGAAGGTTACACCCCTGAACGATCCAAGAGATCGTCAACTCCATAAGGTCATGAACCAAATAAGGGTTCGGGGATGATGGTACAAATCCAACCTAAAAGTGATTGAACCTGCTCTAATAATAGGCCTCTACTTTATTCTGCTCGTATTCATGTGCGCTTTCTGACTAACATACAATCAATAGATTAACCCAAAACCTGTTTAATCTATGTTGGTTGAACATTAATGCACAAACAAATCTATTATTGGCGATCACTTGAAATTATAATCATAATTAACCTAACAAGATTATTAATTATCTTATTAAGCGCGATTGCAAATACCAATTCCCTTTAACATTCAATAAAGGTGATCAAGCAATAACAATATAAAATAATATGCATATCAAGCAACATAATAAATAATCAACATCATTAATAACAATAATATCAATCATAATCGTAATCATGTTACAGCATAGCAAGATCCTAGGCATGATACTAACAAGATTAATAACAAACCCTAGCATGTCACTAAGCAATAAAAATCAAATCTTTAACCCTAACATGATACTAACAATCATAAATATTAGGAAGAATATAGGAAGCATCATACTTTTAATCATACTTGATATTAAAGTTACCCTAGACATGATACTAGGAATCAAAATAACAATCTAAGCATGATATCTACATCATAATATCAATTAATCAATTAAAGCACTTACTTGGATGCCTCGTACCTCTTTCTAATAACAAAATACACACGTTAGTAACTTCAAGGAAAATAATAATCAAAACAATTAAATTAAATAATTGAAATAGAGATTTGGGACAAAACCCTCAGAAATTAAAATCTTTCATGTCTAGGGCGAAGGTTACTTCGAATATGGCTAAGTGTTTCTAGATCTTGCGAATGCGGAATTTTGTATGAAAAAGCAAGGAAGAAAGAATGCTAAAGAATTAATGTTATTGAAAATTGATGAATGAATGATGTAGATGATGAATGAAGAGAATTAATGAATGGTAATTGAAGAGAGTTGATGAATGAAAAAGAGAATTGATGATTCTTGGTGAATGATGAAGATAGTTGGTGAATGATAGTTGTAGATGATGAAGATAGTTGGTAATTGGTGAATGAAAACGGAGTTTTTGATACGATATTTATAGAGAAAATCAGCCAAAAAAGATAATTTATCAAAACAGAGTCTGAAGACCACAAAACCACCTTGGCGTCAGCCCTGGCTCATTGGCGCCAGGACCAGTGGCTAGCGCCAGACGCCAATGGCTGGCGTCTGGCGCCAATCCTGATTCCAGGTGCCAAGGCCTGGGGTTGGACGCCAAATTGGATTTCAACGCGTTTTCGAAAATCCGATAAATTTCCCGTACTGGAAGATAAAATAATATAAATTCAGTCGAAAATGCTATTTGATCTTATTAAAACTCTGAAGAATCCTAATTGAATTAGGAATGAAAAGAACCTTCCAGAATGTTCTTGAAGACTAAAACCATTCCTAATTGCAGTAGGAATGATAAATCATATTAGGCCCTCCCCTAGATCATTGGGCCGTACTTAAAGCTCAAACCGGGTCCAGTTTAGTAAATTGACCATAAATTCCTCAATATTCATCGGAATTGGGCTTATAATATATCGTTGGAAAGGTCTTTGCAAGCCCCATCCAACTACACCACTATTGGACCCATATCATGGACCAACCAAACTGGATTGGCTGTTTTCTTAAAATAAAGTTTTCAAAAACAGGAGAAAAGAAAATAAATAAAACTTTCCGCAACACTAGACCTTTCCACACTTTCGTTTCATTCGATTATGATTCGACGTGAAAGGCACTCATCACCGGGTTTGGTTTTGGGGAGACACAAATGGGTGTCTACACTTCCATGTCCAAAGGAAGAACCTAAAAGAGAATTCACACCAGTGAAAACGACTTATGAGGCAAAGTATTTTCCCTTACAAGTCACCAAAAAACCCAAGAAGAGCAATAGAGTCTACACTCCAATTGGGATCCCATATGCACAAATGTTCGAAATGCTCTCCGAGAATGGCGAGGTCAAACCTCTCGAACCGAGACCATTTGAGTCATTAAAAAGGACAGATAGATATTACTGTCAGTACCATCAATCAGGGGGGAACACCATAGAAAACTGTTTCAAATTCAAGGATTTTGTACAGAAAATAATTGATGAAAAGAAATTAATCCAAGTTCAACAAGAAGAGGATATAACCGTCAATGGAGTGTGGGACAGTGATGAAGAAGATGTCTACCTAAAGGACATAGTAGGACCTTCACCTTGTGTATCATACACCACAGACGACATTTGGGCTGAAGAAGATTCATCAATAAACGTCCTCACAAGATCCGGGGGATGCAACCTCCCGTTTCAACACAACCTATTCCTACCGTACAACAAGTTCCCATACCTATCATCGAAGACAACGACATCGTTAAATAGTTTAAGAAGACAAAAGTTGAGAGGAATGTGTGGAAGCTCCTGGCAACGTCTCGAGAACATAGGTTGGCTGTAATGAATGCCTTGGATAAAATCGGGATAGATTCTGACACCACTCCTAAGGGACTAGCTAACTTCCTCACAAGTGACCTTCCTAGTCCGATTAATCTAATCACCTTCTCTGACAAAGATTTACCCCCAGAAGGTGACAAACACTACAAGGCATTAAACCTCACGGTAGTCTGCAAAAGGATGAATGTTCCCATGAATCTTGTAGACAATGGATCAGCTATCAATGTTTGTCCACTTAGAACTGCGAGGATGCTCGGCATAAGGGATGAGGATTTAACTCCGTCCACACAAGGAATAAGAGCTTACGATAATACTCGCCGTCAAGCTCTTGGAAAAATAATCCTAAATGTGACGGCAGGAGCAATAGAACATGCTACTACTTTTCAAGTAGTAGACATCAAAGCCTCATTCAATTTGTTGTTAGGACGCCCTTGGCTTCATGATCTAAAGGCCGTCCCTTCATCTCTCCACCAACAAGTGAAAGCCATAGTTGGAGGAATTCCAATCACTATTGACGCTTCGCCATGAGAATCAAATCCATAGAAAATCCAATCATCAATGTGGAGCACGACGAAGATGATGAAGACCTATGGGGCTTTAATGAAGAATTCTCCTTAATCCAAGAGGATGAAAGGACATCTCTTTGCCATGACCCCCATTCCAACATGATTGTCAACACCATGCTGAAGAAACAAGGACACTTCCCTGGGATGACCCTAGGAAAGAAGAAGGGGATAGCAAAAACGGTGGAGTCACCTGGCCTCCCTAAGCTAGATACTTTCGGACTTGGTTTCGAACCGACTTGGAAATATCTCAAGCGAGCCCAGGACAAGTTGAAAGCACGTAGAGACGCTCGCATTCAAAAGAAAGCAATTCCAATGGATCAGTTTCCTCTTACGCTTAATGGTCAGTTTATAAAAGAAGGAGCGGACTATCCATGCCATGAATTTCCCGATCCATTTGTTGTAAATGGCATACGACAACCAGGATTCGAGATTTTCTTGGATTGCTACTTCACTGACGAAATCCCAACTCCCGTCCATAAGGAGAAAACACCCCCATGCTTTGACTTTAACGTCATGGGATTACTGTTTGGGCGAGAAAAGAATGAGCCAGCTTATGAAGAAGATAACTCCTCACTCATTCAAACGATCCTACAAAGCGAAAACTTCGACCCCTCGAAGCTAATTACTCCAGCCGAAGGATCACTACAAGGGTGGGGCAAGACTATCAAAGTGACTACTCCAAGTGGAAGGAAGATATCAATCACGACAGGGCAAGGGCCGATGTTCGAAGAGTCGTCGGAGTCAGAGTCTTTCCCTTTAGAGTCTTCTAAGTCTTTAGCAATAACACCTCCCCTTCCTATTTCTTCTCCTAGGATAGTTAGTGATCCAGTCCCTGAGGACATATCACTCTTTGATGTAATGATCTCAGAGTATAATAATATTACTCGTTCTCCTTACTGCTTGTGTTCTTCCTAACCCAAGATGACGAGCATTGCTTAGCTAATGATGAAAAAGACAAAGAAATTATTAAAGCAATGGAAACACTCGAAAAGAAAACACCAGTAATTGAAGAAACTGAAACAGTTGACATCTTGAATGATTCAACTCATAAAAGAGAAGTTAAAATCGGACTAACGTTGAATAAACAAGAAAGAACCGATTTAATTAACTTACTTAAAGAATTTATTGATGTATTTGCTTGGTCATATGAAGATATTCCAGGCATTAACAGAGAAATAGCTCAACACACTATACCACTAATCCCAGGAATGAAACCTGTAAAACAAAAGTTGCGTCGAATGAAACCCGACGTAGCACTTAAAATAAAAGAAGAAGTTCAAAAACAAATAATTGCAGGTTTCATCAAGGTATCCAAATACCCCGAATGGGTCGCCAACGTCGTCCCAGTTCCAAAGAAAGACGGAAAGGTAAGGATGTGTGTCGACTATCGAGATCTAAATAAGGCAAGTCCAAAGGACGACTTCCCTTTGCCACACATCGATATTCAGGTAGACAACACGGCAAATCACGCGCTTCTCTCATTCATGGACGGATACGCAGGGTACAATCAGATTCTCATGGCAGAAGAAGACATGGAGAAAATGACCTTTATCACACCATGGGGCACTTACTGCTACACGGTAATGCCATTTGGGTTGAAAAACGCAGGTGCTACTTACCAACGTGCAACAACTGCCTTACTCCATGACATGATGCATAAAGAAGTCGAAGTATATTTCGACGACATGATTGTGAAATCAAAGGAACGTCTAGGCCATCAAGTAGCCTTAAGGAAATTTTTCGAAAGGCTAAGAAAATATAATATGAGGTTGAATCCATCAAAATGTGCTTTTGGAGTCACCTCGGGCAAGCTCTTGAGATACGTCATAAGCTCTAGAGGAATAGAGATAGATCCAACCAAGATTAAAGTAATCATGTCGATGCCACCGCCCAAGACCGAGAAACAGATTCGAGGATTTATTGGCCGGTTGCAATACATAAGTAGGTTCATATCAAAACTGACAACGATATGTGAACCAATCTTCAAAAAGCTCAAGAAGAATGTACCAGTAATATGGGATGATGAGTGTCAAAAAGCCTTTGACAAGATCAAAGCCTATCTCGCAAATCCTCCCGTATTAGCGCCAGCACTTCCCGGAATACCTCTTAGGTTATACTTGACGGTTACCAAAGAGACAATGGGAGCCATGCTAGCACAAGAGGTAGAAAGCAAAAAGAATGCAATCTATTACCTAAGTAAGAAGATGCTCGAATACGAAACACGCTATACACCGCTCGAGAAATTGTGCCTCGCTTTGGTGTGGGCCACAACTAAGTTGATACATTACATGTTGGTACATACCGTTTTCGTAGTCTCCCGATTGGATCCACTCAAGTATTTGTTCGAGAAATCAACACTCAATGGACGTATTTCAAGATGGATAGTCAACTTAGCCCAGTTTGATGTACGGTTTATGCCACAAAAAGCTATTAAAGGATCTGTGGTGTCAGACTTTCTGGCAGACTTTCCAATAGAAGACTCGACACCAATACAATACAATGAATTTCCAGATGAAGATTTGATGGTCACCGAAGATGATACTTGGACCTTGTATTTCGACAGAGCCTCAAACCAAAAGGGATGTGGCGTCGGAGTGTTGCTAGTATTACCTAAAGAAGAACACGTTCCAATCTCAATAAAGCTTGATTTTGACGTTACCAACAACGCTGCTGAATATGAAGCATGCGTGGTAGGCCTTGAAACAGCCCTGGCATTGGGAGTAAAGAAGTTAAGGATATTTGGAGACTCTTCTTTGATTATCAATCAGATATCTAAAAGGTGGAAAGTAAGGAGCGAAAGCCTAGCCCCTTACCGAACTTATCTGGAAACTCTTACCGATCAGTTAGAGAAGGTAGAATACACATATCTACCTAGAGAAGAAAACCAATTTGCTGATGCCTTGGCGAGATTAGCCTCAATGGTTAGGATTCCCACGGAAATCGAGCAAATGCCTCTAACTATCAAAAAAAGGCATAAACCAGCATATATACAAGCTATAGAAGACGACGACTCAGTCCAAGACGAAGAAGAAGAACCATGGTACACAAACATAATCAACTATGTCACCAATGGAGAATACGCTCCTCATGCTGACAAAAGAGCAAAGCGAGCATTGAGACTTTTGGCTTCTCAATATGTACTTATAGACAACGAGCTACATAAAAGGGTACCTAAAGGTCGAGCTCTCCTTTGTGTAGGAAAAGTGGATGCACAAAGAATAATGAGAATAGTTCACGAAGGAATCTGTGGAACTCATGTAAATGACAAAATGTTAGTCCAGAAAATAATGCGAGAAGGGTATTATTGGACTACAATGAATAGGGATTGCCATCAATACGTGAAAAGATGCCCTAAGTGTCAAATTTATGCCAATTTACAACATGTCCCTCCATCTTTGCTCTACACCTACACATCGCCATGACCATTCTCTACATGGGGAATTGACATAATTGGCAAAATCACTCCCCCAGGGACAGGAGGCCACGAATTTATTCTAGTAGCAATTGATTACTTTACAAAGTGGGTCAAAGCGCAATCATACGCTAAACTCACTGCAAAACATGTAGCACTCTTTATCGAGAGAAATATTATTTGTCGATATGGAGTCCCACATGAAATGATAAGTGACAATGGAACTCACTTTCAAGCCGAACGTGAAGAATTGCTACATAAATATGGTATCCAACATCATCATTCGTCCCCTTATAGACCTTAAGCAAACGGAGCAGTCGAGGCAGCTAATAAGAATCTAAAGACTATCATCGAGAAAATTATAGAAAATTATAAGGATTGGCCTGACAAGCTCCACTTCGCACTGTGGGGTTATCGCACGTCAATCCGTACATCAACGGGAAATACACCATTTTCCTTGGTATATGGAATGGATGCCGTACAACCTGACAAACTAGAAATACCATATCTACGCATTGCGTTAGAGAGTAAACTTGATGAAGTTGAATGGACTAGGGAAAGATATGAATAATTGATCCTACTCGACGAAAAACGATTAGAAGCTCTACATCACACTCAGTGTTATCAAACTCGTATGGCTAGACATTTTAATAAGGAGGTCAAGACAAGAAATATCAAAGTAGGATATTTGGTATTAAATGCACTAAGGAAAAATGTTTTAGACCCAAGGGGAAAATTTAGACCTAACTGGTCTGGCCCCTACATTGTCAAAACAATCCTGTCAGGTGGTGCAGCAAAACTAACTAATATGGATGGCAATGAATTCTCAAACATGACCAATCTTGACCAACTTAAAAAATACTACCCATAATTACTTGAGTAGGATACTCAAGAGAGCTACGTTCGGCCTGATTCCTTAGGAAAGGATACGTAGGCAACCCTTTACGGGTGCGGCCACTTTATTTTTCGACATCTCCGCGTTCCAGAATCAACTAAAAAGTCAACACAAAGTCGAAAAATTATTGGCGTCGCAGAACAGAGCCTGGCGCCAGCCAGAAGTCATCAGCGCCAGCCGATGGTATTGGCGCCTGGCGCCAGACCTCAATAGCTGGCGCCAAACCCCAATTACTAGCGCCAATTCGAAAATAAAATCTGGGCAAATTTCGGTGTTTTTCGGAAAATTTTCGACTTCCGTACTCGAAGAACTTCTGGAAAATTATTTTTTGTTCGATTTTCATTGCTTTAATAAAATAAATTTAAAGTAAACAATTTAATTGAAAGCTGAAATTTCATTAATAAAATAAAATTACATTATTGATGGAATTCAAATAAGGCTGAAATAAATTAACTTTAAATAAAATTAACAATCTAATAAATCTAAAGCTAAGCAATGTTTTTAATCTTTCTTTTCCTTTTTAGCTCTTTTCCAATTCTTTTCTGCTTCTTCCTCTTCATCCATTACTTTAGCTAGTAGGAATCCTTTAGAGGACCTACATTCAATTTTGGAATAGATTGTCTCCCCTTCAGCTAGCACCCCATGCTTCTTTTCCACCCAAGCGTTTTTGTCTGTGGTGTTAGCTTTCCTTTTTCCTTTGTCTCTAGTAGTATATTTCTTCCTAGGCATTGCAGGTGTTTTGAATTCAATTCTTGCACCTAAGCGTTCTTTGGCAGGTGTCACCTAGACTATTCTTCACATCGGTTCTACCCTGATCAATCGAAGATTTCTTCAGCAACCACTTGTTTACATCATTAGGT
Source organism: Chenopodium quinoa (assembly GCF_001683475.1). Classification (NCBI taxonomy): domain Eukaryota; kingdom Viridiplantae; phylum Streptophyta; class Magnoliopsida; order Caryophyllales; family Amaranthaceae; genus Chenopodium; species Chenopodium quinoa. Next base: position 8,314,580 of record NW_018745024.1, on the reverse strand, counting down.
AAAGAAGGGGGAACCTTTTGGGTAATCACTTCCCATAAAGGTCTAGTGCTCCAGTAAGCGTCGAATCTATCTACTTCTTGAGATACAGGGTACTCATAGGGAGGACGAAGATCCCCGGAAGGAATATTTTGAAGTAAGCCGTATTGTCTCTTTACCCTGCAAGGATAATAATATGTTACGCGAGACAAACTTGGAAGACGGCAAAAAGGTTGCTTGTTAACACCAACCATCCTTTCTATTTTCCACCATGGGATGACCCACTTGATATCTAAATCACGTGATTCAAATACTTTTCTCCACCCATGACGCCCAATCTTAGGGATGCGCTTCTTTCTTCTCACGAAGCAATTGGGAGTATATTTTTCGATGTCATCCGGAGGGCTAATTAATCCTAGCCTCTCCATTAGCCACATCTGTAAAAAAATTGCAATGCAAACAAAATTATTATTACAATACAAAAATATATTTTTTGATTTCTGTAATTAAAAATGTTATTTTTCTACCTGTAATAAAATTGGAGAACCGCGAAAAGGCACTTTTGGGTTCCTTTTCAATTCATCGAGACTAATCATGGTCTCTCCAACTATTAATGGCATTGGATTCCTCCCTGATTCAATTTGTTCTAGCACAATGGTGATAATTTATTGACCCTCATTATTTTTACCACTACTAAGACAAAATTGATTGAGCATGCAAAATAAAAACGCCCTTCTTCTATATATATGAAAGGATTCAGAAAGAGGTTTATCAAAATAATAGCATGCGAATTCTTTCAAATTCACTATATTGCCATCTACTATTTTTGATAAATCCCTTTCCTTTAAATTAAAGAAGCGTTCGAAATCCTTATAGTAATATGCATCTACTCTAGGGATTACTACCAGGTCTATCGCAGGGAAGCCTAAGATAGCACCAAATTCCTCTGGCAAAGGGCTAATTTCATCATACCCTATTCTGAAACAATGCGTATCAATATTCCAAAATTCTAAAGCGGTATGTATGAAGTCTAGGTCTAGATCTACCCCTTTGATGCTATAAATTCCCCCCAAGTGAAATAAATCTAATTCTTTTTTGTCTCTAGCATTAAGGGATCGACACCATTCATGAGTGTATTGGGTGAAGGTTTTAGTGGCTAAAGACATGATTATTATTTTTTCTGAAGAAGAGAATAATTTTTTTCGCTAGAATTATGAGAAGAATCGGCTGAGCAGGGGGCTATTTATGCACAAATTGCAAAGAATTTTAATCTGAATGAAATACGGAGTCAGCGTCAATTGGCGTCAAAACCCCGACATTGGCGCCACCTTCCAGAGCTTGGCGCCACACGCTAATTGTAGCGCCTGGCGCCACGCGCCATAGTGTGACGCCAGCTGGCGCCAAGTCACCATGACAGCCGCGCGTGCTCAGTTTGCGTTTTTGATATTTAACTTGAGTCGTTTAATGACTTTATGGCCCCGTTTAATTTTCCTAAATATCTTTTCTATATTTTTTCTTAATTAATTAAATATAGCAATTATTTTTAATTTATTTTATTTCTTTTTTTTTGGATTTTATTTTAATTTTCAAAAAGCCGACATTTTTCCGTTTTCTTTTCCTTTTTATTTTTTCTTTTTGGGGGAGAGAGTCGGATAATATCCTCCATCAATAATAAAAATGACGGAATTTTTGCGCAAAAATTGTTATCACACTTCTTTTGCACACACTAACATAATAATAAGCAATCAAATAAATTTACGATAACATAAAAATACAAATGCGTCTAAATAATGAGTCAAAGGCAAAGTTCTATAAAAAGTCAAAATAAAATATATATACAGAGACAGACTACGGAGCCGGAGGACGTAGGCCCATCATGCCATAAAACTGCGCCGTACGAGGAGTCACCTCTCCACCAGCTCCAGCCTCAACACCGGCTCCAGTCTCCGTAGGAGGAGGAAGACTCAAGATAGGACCACTCCAGCCAGGATCAACCTGAGGCTGAGACCGCGGAGGCTGCTGCGATGACGATCCAACCTCGTACATCCCACCACCTCTGAAAGCCGAGGTAGCCTCTCCTACCGGTGCAGCAGGAGCACCCTCAGAAGAAGATCCCGAGCCCTCAGCAACGTCGGCTCAAGCGGCCTCAGAGCGACCGCCTCTACCCCCTGACGAAGTACGACGACTTCTCGAGCTAGACCTCGCCGGATCTCTCCGCCCCTCAGGTCTCGTACGGGTGTGAGAAGCGATAGGCTGGCCCTGCAAAAAAAAGAGAGAATTAAATCAGAAACAAGGTAAAACTGAAGCCATAATGCAGAAATAATGAGTGAAGAAAGGTTACTTCTCGGACAACGTCGTCCCGACGACAGGTGGCCGCGTTCCTCATCCAGACGAGCTGGCTCCGGAAGGCATCTATGCATCGTGCCATAACCGAAACCACCTCACGTGAAAACTGTCTGAAAAATAAGTCAGTGAAAATACATGATAAATGAACACAAAAAAATCTGAATTTAAACTAGGCTTACACTAGTCTGATGGCGAGGAATCGACCGCTCCACGAACCGCTCGCCCTCGGGAGCCGGAGAAATCATCTCCTCGATCGACCCGTATATCCCTTGGTAGTGAATGGACATACGGGGCGGCACGAACTCAGCAGGACCATCCTGACAAAACAGGAAAAATCAGTAAAGTATTACTTGGGGGCTACTTAGCGAAAACTAAAGCTAAGAATCTTACCCTCACATCCTCAGCCGGTACAGGGGCTGGAGCTAATAAAGGTAGTAGCTCCCCAGCGTAACACCGCCCGAGGATCACATGGGACCGCCAGAGGGAACCAGCTCCCTCAGTCATGCTCAACAACCGTCCCTCGTCGAACATGTGACGTGGCGGAGGAGCAGGAACGACGAAGACATCAGAGGAGTGCTGTCTAGCGACTCTCTCTCCTAAGTATACGACCGCTCCGTAGGTCCCCGGTTAATAGCGACGCTCAGCAGAGTACTGTACGGCTAATCCAGGGACTGTCCAACCGCCCCACGGTCGGTATACCACCTCAGGTCCCTATAAAAAGCACCAATCAGGCAAGAATATATCAAAAGCACCGCGGAAGAGCAAGATAAACACTAAAAGTCATACCGAGATGATCCAGCTCCGGACACGTTCAGTAGACATGTCCACGTGGTGGCCGCCCCAAGAGGCGCTCACCGGAAATCCCCTCGGCGATAGTCTCGCCAGCGCAGTAGAAGGAAAGTGCTTGTAGAACCAAATCTACAAAGAGTTAGAAGTATGAATAAATGCTAACTAATATGTAGGGCTAAACTTTATAGGGAATAATGTTTACCTCTACGACCTTCCAAAAAGCAGATAAAGCAACGTTCGTCCTAAAGGACCGATGACGACACGAGTCCCTCAGAGCACGAACGAAATCAGCATAGGCCAAGCTGGCCCAGTCATAAGTCCCGATCCGCTGGAGATCACGGCTAGCAGGGAGGTAGTAAAGCAATGCCCTACTACCCTTGCCAGGAGAGAATGTCCCTGACAACAACATCAGCACAAAGATGCGCACTCGCTACTCTCGGGTGGTCGCATCATCATCAAGAGCCGCTGCCAGCATCGAGCGACGAATCCCTCTAGCACTAAACTGAGTCGTCTCGACCTCAGCTCGGGCCCGAATAGCAATCGGCCCCAACAACTCCTCGACCTCTGAAGAAAAGACGTTGATCCCACCGTCGAACGGCAGTGGCACAGAAGTGAACTCCACTCCTATGATAAGACTGAAGTCTGTAGGGGTAACCATCATCTCGCCTCAAGGAAAATGGAAGGTGTTGGTGGTGTCCCAGAAGAACTCCACCAGAGCGCGCACTATGTGATGACCCCCACTGGAGGCGACCATAGCCTCGGAGGTCTAAAACAGAGTAACTAGCCCGCAGGACTCCCATAGGAGTCTCCTCTCGAGGTCCCTGGCGATGTGCATCCTGTACAAATCGCCTAGACCGTCACAACCAGAGCCGTGATGCCGTGTCCTCCCGGGCTCGGTTCCCCGTCTCACCCTCTCAGAAATGTGGTGGATAGGAGCAAATAACAGCGTCTGCTTGTCCCACTCCGGGAGCCGACCAAGCGAAGTGGACGGCGTGGCGTCGTCCTCCACGGGCTCATGCTCCCGTCTATTGTTTCGGGACCGTGAACCTGAGCCTCGTTGTCTAGCCATGCTACATTGTGCAGAATCATCATAAATTAAGGTTCTATAGTATCTAAGGTTCACCTAGCCGCATGATACTATGTTCGCAAAAACAGAGTACGTAGTACTAAAACAGAGTAAATTCAAATTGAGCATGACAGCATTTTTCAAGCAATCAAACAATTTCTTGCAATAATATAGTGATTATTGTGACAAATTGAACAAGAATTGCTAGCAAAAACGTTAAGAACAAACCACATTGTTCTTCACGACCTTAAGAGGTCTAACAATGGAAGATTGCTCATTTCTTCACCAAATTGAGTCAAACAAGTCTCAAATTACTCCCAAGGAAATATATAAACATAAACAAGCAATTTCATGGCATAAAACTTGACAAACAAAGCAAATTGAGCATCATAGAATTCGAATTTTCATGAAATTCGTGAATATTCATGCCAAGAATTCGTAAAAACCGGTGTGAGTTTGAGGAAAACTTACATAGATAGGGAAAATAGATGAGAAGAGCTTTGATTTGCAACAAATTTGAGCGAATTCGGTTGAAAAACGAGCAAGCAATGAGCAATTGAAGTTTCGGACTTCTTTCGAGCAATTTCGCGGCGAACAAAGCAGCAAAAGAAGAGGAAACGGGCATTTAAAGAAAATCCCGTGCTGGCGCCAGTCCCTAGGAATTGGCGTCATAATCTGGGCTTGGAGCCTGGCGACAACATCAGCGCTTGGTGCTAACACCAAATTGCTGGCGCTGATAGTTTTTCAGTGACGCCAAAGCACCTACCCACCTGTTGAGGTTGTGCTAGCCTTCTGCAACATATTTTTAGGTTCCTTGGTACGCCAGTTAGCCCCTCTAAGAAATTTGACAAGATTAAGTAATCAGCTTGATTACATAAAGTGATCGACTTGATAAGAGATCGTCTCACTTAGCTTAAAGCGCCTAAGCATTGGCTCATTAGCAAAAGGCACCGACATATAGGTTCAAGAGCAAAGAGCACCGACATACAGGTTCAAAGCAAAAGAGCGCCGTCGTAGAGGCATAGCGGAGGCAAAGTTCAGGCGAACTTTTAAAGATTGACAGGCGTGGATCTTCGGTAATTTCTTTTGGAAAATTATTGTATCAAATGAAGATGACTTCAAGAGAAGATATCTTCGACAGTGTTCCCTAGCTTGCGGAGAGTTGTCACGAACAACATGAGGATTATTTCAAGAGAAATAATCTTCGATAGTGTTCCCTAGGATGTAGAATATTATCAATGCGGATGAGGATTATTTCAAGAGAAATAATCTTCAAAAGTGTTCCCTAGGATGTGGAATATTATCAATGCGGATGAGGATTGTTTCAAGCGAAATAATCTTCGATGGTATTCCCTAGGATGTGGAATATTATCAATGCAGAGGAGGATAGTTTCAGGCGAAGCAATCTTCTGATTTGGAAGCAGTTACAGGAGTAGTGGTTTTCAAGCGGGATGGCATTCTCTAGCTTGTGGAGGTCATCAAAACAATCGGTTACTTTCGAAGACGTGTGCTCGACGGTGCAAGATACGCGTTTCTTAACTCTTCTATCTGTTTAACTAATGCTAGTTTTGCAGGTATCGGCGTTATAAGATTGGTTTAGGATCGCAGAACGTTCTGAATCATTCTCCGTCCCTATCGATACTTTGACTTTTGTTTTCGAAACTTGCGTTTCTCCAAACTCAGTCAAAGTGGGGGCTTCTGTAGAAACCCATTTGTGTCTCCCCAAAACCAAACCCAGTGATGAGTACCTTTCACGTCGAATCATAATCGAATGAAACGAAAGTGTGGAAGGTCTAGTGTTGCGGAAAGTTTTTTTATTTCTTTTCTCTTCTCTCTGTTTTTGAAAACTTTATTTTAAGAAAACAGCCAATCCAGTTTGGTTGGTCCATGATATGGGTCCAATAGTAGTGTAGTTGGATGGGGCTTGCAAAGACCTTTCCAACGATATATTATAAGCCCAATTCCGATGAATATTGAGGAAGTTATGGCCAATTTACTAAACTGGGCCCGGTTTGAGCTTTATGTACGGCCCAATGATCTAGGGGAGGGCCTAATATGATTTATCATTCCTAATGCAATTAGGAATGGTTTTGGTATTCTAGAATCTTCTAGAAGGTTCTTTTCATTCCTAATTCAATTAGCATTAATAAGTTGACTTTGTTGACTTTTCAGAGTTTTAATCAAAATCAAATAGCATTTTCGAAGAAATTATATTATTTTATCTTCCAGTACGGTAAACTTATCGGATTTTCGAAAACGCGTTAGAATCAAGACTGGCGTCCAACCCCAGGCCTTGGCGCCTGGAACCAGGCTTGGCGCCTGGAACCAGGCTTGGCGCCTGGAACCAGGCTTGGCGCCAGGCGCTAGCCATTGGCGCCTGGCGCCAGCTAGCCAGGGTTGGCGCCAACCTTGTTTCCTGAGCGTCAGACTCTGTTTTGTTAAATTATCTTTTTGGCTGATTTTCTCTATAAATATCGTATCAAAAACTCCGTTTTCATGGATCATCTACATCTATCATTCACCAATTCACCAATTTTCACCAATTCTATTCATTCTCAAGCTTTCATCAACAATCATTAATTCTTTAGCATTCTTTAATTCATTTAATTCTTTCTTACTTGTTTTCATACAAAATTCCGCATTCACAAGATCTAGAAACGCCTATCCATATTCGAAGTTGCCTTCGCCCTAGACGTGAAAGGTTTTAATTTCTGAGGGTTTGGTCCCAAATTTCTCTTTCAATTATTTAATTTAATTGCTTTGATTATTATTTTCCTTGAAGTTACTAACGTGTGTATTTTGTTATTAGAAAGAGGTACGAGGCATCAAAGTAAGTGCTTTAATTGTTTTATTGATATTATGATGTAGACATCATGTTCATATTGTTATTATGATATTCCTATTATCATGTCAAGGGTATTTTTAATATTAAATATGATTGTTATGATGCTTCCTATGTTCTTCCTAATGTTTATTCATGTTAGTATCATGTTAGGGTTAAAGATTTGATTTTTATTGTTTAGTGACATGCTAGGGTTTGTTATTAATCTTGTTAGTATCATGCCTAGGATCTTGCAATTATTATGCTTTAATATTAACATGAACATGATTATGATTATAATCGTTATAATTTATGATTATGATTATTATTATTATTATTATAATTATTATTCATGATTGATTTTATTTATTATGTTGCTTGTTATACATTATTTATTCTTTATTGCTTGATCACACCTTTTATTGCATGTTTAAAGGGAATTTGTACTTATAATAAGATAGTTAATAATCTTGTTAGGGTTAATTTGATTATAATTCAAGTGATCGCCAATAATAGATTTGTTTGTGCATTAAATTCAACCAACATAGATTAAACAGGTTTAGGGTTAATCCTATTGATTGCATGTTAGTCAGAAAGCGCACATGAATACGAGCAGAATAAAGTAGAGGCCTATTATTAGGGCAGGTTCAATCTCTTGTAGGTTGGATTTGTACCATCATCCCCGAACCCTTATTTGGTTCATGACCTTATGGAGTTGACGATCTCTTGGTATTAGCTAGTGGGGTTCAAGCTAGTGGGATTTAAAGGCTTGAAATTATTCCCTACACCTTGCTATTAGCTAGTGAGACCAAGATAGGACTTAATCTTTGGTAGGCTCGACGACAGCCTATCAAATTTTTTGCGCCGTTGCCGGGGAGGCAAAGTCATATTGAATGTATTATTGTTGAATGAGTCTAAGTGTGTAAATTTTTGTATCATAATTTTTCTTATTTATTTTTGTATATTTGTGTTTTCAACTTGTGATAGTCATTGCTAACGTTTTTCTTAGCTTTGTTTGACTTTGCATGACACGGAAGAGTAAGCAATCACCGCTTATTCCCGTTGATCCGGAGCTAAATAGGACTTTGAGAAACGTCAGGAGACTTTTGCAGGGCCCACCCGAGTTCTCCATTGTGTATTCGGATTCTGATCCGGAAGAAATATTTTCAACCAACGAAGAAGAGAACATGGGTGATGACAATCCTCCTCCACCATTGCTACGAGATTATGACCAGCCCAATGCCTTCACACTTCGGAGTGGCATACGTCACCCCACTACTAATGCAAACAATTTTGAGCTATCGCCTCAACTCATCCGTATGATACAAGGTGATCAATTTGGTGGGAGTTCTCATGAGTGCCCTTTTGCTCATTTGGACAATTTTCTCGAATTGTGCACTACCATCATGCAAAACAACATTACGGAAGAGTTCATCCGTATGCACATGTTTCAATTCTCCCTCCGTGACAAGGCAAAGCATTGGTTGAGAACAGTAGAAGAGGGATCATTGACAACATGGGACGAAGTCACTAGAGCTTTCCTTGGAAAGTATTGTCCACCCAAAAAGACCGTCGAACTAAGGAGGAAAATCACCAATTTCAACCAAGAGATTGATGAGACTTTAAGTGAAGCTTGGGAGCGTTTCAAGGACTACACTAGAAAATTCCCTCACCATGGTTTAACATCATGGATCATTGTTCAAAGCTTTTATGATGATCTTACTCCTACTTCAAGAGCCAACCTTGATAACGGGGCCGGTGGTAGCCTTAAAAAGCTATCGGTGGATGAAGCACACAAAATGATCGAAGAGGTGGAAAAGCACTACGCATATGGAGGTGATAGAAGGCAACCTCAAGCAAAGAAGGCCGGAATCCACGATCTTAGTGCAATGACCTTATTGCATCAAAGTTTGACATGCTAGCTCATAAGCTAGATCAAGCCACTCTTACATCTCCAAGCTCTTCCTCACAACAAGTCATGACTTGTGAAACTTGTGGAGGAAATGATCATATGTCCTCTTATTGCAACTCAACCAACCAAGAGCAAGTGGCGGCAATTGGGCAAAGAAATGATCCATACCCCCAATCCTACAATCAAAGTTGGAAACCCCAACAAAGTACGGGATGGAAGCAACAAAACCAAGGGCCCCCACAAAATAGCTACAATCAAAGCCAAAACCAATCCCAAAACCACTACAACCAACCTCACTCTCAAAACCGACAAGTTCCATATCGCCATCCCAATCAAAACCAACAAAGGTAACAATATTACCAACCCGCTCCTCCACCTCCTCAAAAGTCTAGCCTTGAAGCCGCACTTGAGACCTTCATTATACATCAAGGAAGAAGCAATGTGGATATGCAAGCGAACATCCAACAACTTCAAGCACACAACAAGATAATTGAGAATCAATTGGCACAAATAGCACAACAAGTTGGGAGTTTATCCTTAAGTCCTAGCGGTCACTTCCCAAGCTCAACGGTGGTGAACCCAAAGGAGCAAGATAAGGCCATTACTTTGAGATTGGGGAGAGGTTATGAAGGGTCGGTCATGAGCGAAGAGGAGCCTCAAAAGGGAGATGAGGGAGTTGTGGTAAGAAATGAGGATGACTTTGAAAATGAAATAGTTGATGTTGAGAAAAAGAAGAAACAAAAGAATGACAAGGGAGTAACAAAAGAAAGTGAGGGAGATGAGGAAAGAGTAGAAAAGCCCCCTATGAAAGTATACAAGCCTCCCATTCCATTCCCTCATAGGATTGTAGAAAAGAAATCGAATGAGAAGCTTTCAAATTTTCTTGAAGTCATGAGAGGACTTCAATTGAACATCCCCTTTCTTCATGCCATGTCACAAATGCCTACGTATGCAAAGTTTTTGAAGGATCTTCTATCCAACAAGAGTAGGCTTGAAGAGAGTGCAACCATCTCCCTTCCTAAGGAGGTGAAAGTAATCATTCAAAACAAGCTTCCTCAAAAGTTTGGTGACCCGGGTAGCTATGCAATACCGGTGAAGATTGGAGATATGGAAGCTATGGATGCTTTATGCGATCTTGGGGAAAGTGTGAGCTTGATGCCCTACTCAATTGCTAAGAGTTTGAAAGTTGGAGACTTGAAGCCAACAAGAATGTCCTTACAATTGGCCGACCGCACGGTTAGGCTACCTTTGGGAATTCTTGAAGATGTGCCGGTTCAAGTTGGAAGAGTATTTGTGCCATGTGACACTGTGGTAATGGAAATGGAAGAAGATACTACGGTGCCCCTAATCTTGGGAAGACCGTTTTTGAACACCGCGGGAGTGGTGATTGATATTAAGCAAGGAAGATTGACCTTGAATGTGGGAGATGAGAAAATATCATTTTCATTCCCACAAGCATTGAAAAAGCCATTGTATGATGAAGTTCATAGAGTTGATACTTTGGAAAGGGACTTAGAGAAGTTCCAAGAGAATTTGTTTGAAAGAGATCCTTTACAAGCTATCCTAACGGGAGGCTTAGTTGAGGAAAGTGAAGAAACAAGGGGGTATGATCTTTTGCTCAACCAACCTTTAGTCCACAACGAAATGAAAGTGGAAGTGCTCAATGTGGAGGTAAAAGAAGAGATGACTACGCCTCCTCATAAGGTTGAACTTAAACCCCTTCCTCCTTTACTTAAATATGCTTTTCTTGATGATAGTGAGAGTTATCCCGTTATTTTCAATGCTAATCTTGATGACACCTCTCTTGGGAAACTCCTAGATGTTTTAAGGGAGTATAGAGATGTCATTGGGTATAAAATTGATGACATTAAGGGGATAAGTCCTACTATATGCATGCATAAGATTTTACTTGATGATGATCATGCTTCCTCGATTGAGCACCAAACAAGGCTCAATCCAAACATGAAGGAAGTTGTGAAAAAAGAAGTTTTAAAACTTCTTGAGGCGGGCATAATCTACCCTATCTCCAATAGTAAGTGGGTTAGCCCGGTTCAAGTTGTGCCTAAAAAGGGAGGCATGACCATCATCAAGAATGATAAGGGTGAGACCATTTCTACGAGGTCGGTCACCGGGTGGAGGATGTGTATTGATTACCGAAAATTGAATAAGTCCACCCGGAAAGACCACTTCCCACTCCCCTTCATTGATCAAATTTTGGAAAGACTAGCATCACATAGTCAATATTGTTTCTTGGATGGATACTCGGGATTCTTCCAAATCCCAATCCAACCCGAGGATCAAGAGAAGACTACATTCACATGCCCTTTTGGCACCTTTGCTTATCGAAGGATGCCATTTGGACTTTGTAATGCACCTTCCACATTTCAAAGGTGTATGATGTCTATTGTTTCCGACATGCTTGAATCATCAATTGAAGTATTTATGGATGACTTTTCTGTTTTTTGTTCATCTTTTGACATATGCCTTTCGAATTTGATTAAAGTGTTGAAAAGATGTCAAGAGGTGAACTTAATTTTGAATTGGGAGAAATGTCATTTTATGGTAGAGGAGGGCATTGTTCTTGGTCATGTGATTTCTAGTAGGGGCATTGAATTTGATCGTGCCAAAATTGAGGTCATTAAGTGCCTCCCACCCCCTACAAATGTGAAGGGGATAAGGAGCTTTCTTGGACATGCGGGTTTTTACCGCCGGTTCATAAAGGATTTTTCAAAAATCGCAAAGCCGCTGACTCAATTGTTGGTAAAGGATGCCCTTTTTGTGTTTACTAATGATTGTTTTCTAGCATTTGATAGGTTGAAGGAGGCATTGATTTCGGGTCCTATTATTCAACCCCCTAATTGGGAGCTTCCTTTTGAGCTCATGTGTGATGCTTCGGATTTTGCCATTAGGTCTGTTCTTAGACAAAGGAAGGATAAGAAGCTCCATGCTATCTACTACACTATCAAAACATTAGATGATGCACAAAGGAATTACACGACCACGGAAAAAGAGTTTCTAGCTATTGTTCATGCAATTGAGAAGTTTAGGTCCTACTTGTTGGGGTCTAAAGTCATAGTCTTCACCGACATTCGGCCTTGAAGTACCTCTTGTCAAATAAAGAACCGAAGCCAAGGTTGATACGGTGGGTCTTGCTCTTACAAGACTATGATATTGAGATTAGAGACAAGGAGGGTGCCGAAAATGTTGTGGCCGATCATCTTTCACGGTTACCTATCTTTGTAGGTGATCTTGATAACTTGCCAATCGAGGATTCATTCCTTGATGATCAACTATTTGCTATTCTCCAAGCACCGACACCATGGTTTGCGGACATTGCAAACTACTTTTCTAGCTCTATTCTTTCTCCCGACCTCTCTTATCAACAAAAAAGGAAGTTTCTTCATGATGTGAGCCAATACTTTTGGGACGACCCCTTGCTTTTCAAACAAGGTGTTGATGGCCTTTTTAGAAGGTGTGTCCCGGATAATGAAATTAAAGATGTTATCACAATGTGTCACTCCTCACCTTGTGGAGGACATATGAGTGATAACAAGACCTTGGAAAAAATATTGCAATGCGGTTTCTTTTGGCCAAAAATGTTCAAAGATGTGTGGGGTGTGGTGAAAGCTTGTGATCGGTGTCAAAGAACCGGTAATATTTCAAAAAGAAATTAAATGCCTTTGAACAACATCCTTGAACTTGAAATTTTTGATGTATGGGGCATCGATTTCATGGGGCCTTTCCCGAGCTCTTTTGGGAACAAGTTCATTCTAGTGGTCGTCGATTACGTGTCAAAGTGGGTGGAAGTGGTTGCATCTCCTACTAATGATGCTAAGGTTATGGTCAAGCTCTTCAAAAGAGTAATTTTCCCAAGGTTTGGAGTACCCCGGGCTGTGATTAGTGATGGAGGTTCACACTTTGCAAAGCGATCCTTTCAAGCTCTCCTTGAGAAATATGGTGTGAGGCACAAGGTGTCATTAGCTTACCACCCCCAAACAAGTGGTCAAGCTGAAATTTCAAACCTGGAGGTAAAAATGATTCTTGAGAAAACGGTGGATAGGTCTAGAAAAGATTGGTCTACAAAGCTTGATGATGCCCTATAGGCCTATCGCACCGCGTTCAGAACTCCTATTGGCACCACACCATACAAGCTTGTCTATGGGAAGTCATGCCACTTGCCGGTAGAACTTGAGCATCGGGCTCATTGGGCTATCAAAACATTGAATTTTGACCTTCAAAGCGCCGGTGAGAAGAGGTTGCTTGACCTCCACGCCTTGGAAGAATTAAGGTTGGATGCATATGAGAGTGCAAGGATCTACAAAGAAAAGACCAAAGCTTGGCATGACAAGCATATTAGCAAAAGGGAGTTTAAGGAAGGTGACAAGGTCCTAATATTCAATTCCCGGTTGAAGTTATTTCCGGGTAAGCTTAAGTCAAGATGGAGTGGACCTTTTACCGTTAAGAAGGTATTTCCATATGGAGCGATAGAAATCTCAAATGACAATGGTGAACCGTTCAAAGTGAATGGCCAAAGGCTTAAGGCATACTTTGACGGTTTTGTGCATGAGGAAGACAAGGTTGTTCACCTTGATGAGTTTGATGTTCCCTACTCTCATTGATCCCGCAATGTCGTCAAGCTAGTGACGTTAAAAGAGCGCTTCCGGGAGGCAACCCGAGTTTCTCAACTATCTCTCTCTCTTATAAACTATTACTTAATTTCCATCACTCTTATTATTACTAACTTTTCTATCAATGTCTTTTGTAGGTGTTGATGAAAAGAGAAGTAAGAAAAGGTTTTTGTGAAAGTGAAGTAATAGGGAATTTTAAAAATAATAATAATAATGGTAATAAAAGTAATTTTATCATTATTATGCCTTACTATTATTATTAAAAAAAAAAGAGAGAGAAAAATGTGCAGCATCAGATCTGCACGGACGTGCTGAACATCGCACGTTCGTGCAGAATCAGGCAGAAACGAGCAAAAATGGAGCAACCAACCTTTGAAGTTCAGCACGGACGTGCCAAAATCATCACGTCCGTGCGTGAAAGTCAGCACGGACGTGCCAAATGAGGCAGTAAGCCCTTTAATTCTGCTCGAAGCTGCACGTCCGTGCTGAATTTGGCACGTCCGTGCAGCCTAGACTTTGGTTGTAATAAGCACGGGGTTAGAGCATTAAAAAAAAATCACTCATTCTCACATTTCTCAAGCACGATTCTCTCTCCTCCTCTCTCTAAAAACTCCTCTTCCCCTCCTCAAAACTCACTCAATTCTCCATTCCTACCCAAATTCTCACCCAAATTCAACTCTTTATACCAAAATCTTCACTCCTTTTCAACAAATTCACAAACTACTACTCCTTTCATCACATTCAAACCCAAAAATCAACCAAAAACTCAAACCCTTACTTTGAAAAATCAATTCGGGGGTTTTCTTTGGGAGCTAATTTTGAAGCAATTGGTTGAAGTAGGGTTCTCAAGCAACCAAAAGGAAGGTAAGAAAGGTTCAATTGCGGGTTTTACACCCACGATAAGCTCGGTATAATCGTTCCTCCCTTTCACTAATTTTATGTTTAAATTCTTGAATTTTTGCATGAAATTGCTTGAGAAAGTTTGTTTAAATTGGTTGTGAGTGATTGATAGTTGATAATTACAAAGTTTTAGTGAATTTGGTGGTGTTCGGTGTGTTTTGAGAATTGAAATTTTTGTAAGTATGGAATTAAGGAGTTGATTTTGGTGAAGGAAGAACATACTTGTTTAGGTGGATTGTTGTGTTGATTTGTTTGATAATATTGCATGAAATTGATGAAGAATTGTTGTGGATGCATTATTGAAATGGTCTTTGTTGCTTGGTGATTTACTTGTCTTAGGTGGGAGACTTAGAGCTTAGCTTGATTGTGTTGTAATTGTAGGCCTTGTTTGAGCTTTGGTTGTGTCTTAGTGGACTTAGTGCCTCTTGTGTGTTTATTGTGTTGATTACTTGGTTGTGGTTTGTTTGATTGCATTGCATAAAGACCGACCATGTCTAGAAGAAATCGACATAGAAACACGGACGCAAGGTACCGCAACCCTTCTCCTCCCCCCGTTGATCCACCACAAGTGGATACAATGGGAATAATCTTCAATAACCAAACCTTTTCGAACAATTTCCTAAGAATTAGTAGGAGGAGAATTAGGCCTACCAAATTCTACAACGAGGATGTGGCCGAATCCTTGGGGGTAGGGGAGGACATTAGAATGCTATTCGAGGGATGTGGCCTAGGTGGTTGGCTAGACTTGCACGCCCCGACCTACAAGAGATTAACTCTTGAGTTCCTTTCCACCCTCCAAGTCCAACGGGACACCAAAAAGAACCCCCGCCGCATTACCTTTCAACTCATGAACACCCAACAGAACATGACTATTAATAGGGTGAACCAAGCTTTTGGGTGGCCTACGAACGGAACCATCGGGCCAAAAGATAGGCTACCCTGTAGCTATAATGCGGGTGAGTTTTGGAGGAAAATCACTGGCCTCTTCAACTACAACCCTAGGAACGATAAGTCCACGGCCATCATCCACCCCGCCTTTAGGATGTCACAGCGCACCATAGCGAACACGAGGTTCGCTAGAGGTGATAGTTCGGGGGTAGTGTCCACTAGGGAGCTTCACTTCCTATGGCACTTGAGTGAGGGTAGCACGGCCTTAGATGTAGGGTCTTGGTTTGTAGACCACCTAGAAGATGTTGCCATCGGGTCCGGTAACATCACCATAGGTGGAATGATCACTATTATTGCTACTGCTCTTAACCTTGATTTTGCAGATCATGATGTTTGCCCAGGTGCGACGCAGATTGATACGCAGTCGCTGAGGACGATGAGGTGGATAGAGGACGTGGAAGGGCCGCACCCCAACTTGTGGCACGTGAGTGGGCGGTCCTACGCCTACCTCCCCGACCTGGAGCGGACCTTTATCTACGATGAGACCAACTGGGTCTTTGAGAGAGACCACCCTTGGGATCCCGGTGAAGACGAAGAAGAGGAGCAAGAGCAAGAAGAGCAACAGCAACCACCACCACAACAACAATTCCAACAACAACAACAATACGAGCACCAACAAGGGTACCAAGGTCAAGGCATGGGTGAGGGCAACCCACCCCTCACCTTCGAGTAACAAATGCAGATGATCAACGACGGGTTCAACCGGATGACCACCGAGTTCGAGACTATGAGAAAGTCTCACGAAGACATGAGGTCCTCGTACGACAACATGAGGACAAGCTTCGAGGGTCTTCGGTCGGAATTGGGTGAATTCCGAAATGTCTACCGGCATTGGTACCCCGGGGGCTCAAGCTCCCAAGGAGGCCCGAGCCAATGAGTTAGTCTCTTTATCCCCTTTCTTGTGCTTTAATTGTTTTAACATTGGGGACAATGTTTATGATAGCTTGGGGGGGAGTCTTCCTCTTTGGTTCTTATGTTGGTTCTTGTATGTGTTTGTTGGTAAATACTTTGCATGTTGCTTGTTCCTTCCCCTAACATCCAATCCCCTTAACATCCAAATTTGCTCCCTTTGAAATCCAACACCCTAAATCCAAATCTCTTAATGTGTGAATACTTCTCTTCTCTTCTCTTTTTATTTATTTAGATATATAGTTGTGTTTTAATTTTTTTTTTTATGCTTAGCTTAGTTTTCCTAACTTTCTATCTTTTCTTGCTTTCTAGTAACCTTAAACCCAAAAAAAAAAAAAAATGAAAAAACGAAAAAATTAGCCCTTGGATGAGACTCAAATGACGATGCTTATATGATTTGCTTGCTTGACTCTTGAGTGATGAGTAAAAGTTATTTTAGAAGGGTGTGTGCAAGAGTTGGGGTCATTTAGAGGCTCATTAATCTTGATTGCACTAGTGTATATGAAATGAAAACCGATGAATGCTCAATTGCACGTCTAGCATAGGATATTGTCAAATTTGCCCAAAGTAGGATATGTTTGAATCAAATTGCGGTCCCTTGTGCCCTTGGTGTGTCTCCCTTCCTCCCCAAAATGAAACTCTACTAGGGAATTAGTTCTGTGTGTATCTTGTGTAATAAGTGGCATAATAAGCCACATGTTTCGAATAAAAGAAATAGCCGCTCACAGTTAAAAGAGGCGAGGGCAATGAATGTAAAAAAAAAGAAAGGAAAAAAAAAGAAATAAATAGAAAAATAAGAGGAAGTCAAAAACTCCTCCAAATTCTCAAAAAAAAATTTCACTTTTTCTTTTCTAGAGGTCAATTTGTGGATGCCTCCCACACACTATCTATTGTGATGTTTCTTGTGTAAATTCCAGAATTAGAGCGTAGTTGAAAGGGCTTGGGAGTGCATTTTGGGAGGTGGACTTGCATTTTGAGATTTTATAACCGAAAGAGGGCTTTGCAACTTTGGAATATCTAGACGTGCTCTAATGAACTAGTAAAAGGTATAAGGAAGTATCCTAGTGCAACCTTGCTTAGTTTGCCTCTCTACCCCCAACTCATGTGCACATTTGTATGAATAGTAATTCTTGAAAGTTGCTCGCTTGTCTTGCTTGTGATTTATATCCCGATGAGTTGACTTGGGCAATAAAAACATTGGTTTGGTGTGTTTTGACCACTTTGATGATAACGATGTGTTATGATAGTTTGGTGTGGTTTATGTGAGTTGTAGGTTAAGCTCAAGGGAAACCCTCACGAAATAAAAACTCGTCCACTTAGGCGACTTAGGGGTTTAAATTGCTTTCACTTGTGCTAAAAGTGTTTATGGTTCTTGCCATGCGGATTTGTGTTTGTATTTTCTCTCCTTGGTTTGATCATTACTAAGTAATCTTCCTTCTTAGTTTGACATGTTTGTTTTGCTCGAGGACTAGTAAAAACTTAGCTTGGGGGGATTTGATAACTTGTTATTTGATATGATTTTAAGGTGATTTTGAACCTTGTTTACTTGATATATTAGCATTTTGGTTCACTTCTATCCTATTTTCGTTCAATTTTTGTATATCCCTTGCTTTACGGGTTGTTAGTGTTTTTGTTGAGTTTTTAGGTCCAAAGACGATCATTTGAAGCATATGGATGATAAACCGAGGTTAGAAGCCGTGACAAAGGAGCAAAACCGAAGAAAATGTGAAGAGAAGGGCCTAGAAGACCCTGCACGACCGTGCAGGAGTGTCCCAGAGAAACATGCTACTGCCTGATTTGTCACGGACGTGCAAGACTTCAGCACGTCCGTGCAAGTCAGCCAGCACGTCCGTGCAGAATATCCTGGGCAAATCAGTAGCAAACTGATTCTCCACCTCTGCTTCAGCACGGCCGTGCTTAGGGTAGCACATCCGTGCCACCCCTGGCACGTCCGTGCGCACCTGTAGTCGTGCCCGACTCTTGTTTTCTCCGTCCTTTTTATTTTGAGGGTCATATAAATACCCCCCTTTGCTCAATTGTACGGCATCCAAGTTTTTAGAGCTTTTCTCTTAGTTTGTAATTGTAGAAACCCAAATATTCTCAAATCATTAGTTAGATTATAATTATTATCTTGGAAATTTCATTCTCAATCATTGTAGAAGACAAGTTCCACCATTGTTATTCAAGTTCAAGCTTCTAGTAATGTTTTTCTCACTCTTCTTTTCCATTTCAATTGCTTTGATTGTTAATTTTCTTGTTTAATTCTTGTATGCTTAGATTGTTAATTAACTTAATCCTTAGTTGAATCTTGTTCATGAATTACTTGAAGTTTTTAATTTCTTTAATCTCCATGGATTGTGAGTAGTCTAATTTTCTAGGGTTTCGGTAAAACCCTTAATGTAGTCACTAATTATTTGTTGCATGTGCTAATTTGGTATTTGTTGGGGGTTAATTAGTTGAGCTTTAGTGGTTTAATTGCTTAGTTCTTGTATATGGCCATTGCTAGAACTATTATCCAAGCTTTCTTAATGAAAGATCGAGAAATGAACCTGAGTTAGCTCCCTTATGCTTGATTGACTTGAAATGCCATGAGAATAGGAATTTCTAGTCAAGGGAATGTTTATGTCATCGTGATTATGCTTTAACACTTGTTTTATGCTTTGTAACCATGAGAGTAGGTTGTATTCATGATTCAAGTAATCCCTCTAGCTTGAGAGAGTAGTTGGGTGCTTTAGATGATTTCCCCTATTTTACCCCTCATTTTACCTTGTTTATGCATGCTAATCGTGATATGTGATGAAGTTGAGTGGTATAACCCGAGCCCTAGAATCCTCTAAATATTGTTATTCTCCCCCTAGCTTTAGTTGACTTGAACTAGCACTTGTTACATAAAACCAAATCAATTTCGACTTCATTTAGCTTATTTATGCGGTAGTATTTCGGTGGTTGATTCAATGCCTCTCTTGGGTTCGACCCTTTCTTACCCTTTCTATTAGCTAGTGAGACCAAGATAGGACTTTATCTTTGGTAGGCTCGACAACGGCCTATCATATTTTAAGTTCCCTATGATCGGTTTCAACTTAAACATTGCACTTGTATCTATCAATGAAAGCATTCATAATAGACTCCCAACTAGAGGTTTTCTCTTTGTCAAGAGAAAAGTACCATTGTTGACTCACAGTTTCTAAAGATAAAGAAAACACAGAATGAAAAGCTTTCTTATCTATTCCCTTAATGTTCATTACAGCTTCAAATTCTCTTAAATGAAAATAAGGGTTATCCATTGGCTTGAATTTCGGGATTTCATTGGCATTGAACTTTTGCGGAAGAAGGTCTTTGTCCACCGAGACCCCTTGCGAGCTAATCCTCTGGAATCTATAGTCATTAGATAGTTTGCTCAAACTTTCCTGAATGAGCTCCATTTCTTGTTGTCTTGCAGGGTCATTAATTTGAAGAGTTAGACCCTTCAACATCTCAGCCAGGTTAGCCACCTGTCCCTTAACCTCATTGAGTTCTTCTTGACTTGACATTATCTTCTTATAAACCTTGCACATCTAGGGCGAAGGCAACTTCGAATTTGGCTAGATGTTTCTAAGTCTTGTGTATGCGGTATTGTGTTTACAAAAAGCTAGTTTAGAAAGAGAGAGAAAGAAAGCATGTATTGCTCAAGAGAGAATAGAGAGAATTGGGTGATTGTGAATTGATTGTTGATGAATAAAAACGGAGGTCCAGGACCCTATTTATAAGAAAAATAGTCCGGAAAAGCATAGAATTTTATAAGGAATAAAACTATACGTTGTCGCCAGAAATACACTCTATCACGAGGCGACAAGGTCTGTAGCCAGGCGACAGACTTGTCGTTTGGCGACAGCCGAGCTTTCACGCGCTTTCCACGCGGAATCTGATCTTTAACCAAATTAGATCTACGGAATCCGTACAGAAGCTGAAATTGTATAATTAAAATAATAATATAATAATAAAATAATAATATTTTATTCCAAATAAAAATCCATCTTAATATAATTATTAATCCTAACTCTATTATAATTTAAAAGAACCTTCTAGAGAATTCTAGAAAATTATAATTAATACTAATAATTTTAGGAATAATAATTAACATTGGGCCCTGCCGTATGTAACAAACCGGGTCCAGTTTAGTATTTTGGCCATAACTTCCTCAATATTCATCGAAATTGGGCTTATAATGTATCGTTGAAAAGGTCTTTGCGAGCCCCATCCAACTACACTATTATTGGACCCTTATTACAGACCAAACTAAACTAGATTGGATATTTTTAATAAAATAGAGTTGGTTTTCGAAAACAGAAAGAAGGATTTTAATAAAAAAAACTACCGCATCACTAGACTTTTCACACTTTCACCTCATTCGATTATGGTTCGACGTGAAAGGTTATTCATCACTGGGTTTGGTTTTGGGGAAACACAAATGGGTGTCTACACCACGCAACAAGATTGTCGTCTGGCGACAGACTTAATTTTCCGAATTCCTTCAGGATTCGAATTCTGGCGAAAATTTGTTTATAAATAGCCCCCAAATTTGACGGTTTCTGTATAATTCGAACAGATTAAAAATTAATTAAATTAACAATTAATCATGTCTTTAATTAAGAAAAGCTTTTGTGATTTCACACGTGAGTGGTGTCGTTCTTTAACCACTAAAGAGAGAAAAGAACTTGACTTTTTCCATATGGGGGGTATTTATGGCATAAAGGGGGTAGATCTTGACATAGACTTTATTCATACCGCCTTAGAATATTGGGATTCTAATACTCATTGTTTTAGATTAGGCTTTGATGAAATATGCCCTTTACCGGAAGAATTTGGTGCCATTCTAGGCTTTCCTTCATTAAATCTTGCGGTAATGCATAGGGTTAGCGAGTATTATTATAAAGATTATGAGAGTTTTCTTGATCTTAGGGGTAAAGATCTAAAAAACATAGTGCATGGTAACAATGTTGACTTAAAAGAATTTGCACGTTTTTACTTTGAAGGACCACACTCTAAATCTTTTCATGTTTATAGGAGAAGAGCTTTCCTCTATTGCATTCTTAGCCAATATCTTCTTACCAGTGGTAAAAATGATGAGGGCCAAGCAATTATAATATCTATAATAGAACAAATTGAATCATGGAGAAATCCAATGCCATTAATTGTTGGAGAGACTATGCTAAGTCTAAAAGAAATCCAAAAGCACCTCTTCGAGGCTCTCCAATTTTATTACAGGTAGAAAAATGTTAGTTTAGATGAACTACTACGTGAGGGGGGGTGAATAGTAGTAGGTTCCAATCGTGGAACTTAAGCTAAAATAAGCAATTAAAACAAAAAGAAAACATAAAGCACACAACAAGTTTTACGAGGAAACCATCCAGTGCCTAACTGGAAGTAAAACCTCGACCCTATTGGGACTTATAAATAAATTCCACTATAATAGGCAACTATCCTAGTACAACCTATTACACAGACCTTTGCTTTGCAAGTTCCACCACGGACACTTGGCTCTATGATAGGACACTTCCTACCAGACCTAAGACACTTCTCAGGACCCTTTTTCTCCCCTTTACCCAGGACACTTCCTAGGCGACCCAAGACACTTCTCAGGTTCCTTTCACTCACTGTGCACTCACAGCTACCACTCGAATTTTAGAGAATTCAAAATCATACACTTGTGTGAATTTAAGAGAATCCACAATCTCACCCCAAAACCAATTACAACTCAAAGACACACTCTAACACATAAATGGAAAGCTACACATGAAACCCGAAATCAAAATGATAAAGCTTAAACCTTTGGCAAACTTACTCTTAAGCACTAAGTTGTTTTCACGCTTAAAACTCTCATTTTGCTAAGCTGAAATACTTCTATATTTATAGGAGTTTCTCAGCTTCTCAAACTAGGGTTTTCGCAAACAAGATAGATCAAACAGAAATCTGATCTTATCTTCCTTAAAACCGAAATCAAACGGATTTAATTTCATTTTTATAAAAACCAAATTTTATCAAATTCGTTTTTGTTAAAAGATAGAATTTTATGAAAAAGATAAAACTAAGTTAAACCAGATTTTATAAGATAAAATCAATTAAGTACTTTTTCATAAAACTTATAATTATCTTTTACGAATTAATTTGTTTGCCAAGCTTTATTTGATTTCTAATAGGTTCCATGCATATCTATCATTTATATGTTTACATCATCCTACGAAAACAAACTTATCTTTTACACAACTATAAGTTATGAAGTTCATCTTCTTCGGTTGATATCTTGATTTTTGTGTTGATCCTTGATTGTTGAGGCTTGCCCCAGCATTACACCAGAACCAGGTCGTTACAACCCGTTTGAAGTTCCCGTTGAGAAACTTCGGGAAGTTCCATTGCTGGAACTCTTCTTATGTTATTTACTTGTCCTCATGGATCTTCTAAAGTTCCTTTGTTCCAGTTCCTACTTCAGCCCTCTACGCTTACTAAACCTGCCAACATCACAACACTAGAAAATCCTTATTAAAAGGAAATTGCTCAAGTCTTAAAATCATCATCAAAACCTCATAAGGGTCAACAATTTCCCCCCTTTTGATGATGACAAACTGAGCAAACTTCTGAGGATGATAAGTAAAGAAACAGAAGGTTAATTTTTCATTTTTCAATTTTTTCTTTTTTCATATAAGAAAAGCAAAGAAACAAAACAGAAATAAATAACATAATGAAAAGAAAATGAAAAACAAACAGAAAGCAAAGAAAAATTTAGAGAAGAGAACAACCTTTGTTACTTACTCAACTGGAATTAGAACAACTTCAGCTTTCAAGTTTGCTCCTGCTTTTCCCCCTTTTGGCATTATCAAAAACGTGACTTTTCAGAGTTTTATTCATCTACTCACAGCCCCACAGGCAATTCATCGAATGTGGGAAGCTGGAAGCAGCGCTGGCTAGCTCTCTTAAGCTAGTACTTTCACCTGTTTATTCTCAACAATGCATGCAAGTATAGACAAATTTCCATAGCATATAACAAAACCAACCATCCAGAGTACTTAAAAATATTACAGACCAAGTTCCAAAATATTCAAAAGCAAATAAATTTCAAAAACATCCATGAAAAACAGAGCATTGTTCCACAAACCAACAGGAAATATATTAAGCTAGGGAATGGCTAGGGTAAGCTGCAGAGGTGATCAAGCATCAAGCGCTTTCAAGATTTTCTCAAGATCTGCTTTGTTGTCATCTTGAGCTTTCTTCAGTTTTGCTTCCAGGCTTGAGATTGCTTTATGGAACTCCTTAGCCTGAGTGACATCAGTCCGTTCCATTGCCTTCATCTTCCCTGCCAAATCAAGGAGCTGTCCTTCAACCTACATAAGTCTATTAGATAAATCAGCTACTTGCTCATCAACTCCTCCTTCACCTTCGCTTAACTCCAGAGGATCAACAACACTTGTCTTAGCCTGAGTTCCAACAGAGAGCCTTCTGCTCTTCCTAACAGGAACTCTCAGCTGTGAATCCTCTTCCTTCTCCTTTTTCTTCTGAGCAACCTCATATCTCACACACTTCCCCCTCACTACAGCAAGACTCAACCCTCTCAGAGTGGTTTCATTTATCACATTTTCTCCTTTCTCCCTCATATGCCCATAAAAATCTCTCAATTGCACACCTAAATTTTCAAACACAGAAGCAAGAATCGCAGCATATCCAACCTTTATTTCCTTTTCTATGCAATGCTCTAAGTGTTGGATCATAAGTGCTGGGAAATTGATTTTAATTTTCTTAGACATGCAAAAGATTAGGGCCATATCTAAATAGCACAATTCATTTTTCTTTTGTGTCCTTGGAACCAAGGACTTCTTCACCAAATTAAACAATAATTTGTGCAATGGAGAGAGATCATTGTGATTCATTACACTAACACCCTTTTTACCACCCAAATAGTTTATGATTTCAGTTTTAGTGTGCCCTGCCACTTTTACAGTCACAACCCCTTTCATATAGACATCAAATCCCTCACATGGAACTTGCAGAATAGACCCTAGTCTAGCAGCATCAAACTCAACATCAACACCATTAACTTTGCTATAACACACACCATCTTCAAATTCACATTCCTTACAGAATTCATCTATAGCCAACGGATACAAGTAATTTTTTGCTTTAACAGTAAACATAACATCCCAACCCTGGAACTTTAGCAGATCTAGAAATTCGAAATTCACCTTACTACACCATGCATCATCAATTCTATAGCCTACAACATACCTTTCAGCTTGTTTTCCCAGTGCTTTCTCATCTTCTTCCCCCTCAGAATTTTCCTTACCTTCTTCAGGCCCCTCGTCTTTCGCCATCATATCGATTTCAAGAATTTGAACTTCCAGCGATTTTCCCGATTTTTCGGCTTTCCTCTTCTTCCATAAGCCAATTCGATCAAGGACGGAGGGTAAACTTCCAGTAGAGGAAGTTGCAGTTTCTTCAAGGGCTTTCGGCTTGGTATTTTTAGGTTCTGAGGTGGTTTGGAGTAGCACTAAAGGAATTTCTTGGTTAATGGGTTGTGGGCTAGGTGTTTTTGAAGGTGATCGCTCTTCTTGGTTCTTAGGGTTTTCTTCGGCCATGGTTGATTGTGGTTTAGCTGTAGAAATTTTGTGGTTGAGAGAGTTCAAGGGTTTTAAATTGATGTGACTGTGAGTTAGTGGAGTTGGTTGGGTAGTATTTATAAGGGGGGTAAATATTTGAAGCGGTGTAAAGAAGTTGAAGAGATAGGTTTAGGAACAATGAATTTTATCTGATTTTTGAAAATCAATCTGGATGGAACTTTTAAAATTCAAAAATTTATCTTTCCACACTTTATTTAATAAAAGATTATTCCAGAAGATAAATCTTCTTGAAAAGAAAAATAGAATTTTCGAAAAATAAGATTTAAGGAACATGTCACATACATGTCTACATTGCTTTGAATAATATGTACAGTTTTAAATATGTGTTAATTGCACTAACCTCCAAGAATTTACCAACGGTGACATTCCCGTTATGTTTATCACACCAAGTTTGTGATAGATGTTTTATTCTTCTAATTGATCTTGTTACTTGACAATGCCATATCTAGGAACTTCAGTTGCAATCAATTCAGCTTGATCATCCCAAGTTCCAGTCTCATGTTCTCAAAGCGTTCTCTGCTCAAAGGCTTAGTTAGAATATCAGCAATTTGATTATCAGTAGGACAGAATTCCAACTTAATATAGCCTTTTTCCACATTATCTTTTAAGAAGTGGTGTCTAATATGGATATGCTTAACCTTAGAATTTTACACTGGATCTTTAGATATACAGATAGCACTAGTATTATCACAATAAATTGGAACACATTCAAATTTTAAACCAAAATCACATATTTGTTGTTTTATCCACAGCATTTGTGAGCAACAAGCTGCAGCAGCTACATATTCAGCTTCCGCTGTGGACAAAGCAACTGTATTCTGTTTCTTGGAACCCCAAGAAACTAAGCATGGTCCAAGAAATTGAGTCATACCTGATGTGCTCTTTCTGTTCACTAAATCACCTGCATAGTCAGCATCTGTGTATCCAACTAAATCAATTGATTCATTCCTTGGATAGTAGAGACATAAATCATCAGTTCCTTTAAGGTACCTAAGTATCCTTTTAACTGCCTTGAGATGAGATTCCTTTGGATTCGCTTGGAACCTTGCACATAAGCCTACACTAAACGATATATCAGATCTACTAGCAGTTAGATATAATAAGGAACCTATCATACCTCTATACATCTTCTGATCTATGCAAGTTCCAGCTAAGTCTTCATCCAGTCTGGTGTTAGTTCCCATAGGTGTTCTTATAGTTTTGGAACTTTCCATCTTATATTTCTTTATGAGTTCCTTCACATATTTTTTTTGATGAATCATTATTCCTTTCTCAGTTTGCTTAATTTTCAATCCAAGAAGGAAGTTTAACTCACCCATCATGCTCATCTCGAACTCACCACTCATAAGGTCAGCAAAATACTTCACCAAAATTTCGTTAGTTGCACCAAAAATAATATCATCTACATATATTTGCACAACTAAAATATCAGTTCCTTTAGATTTCAAAAATAAAGTTTTGTCTATTTTACCTCTTTTAAAATCATTATCTAACAGGAACTTGGACAACCTCTCATACCATGCCCTTGGTGCTTGTTTCAGCCCATAGAGAGCTTTATCAAGTTTATAGACATGATTTGAGAAATCAGGATCTTCAAATCCAGGAGGTTGTTCCACATAGACGTCCTCTTTTAATAGACCATTTAGAAATGCACATTTGACATCCATCTGAAACAACTTAATTTCCATAAAAGCTGCAAAAGCAATAAGAATGCGTATAGCTTCTAACCTGGCAACTGGAGCAGATGTCTCATCAAAGTCTATGCCTTCTTGTTGATTGTACCCCTTGACAACCAGTCTAGCCTTGTTTCTTACTATGATTCCATGTTCATCAAGCTTGTTTCTGAACACCCACTTTAGACCTATGACTTTCTAATGTTCCGGTCTAGGAACTAGGTGCCACACTTTGTTTCGCTCGAATTCTCCTAGTTCAGCTTGCATGGCTATGATCCAATCTGTATCTTGTAAGGCTTCATCACAGTTCTTTGGTTCCAAAGAAGATAGGAACGAGAAAAATGCACAGAAGTTCCTTAGTTGTGACCTGGTCTAAGTTCCTTTGGTTATATCACTCATAACCATATCCACTGGATGAGACTTTTGATGTTTCCAACGTTTAGGGGTAAAGTCTTTGATTGGATACAACTTTTCAGGTTCAGCATCACTGTTTCCTGTCTCTTGATTCAGTGGTTCCTGATTCTCAGGTTCTGGATTCTCAGGCTCAGGATGTTCCTCTTGTGGAACTTCTGTTTCAGTTGCAGTTAGGTTTTCAGCTCCTGGATTCTCGTTTTGCTGCTTCATGGATATTGTTGATTCCTCATCAGGGTCATGTCTTCTTACTAACCCTATCTCGAAATCATCATCATCATCCTGTACATCAATCACAAAATCAGTTTCATCAAAAATTATATGTACAGACTCTTCAACACACATTGTTCTTTTATTATAAACTCTGTAAGCTTTACTATTTGAGGCATATCCTAAGAATACAGCCTCATCACTTCTTTCATCAACTTTCCCAAGTTTCTCTTTCCATTATTGTGTACAAAGCACCTGCAACCAAAAGATCTAAGATAAGAAATATTTGGTTTTCTTCCTTTAATTAGTTCATAAGGTGTTTTGTTGGTTATTGCCCTAATAGAAATTCTATTCAATATGTAACATGTTGTGTTCACTGCTTCTGCACAGAAGTTCCTAGGCAGTCCACTGGAAATTAGCATAGTTCTTGCCATGTCTTCCAAGCTTCTGTTTTTCCATTCAACTACTCCATTTTGTTGTGGAGTCCTGGGAGCAGAGAAGTTGTGGTCCATCCCATTTTCATCACAAAACTCATCAAATTTTGAGTTTTCAAACTCAATTCCATGATCTGACCTTAGGTGAATCAATTGATGACCTGTTCTTCTCTGTTCTTTCTTTACAAAGGCAACAAAGTGATCAAACGTATCATCCTTGCTTACAAGAAAGAAAACCCAGATATATCTGGAAAAATCATCTACAATAACCATCACATACCTTTTTCCACTCCTGCTTGTATCCTCACAGGACCACACAAATCCATATGGATAAGTTCCAATGGTTTTGTGGTGCTTACCATATTCATAGATTTGAAAGATATTCGTGTCTGCTTACCTCTTACACATGCACTGCAGACTTTATCTTTTAGGAACTTGATGGATGGAAGCCCTTCCACAAGTTCTTTTGATCTAAGTTTATCAAGCAGAGAAAAACTAGCATGGCCAAATCGTTTGTGCCATAATAAGGGATCATTCTCAATGACACTAAGACAAGTCAAACTACTACTTGGAACTTCATTGAGATCCACAATATATGTGTATCTTTTCTGGGTCCTTCAAGAATGATATTGTTAGTATCATTGTTAATGATTCTACAAAGATTAGAAGTAAAGCTAACTGAGTTACCTTTATCACAAAATTGAGAAATACCCTCGACTAAAAAGACATTTTCAATAGCATGGGAACTTGACCTTCCTACTTTACCTATAGCAATGATTTCACCTTTCTTATTATCACCAAAGGTCACAGTTCCACCATAGTAGGCATCCAGTGAGATAAATTTAGATTTGTCTCCAGTCATGTGCTTAGAACAACCACTGTCGAGGTACCAAGTGTTGTTCCCCCTCACTGGAACCTGCATGAAAACTAAGCGTTAGTTTCTGGAACCCAGGTTTCCTTGGGTTCCACTGTTTTGGAAGAAGATTCAGATTTCTTTAACCATACCTGTTCAGCATGCTCAGTATTCTTAAGAGTATCTTTATTTCTTTTAGGACATGCAGCTTTAAGATGTCTTGTACTACCACAATAGTAACATAGCTTTTGACTAGGTAGATCCACATATTTCTTGTTTCTCCTAGACTCCTTCTTATAACCTAATCCTTCTTTATTCCTTTTATGAGTATTAGCTATCCAGGATGGAATTCCATTATTAATCACTTCTTTGCCTTTCCTGGCTCTAGCAAGTTCCTCCTCCAAGGTTTGATTTTTTATTTTAACTTCTTCCAAATTAGATTTTAATTTCTCAAAATTTGGAAGTTGGCTTGCAATAGGAACTTCAGAGTCAGGGGAGTCAATTCCAAGTTTCAGTTGAGCTAACTCTACATTTAACAGAATATTATCATGTTTCAGTTTTTCAACTTGCTATTTTAGAAAGACATTTTTATCATATAAGTCAAAGAATCTAGTTTGTATGTCAGTTTTCATATTATCTACCCATTCACTATGTTCTTAGTGAATTTTTAAAGCTTTATCAGTTTGGAACTTCAACCTGTTTAGTTCTTTACAATCATCTTGAAGTTCCAGAATAATGTCCATAAGATTTTCTTTATTTAAATGTTTGAGTTGTCTATAGTCATACCATACCTCAGATTCAAGTTCCTTCAGACGAGCTTCATCATCAGTTTTGGCCATCAAACATAAGTTGGATGTTTCTTCTAAGGACTCTCTTTCTGCTTCTTCTTCAGAATCAGAATTTCCCCATGCAGCCATCATGGCTTTTCTGACATCCTCCTTGGAAAACGATGATTTGTAATATTTGTTTGGCTCTTTCCCCTTGTACGTCGATTTCTCATCCTCCTTAGGTTGAGGACAGTCTCTGATGAGATGGTCCTTGGAACCACAACCGAAGCATTTAATCTCCCTGGAACTTGGCTGTCCTCTCCTGTTCTTCTCTCCTCTCTTTCCCAGCATCCTTCTGAACCTTCGTACTAGCATGGCTGTCTCCATGTCATCATCTTCAGACTCACTTGATTCGTAAGCCTTTAGAGCAAGACTTTTGTTCTTGGAACTTTCAGTGTTTGCTCCAAGATGAAGTTCATGAGTGAGCAGGAATCCATTAAGTTGTTCAAGGTTGAACTTGGTGAAGTCGTTGGATTCCTGCAGGGAAGTGACCTTGGATCTCCACCTCTCATCTTGAGGAAGACTTCTAAGGACTTTCCTTACCTGTTCATCAATGGGTATGGACCTGCCTAAAGATTCTAACTCATTGATAATGTTAGTAAATCTAGTGAACATATCCTAAATGGATTCTTTGTGTAGCATTTCAAATCTTTCATATTTTGACATTAATAAGTCAATTTTGGAACGTTTAACTTCACTCGTTCCTTCATGTGTCACTTGCAGTAAACCCCAAATCTGCTTTGCAGACTTACAACCCATGATTCTATTGTGCTCATGAAGTCCTAGTCCATAATACAAGATTTTTACTGCTAAAGCATTCAACTCATATTTTTCGTAATCTTCTTTATCAAATTCAGCTATTGGTTTAGGGATTACCTCTTTGTTTGCATTGGTTTTTGTTACCTCGAAGTCACCACTTTCAATGACTCTCCATACTTGGTAATTTTCAGCTTTGATGAATATCTCCATTCTATTCTTCCAGTATGAATAAAACTTGCCATTGAACATTGGTGGCCTTTGGGTAGAATACCCTTCTTCAAGTTTCTCGTGAGCATTCATCTCTTCAGGAACTTTACTCTACAAGGTTGCTTGTAACTTCGTGAGAACCTGCTCTGATACCAATTGTTAGTTTAGATGAACTACTACGAGAGGGGGGGTGAATAGTAGTAGGTTCCAATCGTGGAACTTAAGCTAAAATAAGCAATTAAAACGTAAAGAAAACTTAAAGCACACAACAAGTTTTACGAGGAAACCATCCAGTGCCTAACTGGAAGTAAAACCTCGGCCCTATTGGGACTTATAAACAAATTCCACTATAATAGGCAACTCTCCTAGTACAACCTATTACACAGACCTTTGCATTGCAAGTTCCACCACGGACACTTGACTCTATGATAGGACACTTCCTACCAGACCTAAGACACTTCTCAGGACCCTTTTTCTCCCCTTTACCCAGGACACTTCCTAGGTGACCCAAGACACTTCTCAGGTTCCTTTCACTCACTGTGCACTCACAACTACCACTCGAATTTTAGAGAATTCAAACTCATACACTTGTGTGAATTTAAGAGAATCCACAATCTCACCCCAAAACCAATTACAACTCAAAGACACACTCTAACACGTAAATGGAAAGCTACACATGAAACCCGAAATCAAAATGATAAAGCTTAAACCTTTGGCAAACTTACTCTTAAGCACTAAGTTGTTTTCACGCTTAAAACTCTCATTTTGCTAAGCTGAAATACTTCTATATTTATAGGAGTTTCTCAGCTTCTCAAACTAGGGTTTTCGCAAACAAGATAGATCAAACAGAAATCTGATCTTATCTTCCTTAAAACCGAAATCAAACGGATTTAATTTTGTTTTTATTAAAACCAAATTTTATCAAATTCGTTTTTGTTAAAAGATAGAATTTTATGAAAAAGATAAAACTAAGTTAAACCAGATTTTATAAGATAAAATCAATTAAGTACTTTTTCATAAAACTTATAATTATCTTTTACGAATTAATTTTTTTGCCAAGCTTTATCTGATTTCTAATAGGTTCCATGCATATCTATCATTTATATGTTTACATCATCCTACGAAAACAAACTTATCTTTTACACAACTATAAGTTATGAAGTTCATCTTCTTCGGTTGATATCTTGATTTTTTTGTTGATCCTTGATTGTTGAGGTTGCCCCAGCATTACACCAGAACCAGGTCGTTACAACCCGTTTGAAGTTCCCGTTGAGAAACTTCGGGAAGTTCCATTGCTGGAACTCTTCTTCTGTTCTTTACTAGTCCTCATGGATCTTCTAAAGTTCCTTTGTTCCAGTTCCTACTTCAGCCCTCTACGCTTACTGAACCTGCCAACATCACAACACTAGAAAATCCTTATTAAAAGGAAGTTTGCTCAATTCTTAACATCATCATCAAAACCTCATAAGGGTTAACAAAAAATAATAATCTTAATTACAGAAATTAAAAAATTATTTTTGTATAGCAATACTAATTGGAAAATTGGCTTAAAATAATACCAACAATCAGCAGTGTGTGCAAAATAATACAAACTCAACTATTTGCTATTAGTGGTACCACCTTTTGTACTATATGTGCAAAATAGTACACCAATCTCTAAAAATGTATTTTAATGAATATTCCATCTATATTTGTAATTAATTATTATTTTTTATATAAATTTTCTGTTTTCTTTTCAAAATACATACATAGTATTATGTTAACAATTTTGTTTACAATCCAAATTAATAATGCATTAATGCCCCACCCTTTTTTTTAGGAAAAATCAATATGTAATTAATTTTTTTTCATAATACATATAGTAATTTCTATATGCCATATTGTTATTACACATTATGTTGATATAATTAGTTTCAGAATACCCGAAATTTTCCCACATTCACCAACCAAAATAATGTAAGGAATTTTTTGGATTTTTAAAATAATTTTTGAAACTAACTAAATAAAAAAAATCTAACAAAGGGGTGGGGCATGCATTATTAATTTGACTATAAAGGAAATTAATAATACAATATGTATTTTAATTTGAAAAAAATAATTAATAAATAATATTAATAAAACGAAATATTACTCAAAATACGTTTTTGGTGACTTACGTACTATTTTGCACATATAGTATAAAAGTTGGTACCGCTAATAGCAAATAATTGAGTTCGTATTATTTTGCACACTCCATTGATAGTTGGTATTATTTTAAGCCAATTTTCCATACTAATTATGTGCATTGAATTTTTACAGATATGGCTCATGGAGAGGCTAGAATTTATTAGTCCTCCTGATAATATTGACAAGTATACTCCCAACTGCTTTGTTCGGCGAAAGAAGCGTTTCTCCTTGAAGATGGGTCGCCGTGAGTGGGGCAAAGTGTTTGCCTCTGGTGACTACTCCATTAAGTGGGTTATTCCTTGGTGGAAGCTTGAAAAGATGATTGGTTGTAATACTCAACCCTTTTGTCGTCTTCCTAGCTTGTCAAAATTGACCTTTTATTATCCTAGAGTAAAGAGACAATATGGAATTGCACAAACCATTCATACAGGAGATCTTCATCGTCCTTATGGATTTCCTGTTTCACAAGAAGTTGAACGCTTTGACAAGTATTGGTGTGTTAGACCTTTATGGGAGGTGATTACCCATAAGGTTCCACCTTCTTTGTCCAATAATGTGAAGCAATGGTTAGATGGGAGATCTCAAAAGGACCAAATCAAAGTAGAGAAGACCAATGTGAAGACTCGCTTGGGAGATAAGAAAGTTCCTGCTAAGGAACGCCTAGGTGAAAAGATTGAGTTTAAGACTCCTGTCATGCCTAAGAAGAAGAGCTCTAATAAGGACAAAGGAAAAAGAAAAGTTGACTCTACAGAAAAGAAAATTTGGGTAGAGAAAAAACATGGAGTTTTGGCTGAGGGAGAGACCATCCACACTAAAATAGAATGTAGATCTTCCAATGGATGTCTCTTAGCAAAAGTGATGGATGAAGAGGAAGACGCAGACAAGAATTGGAAAAGGACCAAGAAAGAAAAGAAAGATTAGAGCATTACTTTTCTTATGATTTATTAGACAAATTAAATTGTTAAGTTAATTCTTTAAGCTTTATTTAAATTCCATCAATAATGTAATTTCTTATCTATTAATGTAATTTCAGCTTTTAATTAATTTTACATTTTGTTTATTTAAAGCAATGAAAACAACTTAAAAAAAATTTTCCGAAAAATTTCTTCAAGTACGGAAGTCGAAAAATTTTAGAATGCACCAAACTTGCCCAGATGCCCGCAGAAAATTGGCGATGCTCATTCGAGTCTGTCGCCGGGCTTTTCCTTCTGTCGCCTGGCAACAGAGTCTTTTTTATGGCGACAGACTTTCTTTCTTGCGCTTATGCTTTTGTCGATGCTGGAACGCGAAAATTTTAAAAATTAAAGTGGCCGCACCCTTTAAAGGGTTGACTACGTATCCTTTCCTAAGGAATCAGGCCAAACGTAGCTCTCTTGAGTGTCCTAATCAAGTGTTATGGGTAGTACTTCTTAAGTTGGTCAAGGTTTGTCATATTTGAAAATTCATTGCCATCCATTTCAGTAAATTTAGCCGCGCCTCCTGACAAGATTGTTTTGACAATGTATGGTCCGGACCAATTGGGCCTAAACTTGCCTCTTGGATCCAAAACATTTTTCCTTAGTGCTTTTAATACCAAGTCTCCAACATTGATATTTCTAGTCTTGACCTTTTTGTTGAAGTGTCTAGCCATATGAGTTTGGTAGCATTGGGTATGATGTAGAGCTTCTAGTTGCTTTTCGTCAAGTAGAATTAGCTCTTCATACCGTGCTCTAGTCCATTCAACTTCATCGAGTTTACTTTCTAACGCAATGCGTAGAGAAGGGATTTCTCAGGTTGTACGGCATCCATTCCATAAACTAAGGCGAATGGCGTATTTCCTGTTGATGTTCGGATTGACGTGCGATAACAAAGCGCAAAATGGAGTTTGTCAGGCCAATCCTTGTAATTTTCTGTCATTTTCTCGATGATAGTCTTTAAATTTTTATTGGCTGCCTCAACTGCTCCATTTTCTTGAGGCCTATTAGAGGAGGAATGATGATGTTGAATACCATACTTTTGTAGCAATTCTTCACATTCGGCTTGAAAGTGAGTTCCATTGTCACTTATCATCTCATGTGGGACTCCATATCGACAAATTATGTTTCTTTCGATAAAGAGTGCTACATGTTTTGCAGTGAGTTTAGCATATGACTGTGCTTCGACCCACTTTGTGAAGTAATCAATTGCGACTAGGATGTATTCGTGACCTCCTGTTCCAAGAGGTGTGATTTTTCCAATTATATTGATTCCCCATGTCGAGAATGGCCATGGTGATGTATATGTGTAAAGGAGGGATGGAGGAATATGTTGCAAGTTTGCATTAATTTGGCATTTAGGGAATCTTTTTACATATTGATGACAATCCCTGTTCATGGTAGTCCAATAATACGCTTCTCGCATTATCTTTTGGACTAGCATTTTGCCGTTAACATGTGTTCCACATATTCCTTCATGGACTATTATCATAGCCCTTTCAACGTCCTTTTTGCCTACACATAAGAGAGCTCGACCTTTAGGTACCCGTTTGTGTAACTTATCTCCTATGAGCACGTATTGGGAAGCCAAAAGTCGTAAAGCTCGTTTTGCTCTTTTAACAGCATGAGGAGGATATTCTCCCTTGGTGACATAATTGAGTATATCAGTATACCACGGTTCTTCTTCTTCTTCTTCCTCTTGGACCGCTTCATCGTATTCTATGGCTTGGATATATGCAGGTTTATGCCTTTTCTCTATAGTTAGATGCATTTGCTCAATTTCCTTAGGAATTCTAACCATTGAGGCTAGTCTTGCCAAGGCATCGGCAAATTTTTTTTCTTCTCTAGGTAGATAGGTGTATTCTACCTTTTCCAGTTGATCAGTGAGAGTTTCCAAGTATGTTTGGTAAGGAGCTAAGCTTTCGCTCCTAACTTTCCATCTTTTGGAGATTTGGTTGATGATCAAAGAGGAATCTCCGAAAATTCGAAGTTTCTTTACACCTAATGCTAGAGATGTTTTGAGGCCTACCACACATGCTTCATATTCTGCAGCGTTGTTGGTAACGTCGAAGTCTAACTTTATTGAGATTGGAACGTGTTCCTCTTTAGGTGATACTAATAGGACTCCTACGCCACATCCCTTTTGGTTTGAGGCTCCATCGAAGTATAGAGTTCAGGTATCATCTTCTGTCACCATCAAATCTTCATCTGGAAAATCATTATCATGTATTGGTGTCAAATCTTCTATTGGGAAGTCAGCTAAGAAGTCCGAGACCACAGATCCTTTAACAGCCTTTTGGGGCATGAATCTTATATCAAACTGGGCTAGATTAACTATCCACCTTGAAATGCATCCGTTAAGCGTAGATTTCTCGAATAAGTACTTGAGAGGGTTCATTCGTGACACTAAAAAGACTGTGTGAACGAGTGTAGGGAATAGTTTCAAGCCTTAAAAATCCCACTAGCTTGAACCCCACTGTAATCATACACTAAAGTACGGTGGCGTCCAAAAGGGAAGAAGATAGAGCAAAAGAGTCGCCAACAAGTTTTTAAGGAACTTGTAAACCATTCATAGGATGAAGGTTACACCCCTTAACGATCCAAGAGATCGTCAACTCCATAAGGTCATGAACCAAATAAGGGTTCAAGGATGAAAGTACAAATCCAACCTAAAAGAGATTGAACCTGCCC
Source organism: Chenopodium quinoa (assembly GCF_001683475.1). Lineage (NCBI taxonomy): Eukaryota > Viridiplantae > Streptophyta > Magnoliopsida > Caryophyllales > Amaranthaceae > Chenopodium > Chenopodium quinoa. Next base: position 8,278,456 of record NW_018745024.1, on the reverse strand, counting down.
TAATAATAGGCCTCTACTTTATTCTACTCGTATTCATGTGCGCTTTCTTATTAACATGCAAGCAATAAGATTAACCCTAAACCTTTTTAATCTATGTTGGTTGAATTTAATGCACAAATAAATCTATTATTAGTGATCACTTGAAATTATAATCACAATTAACCTAACAAGATTATTAATTATCTTATTAAGCGTGATGACAAGTATCAAATTCCCTTTAAACATGCAATAAAAGGTGTGATCAAGCAATAAAGAATAAGCATCAAGCAACATAATAATCATGATCATGAATAATAATTATAAAAAATACCATCATAAAATAATCATCATCAAAATAACAATAATAATAATAATAATAATAATAATAATAATAATAATAATATTCATAAATTATAACAATTATAATCATAATCATGTTCATGTTAATATTAAAGCATAATAAAAATAGCAAGATCCTAGGCATGATACTAACAAGATTAATAACAAACCCTAGCATGTCACTAAGCAATAAAAATCAAGGCTTTAGCCCTAACATGATACTAACATGAATTAATATTAGGAAGAACATAGGAAGCATCGCAACAATCATATTTGATATTATAACCTTTTCCCTAAACATGATACTAGGAATCGTAATAACAATCTAAACATGATGTCTACATCATAATATCAATAAATCAATTAAAGTACTTACTTTGATGCCTCGTACCTCTTTCTAATAACAAAATACACACGTTAGTAACTTCAAGGAAAATAACAAACAAAACAACTAAATTAAATAATTAAAATAGAGATTTAGGACCAAACCCTCATAAATTAAAACCTTTCACGCCTAGGGCGAAGGCAACTTCGAATATGGCTAGGTGTTTCTAGATCTTGTGAATGCGGAATTTTGTATGAAAAAAGTAAGAAAGAATTGAAGAAATTAAAGAATGCTAAAGAATTAATGAAAGCCAATTAAAACTAATCGTTGATGAGAATTCGTGAATGAAAGATGATGATCGTAGATGAATGAATCGTTGATGAATGAATTGTAGATGAATGCTTGCGAATGAAGAGAATTGGTCAATGAAAACGGAGTTTTTGATACGATATTTATAGAGAAAATCAGCCAAAAAAGATAATTTAACAAAACAGAGTCTGACGATCGCAAAACAGGATTGGCGCCAACCCTGGCTAGCTGGCGCCAGGCACCAGTGGCTAGCGCCAGGCGCCAATGGCTAGCGTCTGGCGCCAAGCCTAGTTCCAGGCGCCAAGGTCTGGGTTTGGACGCCAAACTGAATTTCCACGCGTTTTCGAAAATCTGATAAGTTTACCGTACTGGAAGATAAAGTAATATAATTTCTTCGAAAATGCTATTTGATTTTGATTAAAACTCTAAAAAGTCAACAAAGTCAACTTATCAATGCTAATTGAATTAGGAATGAAAAGAACCTTCTAGAAGATTCTAGAAGACTAAAACCATTCCTAATTGCATTAGGAATGATAAATCATATTAGGCCCTCCCCTAGATCATTGGGCCGCACATAAAGCTTAAACCGGGCCCAGTTTAGTAAATTGGCCATAACTTCCTCAATATTCATTGGAATTGGGCTTATAATATATCGTTGGAAATGTCTTTGCAAGCCCCATCCAACTACACTACTATTGGACCCATATCATGGACCAACCAAACTGGATTGGTTGTTTCCTTAAAATAAAGTTTTCAAAAACAGAGAGAAGAGAAAAGAAATAAAAACTTTCCGCAACACTAGACCTTTCCACACTTTCGTTTCATTCGATTATGATTCGACGCGAAAGGTACTCATCACCGGGTTTGGTTTTGGGGAGACATAAATGGGTGTCTACAGAAGCCCCCACTTTGACTGAGTTTGGAGAAACGCAAGTTTCGAAAACGAAATTCAAAGTAGCGATAGGGACGGAGAATGATTCAGAACGTTCTGCGATCCTAAATCAATCTTATAACACCGATACCTGCAAAACTAGCATTAGTTAAATAGATAAAAGAGTTAAGAAACGCGTATCTTGCACCGTCGAGCACACGTCTCTAATAGTAACCAATTGTTGTTTGATGACCTTCTGCAAGCTAGAGAATGTCATCCCGCTTGAAAACCGCTACGCCTGTAACTGCTTCCAAATTAGAAGACTGCTTCGCCTGAAACTATCCTCCCCGCAATGATAATATTCCACGTCTAAGGGAATATCATCGAAGAATATTTCTCTTGAAACAATCCTCATCCGCATTGATAATATTCTGCGTCCAAGGGAATATCATCGAAGATTATCTCTCGAAACAATCTTCAGTTGCATTGATACGATAATTTTCCAAAGGAAATTACCGAAGATCCACGCCTGTCGATCTTTAAAAGTTCGCCTTAACTTTGCCTCCTCTATGCCTGTACGTTGGCGTTCTTTTGCTTTGAACCTGTATGTCAGTGCCCTTTGCTCTTGAACCTATATGTTGGTGCCTTTTGCTCTTGAACCTATATGTCGGTGCCTTTTGCTCTTGAACCTATATGTTGGTGCCTTTTGCTAATGAGCCAATGCTTAGGCGCTTTAAGCTAAGTGAGACGATCTCTTATTAGGTCAATCACTTTACGTAATCAAGCCGATTACTTAATCATGTCAAATTGCTTAGAGGGGCTAACTAGCGTACCAAGGAACCCAAAAATATGTTGCAGAAGGCTAGCACAACCCCAACAAGTGGCTGGGTGCTTTGGCGTCGATGAAAAACCATCAGCGCCAGCCTATTAGCGTTAGCGCCAGGCGCTGATGTTGGCGCCAGGCGCCAAGCCCCGATGGTGACGCCAACGCCTAGGGACTGGCGCCAGCACGGGTTTCTCTTTAAATTCCCGTTTTCGGTTCAATTCTTGGCTCTGTTCGTCGCGAAAGCTGCTCGAGAAAATCGAAAGCTTCAATTGCTCATTGCTTGCTCGTTTCTCAACCGAATTCGCTCAAATTTGTTGCAAATCAAAGCTCTTTTCATCTATTTTCCCGATCTATGTAAGTTTTTCTCAAACTCACACCGGTTTTTATGAATTCTTGGCATGTTTATTCACGAATTTTATGAAAATTCGAATTCTATGATGCTCAATTTGCTTTGTTTATCAAGTTTTATGCCATGAAATTGCTTGTTTATGTTTACATATTGCCTTGGGAGTAATTTGAGACTTGTTTGACTCAATTTGGTGAAGAAATGAGCAATCTGCCATTGTTGGACCTCTTAAGGTCGTGAAGAACAATGTGGTTTGTTCTTGATGTTTTTGCTAGCAATTCTTGTTCAATTTGTCACAATAATCACTATAGTGTCTCAAGAAATTGTTTGATTGCTTGAAAAAATACTGTCATGCTCAATTTGAATTTTTGCTCTGTTTTAGTACTACGAACTCTGTTTTTTGCGAACATAGTATCATGCGGCTAGGCAAAACCTTAGATACTATAGAACCTTAATTTATGATGATTCTGCACAATGTAGCATGGCTAGACAACGAGGCTCAGGTTCACGGTCCCGAAACACTAGACGTGAGCATGAGCCCGTGGAGGACGACGTCATGCCGTCCACTTCGCTTGGTCGGCTCCCGGAGTGGGACGAGCAGACATTGTTCTTTGCCCCTGTCCACCACATTTCTGAGAGGGTGAGACGGGGAACCGAGCCTGGGAGGACACGGCATCACGGCTCTGGATGTGATGGTCTAGGCGATTTGTACAGGATGCACATCGCCAGAGACTGTGAGACGAGACTCCTATGGGAGTCCTGCGGGCTAGTTACTCTGTTCGAGACCTCCGAGGCTATGGTCGCCTCCAGCGGGGGTCATCACGTAGTGCGCGCTTTGGTGGAGTTCTTCTGGGAGACCACCAACACCTTCCATTTTCCCTGGGGCGAGATGATGGTCACCCCTAATGACTTCAGTCTCATCACAGGACTGGAGTTCACTTCTGTGCCGCTACCGTTCGACGGTGGGATCGACGTCTTTTGGTGCCGATTGCTATTCGGGCCCGAGCTGAGGTCGAGACGACTCAGTTCAGTGCTAGAGGGATTCGCCGCTTGACGCTGGCAGCAGCTCTTGATGATGATGCGACCACCCGAGAGCAGCGGGTGCGCATCTTTGTGCTGATGTTATTGTCATGGACATTCTCCCCTGACAAGGGTAGTAGGGCATTGCTTTACTACCTCCCTGCTGTCCGTGATCTCCAGCGGATCGGGACTTATGACTGGGCCAGCTTGGCCTACGCTGATTTCGTTCGTGCGCTGAGGGACTCGTGTCATCACCGGTCCTTTAGGACGAACGTCGCTTTGTCTGCTTTCTGGAAGGTCGTAGAGGTAAACATTATTCCCTATGAAGTTTAGCCCTACATATTAGTTAGCATTTATTCACACTTTTAACTTTTTGTAGATTTGGTTCTACGAGTACTTTCCTTCCGTTGCGCCGGCGAGACCATCGCCGAGGGGATATCCGGTGAGCGCTTCTTGGGGCGGCCACCATGTGGACATGTCTACTGCACGTGTCCGGAGCTGGATCATCTCGGTACGACTTTTTAGTGTTTACCTTGCTCTTCCGCGGTGTTTTAGATATATTTTTGCCTAATTGGTGCTTTTTATAGGGACCTGAGGTGGTATACCGACCGTGGGGCGGTTGGACAGTCCCTGGATTAGCCGCACAGTACTCTGTTGAGCGTCGCTATTTTCTGGGGACCTACGGAGCGGTTGTGTATTTAGGAGAGAGAGTCGCTAGAAAGCACTCTTTCGATGTGTTCGTCGTTCTTGCTCCTCCGCCACGTCACATGTTCGACGAGGGACAGTTGTCGAGCATGGGCGAGGGAGCTGGTTCCCTCTGGCGGTCCCATGTGATCCTTGGGCGGTGTTACGCTGAGGAGCTACTACCTTTATTAGCTCCAGCCCCTGTACCGGCTGAGGATGTGAGGGTAAGATTCTTAGCTTTTTATTTTTCGCTAAGTAGCCCCCAAGTAATACCTTACTGATTCCTTCTGTTTTATCAGGATGGTCCTGCTGAGTTTGTGCCGCCCCGTATGTCCATTCACTACCAGGGGATGATAGTCTTTAGATTTTTATTAGCGGCCTCGACTGCTCCGTTTGCTTGAGGTCTATAAAGGGACGAATGATGATGTTGGATACCATATTTATGTAGCAATTCTTCACATTCGGCTTGAAAGTGAGTTCCATTGTCACTTATCATTTCATGTGGGACTCCATATCGGCAAATAATATTTCTCTCGATAAAGAGTGCTACATGTTTTGCAGTGAGTTTAGCGTATGATTGCGCTTCAACCCACTTCGTAAAGTAATCAATTGCTACTAGAATAAATTCGTGGCCTCCTGTCCCTGGTGGAGTGATTTTGCCAATTATGTCAATTCCCCATGTAGAGAATGGCCATGGCGATGTGTAGGTGTAGAGCAAAGATGGAGGGACATGTTTTAAATTGGCATAAATTTGACACTTAGGGCATCTTTTCACATATTGATGGCATTCCCTATTCATTGTAGTCCAATAATACCCTTCTCACATTATTTTCTGGACTAACATTTTGCCATTTACATGAGTTCCACAGATTCCTTCGTGAACTATTCTCATTATTCTTTCTGCGTCCACCTTTCCTACGCATAGGAGAGCTCGACCTTTAGGTACCCTTTTATGTAGCTCGTTGTCTATGAGTACATATTGAGAAGCCAAAAGTCTCAATGCTCGCTTTGCTCTTTTGTCAGCATGAGGAGGATATTCTCCATTGGTGACATAGTTGAGTATGTCTGTGTACCATGGTTCTTCTTCTTGTTCTTCTTCCTCGTCTTGGACTGGGTCGTCGTCTTCTATAGCCTGTATATATGCTGGTTTATGCCTTTTTCGACAGTTAGAGGCATTTGCTTGATTTCCGTGGGAATCCTAACCATTGAGGCTAATCTTGCCAAGGCATCAGCAAATTGGTTTTCTTCTCTAGGTAGATATGTGTATTCTACCTTCTCTAACTGGTAAGTAAGAGTTTCCAGATAAGTTTGGTAAGGGGCTAGGCTTTCGCTCCTTACTTTCCACTTTTTAGATATCTGATTGATAATCAGAGAAGAGTCTCCGAATATCCTTAACTTCTTTACTCCCAACGCCAGGGCTGTTTCAAGGCCTACCACGCATGCTTCATATTCAGCAGCGTTGTTGGTAACGTTGAAATCAAGCTTTATTGAGATTGGAACGTGTTCTTCTTTAGGTGATACTAGCAACACTCTGACGCCACATCCCTTTTGGTTTGAGGCTCCGTCGAAATACAAGGTCCAAGTATCATCTTTAGTGACCATCAAATCTTCATCTGGAAATTCATTGTCCTGTATTGGTGTCGAGTCTTCTACTGGAAAGTCTGCTAGAAAGTCTGACACCACAGATCCTTTAATAGCTTTTTGTGGCATAAACCGCACATCAAACTGGGCTAAGTTGACTATCCATCTTGAAATACGTCCATTGAGTGTTGATTTCTTGAACAAATATTTGAGTGGATCCAATCGGGATACTACAAAAACGGTATGTACCAACATGTAATGTCTCAACTTAGTTGTGGCCCACACCAAAGCGAGGCACAATTTCTCGAGCGGCGTATAGCGTGTTTCGTATTCGAGAATCTTCTTACTTAGGTAATAGATTGCATTCTCTTTGCTTTCTACCTCTTGTGCTAGCATGGCTCCCATTGTCTCTTTGGTAACCGTCAAATATAACCTAAGAGGTATTCCGGGAAGCGCTGGCGCTAATACGGGAGGATTTGCGAGATAGGCTTTGATCCTGTCAAAGGCTTTTTGACACTCATCATCCCATAATACTGGTACATTCTTCTTGAGCTTTTTGAAGATTGGTTCACATATCGTTGTTAGTTTTGATATGAACCTACTTATGTATTGCAACCGGCCAATAAATCCTCAAATCTGTTTCTCGGTCTTAGGCGGTGGCATCGACATGATTGCTTTAATCTTGGTTGGATCTATCTTTATTCCTCTAGAGCTTATGACGTATCCCAAGAGCTTGCCTAAGGTGACTCCAAAGGCACATTTTGATGGATTCAACCTCATATTATATTTTCTTAGCCTTTCGAAAAATTTCCTTAAGGCTACTTGATGGCCTGGACGGTCCTTTGATTTCACAATCATGTCGTCGACATATACTTCAACTTCTTTATGCATCATGTCATGGAGTAAAGCAGTTGCTGCACGTTGGTAAGTAGCACCTGCGTTTTTCAACCCAAATGGCATTACCGTGTAGCAGTAAGTGCCCCATGGTGTGATAAAGGTCGTTTTCTCCATGTCTTCTTCTGCCATGAGAATATGATTGTACCCTACATATCCGTCCATGAATGAGAGAAGCGCGTGATTTGCCGTGTTGTCTACCAGAATATCGATGTGTGGCAAAGGGAAGTCGTCCTTTGGACTTGCCTTATTTAGATCTCGATAGTCAACACACATCCTTACCCTTCCGTCTTTCTTTGGAACTGGGACGACGTTGGCGACCCATTCGGGGTATTTGGATACCTTGATGAAACCTGCAGTTATTTGTTTTTGAACTTCTTCTTTTATTTTAAGTGCTACGTCGGGTTTCATTCGACGCAACTTTTGTTTTACAGGTTTCATTCCTGGGATTAGTGGTATAGTGTGTTGAGCTATTTCTCTGTTAATGCCTGGCATATCTTCATATGACCAAGCAAATACATCAATAAATTCTTTAAGTAAGTTAATTAAATCGGTTCTTTCTTGTTTATTCAACGTTAGTCCAATTTTAACTTCTCTTTTACGAGTTGAATCATTCGAGATGTCAACTGTTTCAGTCTCTTCAATTACTGGTGTTTTCTTTTCAAGTGTTTCCATTGCTTTGATAATTTCTTTATCTTTTTCATCGTTAGCTAAGCAATGCTCGTCATCTTGGGTTAGGGAAGAACACAAGAAGTACGGAGAACGAGAAATATTATTATACTCTGAGATCATTACATCAAAGAGTGATATGTCCTCAGGGACTGGATCACTAACTATCCTAGGAGAAGAAATAAGAAGTAGAGGTGTTATTGCTAAAGACTTAGAAGACTCTTAAGGGAAAGACTCTGACTCGAACTCTAACTCCGACGACTCTTCGAACATCGGCCCTTGCCCTGTCGTGATTGATATCTTCCTTCCACTCGGAGTAGTCACTTTGATAGTCTTGCGCCACCCTTGTAATGATCCTTCGGCTAGAGTAATTAACTTTGAGGGGTCGAAGTTTTCGCTTTGTAGGACTATTTGAATGAGTGAGGAGTTATCTTCTTCATAAGCTGGCTCATTCTTTTCTCGCCCAAACAGTAATCCTATGACGTTAAAGTCAAAGCATGGGGGTGCTTTCTCCTTATGGACGGGAGTTGGGATTTCGTCAGTGAAGTAGCAATCCAAGAAAATCTCGAATCCTGGTTGTCGTATGCCGTTTACAACAAATGGCTCGGGAAATTCATGGCATGGATAGTCCTCTCCTTCTTTTACAAACTGACCATTAAGCGTAAGAGGGTACTGATCCATTAGAATTGCTTTCTTTTGAAGGCGAGCGTCCCTACGTGCTTTCAACTTGTCCTGGGCTCGCTTGAGATCTTTCCAAGTCGGTTCGAAACTAAGTCCGAAAGTATCTAGCTTAGGGAGGCTAGGTGACTCCACCGATTTTGCTATCCCCATCTTCTTTCCTAGGGTCATCCCAGGGAAGTGTCGTTGTTTCTTCAGCATGGTGTTGATGATCATGTTGGAATGGGGGTCGTGGCAAAGAGATGTCCTTTCATCCTCTTGGATTAAGGAGACTTCTTCGTTAAAGCCCCATAGGTCTTCATCATCTTCTTCGTGTTCCACATTGATAATTGGATTTTCTATTGATTTGATCCTCATCGGCGAAGCGTCAATAGTGATTGGAATTCCTCTAACTATGGCTTTCACTTGTTGGTGGAGAGATGAAGGGACGGCCTTTAGATCATGGAGCCAAGGGCGTCCTAACAACAGATTGAATAAGGCTTTGATGTCTACTACTTGAAAAGTAGTAACATGTTCTATTGCTCCTGCCGTCACATTTAGGGTTATTTTACCAAGAGCTTGATGGCGAGTATTATCGTAAGCTCTTATTCCTTGTGTGGACGGAGTTAAATCCTCACCCCTTATGCCGAGCATCCTCGCAGTTCTAAGTGGACAGACATTGATAGCTGATCCATTGTCTACAAGAGTCATGGGAACATTCATCCTTTTGCAGACTACCGTGAGGTTTAACGCCTTGTAGTGTTTGTCACCTTCTGGGGGTAAATCTTTGTCAGAGAAGGTGATTAGATTAATCGGACTAGGAAGGTCACTTGTGAGGAAATTAGCTAGTCCCTCATGAGTGGTGTCAGAATCTATCCCGATTTTATTCAAGGCATTCATTACAGCCAACCTATGTTCTCGAGATGTTGCCAGGAGCTTCCACACATTCATCTCAACTTTTGTCTTCTTAAACTGTTTAACGATGTCGTTGTCTTCGATGATAGGTATGGGAACTTGTTGTACAGTAGGCATAGGTTGTGTTGAAACGGGAGGTTGCATCCTCCCGGATCTTGTGAGGACGTCTATTGATGAATCTTCTTCAGCCCAGATGTCGTCTGTGGTGTATGATATAGAAGGTGAAGGTCCCACTATGTCCTTTAGGTAGACATCTTCTTCATCACTGTCCCACACTCCATTGACGGTTATGTCCTCTTCTTGTTGAACTTGGATTAATTCCTTTTCATTAATCATTTTCTACACCAAATCCTTGAATTTAAAACAGTTTTTTATGGTGTACCCCCCTGAATGATGGTACTGACAGTAATATCTATCTGTCCTTTTTAATGATTCAAATGGTCTCGGTTTGAGAGGTTTGACCTTGCCACTCTCGTAGAGCATTTCGAACATTTGTGCATATGGGATCCCAATTGGAGTGTAAACTCTATTGCGCTTCTTGGGTTTTTCGGTGACTTGTAAGGGAAAATACTTTGCCTCATAAGTCGTTTTCACCGGTGTGAATTCTCTTTTAGGTTCTTCCTTTGGACATGGAAGTTCATCATATTTCTTGTGAAGTTCGTTCATAACTTTGAGAGCTTCACGTAATAGTTGCGATGCCTCCTTCATAGACAGTGTGAGAAATTGTATGTCTTCCTTGTTTGCTGGTTCTGTAAGGTTATCTCTGACATTGAAAAAGATCTCTTCTCCTTCTTCTTCGACATTGATTTCTCTAACAGGCTTAATGAGAGATGAGGGGTCAACTTCGTTTTCTTCATCGGAGATAGCCAAAGTATGAGCTAGAGGTGCATTGTCAATGCTTGGCTTCTTACTGGCAGGGGGCAACGGCAGTTTGTTATTGTCAATTAGGTCTTGGATAGCTTCCTTAAGCTTCCAACAGCTTTCAGTGGAATGGCCCCTACCTTGGTGATATTTGCAATGTGCGTTGGGGTTCCAGTTAGCCGACCTCTTCTCAACTGGTGGATCCCCAAATGGTCCAATGGGAGTTATAAGACCTTTTGCATTTAATCGATTAAATGCGGTGTCATAACTCATGCCAATAGGAGTGAAGTTCCTCCTAAATGGTTTCCTTCGTCCTTGGTTGTTCATGGCGAGGACTTCTCCTAGATTAAAGGTGCTAACGTTATTTGAGTGGGCGGTTTTGGAAGAAGAAGGATTGTCGTTCTTCTTTCCCTTCCAGCCACTGTTGGAGCTATTGTTAGCAGCTTTAGATTTAACCAAGTCATCTTCAATATTGATCCCAATATCATAAACAGCCTTAAAGGTATGAAGGTTATTTTGATATTTAAGATGTTTGGAATATTTTTCTTGGAGATTTTTAATGAACAGTCTCACGAACTCTTTTTCACTTGGTACCTCGATCATTTTAGCTGAGGTTTCTCTCCACTTGTTAAAGAAAGAAGTGAAGCCTTCATTCTCTTTTTGTTTGAGGATTTCAAGTTCTCTATGGTCAGTTTCGACTTGAATGTTGCATTTGTACCTATCAACGAAATCATTTGCTATAGATTCCCAGGTAGAGGTCTTTTCTTTTTCGAGAGAAAAGAACCATTGTTGGGAAACGGTCTCGAGAGATAGTGAGAACAGAGAAGGGAATATCTTCTTATCGATACCCTTGATACTCATTATTGTTTCAAATGCTCTTAAATGGAAGTAAGGGTTGTCAATCGCCCTGAATTTTGTGATGTCATTGGCCCTGAACTTCTGCGGAAGAAGATCTTTATCCACCGAGACCCCTTGGGATGTGAGTTCTTGAAACTTGTAGTCGCTGGATAACTTGCTTAGGCTCTCTTGCATGAGGTCCATTTGTTGTTGTTTCACGGGATCATCGATCCTAAGTGCGAGAAGCTTCAGTGTCTCAGTTACAGTAGCCAGTTGGTTCTTAAGATCATTGACTTCTTCTTGAGTTGCCATTATAACTCTTGCTTTCCTCTTGCGGGCTATAGGTTTGACGAAAAGTTGGACTTGTACGAAGAGGGTATCTTTGATTAATCGTCCTACTTTTCTTAACCACGCGCTGTAAATTAAGCCATTTTGCGTTTTAATTACTTGACTCGAATCATCTTGACTTTATGGTTTTTAAAAAAAAGTATGCATATTTTTGGCAACAAAAATGTACATATTTTTAGGGAACTAAGTATTATTATTTATATTGTAGGGTTAATATCCGACTTACCCCCTTAAAAAAAATGACGAAAAAAAACGCGCACATAAGACTCTCTTAATCATGGTCGAAACATGTGTATTGGTGTGTGCATTGAGTGTAAGTGACATGCTTGGACTCTTGTGTAAGACCATGGGACTTAGTGCCTGAACTCGAACATTGATTCAATTAAGCATTATTGTCAGCAAAATTAACCGAATTAAACAGAAAACTGATTAATTAGACATTAGGTGATGACTCGACAAATAATCCGAACTGTCGGCCAAGCGACAGGACTGGCGTCACACTATGGTGGTTGGCGCCAGACAATTTAGTTAATGTCAGGCGCTACACACTATAATGTGGCGCTACAGCTCAGACTTTGGCGCCAATATTGGAGCTTCGGTCTAGGACTGTTTTCGGTATTATTAGTCAACTGGGGTATGCCTAAAGTCGTACTAGGTCAATTCCAATTAAAAAAAATAGACTTTATTGACTCAAATTATATAATTAATTAATTAGGAAAAGTTCTTTAAGTCATTAATTTTAATCTCAACACAAATCAACAAACGGTTAAGAGAAACATAGAATATATATGCACAACAAATAATTCACAATTAGTCAAGTAGGCACAATATGATGCAATGAGTTCGCAACCTAACCATGGCTCTAGTTCTCTAAAGTTCGGGATATGGTTTAGTCAAATAGGGTCCATGGTTAATTGTCCGTATGCACCGCGCGGAAGCCTAACCGTGAAGGGTTGGCGCGAGTGGATGGGACACCGCGAGTTTTAGAAAAAAACTCGCTTCCATGGTTTGGTGAATTCAACATCTCGGATGTACCCTTTGTTGCACGGAGCGTTCAATCAGGTAGATGGAGCATGAATTCCCAGAGGGTTATGTCCATATGTAGAACACATATGGGTTTCAGAAAAGTGAGAAAAAATTCAATCAGGAAGTAGGATCGAGCAAACAATACGAAAAACCGGTCAAAATTAGAACGCATATTTCTGGCTCGGTATTGGGGGAAATTGGCGCCAGCAATCAGAGACTGGCGCCAACTTTTAACTGTAGCGTCTGGTGCTACGGCTAAAAGTGTAGCGCCAACCCCTGACGCTACTTCCCACATGCCTCATCAGCTTTCTTTGCTCGATAAAATTTTCCAGTTTCGCGTGGTGTTATTTCAGTCCTGGTTGTGAAAGACATTTCTCAAATTTCCTACGTGTAAAATCCTATATTTTTTACTCATTACGGATGGTCTTTCCAATGAGAACCTTTTTATGCATATGACAATAATGTTAATCAAAATTACGCACATGTTTTCGAGTCTCATCCACTCATTCTATATCATTGCCGAAACAAATTCAGGAATTAAAATAGAAATCCTCCCCAGCGGAGTCGCCAAAAACTGTAGGGAATAGTTTCAAGCCTTAAAAATCCCACTAGCTTGAACCCCACTGTAATCATACACTAAAGTACGGTGGCGTCCAAAAGGGAAGAAGATAGAGCAAAAGAGTCGCCAACAAGTTTTAAAGGAACTTGTAAACCATTCATAGGATGAAGGTTACACCCCTTAACGATCCAAGAGATCGTCAACTCCATAAGGTCATGAACTAAATAAGGGTTCGGGGATGAAGGTACAAATCCAACCTAAAAGAGATTGAACCTGCCCTAATAATACGCCTCTACTTTATTCTGCTCGTATTCATGTGCGCTTTCTGATTAACATGCAATAAAAGGTGTGATCAAGCAATAAAGAATCCTAGGCATGATACTAACAAGATTAATAACCTGTTTAATCTTAACAAGATTAATCCATAATACGCCTCTACTAAATAGGGGGGCAGTTGTTACACCCTAAACCTGTTTAATCTATGTTGGTTGAATTTAATGCACAAATAAATCTATTATTGGCGATCACTTGAAATTATAATCACAATTAACCTAACAAGATTATTAATTATCTTATTAAGCGTGATGACAAGTATCAAATTCCCTTTAAACATGCAATAAAAGGTGTGATCAAGCAATAAAGAATAAGCATCAAGCAACATAATAATCATGATCATGAATAATAATTATAAAAATACCATCATAAAAAAAATAATAATAATAATAATTATAATAATAATAATAATAATAATCATAAATTATAACAATTATAATCATAATCATGCTCATGTTAATATTAAAGCATAATAAAAATAGCAAGATCCTAGGCATGATACTAACAAGATTAATAACAAACCCTAACATGTCACTAAGCAATAAAAATCAAGGCTTTAGCCCTAACATGATACTAACATGAATTAATATTAGGAAGAACATAGGAAGCATCGCAACAATCATATTTGATATTATAACCTAGTCCCTAAACATGATACTAGGAATCGTAATAACAATCTAAACATGATGTCTACATCATAATATCAATAAATCAATTAAAGTACTTACTTTGATGCCTCGTACCTCTTTCTAATAATAAAATACACACGTTAGTAAATTCAAGGAAAATAACAAACAAAACAACTAAATTAAATAATTAAAATAGAGATTTGGGACCAAACCCTCATAAATTAAAACCTTTCATGCCTAGGGCGAAGGCAGCTTCGAATATGGCTAGGTGTTTCTAGATCTTGTGAATGCGGAATTTTGTATGAAAAAAGTAAGAAAGAATTGAAGAAATTAAAGAATGCTAAAGAATTAATGAAAGCCAATTAAAACTACTCGTTGATGAGAATTCGTGAATGAAAGATGATGATCGTAGATGAATGAATCGTTGATGAATGAATTGTAGATGAATGCTTGGGAATGAAGAGAATTGGTCAATGAAAACGGAGTTTTTGATACGATATTTATAGAGAAAATCAGCCAAAAAAGATAATTTAACAAAATAGAGTCTGACGATCGCAAAATAGGATTGGCGCCAACCCTGGCTAGCTGGCGCCAGGCACCAGTGGCTAGCGCCAGGCGCCATTAGCTAGCGTCTGGCGCCAAGCCTGGTTCCAGGCGCCAAGGCCTGGGTTTGGACGCCAAATTGAATTTCCACGCGTTTTCGAAAATCTGATAAGTTTACCGTACTGGAAGATAAAATAATATAATTTCTTCGAAAATGCTATTTGATTTTGATTAAAACTCTGAAAAGTCAAAAAAGTCAACTTATCAATGCTAATTGAATTAGGAATGAAAAGAACCTTCTAGAAGATTCTAGAAGAGTAAAACCTTTCCTAATTGAATTAGGAATGATAAATCATATTAGGCCCTCCCCTAGATCATTGGGCCACACATAAAGCTCAAACCGGACCCAGTTTAGTAAATTGGCCATAACTTCCTCAATATTCATTGGAATTGGGCTTATAATATATCGTTGGAAAGGTCTTTGTAAGCCCCATCCAACTACACTACTATTGGACCCTTATCATGGACCAACCAAACTGGATTGGCTGTTTCCTTAAAATAAAGTTTTCAAAAACAAAGAGAAGAGAAAAGAAATAAAAACTTTCCGCAACACTAGACCTTTCCACACTTTCGTTTCATTCGATTATGATTTGACGCGAAAGGTACATATCACCGAGTTTGGTTTTGGGGAGACATAAATGGGTGTCTACAACGAGCATGTAGTGTCTTAACTTGGTTGTGGCCCACACTAATGCGAGGCACAATTTCTCAAGTGGTGTATAGCGTGTCTCATATTCGAGCATCTTTTTTCTTAGATAGTAGATGGCGTTTTATTTTTCTTCTACTTCTTGTGCGAGCATTGCTCCCATTGTTTCTTTGGTGACTGTTAAGTACAACCTAAGAGGGATTCCTTGGAGCGCTGGAGCTAATACGGGAGGATTGGCGAGATAGGATTTGATCTTCTCAAAGGCTTTTTGACACTCATCATCCCATATTACTGGCACATTTTTCTTGAGCTTCTTGAATATTGGTTCACATATTGTTATCAACTTGGATATGAACCTACTTATGTATTGCAACCGGCCAATAAATCCCCGAATTTGCTTCTCGGTTTTGGGCGGTGGCATTGACATGATTGCTTTGATCTTGGTTGGGTCTATCTCTATTCCTCTAGAGCTTATGACATATCCCAAAAGTTTTCCTGAGGTTACTCCAAAAGCACATTTGGATGGGTTTAACCTCATTTTGTATTTCCTTAGCCTTTCGAAGAAATTTCT
Organism: Chenopodium quinoa; assembly: GCF_001683475.1. Classification (NCBI taxonomy): domain Eukaryota; kingdom Viridiplantae; phylum Streptophyta; class Magnoliopsida; order Caryophyllales; family Amaranthaceae; genus Chenopodium; species Chenopodium quinoa. Next base: position 8,262,628 of record NW_018745024.1, on the reverse strand, counting down.
TAAGGCCACTTGATGTCCTGGACGGTCTTTGGATTTCACAATCATGTCTTCCATATATACTTCAACTTCTTTGTGCATCATGTCATGGAGTAGGGCAGTCGTTGCTCGTTGGTAAGTAGCACCCGCGTTTTTCAACCCGAATGGCATTACCGTGTAGCAGTAAGTAGCCCAAGGTATTATGAATGTTGTCTTCTCCATGTCTTCTTCGGCCATGAGAATCTGGTTGTACCCTGCGTATCCATCCATAAACAAGAGAAGTGCGTGATTCGCTGTATTATCTACCAAAATGTCGATGTGTGGTAAAGGGAAGTCGTCCTTTGGACTTGCCTTATTTAGATCTCGATAGTCGACACACATTCAAACCCTACCATCCTTTTTTGGAACTGGGACCACATTTGCTACCCACTCGGGGTATTTGGATACCCTGATAAAACCTGCAGTTATTTGTTTTTGTACTTCTTCTTTTATTTTAAGAGCTACATCGGGTTTCATTCGACGTAACTTCTGTTTTACAGGTTTCATTCCTGGGATTAGTGGTATAGTGTGTTGAGCTATTTCTCTATTAATGTCTGGCATATCTTCGTATGACCAAGCAAATACATCAATAAATTCTTTAAGTAGGTTAATTAAATCGGTTCTTTCATCTTTGTTTAGTGTGAGTCCGATTTTAACTTCTCTATTAGTGGTTGGATCTTTTGAGATGTCAACCGTTTCAGTATCCTCAATTATTGGTGTCTTGTTTTCAAGTGTTTCCATTGCTTGTCATCTTGAATTAAAGAGAAACACGAAGAGTAAGGGGAAGAAGACATATTATTGAACTCTGAAATCATTACATCAAATAAAGAAATGTCCGTTGGGACTTGATTACTAACTATCCTAGGAATAGATGTAAAAATAGAAGAATTAGAGGGAGGTGCTACAACTAAAGACTTAGAGGACTCGATAGGGGAAGACTCTGACTCGGACTATGACTCAGACGATTCTTCAAACATTGGCCCTTGTCCTGTAGTTATAGAGATCTTCTTTCCATTTGCAGTAGTCACCTTTACTGTCTTGCGCCATCCTCGTACTAAATCTTCCGCTGGAGTGATGAGCTTTGAAGGATCAAAGTTCTCACTTTATAGGACCGTTTGAATGAGTGAAGAGTTATCTTCTACATATCTTGGCTCATTCTTTTCTCGCCCAAAGAGGAGTCCCATGACATTAAAGTCAAAGCATGGGGGTGCTTTCTCCTTATAGCTAGGAGTTGGGATCTCATATAGAAAGCAACAATCCAGAAATAGTTGTCTTATGCCATTTACAACGAAAAGTTCCAGAGATTCATAACATGGGTAATCCTCTCCCTCTCTTATAAACTGTCCATTTAAGGTAAGAGGGTATTGATCCATTTGCATTACTTTCTTTTGTGTGCGAGCGTTTCTACGTGCCTTTGATTTTTCCTGGGCTCGCTTAAGATCTTTGAGAGTTAGCTCGAAACCAAGTCCGAAAGTGTCTAACTTAGGGAGGCCAGGTAGTCCTATATGTTTGGCTATCTCTTTCTTCTTTCCTAGAGTCATTCCAGGGAAGTGCCCTTGTTTTCTCAAGATAGCATTGGTTACCATGTTTGAGTGGAGGTCATAGTGAAGAGGGGTCCTTTCATCTTACTCTATCAAGGAGGCCTCTTCATTAAAGCCCCACAAATCTTCGTCGTTCTCATCATGTGCCACATTAATTAGCGGATTTTCTATTGCTTTGATTCTCATAGGTGAAGCATCGATCGTAATCGGTATTCCTCTAACTATGGCTTTTACTTGTTAAAGAAGAGATGAAGGGACGGCCTTTAGGTCATGAAGCCAAGGGCGTCCCAATAGTAAATTGAACGAAGCCTTGATGTCTACCACTTGGAATGTAGTAGCATGTTCGATTGCTCCCGCCGTTATGTTCATAGTAATTGTGCCTGATGCTTGGCGATGCAAGTTATCGTAGGCTCTTATTCCTTGTGTTGATGGGGATAAATCCTCTTTTCTTATTCCTAACATCCTCGCAGTTATGAGTGGGCAAACATTAATTGCGGATCCATTATCTACAAGGGTCATAGGGACGTTCATTCTCTTGCAGATCACTGTGAGGTTAAGAGCTTTGTTATGCTTGTCACCTTCCGGCGGTAGATCCTTGTCGGAAAAAGTGATCAAATTGATAGGACTTGGGAGATCACTCGTGAGGAAGTTAGCCAACCCCTCAAGAGTGGTGTCCGAGTCTATCCCTACTTTAGCTAGAGCATCCATAACCGCAACTCTATGCTCTCGGGATGTAGCTAGAAGTTTCCATACGTTCATTTCGACCTTAGTCTTTTTTAACTGTTTGACAACATCGTTGTCCTCTATAATAGGTATGGAACTTGTTGGATAGTAGGTATAGGTTGTGTTGTGATGGGAGGTTGCATTCTCCCGGACCTTGTGAGGACATCTATAGGTGAATCCTCTTCGTCCCAAATGTCACCTACTGGATATATTGCTAAAAGTGGAGTTTCTTCGACATCTTTGAGGTAGACATCCTCATCATCACTGTCCCACACTCCGTTAATTGTAGCTTCTCGCGGGATTTGAACTAGCTTCTTGTCATCAATCAGTCGTTGGACCAATTCTTTGAACTTGAAACAATTTTCTATTGTATGTCCAATGGGAGTTATAAGACCTTTTGCGTGTAGGCGATCGAACACGGTGTCATAACTCATGCCGATAGGAGTAAAGTTCTTCCTAAATGGTTTCTTTTGTCCTTGATTATTCATAGCAAGGACTTCATTCAAATTAAAGGTGCCAACATTATTCGAGTGGGCGGTTTTGGAAGAAGAAGGATTGTCATTCTTCTTACCTTTCCAGCCACTATTAGAGTTATTGTTGTTAGCAGCTTTTTGTTTAGCCAGGTCGTCTTCAATATTGATACCAATGTCATAGACGGCATTAAAAGTGTGCAAATTGTTTTGGTACTTGAGATGCTTTGAGTATTTTTCTTGGAGGTTCTTGATGAACATCCTTACAGATTCCTTTTCACTAGGCACCTCAACCATTTTTGCAGAAGTTTCCCTCCATTTGTTAAAGAAGGAAGTAAAGCCTTCATTTTCTTTTTGTTTCAGTATTTTGATAACTTGTTATTTGATACGATTTTAGGGTGATTTTGAACCTTGTTTACTTGATATATTAGCATTTTGGTTCACTTCTATCCTATTTCGTTCAATTTTTGTGCATCCCTTGCTTTACGGGTTGTTAGTATTTTTGTTGAGTTTTTAAGTCCAAAGACGATCATTTGAAGCATATGGATGATAAACTGAGGTTAGAAGCTGTGACACGGGAGAAAAACCGAAGAAAATGTGAAGAGAAGGGCCTTGAAGACCCTGCACGGCCGTGCCATGTCCTGCACGACCGTGCAGGAGTGTCCCAGAGAAACATAGCTACTGCCTGATTTGGCACGGACGTGCAAGAATTCAGCACGTCCGTCCAAGTCAGCCAGCACGTCCGTGCCATATCTGGCACGTCCGTGCAGAATATCCTGGCCAAATCAGTAGCAAATTGATTCTCCACCTCTGCTTCAGCACGGCCGTGCTTAGGGTGGCACGTCCGTGCCACTCAGGCTGCACGTCCGTGCCACCCCTGGCACGTCCGTGCGTACCTGTAGCCGTGCCCGACTCTTGTTTTCTCCGTCCTTTTTATTTTGAGGGTCATATAATTATCCCCCTTTGCTCAATTGTACGGCATCCAAGTTTTAGAGCTTTTCTCTTTGTAATTGTAGAAACACAAATATTCTCAAATCATTAGTTATATTATAATTATTAGCTTGGAAATTTCATTCTCAATCATTGTAGAAGACAAGTTCCACCATTGTTATTCAAGTTCAAGCTTCTAGTAATATTTTTCTCACTCTTCTTTTCCATTTCAATTGCTTTGATTGTTAATTTTCTTGTTTAATTCTTGTATGCTTAGATTGTTAATTAACTTAATCCTTAGTTGAATCTTGTTTATGAATTACTTGAAGTTTTTAATTTCTTTAATCTCCATGGATTGTGAGTAGTCTAATTTTCTAGGGTTTGGGTAAAACCCTCAATGTATTCACTAATTATTTGTTGCATGTGCTAATTTGGTACTTGTTGGGGGTTAATTAGTTGAGATTAAGTGGTTTATTTGCTTAGTTCTAGCTTGTATATGGCCATTGCTATAACTATTATCCAAGCTTTCTCAACGAAGGATCGAGAGATGAACTTGAGTTATCTCCCTTATGCTTGATTGACTTGAAATGCTAGAGAATAGGAATTTCTAGTCAAGGGAATGTTTATGTCATCGTGATTATGCTTTACACTTGTTTTATGCTTTGAAACCACGAGAGTAGGTTGTATTCATGATTCAAGTAATCCCTCTAGCTTGAGAGAGTAGTTGGGTGCTTTAGATGATTTCCCCTATTTTACCCCTCATTTTACCTTGTTTATGCATGCTAATCGTGATATGTGATGAAGTTGAGTGGTATAACCCGAGCCCTAGAATCCTCTAAATATTGTTAATCTCCCCCTAGCTTTAGTTGACTTGAACTAGCACTTGTTACATAAAACCAAATCAATTTCGACTTCATTTAGCTTATTTATGCAGTAGTATTTCGGTGGTTGATTCAACGCCTCTCTTGGGTTCGACCCTTTCTTACCCTTGCTATTAGCTAGTGAGACCAATATAGGACTTTATCTTTGGTAGGCTCGACGACAGCCTATCAAATTTTTGGCGCCGTTGCCGGGGAGGCAAAGTCACATTGAATGTATTATTGTTGAATGAGTCTAAGTGTGTGAATTTTTGTATCATAATTTTTCTTATTTATTTTTGTATATTTGTGTTTTCAACTTGTGATAGTCATTGCTAACGTTTTTCTTAGCTTTTTTTGACTTTGCATGACACGGAAGAGTAAGAAATCATCGCTTATTCCCGTTGATCCGGAGCTAAATAGGACTTTGAGAAACGTCAGGAGACTTTTGCAGGGCCCACCCGAGTTCTCCATTGTGTATTCGGATTCTGATCCGGAAGAAATCTTTTCAACCAACGAAGAAGAGAACATGGGTGATGACAATCCTCCTCCACCATTTCTACAAGATTATGACCAGCCCAATGCCTTCAGACTTCGGAGTGGCATACGTCTCCCCACCACTAATGCAAACATTTTTGAGCTATCGCCTCAAATCATCCGTATGATACAAGGTGATCAATTTGGTGGGAGTTCTCATGAGTGCCCTTTTGCTCATTTGGACAATTTTCTCGAATTGTGCACTACCATCAAGCAAAACAACATTACGGAAGAGTTCATCCGTATGCACATGTTTCAATTCTCCCTCCGTGACAAGGCAAAGCATTGGTTGAGAACGGTAGAAGAGGGATCATTGAAAACATGGGATGAAGTCACTAGAGCTTTCCTTGGAAAGTATTGTCCACCCGAAAAGACCGCCGAACTAAGGAGGAAAATCACCAATTTCAACCAAGAGATTGATGAGACTTTAAGTGAAGCTTGGGAGCGTTTCAAGGACTACACTAGAAAATGCCCACACCATGGTTTAACATCATGGATCATTGTTCAAAGCTTTTATGATGGTCTTACTCCTACTTCAAGAGCCAACCTTGATAATGGGGCCGGTGGTAGCTTTAAAAAGCTATCAGTGGATGAAGCATACAAAATGATCGAAGAGGTGGCAAAGCACTACGCATATGGAGGTGATAGAAGGCAACCTCAAGCAAAGAAGGTCGGAATCCACGATCTTAGTGCAATGACCTTATTGCATCAAAGTTTGACATGCTAGCTCATAAGCTAGATCAAGCCACTCTTACATCTCCAAGCTCTTCCTCACAACAAGTCATGACTTGTGAAACTTGTGGAGGAAATGATCATATGTCCTCTTATTGCAACTCAACCAACCAAGAGCAAGCGGTGGCAATTGGGCAAAGAAATGATCCATACCCCCAATCCTACAATCAAAGTTGGAAACCCCAACAAAGTGCGGGATGGAAGCAACAAAACCAAGGGCCCCCAAAAAATAGCTACAATCAAAGCCAAAACCAATCCCAAAACCACTACAACCAACCTCACTCTCAAAACCGACAAGTTCCATATCGCCATCCCAATCAAGACCAACAAAGGCAACAATATAACCAACCCGCTCCTCCACCTCCTTAAAAGTCTAGCCTTGAAGCCGCACTTGAGACCTTCATTGCACAACAAGGAAGAAGCAATGCGGATATGCAAGCAAACATCCAACAACTTCAAGCACACAACAAGATAATTGAGAATCAATTGGCACAAATAGCACAACAAGTTGGGAGTTTATCCTCAAGTCCTAGTGGTCACTTCCCAAGCTCAACGGTGGTGAACCCAAAGGAGCAAGCTAAGGCCATTACTTTGAGATTGGGGAGAGGTTATGAAGGGCCGGTCATGAGCGAAGAGGAGCCTCAAAAGGGAGATGAGGGAGTTGTGGTAAGAAATGAGGATGACTTTGAAAATGAAATAGTTGATGTTGAGAAAAAGAAGTAACAAAAGAATGACGAGGGGGTCAAAAATAAAGTGAGGGAGATGAGGAAAGAGTAGAAAATCCCCCTAAGAAAGTATACAAGCCTCCCATTCCATTCCCTCATAGGATTGTAGAAAAGAAATTGAATGAGAAGTTTTTAAATTTTCTTGAAGTCATGAGAGGACTTCAAGTGAACATCCCCTTTCTTCATGCCATGTCACAAATGCCTACGTATGCAAAGTTTTTGAAGGATCTTCTATCCAACAAGAGTAGGCTTGAAGAGAGTGCAACCATCTCCCTTCCTAAGGAGGTGAAAGCAATCATTCAAAACAAGCTTCCTCAAAAGTTTGGTGACCCGGGTAGCTATGCAATACCGGTGAAGATTGGAGATATGGAAGCTGTGGATGCTTTATGAGATCTTGGGGCAATTGTGAGCTTGATGCCCTACTCAATTGCTAAGAGTTTGAAAGTTGGAGACTTGAAGCCAACAAGAATGTCCTTACAATTTGTCGACCGCACGGTTAGGCTACCTTTGGGAATTCTTGAAGATGTGCCGGTTCAAGTTGGAAGAGTATTTGTGCCATGTGACTCTGTGGTAATGGAAATGGAAGAAGATACTACGGTGCCCCTAATCTTGGGAAGATCGTTTTTGAACACCGCGGGAGTGGTGATTGATATGAAGCAAGATTGACCTTGAATGTGGGAGATGAGAAAATATCATTTTCATTCCCACAAGCATTGAAAAAGCCATTGTATGATGAAGTTCATAGAGTTGATACTTTGGAAAGGGACTTAGAGAAGTTCCAAGAGAATTTGTTTGAAGGAGATCCTTTACAAGCTATCCTAACGGGAGGCTTAGTTGAGGAAAGTGAAGAAACAAGGGGGTATGATCTTTTGCTCAACCAACCTTTAGTCCACAACGAAATGAAAGTGGAAGTGCTCAATGTGGAGGTAAAAGAGGAGAGGACTACGCCTCCTCATAAGGTTGAACTTAAACCCCTTCCTCCTTTACTTAAATATGATTTTCTTGATGATAGTGAGAGTTATCCCGTTATTGTCAATGCTAAGCTTGATGACACCTCTCTTGGAAAACTCCTAGATGTTTTAAGGGAGTATAGAGATGTCATTGGGTATAAAATTGATGACATTAAGGGGATAAGTCCTACTATATGCATGCATAAGATTTTACTTGATGATGATCATGCTTCCTCGATTGAGCACCAAAGAAGGCTCAATCCAAACATGAAGGAAGTTGTGAAAAAAGAAGTTTTAAAACTTCTTGAGGTGGGCATAATCTACCCTATCTCCAATATTAAGTGGGTTAGCCCGGTTCAAGTTGTGCCTAAAAAGGGAGGCATGACCATCATCAAGAATGATAAGGGTGAGACCATTTCTACGAGGTCGGTCACCGGGTGGAGGATGTGTATTGATTACCGAAAATTGAATAAGTCCACCCGGAAAGACCACTTCCCACTCCCCTTCATTGATCAAATTTTGGAAAGACTAGCATCACATAGTCACTATTGTTTCTTGGATGGATACTCGGGATTCTTCCAAATCCCAATCCAACCCGAGGATCAAGAGAAGACTACATTCACATGCCCTTTTGGCACCTTTGCTTATCGAAGGATGCCATTTGGACTTTGTAATGCACCTTCCACATTTCAAAGGTGTATGATGTCTATTTTTTCCGACATGCTTGAATCATCAATTGAAGTATTTATGGATGACTTTTCTGTTTTTGGTTCATCTTTTGACATATGCCTTTCAAATTTGATTAAAGTGTTGAAAAGATGTCAAGAGGTGAACTTAATTTTGAATTGGGAGAAATGTCATTTCATGGTAGAGGAGGGCATTGTTCTTGGTCATGTGATTTCTAGTAGGGTCATTGAAGTTGATCATGCCAAAATTGAGGTCATTAAGTGCCTCCCACCCCCTACAAATGTGAAGGGGATAAGGAGCTTTCTTGGACATGCGGGTTTTTATCGCCGGTTCATAAAGGATTTTTCAAAAATCGCAAAGCCGCTGACTCAATTGTTGGTAAAGGATGCCCCTTTTGTGTTTACTAATTATTGTTTTCTAGCATTTGATAGGTTGAAGGAGGCATTGATTTCGGGTCCTATTATTCAACCCCCTAATTGGGAGCTTCCTTTTGAGCTCATGTGTATTGCTTCGGATTTTTCCATTGGGTTCGTTCTTGGACAAACGAAGGATAAGAAGCTCCATGCTATCTACTACACTAGCAAAACATTAGATGATGCACAAAGGAATTACACGACCACAGAAAAAGAGTTTCTAGCTATTGTTCATGCAATTGAGAAGTTTAGGTCCTACTTGTTGGGGTATAAAGTCATAGTCTTCACCGACCATTCGGCCTTGAAGTACCTCTTGTCAAATAAAGAACCGAAGCCAAGGTTGATACGGTGGGTCTTGCTCTTACAAGACTGTGATATTGAGATTAGAGACAAGAAGGGTACCGAAAATGTTGTGGTCGATCATCTTTCACGGTTACCTATCTTTGTAGGTGATCTTGATAACTTGCCAATCGACGATTCATTCCCGGATGATCAACTATTTGCTATTCTCCAAACACCGGCACCATGGTTTGCGGACATTGCAAACTACTTTTCTTGCTCTATTCTTCCTCCCGACCTCTCTTATCAACAAAAAAGGAAGTTTCTTCATGATGTTAGCCAATACTTTTGGGATGACCCCTTGCTTTTCAAACAAGGTGTTGATGGCCTTTTTAGAAGGTGTGTCCCGGATAATGAAATTGAAGATGTTATCACAATGTGTCACTCCTCACCTTGTGGAGGACATATGAGTGCTAACAAGACCTTGGCAAAAATATTGCAATGCGGTTTCTTTTGGCCAACAATGTTCAAAGATGTGTGGGGTGTGGTGAAAGCTTGTGACCGGTGTCAAAGAACCGGTAATATTTCAAAAAGAAATGAAATGCCTTTGAACAACATCCTTGAACTTGAAATTTTTTATGTATGGGGCATCGATTTCATGGGGCCTTTCCCGAGCTCTTTTGGGAACAAGTTCATTCTAGTGGCCGTGAATTACGTGTCAAAGTGGGTGGAAGTGGTTGCATATCCTACTAATGATGCTAAGGTTGTGGTCAAGCTCTTCAAAAGAGTAATTTTCCCAAGGTTTGGAGTACCCCGGGCTGTGATTAGTGATGGAGGTTCACACTTTGCAAAGCGATCCTTTCAAGCTCTCCTTGAGAAATATGGTGTGAGGCACAAGGTGTCATTAGCTTACCACCCCCAAACAAGTGGTCAAGCTGAAATTTCAAACCTGGAGGTAAAAATGATTCTTGAAAAAACGGTGGATAGGTCTAGAAAAGATTGGTCTACAAAGCTTGATGATGCCCTATAGGCCTATCGCACCGCGTTCAGAACTCCTATTGGCACCACACCATACAAGCTTGTCTATGGGAAGTCATGCCACTTGCCGGTAGAACTTGAGCATCGGGCTCATTGGTGTAGGGAATAATTTCAAGCCTTTAAAATCCCACTAGCTTGAACCTCACTGTGATCATACACTAAAGTACGGTGGCGTCCAAAAGGGAAGAAGATAGAGCAAAAGAGTTGCCAACAAGTTTTTTAAGGAACTTGTAAACCATTCACGAGGTGAAGGTTACACCCCTTAACGATCCAAGAGATCGTCAACTCCATAAGGTCATGAACCAAATAAGGGTTCGGGGATGATGGTACAAATCCAACCTAAAAGAGATTGAACCTGCCCTAATAATAGGCCTCTACTTTATTCTGCTCGTATTCATGTGCGCTTTCTGACTAACATACAATCAATAGGATCAACCCTAAACTTGTTTAATCTATGTTGGTTGAATTTAATGCACAAATAAACTATTATTGGTGATCACTTGAATTATAATCACAATTAACCCTAACAAGATTATTAATTATCTTATTAAGCATGGTTGCAAATACCAATTCCCTTTAACATGCAATAAAAGGTGATCAAGAAATAAATATAAAAAATATGCATATCAAGCAACATAATAAATAATCAACATCATTAATAATAATAATATCAATCATAATCAATAATCATAATCATGTTAAAGCATAGCAAGATCCTAGGCATGATACTAACAAGATTAATAACAAATCCTAGCATGTCACTAAGCAATAAAAAACAAATCTTTAGCCCTAACATGATACTAACATGAATTAATATTAGGAAGAACATAGGAAGCATCGTACTTTTAATCATACTTGATATTAAAGTTACCCTAAACATGATACTAGGAATATCATAATAACAATGTAAACATGATTTCTACATCATAATATCAATTAATCAATTAAAGTACTTACTTGGATGCCTCGTACCTCTTTCTAATAACAAAATACACACGTTAGTAACTTCAAGGAAAAATAATAATCAAAGCAATTAAATTAAATAATTGAAAGAGAGATTTGGGACCAAACCCTCAGAAATTAAAACCTTTCACGTCTAGGGCGAAGGCAACTTCGAATATGGCTAGGTGTTTCTAGATCTTGTGAATGCGGAATTTTGTATTAAAAAGCAAGAAAGAATTGAAGAAAAGAAAAGAATGCTAAAGAATTAATGTTATTGAAAGTTGATGAATGAAGAAGAGAATTGATGATTCTTGATGAATCAAAACGGAATTTTGACACGATATTTATAGAGAAAATCATCCAAAAAAGATAATTTAACAAAACAGAGTCTGAAGATCGAAAAACAACATTGGCGCCAGCCCTGGCTAGTTGGCGCCAGCACCAGTGGCTAGCGCCAGGCGCCAATGGCTAGCGCCTGGCGCCAATCCTGGTTCCAGGCGCCAAGGCCTGGGGTTGGACGCCAAACTGATTTTCAACGCGTTTTCGAAAATCTGATAAATTTCCCGTACTGGAAGATAAAATAATATAATTCCATCGAAAATGCTATTTGATCTTGATTAAAACTCTGAAGAGTCCTAATTGAATTAGGAATGAAAAGAACCTTCTAGAATATTCTAGAAGACTAAAACCATTCCTAATTGCATTAGGAATGATAAATTATATTAGGCCCTCCCCTAGATCATTAGGCCGTACATAAAGCTCATACCGGGCCCAGTTTAGTAAATTGGCCATAACTTCCTCAATATTCATCGGAATTGGGCTTATAATATATCGTTGGAAAGGTCTTTGCAAGCCCCTTCCAACTACACCACTATTGGACCCATATCATGGACACCAAACTGGATTGGCTGTTTTCTTAAAATAAAGTTTTCAAAAACAGGGAGAGGAGAAAAGAAATAAAACTTTCCGCAACACTAGACCTTTCTACACTTTCGTTTCATTCGATTATGATTTGACGTGAAAGGCACTCATCACCGGGTTTGGTTTTGGGGAGACACAAATGGGTGTCTACAGAAGCCCCCACTTTGACTGAGTTTGGAGAAACGCCAGTTTTGAAAACGAAAGCCAAAGTAACGATAGGGACGGAGAATGATTCAGAATGTTCTGCGATCCTAAATCAATCTTGTAACGCCGATACCTGCAAAACTAGCATTAGTTAAACAGATAAAAGAGTTAAGAAACGCGTATCTTGCACCGCCGAGCACACGTCTCTGAAAGTAACCAATTGTTGATGCACTGTTGTTTTGATGACCTCCTACAGGCTAGAGAATGCCATCCCGCTTGAAAACCGCTACGCCCGTAACTGCTTCCAAATTAGAAGATTGCTTCTCCCGAAACTATCCTCCCCGCTGTGATAATATTCCACGTCCAAGGGAATACCAACGAAGATTATTTCTCTTGAAATAATCCCCATCCGCATTGATAATATTCCACGTCCAAGGGAATATCATCGAAAATTATTTCTCTTGAAATAATTCTCATCCACATTATGATCATCTTCCATGCCTAAGGGACTATGATCGAAGACAACTTCGCCTGAAATTACCTTCAGTTGTTCATGACAACTTTCCGCAAGCTAGGGAATGATGTCGAAGACATCTTCTCTTGAAGTCATCCTCATTTGATACGATAATTTTCCCAAGGAAATTACCGAAGATCCACGCCTGTCGATCTTTAAAAGTTCGCCTGAACTTTGCCTTTGCTATGCCTGTACGTCGGCGCTCTTTTGCTTTGAACCTGTATGTCGGTGCCCTATGCTCTTGAACCTATATGTCGGTGACTTTTGCTGATGAGCCAATGCTTAGGCGCTTTAAGCTAAGTGAGACGATCTTTTCATCAGGTCGACCACTTTACGTAATCAAACCGATTACTTAATCATGTCAAATTGCTTAGAAGGGCTAACTGGCGTACCAAGGAACCCAAAAATATGTTGCATAAGGCTAGCACAACCCCAACAAGTGGCTGGCTGCTTTGGCGTCGCTGAAAATCCATCAGCGCCAGCCTAATGGCATTAGCGCCAGGCGCTGATGTTGGCGTCAGGCGCCAAGCACAGAAAGTGACGCCAATGCCTAGGGACTGGCGCCAGCACGGGAATCTCTTTAAATTCCCATTTTAAGTTCATTTCTTGCTCTGGTTTATCGCGAACGCTGCTCGAAGAAATCGAAAGCTTCATTTGATCGTTTCTCACTCGTTTCTCAACCAAATTCGCTCAAATTTGCTGCAAATCAAAGCTCTTTTCATCTATATTCCCGATCTATGTAAGTTTCCCTCAAACTCACACCGGTTGTTATGAATTCTTGGCATGTTTATTCACGAATTTCATGAAGATTCGAAATTTATAATGCTCAATTTGCTTTGTTTATCAAGTTTTATGCCATAAAATTGCTTGTTTATGCTTGTATATTGCCTTGGGAGTAATTTGAGACTTGTTTAGCTCAATTTGGTGAAGAAATGAGCAATCTTCCACTGTTGGACCTCTTAAGGTCGTGAAGAACAATGTGGCTTGTTCTTGATTTTTTTGCTAGCAATTCTTGTTCAATTTGTCACAATAATCACTATAGTGTTGCAAGAAATTGTTTGATTGCTTGAAAAAATGCTGTCATGCTCAATTTGAATTTATGCTCTGTTTTAGTACTACGTACTCTGTATTTTGTGAACATAGTATCATGCGGCTAGGCGAACCTTAGATACTATAGAACCTTAATTTATGATAATTCTGCACAATGTAGCATGGCTAGACAGCGAGGCTCAGGTTCACGGTCCCGAAACACTAGACGGGAGCATGAGCCCGTGGAGGACGACACCACACCGTCCACTTCGCTTGGTCGGCTCCCAGAGTGGGATAAGTAGACCTTGTTCTTTGCCCCTGTTCACCACATTTCTGAGCGGGTGAGACGGGGAACCGAGCCTGGGAGGACACGGCATCACGGCTCTGGCTGTGATCGTCTAGGCAATTTGTACAAGATGCACATCGCCAGAGACTGCGAGACGAGACTCCTATGGGAGTCCTGCGGACTAGTTGCCCTGTTCGAGACCTCCGAGGCTATGATCGCCTCTAGCGGGGGTCACCACGTAGTACGCGCTTTGGTGGAGTTCTTCAAGGACACCACCAACACCTTTCATTTTCCCTGGGGCGAGATGATGGTCACCCCTACAGACTTCAGTCTCATCACAGGACTGGAGTTTACTTTTGTGCCGTTGTCGTTCGACGGCGGGATCGACGTCTTTTCTCCAGAGGTCGAGGATTTGTTGGGGTCGATTGTTGTTCGGGCCCGAGCTGAGGTCGAGACGACTCAATTCAGTGCTAGAGGGATTCGCCGCTCGACGCTGGCAGCGGCTCTTGATGATGATGCGACCACCCGAGAGCAGCGGGTGCATATCTTCGTGCTGATGTTGTTGTCAGGGACATTCTCCCCTGACAGGGGTAGTAGGGCATTGCTTTACTACCTCCCTGCTGTCCGTGATCTCCAGCGGATCGGGACTTATGACTGGGCCAGCTTGGCCTACACTGATTTCGTTCGCGCGCTGAGGGACTCGTGTCGTCACCGGTCCTTTAGGACGAACGTCGCTTTGTCTGCTTTCAGGAAGGTCGTAGAGGTAAACATTATTCCCTATAAAGTTTAGCCCTACATGTTAGTTAGCATTTACTCACGCTTTTAACTTTTTATAGATCTGGTTCTACGAGTACTTTCCTTCCGTTGCGCCGGCGAGACCATCGCCGAGGGGATATCCGATGAGCGCCTCTTGGGGCGGCCACCATGTGGACCTGTCTACTGCACGTGTCCGGAGTCGGATCATCTCGGTACGCTTTTAGTGTTTATCTTGCTATTCTGCGATGTTTTAGGGACATGTTCTTACTTGATTGGTGCTTTTTATAGGGACCTGAGGTAGTATACCGACCATGGGGCGGTTGGACAGTTCCTGGATTAGCCGCACAGTACTCTGCTGAGCGTCGCTATTTTCTGGGGACCTACGGAGCGGTTGTATACTTAGGAGAGAGAGTTGCTAGACAACACTCTTCGGATGTTTTCGTTGTTCCTGCTCCTCCGCCACGTCACATGTTCGATGAGGGACAGCTGTCGAGCATGGCTGAGGGATCTGGCTCCCTCTGGCGGTCCCATGTGATCCTTGGGCGGTGTTACACCGAGGAGCTACTTCCTTTATTAGCTCCAGCCCCTGTACCGGCTGAGGATGTGAGGGTAAGGCTCTTAACTTTTTATCTTTCACTGAGTAGCCCCCAAGTAATACCTTGCTGATTTCTTTCTGTTTTTTATCAGGATGGTCCCACTGAGTTTGTACCACCCCGTATGTCCATTCACTACCAGGGAACCTACGGGCCGATCGAGGAGATGATTTCTCCGGCTCCTGAGGGCGAGCGCTTCGTGGAGCGGTCGATTCCTCGTCACCGGACTAGTGAAAGCCTAGTTTTAATTCAGAATCTTGTATTCAGTTATCATGTATTTTTGCTGACTTATTTTCTGACAGTTCCCACGCGAGGTGGTTTCGGCTATGGCACGACGCATAGATGCGTTCCGGAGCCAGCTCGTCCGGATGAGGAACGCGGCTACCTATCGTCGGGACGACGTTGTCCGAGAGGTAACTTTTCTTTACTTATTATTGCATTATGGCTTCAGTTTTACCTTGTTTCTGATTTAGTTCTTTTTGCAGGGTCAGCCGATCGCTTCTCACACCCGTACGAGGCCTGAGGGGCGGAGAGATCCGGCGAGGTCTAGCTCGAGACGTCGTCGTACTTCGTCAGGAGGTAGAGGTGGTCGTTCCGAGGCTGCTTGAGCCGACGTTGCTGAGGGTTCAGGTTCTTCTTCTGAGGGTGCTCCTACTGCACCGGTAGGAGAGGCTACCTCGGCTTTCAGAGGTGGTGGGATGTACGAGGTTGGCTCGTCATCGCAGCAGCCTCCGCGGTCTCAGCCTCAGGTTGACCTTGGCTGGAGCGGTCCTGTCTTGAGTTTTCCTCCTCCTACGAAGACTGGAGCTGGTGTTGAGGCCGGAGCTGGTGGAGAGGTGACTCCTCGGACGGCGCAGTTTTATGGCATGATGGGCCTACGTCCTCCGGCGCCGTAAATTGTTTCTGTATATGTATTTTATTTTGACTTTTTATAGAACTTTGCCTTTGACTCATTATTTAGACACTTTGTATTTTTATGTTATGTAACTTCATTTAATTGTTTATTATTATATTAGTGTATGTTAGTGTGTGCAAAAGGAGTGTGATAACAATTTTGCGCAAAAATTCCGTCATTTTTATTATTGATGGAGGGTATTATCCGACTCTCTCCCCCAAAAAGAAAAATAAAAAGGAAAAATAAAACGGAGAAAAAGCTGGTTTTTTGAAAATTAATATAAAATCCAAAAAAGAAATAAAATTAACTAAAAATAATTGCTATATTTAATTAATTAATTAAGAAAAGGATAGAAAAAAATATTTAGAAAAAATTGAAAACGGGGCCATAAAGTCATTAACCGACTCAAGTTTAATATCAAAACGCAACTGAGCACGCGCGGCCTCCCTGCTGACTTGGCGCCAGCCTGTGGCGCGTGGCGCCAGGCGCTACACTTAGCGTGTGGCGCCAAGCACTGATTGATGGCGCCAATGTCGGGGTTTTGACGCCAATTGACGCTGACTCCGTATTTCATTCAGATTGAAATTCTTCGCAATTTGTACATAAATAGTCCCCTGCTCAGCCGATTCTTCTCATAATTCCAGCGAAAAAATTATTCTCCTCCTTAGAGAAAAATAATAACCATGTCTTTAGTCACTAAAACCTTCACCCAATATTCTCATGAATGGTGTCGATCTCTTAATGCTAGAGAAAGAAAAGAATGGGATTTGTTTCACTTGGGAGGATTTATGGCATCAAAGGGGTAGGATTTAGACATAGACTTCATACATACCGCCTTAGAATTTTGGAACATCGATACACATTGTTTTAGAATAGGGTATGATGAAATTAGCCCTTTGCCAGAGGAATTTGGTGCTATTTTAGGCTTCCCTGCAATAGACCTGGTAGTAATCCCTAGAGTAGATGCATATTATTATAAGGATTTTGAGCGCTTCTTTAATTTGAAGGAAAGGGATTTATCAAAAATAGTAGATGGCAATGTAGTGAACTTGAAAGAATTCGCACACTATTATTTTGATAAACCTCTTTCTGAATCTTTTCACATATATAGCAGAAGGGCGTTCTTATTCTGCATTCTTAATCAATATTGTCTTAGTAGTGGTAAAAATAACGAGGGTCAATCAGTTATAACCACTGTGCTAGAACAAATTGAATCAGGGAGAAATCTAATGCCATTGATAGTTGGAGAGACTATGATTAGTCTAGATGAATTGAAAAGGGACCCAAAAGCACCTCTTCGCGGCTCTCCAATTTTATTGCAGGTAGAAAAATAATATTTTTAATTACAGAAATCAAAAAATATATTTTTGTATTGTAATATTAATTTATTTGCATTGCCATTTTTTTTACAGATGTGGCTAATGGAGAGGCTAGGATTAATTAGCCCTCCGGACGACATTGAAAATTATATTCCCACTTGCTTCGTGAGAAGGAAGAAGCGCATCCCTAAAATTGGGCGCCATGGGTGGAGAAAAGTCTTTGAATCACGTGATTTTGCTATCAAGTGGGTCATCCCATGGTGGAAAATAAAAAGGATGATTGGTGTTAACAAGAAACCTTTCTGCCGTCTCCCAAGCTTGTCTCGCGTAACATTAGGGGTGTCAATTCGGTTAAACAGTTCGGGTTTGGGTTGGGTTTATCAGTTTCGGGTTATAACGGGTCGGTTTATAACGGATTGAAATAATAAACGGGTCGGTTTGGGTAGGTTTTGAAAATTATCGGGTCAGTTCGGTTTGGTTTTTTAATTGCAGTTTCTATTCGGATCGGGTCCTTATCGGGTCGGGTTCTAGTCGGTTTGGGTCATAATCAATTTGGGTTGAAGTGGGTCGGTTTGAAAACGGGTTTAGCCCATTTAATGTGGGTTTCGGTTAAAAACAGTTCGGGTCTTAATCAGGACGGGTCGTAATTGGTTCGGGTCATAATCAGTTTGGGTTTAACTGGGTCGGTTCGAAAATGGGTTTCGGTTCAAAATAGATCGGGTGAAATCGGGTCCAACCATTATCGTTTCGGTTATAATCGGTTTAGATTGAACTTGGTTGGTTTGAAAACGAGTTTACTCAATTTGAAACGGGTTTCTAATCAAATCATATCGGATTAAAATTGAGTCGGATGATTATTGAGTCGAATTAGTCATATAATGGGTAGGAACGAGTCATGTTATAATCAAGTCAAGTCATAAATAAGTTGGGTTTATCGAGTAGTGGGTTGAAACAGATTAGATCATAAACATATTGGGTAACAGGTTGTAAATGACTCAGTCATAACGGGTTACGGGTTTTAAACGGTTCGGTCGTAACGGGCTACGGGTTGTAAACGGTTCGGTCACAACGGGTTACGGATTATAACCGGTTCGGTCACAACCGATTACGGGTTGGAACGATTTAGGTTTATCGGATTTTTATTGGGTTTTAACGGTTTTCGGTTTAAAACGGGTCGGGTTACTATCGGGTTTAAACGTAATCGGTTTGGGTTGCTTTCAGTTTCGGGTTGTAACGGTTTGGCTTGATAACGGGTCGGGTTAGTAACGGTTTGCACAAATTCGGTTTAGTTCAGTTTCGGTTTGGAAAAAATTGGGTCGGGTCAGTTTTCGGTTTCCAAAAAACGGGTTTTAAACAGTTCAATTCCTTTTCGGATCGGTTCGAAATAGTCGGGTTTAACGGTTCGGGTCAGAAACTGACAACTCTACGTAACATATTATTATCCTTGTAGGGTAAAAAGACAATATGGCTTGCTTCAAAATATTCCTTCCGGGGATCTTCGTCCTCCCTATGAGTACCCCGTATCTCAAGAAGTAGATAAATTTGACACTTACTGGAGCGCTAGACCTTTATGGGAAGTGATTACCCAAAAGGTTCCCCCTTCTTTACCTAATGATGTAAAGAAGTGGTTGCTGAAGAAATCTTTAATTGATCAGGGTAGAACCGATGTGAAGAATCGTCTAGGTGACAGGGTGACACCGGCCAAAGAACGCTTAGGTGCAAGAATTGAATTCAAAACACCTACAATGCTTAGGAAGAAGCATACTACTAAAGACAAGGGGAAAAGGAAAGTAACCACCACAGACAAAAAGGTTTGGGTGGAAAAGAAGCATGAGGTGCTAGCTGAAGGGGAAACAATCTATTTCAAAATTGAATGTAGGTCCTCTAAAGGATGCCTACTAGCTAAAGTAATGGATGAAGAGGAGGAAACGGAAAAGAATTGGAAAAGAGCTAAAAAGGAGAAGAAAGATTAAAACATTGCTTAGCTTTAGATTTATTAGATTGTTAATTTTTATTTAAAGTTAATTTATTCAGCCTTATTTAAATTCCATTAACAATGTAATTTTATTTTATTAATGAAATTTCAGCTTTCAATTAAATTGTTACTTTAAATTTATTATTAAAGCAATGAAAATTGAAAAAAAAAATTAATTTTCCAGAAATTTTGTGAGTACGGAAGTCGAAAATTTTCCGAAAAACACCGAAATTCGCCCAGATTTTATTGCTGAGTTGGCGCCAGTAGTTACAGATTGGCGCCAGCTATTGAGGTCTGGCGCCAGGCGCCAATACCATCGTCTGGCGCTAATGGCTTGTGGTTGGCGCCAGACTCTATTCTGTGACGCCAGTAATTTTCCGAATTTTTGTTGACTTCTAGTTGATTCTGGAATACAGAGATGTCGAAAAATAAAGTGGCCGCACCCGTGAAGGGTTGCCTACGTATCCTTTCCTAAGGAATCAGGTCGAACGTAGCTCTCTTGAGTGTCCTACTCAAGTAATTATGGGTAGTATTTTTTAAGTTGGTCAAGATTGGTCATGTTTGAGAATTCATTGCCATCCATGTCAGTTAATTTTGCTGCACCACCTGACAGGATTGTTTTGACAACGTAGGGGCCAGACCAATTAGGTCTAAACTTTCCCCTTGGATCTAAAACATTTTTCCTTAGTGCTTTTAATACCAAATCACCTACTTTGATATTTCTTGTCTTGACCTTCTTATTAAAATGTCTAGCCATACGAGTTTGATAGCACTGAGTGTGATGTAGAGCTTCTAGTCGTTTTTCGTCGAGTAGGATCAATTCTTCATATCGTGCCCTAGTCCATTCAACTTCATCAAGTTTACTCTCTAGCGCAATGCGTAGAGATGGTATTTCTAGTTCGACAGGTTGTACGGCATCCATTCCATATACCAAAGAAAATGGTGTATTTCCTGTTGAAGTACGGATTGACGTGCGATAACCCCACAGTGCAAAGTGGAGCTTGTCAGGCCAATCCTTATAATTTTCTGTCATTTTCTCGATGATAGTCTTTAAATTCTTATTAGCTGCCTCGACTACTCCGTTTGCTTGAGGTCTATAAGGGGACGAATGATGATGTTGGATACCATATTTATGTAGCAATTCTTCACATTCGGCTTGAAAGTGAGTTCCATTGTCACTTATCATTTCATGTGGGACTCCATATCGACAAATGATATTTCTCTCGATAAAGAGTGCTACATGTTTTGCAGTGAGTTTAGCGTATGATTGCGCTTCAACCCACTTCGTAAAGTAATAAATTGCTACTAGAATAAGTTCATGGCCTCCTGTCCCTGGGGGATTGATCTTGCCGATTATGTCAATTCCCCATGTAGAGAATGGCCATGGTGATGTGTCAGTGTAGAGCAAAGATGGAGGAACGTGTTGTAAATTGGCATAAATTTGACACTTAGGACATCTTTTCACGTATTGATGGCAGTCCCTATTCATGGTAGTCCAATAATACCCTTCTCGCATTATTTTCTAGACTAACATTTTGCCATTTACATGAGTTCCACAGATTCCTTCGTGGACCATTCTCATTATTCTTTGTGCATCCACCTTTCCTACACATAGGAGAGCTCGACCTTTAGGTACCCTTTTATGTAGCTCGTTTTCTATGAGTACATATTGAGAAGCCAAAAGTCTTAAGGCTCGTTTTGCTCTTTTGTCAGCATGAGGAGGGTATTCTCCATTGGTGACATAGTTGAGAATGTCTGTGTACCATGGTTCTTCTTCTTGTTCTTCATCTTCGTCTTGGACTGGGTCGTCGTCTTCTATAGCCTGTATATATGTTGGTTTGTGTCTTTTTTCGATAGTTAGAGGCATTTGCTCGATATCCGTGGGAATCCTAACCATTGAGGCTAATCTTGCCAAGGCATCAGCAAATTGGTTTTCTTCTCTAGGTATATATGTGTATTCTACCTTCTCTAACTGGTCGGTAAGAGTTTCCAGATAAGTTTGGTAAGGGGCTAGGCTTTCGCTCCTTACTTTCCACCTTTTAGATATCTGATTGATAATCAGAGAAGAGTCTCTGAATATCCTTAACTTCTTTACTCCCAATGCCAGGGCTGTTTCAAGGCCTACCACGCATGCTTCATATTCAGCAACGTTGTTGGTAACGTCGAAATCAAGCTTTATTGAGATTGGGACGTGTTCTTCTTTAGGTGATACTAGTAGCACTCCGACGCCACATCCCTTTTGGTTTGAGGCTCCGTCGAAATACAAGGTCCAAGTATCATCTTCGGTGACCATCAAATCTTCATCTAGAAATTCATTGTCCTGTATCGGTGTCGAGTCTTCTATTGGAAAGTCTGCCAGAAAGTCTGACACTACAGATCCTTTAATAGCTTTTTGTGGCATAAACCGCACATCAAATTGGGCTAAGTTGACTATCCATCTTGAAATACGTCCATTGAGTGTTGATTTCTCGAACAAGTATTTGAGTGGATCTAATCGGGATACTACGAAAACGGTATGTACCAACATGTAATGTCTCAACTTAGTTGTGGCCCACACCAAAGCGAGGCACAATTTCTCGAGTGGTGTATAGCGTGTTTCGTATTCGAGCATCTTCTTACTTAGGTAATAGATTGCATTCTCTTTGTTTTCTACCTCTTGTGCTAGCATGGCTCCCATTGTCTCTTTGGTAACCGTCAAATATAACCTTAGAGGTATTCCGGGAAGTGCTGGCGCTAATACGGGAGGATTTGCGAGATAGGCTTTGATCTTGTCAAAGGCTTTTTGACACTCATCATCCCATATTACTGGTACATTCTTCTTGAGCTTTTTGAAAATTGGTTCACATATCGTTGTCAGTTTTGATATGAACCTACTTATGTATTGCAACCGGCTAATAAATCCTCGAATCTGTTTCTCGGTCTTGGGCGGTGCCATCGACATGATTGCTTTAATCTTGGTTGGATCTATCTCTATTCCTATAGAACTTATGACGTATCCCAAGAGCTTGCCTTGTGACTCCAAAAGCACATTTTGTTGGATTCAACCTCATATTGTATTTTCTTAGCCTTTCGAAAAATTTCCTTAAGGCTACTTGATGGCCTGGACGGTCCTTTGATTTCACAATCATGTCGTCGACATATACTTCAACTTCTTTGTGCATCATGTCATGGAGTAAGGCAGTTGCTGCACGTTGGTAAGTAGCACCTGCGTTTTTCAACCCAAATGGCATTACCGTGTAACAGTAAGTGCCCCACGGTGTGATAAAGGTTGTTTTCTCCATGTCTTCTTCCGCCATGAGAATCTGATTGTACCCTGCATATCCGTCCATGAATGAGAGAAGCGCGTGATTTGCCGTGTTGTCTACCAAAATATCGATGTGTGGCAAAGAGAAGTCGTCCTTTGGACTTGCCTTATTTAGATCTCGATAGTTGACACACATCCTTACCCTTCTGTCTTTCTTTGGAACTGGGACGACGTTGGCGACCCATTCGGGGTATTTGGATACCTTGATGAAACCTGCAGTTATTTGTTTTTGAACTTCTTCTTTTATTTTAAGTGCTACGTCGGGTTTCATTCGACGCAACTTTTGTTTTACAGGTTTCATTCCTGGAATTAATGGTATAGTGTGTTGAGCTATTTCTCTGTTAATGCCTGGCATATCTTCATATGACCAAGCAAATACATCGATAAATTCTTTAAGCAAGTTAATTAAATCGGTTCTTTCTTGTTTATTCAATGTTAGTCCGATTTTAACTTCTCTTTTATGAGTTGAATCATTTGAGATGTCAACTGTTTCAGTCTCTTCAATTACTGGTGTTTTCTTTTCAAGTGTTTCCATTGCTTTAATAATTTCTTTATCTTTTTCATCGTTAGCTAAGCAATGTTCGTCATCTTGGGTTAGGGAAGAACACGAGAAGTAAGGAGAATGAGAGATATTATTATACTCTGAGATCATTACATCAAAGAGTGATATGTCCTTAGGGACTGGATCACTAACTATCCTAGGAGAAGAAACAGGAAGGGGAGGCATTATAGCTAAAGACTTAGAAGATTCTAAAGGGAAAGACTCTGACTCTGACTCTGACGATTCTTCAAACATCGGCCCTTGCCCTGTCGTGATCGATATCTTCCTTCCACTCGGGGTAGTCACCTTGATAGTCTTGCGCCACCCTTGCAATGATCCTTCAGCTGGAGTAATTAGCTTTGAGGGATCGAAGATTTCGCTTTGTAGGACCGTTTGAATGAGTGAGGAGTTATCTTCCTCATAAACTGGCTCATTCTTTTCTCGTCCGGACATTAATCCCATAACGTTATAGTCAAAGCATGGGGGTGCTTTCTCCTTATGGACGGGAGTTGGGATTTCGTCAGTGAAGTAGCAATCCAAGAAAATCTCGAATCCTGGTTGTCGTATGCCATTTACAACAAATGGTTCGGGAAATTCATGGCATGGATAGTCCTCTCCTTCTTTTATAAACTGACCATTAAGCGTAAGAGGGTACTGATCCATTAGAATTGCTTTCTTTTGAATGCGAGCGTCCCTACGTGCTTTCAACTTGTCCTGGGCTCGCTTGAGATCTTTCCGAGTCGGTTCGAAACCAAGTCCAAAAGTATCTAGTTTAGGGAGGCCAGGTGACTCCACCGGTTTTGCTATCTCCTTCTTCTTTCCTAAGGTCATCCCAGGGAAGTGTCCTTGTTTCTTTAGCATGGTGTTGATAATCATGTTGGAATGGGGGTCGTGGCAAAGAGATGTCCTTTCATCCTCTTGGATTAAGGAGACTTCTTCGTTAAAGCCCCATAGGTCTTCATCATCTTCGTCGTGTTCCACATTGATAATTGGATTTTCTATTGATTTGATCCTCATCGGCGAAGCGTCAATAGTGATTGGAATTCCTCCAACTATGGCTTTCACTTGTTGGTGGAGAGATGAAGGGACGGCCTTTAGATCATGGAGCCAAGGGCGTCCTAACAACAGATTGAATGAGGCTTTGATGTCTACCACTTGAAAAGTAGTAGCATGTTCTAATGCTCCTGCCGTCACATTTAGGGTTATTTTGCCAAGAGCTTGACGTCGAGTATTATCGTAAGCTCTTATTCCTTGTGTGGACGGAGTTAAATCCTCATCCCTTATGCCGAGCATCCTCGCAGTCCTAAGTGGACAGACATTAATAGTCGATCCATTGTCTACAAGAGTCATGGGAACATTCATCCTTTTGCAGACTACCGTGAGGTTTAACGCCTTGTAGTGTTTGTCACCTTCTGGGGGTAAATCTTATCGGAGAAGGTGATTAGATTAATCGGACTAGGGAGGTCACTCGTGAGGAAGTTAGCTAGTCCCTCAGGAGTGGTGTCAAAATCTATCCCGATTTTATCCAAGGCATTCATCACAGCCAACCTATGTTCTCGAGATGTTGCCAGAAGCTTCCATACATTCATCTCAACTTTTGTCTTCTTGAATTTTTTAATGATGTCATTGTCTACGATGATAGGTATGGGAACTTGTTGTACAGTAGGCATAGGTTGTGTTGAAACGGGAGGTTGCATTCTTCCAGATCTTGTGAGGACGTCTATTGATGAATCTTCTTCAGCCCAAATATCGTCCGTGGTGTATGATACAGAAGGTGAAGGTCCTACTATGTCTTTTAGGTAGACATCTTCTTCATCACTGTCCCATACTCCATTAACAGTTATGTCCTCTTCTTGTTGAACTTGGACTAATTCCTTTTTATCAATCATTTTCTACACCAAATCCTTGAATTTGAAGCAGTTTTCTAGGGTGTGCCCCCCTGACTGATGGTACTGACAGTAATATCTATCTATCCTTTTTAATGATTCAAATGGTCTCGGTTCGAGAGGTTTGACCTTGCCACTCTCGGAGAGCATTTCAAACATTTGTGCATACGGGATCCCAATTGGAGTATAAAATTTATTGCTCTTCTTGGGTCTTTCGGTGACTTGTAAGGGAAAATACTTTGCCTCATAAGTCGTTTTCACTGGTGTGGATTCTCTTTTAGGTTCTTCCTTTGGACATGGAAGTTCATCATATTTCTTGTGAAGGTCGTTCATAATTTTGAGAGTTTCACGTAACAGTTGCGATGTCTTCCTCATAAACAGTGTGAGCAATCGTATGTCTTCCTCGTTTGCTGGTTCTGGAAGGTTATCTTTGACATCAAAAAAGATTTCTTCTTCTCCTTCTTCGACATTGGTTGCTTTGACAGGCTTAATGAGAGGTGAGGGGTCAACTTCGCTTTCTTCATCGGAGATAGCCAAAGTATGAGCTAGAGGTGCATTGTCAATACTCGGCTTCTTACTGGCAGGGGGCAAAGGCAACTTGTTACTGTCAATTAGGTCTTGGATAGCTTCCTTAAGCTTCCAACAGCATTCAGTAGAATGGCCCCTACCTTGGTGATATTTGCAATGTGCGTTGGGGTTCCAGTTAGGCGACCTCTTCTCAACTGGTGGATCCCCAAATGGTCCAATGGGAGTTATAAGACCTTTTGCATTTAATCGATCAAATGCGGTGTCATAACTCATGCCAATAGGAGTGAAGTTTCTCCTAAATGGTTTCTTTTGTCCTTGGTTGTTCATGGCGAGGACTTCTCCTAGATTAAAGGTGCTAACATTATTTGAGTGGGCGGTTTTGGAAGAAGAAGGATTGTCATTCTTCTTTCCTTTCCAACCACCGTTGGAGCTATTGTTGGCAGCTTTAGATTTAACTAAGTCATCTTCAATATTGATCCCAATATCATAAACAGCCTTAAAGGTATGAAGGTTATTTTGATATTTAAGATGTTTTGAATATTTTTCTTGGAGGTTTTTAATGAACAGTCTCACGGACTCTTTTTCACTTGGTACCTCGATCATTTTAGTTGGGGTTTCTCTCCACTTATTAAAGAAAGCAGTGAAGCCTTCATTCTCTTTCTGTTTGAGGATTTCAAGTTCTCTATGGTCAGTTTCGACTTGAATGTTGCACTTGTACCTATCAACGAAAGTGTTTGCTATGGATTCCCAAGTAGAGGTCTTTTCTTTTTCAAGAGAAAAGAACCATTGTTGGTAAACGGTCTCGAGAGATAGTGAGAACAGAGAAGGGAAGACTTTCTTATCGATACCCTTGATACTCATTATTGTTTCAAATGCTCTTAAGTGGAAGTAAGGGTTGTCAATTGCCCTAAATTTTGGGATGTCGTTGGCACTGAACTTCTACGGAAGAAGATCTTTATCCACCGAGACCCCTTGGGATGTGAGTTCTTGAAACTTGTAGTCCCTAGACAACTTGCTTAGGCTCTCTTGCATGAGGTCCATTTGTTGTTGCTTCACGGGATCATCGATTTTAAGTGCGAGAAGCTTCAGTGTCTCAGTTACAGTAGCCAGTTGGTTCTTGAGACCATTGACTTCTTCTTGAGTTTCCATTATGACTCTTGCTTTCCTCTTGCGGGCTATAGGTTTGTCGAAAAGTTGGACTTGTACGAAGAGGTTATCTTTGATTAATCGTCCTTCCTTTCTTGACCACGCGCTGTAAATTAAGCCAATTTGCGTTTTAATTACTTGACTCGAATCAACTTGACTTTATGGTTTTTATTTTTAAAAAAGTATATGCATATTTTTGGCAACAATAATGTACATATTTTTAGGGAACTAAGTATTACTATTTATTGGAGGATTAATATCCGACTTACCCCCCTAAAAAAATGACGAAAAAAGGCGCGCACAAAAGACTCTCTTAATCATGATCAAAACATGTGTATTGGTGTGTGTATTGAGTGTAAGTGACATGTTTGGACTCTTTTGTAAGACCATGGGACTTAGTGCCTAAACTCGAATATTAATTTAATTAAGCATTATAGTCAGCAAAATTAACCGAATTAAACAGAAAACTGACTAATTAGACATTAGGTGATGACTCGACAAATAATCCGAACTGTCGGCCAAGCGAGAACTGTCGGCCAAGCGACAGGACTGGCGTCACAATATGGTGATTGGCGTCGGACGTTTTAGTTAATGCCTGGCGCTACACACTATACTGTGGCGCTACAGCCTAGACTTTGGCGCCAATATTGGAGCTTTGGTCTGGGACTGTTTTTGGTATTATTAGTCAACTGGGGTATGCCTAAAGTCGTACTAGGTCAATTCCGATGAAAAAAAACTTTATTGACTCAAATTAATTAATTAATTAGGCAAAGTTCTTTAAGTCATTAATTTTAGTCTCAACACAAATCAACAAACGGTTAGGAGAGACATAGAATATATATGCACAACAAATAATGCACAATTAGTCAAGTAGGCACAATATGATGCAATGAGTTCGCAACCTAACCATGGCTCTAGTTCTCTAAAGTTCGGGATATGGTTTAGTCAAATAGGGTCCATGGTTAATTGTCCGGATGCACCGCGCAGAAGCCTAACCGTGAAGGGTTAGCGCGTGTGGATGGGACACCGCGAGTTTTTAGAAAAAACTCACTTCCATGGTTTGGTGAATTCAACATCTCATATGTACCCTTTGTTGCCAGGAGCGTTCAATCGGGTAGATAGAGCATGAATTCCAAGAGGGTTATGTCCATATGTAGAACACATATGGGTTTCAGAAAAGTGAGAAAAAATTCAATCGGGAAGTAGGATCGAGCAAACAATACGAAAAACCGGTCGAAATTAGAACGCATATTTCTGGCTCGGTATTGGGGGAAATTGGCGCCAGCAAACAGAGACTGGCGCCAACTTTTAACTGTAGCGCCTGGCGCCAATACTGGCGTCTAGCGCTACGGCTAAAAGTTTGGCGCCAAGCTCTGGCCCCTGACGCTACTTCCCACATGCCTCAGCAGCTTTCTGTGCTCAATAAAATCATCCAGTTTCGGGCAGTGTTATTTCAGTCCTAGTTGTGAAAGACATTTCTCAAATTTCCTACGTGTAAAATCCTATGTTTTTAACTCATTACGGATGGTCTTTCCAATGAGAACCTTTTTATGCATATGACAATAATGTTAATCAAAATTACGCACATGAAATACTTAGAACTTTTCGAGTCTCATCCACTCATTCTAGATCATTGTTGAAACAAATTCAGGAATTAAAATAGAAATCTTCCCCGGTGGAGTCGCCAAAAACTGTAGGGAATAATTTCAAGCCTTTAAAATCCCACTAGCTTGAACCCCACTGTGATCATACACTAAAGTACGGTGGCGTCTAAAAGGGAAGAAGATAGAGCAAAAGAGTCGCCAACAAGTTTTTTTAAGGAACTTGTAAACCATTCACGAGGTGAAGGTTACACCCCTTAACGATCCAAGAGATCGTCAACTCCATAAGGTCATGAACCAAATAAGGGTTCGGGGATTATGGTACAAATCCAACCTAAAAGAGATTGAACCTGCCCTAATAATAGGCCTCTACTTTATTCTGCTCGTATTCATGTGCGCTTTCTGACTAACATACAATCAATAGGATTAACCCTAAACTTGTTTAATCTATGTTGGTTGAATTTAATGCACAAATAAACTATTATTGGTGATCACTTGAATTATAATCACAATTAACCCTAACAAGATTATTAATTATCTTATTAAGCATGGTTGCAAATACCAATTCCCTTTAACATGCAATAAAAGGTGATCAAGCAATAAATATAAAAAATATGCATATCAAGCAACATAATAAATAATCAACATCATTAATAATAATAATATCAATCATAATCAATAATCATAATCATGTTAAAGCATAGCAAGATCCTAGGCATGATACTAACAAGATTAATAACAAATCCTAGCATGTCACTAAGCAATAAAAATCAAATCTTTAGCCCTAACATGATACTAACATGAATTAATATTAGGAAGAACATAGGAAGCATCGTACTTTTAATCATACTTGATATTAAAGTTACCCTAAACATGATACTAGGAATATCATAATAACAATGTAAACATGATTTCTACATCATAAGATCAATTAATCAATTAAAGTACTTACTTGGATGCCTCGTACCTCTTTCTAATAACAAAATACACACGTTAGTAACTTCAAGGAAAAATAATAATCAAAGCAATTAAATTAAATAATTGAAAGAGAGATTTGGGACCAAACCCTCAGAAATTAAAACCTTTCACGTCTAGGGAGAAGGCAACTTCGAATATGGCTAGGTGTTTCTAGATCTTTTGAATGCGGAATTTTGTATTAAAAAGCAAGAAAGAATTGAAGAAAAGAAAAGAATGCTAAAGAATTAATGTTATTGAAAGTTGATGAATGAAGAAGAGAATTGATGATTCTTGATGAATCAAAACGGAATTTTGACACGATATTTATAGAGAAAATCATCCAAAAAAGATAATTTAACAAAACAGAGTCTGAAGATCGAAAAACAACATTGGCGCCAGCCCTGGCTAGTTGGCGCCAGCACCAGTGGCTAGCGCCAGGCGCCAATGGCTAGCGCCTGGCGCCAATCCTAGTTCCAGGCGCCAAGGCCTGGAGTTGGACGCCAAACTGATTTTCAACGCGTTTTCGAAAATCTGATAAATTTCCCGTACTGGAAGATAAAATAATATAATTCCATCGAAAATGATATTTGATCTTGATTAAAACTCTGAAGAGTCCTAATTGAATTAGGAATGAAAAAACCTTCTAGAATATTCTAGAAGACTAAAACCATTCCTAATTGCATTAGGAATGATAAATTATATTAGGCCCTCCCCTAGATCATTAGGCCGTACATAAAGCTCATACCGGGCCCAGTTTAGTAAATTGGCCATAACTTCCTCAATATTCATCGGAATTGGGCTTATAATATATCATTGGAAAGGTCTTTGCAAGCCCCATCCAACTACACCACTATTGGACCCATATCATGGACACCAAACTGGATTGGCTGTTTTCTTAAAATAAAGTTTTCAAAAACAGGGAGAGGAGAAAAGAAATAAAACTTTCCGCAACACTAGACCTTTCCACGCTTTCGTTTCATTCGATTATGATTTGACATGAAAGGCACTCATCACCGGGTTTGGTTTTGGGGAGACACAAATGGGTGTCTACAATTGGGCTATCAAAACATTGAATTTTGACCTTCAAAGCGCCGGTGAGAAGAGGTTGCTTGACCTCCATGCCTTGGAAGAATTAAGGTTGGATGCATATGAGAGTGCAAGGATCTACAAAGAAAAGACCAAAGCTTGGCATGACAAGCATATTAGCAAAAGGGAGTTTAAGGAAGGTGACAAGGTCCTAATATTCAATTCCCGGTTGAAGTTATTTCCGGGTAAGCTTAAGTCAAGATGGAGTGGACCTTTCACCGTTAAGAAGGTATTTCCATATGGAGCGATAGAAATCTCAAATGACAATGGTGAACCGTTCAAAGTGAATGGCCAAAGGCTTAAGGCATACTTTGACGGTTTTGTGCATGAGGAAGCCAAGGTTGTTCACCTTGATGAGTTTGATGTTCCCTACTCTCATTGATCCCGCAATGTCGTCAAGCTAGTGACGTTAAAAGAACGCTTCCGGGAGGCAACCCGAGTTTCTCAACTATCTCTCTCTTATAAACTATTACTTAATTTCCATCACTCTTACTATTACTAACTTTTTTCTCAGTGTCTTTTGTAGGTGTTGATGAAAAGAGAAGTAAGAAAAGGTTTTTGTGAAAGTGAAGTAATAGGGAATTTTAAAAATAATAATAATAATAATAATAATGGTAATAAAAGTAATTTTATTATTATTATGCCTTACTATTATTATTCAAAAAAAAAAAGAGAAAAATGTGCAGCATCAGGTCTGCACGAACGTGTAGAACATCGCACGTTCGTGCAGAATCAGGCAGAAACGAGCAAAAATGGAGCAACCAACCTTTGAAGTTCAGCACGGACGTGCCAAAATCAGCACGTCCGTGCGTGAAAGTCAGCACGGGCGTGCCAAATGAGGCAGTAAGCCCTTTAATTCTGCTCGAAGCTGCACGTCCGTGCCGAATTTGGCACGTCCGTGCAGCCTTGACTTTGGATGTAATAAGCACGGGGTTAGAGAATTAAAAAAAATCACTCATTCTCACATTTCTCAAGCACGATTCTCACTCCTCCTCTCTCTAAAAACTCCTCTTCCCCTCCTCAAAACTCACTCAATTCTCAATTCCCACCCAAATTCTCACCCAAATTCAACTCTTTATACCAAAATCTTCACTCCTTTTCAACAAATTCACAAACTACTACTCCTTTCATCACATTCAAACCCAAAAATCAACCAAAAACTTAAACCCTTACTTTGAAAAATCAATTTGGGGGTTTTCTTTGGGAGCTAATTTTGAAGCAATTGGTTGAAGGAGGGTTCTCAAGCAACCAAAAGGAAGGCAAGAAAGGTTCAATTGCGGGTTTAACACCCACGATAAGCTCGGTATAATCGTTCCTCCCTTTCACTAATTTTATGTTTAAATTCTTGAATTTTCGCATGAAATTGCTTGAGAAAGTTTGTTTGAATTGGTTGTGAGTGATTGATAGTTGATAATTACAAAGTTTTAGTGAATTTGGTGGTGTTCGGTGTGTTTTGAGAATTGAAATTTTTGTAAGTATGGAATTAAGGAGTTGATTTTGGTGAAGGAAGAACATACTTGTTTAGGTGGATTGTTGTGTTGATTTGTTTGATAATATTGCATGAAATTGATGAAGAATTATTGCGGATGCATTATTGAAATGGTCTTTGCTGCTTGGTGATTTACTTGTCTTAGGTGGGAGACTTAGAGCTTGGCTTGATTGTGTTGTAATTGTAGGCCTTGTTTGAGCTTTGGTTGTGTCTTAGTGGACTTAGTGCCTCTTGTGTTTTTATTGTGTTGATTACTTGGTTGTGGTTTGTTTAATTGCATTGCATAAAGACCGACCATGTCTAGAAGAAATCGACATAGAAACACGGACGCTAGGTACCGCAACCCTTCTCCTCCCCCCGTTGATCCACCACAAGTGGATACAATGGGAATAATATTCAATAACCAAACCTTTTCGAACAATTTTCTAAGAATTAGTAGGAGGAGAATTAGGCCTACCAAATTCTACAATGAGGATGTGGTCGAGTCCTTGGGGGTAGGGGAGGACATTAGAATGCTATTCTAGGGATGTGGCCTAGGTGGTTTGCTAGAATTGCATGCCTCGACCTACAAGAGATTAACTCTTGAGTTCCTTTCCACCCTCCAAGTCCAATGGGACACCAACAAGAACCCCCGCCGCATTACCTTTCAACTCATGAACACCCAACAGAACATGACCATTAACAGGGTGAACCAAGCTTTTGGGTGGCCTACGAACGGAACCATCGGGCCAAAAGATAGGCCACCCCGTAGCTATAATGCGGGCGAGTTTTGGAGGAAAATCACCGGCCTCTTCAACTACAACCTTAGGACCGATAAGGCCACGGCCATCATCCACCCCGCCTTTAGGATGTCACAGCGCACCGTAGAGAACACGAGGTTCGCTAGAGGTGATAGTTCAGGGGTAGTGTCCACTAGGGAGCTTCACTTCCTATGGCACTTGAGTGAGGGTAGCACGGCCTTAGATGTAGGATCTTGGTTTGTAGACCACCTAGATGATGTTGCCACCGGGTCCGGTAACATCACCATAGGTGATATGATCAATATTATTGTTGCTGCTCTTAACCTTGATTTTGCAAATCAGGATGTTTGCCCAAGTGCGACGCAGATTGATACGCAGTCGCTGAGGACGATGAGGTGGATAGAGGACGTGGAAGGGTCGCACCCCTACTTGTGGCACGTGAGTGGGCAGTCCTACGCCTACCTCCCCGACCCGGAGCGGACCTTTATCTACGATGAGACCAACTGGGTCTTTGAGAGGGACCACCCTTGGGCTCCCGGTGAAGACGAAGAAGAGGATCAAGAGCAAGAAGAGCAACAGAAACCACCACCACAACAACCTCCACAACAACAATTCCAACAACAACAACAATACGAGCACCAACAAGGGTACCAAGGTCAAGGCATGGGTGAGGGCAACCCACCCCTCACCTTAGAGCAACAAATGCAGATGATCAACGACAAGTTCAACCGGATGACCACCAAGTTCGAGACTATGAGAAAGTCTCACGAAGACATGAGGTCCTCGTACGACAACATGAGGACAAGCTTCGAGGGTCTTCGGTCGGAATTGGGTGAATTCCGGAATGTCTACCGGCATTGGTACCCCGAGGGCTCAAGCTCCCAAGGAGGCCCGAGCCAATGAGTTAGTCTCTTTATCCCCTTTCTTGTGCTTTAATTGTTTTAACATTGGGGACAATGTTTATGATAGCTTGGGGGGGAGTCTTCCTCTTTGGTTCTTATGTTGGTTCTTGTATGTGTTTGTTGGTAAATACTTTGCATGTTGCTTGTTCCTTCCCCTAACATCCAATCCCCTTAACATCCAAATTTGCTCCCTTTGAAATACAACACCCTAAATCCAAATCTCTTAATGTGTGAATACTTCTCTTCTCTTCTCTTCTCTTTTTATTTATTTAGATATATAGTTGTGTTTTAATTTTTTTTATATGCTTAGCTTAGTTTTCCTAACTTTCTATCTTTTCTTTCTTTCTAGTAACCTTAACCCAAAAAAAAAAAAAGAAAAAAAAATTGAAAAAACGAAAAAATTAATTAGCCCTTGGATGAGACTCAAATGACGATGCTTATATGATTTGCTTGCTTGACTCTTGAGTGATGAGTAAAAGTTCTTTTAGAAGGGTGTGTGCAAGAGTTGGGGTCATTTAGAGGCTTATTAATCTTGATTGCACTAGTGTATATGAAATGAAAACCGATGAATGCTCAATTGCACGTCTAGCATAGGATATTGTCAAATTTTCCCAAAGTAGGATATGTTTGAATCAAATTGCGGTCCCTTGTGCCCTTGGTGTGTCTCCCTTCCTCCCCAAAATGAAACTCTACTAGGGAATTAGTTATGTGTGTATCTTGTGTAATAAGTGGCATAATAAGCCACATGTTTCGAATAAAAGAAATAGCCGCTCACAGTTAAAAGAGGCGAGGGCAATGAATGTAAAAAAAAGAAAGGAAAAAAAAAAGAATAAAAATAGAAAAAGAAGAGGAAGTCAAAAACTCCTCCAAATTCTCAAAAAAAAAATTCACTTTTTCTTTTCTAGAGGTTAATTTGTGGATGCCTCCCACACACTATCTATTGTGATGTTTCTTGTGTAAATTCCTGAATTATAGCGTAGTTGAAAGGGCTTGGGAGTGCATTTTGGGAGGTGGACTTGCATTTTGAGATTTTATAACCGAAAGAGGGCTTTGCAACTTTGGAATATCTAGACGTGCTCTAATGAACTAGTAAAAGGTATAAGGAAGTATCCTAGTGCAACCTTGCTTAGTTCGCCTCTCTACCCCCAACTCATGTGCACATTTGTATGAATAGTAATTCTTGAAAGTTGCTCACTTGTCTTGCTTGTGATTTATATCCCGATGAGTTGACTTGGGCAATAAAAACATTGGTTTGGTGTGTTTTGACCACTTTGATGATAACGATGTGTTATGATAGTTTGGTGTGGTTTATGTGAGTTTTGGGTTAAGCTCAAGGGAAACCCTCACGAAATAAAAACTCGTCCTCTTAAGCGACTTAGGGGTTTAAATTGCTTTCACTTGTGCTAAAAGTGTTTATGGTTCTTGCCATGCGGATTTGTGTTTGTATTTTCTCTCCTTGGTTTGATCATTAGCAAGTAATCTTCCTTCTTGGTTTGACATGCTTGTTTTGCTCGAGGACTAGTAAAAACTTAGCTTGGGGGGATTTGATAACTTGTTATTTGATATGATTTTAGGGTGATTTTGAACCTTGTTTACTTGATATATTAGCATTTTGGTTCACTTCTATCCTATTTTCGTTCAATTTTTGTGTATCCCTTGCTTTACGGGTTGTTAGTGTTTTTGTTGAGTTTTTAGGTCTAAAGACAATCATTTGAAGCATATGGATGATAAACCGAGGTTAAAAGCCGTGACAAAGGAGCAAAACCGAAGAAAATGTGAAGAGAAGGGCCTAGAAGACCCTGCACGACCGTGCAGGAGTGTCCCAGAGAAACATAGCTACTGCCTGATTTGTCACGGACGTGCAAGACTTCAGCACGTCCGTGCAAGTCAGCCAGCACGTCCGTGCAGAATATCCTGGGCAAATCAGTAGCAAACTGATTCTCCACCTCTGCTTCAGCACGGCCGTGCTTAGGGTGGCACGTCCGTGCCACTCAGACTGCACGTCCGTGCCACCCCTGGCACATCCGTGCACACCTGTAGCCGTGCCCGACTCTTGTTTTCTCCGTCCTTTTTATTTTGAGGGTCATATAAATACCCCCCTTTGCTCAATTGTACGGCACCCAAGTTTTTAGAGCTTTTCTCTTAGTTTGTAATTGTAGAAACACAAATATTCTCAAATCATTAGTTAGATTATAATTATTAGCTTGGAAATTTCATTCTCAATCATTGTAGAAGACAAGTTCCACCATTGTTATTCAAGTTCAAGCTTCTAGTAATGTTTTTCTCACTCTTCTTTTCCATTTCAATTGCTTTGATTGTTAATTTTCTTGTTTAATTCTTGTATGCTTAGATTGTTAATTAACTTAATCCTTAGTTGAATCTTGTTCATGAATTACTTGAAGTTTTTAATTTCTTTAATCTCCATGGATTGTGAATAGTCTAATTTTCTAGGGTTTGGGTAAAACCCTCAATGTAGTCACTAATTATTTGTTGCATGTGCTAATTTGGTACTTGTTTGGGGTTAATTAGTTGAGCTTAAGTGGTTTAATTGCTTAGTTCTTGTATATGGCCATTGCTAGAACTATTATCCAAGTTTTCTCAACGAAAGATCGAGATATGAACTTGAGTTAGCTCCCTTATGCTTGATTGACTTGAAATATCATGAGAATAGGAATTTCTAGTCAAGGGAATGTTTATGTCATCGTGATTATGCTTTAACACTTGTTTTATGCTTTGTATCCACGAGAGTAGGTTGTATTCATGATTCAAGTAATCCCTCTAGCTTGAGAGAGTAGTTGGGTGCTTTAGTGATTTCCCCTATTTTAACCCTCATTTTACCTTGTTTGTGCATGCTAATCGTGATATGTGATGAAGTTGAGTGGTATAACCTGAGCCCTAGAATCCTCTAAATATTGTTAATCTCCCCCTGGCTTTAGTTGACTTGAACTAGCACTTGTTACATAAAACCAAATCAATTTCGACTTCATTTAGCTTATTTATGCGGTAGTATTTCGGTGGTTGATTCAATGCCTCTCTTGGGTTCGACCCTTTCTTACCCTTGCTATTAGCTAGTGAGACCAAGATAGGACTTTATCTTTGGTAGGCTCGACGACGGCCTATCATATTTCAAGTTCCCTATGATCGGTTTCAACTTGAACATTGCACTTGTATCTATCAATGAAAGCATTCATAATAGACTCCCAACTAGAGGTTTTCTCTTTGTCAAGAGAAAAGTACCATTGTTGACACACAGTTTCTAAAGATAAAGAAAATACAGAATGAAAATCTTTCTTATCTATTCCCTTAATGTTCATTACAGTTTCAAATGCTCTTAAATGAAAATAAGGGTTATCCATTGGCTTGAATTTCGGGATTTCGTTGGCATTGAACTTTTGCGGAAAAAGGTCTTTGATCACCGAGACCCCTTGCGAGCTAATCCTCTGGAATCTATAGTCATTAGATAGTTTGCTCAAACTTTCCTGAATGAGCTCCATTTGTTGTTGTCTTGCAGGGTCATTAATTTGAAAAGTTAGACCCTTCAACATCTCAGCCAGGTTAGCCACCTGTCCCTTAACCTCATTGAGTTCTTCTTGACTTGACATTATCTTCTTAGCTTTCCTTTTCCTACCAATTGGCTTATCAAAAATTAAGACTTGAACGAAAGTGTTGTCCTTGATTAGACGCCCTTCCTTTCTTGACAAGCGCTGTAAATTAAACCAAATTCGTTTTAATGACTCGACTCAAATTGACTTTGATTTTATGGTTTAAAAAGAAAAAAAGAAAAGCAAAAATAGGGTGCGTATTTTTGGGAATGGGTTCAAACAAGCGGTTAATTGGAGGATTAATATCCGACTTACCCCCCTAAAAAATGATGGAAAACACGCATTCAAGACTCTCTAGACATGGTCATGGTGTGACAAGCATGTTAAGCGTGTGCTTTATAAGTGAGTGTAAGTGACATGCTTTGACTCTTGTGTGTGACCATGGGACTAAGTGCCTAGACTCAATTAAAGACTTAAACATGGTTTAAACCGTTAATAAACTAGTGAAACTGATTAGTAGACTGTTTAATTACACTCGTCGTGATGACTTGACTAAGGAACTGGACTGTTGCCGAAACAACAGAACTGTCGCCACTGTTTAAAGCCTGTCGCCCACGATAGAATTGTCGCCAGGCGATAGACAATAAACAGAGGCGCCACGGCCCAAATCTTTGCGCCATTGCTGGAACATTAATCTGGATTGTTTCCAGTAATTTTATTCTAAGGGGACATGCCTAAAGTCGTACTAAGCTCCCACAGGTAAACTAAATTCATATATTGTTTAAGTTCCTAGTTCGGAATCATTAAAATGGACATAAATGATTTCTATTAATGGACTAGCATGTAAGATTGATTGGATAGCGCAGTTTCATGGGCTATAAGAGCGTAGTGATGCTCGGTCAATCACATGGATATGCATGAATGATGCATGATCGAACTATAAACCTACTTTGAAGTTCAAGTATAGAGCTTTCGGATATATTAGTGGATTACTTTTACATGAGTGGAACATTGATTTCATTCAATGGATGTTATGGTTGTGGTGCACTCAAACGTCTACCCGAAACTAGAGATTATAAAGGGTGTGTTCCCGGTTATTTCTGAAGTTGAGTGGGAGCTTTGGTTGCCACAAGATTGGATTAAGTCTACCTATTTAATTAGGAATGTGTATTGGCCCCTTGAAGAGGGAGAATTTAGAAAATGCATGGTCGTGCTCAAATGGATTACAAAACAACCATTTGTCTTGTAATTCTAACTCAGATTTCAAGAAAAGATTGTAGACTAATATGATCATGACATGAGATGCAATCATATTATCAAATTGACACACATTGACTTAAGAAATTTGAATACTACGCACTTATCTCAGACAAGTGGGAGATTGAAAGAATTATGTCTTCGATAAGTGCAATTACTAGATATATCAAGGACCACTATTATGGAGATAATAAGTTCGTTCTCTTGGGTCGTCATCATCTGTTGCTAGACTATGAGCGATGATCTTTGGACTAGTCAAATGGTCCAAAGCCCGCTAGAATGGATCCTATGAGGTCACACACAAGGGTATTGGGTTAAACAAGTTAGAGGCCCATTATTGGGCCTCATGAGGATATGACAAGCCATGTAAGGAGTAGGGCTAGTGATGCAATGTCGAAACGTAATTAGCGGAAGTAGGGGTCGATCCCACGAAGAATGTGCTTGCAAATAACTAAGAATAAGATCCAAAACACTTAACTAAGACTCAAAACAACGAAGTAAATGATTGGGGGGTGTTTAAGGATAATGATCAACTAAAAACTAGGAACTTAAACTAATAAGAACAAGTACATATAGAAATCCACCATGCAAATGTATAATCACGGACTTATTACTTAACCCTTTAGAATAGCTTGACTTATGGAACAAGTTCTTCTGTTTTCCCTTATTAATGGTTAGATCCCATACGACTTTCACTAACCCTAACCAACAGATAACCCCTATACTACGAGAAAGGAATTTAACCTGATGATAGCATTGAGAACTAGGAAAACATCAAGCCAAGACAACCACAACACTCCGGAACTTACGTGATTTGGCCTTGATCAAGAATTACTTTTCAATTAATAGAGTGGAACGTCCTCCTCTACAATTGTTTGCTACTCGATTAGTGTTCCCAAGCAATTATGGACTTAGTAGTATTAATTAGAAAAAGAAATCAGCCCAAACAAATAGTTGTACACCTACTTATAAGAAATCATCATTCGTGTGAACAAAACAATAATTCAAGAATACTCCAAAGCATTAATCATTAAAATCAACAATACTCGGCTTAAATACGTAATACATGGCTTCAAACTAATAGTTACTGAGCATAACAAGCTAAGGACTCATAATACAAAGATAAGAAAAGAAAACGAAACAAGAACCCATCAAGTTCCTCAGATTCGTATCTGAGTTCCTCTTAGGCAACTCCGAGTTCCTCCACTGCAATGTATCATGAATAGTACGTGACCAACGACCCCTAACCCTAGAAGGGTTTTAGAGTGAATCTCCCTTCTCTCTCGTCTCTTCTTTCGTGTCTGGCTCTAATTTTGTGGCTTTAAATAGGCTAAGAGATAATTGGGAATCTTTCAAAGATAAGGAAAGTAATAAGATAAAATTGTGAAAATATATCTCTTTCCATATCTTAACCAATTGATAAGATCTTCTCTTCATTCATATATATCTTTCCAACTACTGTAGATCTTGTAAATTATTCCCCAAGACTTCCCAAATTCGTGGATTCAATGAACCTAGACGAACAAAACGTGCTCAGCAAGCTGCTTTCATCTTCGTCAGTTTCTCAAGTTCCTCGGCTGGAACTTCCAGTTGCACTCCGCATTGATTCCTTTATTTGGTTGATCTTTTTACCTTCTAAAACCACTCAATAACCTATAAAAGCACACAAAAGAGAAATAAGCCACAAAATATCAAAAACCAAAATAAAAACACTAAAATGCTAAAGGAACTTATCCAAAATCTAAGGAACGTATATATAAATAGTGTCAGAAATGACACTCATCAGCTAGTATACTTAGAAGTGGGCTAAGTGTTTTGGCTTCACCTGGACTCTAATTATATATGTTATATATAAATAGAGGCCATTCCTAGGGTTGAAAATGAAGTAACAATTCAACCATACAGTAAGTTGTGAAGCAAGCAACCAAACACCTAACCTCTCTCTCTCTCTCGCACACGCCTCTCTCTCTTCCTCCCCTTTGTCAGTACGATACGGACACCGGCGCACGGTGGACGCACAGTGGTGGTGGTGGTGGTTCGTGGCTCGTTTGTCCTCTCCTCTCCGTAGAAGGTTGATTGAAAGGTTCAATCACAACTAACTAGCATTAGTGGAGGTTTAATCTGTGTCCGTGGACCAAGTAGAGGAATCACGCTTGGGGTTCTTTATCTCCCATTGTTCCGCCTCGATCGCACGTGGAATCACGCTTCAAAGGTATAATTACTTATTCTTTATGTGTTGTGCATTAGATCTTGGGATTAGGTATTGTATGAATATGATTCATGTTTATTCCGCAATTAGTATCTATAATCTTCTACACTTCCCCCACCTAAAAACTGACACCCCTACACTAAATCCATTTGTTTAAAGTCTAAACCACCCTAAGTCTAAGTCTAAATACTTTTTTTTACGGTTTTTTTAAAAAAAAAAATTAAACTACAAATAATCCATTATTGCTAAACATTGCTTAGCCGCAACCACAAAGGACAAGGGTGCAACACCCTAATAATTCTCCCTTTTCCAAACCACTTACTTTAAAGAAAATAGTGGAGAACCATTGGCATGTTACCGCCACGTGTTAAAACGTTAAGGCTTTATCAAAGTATCGCAGTGGAAAATCAAACATAACTCTATAAAATAACATAGTTTAGAAAACCAATAAGTCAAAGTTTACAAATTAGAACCATAAAGACCCTTATTAAAACCAAACTAGTATTCAAAATCCCAAAACATAACTAAAATAGTAAAACATAAATAAGTTCAACACAAAGAACGAATACTCTCAATCACACACATCCCTTGACAATGCGTATGTCAAATCCCGAACTTCACATTATCAAGCTAACCTGTGCAATACTGCTGATATACGTGTTTTTTACAATGGTTTTCCCCGGTTTTACTTAGTAATTTTATATGGTTTTGAGCTCTACGGAGCCATTTCTTGCTAACAATCTCTTCTTTAGTGTATTCGATTGTTTTAGTAAGCTTTTCAGGAATATGAAGCGTTTCTAGGCAATTGGACGTGTTTTTAGTAGATTCGGAAGAGTTGATAGCCAAGAACTGCAATTTATGTGGAGTGCCCGACCGGGCATGGCTTGCCCGGGCAGACCGGGCAATGAAGAGTTCACAGGAAGAAGCCCAATTCTGAACGGTGCAACGCGCGCCCGATCGGGCAGGCTTCGCCCGGTCAGACCGGGCGATGAAGAAGTCAAGTTATGAAGATGCAATTCTGGAAACGTGTTACGCGCGCCCGACCGGGCGAGGTTCGCCCGGTCTGACCGGGCAAAGAAGGAAAACTGTCGTATTTTACGCAGCCTTCCTCCGCCCGATCGGGCGAGGTTTGCCCGGTCTGACCGGGCGATGTTCAAGATTGCGCGATTTCAGCTATTTCCGAATTTCTATCTTTTGAGGGTATAAATACCCTTTTGTAATTAACTTTTAAAGAGAGTTTTTCATTAGTTTTTCTCCTTAAGCCCTAGAAAACTCTCAAGAACCCTAGTTTTATTTCCTTTAAGCAATTTCAATCTTTTAATCCCAGATTAATCAATTGTTCATCAACAATTTGAGTTCTTTCAATTGGAGTAATTGGTATTTATCTTACTTCACTCTTTTCTGATATTCACTGTTCTCTAAATATGTTTTCTTTACTGTTTCTTGTTTTTGAACTTGATTTTGATTTTATTATGATGTGTGAGTAGTTTCCTTAATCCGGGATCTTGCTAAGCTCGATTATGATTGATGTATAAAGTAGATCTTTAAATTCCCCAATAATAATCCCAATTGACATGCTTAATTGATTGTGTTTATGCCAATACTAGATTAGGAATAATTAGTATTGTTATCATCCCTTTGTTCTTATTGCAACGGAAGTTGGGTATTAACGGGATTAGGTTATTCCAATTAAGGGTTTGAAGATCATCACGGAAGTAGATGATTGAATAATTAGGAATCTAGGCATGGTGTTTAATGTCCCTTATTCGCTTGATTCCACGGAAGTAGGCTTGATAGTTAATTTGGGAAGCCATTGATAACTTGGAAGAGACCTTTGGTATTATTATTAGGGATTGCTTTTCTTCTTGTCAATTGATTTATATATTGGGGGTAGATTTATTAGTTTATCAATCATAATCGTGGTAATGCTTGATCTTGGATGCTTTAGTTTATTGATTAATATTTCCTCTAGTTAATTGTGTTATTTAATATATTAGTTGATTATTATCATCCATTATTGATTGGTGACGTGCTTAGTGATTAATTGAGTCTGATTAATTGAATGAACCATAGTCTCTTGGGATTCGATCCTTACTTGCCCTACTACACAGTTAGAAGGAATAGTTAGGTTATTTTTGTTAGGTACGCGATAAGCCTATCAAATTTTGGCGCCGTTGCCGGGGACTAACGGTTTCATATTGATTTTCCGTGATTCGTTTTTACTAAGCGTTGTTTGTTGCTTCGGCTATTGCCTCCTGTGTTTTTGATGTTCTTTGCCTAGTTCTTTGTTGTATGCAAACACGTCGCTCAGGGTCAGACGACTTAGTGCCTCTCGATTCAGAAATTGAAGCGACTGCAAGAAGACGAAGAAGTAGAAGAAGAGCAGGTAACAGAAATATGGAAGACCAAGCAACAAAGTCTCTTTTGGAGTACGGTATCCCTGACACAACAACCGGACTCCTTTCTAGCATTGTTAGACCACCTATCACCGCTCAGAATTTTGAATTGAAACCGCAGTTTATTCAATTCATATCCAATGA
Source organism: Chenopodium quinoa (assembly GCF_001683475.1). Taxonomy (NCBI): domain Eukaryota; kingdom Viridiplantae; phylum Streptophyta; class Magnoliopsida; order Caryophyllales; family Amaranthaceae; genus Chenopodium; species Chenopodium quinoa. The sequence goes on along the minus strand of NW_018745024.1, from coordinate 8,219,629 downwards.
TTCATTTGCTGGCACACCTCTTGATTGCCCAGTGAATCATATAGATGGTTTCTTGGAAAAGTGTGACACTATGAAGCTGAATGGTGTTACAGATGATGCTCTTAGACTTCGCCTTTTTCCATTCTCATTACGGGATAGGGCGAAGGAATGGTTAAGAGATGAGGGTTCTGGTTCCTTTGATACATGGGATAAACTAGTAAAAGCTTTTCTGGTCAAGTTCTTGGGACAAGAAAAGACTGCAAGATTAAGGAACGAGCTATCCACTTTCAGGCAATCAGATGAAGAATCCTTATATGACGCATGGAGGAGATTCAAGAGATTACAGAGACAGTGCCCTCATCATGGCATACCTGAATGGATGTTAATCCAAACCTTTTATAACGGTCTAACCCATGAATTCCGGATCTATATCGACGCCGCATCTGGAGGCTCCCTTTTAACTAAAAATCCAACCGAAGCAAAGGAGCTGGTTGAGAAGATGTCAGCCAATGACAACTATCACCCAGGCGGCCGAAATAGTGTCAAGAAAGGAGGTAAATTAGATGTTGATGCTCTAACTCTTTTAACTAGTTCTGTGCAGGCACTTTCAAGCAAGTTCGATAGATTACAAACTGGATCTTCTAATAATGTGCTAGAAACTTGTCAAATGTGTAATACTCAAGGTCACATCGCACCTAATTGCCCACGAAATTCGAATGAGGTATCAATTGAGGAAGCCAATGCCTTCTACAATTCCAACCCTAAAAGACCATACGATCCCCATTCTAATACTTATAATGAAGGTTGGAAGAATCACCCAAATTTCTCATACAAAAACACCCAGGCTCAGCAAAATCCACCTCCGCCCCCACCTCGAAACAACAATTATAATCCACCTGGTTTTCAACCAAGACCACCCCTAGTACAACAACCCATGCAACCTATGCAACCACTCCCTCAAAAATCCAATCTCGAACTAATGATGGAGAACTTCATCAACACCACAAATAATTCCATCCAACAGTTACAAGCCCAGAATAAGCTCATGGAAAATCAAATAAGCCAACTTGCTCATCAAGTCGGCCAATCTTCAAAAACACCAGGTACGTTTCCTGGCCAAACAGAGCAACCACAAAAGGGGCACATGAATGCTGTAATTTTAAGGAGTGGAAAACAGTTGGAAGACCTTCCCGTAAGGGAACCATCAACGATAGATATTGAGGGAATGAGTGAAAAACAGGGGATTTTGCAAAATTCTTCTTCGCCCGGTCAGACCGGGCAATGTCCGCCCGATCGGGCGCGAGAAGCAGTCGACGAAAAACAGGGGACTGTGCGAATTTCTTCTTCGCCCGGTCAGACCGGGCAAGGTCCGCCCGATCGGGCGCAAGAAGAAATTCCAGACAAACAGAAGAACATAAGCAGCTCTTCTTCGCCCGGTCAGACCGGGCAATCACTGCCCGACCGGGCGGGAGATCCAGACAGCCTAATTCCAAGGAATGATGTTCAAGAAAAGCCACGGGAACCGATCCCACCTCTCGCCCCATACATGCCAAGAGTCCCTTTCCCACAGAGGTTAGCCCAGGCTAAGTTAGAGAAAAAGTACGGTAAATTTCTAGACATCCTTAAGAAACTTCACATTAATATACCGTTCTTGGATGCAATTTCTGAAATGCCTTCTTATGCAAAGTTTTTGAAAGACATGCTATCTAACAAGAAGAAGCTTGCAGAGAATGCTACTGTTTCTCTAACTGCAGAATGTAGTGCCATTCTGCAAAACACTCTTCCTAAGAAACTAGGTGATCCAGGCAGCTATTCAATCCCAGTGAAGCTCGGAGATATAGAGATCAATAGAGCGCTATGCGATCTTGGTGCAAGTGTAAGCCTTATGCCGCTCTCCATCTGCGAAAAGCTTCAAATGGGTGAGCTAAAGCCTACAAGGATATCTCTGCAACTTGCAGACAGGTCAGTTAAATTTCCCCTCGGTATACTTGAAGATGTTCCATTGCGAGTTGGTAAATTCTTTATTCCATGTGATTTTGTTGTTATGGAAATGGAAGAAGATGCCCATGTCCCTATTATTCTTGGTAGACCATTCTTAGCTACTGCAGGTGCAATTATTGACATGAAGAATGGGAAAATAACATTTGAAGTAGGGGATGAGAAAATGGAGTATTCATTACTGAATGCTATGGGAAATCCGTCTATGGGTGAGACTATTTGTCAAGTGGATGTCCTCGATGATCTACAACAAGAACAACTTCCCCTGATCAAAAAGGAAGATGCTCTTGAAACGGTGTTGATAGGGAGTATCCATGATGAAGATTGGGAAGTAAGGGAGTACACGAGGCTACTAGAAGACGCAAAAGCTAATCCAATCATCGCTCCAGTCAAGGAAGTCCTTAGTACATCGAGTGTTGGGGAGAGTTCGACGCCTCCCGAGGTAGAGTTGAAACCCCTTCCATCTAATCTTAAATATGCATATCTTGGTCCTAAAAATACATACCCTGTTATTGTTAATGCTGAGCTTAATAACATTGAATTAGAGAAACTTCTCGCTGTTTTAAGAAAATATAGAAATGTTATTGGGTATACCATTGATGATATCAAGGGTATTAATCCCTCTTTTTGTATGCATAAGATCATTCTTGAGGATGATCATGCCTCCTCTAGAGAACCTCAAAGAAGGCTAAATCCAACTATGATGGAGGTAGTCAAGAAAGAGGTTCTCAAATTGCTTGCTGCAGGAATAATCTACCCTATCTCAGATAGTAAGTGGGTTAGTCCTGTACAAGTAGTACCAAAGAAAGGAGGTATGACAGTTGTCAAGAATGACAAAGGCGAGCCTGTTGCCACAAGAACTGTTACAGGGTGGCGGATGTGCATTGATTACAGAAAATTAAATAAAGCCACCCGTAAAGATCATTTCCCCTTGCCTTTCATTGATCAAATGCTCGAACGATTGGCTAACCATTCCTTTTTCTGTTACTTGGATGGATATTCCGGTTTTTTTTCAAATCCCCATCCGCCCTTGTGATCAGGAAAAGACTACATTCACATGTCCATATGGCACCTTCGCATATCGCAGAATGCCATTCGGACTGTGTAATGCCCCAGCCACGTTCCAACGGTGTATGATGGCTATTTTCTCAGGTCTCATAGAAAATTCTATGGAAGTTTTTATGGATGATTTTTCTGTTTATGGTTCATCTTTCGATATTTGCCTTGATAATCTAACAAAGGTGCTCCATAGATGCCAGGATGTCAATCTGATATTGAACTGGGAGAAGTGCCATTTTATGGTACAACAGGGAATCGTTTTAGGCCATGTAGTTTCAAACAAAGGGATTGAGGTGGATAAAGCCAAAGTAGAGGTAATAGAGAAACTTCCCCCTCCAAATTCTGTGAAAGAAGGAGAGCAAGTCCTTCTATTCAATTCAAGGTTGAAACTATTTCCAGGGAAACTCAGGTCAAGATGGTCGGGCCCTTTCACGGTCTACAAAGCATATCCTTATGGCACCATTGAATTATGGAACAACACCGGGGGCACCTTCAAAGTCAATGGACAAAGGGTGAAGCACTATCGAGCGGGAGATCCTATTGAAGAAAAGTCAGATATCACATTCTCTTCCTCACCACAAACTCAATGAGGATGAATACGGTCAAGCTAATGACCTTCTAAACAAGCGCTTGCGGGAGGCAACCCGATTCTTTTTGAGGAGCCGTCGAGATTCCTATGCTCTCCTTACGCTGCAATGAGGCCATTGCCGCATTTAGCTTGGGGGAGTTGCTTCGTACATGTGGTACTCTCTCTCTCCTTATCTCTCTTATCTTTCTTGTTTTATTTTAGTGTAGTTATTTTAGTTTTTTTTTTTTTTTTTTTAAAAAAAAAAAAAAAAAAAAAAAAAAAAAAAAACATACAAAAAATACGATCCAATGAATAATAAATCATGCTTCCCTGTGCCCCATTCATGAAAATTGTTTTAATTCTTGGTATATGATGACGAGTATTGTGGATAGGTTAGCCATGATTTGATGTTTGATTACTTGGATGTCTTAACATGAGTCAATTTTGCCCAACTACTTGTGAATATAGTGCTTGACTAGTTGATTTGGTTAGGAATGTGTGTTAGTTCCTGGTATGTCAATGAAGTTGAGTATTGGTTTATAACTTTGAGTAATGTTTGCATGACTCATTAATATGCACATTGAGGAGGACGAAGGCATTTGTTCCTCTAGGTGGCTTTCAGACGATATTAGATACATTTGTTCCCTTCTTGCTACCCATGTTGTTGCTTGTGCCCTTTTATTGTTTATTTTGCCACATTACAAGCCTATTTAAGCCCCATTGGTTACTAGTCCCAAGCTTGGCTTGGGGGAGCTAATAGTGAGTGAGGTGAGGGAGTTGTAGTGTGCATGTAATCTGCACAATTTTGGGTGGATTTGAGAAGTTTTTATTTGTTCTTATTGTTGTGGATTGAAAAAATTGAAAATTTATTGTGCAAAGAAAAAATTCCAATGTGAGATGAAAAAAAGGGAAAAGAAAAAGCAAAAGAAAAAAATTGTTTCAATGTTCAAGTGTTCTAATTGAAGGCTGCTCAAGAAAAAAAAAGGAGAGTTCAAAGTTTGTTTGTTCACTCAAGTTCTATAATTTTATATTTTGTATATATGAGTGAAATTTTAAGTGTTGGAAATTTTTAATATAATTGGATGTTTGGTGAATTTTTGGTAGAGTTGAGTTGTGTTGGAGATGATTTGGTCATTAATTCATTTTGACCTTGGTTTTATTTATTAGGATTTTGGCTCCCTTAAGCATAGCTTTACTCTTACATTTTCCCAAATATTTCCTACCTTTTATCCTAGCCTTACATTACAAGCTTTGAAGACCTTCTGACCTTTGTGCATAGAGTTGTGTGAATGTGAAATTAGTTGTTTTCCAATGCAAAGAATGATTTGATATATTTCGAGTCGACTGCTAGGTTGAGTGCTTGTTTTCTTTAAACACACGAGTGCGTGAGTTTGGGAGGGCATTGTTCACATTTAAAGGAGTTGGATGGAGAGCGATCGAGTATATCTTTTACTCGCCACATAAATGAGAGTTGAGTGTGTGAACACTAGTCTTGCATTCTATATGCTCTTGTGGTTTGCTCTATTTGACTATTGTCAGACAGGATGAGTAGTCAGATGGATTTGATTGGTTGACTTTGATGCATAACTGTCGAGTTTACCTTTAATCGTATTTATTGATTTGAATTGCTTTTGGGGTGAAGTATTGATTTATTTATTCATTGCTTTGCTTAGGGACAAGCAAAGGTTTAGCTTGGGGGAATTTGATATACGTGTTTTTTACAATGGTTTTCCCCGGTTTTACTTAGTAATTTTATATGGTTTTGAGCTCTACGGAGCCATTTCTTGCTAACAATCTCTTCTTTAGTGTATTCGATTGTTTTAGTAAGCTTTTCAGGAATATGAAGCGTTTCTAGGCAATTGGACGTGTTTTTAGTAGATTCGGAAGAGTTGATAGCCAAGAACTGCAATTTATGTGGAGTGCCCGACCGGGCATGGCTTGCCCGGGCAGACCGGGCAATGAAGAGTTCACAGGAAGAAGCCCAATTCTGAACGGTGCAACGCGCGCCCGATCGGGCAGGCTTCGCCCGGTCAGACCGGGCGATGAAGAAGTCAAGTTATGAAGATGCAATTCTGGAAACGTGTTACGCGCGCCCGACCGGGCGAGGTTCGCCCGGTCTGACCGGGCAAAGAAGGAAAACTGTCGTATTTTACGCAGCCTTCCTCCGCCCGATCGGGCGAGGTTTGCCCGGTCTGACCGGGCGATGTTCAAGATTGCGCGATTTCAGCTATTTCCGAATTTCTATCTTTTGAGGGTATAAATACCCTTTTGTAATTAACTTTTAAAGAGAGTTTTTCATTAGTTTTTCTCCTTAAGCCCTAGAAAACTCTCAAGAACCCTAGTTTTATTTCCTTTAAGCAATTTCAATCTTTTAATCCCAGATTAATCAATTGTTCATCAACAATTTGAGTTCTTTCAATTGGAGTAATTGGTATTTATCTTACTTCACTCTTTTCTGATATTCACTGTTCTCTAAATATGTTTTCTTTACTGTTTCTTGTTTTTGAACTTGATTTTGATTTTATTATGATGTGTGAGTAGTTTCCTTAATCCGGGATCTTGCTAAGCTCGATTATGATTGATGTATAAAGTAGATCTTTAAATTCCCCAATAATAATCCCAATTGACATGCTTAATTGATTGTGTTTATGCCAATACTAGATTAGGAATAATTAGTATTGTTATCATCCCTTTGTTCTTATTGCAACGGAAGTTGGGTATTAACGGGATTAGGTTATTCCAATTAAGGGTTTGAAGATCATCACGGAAGTAGATGATTGAATAATTAGGAATCTAGGCATGGTGTTTAATGTCCCTTATTCGCTTGATTCCACGGAAGTAGGCTTGATAGTTAATTTGGGAAGCCATTGATAACTTGGAAGAGACCTTTGGTATTATTATTAGGGATTGCTTTTCTTCTTGTCAATTGATTTATATATTGGGGGTAGATTTATTAGTTTATCAATCATAATCGTGGTAATGCTTGATCTTGGATGCTTTAGTTTATTGATTAATATTTCCTCTAGTTAATTGTGTTATTTAATATATTAGTTGATTATTATCATCCATTATTGATTGGTGACGTGCTTAGTGATTAATTGAGTCTGATTAATTGAATGAACCATAGTCTCTTGGGATTCGATCCTTACTTGCCCTACTACACAGTTAGAAGGAATAGTTAGGTTATTTTTGTTAGGTACGCGATAAGCCTATCAACTGCTCCTCGATAATACAAGTGTAATAATTGGATCATCACAGGGTCATTGAAAGGAGAAGGCCATGACCAAAAGAAAACACACAAAAGCACGCAATCAGCAAAGCTGAGTACATACAAGCTACAATGCACAAAACCTGGTATGCTCAACTAATTAAAGTAAATAAACATACAACTCGAATTCATTTATCAAGACTCTACACTTAAATAATTCAATCGACTCAACATACTTACTAATCAATTCCAAACACTTGACTCTTTATATTTAATTCAATTAATTTAATTTGGAGTAAGAAATAGAAGAGATAGTCCTATCCACCAAATCATTTTGGTCCCAAATGACCATGTAAAAGAAAAGTTTAGCGCGATGCAAGAATGGGCGCGACTCCATTCTCACAAAGTTAGTCTGGGATCCCATCTAATTTTCATTATAAAATAAAATGTAAATACCAAAAGAAAAGAGGACATGTTGATCAAACAAGCCTTGAAAAGTCACGCGCTACCACCGTGTACCCCAACCCATAATTGTCAATACTCTAGAAGTGCACGCTTTCCAGAGTTTTACAGCTCATCCATGTTTCACTTTACGTGATTACAATTTTAATTAATAGCCGACTCATTCAAGAAGACCATACATAACAATCATACATCAATTCACTTTTAATCTTATTTAGGACAATGGTGATCATATCACAAGTTGACCTTTAATTCCATTAAACTTTCAAATTATCCAAAATTGTTGAACATAATCAACTCACCTAGCCATTCGGCTTAATCCACCTTTACTTAACATACTAATAAGTCATGCTTGATTAATAAATATATAATAATAACCTTGTGGAATAATTAATAAATGCATTCCTCTTAAACCATTCAATTCCAATCCTACAATAATCCAAATGTGGTTAACAAACCAACCCAATAAAAATATGCTTGTATCAACAATCCATATATACAAACATTTAATCCAACATAATTCAACATGCTTGCATCCATAATTCCATACAAACACAATCAATTCACCAAAACATGTCTCATAAACATAAGCACATGAATTAAATCAATGTGTAACCAAACAATTTCCATACAAGTGTTCCCTAAACATGAAACTAAGTTCTTTTCTTTTGGTACCTAAACATGATACTACTTACAACGAAGTAGACATGTACGTACCTCGTATAAACAATCCTTTGTGCCACTTTTAATTACTTAAAAGTCACCTAGGTAATAATCACTTTATAGAAAACAACCAACAACAATAAATTAATACTTAACCAAATTTCCAGCAATATAAATTAGATTAAAAGTTCTTAGAACTTCCTTAAAAACATGTTTTTAGGCTTAATTAATCAATATAAATACAATAGGAACAAAAGCCCCAAATTAATTGATCATAAAAACCCTAAAATCCCAATTTCAATAAATTCGTACCCTAGGTTTTAAAATTATAAAATCTGAAAATTATAACAATAATTATAATCTGAAATTATAAGTTTAAACTATCAAAAACATGAATTTGATACTAAAAATATAAACTTTATTCTATAAAATCAAAACCCAAAACTAATACATTAAAATTTGTACAAAGTAGATTAAACAAGGGAGGAAGAAGGGGGGAAAAGGTGGTTGCAGTGGCAGGCGCTGGCTGGGTGGTCGCCGGCGACGAAGAGAGCGGTGGCGGCAGGTGGGGACAGCAAATGGGGGCAGCAGCTTTCTCACGTGATAAGGAGGAGGAAAAGAAAAGAAAGAAAGAAAAAGAAAGAAAAAGGAAAAGAAAAGAAAAAAGAAAAAAAAATAAAGGAAAAAGGGAAGAGAAAACAAATAACCTTTTGTGTGAGAAAAATTTGGGGGTTTATGGGGTATTTATAGGAGAAAGAGTTGTAGGGTAAGTAGGAATATTGGGCCTCATAAAAATAATGGGCCAATTAAGGAATAAAAATGGACTAAGCTTTGTTTATTGGACATAAATTATAGAAGGAAGGTTTATAAAAAGCTCTTTGTAATAAAATCGTTTATCAACCCGAAAATAATTTGAAACTTTAAAAATTAAATCCCGGAAAAATACTAATAAATATTACAAATAAAATAAAATTTCATTTATAAAATATTTAAAAAATACGGGGATTACAATCTACCCCTCTTAAAAGAAGTTTCGTCCTAAAACTTAGCACAAAATCCCTTAAATTGCAAAGCTTTTGCATAAAGCCATTTCAAAAATTTCAAAATTATGTTGCTGGAATTCCAATTTTGTCATAATATCGACACTAATACTTTATCACCATCCCAATTTACGCACTTCACTAGATACGTAAACAATAAAATAGCTATGAAAAGCATGAAAACACCATAAAATAGCATAAAATAGGGCAAAAAGCGTGAAGTTATACGCATTCACCCCCTTAAAGAACAAGAGTTACGCCCTCGTAACTCACCTGGATATCTCTTTCTCATATAATCCTCGGCCTCCCAAGGGCTCAAGTTTTTCCTCAGTATTCGAGTATACTAAAATATCATCAATAAAAACAACCACAGACTTATCTTAATACTCATGGAATTTTCGATTCATCAAGTCTATAAAGATTGTAGGTGCATTATTGGTCAACCCAAAAGGCATAACTGTAAACTCATAGTGCCCATATCTAGTCCTAAAAGTAGTCTTAGGCATATCCTTATCAACCACCCTTAATTAATGATACCCCGGACGTAAATCAATCTTGGAAAACACACTAACTCCCTTCAATTGATCAAACAAATCATCGATCCTTTGGTAGTGGGTACTTATTCTTTATTGTCACATTATTAACTCCCTATAATCGATGCACAATCTCATGCTCCCATCTTTCTTCTTCACAAAATACATCCAAAAACTCATTCACAATTGAAACATCTTCCACATCCACCTTACTACTCATTTCCAAGTCTTACACACAACTAAAGAACAAAGGACACCCTATATCTACAAGTTTTGACAACTTCATCGCAGAAATAATTCCAATACCATTTGGTTTCCCAAAATGTTTGTAAGACACTATCTCCCCCAAAGGACTCCTTAAATAAACCTTCTGTATCTCACAATAAATCTTAGCTTTATAAATGGCCAACCAATCTATTCCCAAAATGACATTAAGGTCACCCAACTCAAATTCTATAAGATCAGATGGAAAATCCATCTCTCCAATCCTCAAAGGTAAACCCTTATGTATCGTGGTGCACCTCACAGCCTCACTAGTAGGCAAACTAATAAGCAAGTCGATCAAATTTGGTTCCACTAGTCCTAATTGTTTCACTACAACAAAACCAAAAATAAAAGAATAGGTGGCTCTAGAATCAAACAAAGATTTAACACAAATAGAATGAATAGAAAAGTTACCAGTGATAACGTCAGATGACCTTTCAGCTTCCGTTTTGCTCATCACAAACAAACGACCTGGAGTGACATTCTTTCCTTGATTCCCGGAGTTGTTGTTGCCAACATTTCCGTTCTTTCCATTCCCATTATGACCATTCGAATTAACTCCTTGATTGCTTGTTGCATTAAACTTGTTCCCATTCCCTTGTTGCTTTAATTTGGAAAAACACTCAAACACCATATGACCTTTCTTATTACAGAATCTACACACCACCAAGTTCCCATCACAATCCTTTCTAGGATGATCCTTGTCACATCTCTTGCAGTTGTAATGCCTCTCAGCTTGGCCATTAGGTCTAGATTATCCTCCATTATTTTGAACATTCCTATATATTCTGGAAATTCTCGTTCCTTGGCTACTTAAAGTTACCTTGGTCACTCGAATTCCCAAAATCCTTACGCTTTTCTCCAACACTCCCACTCTCAGGTGCGCTCCTGACATTCAAATTGTACAGGTGCGTTGCTCTCCCATACACCTTATCAAGAGTCTTAAAAGTATTTCCAGCCAAGTCCTTTTGTAACAGCTTAGTTAAACCTTGCTCAAACCTTTGAGCCTTCAACTCCTCAGTAGGCACTACCTCAGGAGCAAACATCGACAAGTTCATAAACTTGTTAAAGTACTCAGTAATCGACATATTGTTCATTTGCAAATTGATGAACTCTTGAGCCTTTTGTTTCCTTAAGAATGGTGGATAGAACTTCTCCCTAAGTTTGGTTTTGAAAGTCTCCTAACCAAAATTAGCCTCAGCACGAAACTTCTTAAACATGCTTAAAATATTAAAAGGTTATAGGAAGAGCTATTACCTCCAGTGTAAGAAGGCAAGGTACTAACTTTCTTAACCATGTCGCTAAAAAGAGTTTTAGATGGTTCGACAACCAAGACGCCAGAATTCAGTCTTTCAGAATGCTTCAAGTTAGCACAAAACTTCCCACATCTAAAAAGCTCATCGATGCTCTTGATCACGATTGTATCTGCATCAAGATACACAACTGCACAACACACACAAGTTTGTCTAGTCAGCAATCAAGAAACCGACATAGAACAAGCATTTGCATAGTAATGGAAAACCATAAACAGAACTGGATGATCAAAAGTATGATATCTCATAAATCAAGTTACCCTTTTGGTAATTTGTCATGTTAAATATCTTAAGCCTTGTGTAAACACCCCAAAATCTTGTCGATTGAACACGATTGGGATTCTCCAGCAAAGGTATCTTCTCTACAATCCAGCCATCTGCCTGTCCACAACAAGTTACATTTATAACCTTCTTAGCTAATTCACCATCAAATGATGCTAATGTGTAATGCAACACAGCAATCAGCAGCACAATACAAAGCAAGCTGCTTGAACCATAATCCAAGAAAACAATAACACCCACATAAAGCTGATATGGGTTTCATATGCGACTGGCTGCACTGCACAATATTTTTTTTAATTCTTCTTCTATTTTCTCTTTCCTCTTTTCTTCTTCCATAACCATTTTCTACAGCAATACCTTGTCGGCATTCATACTTTTTGGCGACTCTTTGATCTCTTCATCGCAACTCAGCATCTCAATCTACTCAAACCTTATCGTCTTCGTACAAGAACTTTACCGTCATCTTTGTACACCAACTTCCGTTGTCGTCTTCGTACACCTATTTCCAGATCTTGTTGTTGTTGAGTTGTAAACGTATCTTAAACCAAAGCAATTCTTGACCAAAGTAATTCTTATAAAAGAGATTTGAATCTGAAGCAAATTCAAATTAGAAGCCATGTAATTTTGGGTTCTAGATCTGAGTTGGTTGGTGGCTTGGTGGTGGTTTCGTTTCTAGGTTGAAGTCGTTTGTTGGTGGTTTAGGTTGGTGGTTTGGTAATTTTGGGTTCTAGATCTTGTTTGGTTGGGTGGGTATTGGTGGTTTCGTGGATGGGTAGTGGTGGTTTGGTGGTTCTGGATTCTAGATTTGGTTTCGTTGGTGGTTTAGGTTGGTAGTGGTTCGTTGGAAATTTAGATTGGTAATGGTTCATTGGTGGTTTAGATTGGTAGTTTTTCGTTGGTGGTGGTTCTTGGTGGTAGTTTTTTGGGGTTATCAGGTGGTCCGTTCAAGGATTACTTGGTTAGGACTTACTTGGTCGCAGGGGCTACTTTTGTCATGTGTGGCCAGCCACACCGTGTGTCCAGCCACACAGAAAATCTCATGATTTACAATATTATACTAGATTAACAAAATTTATCATTCTTAAAGATTACACGTAGTTATCACTACCTGTTGCCTTATGTCGTTACTATTTTCGTTAGTGGGGCCCAACCACTGTCCAGCCACCCTCACTGCCACCGACCAGCCCCCTCCCTTTCCCCACCCATGTTGTGTCACCGACGACCCCACCCCCCTCCCTTTCCCCACCCATGTTGTGTCACCGGCTACATCAAATCTTTACCGTCGACATCAATCTTCAATGCTAGCCCCTCTTCACCGCCCTTATCTCTCCTCTTCACCGTCACACTGTTCAGACAACTACCAAAACCGAGGCTATGGTGGTCAAATTTGGTTGTCAAATCCATGTCTAAAACATACAAAACCAAATTCAACCTTCATAGCCTCGGTAAACCCACACCCCTTCTCCTTCCCCCACCTGAAAACTGACACCCCTACCCTAAATCCATTTGTTTAAAGTCTAAACCACCCTAAACGGGTTTTAGGGTTACGTCTTCACTCGTTTAGGATGGTTTTGGGGCAAAGTGGGCAGGGGAAATGGAGGAGGTGGGCCGACATCGGGGAATGTTTGGGCGCCGACACGGGCGACAGAAGCCGGCACGAGGAGGGGGGGTGGCTGGGAATTTTTTTAAAAGTTTTTTTATTTATTTAATTAAATTATGATTTAATGAAATAATAGGCCCCACTTACAGAAACCCTAACGAATTATGTTAAGTGGTAACAATAACTATAATTTTGGAATTCTGGTGGTTGTAAAATAAAATAAAAAATTAGACAGATAACAAATGTCAAACATGGGCATTATAGTTAAAGCATTTCCATATTTTTATAAGACAATATATGTAGCAAAATATTTGTGGAATCGATTACCTCTAAAACAAAATCACCGTAGTTAAGAGATAAGCAAGAGAATCAAAGTAACTGATTTTTAAAAGTGTAGTCGTGTATTGAAACAATGAAACATATGAGCAGGTGTATATATATAGGCTTTAGATAATCCGATAGTATCCTAATATAATAATAATTAAGACATTAGAGTTTGTATCTAATTATATCTCTTGTTCCCTTGAGTAAACAAAATATACAAGTACAATATTTCTTATTTGCAATTAACGAATATTGGATTTCTTGATGACAAAGAAAGGAATACATATTAGACGCGTAGCTCCCGCAGGTCCTTGCATGATTCTGCAAGCACTTCAAGGCCACTGTCTTCAATGTAATCAAGTACCTGCATTGATCATTGATTAGAAAGTATCATGGCACATAATTTCCTTTATGTTCCTGACATTAAAGAGGGTATCATGATGCATAATTTCCCTTTTTTATTAAAATCTTGCCTAAACCCACCCGTATTTGTAGCCACTTGCAATAATCCACCTCTTTAATTTCATAGGGCGGGAAGATAAGCAAGGACAACATCAAAGAGCCCAGATAGCCCCTTGAGCCCTTTACATCCAGCAAATGCCCTAGTAATTTTATCATGGCCTTCAGTGTCGAGCTCAGTCAAAAATGAGCCAGAGCCAATGTCAACAAACTGAGGAGCCTTCTCCCAGAGAATTGAGAGCTTATCCAGAGGCACTGCACTGTTGAGCCTGAGTGATTTCAGGTTTGGGCATCTGCTTACCAAACGCTCGAGAGAAGAGAATTGCAGCTCTGAGATGAGGCAGAGTAACTAATGAGGTATAAGTATCCGGAAAATGGCTTATCCAATTCCCACTTGAATCATTAACTTCACTTTCGTATAAGTCCAGAGTTTTCAAATTCCTGTAAATATTAGACAAGACACAAAAACAATCAAGAAGCTCAATAATCAACCTTAATCTGAGACTAACATTTCATAATCTGAGACTTGATTTATGTACTTGTCATATTTCATTTATTAGGCTAATTTCACGACAATTGAGAGTTCTGAGAACTATTTAGGCATACCTTAATCCTTCCATATAATCAATCTAATGCCTGTTCATGCATATCTTTCCAGCTTTTAACATCAAGAGGGCATATTTCATTCACCCAATCAGCAATTCAGCCACAAGTTAGTTTGAATGATCACCCAATCGCGATGTAAAGCATTTCACGAGTATTAACAAATAATTGCCAGCATCAATTTCAGAAATAACAGCATTCATTCACGAGTATTGGCATCAATCAATAAAGTAGTAGCTGCTAAAGCTTCTGATGTATTTTCAAACTTGAAAATGCTTTCAGCTTCACTACCTGAAGAATTTTAAAAAGTCGAGCACACTGGTTAACAAATTAAAAACAGTAGCAGTATCATTAGTTAACTACAAAACTCAAACACTGGTATAGAAAGTATTGAGAGCTATGGATGAATCACACTACTGAAGTGAAGTTCTATCCAATGAGAGAAGCAGATTAAGAATATTTATTATCTTCCAGCATTGCACAATTTTGGCGTGCAATATGGAAGTAAGATATCACTTAGAAAACAGACTGAGAGCATGTGAATAACAATAAACAACTTAGTAGATTGCAGATCCTAAATGGAGAGGAGGATGCAGTAGCTTATTTCTCCCAAATGGAGCAAAGAGGATTGCAATTGGCTTTACAGGATTAATGCTTGTATAGAATTTGTTCTGCTTGCTTTGATAGTTGTTTGGAGGTTCGGGGCAGGTTTGTTTAGTTTCTTGGTGAAGGAAGGCTGTTTATGCACTTGAGGGTTTACCCTCTCCACCTTTACAAAAAGTTTTGAAGTGCTAATAAATTTTTCTTGCCCCCAGCTGCAGGATTATACGTCTGCAAAAGATAGAATGCAGTGTTAAAATAAAGGGAAATAAAAAAAAAAAACTGACAACCTGGCAAGGCAAGACATGCAAGAGAAGCAAGGAGTGAATTGGTAAACAAAATAGCAGGGGTAATTAGTGCTCCTGCTCCCTTCTTACGATCTTTGTCATAGACTTGTATTTGTGGTTTTCCCTTGGCTGATTCTGCAGATTTGCCCACTTTACCTTCAAGATTTCTTAGACGGGCTTCAAGCTGTTTTAGAAGAAATGAAGCAGGGTATATGAGAACAGGTCCAGAGATATTCATAATAAAAATAAAATAGAAGAAAAAAAGTGGGCAGAAATTTGATCATGGGGCTGTTACCTTGGCTTGATTCTCAAGACCCATAATGTGGTCAGGGATATCTCCAAGAGCATAATAACGAATAGCCAATACAGTTTTTGCTGCAAGAGAACAAGATAGTTTACCCTTGTGCTTAGGAGCAGCCTGCTCAATCAAGGAAGCATGATAGATAAGCCCATATTTATGGGTTGCCTGTTTAGTTTTCAAAGTTCTGCTCCAAGAAATTGTACTGTGCTCCCAGGCTGCTTTGCAAGATCTATCAAGCTTCCACCAAGGAAAGTCAAATTTGGAGCGATTGCGTTCATCTTGCTTTTCAAATAATCAATCATATAATTGAGTTCTGTATTCAGCTAGAGATAAAACTTGGTCACAGAGTGCTGACTTCACTTCCCACAGAAATCATGGAAGCCTATTTGAGTACTATCTCACTGTTACCCAGATCATGGAACTGTAGATTTGATAACACAAGATTTGATAACACAGCTATATAAGAACCTGTCCCTACCTTCAAATTCAGCCCATAAAGTCCCCGGAGGCATATGCACCATTCAAACACAAATGGGACGCAACACGACATACATTAAGAGAAGATTATAGAGTTCATTGAATAATTCGACAAATTGAAATTCACTGTTAATATTGGGCTAAATCATATTGTCGCTGAATTGAGCGAATTGTCGCTCAAATTGAGCGAATTATCGCTGAACTGTCGCTGAATTGAGCGAATTATCGCTAAAGCAACTACAATGGTTGGCTAATTTATTGAATAGCTTGACATTCCACATCATCTTCTTAAGCTACAACAATTCAAGCTATTCGTTGCTCAAATGGTTAAGCTAGTTGAAAATTAATTTATTTTTAAATAAATAATATTTTTTATCTAATAAATATTTGCCAAGCTAATTAGCTCTACAAAGCTAATTTGCTTGCCAAAGCTAATCAACAATATGTGAAACAATGGTTTAGCTACTAGCTTAAGATTTTTAATATTTGCAAGCTAGTCCCTTTTCCCAACCATTGGAGTTGCTCTAAAATGAGCATATTATCGCTGAATTGAGCGAATTGTAATTCGCTTAATTGAGCGAATTATAGCTTAATCAACTCACTTTTTCTAGAAACAGAATATCACAAATTTACAAAACAAAATACGTAGTATATTACTCATATTAGTAGTTCAAATCAGATATAACCCTAATTACAGATCGATCTTCCTATTCCAGCATTTTAGCAATTCAAATCAAAGAAAACTTCCAAATTGAGGTGTTCCAAACGGAAGCCATCCGGATCCGACTCTACTCCGCCCCGATCCGAGATAAAAATCCGCTTCGAGTCCGAGAAAAAAATAATTCGAGTCCGACTCCGTTAGAATAATCCGACTTCGTTAATAGTAATAATAATAATAATAATAATAATAATAATAATAATAATAATAATAATAATAATAACAATAATAATAATAAAAAAAATCAATAAATAATAATAATAGTATATTTTTCTTAAATATTTTAATATGTACATTTGTATATGCACATATGTATAATAATAAATAATCAAAGATCACTAAGGCCCCGTTCTTTAGAGCTGCTCTGCTGAAATCTGCTCTGCTTTGCTCTGCTGAAATCTGCTCTGCCCTGCTCTACTTAAAATTTCCATGCTATACGATTTTATTCGGAGGCGTGTTGGGATGTGTTTCTGAGGTCAATAATACCCCCCGGATCAGATTTTCGAGGGTCAATGGTAACCCCCGGATAAGATTTCCTGGGGTCAATGGTAACCCCCGGATTAGATTGTTTTTGGTATGATTTCTATTCTTCTTTTTGTAATTAATTAAGTCTTACTAACATTGTTTTGATTTGAGACAAAGATAAAAAATAATAATAATAATAATAATAATAATAATAATAATAATAATAAATTAATAATAAAAAAATTATATTAAAAAAAAAGGCTATTTCTATACAGTAACCCTGTTTTTTTCACTTTTCTACGTTGTGCCCCAACATATATGACTTTCTACACTGTAACCCCAATATACATTTTGTTTCCATACGGTAACCTTGCCGTTATCCTGCCGTTAAAAATTCCGTCAGTGGGCCCACTCTCCCCACTTATTAATATTTTTTTTATCGAATTGGTATTCCGTTAAAGGTTTCGGGGGCTATTTAGGCCCCTAGGGATCCAAATTGAGCTCAGAATTGACAAAAAAATAACGTAAATGTCTCGTTTTGTGTGTTATAATGTGAACACGTAAATCGAGACTGTAGACACGGAAATTTTATAAGTGTCATACGTTAAATTAAATAAATTAATTTGGGTTAAATCATTTTAATGATCCATTTTAATTATTTTTGGCCCACCCAAATAAATAATCCGAATTAATCAAATACAATTCGGGTTATAAAATAAATCAAATTGGACCAGGTTTAAAGACTTTTAAGTCATAAAATGGGCCAGGCCGAAACCTACTAAGTCCACTTAAGGGGTTTTCATCTCTTATAAATACGGCATTCCTCCATTAGTTGAGGGGATCCAGAAATCATTATTCCAAGAGCTCATAAAACTCAAAAGGAATTCTCTCTTAAGTGAGTCAACAAGCACATCAAATTTGTGCCGACTTGTTCAGATACACTTAAACACATTTGAACGGGATTAAGCTTCATAAGCCCTTGTTCAGGTGTATTCAAACAAAACCCTTGAATACAGGTTGACATCATCAAACGTCACCCTGCATTCAAACTCAAGTCGACGTCATCAAACGTCACCCTACAGGTGTCACACACGTGTCATCGTCAAGCTGCGGAACAGAATCAGAGGATTTAGTTTATTTTATTATAAACTGTTATATAGAGATTGTACCCAAAATTCACATATTAATATAAAATTCATTTGTTACTTTATTTCTCGTCTTTATTAATTTAGACTCGAAATTTGTGTAAACAGAGACATTTTTAATAAGAAAAACGAGGCATTTACGTTATTTTTTTGCCAAATCTGAGCTCAATTTGGACCTTTAAGGACCAAAATAGCCCCCGAAACTTTTGACAGAATACCAATTTGATAAAAAGAATATTAATAAATAGAGAGTGGGCCCCACTAACGGAATTTTTTAACGGCAGGATAACGGCAAGGTTATCGTATGGAAACAAAAGGTATATTGGGGTTACAGTGTAGAAAGTCATATATGTTGGGGAACAACGTAGAAAAGTAAAAAAAACAGGGTTACTGTATAGAAAAACCCTAAAAAAAGGATCTTACTTGTGAAGGGGAGTGTTGAAGATAGACCTCCCAAGTATCACCACATGTAAGTGTCCCACATTGGTTGAAGAAGAGGGAGTTAATTACTTTATAACGCTAAGGGGCTTTTCTCATATTATCATATGAATCAAACATGGCCTTAAATTAAAGTAAGATGTCCGAATAAATTGTCACCTATCTTGAAATAGAAACGGTTTATAATTGAACTTTCCATTATAACCCTTACTCAAAAGTTGAACGATGGGAACAATATTTTTATAAATCAGCAACCAAGGTCCAGAACTTATCATCATCATTCATGTCATAACCTTAACTATGAGGGGTTTGGACAATGCGACAATTAAAACTAATAATTTTCGAAATCTAACCATATCAAGGTTGTTTCATGGAGATACACCAGCCTATGACACCATTACAAACAAGAATTATAATAAGATATATCAATATGAGTTAAGAAAGCATTACAATTGATCAAATCTTATTTTAGGCGGTCATTTATAACAGTGACATTGGCAAATCGACCTCTTCATAAGTCATAGCTTCCACTTCATGCCTCTCCGACTCAAACAATTCGGTAGATAAATAACGCTCTCCAAAGCTAGGAATAAGCACCTGCAAAGCATATAGGAGTAAGAATATAATTTCCTGATGTAGAATGCTGTTTGGGATAGAAACTATAATATCCTGATGTAGAATGCCGTTTTGGATTGAAACCAGTACAAATGCTGATAAACAGTACAAGAGGCTGTGTTTTCAAAGGTAACATATGAGGAATGACAGCCCCAACCTCGTTTTTTCGGAGGTACCTTAGACTTAAAGCCTATTGAACTATTACCAACTAAATGAGGATGGAAGAGTATTCTCCAAAAAGCAAAGCTTTCAGAAGAGTAAACTCTAAACTTATCTGCGATTAATGGGGTTGACATTTCTTAATAGTGTATTGATAATTCTTTCTCCGTATATCCTATCCTCTTTCAAATGGCATGCAAACACAATGAGTTGGTTTCTCCAAATGAAAAAAAAAAATCAAGAACTGTTATAGAGTTAGGCCAACTAGAATATTTTCTACTTACAACAATCAAATTTCCAGCATATTCAGCCTGTTTGGCTAATTTAATAGCAGCAGCTACAGCAGCTCCTGACGATATCCCAACCTGCAAGTTTACCAAGTTCACATATGATGCATGAAAGAACACTCATCACAGTCATCACTGAGATGGATATAATAGAAAGAATATTAATTGAAGTGATTTTACCAGCAAACCTTCTTTCAATGCAAGAAGCTTTGCAGTTTCAATGGCTTCATCACTTGTCACCTATTACATCAAATTAAGATGTTACACAAGCTATCTACTTGTCTCAATATGGGTTGTTTAGGGCCAAAACTAAGCATCAAAACTGGAATTTGAGTTGGATTTAAGTGATGACGACGACAGAATATAGACATTATTAGACATAGACCCTGGCCTAACACTCCAGTTTCTGCCGAGGCAGAGCTGTATGTTATACTTGCACTGCATAAAGTCTGGTAGTCTCAATAACTCCCATTGCAGAATAATAAGTATCTTTTCACGGGCGTTCATTCAATCAAATCTTTTTACAATTACCTAAACTAGTGTCTTTGGATCTAGTTGTCAATACTATCACCAATTAAGCACCATTGAGACCAAAAGCAAGCAATCAAGCTGCCTTTTGTTGTGAGTGCTCAAAGAATGCAAACTATGCACCGTGTTTCTTTAAGAGCAAGAGCAAGAACTAACTGTTTTTAAAAGTTACTTCATGTCATCAAAGAAAGGTGTTAAAAATATGTTTGTTACGGAATACCTCATCTCACAATCTTAAGAATAACTGAATTAAGGGAGAATTTCTCTATTACAAGGCAATGAATTTCTTTTTTGTTCTTCAAAATGAGAATGATAATAAAACAAAGTTAAGGCTGAATTCAATCCAGACACTTTCTGTTTAGCGTCTCCCACAAAATAGCCGTAGGCATTCTAAACATTTGATCTGAGTTTGTAAAGGCAAATTGTTTCAAGAATTCAATTCAGACTGATAATGGAGAGAAAGCTTCTGAGCCTTACCTTTAAAACTTCCTCAATTATGTCAAAGTCCAATAATGGAGGGATGACACCAGCTCCAATTCCTTGGATTCTGTGCTTGCCTGTTGCATGAGAAGCATCAGGTCTACTTAATTAAATAGTAAATTTCACAAGATGATTCACAGCTCCTCAAAATTAATTAAAAAAATACAAACCCAAAATCAAAATATTGTCAACAACTTCAAATGAGGCTTGCGTTTAAGTAATAGCTCGGGAAGTTATAGCAATGCAGTAGAGTTGACAGGAGGTTGATTTACATACAAATCTTAGCTAGCAGATACTTCACTTTCATCAGGTAGATCGTAGATGCTTAACACAAACACTTAAGGACGACCAAAATCTAAGCATGTGAAGTACACAGTACTGTGCACATATTACAGACTCACCAGGCTTTTCTCCATTTAAGACTGCACTTTCAGTTGGCTCTACACCATAGACCTGAGAGTGAATGTGAACCACCAAAGTTAAAGAGATGAAAGTACTAGCTCAATTTCACGATTTCTTTCTGAAAATATAAAGTAAAGGATAAAGAATGAATTTTGCGTATTTGAAATAAATTGCCTCCAAAATCAGAAATCAGGATTGGGGAATCCCACATTCCATAAGCACAATTTCTGCACAATAAACCCTAATTTACAGCTACAAAGGAATGTTCCACTTTCCAGGCACTACTGCAGAAGACTAACTAACAAGGACATGTATGTTAATTCCCATATTCTGCAACCTAACAAACATACTTTTTGTCAGGTTAACAGGAAAACATTGCTTATCTTTTCTTTCCATATCAGGTTTTTTTTTATTTTTTATTTTTTTTTATTGGAGCAAGTTTTTTACTCAAATCAATGTAAGTAAGAAGAAGAAACCTGCAACATTGAAGAGGCTTACAAGAAGGCAAGGTGGAAATTTTTGTATGAAGATTAACATAGAATTGCACTTTAGTAGCAGCATTCTTGACTCTTGAGATTAAAACAAGGTGTAAAAATGAATGAGAACAATTTTAGGAAGATCCAATGTCAAGCCGGTGTTAGGATTGAATGCATTTTGGAGATTCAGCTCTTAATAAATTCACTTTTTATATTTCCCTTTGTGGTTATTTTGTCAACAGAAGAAATTTAGTCTGTGCCAACAGAAGTCTATCCTACGGCTTGGGTCCAACAGTAGCTCTTAGGGAATGCAATGGTCAAACCATACTCAGCTGTCTAACTAGCAAGAGTAGAAACCCATCCTTTTTCCAATCCCCACAGGCCATTCACGAAAATAAAAGCAGGGAAAAAAAAGGTGGGGTTGACTAGACAATGGACTAGAATGAAAAACCAAACCTTTATAGCAGAATTTTGCTCTTTAAGAAATTTTCCTGTCCCAGCAACAGTACCACCAGTACCAATGCCAGAGACAAAGGCGTCAATTTTCCCTTCCGTGGCTCTCCAGATCTCTGGCCCAGTGGTTTCATAATGAGTCTGCAAGCACAAAATCCACATGGGGAAAAACCAAAAAGCAATTAAAAAACCATTTGAACTATGGAGTGTGCAGTTTGTGCACTGATTTCTTAGAACAAATATCAGCATACCTTTGGATTCCCAGGGTTTTCAAATTGATTAATGTAATAACCACCTGGTGTTTTGTCCAATAATTCTTTGGCTTTGACCATAAAGTCAGGAAAGCTCTTTGTTGGACCCATGATATGCAACTCCGCTCCCAAAGCTCGAAGAATTATTCTTCTCTCAAGACTCACATACGAAGGCATTACAATGATTAGCCTGTAGCCCTTAGCAGCAGCAATAAACGCCAATCCAATGCCAGTATTACCACTTGTCATTTCTATAAGAACGGTCTTTAGACATCCAGAAAAAAAAAAAAGTATGTACTTAGCAACAACATTTTGTAGAACATTCACTTTTCTAGACTGAGTACACTCAATAAAGTAGTGGAGAAAGAAGTAAAAATGACAAATAAAAATGGTATACGAAGACACACCTTCTCCGGAGAAATCAAGCCTTTTTCTTCAGCATCCTTAATCATAGTAACTGCAATCCTGAATTGAGTAAAGTAAGACTGAATGTTTATTTTTGATATTGTTTGGATGAAAATAGGTGAATTTGCAGTTGCCTTTGTGCAACTTTATGGGGTGAATCACCTGTCTTTAACACTGGAATATGGTTCCATCATCTCAAGCTTAGCTGCAATGCGTGCAACGCAACCATCTACAACATGATTAAGATAAACCATAGGTGTGTTTCCCACCAACTGCGAGTTAAGAAAGTAGATGCATCAGAAACAATCATAAGTTACACAACAGTCCTGTAATTTTAATCTATAAATCAGGCACAAAATTGGCTAGCTCATTGAAATAATTAAGATATGAGTATCCGTCAAATGTACAATGACATAGTCGACCAATATTAATCAGAAAGACTTACTTCAGTCACATCTTTCGCAATACTGCACTCCCCTTCCATATGTTCAAACACAACTGCGAAAATCTAAAATTGTAAATAGATTTACAATATACCTTAACATATCTAACAGAACAAACATCATGTACTACTAAAGATTGGATTTTGCCATTCAAATTACTTTAGCCGATTACAGTATACTCAGATATGCCATTCATAGTTTTCAAGAAATTAAACTTATACTAACAATTTTAATTGCAACCCACCTTACAGAAATAATTGAACTCCTTATCATTTGACTTTTACTAAAATGCCACTCATAGTACAAAATCTGAGAATTTATACTAGCAAGTTCACTTGCATCAGAGTATTATTCTATCATTTAGAGAACTGAGAACAACAAAACATCTTTTAGTCATTCAGTCATATATAAGACTCGTAACCTTAATTTTGAGGGGTTAGGACAATGCGACAATTATTACTATTTTTTCTCGACCTCCTACCATAACAAACAAGCAGTACAGACACTACAGTACAAGCAATTTTGTGGAAATTAACATGATTCAAAAATAAATGTTCACTGTCTTCATTCTTCTCTCTTACCAAACACAATTATTAATCCTCTAACTCACAGCTAATTTACCCAAATCTAATTAATAAAAAAAAATCATAAGAACCAAAAACGTTAAAGGATAACAAAACTGTACCAGTTTTGCAGTAGAATTAGGAAGGTGATTTGTGAAATTTTGAGATTATAAGAGAGTTTCAGTAATCAGTATGCATTTAGCTTTTAAGCTATTTGATCTTGAATTCTTGAATGTTAGAGGTCAAAAGAGGTCGGTAGTCTCTAATAAAACACTTTTTTTAAGGATCGAATATAAAACACTATTTTTGGAGTAAGCATTATCTACACGACTGTTTTTGTTGGTTTTATTAAGGTTTTTTTAATTTATTTATATCGATGTGATATACTCATATGGTTAGCGATAAGCATAAGTCATTGACATTTTTAAGGTACTAAAGGTTTAAAATTTGATTTACGTAAGCATTGTTTTTTAATTTATTGTGTAGTATGAATACCACTAATTTTGATGTATTATATGCTGAGATTCAAATGTGTGGTCATGTATTAAAACCTTTTTAAGAAACTACTCCGTAAATGTTTTAAAAAGCAAAGTATTTCAATCTACTGTGTAGTATGAATATGACTAATTTTGATGTATTAACGCTTAAGTTTAAAATATGATCCATGTAAGCACTGCTTTTTAATCTACTATGGAGTGTATACTAAACATCAAAATTAAATCATATAAGCATTGCTCTCAAATAAATTTATCAATAATAAAAATATTTTGCGTGCGCTGATTGGTAATTATTTTGTCTAAATAAATCAATAAAAGTTGTACAAAATATGACCCAAGTTTATGTAAACTAATCTTCCATGTCTTAAAAAGGTTGAACCGAACCAACCTATTGATTGCTCACCAGTTTCCTTCTATATATAGTCTTTCTTTCTTGTTGCTACCCACATTCACCAACCTCGCAACAACTGAGATTAATAACCTCAATCAGGTCACCAACTGCTTAATCACCAAATAATTATAGTTTTAGTGGGAAGAATTTGATAACATTAAGGTAGAATAAGCATAAGGAAGGCAAAGTAAAGTCCCACATGGGAAAATGAAAAGAGGGGAAGGAAAAGGAGGAGTGTATAAAACAAAAGGAAAAAAGGACGGAAAAACTTACATACCTGGACGGGGCTAATGGGTGATCAAGAAGGCCCATGGCCTAGGCTGGTGACTTCCATTGCACATCATTGGGATGGTGCACCTGCCTAACATCTCCCTTGATGGGAGACTGTACGTCGTAATTTGTGGTAGAGAGGGCCTGCGCTCGTCGCGGCCCTTGCCTAATCCATTGCATTCAAATCTTTTAGGAGAAATTATCAATAATAAGTGGAATTTTTATAGTATTTCAATATTAAATTTACTTTGATTAATTCTAACATTGATATCTATTTTTCATGAATTGGTATTTTTACCTGATCGGTCAAGTCATCAATTAACTTAAAAATAATTAACTCGCAATCAAATAAAATTAACTTAATTAATAACCTCAATATTAAATTTAAGGGTAATGCTTATATATAGCCCTTGAAAATTGTATAAAATTAGGAATTCATGACAAAAACACGCGTAGATTAGTGTAATTAGTGTGTGTTTTGTCATGATTTTCTAAATTTAAACAATTTTCAAGAGTCTTTTTAATGTTTATATGTAGACTTAAGGGTTATGTTTAACATTTTCCTAAATTTAAATACATAAATAATCTTTTTAGAAATTGTGGTGTCGAGTTAGGTAGTCCTAGGTTTACAATGGGCACCGGCTAGGGTGAAGGTTTTACGGGTCCGATTGACTAATGTGGGGGTTTCACCGACGAGGGCGATTGTTGGGAGTGGGGGTGAACATGGGTTCGTTGGATGGGGGTTTTGCATGTCAAGATAGTATATTTGGGTTCATGAATGGGATGGATGATGTCGTCGACTGGGGTTGGGGTCTGAGAGGGTTTCGCCGTTTCGCAGGGAAGGGTGGGGGTGGGGGCTAGATGGTGTTGCCGACAAGGATAGGGGTTGGAGCTTGGTGGTGGTTGGTTGGGGTGAGGGGTGGTCCGGCAATTAGGAGGTTGGCTGGGTTTTTTTTTTTTCATTTTTCAAGTTTTTAAAATTAGTTAATTGTGTTAGTTAGCTTTTAATTTAATTACACTTTAAAAAAATTAATTAAAATAAATCTCACCAATAACGTTTTGAAACATGGAACATTAACTTGTTATTAACTCATATAACAGGTAACTCATATACAACAAGTCATGACTTAATATTAGAAAAATGACCATAAAGTTTGGCTTATTTTTTAATTAATTGAAGTTGAACTTAATATTGAAAGACCAATCAAAGTTCAACCTTTAATCCTCTGTCTCTTTTTGTGTTCTTAACATACACACTACTCTACCTTGCCGCCATGTTCTTTTGAGCTTCGAGCAAAGCAAAACAAGACGTTAGTATTAGGAAAGCAATTCTAATTTTACCTTATCAAATATATACTTGTACTATACCAAAAGATATATTTTACCAAACAAACAAAATAATAATAGTGTCTACTAAATTTCAATAAGTTTTCCGTCAAAAAAACAAAAAAAAAAAAAAACACTCAAAAAGTTTAACTAAATTTTAACAAGTTCAAATAAGTACAATAAATAGTTACAATAAATAAGTTTAGATCCAATTAGATAAAGATAACATACCATAAATGTATTTCAAACGAAGGAAGTACATGCTTATGTCTTTTTTATGTGAGTACTAGTTAAAATATGTCAAATGATCGATGAGGAAATGAGGTCATATGTTATTAACTAGAAAGTAAAGTAATGAAATCATTTCAACATGGATACTTGCAGTGGAACATGTGTCTCGATTTAGCTCTTATTAGAAATTATTAGGTTGGATTCATCAAATAAACAACACACGGTGTTATGTCACGAGGTGAGGTTGTAACTGAACAAATTTGTTAAAATTAAAAGTTTATATTCACGTTTTATACCACTTGGATTTCATCCACGTCATTACATAAATAATAAATAATTGTTGTTGTTGTTTTATCACATTCACCCACGTCAACTACTCTGTATCTCCCAAATTTATTCATGTACTTCAGAGCAACTCCAATGGTTGGGAAAAGGGACTAGCTTGCAAATATTAAAAATATTAAGCTAGTAGCTACACCATTGTTGCACATCTTGTTCATTTGCTTTGGCAAGCAAATTAGCTTTGTAGAGCTAATTAGCTTGGTAAATATTTATTAGATAAAAAATATTATTAATTTAAAAATAAATTAATTTACAACTAGCTTAACCATTGGAGCAACAAATAGCTTGAATTGTTGTAGCTAAAGAAGATGATGTGGCATGCCAAACTATTAAATAAATTAGCCAACCATTGTAGTTGCTCTAATCTAGTGAGAGTTATAAATTCGAGGAAGTCATAGAGTAGTTAAATTAGTCCACATGCTGGATATTAAACCGATCTATTTATTCTAATCCTAACTGGATGCAATTATTATTATTACCTTCATTAGTTTCCTTTTCGTTGGAAGCGAGTATTTGTGATTAAAATTGATTGAGACACCTAAACTCTTTCTATATCCTACCGAATGCGTATACCCTATAACAACTTGCACCAAAGAGCAATAACCAATTGCTCAAGTATTGAATATATTGAGCAATAGTAGAACAAAGTCCCAATATATCAAATTAAAACCTCAAAAACCAGGTGTTTATGGGTCGATGTCAAGGCATACCATATGTGTTGTTTGTTTAATTTTGACAGGTTTTACCACTACCATTCGTGGATTTCGCCTAACAATCAGGCCTCCATCAAGTGCAAAAGCCACATTTTACTAGTGTTTGTTTTGTTTCAGTTTAGTTTGTATGAGTTAGAGTTTAGTGTATATTTGTGCGGTGTTTTACTTCCTTTTACTTAGCTTAGGTTGTAGTCTTGTTTTTTTAATTAATATATCTCTTTGTAAAAAAAAAAAAAAAAAAAAAAACTCGAAAACTCAATAATGAAACCAACGTTACCTACCAAACCTTCCTCGCCACACAAGTTCACAAAAACACCCCTTTGTAAACACAACCTATTTTACTCTGATTGTTCAAATCTTTTTTTCTCTTATGCGAGATGGTGGTGACGGAGATATTTCTTGCCACTGATTGCTTCACGAGATTCGGCTTTCTGTCTTGTAGTTCTCTATTTGCAAACTTCGCAATGTTTCTCATCAGTGGGTTGCCCCTGCTCGCTGGTTGGCTGCTCAGGCTCATCGTTGACAATTGCTTAGTTGGTCCTTCTAGTTTCCGTTTGTATTTTCTTTTTAGGACTTCTTGTAAAAAAAATAAACAACCTATTTATCAAGCTTATAAACTTAAATTTTTACTCAAAAAAATTGTCGTATTATTGACATTTAGGGTACATAAGAATGAGGAAACAACGTATCATAATGGGCTAACATTAGAGATTGCACATCCTTAATTACAATTTATGAAGGGTGACTTAACAAATGAAGCTAGGTAAGTCATTTTTCATGTCAATGAATAATTATATTATTTTTGTTAGTCGTATGGAGTGCTAACACAAAAGTCTCAGTTAGTGTATTCCACGTAATATTTCTGCATTTCATTTTGCATCATCCAATCAAGATTAATAATAACTTAATAAAGGGCAATATATTGCAATAGATTTGTGGTAATAAGCTCTCTTTGAAGTCATAGAAGTTAGAATACATAGTATATATCCACTGAAAATTGATAGCAGTTGTAGGACAATTTTGAGCTGACTGACAAATTTGTATCCCACATTGGTCAGATAGAAAAGAAAGCGAGAACAAGTTGGTATAAATAAAGATGGATAGACATCGTTCCAATTACTTACCTGGACGGGGTCTATGGGCGATCAAGAAGGCCCATGGCCTAGGTTAGTGGCCTCCATTGCACATACCGGAGGGGTGCCTGCCTAACGTCTCCCCAAGTGGGAGAGCGTACGTCATAATTTGTGGTAGCGGGGGCCTGCGTTCGCGCGGCCCCTGTCCAGTCCTAGTAAAGAAATATTTAAGCCGTCAGAAGATTCTTCTATCTTATGTTCAAATTCTGGAAAGTTCTGGTGTTGGGATTTTGAGTTTGGTTTGTAGGGATACGGTAAGGTTAAGTGCTATTGGCTGGGCGGTGGTGGTTATGATGTTTTGTGGCGGTGGGTGGTTCAGTGCTGCTGTGGGTTATTTTGGTTGCATTTGTTTTGGGTTGGAGACGAGTTTAAAACGATCTCATATAACTAATTTTTTTTCCTCTTATGTATAAATTACAAAAGACGATTAAAAGAGAGTGTGTATGGTAAAATTTTAGGTGTTATGATTAAAAAAAGAAAATATGCTTAACTCGAAAACACACTACGCTAAGCTGTAAAATTGCGCTTTTACTATGACTAAATCCAAATGGAGAATTTTAAAAACACTATTTTTTTTTTAAAAAAAAAACTAAAAAAAACTACTTCCTTCTCATTTCCTTTTTTTTTTTTTAAAAAAAAAATACATATTAAATCATTGATATTTCTAATTACATGTTTGTAAAAAAAAGTATAGGAGTTTGATGTTCTAAATTTGCTCACCAGTTTTGTTTTTTTGTTTTTTTTTTTTTTTTTTTTTGTGTATATTAGAAAAATTTAGAAGATTCCCTTGAAATGCCAATCATGTCTAAGTTTCAAATGAGAAGAAATTTCAGAAAAAGGATGGAATACTATATATCAAAGTATAAAATGCGTGAGTATATACCAATTACAAGTTGCTCCCATCTAGAGAGATCTTATATTTAGCAAATTATTGTTCACTTTCAGATTACCTTCCCTAGGCTGTAAAATTGAGCTTTTACTATGAGTAAATCCAAATGATAATCACACATAATGAGTCATAATTCTCACATTGTCTCTAATTTGTATTCAACTTGATAAAGGATTATACTATTACTTTGTATCTCACACTGTCAAATTTGTGTTCAAATTGATAAAAAGGATTATTCCCTGACAAAAGGATTCAATCTGTTTCATCATAATCAAAATATAAAAACTTGCACAGTATTAAAAATCAAAACGGCACATAATGGTATACCGAGTATTTTGGAGTTCTCCCACATCAATAGAGCATGGAACTGGTTTGATTCAGAAGAGTATAAATGAAAGGCATATGGCGACCTTTAAACATACTTACCTGGACGGGGTCAATGGGCGATCAAGAAGGCCCATGGCCTAGGGAGGTGACTTCCATTGCACTTGGGAAGGGCGCCTGCCTAACATCTCCCCAAGAGGGAGAGTGTACGTCATAATTTGTGATAGGGGGGCTTGCGTTCGCGCAGCCCCTACCTAATTCTTAAGCTAAAATTTAACATGTGCTGAAATAACTTATTTTTGTTGAAATTAAAAATAACCGCATATTTTACAATACTGTAGGTTTTACAACCCCTACCTATACTACTCCGATAATCAGGGCCCTTGCCTCGTAACCTATACTCTTAAAATTCCTACTTTATGTAACAATTAAAGGTCATCAACCATTCAATCTACTAGTCTTTTACATAATAATTTTTTTTTTTAAACAATAATAATTGAAAAAAAAACCCTTCTACTGTAATATTTTGAAGCAAAATCTTATTTTCTATGAAATTAAGAGGGGTTTTGAAATTTCATAAGAATAATATGAAGAGTAAATAAATAATTAAAATTTATGAAAATTAGGTCATTTATTAATTTATATAAAAAATTTTAAATTGATGGGAATAGGGAAGGAATTAATGTTCATTAAAGGGAATTTTGGGAGCAAGACTGAATTAATGCCTATTTATATTTACTTAACATATAAAGATGCTCTATTGCTTATGAAAGCTCTACAATTGTACGCCTATATAGTGAAGAAGAAACTAAAAATTGGGCCTCTAGAATTTTGGGCCCTGTGCAGGTGCTCACCCTGCACACGGTAAGGGCCGGCCCGACCGACAAGTTTTTTGAGCATGTGCCCCACAATTTCATTATGAAGAATCTTAATTTCCAATTCAAGTGTGTTCTTCAATTACCTTGCTGTACAAATTGGTGTAAAAAAATTGGTGCGTTTTTCAAAGGATTTGCTTTTCAATTTGCAAAACTTAGAGTAAAACTTGGTAGAATTTGTGGAAAAAATGAAGAATTTTTAGTTTGGGAGTAGTTTGTGAAACAAGAGAGGAAATAAATCGAGAAACAACTTTTATAAAAATAAATAAACAGTCGTTATGTGGGGCCCATACTCGGAAAACTAGTCGGAGTATAGGCCGGGTGGTAAAACCTACATGTTTAAAATATGGGTGGTTATTTTTAATTTTTTTAAAAAAGGGTGTTTATTTCAATACATGGTATATTTTGGGGTGGATTTTTACAAAAAAATCCTATATTTTATGTAGTATGTGGAAATTTGTTTAAATTCTATAACTTGAAATAATGTTTATTTGTTGAATCACAATTTATTCCATTTTTTTTTAAAAAAAAAACCCTCATATTATAATATTAGTCAAATATGGAATGAAATTAGTACTTCTCCCCGTCCCTTAATACAATGCCTCTTTCTCTTATTATGTGAGGAATAAATGCTCAAAAGAGACCTTGTATTATGTGAGGGAGTACCTAACTCGCACCGAAACTAAAACAAAAGATTATTACTACTATTTTTTTTCCCTCACTTTATTTGCCATGTGATTCATGAAATTCTAACATAAAGTGGGTTCATAGCACAAAAAAAGGAATAGAGGGAGTACTTTGTAAAAAGGTACCAGTAAAAAAAAATATGGGGTAAAGGATTCAATATAATTAGCATATCAAGTTTTTTGTGATATGAATTGATTATCCAATAGAAATATATTACGGTAGATTTGATCACATGGAGTTCCTAGCAAACTAAGCAAAGTAAAGGATCTTTTAATCCTGGGAAATTATAAGGGAGTCAACACAATGTACAATAACTGCAGTTTCATAATAGGATGTAATACAGTATTTTCGTACATTGCAAACCATGGTTGCTAGTGCAGTATGACCAAAGATCAGGAACATAACTGTCATTATTCCAATACACAAAGGCCATGCTACGCTAGTCTACGAATACAGAAGAAGAAAAAGAAAAAAATTAAGACAAATGGGATAACCCTCAAGGAGCACTGGCTGTGAAGTATCCGAGACCATGAAAGGTAAACTCAAAGCTTAGGACTCAATAGGCATGCTCTCTGCCTCCTTCCTCACTGTTTCAAACAAGACGGAGGATAAATATCGTTCGCCAAAGCTGGGAAAGATTGCCTGATAAAAAAAGAGGATGTAATTAGTCAAAAGAAGCCGCCATCCCTTCATGTTCACTGTGTAATATTCCATTTTATTAGTCTTTAATTAGACTATGAAAGTAAAATGAAACCTAGTATAGGAGAAAAAGAGCAGTGGGCTTACAACTACGAGTTTTCCAGCATTTTCAGGCCTCTTAGCTACTTTAATGGCGGCAGCAGCAGCAGCACCAGATGAAATTCCAACCTGAAAGATGATTTTTCCCAAACACCGTATTACTATCATAGCAAAGATGATGTACAAAGAAAATTGGAAGACAGATGCAGGTGGAGAAAGCAAGTAGAATACACTAAAATTTCAAGAACTTACCAGCAAACCTTCCTTGAGGGCAAGCAATTTGGCCATTTCAATAGATTCTTCACTGGATATCTGTATATTTAGTCCACCCGCCACAAAAGACGAAGAAAAGAAAAAGATAAATGAAAGGCAGTGAGTTCTCCATTTATTTATATTTATCAAAGCACATACGTGAAGTATGTAATACTAAGAAGTTACAGCTAGAGAGAGTATCATTATAAGTAAATGGTGACTATTAACGGAGAAAAACTTGTATTCTAATGGACAACACCTACCTAATTAATTAACAAAAGAAAAAAGAAAAAAATAAAAGAAAAGAACAATCCACTAAGCTGAACAAGACATAAGTGGAGCTACAGAGAAATATACATACTAGCATCTAACATAATTAGAAGAAGAAATCCATCATGTAGAGTAGAAAGCTCACCTGGACCACTTCATCGATAAGATTCACATCCAGAACACCAGGTATGAATCCAGCTCCAAGTCCTTGAATCTTGTGAGGACCTGTACATGTACACAAACAGTCAAACATGCAATTTTACCAAGTTAATTCTCTAATAGAAGTATTGCCTAATAAACTTAGACTACGATTCTTTTATTTTTCAAAACTCCAAGAATAATGTGTTGACAAAGAACCAGTTGTTATAATCAGAGAAAGTTGAGTACATAATATCCCTACGAGTTACGATTGGGGATAGAAACCAATAAAGGTTTTCTCTACAACAATTACAAGTAAGCTATGTAGTTCATGGAAGTGAGTGGTGATTTTTTTGGCACTAAAGAGTTTCAATGTGGGTACTAAAGGCCAAAACAGAATTTGACTGGTCAGCAATATATTTGGATAGCTATTGTGGAAAGGGAGGGGAGGGAAGATGCGAGCTTGTAGTTTCCTTCCAAATATTTCCATAATTGAAAGGATTTAATATTGTAACGGCAAGGAAAATAGTTATCTCCAATTCCATTCCTTTTATACACCCCAGGTCATATCTAAACAAGAGAAGTTGGATCCCTCCCTTGCCAAGTATGTAATGGACAGGAGCAACACTAGGAGACAAAATCAATTAAGGGAGCACTAGGGAGTAGGGAGTGTGGCAACAAATTATGATACTATTGGGCAGTAGAGGACAAACATTATCAATAACAGGTTATTTTTGTAGTTTTTCTTGATTATAAAAGGGCAGTAGCATAGCAATAGAAGGCATGAGATTTGTATTGAGGAAATGAGAGAGAACGGCAACCTGAATTTACTAAGAGAGAGTGATAACCTAAAGTTATCAAGAGGGTAATAGCCTCAAGCTAATTAAACTATCATTTGTAACATTTTAGCCATCATCAATCAAACATCAAGCTTTCATCTTTATTCATTGCCTTGTTAAATCAGAAATACTAAGTTAGAAAATCAGTCCATAACAAAATACTCCCTCCGTTTTTAAATACTTGCTCCATTTCTCCATGCGCGGAGTTTTAGGAGAAATTGGAGAAAGTAATAAAATATTAGAGGTAGTGGGGTTGGTGGAAGAATAAAAAATTGTAAAAGCCCAAAAGTAGTGAAGAGAATTGAAGGAGAGAGAATATGAAATTAATATTGTTGGGTCCACTTGGTGAGATAAATTAATTAAATATTGTAAAAACTTTCCAAATAAGGAAATGGAGCAAGTATTTAAAAACGGCCGGAAAAGGAAAGTGAAGCAAGTATTTAAAAACGGAGGGAGTATTACAAGGTCCAGGCTAGCATATCATTAGATAGGATGAACACAAGTAGATGAACTGGGAAGTTACTTCAATGACAAGTCTAGTACCTTTTAGCATGGCTTTCCTTTGAAAAAAGTAAAAACTGGCAGCACAATTATCCATGTTTACTGACAACTAAATGATTATAAATTTTAAAATAATTTTTTTTAGGCCTCTCCCCAGCAATAATAAGGGATCAACAAGAGTTTCAATGGTTATAGCTTTGTTACTTACCAGGTTTTCCTCCAGACAATACAGCACTTTCCACTGGTTCCAAACCAATCAGCTGAAGAACGAAGACAAAAAACATATGATAAGGGTACGAAAGAGGAAGTAGAAAACGGACATAGATATTCACAAACATCAGCATAGAACTTCATATAGCACACTATCAGAAATTTGTCACACATCTATGTCAGAAACTCAGAACTGACCTTAACATCTGGATTTTGTTCCTTTAGGTATTTTCCTGCACCTGTAATTGTGCCTCCAGTCCCTATTCCAGAGACGAATATGTCAATTTTTCCACCTGTGCCTTTCCAAATTTCAGGTCCAGTTGTTTCATAATGAATCTACACAAAGGATATAAGTGTCAGAGCAATGTTCCTATAAGTTATAAATCCAATAAAGAAATACACAAAAGCGAACCAACAAGCATTACCTTTGGATTGGCAGGGTTTTCAAACTGCTGTAGAATATATGAATTAGGAGTCTTGTCACGGATCTCTTCAGCCTTTTGTACAGCCCCTTTCATACCTTTTGCTGGATCAGTAAGGACAAGCTCAGCACCAAAGGCCCTGAGAATAGTCCTCCTCTCAAGACTCATTGATGCTGGCATCGTAATAATGAGCTTGTAACCTTTAGCTGCTGCAATGAAGGCTAATCCAATGCCAGTATTTCCACTGGTGGGCTCAATTAGGACACTCTAAACCATAGAGAAAAAAGAACACATCCATCAGCAATTTAGCACATCAAAAGAATTTTACAACACTGAACAGAGCTTAGACCTTGCCATGTTAAGCTTATCCACCTAAATTATCCCTAGCAATCTCCAAAAGGGGTTAATTAATCAACATATTCATCATGTAGAATTTCATTCAGATAGCCATTATTGCCCCTACCTGTCACTACCTTAACATAAAAATTCTATATTCAGAAATGTTATTGTATACTAACCTCTCCGGGTGTAATTAGCCCGCTTTTCTCAGCATCAGTGACCATACTGAACCCAATCCTGCAAGAGCACAATAATTTGAAGAATTGTCAAACACATATAGCAAATGATACCCATGCCAAGATCTCACTCGCCCCAGAAAAATAAAATAACTACACACTCAAAAAGACAAAAATAACCTGTCTTTGACACTAGAGCAAGGTTCCATTCCTTCCAACTTCACAGCAACACGTGCAACACAGCCATCGACCACAGTGTTGAGATACACCAATGGCGTTTTTCCAATCAACTACACAAGTCCCAAATTTAACACATTAAACGATAAGGTCTAATAAATTATGATATATTACCATGTGGGTACAAAAGGGTCAGGCTGCTTACTTCAGTAACATCTTTAGCAATGAAGGCCTTTTCCTCAACCATTTTGGATTAAATACTGCAATCAACACAATCAATGAGCTTCAACCATACATCTTGGAAAGTTGGTAGTCAAACAGGTATTGCACTTAACCATAAACAAAATGAAAAAAACCAATAAAGGAATTGCTGACTGAAACTTATATATCTAAGAACATCACTTTCAATCAAATTATTAGTAGTAAACTTTTTGACACTTAAGAATGAAATTCATATTATGGATTATATAGTTCTAGTATAGCATGGATATCTCTCGGCATTCCCGGGCTATGCCTAAGCCTCATTACAAAATAGAATTTTGGGTCGGCTGCCTATATCATGAATCAATCCCTCATGATACTCCAGAAAACACCGCCCCCAAAGCTTCATTCCTAAATTGGATTGGGTCAGCTGATTTTATCTCTCGTGGTATTCCCAGAAAATGCCATAACCTCATTCCAAAATGAATTGGGTCAGCTTCCAGACTCAAGAATCTATCCTCTCCTATTCGCTTCTATCTAGTTCTAGTGCTACATGTGTAGATGTGCTTGCAAACCCCCTTCTCAAACAAAACCATTGATAATTTCTTACCAATGTCAATTATGTGTTGAATACTCCATTAAAATTAGCTACACAATTTTTCCAGAACAAATTTAATCATAGCAATTATACCCATGCAAAATCAAAAACCCTCAAAACACCAAACAAAAAATAAAAAACAGAAGTCCCTAAATTACCCACCAATCAATTAAGCAAAAACACTCAAATATTAAATTTCTTCGGAATTCAAGCAATCAAGAGCAAACAGAAATAGGCAAAATCATAAACTAAAAAACCCAGAAAAACACAGAATTGTAAACAATTAAAACCCAATAAAAGGGGTGTAACAAAATTAATAGAGAATTATTTAACATACCCAGTTGAAGAAATGAAAAATAGCAGTAGAAAGCAATGAATTTTAAGTCAAAGGGAGAAGATGTTCACAAACCTTAAAATTGAGATAGAAATCTGGGGAAGAATTGATAGTGATTGCAGAGGAAAGAGGTGATTAAATAATCCAAGAAAATCGTTTGTTTGATTTTATGATTAATTGTTTTACATGCACGATTTATAGACTTTGCTAAATAAAAATATAGAATTATATGTTGAATATCATTTCACATGTGGATATGTGTTGGCATAATATGCCCATTTTCCACAATGTTGTCCTAATTCATGATTGATCCATCTGTCATTCAAATTCAAGGTTTCTCTATTTTCTATTTTTATTTTCATCAAAATACAATCCTTCCATTTATCAAGAAAGCTCAAAATAATAATAATAATAATAATAAAATATAATCCTTCCATTTTTAAAAATAGTTCTTCCCTTAATTGGTTGGCATGTATGTCAAAATGTCAATAATCAAGTTTCGGGTCAAATCAGGATCAGGTTTTGCCGGGTCAATCTAACCTCAAATCAGATTTTGGTCGGGTCAATTTAAATTTAAGTTGTTATAATTCATTCACCATTTTCGAGTGTTGGTCGGGCTCGATTGAAGTCAAATTCAGATCGAGTTCAATTTTAGGTTCAGATTGTGTTGAGTCGAGATAGGGCAGGTTAATAGATGGTACATTCGGGTTCAAGTTAGGGTTGGGTCAGATAATCTTAAAGTTGGATCATTCTTGGTTTTGGTTCAAGTTCAATTCGAATAAATATCGGTGTGGTCAAGTTGAACCTATATATTTATACCTTCCATTATTTGATCAAGCATCATCAATATTTTATTAAACCTATATATGAAGTAATAGAGAACAAAAGGTATATAAGTTGAACCTAATATGTTGTTAAGGATTAAGGGTTTACAAAATTGTACGAGTATATAAGCTAAGCAATTGAACAAAAGGCATATAAAATTTTATTTAACCTTCCATGACTCGGGTCAATAACAGGTTGTGTTGGATTTTAACCATTTTCAGGCTCTAATTGGGTCTGGTACTAGTCCGGGTTCGGATTATTGTCGGGTCAGATTAAATCAGTTGACAGTTATTATCAAGTCGGGTGCAGGTTCCGGTTAAGGTCATAAAGTATTGGGATAAATCGGTTGTCTATTAACATTAGGTCGGGTTCAGATCGGGTTACAGTGCAAGGCACTAGTTTCACCCCATTATTGTTCAGGTACAGGTCGGGTTCATATCATTGCCGGTTTAGGTCAGGTTCTCGGGTTGTGTCATTTTTTTTTACTACTCTAGTTCTGGCCCAATAGGACCCTTTTCTCCTTACGAAAAAAATCTTATTTGATGAAAACTTTCGTCTGATGGAGTTTGAACCAAGAAACAACTCAAGCAATGTAATGATTTTAAATTTAAATTTTTTTGGGAAATTCTCTTTGGTAAACCTATAGTTTTTAAAATTCTCAGTGGTGAATTACAAAAAAACTTATTATCATTGGTAAACTCGAATTTTTGTTTACCAAAGATAATAGCTTTTTTAATATAAACTCACTAACCATGGTTAATTCTATTTTTTAATAATTAAATTATTTTTTTAAAAAAAACACAACCTCTCCTCTGCCAAGACCACCACCAACGCCACCGCCGACCTCTTTCTACTCTTCTGGCCGAGAACTATTCTCCCACCGGCCACCGCAACCACAACCCTTCTCTCTTTCTCCTCCTTCCACCGCAACCTCCCTCTCCTCCGCGGCTCCGACCAGATTGAGCCCAAACACTAGTGGAAAAACCCCCAAGAAATCCCCAGCAATGCCTTACTTCTGTTTGAACCCAAAACACCAGCGAATACAACAACCATACCTCGAGAAATTCGACCCCAAAACCCAGAAATTCAACCACCAATCGAAAACCCTAGGAAATCCGAGCCAAAACCCCCTATATTCGAGCAAATTCGAGCCATAACCCCCTATTTTCGAACAAAAAATCGACCCAAAACCCTCACAAAATATGAAGTACAAAAACCGCAGAAGATCGAGCAAAATTACCCTTAAATTCGAGCATATAACAACTAAAAATTCAAAAGATCTAAGCAAGGAGGTTGGATTTTCATTCAAATCAGTAGCAATAAGCAATTGTTTCGATTATTTGAAAGTTAGGGTTTGTAGTCGAATTTAGGAGCTTCACTTCGTTATTCTGGGGTTTTCAGGGTAAGAGAGGTGGGTTTTGAGGAAGCTAAGGGAGGTGGTGATTCAAGGGACGGGGATAAGCGCGGCAGGGACGGTGGAGAAGGTTGGCGCGCCGGCAAAGGAGGGAGTTGTGCGCCAGCGTGGGTAGGGGCGGGGGAGTGGGTGCCGGTACCGGCGCCGGCGTGGTGGGATACTGGCTGGAAGGGGTGATTTTTTTTAAAAAAGAAATTATTTTTAAAAGCATTTAAATAAATAAATAAATAAATAAAACTAACTATAGTTAAATGTTTAGTTAAAATTAGTCACTAATGTTATAATTAGCTTAATTTAAAAAATTCGAGTTTACCAATGATAATAAGTTTTTTTGTAATTCATCACTTAGAATTTTAAAAAATACAAGTTTACCAAAGAGAATTTCCCAATTTTTTTTAGTTGTTTTTATTTAAATATGTAGATGAGAGTAACAAGGTATGATAAGTTTATAACCCCTTGAACTAACATGAACATGAATGCTCATGTTGTAACTTTTAAAAATGTATTTTTTTTTTAATTTTTTTTTTAAATGTTGTTTGAATTACCATATATTGTGATTTCTCAAAAAGAGAAAACAAAAAGTCTACAGTTTCATTTAAACCCTAAATTGAAAAACAAAGCATAAACTTTTTTTTCTCTTTATTTGATTTGTGCTTAATAGATGACCTCACATAAGAAAAAAAAAATGCAAGTCAGATAAAAGCCCTAACCTAATTTTTAATTTGAATGAAAAAAGAAAATAAAGCAACAAAATTCAACGAGTAAGAAGGGAACTGTGGAAGAGGAGAAAAAAAAAAAGAGGGAGCCCAAGTTGATCTTCATGATATACGGAGTACAAAAATCGTTTATCTAGTGACATTTATGTAAATAAATCAACAAAATATCCAGTTATTATGACTTTTTGTAAATAAATCAACATATATGGGACCTGCATTTAACAAAAGTTAATGACTTTTTTATGGAAATGTTTTGTTCATCATGAAAATCAACTTGCTTGTATTTTCTCTTTAAAATGTAAGTTGTGAAGAAAGATAAGATGAAAGATTTTACCAAATCGATAGCTCTCAAATAAAGCCAACCTAAGTTAAACTATAGTATGTAATTAAAGGTCACTATACAAAATACTAACATAACTACTGTAGACATGTAGTAAACTATATACCAGTAACAAAGACTTTCCTTACCAAAAAAAAAAGTGTTTTTCTACAGAGTGTCCGACTGTCCGTAAGGTATTCACTTTTTCAAGCTGTGTTCACCCATTTTCAAAATTCTACACTGTAACCCCAAGGTACTTTTAATGTGTATGATGTTACCCTGTCCTAATCCCTCCATTAACTTAAGTTAACTTTCTGTTAACTTCAAAATAAATAAATTTTTCAAAAAAAAAAATTCCCAAAACCCCAAAACACCTCTCTCTCCTCCCTCACAAGTACCTACCACTCCACCTCCAACCGCACCACTGCGCCTCACCCCTTTCTCCTCGACCCACCACTGCTGTTTCGGGGTTTTCTGATGTCCTGCGGGAGAGTTACAATCCCGAGACTGGAACCGGACGCCTGTACCTACAAAACAAACGGATGCTCCGGATGATTGGAGATCCGCCACCGACGGTCAAGTTAGTACTTGATTAAGGAGTAATTAATGCGGAAATTAAAGTGATTGTGTCTCTCTAGGTGAGAGTGTTTAATGTGTGTAATCTGCGTAATCTCCCTTAATGAGGATTAAGGGAGGTATTTATAACCTCGAGAAACGTGTCAATCTAGGTTTAGGTTAACCTTGGGCTGATTGGGCTTCCCTCAGAAGTTGGGCCTAGGTGACCGGCTTCTCCATTAGGCATGGAGTATGCCACGTGTCATGACATAATAAGTCCAGGGTGGACGAATAAGCGTGTGCCACGTGGCAAGCCCTGAGAGGTCCAACTGGGGGACACTTGGCAGGACCTGATTGGCCCACGTGGCGCATTCCGATTGGTGGGAGCAAAATCCCCTAATCATTTGCCCCTCACAGGTGGCACGTGACTGGTCACGTGTTACCTGTGACAGGTGTCGCCCTGTAACAGGCGACGGCCTGCTACAGGTGTCACTCGGCGAGAGGCCGAGAGATTCTCCCGCCAAAATTTTGAATTCTGGAAGTGACCCTTCGCCTTCTCACTTTGCCTATATAAAGGAGTGTTGACTTCGGTCATTTTCACAGTTGAAAACTTTGTGAGAGAACATTCGGACCCCTGAACTTGCTCTGACATTTTGGACCCTTTCTGCCTACCGCCTGCTCTGACAAGCCAACTGCAAAGGATTTTTAGAACTTCATCAATCGTCACTCGTTCAGGTAACCGTCGGTTCTCTTACTCTTAATTTTCTCTTTACTTTAATCTTTTTTGAAATGGCACCACGGAAGCACACGACTCGACCTAGGTTAGTGATCAGCCGGTCACCGGGGACGACTGAATCTAGGACTAGGAGTGCCGCCTGCCCTTTTCTGGACCCATCTTTGCCCTTTATACAAAGTCCGACTGTATCTGTGTCTATGCAGAGCATGATGGCCAGAACAAAAAAGACTGCCAGGATCTCAAACTCAGACGACTCCTCCCACAGGGTGCCGATTAGTGAAACATCTGACCAGGCGCCAGATGTGGAAGTGAAACAAAGCGGCTTGAAAGCCGGCAGTTCTGAGGGAGGAGTCAAAGTGACCCCTTCCCATTTTACAGTTGACAATTCTACATTCTCTCCTGCTCCTTTTAAAGGAGAGGAGGCGGGCCCCTCCGGGAGAGGGGAGGAGTCGTCCTCTTCGGACTCGTCAGAGGACGATTCCGAGTCTAGCTCTTCTGGCCATGCTTCTCTGGACACTGAAGAGAAAAACAGTCGCCTACAAGAGGCGAGGCTTTCTCACGCAGTTGAGAAGGGGGACGATTGGGCGGAGCCATCCGCCTCTCACCGAGAGCAAAATACCCCCTACTACTGCACGGTACCTCGGGGCCGGATCACGACCATGCAAGAGAAAGTGGAGAGCTTTATCGCAAACCACACAATGGGCCCCGGCTTTTTAGTGTTCGTGCCGGATCCAGAAGACACAGTCGTCTGGCCGGCTGGTACCAGTTATGATGGCGCCTGCTTTGGCTGCTACGAGGCGGCCATCAAGGCTGGGCTGCGCTTCCCACTACATCCGGCTGTTCAGCGGATCTTGGATGGGTATGAGTTGGGGTTATGGCAGTTAGCCCCGAACTCCTGGGTCAACATACTCGGCTATGTGGCCGGGTGCGAACTGCACGGGGTGGAGCCGAACTTCGAGGCTTTCGCTCACATGAACTACCTCAGCCGGACCCCTAAGGCAGGCGGTACCGACTGGTATCAATTGACGAGGCACATGGGCTACCTCATGACGAGAGGTAAAGCAAACAAATGGAAGGACTGGCGGAGCACCTTCCTTATCATTGAGAGTTCAGACACAAAGCTGAACAAGCGCTTCAACAGGTGGAACAGGAATCCGCCCCTTCTTGCAGGCGGCCGCAGCATGCCGCCTGTTCTCCCCAAGGCTAAGAAAGAGATCCTAGATAAAGGACTCTTCAAAGTAGAGTCGAAGGTGAACTCTACTTCAGGGGTACGAGAGCAAGTACCCCTGCACTGCGTCCCGAGCTTCAAATGGCTCTACGACGAGTAATTTTTGGCCGCCTGTGGCCTCAGCAGTCGGTCCTCAAGAGGTAGTCGGCCTGTCGAATACTCTGCTGTTCCGTGCATTTTTGTTATAACTTTTATTAACTTTGCTGTTTGTTTTTGCAGCGGACGCCATGAGCAAAATTACCGCCTCCAAGACTGCGGCGGCCATGTTGCGGGCCTCCATCATGCAACAGTCTTCAACCGACTCCCCCAACAAGGGGGAACCCTTGGTGGGCTTCGAACCTTTCACCCTCTTTTTGGAGTTGTGTTTATGCATATACTGACTCTTTTCTTCTTTTTTAGACGGGCGCTCCAAGAGCTTCTTCTTCCCAACAGCCGGACCCCAAGGCCCGGAGGACGACTGTTGTGAGCTCTCCTGGTTCTGCCAGGCACCCCTTTTTGGTTTTTTAAGGTAAAAATGACTTTTTTGTGCAACTTAGATTATTCTTATCTCAATTCGAAGGTATTAGATGTAGCTATTTAATGTTTTACATAGAATATAGGAATTTTTTAGATTCTATTCAAAAATACTCTATTCAAAATATGAAACATGCGGCGGCTGAGAAACAGCCGGCCACTTCTTCTAAAACTCCAGTTGGGCCACTTAGAAGTATGAAATTTGTCCTTGTAAATTTTAGACTTGCTCCCTCCTTTACTAGGTCTAATCCGTTTGTTTATGCTTGATGCAGCCGACCCTCAGGAGTCTGACTTGGTCGAAGTGGCCAAGTCTATGATCAAGGCCGTACCTCCAGCTGAAAGGGAGGCGGTCAGGGGTGTCGGCACCCTTGACCTAGACGGGATTGCAGGGGTCCTTGCTGAGGTATACTTAGCATATTTTTGAGTATTTGAATTCCAGGACGCCTGTTTTCTTTTTTGTTTGGAAACTGACGCCTGTTCCCCTTTTTACTTAGGCCCTGCTCCGAGTGAACGGCCTTCGCAAGCCGCTTGACCGGAAGAACAAAGAGGTAAAGGCTGCAAAAGCTATGGTCGCCTCTGACTGTGATAAGGCAATGTTTCAAATTGCCCAAAATGAAGTTCTGACAATTGATATTCTTTATTATCGGGAGCAGGCTACCGCCGCTATCCGGGCTCAGTTAGAGGCGGCCCAGAAGAGGAATAGCGAGCTGGAGGCGACCATCAACAACCTCAAGACCGAGCTGAGACCTCTTCGCCAAAAGATGTCCTCATACGAAACCTTGGAGAAATCCTTGGCGAGCGTAAAGGAACGCCTGGTGACCCAGGAGAAGAGTCTTACTCAGGAGCTCTCGGAAAAGGCCGAGCAAGAAAAGAAAGAGCTGGTCCGGGAGATGACGGAAGACTCTGCTCAAATCCAGCGCATGACTTGGGGCCGCCTCTTCCCCAATGCCGACTTTGCCTCCTGGGAAAAAACGTACCGCAGTGTTCTGATAGATATAATCAAGAGATCCTGGCGGCTGCTGAGGAAGAGGCGTTGGAGGAGGAGGAGCAGCCGGTAGTGGCGCTTGTGCCACTTGGGGGTAATGCATCGAAGAAGGATGCAGCTGAAGCCGAGTCCAGCAAAAAGAGTGCTTACCAGGCGGCAACTGCTAATATTGAAGATCTGCCCCCTTCATAAGCTTTATGTCTTCTTTCCCCGGCCTGCGTGCCGTTTGTTTGTATTTACCCGGCCAGGGGGCCGGGGCTCTGAATATTTTGCCGGTCTTTAATGACCGGCTTCCTTTTAATGAATATTTTTGTTTTGCTTCAAATTTGTTTAAGTATTGAATATTCTGATATCCAATTGTACACTATACCGACTGTTTTACATGGCCGATAGTTGCAGACAGGTACGGATAGTTAGTCACGCCGCCTATGCCCCTGGACGACTGGTTGTCTGTTTCCAGGCTAGACGATCAGTCGGCCATTCATCCAATCGGTATTCGAACCATTTTAAAGAATGGATCCCCTTTAGGCAGGCGGTTCTGTCATTTGTAAAATTAACCAAGTAGGAAAGTGATTTCCTACTTGTCATGTTTTTAGGCTAGAGACTTTAGGCCGTCTAGGCCGACTGTTCCCCGCCATATTTAATCTAGTGTGAACAGGTGT
This sequence comes from Chenopodium quinoa, assembly GCF_001683475.1. Classification (NCBI taxonomy): domain Eukaryota; kingdom Viridiplantae; phylum Streptophyta; class Magnoliopsida; order Caryophyllales; family Amaranthaceae; genus Chenopodium; species Chenopodium quinoa. The sequence continues at coordinate 8,174,955 of NW_018745024.1, read as the reverse complement.
TGTATGAACACCTTTTTAGTTTCATACTAAATTTTTAAGGAGTGACCAAGTAAACATGATTGTTACCTAGTCGCCAAGTAACTGAGTAGTAGAGGTATCGAGCGGTGGGTACCGGTTGTTCCCCTTTATTCGCCAATGTTTGTTGTCTTTTAACTCATAAAATACCAACTGTTCTTATCCCAAGTAGTTCAGTCGGTCGGTTGACCCGGATGGTTACTGCGAACACTTGCTTGACGTGATTAGTCAGTTAAGTGAGAGATATCCTTGTCCGGGAAACGGCCACGTGGTTGTCTTGGTTAGACAGTCGTATAGGTGTCGTGTAATGATTTTATAGAACAATGTTCCACCCAAAAAGGGAGCTGCTCTCTGCGACGAATTTCATCCGGATGGATGCCGTCGGACGCCTGCTATAACGTTGGGACAGGTCGAATTGAATTTTTATATTTTGATCAGTTGGCTTGGCGCCTGGTCTGATCATTTTAGCTATGAGCCTATGATAGTTCTTGGTGAACTGTATTATGGGAGTGTAGCCGGTTGAGTGAAACAAGCGACGTGCCCCTCTTAAGTAAGAATAAAAATTAAACATGGAGAGTAGCCGACTGTTTGTCAGTAGGCATGCCCCTCTTAAGTAAAAATGAAAACTGAGTATGGAGAGTAGCCGACTGTTTGTTAGTAGGCGTGCCCCTCTCAGTACAAAATTGAATATTAAGTATGCAAACTTTTATTAAGTAGCCCTTGACTATTTATATCATTCAAAAGAAATATTTCTTAAGATTATCTACATTCCAAGTTCGAGGCAACGGTTGGCCGTCTGGTGTTTCCAGACGGTAGGTATCGTCCCTGACCTCTTCACAGATTCGGTAGGGTCCTTCCCAGTTGGGAGTTAGTTTGCCAGACTCATTAGCCCTTCCAACTGCTTCCATTTTCTAAGTACAAAGTCCCCCACTTTGAGTGGACGCCTGTGTACTTTTTTGTTGTATGATCTAGTCATTCTCAGGCGGTAAATTTCATGGCGCAAGACAGCATTGCCCCTCCTTTCAGGAAGTGAGTCTAATGCCAGGCGCATGGCTTCCTAGTTTGCCTCTTCGTCATATAACATTACTCGAAGAGTCGGCTCGTAGTGTTCTATTGGAAGAACAGCTTCCGCACCATAAGTTAGGAGGAATGAAGTTTCTCCAGTCGCCCCTTTTTCAGTCGTCCTAATGGCCCAGAGAACATGTGGTAATTCATCCGCCCATAGGCCGCCTGCTCGTTCAATCTTTTTCTTGAGACCGTCTGAGATGATTTTATTAAAGGCTTCTACCTGGCCGTTTGCTTGTGGACGGCCGACAGATGCAAAGTAGTGTGCAATTCCTTGGTCACCCAACCAGCTTTTGAGAACAGGCGTCTCAAATTGGGGACCATTATAAAAAACCATAGACATGGGAACCCCGAACCGAGTAATGACATTTTTCCAAATGAATGAAATTACATCCTTCGTCTTGATTCCCTTTACAGCCTCCGCCTCTACCCATTTAGTGAAGTAGTCGACGGCAACAAGTATGTACCTCCTTCCGCCTGTAGCAGGCGTATATGGAACCAGAATATCCATGCCCCACTTAGCAAACGGTAGTGGGCTATGAATGGTAGTGAGGTCAGTAGCCGGACGGTGAATTAGTTTGCCAAACCTTTGGCACTTGTCACATTTTTTCACCATCTCCATCGCATCTGCTTCTAAAGTAGGCCAAAAGTAGCCCTGCCGCCTTGCCCGTTGAGCAAGCGTCCTACCGCCTATATGGGAAGCACAGTAACCAGAGTGAAGATCATCTAGTATCTCTCGCCCCTTTTCTGGAGTAACACACTTTAAGAAGGGTTGAAGGTACCCCCTTTTGTGAAGTTCTCCCTTTATTATTTCAAAACTGGTTGCTCGTTTTTTCAGTGCTGCCGCCTGTTGATGATCATCCGGAAGGGTACCATTTGTCAGATATGCCCTGATTGGATCCATCCAGGTTGAGCTTCTGTCTAAGATTCCAATAGGGTCTTCCTCAATGCTTCTCCTCTCCATTACTTCCCAAAAAACAGTTCGAGGAGTATCACAGGAGGCGGATGATGCTAATTTTGAAAGTGCATCCGCCTGGTTGTTTTATGATCTCGGCACTTGGGTCAGATGGAAATCCTCAAGGGAGCCGACTGCTTGTCGGACCGCCTGTAAATACTTGATCATGGTCGGATGGGTTGCTTCGTATTCGCCATTGTACTGACTCATTATCAATTGTGAATCGGAACAGGCGTCTATTTTTCTTGCCCCTGCCGCCTTGCACATGCGGATTCTGGCTAGTAAAGCTTCATATTCTGCCTCATTGTTTGAGGCCTGAAAACTGAAGCGTAGAGCATACTCGTACCTGTCGCCCTCTGGCGACTGACATATGACGCCTGCTCCACAACCATTTGAAGTAGAGCTTCCATCCACATATACCTTCCAGACTTGGTCTAGAACTTGAGAGTCAGGAGGACGAGTCATCTCAACAATAAAGTCAGCAAAGGCTTGCCCCTTCACTGCTTTTCTAGGCTCGAAGGTAACTTCGAGGCTCTGTATTTCTATGGCCCATTTGATCATTCGGCCTGACGACTCCATGATGGTCAGTGGCCGCTTGATAGGTTAGTCTGTATACACGACGACTGCATGTGCCAAAAAGTAGGGCTTCAATTTTTTAACATCCATGAAGAGTGCAAGACCAAATTTCTCCACTAAGGGATACCTCAACTCGGCATTTTTCAGTACGTGACTGAAAAAGTAGACCGGGAGCTGACAGTCGTCTCTTTCAGCAAGGAGAACAGTGCTTAACGCATGATCAGAGACGGCCAGGTACATGTAGAGTACTTCTTTGGGCAAAGGGCTGACCAGCCTCGGCAAGGAATGCAAGTGAACTTTCAATTTCTGGAAGGTCGCCTCAGCATCCGGCCCCCATTCAAACCTTGCCTTTTTCTTAATTGCCTGGAAAAAGTATAGGCATTTGTCGCCTGATCGGCTTAGAAATCTTCCCAAGGCCGCCAGACAACCTGTTAACTTCTGAACCTCTCGGATGGTACGAGGCGACTGCATGTCGATGACCGCCTGCACCTTCTCAGGGTTCGCCTTTATTCCTCTCTGATTGATAAGGAATCCGAGAAATTTCCCAGACTCAACTCCAAAGAAACATTTCCTGGGATTGAGCATGACATGGTGCCGCCTGAGTGTGGCGAAAGTTTCTTGGAGGTCCGACAGATGATCTTTCTGGATTTTAGACTTGACAATCATATCATCAATATATGCCTCGACATTTCTCCCAATCTGATCAAAGAACACAGTGTTTATCATTCGCTGGAAAGTGGCCGGGGCATTCTTAAGACCAAACGGCATGACCGTGTAACAGTATAACCCCTGATCAGTGACGAAGGCCGTCTTCTCCTGATCTTTCTTCCATAAAGGAATTTGATGGAAACTAGAGTAGGCGTCCATAAAGCTCATCAAAGCATGGCCGGCTGTTGAGTCGACCAGGTTATCAATTTTAGGCAGAGGGTAACTGTCTTTGGGGCACGCCTTGTTTAAGTCTATGTAGTCTACACACATTCGCCAGGTGTCATTCGGCTTTTTAACAAGCACCACATTTGCAACCCAGTCTGGGAAGTAACATTGCCGAATGAACCCTGCATCAAGTAATTTTTTAACTTCGGCGGCTGCCGCCTGACTTCTTTCTTCGCCATGGTTCCGCTTCTTTTGCCGTACCGGCTTCTTTTTCGGATCCACGGCCAGTTTATGTACCGCCAGATCAGGACTAATGCCTGGCATTTCATGGACTTCGAATGCAAAGATGTCCTTGTATTCTTTCAATAGTTTGTGAAAGTCGTCACCCAGGTCCCTTAGAGCAGTCGTCCCAACCAGCTGGCTGAGGACGGAATTCATCCGACCGCTCCTCTGCCAATGATTGCTATTTTTAGTCTTTTCTTGCGGCCCCTGTCTGGGATGCCTTTCTCTTCTTGCCACCTGCTTCTTGAACAGGCGCACTCTCCTTGACATTGTCAAGGTCTATTTTTCCACCGCTCGACATAGTGACCATAACAGTGGGCTTGACATCCGAGAGATAGCACTCTTGGGCCATCCTATGATCTCCCCTTAGGGACCCGACTGTTCCATTATCCCTCTCAAACTTGAGCAACATAAGAGATGGGATTATAACAGCCTTGGAATTATTCAGGGTTGGTCGTCCCAGAATCATGTTGTAGGCCGAGAGTTCTTCTACTACCAGAAACCGGACTACCATGTGTCGTCCTTCCCCTTTTTCGCCCAAGCGGATGGGTAAATCCACTCGTCCCACTGGGTGGACGAGTCCTCCTCCAAACCCTACTAAAGGGTGGGATGCCGGATGTATGCAATCAGTCTGATATTTTAGTTTCGACAGACATTTGCTACTGATGAGATCTGAGGAGCTTCCGGTATCTATGAGGATTCGGCCAACTCTCTGGTTGGCCACTTTACATTCAATAACGATAGGGTCGTCATGCGACCCTCTTACCCCTCCTAGATCTTCTTCAGTGATGACAATCTCAGGAAATGAATATTTGGAGGGCCGTTCTTGGTGAACGGAATTCACATCTAACCGTCTGATATTGTCTTTGTTGCCCCTAATAGTGGGGCCGCCTCCTGAGAAGCCGCCTGCAATGGTGTAGACGACTGCATCATCTGTATCGGAGCTGTCGGCCTGTTGATTCTTTTTGGTCGACTGCTTTTTTGAGGAAGTGTTCCCCGTAGATTTCTTGACATAAGTGTCAAGGTCACCTTGCTCAGCCAGGCGGTCCAGATACCGCATGAGAGTGATGCATTCATTGGTGTGATGACCAACATCTTCATGATAATCACAGAATTTTTCTTAGTTCCGATTGTTTGCAGAACCCTTCATGGGGACCGGCTTCTCAATTGAGATCCGTCCCTTGATTTCCTTTAGGATAAATTGGCTATCCTTGTTAAACACATACTTTGGGGAGTATGGTTTGAATTATTTTTTCTTCTTCTGGGACGGCTGTTTAGAGGAATCAGTTGCCCAGACCTCTTTTCTCTTCTCGTCTTTGTTTGACGACTGCTTCTGTCGTCCTTCTCTTTTGTCGGACCTTTTCCCGTCTGACTGTTTTACCGTACTACAAAGATCAGTCGCCTGTATATAGGCTTCCGCTTCAATCAAGGCTTCTTGAAGAGTCGCCACCCTCTTTCGGACCAAATCAAATTTGAAGGTCAACCCGTCTTTGAGACCTCTGAAAAAGTCAGTATAGGCTACTTCATCCGGTAACCCTTGAATCTGTATTCTCATCAGGTTAAATCGCCTGATGTAAGAACGAAGCCCCTCCTTCTCGCCCTGCTTAATTGTTCCTAAATCAAGGGTCGTCTTCTTCGCAGGGATGTTCATGGCGAAGTTGGAGGTGAATAAGTAAGCAAGCGTCTTGAAGTTATTTACACAACCAGTCGGCAGGTTGCCGAACCATTGTTGTGTGATTCCTTTGAGAGTCGCTGGGAAACACTTGCACCAAGTGGGATCATCCAACCCTTGAAGGTACATCAGGTTGGTGAATGCCATCAGATGGTCTTCTGGGTTAGTAGTGCCGTCGTAGGTGCCTACTAATACATTTTTCACTTTGGCCGGCTGAGCGGCTTCAGTAATTTCCTTGGAGAAGGCCGACGGCTGTTCACCAAGTCTAAGCAACCGTAGCTGCCAGTCCATAGGTTGGACATTTTTTGCTGCATGTCCACCAAACGGAGGTGGCTGTAAAAAATATTGTTGTTGCGGTACAAACGGTAAGTTTGGTACCGCCTGGTCGCTATGAAAGCCGGACCGACGGGAGGTGCCGTCTGACTGACTCTCATGATACGACTGAGTATGCCTCATCCAGGTATTTCGCAGACTATCTTGGAAGTTTGAAGTAGAGGCCGGCTCTGACAATCGGTCACTCTTCTTCTGCTCTAGCAGTAGCCGAGCGTCTGTGTATGTTTTCCTCGACCCGTCCGCCTGAATATGACGAACAAGTTTCCTATTTCCTAGAGTAGGAAAACGATATTTTGTGAAATCAAGGGCAGGTGGCTCCCACTTCCTAGATTTAGGATGAGGGGTCACCTCTCGCCCTTGAACTGGCTTCCTCTTCCGTGAAGTGGAGGGTTTCTTAGCCGACTGCTCCTTGTCCAGAGCAGGCGGCTTCTTGTTGATCAACTCTTGAATTTCTCCCTTGAAGTCCCTCATGATGGTCATGAGTTCGTTCCTTGTGATGGGAGCAGACCCTTCAGTCGGCTGCTGCCGAACAGGCGGTGCGCCTGCTGGCTCGCTTCCAGTTTGAAGATGTTCCCGTTCCCTCCTTTCGGTATGACGGGTACGTCGGGCCCTTAGGGTCCCGTCTGAAGCTGTGTGAGCTTCAACTTCAAATTCATTCTCAGTATCGTGGTCCGACTGAACTAGAGGATCGTCCAGGGGACGTCTCTCTTCAGGAGTCGGTACAAACGTAGGTGCCATCTCAGAAGTACTCTCCCCACAGACGGCGCCAAAATGTTTTGGGGTTTTCTGATGTCCTGCGGGAGAGTTACAATTCCGAGACTGGAACCGGACGCCTGTACCTGCAAAACAAACGGATGCTCCGGATGATTGGAGATCCGCCACCGACGGTCAAGTTAGTACTTGATTAAGGAGTAATTAATGCGGAAATTAAAGTGATTGGGTCTCTCTAGGTGAGAGTGTTTAATGTGTGTAATCTGCGTAATCTCCCTTAATGAGGATTAAGGGAGGTATTTATAACCTCGAGAAACGTGCCAATCTAGGTTTAGGTTAACCTTGGGCTGATTGGGCTTCCCTCGGAAGTTGGGCCTAGGTGACCGGCTTCTCCATTAGGCATGGAGTATGCCACGTGTCATGACATAATAAGTCCAGGGTGGACGAATAAGCGTGTGCCACATGGCAAGCCCTGAGAGGTCCAACTGGGGGACACTTGGCAGGACCTGATTGGCCCACGTGGCGCATTCCGATTGGTGGGAGCAAAATCCCCTAATCAACCGCGTCACCCTCCTGTCTTATCTCTCAACTCCTCTTCATGCCCAGATTTTTGACCATTATTCGAAATTTTTTGGGCAAACGTCGAACAATTTCAACCAATTTAACCATAATTCGTGCAAATTTTCATTTGAAATAACAATTAAACCAAGTTTTGTGTATATAATCTCAATCTAATAGAACCAAAATTGATGTTTTTATGATTAAAATCAAATTGGGGGAAAAAGTAAGGTTTTCTATTGTTTTGAACCAAATTCCTATATTTTAAAACGAACACAACAATTAACAACTTAATTTTGCAATTTGCATCTAATGAAACAAAAGCCCTAAACCAATTTGTCGAAATTTCAATTCGAATCAAATTCCTCCATTGCATTCGAACACTTTCTTTATTTGGTGTTGCAATAGGTGGTAGTGGGCCCTGCGATGGGTGGTGGTGGAGCTGTGATGGGTGATGGTAGGGGTCGCTGGTGGGGTTTTGCTTGCAAGTGGGGTTTGGCGGGTGGCCTGGGGTGTGTTGGTGGGTGGTGGGTCGTGAGGGCTGGGTTTTGGTGGTGAGGAAATATAAAAATAGCGACAATAGCTAACGCCAACTTAACGATAAGATTACATCGTACACACTAAAACTACTTTGGAGTTATAACGTGGAACTTTGAAAATGGGTGAACAGAGCTTGGAAAAGTAACTACCATATTTAGGTTACTTTACTTAGCTCATATGATGATTAATTGTTTGCGATTGGTGGTACTTTTCCCACTTTTTGACTTTTAGTATTTACGGAATTGAAATAGTGACGTAATTATCAAGTAATTGTCTTAACTGAGTAAATAACAATTTAGGTTACTTTACGGTTGCTCATGGATGTTGGTTAGATATCAACTGTCAAGACTCTTGTATGTGGGAAAAAGAAAAAGTAAAAAAAACTAAAAGGTTAAGAACCACCAACCAAAAAAAAAAAACCAACATTCATGAGAAAATACAAGTTTATCTTGATGATAAACAAATTTTGTTTATCTAATGGCACTTTCGTAAATAAATAAAAAAAATCCCTATCAGTACAACATTTTCGTAAATAAGTCAACATTTGTGGAACTCGCATATTAATAAAAGTTGTTCACTTATTTACAAAAATGCCTATTCGCCGCTCCTTGATCATTCCTCCAACAACCACAAAGTATCGCTACCACTTATACCCGAAACTTATGTAAAAACCAACCAAAAGTTCTAAGTTTTGAATCCTTTATTGAGTAATAGTTGTCGATTCAATTACTCTAATCTATTTTAGATTTTCAATTCTTCTACTATCTCTTCTCTTTCCTTCTTATTACTTTCGCAATCCTCTAGCATGTATGTTAATGATGACTACCACCAATATCACTGCATATCTCCATTATTGCGATTGCCTAAATCAATAGCAAACAACCAAATTAAAATCCTAATTCCACCTTTTTTTTTTCTCGCATAAATTCCTAAATAAGCCTTCATTCCTTAAGTTCTTCCCCCTCCTTTCCTTTATTTTATGAGCCTATAATATTTAACAACATGCAAATAAAGAGCAAAAATAAGGACGGGTGGGCATAATTAATTAATTTTTGGACGAAATCTATTAAGTGGTGACACGTTCTAAAATTATTTGTTCTATTTAAAATTGTGTTGTGTGCCTACTCTTGGCAAGTACAAATAAAAATTGCATGTAGTATCTAATATCTTTACGACATTAGAAATATTGTACTGAATGTTGAAAGCCTTTTGTGTTCAAATTAAGAAAATGATCCATCGTTTTTTATTATGAAAATGAAGGAAGACATACACTCTTCTTTGATACCAAGCTAAGCTTGGTCTAGTGGCAAAGTTTGTATCTCACAACCAAGAGGTTGTGGGATCAAACCCTACTAATGACACTTTGGGGTGGGATTCCCTTACCCTTCCCCCTCCCCCCCTCCACTTTCAAAGTGTCTATCTCGTTAACCTGGTCAGGAGAACCTATGAGAGGTTCCAGCCCATTAAGGCCCTTATCCTGACGAAAAAAACACACTCTTCTTTGATACCAAGCTAAGGTTGGTCTAGTGGCAAAGTTTGTATCTCACAACCAAGAGGTTGTGGGATCAAACCCTACTAATGACACTTTGGGGTGGGATTCCCTTACCCTTCCCCCTCCCCCCCTCCACTTTCAAAGTGTTTATCTCGTTAACCTGGTCAGGAGAACCTATGAGAGGTTCCAGCCCATTAAGGCCCTTATCCTGACGAAAAAAACAAACTCTTCTTTGATGAAAACTTTCCTTTCATGGAGTTTGAACCAAGAAGCAACTCAAGCAATATAATGTTTTTAGATTTAAAACTTTTCTTAGTTGTCTTTGTTCAACAATTGTAGATGAGAGTAACAAGGTATTATAAGTTTATAACCCCTTGAACTACATAAACATGAATGCTCATGTTGTAACTTTTCAAAGTGTTTTTTACTCTCTTGGAATTACCATGTATTTTGACTAATGTTTCATCTAAACCCTAAATTGAAAAAACAAAGCATAGAATTTTTTTCCCTCTTTATTTGATTTGTGCTCCATAGATGACCTCACATAAGAAGAAAAAAATTGCAAGTGAGATAAAAGCCCTAACCTAATTTTGAATTTTGATCGAAGAAAGGAAATAAAGCAACCAAATTCAAGGAGTTGTGGAAGAGGAGAACAAAAAGAAGGAGCGTCAGTTGATTTTCATGAAACAAAAGTGTTTATTTAGTGACATTTATGTAAATATATCAACAAAATATCTCAATCATTATGACGTTTTCGTAAATAAATCAACATTTGTGGGGCTTGCATTAAACAAAAGTTAATAACTTATTTATGGAATGTCACTTGATAAACGATTTTTGTTTACTCTCTCCGTGTTTTTTTAAGTGTTACACTTCCTATTTCCGGCCGTGTTTATTTTAAGTGTTACACTTTCAGCTACATTAAAATATTATATCTCTCTCCTCTCATGGTCCCTACCCAAACCCACTACTACTCCCTCCGTCCCTAAATTACATTCATCCTTTCTATTTTTGGTATTCTAAAATTACATTTCTCCTTTCTATTTTTGGTAAGTTTTTTTTTTAAGTAAATCAACTCTCTTTTTCTGTTTTATATTTAATGCTTTCTTACTTATCCTTACCTAATCTCACTCATAATCCTTGTGCCAAATTACAATGAATATGATTGGTTAAAAATTTTCAATTAGAAGCATGTGATTGGTCCTTTTTTTTGCAAAGGATTGATGACATGTCATGAGTAATAACTAATCTATCTTAGTACTTCTCATTGCATTATCTAATTATTGTTATTTGTCTTATTCTTTTCTCCTTAATTCCCGTGTAAATTTCCAAAGAGGAATGTAATTTAGGGATGGAGGGAGTACTTTTTTATTATATCTTTCATCTCACATTCATTAATTTTCAATAAACTATTAACCTCACTATCATTATTTTACAATTTTTTAATATTCCAACTACTCCACTTACCTCTTATTTTATTTAAGTCAATTAAATTGTCTAAAACTATGTGCCGGTCAAACTGTAACATTTAAAAAAACACGGAGGAAGTATTATGTACATCAACTTGCATTTTCTCATTAAAATATAGGTACTTAAGTTATGAAAATTAAGAAAAGATGAACGACTTTACTAAATCGATATATGTAGTATCTCAAGTTAAGCCAACCTAAATTAAACTATAGTCTGCCATTAAAGTTTTAAGTTGTAAAGTTTAAGAAGATGAAGGACACTATACAAAATACAAACATAACTAAAAAGTTAAGAACCATCGACCAAAAAAACCCAGCACTCATACCTTTCCACCTAAATTTGTTTTCCCTCCTTAGAATTCTTCTTCATCATAATAAAAAGGTCAAAATCATTAAAAAAAAAAACAAAAAACCCAATTCATCATCTTCAATTCTCTCCCCTTCCTTCTTCAATCAGCTGTGTATTTCTTGAAGATTTACAACAAACCCAGATCTCAATTATCTGATTAGTTAATTTAATGGGGGTTCCCGCATTCTATAGGTGGTTAGCTGATCGCTACCCATTGGCGATTTCCAACGTTGTTGAAGAAGAACCAAAGGAAGATGAAAACGGCGTCGTTTACCCTGTTGATGTTTCAAGACCTAATCCTAATGGCATGGAGTTTGATAATTTGTATTTGGATATGAATGGAATTATTCATCCTTGTTTTCACCCGGATAAAAGGGTAATATTCTTTTCTTTTCAAAAAATTTTAATTTGAATTTTTTTTGGGAATTTTGAGTGGTTAAAGTTTTGGACTTTTGGATTATTGGGTACGTGGGACATTTAGGATTTCTAATTTGGTGGAGAGTAGTGTAAGTAATGCTTAAACTGTAAATTGCATTTTTTTTTTGAGGTTTTGAGTTGGGCATTATGTTCTGTGAATTGGGGTTTTGAGTAAGAACTTTTGGGTTGTTTGGTATGTGAGAATTTCGTAAATTCAAGTTTGAACTTTTGGTTGTTGTGTAAACAAGAGCTATGAGGTCATTGATTGGCTAAGAAACTTGAATTGGTCAGTTACTTTTTGGCTTAGATAAGATGTCGAATGCTCGTTTTTTACATGTGATGAAGAATGAGGTTTTTTATGTGTTGTTTGTACTGTTTACCAACATTAGGTAAATGAGAATTTGGGAAATTTAGTTTGAACTCTTGTTAATGTGTGAGGGTTTAATTTGGTATTTGATGGCTAGACACTCGTGATAAATTTGTGGTTTGATTCATTATCAAAATCAAGTAAATATGGGATATGCTGCTGTTATTGAGGAGTTGCTAAGTAGAACTGTTGTTCCTTGTTGAGAGAGTGAGTGCAAATGTGATATCTGCACGGAAAATACGTTAAGATACTCTCTTTGGTAACGCCAGATGACCGCATTGAACTGGATAACACTTTCAAATTGAAGTTTTAAACACTTTGGGCTTGATCACTGTATTAAGCAATGTAGCTCTCTTTTCTATAATTGGTTAACTAGTCACTTGGAGATAGCTTGTCAATTCTGGTGGTTATTCATACAATGTCAATAAAACTGCACAATATTAGTTTTCTGTTTTATAAACTGTTAAGAAAATATTTTACTGGTGTTTGTTACTAGTGCTGGTACATTGGTTGCGGATTGAAACCCAAGAGGATTGCTTGGTATTGTTTGGTTGGAGGAGTTTATGGGTGATAGGCATCCCTTGGTTGTGGGGATGAGATAAAGAGACGCATGGGAGGGAGGGAGAGAGAGTGAGGGGAGAGAGAGAGAGAGAGAGAGAGAGAGAGAGAGAGAGAGAGAAGAAGAAGAAGAAGTTCATCGAGGTATAGGAGGAGATTAGTAGGAGAGCAAGTGGTGATTTGGGAGGATGCTAGTATAGTTTTTATCTAAAATATGGTTAGTGTTTATCGATGAATGATTGTAATTTTGATGTTTGGTAAATGCAGATGATTTTGTAATTGCATTACTAGTATATACTGTCAATTTTTCGATTAAATATATTTTTCATAAGCTTATACTTTTATGTTGATAAGAGACTAGTGGCTGCACTTTGGAATGTTTACCTAAGCTTTTGTAAGTTCCACTTTGCATGCCAGCTCCATTGATTCCTGTTTTGCAGCTGGGGGCTTATGCAGAACTCCTTGCCCGTACAGCTGTACAGTAAAAATGATAGGTTTCAAAGATTCTCTATTATGTTATTACCTGTTGCTCTTTTCAACAGCTTAGCTCTCACATCTACGGATGGTTATGGGACAAAGAAACAGGTTTAGGGAAGGGGTTCCCATATATATTATGTACCTGCGTAGGATTTTCTCCACCCTTATCCACCCCATGCCACCATGCTTAATATTGTCCTTCACTCTGACCTGGCTGGCAAAACCCTGTAACCCATGCTCACATAGATATCCATTGCCTGCTTTACCTGTCTGCATTACCTGCTTTAACTGAATACTTTTAATCTACTCAAAGACAGAAAAAGTAACATTGAAGGTTTCTATCCCAAAAAATGGTCAACAGTAAAGGATGACCTAGCATCAAAAGGACAAAACATAAAATGATCTATCAGCAAAAGAAAATAATGGGTATGGGGAGAGAAAAACTAAAATTATCTTAAGCTTCATGAAATTCAAGATATATAACAGATATAGTTGAAATCTTTTTGGTGCATTACTGTCATGTTAACAAATTCGAGAGACCTAACAGTCAGCCCAAACTTATCACAACAGGTAAAGATTCTAAATTTATATTGAAAGGTATCTTTATTAGAGTTTGACCTAACATAAAAATAAAATTTACCAAGATCTCAAATCACCAATAGCAGTGCTTTCCAACAGATTTTGCAATTTGATAACAGTGAAGCAAAAATGGAAGCAAGGAATTTATGAGAGAACGATCTGTTATTTGAACTTGGGTACCCATTTCCATCACGGTTACGTGTCCAAGTGTCCAATTAGGTTATTTTGTGAAAGCAATTCATGATTTTGGTCCAAAATGAAGGTTCATTCCTATGTCCGAGTGGAGGATCCGATACACGTACTTAAGGTAAAATGAAGAGTTTGAGTTATGAAGAGAGAAATAGCATAAGTTGTAGGAAGATTTTATGAGCGTCTCTTAATTGAGATAGCCATGGTAGATAATAATTTGTATATATCGTGTATGGAAGGGAAGAATTGAGCAAAAATTAGACTAAGCTCTCAGTTTCATCTTTGGATTGGATGGTTGAGGGAGGGCTTGAGAGTTGGAGAAAGATGTTTGGTTGGGAATTTAAAGAAAGGGATGAAGTAAGAAATGTTCAAGTGTGTTGGGAAGGCTACAAATGGAAGTGATATGTATAGGTTTGGGCAAGCTAGGTTGCATAGAAACAGATACGGGTATAAAAATGGGTATGGGTACGAGGACGGGACGCGGCAAATCAAAATTAAAAAAACGGGTATGGCATGGATACGACAAAAAAAAAAAAAAATTATGAATCCATAAAATGTTTCAAAAAAATCCATACAACACAGATTAAAAGAAAAACTACGGGGTACTTAATTCGACGTCTTAAACAACACAAATAAGAGGTCGATTCAATCTTCAATGATTAAACTTTGTTTCAAATTTGGCTTAGGTCGCAAACTCCAAATAAATAAGAGCTGGGAATCAAGATATAAAAGGAAAAATAAAAAACCAAAACCACCTACAAACCTGTGGCTACCACAAATCAAAACAAAAAAGAAAAACCATAAACTTAAACGAAAAAAAAAAACTTAAGCTTAATTGTTCAAAAAAAAAAAAAAGGAAAAGAGCAAAACTTCAATCAGATTTAAAATGAAGAAAAAAAAAAGGAGAGAGAGAACAAAACTTCGTGTGGATGGGCAAGTTTTGGAATGGGACATTATTTGGACAGACTTAGTATTGTATTTTGTCACGAAGTTGATGATTTATAGGAAGAGTGAGAACAAAACTTCGTGTGGATGGGCAAGTTTTGGAATGGGACATTATTTGGACAGACTTAGTATTGTATTTTGTCACGAAGTTGATGATTTATTATTTTATTTTAAGCAGGAAGAAATTACTTTTTTTAAATTTGAACCAGAAATTGATTATGTGAATCATCAGATTTTTACTGGAGGAGTGACCTGGCTTTAGGGTCTTCGGGTTCATAATTCTGTATCCTGTAATATTCGTAGTCAATATCATGATAATGAAATAATGGCAGTGAACGCTTGCTTGTCACCAGTGCTTATGAAGTAGCAAATCGATTTCTTCATTGTAAAATTTATCTTTGATTCACTTCCTTTTTAGAGAAAGACTAAATAGAGCAGAGTGAATAATTTGTAAGAATTTCTTAAGGTTTTCTTATTTTGCCGTTAGGAAGTTAATCAGAAAAATGTTATGAAAGTTGAAAAAGGGGAACTTGCCAATTTTGATGTTTATTTATTTTTATTATTTTTTTATTTATGATGCAGCCTGCACCTACAACATATGATGAGGTGTTCCAATCGATTTTTGCATATATTGATCATTTATTTTCATTGGTTCGTCCAAGGAAGATTCTCTACATGGCAATTGGTAAATTTCCTTACCATATTCCCTTTTTATCTTTTATTTTTACTTTTTTTATATTGTGGAATAATTCTTTTTTCATCCTGGATACGATAGATGGAGTTGCTCCAAGGGCTAAAATGAATCAGCAACGTTCACGGCGCTTCAGAGCTGCAAAAGATGCTGCAGAGGCTGTTAGTTTTTCTTTCTCATTATTTGGCTGATCTTTTTCTTACTTATTGGCAATTCTGAAAATCCTGATATTGTGCATATTGTATCTCCTAGGAAGCAGAGGAGGAAAGACTGAAAAAAGAGTTTGAGGCTGAAGGAAGGACTTTGGCTTCTAGGGAGAGGCGAGAAACCAGTGACTCAAATGTCATCACTCCAGGTACAGAATTTATGTTTGTGCTCTCGGTGGCACTTCAGTATTATGTACAGAAGAGGTTGAACAACCAGGCTGGCTGGCGGAGGGTAAAGGTTAGTGTCAAATAGTTCCCATTATCTTACTCCCTTGAAGATCGGATGATTCCTTTATACTGGAGTAATCCCTTCTTTATCTCTTCCCCATATACTTCTTGATTTCAGGATAATTTCTCTCTATATGTATTTATTCGACTGCATTGGGTGCTTGTTTGAAGGTTATTCTATCCGATGCTAATGTGCCCGGCGAAGGAGAACATAAAATTATGTCGTATATTCGGTTGCAAAGAGATCTCCCTGGTTTTGATCCCAATACTCGACACTGCTTGTATGGTTTGGTGAGTTCATTATGATCCTTCTATGTATCCCCATACATTGATATACTGTCATTGATTTCATCCCGTTGCTTGTATATTATTGACAATCTGTTTGATTTCAATTGACAGGATGCTGATCTGATTATGTTGGCGTTGGCCACGCATGAGGTGCACTTTTCAATTCTGAGAGAGGTTTGTTACATTCTACATTGTGCTTTAGTGAAATAGTTGATAGAGCTTGTTTATCTTTGTCATTTTTTAACCAATTTGCTTCCAATGTAGGTCATCACTATGCCTTCACAACAGGAGAAATGTTTTCTTTGTGGTCAAGGTGGTCATTTGGCAGCAGATTGTCGTGCTAAGCCTGATAAAAATGGAAACTTGATAGATGACACTCCTATATACAAGAAAAAATATCAGGTTGCTTGCTTGCCATCCTTGGCTCTAGTAATTCTTGATTGATTTGTTTGCAGCCATGTTTATCTACTCTGTAATTATTGAATTGTTTTGTCTATGAATTTTTGCAGTTCCTCCAAATTTGGGTATTAAGAGAATATCTGCAATTTGACCTGGAAATTCCTAATCCTCCCTTTAATATGAATTTTGAACGTTTAATTGATGATTTCGTGTTCCTGTGTTTCTTCGTTGGCAATGACTTCCTTCCGCATATGCCTACACTAGAAATTCGAGAGGTATGATTTATGAAAGTTTATGCATCCACACTTCGTGCTTTCACTTTTATTGCCATGTTATGAATTTATTTAGCTCATAATTTATCTTCCCTCTTAGATTACAAAGCTCATAGTATTTAGATGTCTGCACCATCAATGTGGAAATTCTCTCTCCCAACCTTTCTTGTTGCTATTGATCTTCCTTTACACCTGTATGACCTGTTTCTTTTCTGATTCAGGGTGCTATAAACCTGCTGATGAATGTATACAGAAGCGAATTTGCGGCTATGGGTGGTTATCTTACTGATGCTGGTGAAGTAAGTTGGTTCCCAATTCAGATTTGACTGTTTAAGTTATATGTCAATGGAAATGGATTTTTTTAATGTAGTATGGAGTGAGTTGGGGAAATGGTATAATAAGAATGAAAATAGTAGCAAATAATTGTTTATTGCCTTTCAATGTTCTATGCTAATTTGAATGTCTGTTTTTTAGATAGAATTAGCTTTGCTTAGAAAAGTCAATCGATGAATGGGGAAACAAATTGGGATGAAGGTTCTTTATCTTTGCCAGAAAATGTCATAGTTCCTAAAAACACTGAGGTGTTTGTTTGAGGAATTTGGCATTTATTCTATCGAAGATGTTTAATGACTAGGAAATAGTTTGTAGTTTTGAATTTTTGATTAGAATTTCTCCTTGAAGGCTTGGAAGGTGATTGTGCTGCACTTACACATGCTATGTGATTTGTCTATAAGTCACTGATAGGATGCTAGTCATTACATTTGGTTTAGCAAACCTTGTAATAGTGCGAATGCGAACATAGATGGTTGTTCTTCTAGTCAATAGTCTTGAATTCAGAAACTGCACTGTCTACAAATGTAAAGCCCAAAAATTAGTAAATTTTCATAAAATGATGACCTATGTAGCATGGAGACAGGGACAATAATGAAAAGAGAAATGAGGAAACACCACTTTTCAAAACGAGGAAATGTAGCCATGCTTTTTTGAATCATTGAATGGCAGTTTTTGTTTTGTTTTGTTTTGTTTCTCACTGTTATTTTATATTTTAGTATGTTCAAATTTATTCATATGCTTCGTATGTATTTTTTAAGAAAACTAGGGAGGCTAACGTGCGCAATGCACACGTCATAGCTAGCCATAAGCCCATAACAAGGGAGTTCTTTCGATTTAGTCTTATGTCATAATTTCTAGTTGTTCAAGGGAGTTCTTTCGATTTAGTCTTATGTCATAATTTTAGTTGTTGGTAGGATTAATGAGGGAAATTATATAAACAAATATGTTTAGGGATAAATGTCTACACACTATTTTTAAGAGTTAAAAAAAAAGAGTAATTAATATTAATGAGGACAAACAAGTAAATAAATATTTTATATAATTGCCCAAACACTATTCATAAGAGTTAACTCAAACTTTTTAGAAGGTAGGGGTACTACTTGATTAGTTTATGCCATTGGGCCTACAGCCATATCTTATGCTAGTCCAACTTTATACTTATCTTTAAGTACCTCTTTAAATCTCCCTTATCTTGCATTTTTTTGGCAGTAATTAGTATGACAGAGTATTAACACGCATAATATGTTTGCAAAATGGAGATTTAATAGGCTTTGATTGATTGATTTGTAGTTCTTGAATGGAGCTAACTGTAGTATTTTTGGTATACAGGTCTTTCTAGATAAAGTGGAACATTTTGTTCAGTCAGTTGCAGTTCATGAAGAGCAAATCTTCCAGAAACGGGTTCGCTTACAGCAGGTGCCCATCACCTTGGTTTTTATTCTTATAATTTATTTGATGTACTTCAGTTGACAATGTATTGACAATGTGGGTGTTATGCATTGGGTTCTGCCTACATGCAGACACGCAGTGTGTCAATTTCTATGCATATGCTTTATGTCCTAAGTATATATATATATATATATATATATATATATATATATATATATATATATATATATATATATATATATATATATATATATATATATAAAGGGGAGTTTTTTCCCGAGTTTTTAGAGAGCCACGTAGTATTTAGTTTTCTTAGCGCGCCACGTAGGATAATAAATTTTAGTGGTAGCCAATTAAATAAGAGATTATTAATTTCTTTTAGAATTAAAAAATTTAAATGCCATGTAAGCAAAATTGTCGAATGAGATTTTTAAGTTTAAATTAATTAAATATAGAATTCTATCTTTTGATACTACCTCCGTTACATATTATTTGCAACGATTTGACATAAAGTAGAGAGGAAAAATATCTAATCGTTGCAAATAATATGTAACGGAGGTGGTATTATGAATTTTATCTAAATATATAACAAATTTTAGCACATACATAAAAAAAATATATATATATTTTTTTTAAAAATTCAAACATGCACGGGCTTCATCTAGTATTGTTACATTTTTATGATTTATTATTTCTAAATATCTTATATAAATTTGCATATCCTCTTTTTGTTTGTTTGTTTGAAAGTCGAAATTATGTTGCAGTAGGTTAATTTAGTTCTATATTGTTTCCATGACAATTGTAGTTAGTTGTTCATGTTGCTATTCATTTCTCTATATAAATTCTTTTCTTGTTTTTTTGGGGGGTTGTGGGTTATTAATAATCCTTCTTTGATTTACAGTATTATGAGAACAATGAGGAGATGAAAAACAAGGCTAGAAGAGAATCAGGAGATCCCTCCTTTGAAGAGCCACCACCTCCAGCGGAAGACAAGGTGAGAACTATCGGCTTAATCATTTGACCATCTTCGAAGACCCCACTGCTATTGGTCTTGACCAGTAGCATGACTTTAAGGAACTGGGAAACAATTGGCTGATCTTTGGTGGCTGATTTTATTAGCTCTCATTTTTCTTCATAATGGGCTTGATATGGATGATGATATTGGCCAATTCATCAAATTCCAGAGGACAGATCCCTTATCATTATTTAGTTTAGTCGCTTTGTGGTGGTGCTTCCTTTTATTTATTTTTATTTTATATCTACTTGGAAAACTTTTGGATTTGGCTCTAGTTTCATGTACATTTAGCAAATCTGTTAAATTACTTTTATTCCCTTAAAACTAATTGAAGCTTAGGATGCCGTTATAATGTTCTTGGTTGAACAAAATACCGCTCCAACCTTCCAGGAGTCTAGGCATCATTGTTGTTTTACTATATGATTGCTTGGAGGAAGGTGAAATGTAAAGGAATCTATTTGCATATCTTATTTTCTTTTTTACTCTCTAAAAGATGTTTTCTGCTTGTGTGATATCATCACTAATTTTTGTAATTAATTATGTTTTGCAATATTTTTTAAAAAGATGTTTGCAACATATCTAGTATATATTGAACCAGATTGTGTGTGATGTGACCATTTAAATTACATTGCTGTTTATGCACTAATTGCTGGGGTAGTTAGATCTTTCTTTTCAGGCATTCTTAATTTCTTAAGTATATCTCTTCCTCTGCTCCTTTATATCTGGTTCTTAAGGTTTGGCACACATTTTTAGGAGGTATCAGCTGTTGCATTGATTTTTGAAATTGACTAGTATTTGAACATTGGTACTCAAAACGAATTAATTATACATTTCTTTGATACTTTAATGAAAGACAGTATCCAATAAGCTATGTTAGGTGCTCAGATAATATAAGAAGGGAGTAATCAATTAGTATTGTTTTCTGCAGGTCAAGCTTGGGGAGCCTGGATATAAGGAGAGATATTACGCCGATAAATTTGGTGCATCCAGTCCAGAGGAAATTGACAAAATCAGGAAAGATGTGGTCAGTGATTCAGTTTCCACACTCAAGCAATTGAATACGTATTAGACATTATGCATCCTGCATTTTTTTCTTCTTCATTTTGCAATGTTTTCTCTGTTTTTGGTTCAGAATTGCAGTTTATAGAGAATACTTTGTCTGCTCAAGTTCATATAGTTTTTTACCTTGTGGCAGAAGTGTTGTACATTGTTGTGAATTTTGTTTGGTGAGAGACATGTTGTTTCTCCAATGTCCTAGAAGTTAAGTTTAGGTATAGTTTCTTACTGGAACTGGCATCTGTAATATTATGACATAGGTGTAAATGTGTAATAGACTAACTTTAGCAAGGGCAATTTGGGAAGTCTAATATTATTAGGTTAATAGTCTTTAGCTTTAGTATAAATAGAGAGAGGGGAAAAATGGAGAAGCTAGGCAGAATTTTGGAGTGAATTCTTTGGAGAGTTGTGACCTCAAGTCACTATAGAGCTTGATAGGCTAAACTTATCGGTTGTGTAAACAGTTGTTAAGTAATTAAAGCCTCAATCTTTCTTCTTAAAATTTCTGCTTATTTATTTAAATATACAAATCAGATTGCTAGTCTATAATAAGCTACTAGTTTATAGATCCTTTTTGCACCCTTGATTCTAAAAGCAAAAGCTGTTTTTTCTTTTCACCAATGGGCAGCCATTTTTTGGGATTTTATTTCTTGCCTTGTTAAAATATATAATTGAGTTTTCATTTTCAGTGGTGTCCGCCTGGCCGGTTGGTGTGTCGGTGTTGTTATCAGAACCGAAACTGATGTAGCATGTAGTGAGATCATGTAGTCTGTCCCTTGTATATACTAATGTCTTTTCTTTTTCCTTAAACTCATTTCTTGGGGGGTTGGTTATGGTGCTGTGTGGTTTTGGGTTGGGACTCTGCTCTTAGAATATATGATAGCTTTCACTTTTAATTGTTTATGGATAGCTTGTTAGATTTCTTCAACTTTGCCATCATAGGTATCTTTCCAGAAGAGAAGCTTTCATTTCTGGACCTCATAGGTGGTCTCCCTTCTCTCACCCCTCCATCAAAAGAGTTTTATATGCCTTTTATAATTGGTCTGAAATCCAGCACTTGATGGTGCTGCGGTAGGTTTTATTTTCCCCTGCTTCTTGTTTTTAAGGATATGGACATAGATCGATTGAATAACCTGATATGTTTTTGCTGCATCTTGTGTTGCTTATGGAGCATATATATAAGTTACTGACTTTTGACTTAATCAAGTGTCGAGACGGAGACTTTTTGTCTTTTATGATCAGATTTATTACTATTGAATTCTTTCTTGGCAAAATTTATTTGTTTCCTTGACTCGTGATCTTACTTTTTTGCAGGTTTTGAAATATGTGGAAGGTTTATGTTGGGTTTGCCGTTACTACTACCAAGGTGTTTGCTCATGGCAATGGTAATTGGTTTGTTTGTTCAAAAATGTTTACTGTCTACTGTAATCTTTTACTTGAAATAAATCATGTCTGTATAACTTCTTTACTTCACCACTAATTTTACTTGGGATAATTTATGTCTGTATGATTTCTTAAATGTTTGAAGGCTTTTCTAATTGGTGGCATATGACATGTTCTGGGTCTTCCAGATTTGTTTTTGTTTTGTTTTTTTTGTTTTTATGTTTTTAATGTATCTGATGCTTTTGTGAAGGTTCTATCCATACCATTATGCTCCATTTGCTTCTGATCTAAAAGATCTAGCTGATCTAGAAATTACATTTTTCTTGGGAGAGCCTTTCAAGCCATTTGATCAACTCTTGGGAACTCTACCAGCTGCAAGGTTTTGTTTGCTCATGTTTTCAGTTACCAGCATGTCTCTGTGATATATGTTTGACCAATTTTTTGTTTTCTTCTAATGGTACAGTTCCAACGCTTTGCCGGAGATGTACAGGAAATTGATGACAGACCCATCTTCACCTCTGCTTGAGTTTTATCCTTCTGGTAATGTTACTCTGCTGTTTTTAGGTAGAAGTTAGTTACATATTCTGTCACAATCTCATGTCAGCTTCATTTTCCCAGATTTTGATATTGATATGAATGGTAAACGTTTCGCTTGGCAGGTATTATTTAGGTCCATTAGGACATGTTTCCTTCTCCTTTTCCCTCTTGCTAAACTGATGAACTCAATAATTATTTTTTCTTCTTAATCTAATCTTTTCCCCTCTCCTATTTGCCAAAATTTTGGACACCAGGGTGTTGCAAAGTTGCCATTCATTGATGAAAAGAAATTGCTGGCTGAAACCAAGAAACTTGAGGAAACTTTGACGGTTAGTTTTTTTGGAATCCCCATTTCTCTTGCTTTCTGTGCTATAGCATTGTCCTTTAAGTTGTCTGTCATCACATTGCTAAAGTCTTGTACTATTTAGTCAGTTCTATTGAGTTTCGACACTTGCACGTTTTATGTTATTTTAGGAAATCAGATTGAACGGTCTTAGGGTCTGGCCAGTATTATATTTGTTGCACAATTGATTGCCTTTCAGAGTTGGGGTTTGCTACCCTCCATTGGCAATTTGACGGTGTATATAAAAGCAGGATGGAGGTGGAGCTTGCTCATGTCAAGGGTTTGAATTCTTCCTCCTTTTTTTGAGGCTATCTATAGGAATCTGGAGGCTCTGAAGCAAAGTGCTCTGAGTAGCGCTGGACATTGCTTGAATTTGTGGATATTGACTAGATTAGCTATAAATGATAGCTTGAGGATATGATATCTTTGGCTATAACCTCCTTGGGGCTGGAGCTTGTGTAGGGCTGCAATCGATCCGAGTCAAGCCGAATTTTAGTCTATTCGAGCTAAGCTTGATAAAAATTATTAGTGTTCAAGCTTGAACGAGCTATTTAAAATCTTGTTTGAGCTTGGCTCATTAAGAGTTTGACTTGTTTGAGCTTTGTTCACGAGCGTGCTCGTTTATTTCGAGTTTAAGCTTGTGCTTGAATGAGCTTAAATCGGGCTTGTTTAAATAAACGAGCTGTAATCTATCATTAGAAATGATTCCTTTCAAGTTTTGTCGCATAATTTATATAAGATATTTTCATTCTTTCTACAGAAAAAAGTTACGGTGGAGTTTTCATGCCTATATACGATGAAATAGTTACAAAGACGTTCAAGTAAAAGATATTCAAATACAGTAAAGTAGGTTTAGTATAGTAGAAAATTTTTCGAGCCTGTATGAGCTTTCACCAAGTATAGTGAACAAGCTTTCACCAAGTTTCATAGTCCCAGTTTCTTTATGGGTGCTTGCACAGCCTACTTGAGATTAGTGGCATGGAGGCCAGGAGCCTCATTTAGACTTTGGGACAATGGTTATTATAAATGAAAGTCTGCTAGTCAGTCTTATACAAGAAGCTGGTGGAATTGGAATTGGGGATTTGTAGTGGAGGTGTTTATTACAAGGATTTTGGTCTTATATTTGTTGCTGTTTCCATATTCCGTGAGCCTCTTTTGCCACTAATCAGAAGCATAGTTTGTCTGTGTTCAGAAACTTTTCAAACTACTTTTCTGTGATGGTTTCTTTGTAGAGATAGGTTAAATTCTTGAAGAATATGCTTTTAATCAGCTACTTGAGTAACTTAAAAGTGCTTTTCTTGCTCATTATTGTTTGTTAATTTTTTAATTTATCATTTCAGTTAGCTTAATCAGTTTAGATATCCTCTTGTTCTGGGATTAATTCATCCTTTGATTGCTATTGGTGTAAATTTCTCTATGCTCAGCGCATTCGTCAGGGATTTATGAAAGCAAAGTCTGTTGAAACTTGAAATGAAGGTTTTGCTGGGCATTCTTTTAAAAGCTCCAAGTGTGAGGTTTGGGGGATAATTTTAGATGAACTATAAAGGCAAAGCAAGATTTTTAAGTACACTTTTTCAAAACGGAATCTGATTTTTTGAGGTGTAAAATGTACTCTTAAATGCCTGCTTTTGTGCACCCTAATTTAACCCAAACAGGGTTGCCTGCTTTTGCCAAGCATTCGAATTTTACCCAAATAGGGATTTCAAATGGGAGAGCTTTTAAAAATCTCTGTTTGATTGAAAATCCATTTTTGAGTTTCCTGATGCTGTGTCATAGATATCCTTTTACACTAAAATTCAATGCACACAACTTTCGATCATGTAGAGTCTAGAAGCACGGTCATCTCATGCAATTTTTTTGCCTTTATGTCTGAGTTCAATAGTATGCCTTTGGTTTTATCATATCTGACTCTAGGATCTTGATAATTGCTCACAGTTAAGTTGATTCTGTAGAACTTACTCTGATTCATATCACTTTGGCAGGTAGATGAGCAGCGCCGGAACTGTGTGATGTTTGATATGCTATATATCCATCCCGCGCATCCTTTAGCTGCTCAAGTTGTGTCATATTACCATTTCTACTATCAGATGCCTCCTGACCAAAGATATGCTTGGCCAATTGACAGCTATGCCAGGTAGGTTTAAAAGTTTTAACCTTTTGACTTTCAAAGCTGATAAAGGTTTAACTTCGATGGTCATTGTAATATTTATGCAGTGGTGGAATGAATGGTTATTTGTGGTTATCTGAAAGAAATGGGTGGAGGCAAGTGGTCGCTTCACCAGTTGCTGGGCTACCCAATATTATGAATAACCAAACTTTGTAAGTATGATCTGCTGCTGTCATGTTTATGAGTTTTGAATGTATTAGTGCTTACCACCAAGAGAAACATCTATTTTGCAGAAATGTGACATATTTAAATCCTCTGCCTCGTAAACACATCCCGGAGCCTCCAAAGGGTGCAATTATACCAGCTAAGGTATGTAGTTTCTTAGTATCCGAGACAGCACTCATATATATTCTCTAAGGCGTAGATTACTTTGTGACTTGTCAGTGATTTATGATATTTACGTACTACTAATGTATGGAAACTAGTGAATTCTACAGATAGCTTGAAGTGTCAACTATCTTTTGGAATTCAGTCTATCTTTTGGTCTGCTAGCCTCAACTTTTCTTGCATTTTCTTCATTGCAGGTGATCAAATCTACTGACGTGAAACCTTTCCCCCCGTTATGGCATGAAGACAATGGCAATAGGCGTCAATTTGGACGTGAAAGGTATAGCTTGAATCCATCTACGATTTTACATGGTTCTTTTGGCTACCAACAGAAATAATGCATCATATTTGCACATGAAAAATAAATGAGTATTATTTTTTCAATTATACTTTAGTAGACAACTTTTCCCTACTCAGGAGTTTTTATATAATGGATTTGTTTTGAGTTGGACATAGGTATCCCTAATTATGTTCCTTTCACGGCTTACTATTTGGATGTCTAACAGAGTTTCCATTTGAGTCAGTCAGATTGGACTTGGTGTACAGTTGATCCAATAAACTTTTGTGACTATATCTGCCTTATCTAGAAGTATATTGACAATTAGTTATAATAATCTAATACTCAGTTTTTATTCAAAAAAAAAAAAAAAAAAAAAACTAAAATCTAATACATAGTAGAATCTTAAATCGCGGTCTACTCACCAGTGCTATTACATTAACAGTAGACCTCACACTATGCTTACTTGCTACCAAGGTCCCCTGCCTATCAATAGACTACCATGTAAGATAGACAAATGATTCAATGACCTTTCTGCACATTCCTTGTTATCGTGGAAAATTACAACCGTTTGGAAATAGAAAATGTCAGGGTCATTGTTGAAACACTTTTTTCTTGTTTAGATTTTTTCTAATACTGCTTACCCTTGTATCTCAGGCCTCAAGTACCAGGAGCAATACGGGGGCCTCAGTTGGGTGAAGCTGCTCATCGTCTTCTTAAGAACACATTAAATATTAAACATACTGATTCATCTCCTGGATTATTGGATTATATGCCCCATCGGAATCATCCAGGAAGCCATATGATTAATAGGCCAAGGCCAGCTGGACCTGCAGGGTATGAAAGAGGCTACTATGATGATAACAGTTACAATTATGGGCATCATCATACTCCCCGGCCTATGGCAAATGGCCACAGAATGCCCTATGAGCCCCGTGGAAGTAGACACAATGACAGATTACCACACAGAGAGGATGACCGTGATTTAGGAGCTGCTATGTCGAATATGACACTAGGAGGGATTCGTAATAGACCACCAGCTTTGATGAGGCCAAGGATGCAAAATTCTGGGCCCATGCATAGTCAACAAAACAATTTTGTCCAAAATATGGGTCCTATTCCGTCACCCCCTATCAACTGGATTAACAGACCAGTAGCTGGAAACAGTATGCAATTCAGACAGCAGGAGACATCACCCCAGAAGTCGCAAAAACAAGTTTACCAAATGAAGACACAACGACCAACACAACAAGAATGATTTGATTGCTAAAACTGTGGACATTTGTTCCAAATTATTGTTGATCTGTATAGTACATGCATGTTTTGGATCAACGACACAATTGTTGTGACATCTCATTGCAAAGAGGAGCCACCTGATTATTTCAGGACGTGCAGAGGCGACGTGGTAATTGTTGTCGGATGCATAATTTCGCATGCTTGCTCATGTTCTGTTATAGTGTATCGACATGTTATCTAGGTCATTTTGGTGGCCGTGCATCTGTAAAATCATTACTTTACAGTTAGGAGTACGGTCATTAGTAGACACTTGACAATTTGACATCGAAGATCTAGATCAGTTGTATTCAAGTTGTTACAGAAATCAGGGTAGTCACAGTAAGAAATGAACAATGGCATAGTTACACATTGGCTATCAGCCAACTTTCTTTTCTCAATATACGGCTATATGTTTTTCTTTGTGAACTGTTAAACATCGCCCGCAAATTCCTACATAAAGCCCACAAAATAAGAGTGAAATGACACTTTTGCCCTCATACTAAAAAACACACAATTTCTCTCTCTACTCTCTACTTCCACTTTCTCTTTCTAAATTATTTCCAGAGCTATGTCGAGGCGGCCCGGCAAGGAAGTGGCGGCACCGGCGGTGGGCGGAAGGCGGTTTGCCGGCCAGAAGGTAATTTTTTTAATTTTTGTAATTTTTTTTTTAAAAAAAAAACCTCCGGCGACGGTGGGGCGCCAAGGCGAGACGCCACCACCACGGAGGAAGCGCCTAGGCAAGACGCCCGTACAGTGGTGGCGGCGCCTAGCCCAGACGCCACTACCACGGCGGCGGCGCAGAGGCTAGGCGCCACGGCCGTGGTATTGGCGTCTGGGCTAGGCGCCGCCACCACCGTACGGGCGTCTTGCCTAGGCGCCTCCTTCCTTTTTTTTTTTTTTTAAATTTTTTTTTTGTTTTTTTTTAATTTTAAATTTTATTTTCGAATTTTTTTTTTTTTTTTTTTAAAAAATTTGTTTTTCTTTTTTTTTAAATTGTATGTTCCCTTTTTTTTTTTATCTTTTTTTTTTTAAATTTTGTTTTTTTATTTGTTTTAATTTTATGTTCTATTTTTTTTTTTTAAAAAAAAATTGTATCTGGTTTTAATTTTTAATTTTATGTTCCTATGTATTTTTTTTTTTTTTTGAATTATATTTTTGTATGTAAAAAAATTATAAGTTCCCTTTTTTTTTTTATAAATTTTCTTTAAAATTTTGATGTTCTTCTTTTTTTAAGTTTTTGCAATTTTAAATTTTTTAAGTTTTGTTAGTTTTTTGTTTTTGGTTTTTTCTTTGCATTTTTGATTTTTTGTTTTTGTTTATGTTTTTCATTTTTTAGTTTGTTGTTTATATATTTTGTTTTTGGTTATATATTTTGTTTTTGGTATATTGTTTTGTTCATATTTATATTTTTTTATGTTTATATTTATATTTTTTTATGTTTTTATTTATATTGTGTTGTTTATATTTTTATTTTTTATGTTTATAATTTTATTTCCGTTACTTGTTTATTTGCTTTTGTGTTTATTTTCGTCCTTTTTTGTATTTATATTTTTTGTTTTTGGTAATATTTTTTGTTTTTGTTTTTGTTTATGTTTGTTTTTTTTTTGTTTGTAGTTTATATTTTTTGTTTTTGGTATATGTTTATGTTTATATTTCTTATGTTTATATGTATATTGTCTTGTATATATTTATATTTTTTATGTTTATAATTTTATTTCCGTGACTTGTTTATTTGCTTTTGTGTTTATTTTCGACTTTTTTTAATTTGTTTTCGTTATTATGTTTCGTTATTTACTTGGAGTTAGGCATCGCAATTTAGACCTGGTGCGGGGAAGAGTATTGACGTCGTGAGGAGTACGATCTACTCAATGGAGAGCTCGGGGCCCAGACACGTTAGATCCCGTGGTATTTCGGCCTCGGCCCGCAGAGAACGGGTGCACTGTTCTGCGGACGATCAAGATGATGATGATGATGATGATGAGGAGGAGGAGGAGGTCGAGGAGGAGGAGGTCGAGGACGAGGATGATGCAGATGAGGATGTCGACGATCAGAGTGGACCATATGATGATTACGGTCCATTCAGTCAGAGGCTTGATGATACGTATGAGACGCATAGGGTAGATGTGCGTAAGGGTCGAGATGGTAGGTTTGTTAGTAGATCTGGCACATCATCTGCGTCCACTGTGTCTGCGGGTAGCAGAAAACGGTCGAGGGCCGTTAATGATTCTTGGATGGTGAGGGGTGAGGTGGCCGGGGGACCTATAGACGGGAGTGTGATTCCTAGCTTTTTAGGACACATCGCTACCCGTATTTGGGAGGACCAGGAGAGGGCTTTGGATACAGGCATTTTGAAATGCCAAACCCGGGAAAAGACTTGTAGGTTTTTGTGTAGCTGGGCTGATGCTTGGCCGGATTATATGTATAATACGTCGTTTCATGTTTTTTGTTTTGTGTAGTGGATGGGCAAGATTATGCAGTTGGGACACCGACTTTTTGAGGAAAGGGACTGCATGACGAGTGCATCAGGCAGAGCTGTTATTGACGATCTGGAACGGACCCTTGAGCAGTGGCAGTGGGCGTCACAGAGGGATTACTGATATTTGAAATTAGACATTATCTTTTTAGTTTGTAATATTTGAAATTATTGTTCTTAGTTTTTAAAATTCAATATTATCTTTTTAGTTTGTAATATTTGAAATTATTGTTGTTAGTTTTTAAAATGAAACATTATCTTTTAAAAATGAACACATAGAAATGACATAGTATTGACAATACAAGGCCTCATAGTAAAAGGTAGGTGTACATCAACAAAAACTACATGGCAATTAAATTGTTCCACTGTTGCACGCGAGCATGGTACAAAGCATCCCAACCCTCCACGCTTGCTCTACGAATTTCATACCACTTCGGTATGATATGTGGGACCGGAAAATCGGGTGATATGTCTAATCGGATAAAATGTCTGTATGACGGCCCAAGAAATCCAATAGCAACGTCCCTTACCGGTCTGGTGACGGTCTCGCGCGAACACCAGGGCAGAACCGTTGTACATGGATAATAGGCTCGACTATGTAAACCAAGGCCGAAATGCATGACTGCACACTTGTAGATGTTTGCAACGGCAAAGAGATCAAGTGGCGCATCGAACCAATGATTTTGACCGCAAGGTCCCCCTCCCCACCGGATACGCTGCAGAGACCTATCCAAGTCCTCGCCGTACACATGGCCATACACATCTCGGTTTGATGCGATTTCACTGTACATCAACTGCCGCACTAAACCGTAGTTGTCTTCACCCATTTGAAACACATCCGCCACAACCCGAAATCCGCAGTTACCATCTGCAATGACATCATTCCACCCGTCCAAGAATGGCATCATGATATTAGGGATCCTGTCCTTATATGGAAAATGTTCAATGTCCATTCTCCCTGTTACACACATCAATAAACACAATAACCAAGTCAACAGTAAACTAATCAAACAGTCAACAAAAGAAATTGAAGTCGAATGTCTTACCGGTGCCGGGCATATTCACCGACGACGATGATTGGCTGCCACTTGATGAGGATGTACGACCACGGCCACGGCCACGGCCACGACCGCGAATGTACTCAAACGCACTCTTGTTCCGCCGTGGTTGTCGACCCCTAGGTCGCTCGACCCCTTCCGGTTCCTCGGTATCCAAACACGATGTATTGAACATGTCATGAAGTATGTGTGTAGCACTACGGATGATCGAAGGGTGACTGGAGGACACTTGGTCAAACATCAACTGAAACTGCTCCAACTCCTCCTGTTCACGGTGAACCGTATGCGGAACAGCATGCTCTCCGATAACGAGCGTCCGCCAGAATGGATGAACCTGATCGACATGTAACGACGCCCTGTCTTGCGTAATTACGCGGTGAATGGTGCATGCACAAGGTAATCCATGAGTCATTGATATAGCACATCCGCACCGAATAGCCACTTCATCGCCCAACTCCCTCATCCTGGTATACTCGCTCAGAATCAACCCCAAACAGTGGTGTGACACACGACCGTGGAGAATCTTAAATATGAAATGGCCATACAACATGCCATGTCGTCGTCTGGAGTCCTCGAGATAGTTCTTGGTGCCGTTCCTCTGAGTATCAATAGCCTTGTTTATTCTCTCGAACAGTGTATCCAGAGCAGACGTGGAAGAATCAATCCAGTCCTTCAAAGCTCTATGAGCGCTCTCGACTCTGCATGTCGTAGTGTTCCCAAAATGAAGAACTTGGTTCGTCCAATATTTGACAAACTTTTCCCTCTGAGGTACCCACTGATGCATCACATAGTCTACGATTGGCGGGCACCACTTGTACGCATCCTTGAAGTTTTCCAAGGCTCGATCGTACTCTGCCTCTGTGGTAGCTTGCATGATCTTCCGCCACTTACCATTTACCAATGTCTCTGCTGTTACTAAATTCTTGTTGAAAAGATTGTAGGCTTTGACTTTCACGCAGTTGTTGATGTGCCATGTGCACAGTAAATGGCTCGACTCCGGAAACAGCTCCGCTATAGGGGCAAAAAGACCTCCCTCACAATCACTTACGATGGCCGATGGCTGTACATTTGGGCCGATGTAGTTTCTCAACTTTTCCAACACCCAACGGTAACTCGCAGCCGTCTCATCCTTCATGACTGCATAACCAATCAGAAAGTTCTGGTTCGTTGGAGCCATCCCAACCATCTCAACCAGTGGGAACTTGTACTTGTTTGTCTTGTACGTTGAATCGATCAAAATCACAGATGGCCAAGACGAAATCATATCAGCACAATCAGGATGGACAAGGAACAAATGAGTTACCTCCGATGTGTCTTCGTCAGATTCAAACCAGTAAAGGTAACCACGTGCTTGTGCCTGGTGCAGAAGCTGCTGTATAGGGTTCCTTCCCTCTGACCGTTCAAACCTCAATTTCTGTCTGACGTTGTAGATGTGTCTTCGGTTTGGCTGGTCTTCGGGGAATTTCTCTAACACAGACGCTAATATTTTAGCGGGCTTCACTTGAGCATCACTCATTTCTTTTACAACTAGTTTCGCAGCTGGACTTAGGCCGCTTAACTGCCGATGCCCCACTTTGTATGCTATCAGCTCATGGTTGTGATATCCCCATTTGCCGTAACCCTTCACTTCCCAACCGTCACGCCTTTGATGTTGTCGAACCTTAACTCGGAACTGACACCCACAACCTTTCCGCTTTGAGTCAAACCGAATCGCTTTACTGAAATCTCGTTCTTCTCTTTTGCGATAACGGTCGCATCTCAAAATGCGATCCATTCTACCATCCCGTTGAGATTTATGAGTTGCTACTACTAAACAAAAGCCTGATCTAATTGCAACCTGTTTTGCCCAATCAATCGCTTGTTGAGCATCTTCGAACAGGCCATCATGTACAAAAATCCCACTGTAATCATTTCCGTCTCCACCATAATCCTGTAACAATAACATATAACGTATAAATATAATTACATTAAGATTAAATTAACAAAAACAAACAAAAAAAAAAAGGGGATTAAATTAAAAAATAAAAAAAAAAATAAAAAAAAAATATATTCCCCTAGTGGCGCCTGGCCAGGCGCCTTGGCCGTGGCTGCGGCGTCCTGGCCACGCGCCACTACTATGGTCGAGGCTTCTCCACCAGGCGCCGTTACCACGGTGGCGGCGTCCTGGCTAGGCGCCACAACCACGGCATGGCCTTTTGGCTAGGCGCCAGCCACCATTTCGTCCTTACGATGCGTTACGAACCTCGTTTTCCGATGACGACGGCGATTCTCCGGTGATCCTCGGCGATCCGGTGCTGCTCCACATTTTTTTAGTGCGAAAAATTTATCTTCGGTTAAAATTATAAAAAGGGCAAATTTGTCAAAAAATTATAAAATGTGGGCTTTATGTAGAGATTTGCGGGCGATGAATAACAAGTCCCTTTTCTTTTGTGTTCATCAAGCTTTTCACCATCTTTGATATCAGTACTTGTATAAAACTTTTAGGGGCCGTTTGGTTCACACGAGGTAAACGGAATGGAATGAACAAAGGGAATCAAAGAGAATGGAATGAAACCCTTTCTTTATACTATGTTGTTTGTTTTTAAAAATCAAAGGCATGGGAATGAGGGGTTGTGCATTGGTGGTAGTGACTTCTCCAACCACTCAACCGCCCAACCACCACCTCACCGCTCGTTGTCGTACCTCCTCCACCATTGTCGCCCGTCGCCACACCTTCTCCACCTCTCGCCGCCCGGAAAACCACTTTCCCCTGCCCACGAAAACCTTCCCCCTGCCCACGAAAAACCCTAGAAACCCATCCTCGCCCCCTTAAAACCGCCGGCCGTCACCTCCCTTACCCTCGAAACCCTAGCTGCTAGGGTTTCGAGGGTAAGGGAGGTGACGGCCGGCGGTTTTAAGTAGACGAGGATGGGTTTTCGTGGGTGAGTTAAGTTTTTCCAGGAAGGGAGAATTCTTTAGAGGGAGGTGCGGCGAGTTCTGATTTGGAGATAGGAAGGTGCGGCACCTGCCGGCGAGGATTGGGCGAGCTCCGGCGACACCCGACGAGGACTAGGCGAGCTCCGGCGAGGTGTTTGTGCGGTGGGGGTAAGTGGGTGAGGTAGTGACTGGTGTGTGTAGTGGTGGCTTAGGAAAGGGAATGGAAAAGGCTAGGGGGGGGTGGGGAATCAAGCTTGAAGGATTTTGGGTAAAGTCAAAAATAAAAATGGGTAAAGGGAATGAAAAAAATGACAAACAAACAGCAACAAAGGGAATGAGGCATATTCATTCCCTTTCCATTTGATTATTAACCCCAACCAAATGGCCCCTTAGTATTATTCATTGTTGGTGGATTATCGGGAATACACTGTTGCAGTAAATTTGTCAAGTCGTTGATCAGGCGTATTCTTAGCCACAAATTATCCTTTTCTTGCGTTGATTAGGCGTATTCTTAGCCACATATACACTGAGTGGTTGTTTTGGTGAAGGTTCCCTTTGGAGGGGGGAAATTCTTCTTTGATTCTACTTCATCATAGATAGAATGGACAAAGTCGCTTCAATAATTTGAGGTTAGAATATTGTTGTAGTGAACAAGATACTGCACTCAGGGCTACACCTTAAGGTCATGCCACTGTGATCAATTACTTCACAAAACACGTGAGAGATGGGGAAGATTGTCACTAGTCACTTGCAATCATTAGGCTGACGGTGGTGGATTAAAATAGAGCTGAAAAGGGGTGTAGATGAAGGTTGTCAAAGCCGAGAGAGAAAGAGAGCCTGGATCACAGTCGGAGAATGAGATTGCGTGTTGGAGTGGGGGGGGGGGGGTCTTTCGCAGCAAGCTTACTCCAAAGGTGGGGTGGGTAAGAGGGTTTTCTCGTTTCTGTCATGAAACTCAAGAAATAAACGTCTTTTTGCTTATGAAGCATATCCTATACAACTTCGTAAAGATCACCAGCATTTGTAGTGGGGTTATTCTACTTATAACGATGTACAAGAAACATCGGATAGTTTCTCATATAAACTCATGGTCATGCCCTGTGACTGATTAGCAGCTACCAGCGATGACATAATCGTCTAGGTTAACCTATTAGACATTACAGCCTTACAGGTTTACTGAAAACCTAATAATAGTCCATCGCTTCAACAAAGAACAAATCTTACACATTATTTAGTAAGCAATGCAGTACATTCAGTTACAAAGTGACATGTTACTGGTCAGGGAATCGGGGATAATACTCTATTTAAAGAGAATTAGAAAGAAAATGAGAGAGAATCTTCATTGACAGAGAAAGAATTACATAATCAAGGAAATGAACCTAATGCAGCTTTTATACATGTAATAACAAAACTAAAGGTAGGAAGTTTGTTAAGGAAACAAATGAGAAATAACGGAGTTAGTTATAGCTAAATGCTGAGTTGGCTGATGACTTATGAGCTGATTATGATCAATCAAGGTGGATCATATTGATCATGATCAGTAATATCAGTATCATGTCACTCTGTCAGCCATGGCTACATGGGTACGTCGTCCATGTAAGTGTCAAAATCGAGCACTTTATGAAAAAATCTGGTGCTTTTGGTCTGAAGTAAAGTGTAAAGTGTCCATACCTAAGTTAGAGTGTCAAGGGGAATTGCCAGAAGAACTTCAGGTGGAATGAAGTGTTCGAGTTACATAGTTCAAAACATCAGGAAGTTACCAGTTAATAGCTCTTGAGCAGGGAACTTGTTAAACGGGAATAAGATCAAACAAGAATAAGAATGTATATATGTTTGCTGACATATATTTGCAACCACAATAACATTAAAACTGTGAAACAGAAATCCCAAATCCAAGTTGATTATAGGAATAGAGCTGATGAAAAAGTTCATCATCAAACAAAATATTCATCCGTACTGCAATCAACTAATATTTGAGCATTTTCGATCTTACCAACAATAAACCTCGAATGTAGTTGAAATATGTTCAAAGCAATGAATCGTGTCATGCTGCATAATACTAAGTACTTGTTAACTAAAATGCTTCCCAAAGATGGGGGTAAGGAGGCTTTTATCACTTCATACACCCGAACTTCTAAGAAATCTCAATGCTCTTTCACCCAAATGAAATCGTAGTATACCATACCATACATTGCTAATAAGCACCTCTTACATAGCTCCTACTCATTTCGAAACACAAGGGGTTTAGATGTATGCAACCTTAACCTCATGTCAAAGAGAAGCTAATTCCTTCCCGTGATCATACATTGCTAATTAGCACCTCTTACATAGATCCTACTCATGTTGAAAAACAAGGGGTTCAGATGTATGCAACCTTAACCTCATGTCAAAGAGAAGCTAATTCCTTCCCGTGATCATACATTGCTAATAAGCACCTCTTACATGGATCCTACTCATGTCGAAACACAAGGGGTTCAGATGTATCCAACCTTAACCTCATGTCAAAGAAAAGCTAATTCCTTCCATTGATCACAGCTACAAAACTTACCTCTCTAACATTCTATACTTTACAACAAACAATGACAAACCCCACATTCGATTTCAATTCAATTCAATCCAATCCATACCATTAGCATGTCAACCTTGTTCAAAAACAATATCGAAAACACGAAAAAAGAAACACAATTCATCATCATGCACCCAAAAAATCCACTACCAAGTACCAAATCATCCATTCTTGAACCTTTTCCTTTTTACTCACATAATATAGTATAACAATTACATTACATCACATAACATTATATCTCCACCCCAAAAATTAATCTACATTACAAAATCATACTATTGCAAGAAATAACCTGATAAAAACAAACAAAAGAACAAAAACAAGCTACCATAAATAATCAAAGCCTTCTGACCAGAAGTAAGAGAATTACCCCCAAGTCCAAACTGTTGATTTTCAGCAAACCCAGCAATCTCAACACTCTTACTCTCAAAAAACCCTTTTGCTGCCCCACAAGTCGGGCACCTCCAATCTTCGGGCAGCTGCCCAAAGGGCAATCCAGGAGGAACAGGGTAACTAGGATCACCTGCAGATTCATCATATCTATAACCACATGATCTACACTCATAAATCCCAGTATTTAAAACTGCAAATTTCTCCTCCAATCTTCTTTTATCAAGATTTTCTGTATCTAATGAACTGGGTTCCTCTGAATTTGGTTGTTCTGAAATGGGTTTATCTTCCTTTGACACATCAATTGATTTCGAGGCGAAACCGGCTCGGTTCGAGTGGTTCGCCTCGAGTGTAAGTCCTTTGTAATTCATTGTGTATATGATAGATGAAATGAATTGGGTTTTGGGTTTTGGTGGTGAAGGTGAAGAATGGTGGAATGAGAAGGTTGTTGGTCTTGTAATGGAGGAGGCCATTGTTATTGATTTTAATGGTAGTTTTAGAGTTTAATGGCTCAAAAAATTGGGAATAATTTGAGAGTGTGGTGAGCTTAAGTATGTTGGTTTTGGTTCAAAGGTTGGAAGATTGTGGAGGGAAGAATGAGGATCCATGGAAAAGGCATATGCCAAATTTTAGACCTTTTGTTTTTGGGAGGGTGTTGGTTGGATAAGGTGTGGGGCTAAGAATTTTGCTTGTATCCTGTGGGTGAGCTCCACTTGTATGAGTTTCAACCAATTTTTGAATGGTTTGTGGGTGTTTAGACTTTAATCACATTAGAAATTTGAAGAGGTTATAGCTTAATATAGGTGATGAGGTCGGGTTTAGACTAGACTACTTCGGATCAGAAGTTGTTAAATTTAAATAAGAATTACTAAGTATTTAGTGAAGTGAAAAAATCTTAAGTTATAGTATAGTTAATCAACTTTGTTAAATAAGAACCAACTCTGGTTCTTTCTATCTAATTTTCATATTCAAATTAGAACACCTAATTTAGGAAAGAAAAATCCTCTAGTAACTTTTGTTTTAACTTTCTTTATTATAGATCTAAGAAGTGAACTTTAGAGGATTTTGCCTAGTACTTGTACATATCATGAGGGAAATGAAGATTATATATTTGTATATGAACTGTTTGCTTTAGGTCTAATGACCTAACCTCTTTCTAACTCACGAAGTTAGAATTAAGTGACCAATTGGATTGCTAAATACCGCAAAAAAAAAATGATCACCACCGCCAACATTTGGTGTGAATAGACAACCATGCTCTTACTACTTCACCACCCCTTATCCTCCCTGCCGACCCACCACCCCTTCCGACCGGTGACAACCACCACTATCCTGAACGACGACCCACCACACCCCCCTCAATGATGGCCCACCACCTTCTCTCGCCGCAGGAAGGTGGTGGTTTTTTTTCCAACAACCACGGTAACCGGAAAACCAGTTACCGGGCACGGTTCCCACCGGTAAGGGAAGGTGGTGGGTCGTCATTAAGGGGGATGTAATGGGTCACCAGTCAAGGTGGTGGTGGTGGTCGTCGCCGATCAGGGTGGTGGTGGTAGTACTCGCCGATCAAGTTGGTGGTGTCAAGGTGTTAGTGATTGGTGGCAAGAGGGAAGATAATGGTGAAATACTAAGAGCATGATTGTTCATTCATACAAAATGTTGGTGGTTATAAACATTTTTTATGGCGATATTTAACACCCCCCATATATATTTGATACATGTATGTAAATAATTAACTATATATGCTTGAGCACATGTGCGTGCATAAATCTGGGTATGGGTCAACCGCCAGTCTGTACATTCTTACGTGCCTCGTACTCAAGCAAGTTATGTCAAAATGGGTCAAGAAAGTGTCATGTACTCATGTTGTGTCAGGTTTGTATCGATCTTTCATCAATTTAGCACATACATTGTGTGATTTGTGTCCCATTCCAGTGACCCCTTTTAATAGTTTATATACGAAGTACATTTTTTCTTAGTAAAATTGATTAAATATAAGTAGGTAAAATGTGTTACATGTTGGGCTCATGCCCATGAAAATTATGTTCATGCGCAACCCATGCCCCATTAGTGTGCCTCCTCTTATGCAGTGTTGATGCGTAACGCTGCAACCCATAACTCATTAGTGTACCTCTCTTGAAAATGTGACAGACTTCTACTAGGTTAGGGTATTTACATGTCGTGCCTAACGGGCTCTTGGCCTCTTGCCAGTCTGACCTATGCTCATCTCTATGCGGAGAACCGGTGATGGCCGTTTACTTTTATATTTTTGTACTGAGTAACCTCTTATTAATCACCCTAATAACATTCTTGAGGCCAAATGATATCAGCTTATACTAGGAAATACGTCCATGAAGAGACATAATTAAAAAGTGTTGTCCATGTAGCGATCTTTTTATTGACAAACTTGAATGTCCAATCTACTTGATCCTTGGAAAGGATAGAGAAGTTGTATCAAATTAAGCTTTATTAAGATAACTAGGATTGGAATTAAGCTTATGTTGGATAATTATAGCGACTGTGAATATCACATCATGCTTAGAATTTAGATGTGAACAATACTTTGCAAAGTTGATTAGTTCGAGCATGAGCATATTGACCAAATTTCACTACATTATTAGGAATACTAGAATTTAAATTTTACCCAAAATTGATGTCTTTAAGGTTGAGATAATTGAGTAAATGAAATTTGAGACGACATTTTTAAGGATGGAGGGAAACTTTAAATTACTTTACCGTTATAATGTTGCATGATAGAGACTACCACGTAATGTTCAAATCATATGAGAAAACGATGAATAAAAATAAAGGTTGCATGTTTAAATCTTGTATACACAATATTTCTCGTACAATTTTAGTGAGAAAATAGTAAATGATTGAGACTACCCCGTAACACCTAGTTCTTCTAGGATACTTTTAAATATTTAAACATGTGGATTTAGATAATATCCATGGCATTATAGAGCAACAATTCATGTCGTTCTACTTTCTTGGCATAGCAACAAATCATGTTATACAAATTGAGGTTTGTTCTTTACATCCTTTTGGACAAGTTCCTTTGCATTTCTTTCTACTTCTTCAATATTAGTCGTTATTCATAAAATTATGTCAAATTCTCACAGTAAATATTAATGTTTAAATAAGAGTTGTTGCATATTTTAAGCAATAGATCTTTGGAATTAAAATTATAAACTATGATTAAAATTATAAACTAGGATTAAAATTATAAACTAGGAAGTACTTAAAGGAAAGATATACGGTAACTTAGCTCCTTCTAGTTAGTGATCATAATTGCTTCCTCGTTAAAATGCTAGTACCAATTGGTTGTTGGTGTAATGATAATTGAGACTATACTTGGTAGGAAAGACCTGTGTTCGATCCCCCGTAATAACAATTGATAGGGGACTGAAACCTAACCACCGAGAAGCCCAAAGAGTGAAGCGGATGGAACACCAAAAAATTAAATGCTAGTCGAAAAAACACGTGGAAAGTTTTATATCTTAATAAATGGATTCTTAATTTTCAACTTAGAAGTAACTTTTCCATTCTCTTAACATAAATCAAGTGATGCAAACAATAATATGAAACAAGTAATAACGAGAAACAATTCCTATTTTCGTTCTTTCTTTCTTAGGGATAGAACACAAAATGGTTTCCTTTTGAATTTTGCGCAAGTATTTAATACCTAATGTATTCTATGACATTTCAAAATCAAAATAACATGCTAATGTCTTTATTACTTAGATGCAAATTCATGAAGACCGTAATATACTTGATTAAGTAAATAACTCAACAAAAATCCACAATTTCATCCGCAATTGCTTAAGTAATGTTTTCATTTTTAAAAGCCATAAATCTTTGATTACAGTAACTTGCTATTTTAATTTAGGGATCAAAACTTTTTCCCCATTTAAACATTATGTGCAAAGTTTTATTGTTTAATAAAGAAAATATGTATTTTATTAAAATACCACCCAAAAAAGACAAAAATAAATAAATAAAAATTCACCACCATTTAACATTTTCCATTAAAAAAAGGAAATTTTGACAATTACCATGTCCATTTTAGCAATTACCACATTCTTGCCCTCAAGACGTCATTTTGGGCCCATTCTTTCCCTTCCCTCCCTATTTCCCTCACATTTCTCATTCCTATGTGGATTCTCATCTCCCCTTTTACTTTTTCCCCCAAACCACCAATAATTATTCCTATGTGGATTCTCATCTCCCCTTTTACTTTTTTCCCCCAAACCACCAATAATTATTCGTCAATTTTGATTTGGAGGAGTGTATTGAAGTGTTTTTGATTGTTTGGGGGAATTAAAGTGAAAGGGGGTGTAACACCCCAATAATTCTTCCATTTTCAAACCACTTACTTTAAATAAAAATAGAGGAGATCCATTGGCATGTTACCGTCACGTGTTAAAACGTTAAAGGCTTTATCAAAGTATTGCAGCGGAAATCCAACTTAAATCTTAAAATAATATAATTTAAAAATCCAATAAGTCAAAGCTTACAAATTGGAACCATAAAGGCCCTTATTAAAACCAAACCAATCTTCCAAAATCCCAAAACATAATTAAAATAGTAAAACATAAATAAAATCAACACAAAGAACGAATACTCTTAATCACACCAATCCCTTGACAATGCGTATGTCAAATCCCCGAACTTCACATCATCAAGCTAACCTGTGCAATACTGCTCCCCAATAATACAAGTGTAATAATTGGATAATCACAGGGTCATTGAAAGGCGAAGGTCATGACCAAAAGAAAACACACAAAAGCACGCAATCAGCAAAGCTGAGTACATACAAGCTACAACGCACAAAACCTAGCATGCTCAACTAATTAAAGTAAATAAACATACAACACGAATTCATTAATCAAGACTCCACACTTAAACAATTCAATCGACTCAACATACTTGCTAATCAATTCCAAACACTTGACTCTTTATATTTAATTTAATTAATTTAGTTTGGAGTAAGCAATAGACGAGGTTGTCCAATCCACCAAATCATTTTGGTCCCAAATGACCATTTAAAATAAAAGTTTAGCGCGATGCAAGAATGGGCGCGACTCCATTCTCACAAAGTTAGTCTAGGATCCCATCTAACTTTCATTATAAAATAAAATGTAAATACCAAAAGAAAAGAGGACATGTTGATCAAATAAGCCTCGGAAAAGCCACGGGCTACCACCGTGTACCCCAACCTATAATTGTCAATACTCTAGAAGTGCACGCTTTCCAGAGTTTTATTGCTCATCCATGTTTCACTTTACGTGATTACAATTTTAATTAATAGCCGACTCATTCAAGAAGACCATACATAACAATCATACATCAATTCACTTTTAATCTTATTTAGGACAAGGGTGATCACATCACAAATTGACCTTTAATTTCATTAAACTTTCAAATTGTCCAAATTGTTGAACATAGTCAACCCACCTAGCCATTTCGGCTTAATCCACTTTTACTCAACATACTAACAAGTCATGCTTGATTAATAAATAAATAAATAACAACCTTGTGGAATAATTAATAAATTCATTCCACTTAAACCATTCAATTCCAATCCTTTAATAATCCAAATGTGGTTAACAAACCAATCCAATAAAATTATGCTTGTATCAACATTCCATACAAACAATTAATTCAATATAATTCAACATGTTTGCATCCATAATTCCATACATACATAATCAATTCACCAAAACATGTCTTATAAACATAATCACATGAATTAATTAAATGTATAACCAAACAATTTTCATCCAAGTGTTCTCTAATCATGAAACTAAGTTCTTTTGTTTGGTACCTAAACATGATACTACTTACAACGAAGTAGACATGTACGTACCTCGTGTAAACAATCCTTTGTGTCATTTTTAATCACTTAAAATTCTCCTAAGGAATAATCACTTTCTAGAAAACAACCAACAACAATAAATTAATACTTAAACAAATTTCCAGCATTATAGATTAGATTAAAACTCCTTAAAACTTCATTAAAAACATGTTTTTATGTTTAATTAATCATTAGAAATTCAATAGGAACAAAAACCCCAATTTAATTGCTCATTAGAACCCTAAAATCCCAATTTTATTAAATTGAAACCCTAGGTTTATAATTCATAAAATCTGAAAATTTATAAAATAAATATAATCTGAAATTTATAATCTTTATACCATCAAAATATAATTTTGATACTGAAAATATAAACTTTATACTATAAAATCAAAACCCAAAACTAATTAATCAAACATTAAGCATAAATGAAATAAAACAAAGGAGAGAGAGAGGCAGCCATGGTGGGCCACGGCTGGGCCGCTGGTGGGTTGCCGGCGGTGGTGGGCGGTTACCGGAGACCGGCGGTGGTGGCGGGCAGCAGGTGGCAGTTGGTGGTGAGTGTGAGTGAAACTCACGTAAGAAAAGAGGAAAGGAAAAGAAGAAAAAAAAATAATAGAAAAGGAAAAGGAAAAAGAAGGGGAAAAATAAAAGAAAAGAAAAATAAAGGAAAATAAGAGAAATAAAATAAAGAGAAGAGAGTTTACTAACCTTTTTGTGTGGGAAAAAATTTGGGGATGTATGGGGTATTTATAGGAGAGAGAGTGGTGTAGGGCAAGTTGTAAGATTGGGCCTCATAAAATTAATGGGTCAATCAAGTATGTAAAGTGAGATTGACTTTGATTGTTTGGACATGAATTATAGAATGATGGTCTATAAAAAATCATATTGTAATAAAAATAATTTTTCACCCAAAATAATTTGAAACTTTTGAAATTAAATTCCTGAAAAATACAAATAAATATTATAAATAAAATATAATTTCATTTATAATATATTTAAAAATAAGGGGGATTATAGGGGGGATGAGAATCGAGTTAGGAATGAGAAATGTGAGGGAAATAGGGAGGTTAGGGAAAGAATGAGCCCAAAATGACGTCATGTGGTAGTTGAGAGGCAAGAAGGTGGTAACTTTTGATGTTTTTGAAAATAGAAGGTGGCAATTTTCAAAAAAAAAAATTAGAAGGTGGTAATTGCTAAAATGGACATAACAGAAGGTGGTAATTGTCAAAATTTTCTTAAAAAAACCCGTTAAATCTAACATTTACTGTAAAAAATTTCTTTGATTTTCGTGACAAATCGATGTTTTGGGGTCATTTTTGTCATACGGGTCTAATTTGAAGTCAAAATTTACAAATAATGATTGAAAATGTCTCGTTTTGCATACTAAGAATACCTTGTATAATTACCGTAACACACGTAAAATAAGGCATTTTTTTATAATTATTAGTTAATTTTGACCACAATTCGGGGCCTTTGACAAAAATGATCCCCAAAACCTCTAGTAAGCATTTTTTTTTAAAAGAATATTGAAGAAAACGTTATATTTAACCATTTTGGTGGTAATTTTTTTTAAAAAAGAATATTGAAGAAAACGTTATATTTAATTTCAGTTCAGTTCAGCTTTAATCAATTCAGTTTAGTTCAGTTCAGCTCCAATTAGTTTAGTTCAGTTCAGTTCTTAATTTTCCTTTCTCATAAAATATTTATTTCAGCTCAATTCAGTTCAGTTCAGTTCAGCTCCAATCAACTCAGTTCAGTAAATGTGAACAGACCCTTAGCTTCTACATGTTATAATTTTTTTTTAATATTAGGAGCAATTTTATTTTATTTTATTTTTTTAAAAACCGTCGAACATTTGATTAATCAAGGGATAAAACATCCGATATATATAAATAAAAAAATATTGAAAGAAATAAAAACTTGGTCCAAGTCCGATCCACGCTGAACCGACTCAGTCTCCCGATCTTGAATTTTAAATTTCTAATATTCATTCCATTCTAGTCTGGTCTGGTCTTAAACCGATAAACAACCCTAATTATAACATAAAATCAAGTCGCGAGATACAACTCACCACCATTTTTTTATTTCAACCCCTCATAAATCACGAGTCAATATCTTTCCGAACAAACAACCATTTTTTATCTTACAAAAAACAACCACCACCAAGTCCATCCATCCATCCACGATCCATCCACAACATATTTGAATTAAGACTTGTGAATACACCCACCCAAGTGACCCAACCCACCATAATTGATTAATGAGCCAAACCCCATTGATATCCTATATCAACAAGTTTTGTTGATATAATGGCATTTATGCAATTATGATACCTACTTTTTGTAATTTATTCATTGTTTAATACTATTGGTGAGCTGGACCCCGTTTTATGAGTCAAATGTGTCACGATGAAGTTAACGCCGTCAAGTGTTTATTGTGGCCAATCCTTTGCTTGAAAGAAAAGAAGATAAAGAAACAAATATACAGAGATAGAGGGGGTACTTTCATGGCGATTTTCCGATAGATCTGGTTTGATTTTCTGGTCGCTCGTTTGCAAAGT
The DNA here is from genome assembly GCF_001683475.1 of Chenopodium quinoa. Classification (NCBI taxonomy): domain Eukaryota; kingdom Viridiplantae; phylum Streptophyta; class Magnoliopsida; order Caryophyllales; family Amaranthaceae; genus Chenopodium; species Chenopodium quinoa. Next base: position 8,130,524 of record NW_018745024.1, on the reverse strand, counting down.
TCGACCTCGGTATCCGAATCCCTCCTTTAACTGATTATTGTGTGGTCTGGGTTCGTGAAATCGACGTATCGGAGCTGAATTGAAGTTGTTCGTAATTGAAGATGGTGAAATGGGCTGAACAAAGTGAAACTACTGAGTGATTAAAGGATTGAAGGCTGCGAAATTGCTGAGTTATTGATGGTGGGTGAGCTGGAGCAATTTCAGAGATGGTGAATTGCAGAGAGCAATAGTTGACATCTCTCCAACGTCGTCTGTCCTCGAAACGGGGTATTGTTCAACGGGATGTATGGGCAGTCCTTGTGTCGACGATTTTGCCCCTTATTTAATGACTGAAAAGACACTGATGCCCTTATATCAACAAGTTATGTTGATATAGGATATCAACTTGTATTTCCTCTTGATGTCCTAATTTAGTCTTCCTTGTCCTAAACCAATACCAAATCAACCCACACACTTAACCCTTGTTTATTTCAACCCACAATAAACAACACAAACAAACAAGTGGCTTCCCCTTCATTCTCTCTCTTTCTCTAACCAAACAAACAAACTCAACCCCAACACGCAATACACACAACAACACATCCTCTCAACAAACTACTCGTGAACACCTCCCTCCCTCTCCCTTCTCCTAACCACCCGGTCCCCCTTTCCTTTTTTTCTCTCTCCTCCCCCATTTCTCCTTAACCCTAACCCACCTCACCCCATTTTCTCTCTCCCATGGCTTCCGAAGAAGACCACCCTATCTACAACGACGACGACTTCGACGACGATGACGACGACAGCGAACCCCTCAACGACCCCGGTGTTCCCGACGATGATGTCGTCGTTGATTCCGAATCTTCCTCCGGCGAAGAAGATTCCACCATCGCCGCCGTTGATTCCACCGCTGTTACCGTCGCTATTCCCTCCTCCGTTTCTGCTGCTGTTCCTGCTCCTCCTCCCAACAACAACAACAACAACTCGGCTAATGCTGTTACAATCGCTTTGCCTGATCCAAAACGACACCGTGTTGATCACCTCTCTTCGTCGTCTTCGTTGGTCGTTTCGCCGGTTGTGAACCCTGAGAAGAAGCCGATCGATGATTCTAGAAGGCTGTTTCAGAGGTTATGGACTGATGAGGATGAGATCGAGCTTTTGCAAGGGTTTCTCGATTATACCTCCAGCCGTGGTACGACGTCGTCTGGTCATCACCATGATACGGCGGCGTTTTATGATCAGATCAAGTCCAAGCTGCAATTGGAGTTCAATAAGAATCAATTGGTGGAGAAATTGAGGAGGTTGAAGAAGAAGTATCGGAATGTTATCAGTAAGATGAGTTCTGGGAAGGAATTTGTGTTCAAGAGTCCTCATGATCAAGCTACTTTTGAGCTTTCTAGGAAGATTTGGAGCAACATTTCTCCCAATTTTCGTGGTGTTGCTGAATTTGATGATGACGATCAAAACCCTAACCCTAACCTTGGTACCAATTTCGCATCGGCGACTCCGCCTCGGCCTCCGAATAGTAGCTTTGTTATCAGCCATATTAATCTCAACAACAGCGCTGCTGGTGGTGGTGGTGGTGGAGGAGGAGACACGGTTTCGACACCGATGATGGTTGATCATAAGGCAGGTAGCAGTGGTAGTTATAATAACAGTCTTAGTCATACTAATGCTAATAATAATAGTAATGTTGCTGGTTTTGATATTATGATGTCGAATTTACATAGTCCTGCTGCGAAATTGTCGACGAGGAAGAGGCCTAGGGTGGGGAAGGTTGAGGATAAGTATGTGAGAAATGTCAATTTGGGGGAATGATTGGTGGTGAGGGTGGTAATTTGATTGAAAATAGTAATAATAATAATAATAATAGCAACAATAATAATAATAATATTACTAGTAGTAGTAATGTCAATCTTGGTTCAACAATGCAGGGGTTGATAGAGGAGGCTGTGAGGAGTTGTTTGTCGCCGATGGTTAAGGATATGGTGAATAATACGGTGAATGGAACGGTGTTTGGAGGCAGTAGTGGTGGGATTAAGGGGGTCGGGGCACTGGCATTGAACGCGGTTCCCCTGAATTTTTCAGGGGTGAATTCGGTTGGGGGTAGTGGTGGGGATGTAATGGATGACAAGTGGAGAAAACAGCAAATATTGGAGCTTGAGGTGTATTCAAAGCGTTTGGAATTGGTTCAAGATCAAATTAAGTTGTCATTGGATGAGCTCAGATCAATGGGGAGTTAAAATTATGTATCAGGGTGATCGGAGTAGGTTAGTTGATGTGGATTTGTGAGTTTCTCTAATTTATTTTTCCTGTTTGATCACTGATCGAATATCGATTTGGCTGATTATATATGTGTAGGTAGCAACTTCGAGATCATAGATTTTTTCTGTTTTTTTTTATCCCCTTCTTTTAGTTCGACATAAAAGAGAGCTGTTGAATAATGTTAATTCAATGTGTGTAGCTCTTTGCTCAACTCAATTTTATGTATAGCAATGATTTGAATAGAGAAGGCGGGATTCATATTGACGTATTCTGCAAGTGCTGGTTTGCTTGAGGGTTTGTTTTAAGCTTTCTGTATAGTTATTTATTGCACAATTTCATACATAATACTACAGTTAATCAATAATTATGATTTTCTGAATTCTGGATTTTGCCTCTTATTCATGATGTTTATTTATGCATTGCTAATAATTATTTGGTTAAGTAACTTCAAGCATTATAAACTACGAAGTATAATTGTGTTTGTGCCAATTCGTGTTTTTGTGGGTGTGACTTCATGTTGATCAGTTTGACCAACTAATTGGTGATTGCTCTAGTGTAGTGTGAAGGTGCTCTTAGAATTCTTTGTAGATTTTGTTTGATCATAGTTACATGGTTGTATTGTTTGTTTGGAAGATGTTTCATATTATTTGAGCTCCATTACTTCTTGTTCCGAGAGAGCTAGATCCTTTTCTAGGCAAAAGCATTGTTAGTTTTCGAATTTTAGTGATGGAGTCTATGTTAGTTGAGCTTGTGTTACTCTGCTTTGAAGTCATGCAACATTTCTCTGTCATGTCGAAGTAGGAGCATGTTACTCTTTGGCAGTTCTACTTAGTACTTATCATTTCATTGTCCGAATGGATGTGATTTCTGATGTTCGAAGTTAGGGAAGTTTATATAAGAACATACTGAGTTCTATGAGTAACTTGTAGCAACCTATAAAGCCTTGTACTTGGTGACTAGCGCTAGATGTTTAGCTTGCTTGTCTCAATCATTGTTGCTGGAATAAAATAAAGGATATGGTGATCATGGGGAGGTCCAGCCTCTAAGGGAGCATCTTTATGAGCTTTGGGCGTCCACCATGGTTCAGTTTTCTCAATCAAGGCACATGGGAAGCTCCCCATTTAATCTTATCCCATATGTGTCTTGATCCTTCTTGCCCGGCTGGGCCGGCAAGTTCCCGATTTGACGATTTCCTAATATTAAAGTTTTGGATGAGACTGTCTCACAATAATAAGGGTTGCCTAGTGAATATTATTTTACATCCTCAAGTATGGAGAGTCAGAAATATGTATTATTGAATTTCTGAACATACTATAATTGGGATTTGACAAAAATGATACAATTATCATCAAGTTTTGTCAAGCACAGAGTATGTCATATCCTTAACTATAAAGGTAGTACAATATGATAATTATTTCCGGCCATAAGAAGTAAATACGAGTATACACTTTACCAATTGCTATATAATCGCGTAACAACTGGTAAAAATGACTTGTGCTGTTACTGATCTCTTTCATGTTATTGAGGCATTTTTAGTATAGTCCTAAAAATTGCGAAGTGTGAAAGGAATAAGTTCGCAATGGGTTAACACCTATTCAATTTGGTGAAGAGGCAAAGAAGAACGTATGGGAGATGCCCTTCTCTTTTTAAACCAAACAATGGCAGACAATGGACCTCAAACAACCTCAAATAACCCTCCCAAGTCCCAGATTCTAACACTTTCCAATGACGTGTGTTAAAAGAATATGCACAATTTGTTCCCTAGGCAAATGCTGGGCTTCTTCGTTTGGCGTTTTGAAAAGCGCAACGCTGTTACGTGGTTGGGTCAGCACGACCCTAACGACTACGTACAGTTGCAGACACATTGGCAAAGTAAGAAACAGATCGGGGTCAAGTTTTTCTACATAACGCGTTACATCATCGTTTAAGAGTGTCACAATTTTCTTCAATGTCGCCCCTTGTTTTGGTTAAGTAGCTATTACGTTGGCAAGTTGTCCATTGTTACCTAACAATTTACTCCTAGCGAATAGTAAGAGAAGTGCGTTAGAAGTTGATGTCATAGAAACTTGTTACGGGTGACCAAGACTTGTGGTTATCTATCTAACCCATTGAGTCGTTGGAAATGTTAATAAAGAACAATTTGATCCCTTAACCATGTAACTTTGACCAACTAGCCTGTATAAAAGACTAATTCTAAGTTTATGATGGACCACTTAAACCGAAATACTGCCGGTAAGCACGTTGTATCAAGTGCTGTATATTAGGGGAAATCATGTGGCATGTGTGCTTATTGAGCATCAATCGGAAAAATGTTTGGTTACGATTTAGGGGATGTGTCATTCGATTTGGTGTCCAATTGTCTATTCTATTCCGATTAAATTGGGATCGATCCGGTTATTTTTATTTAATTATGGTTTTTAGTATATCGAATTTAGTCATGTGAACTTTATTCTCGATTTTGTTGGATCAGAGTTATACTGATTTCTAATTTTGAATGTTCGAGTTTTGATTGAACTATTTTTAGATTGAATCAATTCTGCTAGGCTAGCATTTTAATATGATAAGGTTTATTTTTATGTGAGATTCAATTTATGGTAAAAATTGTTCCAAGACAATATTTAACAATATATCCCAGACAATTGTTATTCTTGATAACTCATCACTCCTTTGAACATACCTTAGCAGCAAAATAACTTGGCTCGGCAAAATCTTCACCACTATACTACGTTTACTTAAGTACGTGAGGGACTAAGAGAGAAATAGACTAGTTCGAGAAATAAAAAATTATTTAAATATTATGAAACTCATGCATAAAATTCTCAATAACATATGGAGTTGAAGAAACAAGGAAACCGATTAAAATTAACATCTATAACACGACAACGACCTAAAAAAAACCGTGGCCTAATATCGAAGAACAACTGAAGTGTATTGTGAGCTTACAAATACGATAACAAAAAAAGGAACACGTAAGTATATATGAATATATACTTTTTCTATTCTTATTATTGCAACATTGAGAATTTCACACTATTCTTATTCACACAAATTCTTTGATTGTCTTCAACTCTTTATACACGAGGTAAAACTAAAACATAGTTATATAAAGTCTTATTTGAATCATCTCGATATATACTTTTAAAATGTTAATTTTTTTTATTATTATTTTTCCTAACGTACAATTAATAAAGGTATTAATGTTATAAAATGTACATTGACAAATGTAACAAAACTTTTTTTTTTCTTCTCTTTTTGATTGGTAAGGAAACGAGACCCTACTACACTATTACCTCTAACAGGTTAACCAACTCATCTAGCGATTTAAGAATAGAGGAGGAGCACAAGGGGATCCTCTACTCCGGGCTTGAACTCGTGACATCGTAATCACGTACAACTAACAAGGTGAATTCCTTACCACCTACACCTGGTCTATAAAACCCAAATTTTCAATTATTCTGTAATAAAGAAGGGAGGACGTATATAACATAGGGCCGTACAAGGAAAGGAAAGATCATTTATGTATCACTGCACAAACATATGATAAAAATAAAGCAAACGGCTAGATATAGTACGAGTAATAAGTCCATTGATGAATAGCCTAGTCCTGGCCTTGTAGTAAAAGAAGTGGTCCAATAATCCAAATTAAAGTAAGAGTTTGGTTGGTTTGGGTGAGCCTGTCTTTGTCTTTAGCCGTCTCCACCAAGTTGGCTCAATTTCATCTAATCTAATGGTTGTGATCATCCTTCTCATATATGACTCATCAATCTCACCCTATTTTTATTTTGGCTCTTTTTCTAAATTCATTTGGCCGGTGTGTATTACCTGCCCTTAAACTTGGTCTTACTTCCTACATAGTGCTGCTCACGCTTTTTGGCTAATTGTTCCAACCTCCATTCATCCGTGTTGGTCTATAGTTTCCTTCATATATCCGAGTGTACTTAAGAATATATAAAAGTAACGTGGACTCTTAAGTGTCTTGCGATTTTAGAAACTTATAAATCACTGAATTTACCTAACCTCAAATATACCTATATTTATATTTAGATTTTTAGTATATTTTAAATACATCAGGATGTATAATAGACATGCTCGTTTTGGTAGTAATGTGATATGATATGGATTTTTTGTTGTAGACTTGTAGCTTCATAGTTTCAATTTGAAAGGCCAGCTGGTGTAATAAGTAGTCAAAATTCTAGCCAATACACGCATGAGGGTGTCGAGAGCTTAAAACGTGGGGTTCACTCTATGCATACCATACACATTAGACTTTAGCTGTTTAGCATACATATCTTGATTATCAAATCATGTAAAGGGACTTCTCAAACCATAAAACAATAAAAGAGTTCACATTACTTGGTCTTGTCAAATTGTAATTCTAAGAGGTTGGCTAGACAAAGTACATTACAAGGAATATAAATATAAAACTGCTAACTGGTAGCGACTTCACCTAGTGCACAGATTTATAATCCATGCATCATACAGGGTTAATATATAAATTACCCCATACTAACACCTTACAAGTTACTTAGTTACATCATCTCTCAATTTCTTATTTTTTCGAAGGGGAAAGAATGCAAGGAAAAGCACGATACCTACAACTTTGATCTTAAAATTCCTAACATTATACATTTTCACGCTCGCAGTATAAAGCTTTGGCCACTAATATCTTTCATTATGTAAGGTATTTGAACTATTAAAAAAAGTGAAGTATTTGTATTATAATAAAAATTAACATTCAAAAAGAATATTTAAACAAATTTGTTGTAACAGATGCAAGAAATAATAGATATTAAATGTAAAATTAACAAGAAAACACATATAGATTTACACCATTCACCAACAATACGTTGGCTATGGCCACAGACAGTTGAGAGTATTGATTTTGGGGAATACAGAATCAGAATAGATTTGAGACCAATTACATAAAACTAATTGAGTTTCTCTCGGATTTCTAATGTTATCTTAATTAGAACTTACAAATGAGAAATAAATAGATCAGAAGACACTCAATTTTAGAATATCCCTCATCTGATGATCATCTTGGCTTAGAATTAACTTAAAATTAATTTTCCTTAAGATCTCTTTATATAAAGGCAAATTTGTTAAAAAAAACCTTTTAAATGCCTCATTTTGCAAGAAAAAACCTTTTAAACGATTCTTTGTTAAAAAAAACCACCACGATCAATTTTTTTGTCTAAAGAAACCTCCCCCTTCTTTTCCGGCATTGACTACAACTTTCCGGTGTTGACCTCTTATTTTCCCAAGTTGCACCCAAGCATTTTTATATTTGCACTCCCATTTTATTTTCCCTTTTCTACCCTCTTGTTCCCCTCCAATTCCCCTGTATTCTCTCTCTTGTTTCTTCCATGAATGCTCTGCAATTCCATCAAATCAATTTGTGTTTCTCTCTCCCCTCTGCTACTCGCCTTTAATTCGTGAACAATAACCTAAGTTAAGATTAAATTCATCATCTATTTACTTGAAATAGAGTAAAAATTGGGGCTTTGTTTTACTCAAGTTTGGAACTCACATATTTCCTGTTTTTAACGGATAAAGGAGGAAGAAAGAGGTCATTTGGACACAAATCAAGGTTTCCTAATTACTTTGTTAAGTACAAACCAAGGTATGTTCTTCAATTTAGCACTCAATTGCATGCATGAATTGCGTAAAAGTTAGGGTTCAACTAATAAATTAGAGGAAAAAAAAACCTAATTTACCTAATTGTTGCTGCTTGTTGGAGAATTTGTACTGTGATGTTGAGGCCAAACCCGCAAACTTTGATGGATTGTTAAATTTGTTGACTAAAATTGTTCAAATGCTGCCCTAATATGTTGAATGTCTTTGATTTTGTTTTGTTGCTATGTTTGTCAGGTTTAATGCATGGTGGAAAAAAGAACTCATAGTAAGAGAAAAATTACAGAGGAGAGAAGAACGGTAGAGGGAACCCTAGAATGGTGAAATCACCACTGCAATTGTGGAAGAAATACATGATGGACCCTAAATTACCTTTCAATTGCTTTGATTTGGTAAGTTTTCCCTAAATTTTCTGTGAATGTATTTGGAGAGGCTTGCCCTAGATTATGTGGAGGGAAAATTAGGCTTCCAAAAAATAAAAGAGGGAAAACCATCAAGCAGTAGGGTGCAAATAGGGAAACTAAGAGGTCGACGCTGGAAAGTTATAGTCAATGCCGGAAAAAGGGGGGGGTTTCGTTAGACAAAAAAAATTGACCGTGGTGGTTTTTTTTAACAAAAAATCGTTTAAAAGGATATTTTTTGGGCAAAATAAGGGATTTAAAAGGGTTTTTTTTAACAAATTTGCCTTATATAAATAAATCAATTTCTATCTTTATAATTTTTTTTTTTTTGAAATTATATGTTTCTCCAAAATTATCCTGTTAATATATGGAATATATATAACAAAAAAGCAATCCTTGGAATTCATTGGGGATTTCATTCTGTAATGTTCTTTTTTTGTTTTTGTATGCGCGTTTTTAAAACCTGGTGTATAATATGCATGGTACACTTGGGCGGAGAATCGAAGCATACACTACTGTACGTCTGTGCCCACAAGAGGCACCTTTGTGTTCTGCAACACGTCCATGCCCACATGAGGCACATCCGTGTGGTCAAGGCAACCCGTTCGTGCTCGATTGAGTTTTTGCTACTATTTTTGTTTTTGGACTAGGGGCACGTTGCAACACGACGCATTAAGGCGATTTAAGTCGGCTTGCATGTGGGGCCTTGTTTCCTTATTTAAGGAATTCGTTTGATACTTTCCTACTCTATGGGGTTATTATAAATACCCTTAGGAGGTGTTTGGTATGAAAATTTGTAATGTAAGAAACGTAAACAAATAAGTATTTCCCTTTCTATAGTTTGGTATGGGCTACAAGTAAACAAATACCGTTTCCAAAGGGTAACAAAATCCCCCAAATTGTTACCCTTATCCAACTAGTGGAAACAAATTAAATTGTGTTTCCCTCCTCAATCATTATATTTACTCCTCAATTTGTTTCAATTCATATAGATACCAAACATATATAAAAGGTAACGTAAATCATTACCCTTTCCCTTACTTATATAAATCCTTCCCATTTCGTTTACGGAATTTATACCAAACGCCCCCTTAGAGTGATTTAATGTGCAATTATGAAGTTGAAGTTGATTTAATTTCATTGTTCAAATTAATCTAATTATAATAGGGAAATCAGATGTAATTGATGAACTCATTATTGAAAGAAACATTATATTTTTCAATCAATTTCTATTTTTTGTATTATTTCTTTTTCCGAGGTTAAAGATGATGTTCGTTGAATTATGATAAAATGTTCATACTCATTCCTTCAATCCATATATATAACACACACTTTGAGTCTGATCAATATGTTCTTTAGGTCTGAACAATATGTTATTCACAATACAAACTATGTTTTGTAAGATACATAAATATATAAATTTTCTTTGTGTTTCAATATTGCGAATATGTTTTTTTTTTCGTCTTGAATAATATGCACTAGATAAAGCGCAGCCCGTGCGACGCACGGTTTGTTAGTACTTTTTAAAAAAAATATTTTTCATAAATATGTGATAAAAAATGTTATTATATTACCTAATCTCAAAAGATAATATTTTGTATTGAATTAATTTAAACTTTAAAATCTCATTCGTCAATATAATATATATATACAAAGCGTTTTGCGTGAGACTGGACTCACGTGAGTCTGGGATCCTTATTTAAAAAGGCGCGGGCCTGATCAACCCGACCAAAGCCCGCGCGCCATTTTATAAAGTGTCTGAATATTTCATTTTCATAAAATTTCGTGCGCCGTCATTTACTGAAAATTTCGAACGCTTTCATTTCGTCGAATTTCAACCACTTCATTTCCTCAAATTTCAGGGAATTCAAATCTTCAAATTTCATAAAAAAATGGAGAAATCAAACAATAGAATGATGATTGAAGGAGATTCTGATTCACCTATAGAATCAATTTCTAGCTCAATTACTGCTGAAAAAGATACAATTCAGTTCATCATTTTGATTGTATGTAATTTCGAATCATATTTAAGAATTTCAAATTACATAGTTCATGATTTCAGATTGTATCATAGTGAATTTGAAATATGAATTTCTACTTATAATTCGCATGCAAGCCGCAAGCCAAATTGAATTTCAGATCGTAGTAAATTTCGATTTAATATCAGATCATATTTAAATTCGAGTTAATTTAGAATTATTATATGCAATCAACGCCAATCGAATTTCAGATCGTAGTTAATTACGACTTATTTGAAAATCAGGCTTAATTTATATTCCAATCGAATTTGAAATCAGGCTTAATTTATATTCCAATCGAATTTGAAATCAGGATTAATTTATATTTCACGATTTGTATATATTACATGTCGCAGAAAATTAATTTTAATTTTAATCCAGTTTTTTGATAATTTTAGAGTGAAATCCAAATATACTAACACTAATGATGAATGCAACAGATAATGTAATTTTAGGAGACAATATCAATGAAGAAAGAGATGATGAAGAAAGAGATGAAGATGCTGCAAGTATAATAGGTATACTGATAATTAAACGTTCTGTAAAATTATTAAATGCTCTGTAATTTATTGATGTAATTGCAGACAATATAATTCCTGACTAATATTATATGAAACCTGACTGAATTAATTTTATTCCTATGGAAACCTATTTCCTAAAAAAAATTATATGGAAATTAGTGAAAATAATGTAAACCTGACTATAATTATTTTAAAACTGACTATTATTAACTTAAACCTGATTATCATTTTCTATTTTCTGTTTATTATAATTTCTTTTCTTTCCAATTCCTATAATTTCTAATTATCATTATCTATTTCCTGACTAAGATAATATATTTCATGACTAATATATTGTAATTTCTGACCAAAAAAAAATTCTGATTTGATAAATATATAAAAATTTTATATGCTATGATATATCTGAATATTATTATATTAAAACTGAATATCATTATCTGTTTTCTGACCAACATTATCTAATTCCTGACTAACATATGCTAATTCCTGAGTATTATAAATTTAAAAACATTTAATTACTGTATATAATATTGATAATAAAATTCCTGACTATTATTATCTGTATCCTGACTAATATTATATTTAACCTGAATGAGTTAATTTTATTCTTGACTAATATATTGTAATACCTGATATAAAATATCTAATTCTTGACTAAAATATTACATATTACTGAAATGTTATGTTTTTTAATTCAAATGTAATAAAGTGCAAAACATTGAACATAAGCTACTAATAACATCTCTATTTTAATTCTTTTTTCCTCTCTACCTGGTTGGCTTGCCTCTTCTCTTTTTCTCTTTCTCTTGTTGGCTTCTTCTTCCGCAAAAATTAAACGTAATCCATCAAGAAATTCAGCCAGTCTTGCACCATCCCATTGTTAAAACCATAACCATTATGCCTTATAATGTCATATGCAACCCACCATTCATTTGAATTATGATTTCTTCTTACTATTTCTGGAATCCAAAATTTGTAATACCATAATTCATTATAATATTTACATGTACAATTAATCATCGCCTGGGCTTTGAATGTGCACCTAGGAAAAATATGCATGCATAATATCTCTACAATAGCTAGTGCTGGATGTGCATCTTCTAAGGCATAAATTGGGTGTGCAATATGATTAGCCATCTAAAAAAAAAATAAACACATAAATCATAAAAAAACAAAATAAAATAAACTAACAAATGTATGATCATAATATGGAAAAAAATATACCTTTTGTAGTAGCAGTAGTTATATTCTTATAAAATTAATTAAAATTCAAACTGAAGCAATTTATAGTTTTATATGAATTTTTTTTTCCTGAATATAGTTTCTTGTACACTGTGGTTTCTTATATATAGTGTTTAGAACGTGAATTGGTGCAGTGTTTTGGAAGAGGGAAGGTCATGCCTTTTCAAATATGTGTTTTTCATTTATAATTAACCTCTGTTCTAGTAAATACATTTAATTTTATTCAATTAATTTAATGTCTGGTAAATGATTTTACGTGTTTTTTGAGTGTTTATGTTTTGGAAGAGGGAAGGTCATGACTTTTCAAATTCTAATTCTTGTATGCAATAATTTTTTTTTTTTATTTTTTTTTTTATTTTTTTTTTCTGAATATAGTTTCTTGTACATTGTATTTTCTTATATGTAATGTTTAGAACGTGAATTGGTGCAGTATTTTGGAAGAGGGAAGGTCATGCCTTTTCTAATATGTGTTTTTCATTTATAATTAACCTCTGTTCTACTAAATTCATTTCATTTTATTCAATTAATTTTATGTCTGGTAAATTATTTTACGTGTTTTTTGAGTGTTTTGAGTGTTTATGTTATGTCTGGTAAATGATATAGTCAGGAAGGTCATTAATTTTCAAATTTTAATTCTTGTATGCAATAATCTCAAACCTGACTATATCATTTATGTCCTGAGTAATTTATTATCTATTTTCCTGACTGAGATAATTTTATTCCTGACTATTATAATCTAATTTCTTATTCAAACAATTTTTTGACTATTTTTTGAGTAATATTTTGACTATTTTTTGTCACTGAAATTAAATTAATAAACTTGTTTCAATTTAATTTCTGATTGAAACAATTTTATTCCTGAAATATACAATATAATTTCTGATATACTCAAATTAATTCCTAATCAAAACATTTTAATACCTGACATACAGAATCTAATTCCTGAAAAAACAAATCTAATAAATGACAAAAATAATCTAATTCCTGAAGATAATGAACAATGAACTACATATAATCAGATACAAATATTATTATTTCTGAATGATATAATTTTATTACTGACCAATATTACATGTTTCCTGATTAATATAATCCTAAAAAAGACTGAGATGATTTATTTCCTAACTAGTATTTAGTAATTCCTGATTTAAATAATCTATTTCCTGACTAAGACATGGTAATTCATAAGTATTATAAATTTAAAAAATATTTATTTATTGTCTATAATATTGTAATTACTGACAAAAATAAATTATGATATGTTTCATATGTATACTTTTGTTGCAGATTATTACAAATATGACAAGGATGAAAACATAAGTAAATGTCTAGCAAGTTATATAGTATCAAACTACAATGAGGGATATGTGTTATACAAAGCTCATTTGGTTTCAGTGTCAGAAAATCAACAAAGAGAAGAGATACCAATGATAAATTGTATGAGTTTTATTTTAGATGTTTTAAGGAAGGACATACAAAGGGTAAAATGAAGATATCAGGTGAACAAAATTCTGTGGAAATACCCATATTGGGTAAAACTGATGCAAAAAAGAGAAAAGATAGGGAGGTAAATGAGACAAGAACTGGATGCAAAGCCCATATTCGTTTCAAGAAAAACAAAGAAGGAAATTTCGAAGCTGTTACACATGAGTTGGAGCATAATCATGAATTGGTTATAGCAGTTCAACGACATCATCTAAGATCAGAAAGGCAAATATCAGCTCCAATGGGTGAACTAATTGAGAGCATGATTGAGAGTGGTATTAAACCAATGGATGCTTATAATTATATAAGCAATGAAGCTGGAGGAGAAGAATGTGTAGGTCATACTAAGAGAGATCACCTTAATTATGTATCAAGGGTGAAAATGAGTATGGTTGAAGGTGGAGACATGCAAAATGTATTAGACACCCTTCAAGAAAGAGCAGATCAAGATCCCTCATTCTTTTATAGATTAAAATTTGGAGAAGAAAATAATGTTGTGAGCTATTTTTGGCGTGACTCCCAAATGCTTGAAGATTTCAAAGCTTATGGCGATGTTTTAATCTTCGATACAACAAACAGAACAAACAAATATGGGTTGATATGTGCTCCATTTGTTGGTATAAACAATCACTGGAAAACAACAATGTTTGGATGTGCATTCATCACTGATGAAAAGACTGATACATTTGTTTGGCTGCTTTCAATCTTCAAAAAGTCAATGTGTGGAATTGAACCAAAATCAATCTTCACTGATCAAGATCTTGCAATGAGCAACGCCATACCAGAGGTAAGCATTTTCAGCTTAATATTTGTATTTGTATTTTATATTGGGATATGTTTTGTATCAAATAAAATAATCTTGAATTTTTATAATGTTTTACCTGGAAAAAGTATTAAGCCTGACTTAAATCAATCAATGACTAATATAAAACACATTATATCTGACTGATATTTTCTAATTCCTGTCTAAGTTATATGTATTTCTGAGTTAAAAATATCAAATAATAAACTATAATTAAAATCTGAAATATTTAAATCCTGACTAAAATATTGTTATATCTGACAATAATTATTTTATATCTGACCATAATATACGAATAGATAACTAAAACTTTATATCTAATTTATACATTTTAATACCTGACTAATAAACTGTTATGCATCACAAAAATAAATTAAAAGCTAATGGAGTTATATAATATCTGCCTTTAACTCTTTAATACCTGACATAAATATGTCAATTACTGCCATGATTTATATAATATCTGACTGTAAAATGAAATTATTTGATTTCTGTCTAAGTAATGACTATAACTTTACTAATACCTAATAAATATCATGTAATATCTGATGAAAAAAAATATTAAAACTGATGAAAAAAATAAATTTTATAATTGACATTATATATTTAATATGTAATTAAAACACTTTAATTCCTGACTAACAAATTGTTATGCCTGACAAAAATAGATTAATAACTGACATGATATATATAATATCTAACTTTGACTCTATAATACCTTACAAAAATATATTAATTACTGCAATTACTTATCTAATATCTGACTATGAGAAGAAACTATTTGAATATCATGTTATTCCTTATGAATTTCATGCAATTTCTGATCAAAATAATCTAAAACCTGAGTAACATATTATTATTCCTGACAAAAAGAGATTAATAACTGACATAAATCAAATAACAATAATTAAAGTCTGAAAATATTTAATTCCTGTCTAAAATATAGTAATATCTGTCTAGAATCATTTTATATCTGACTTTAATATAAGAATAGCTGAATAAAATTTTATCATTCCTTAGAAAAACACAACAAAAATAATTTTATGAGAGATATGATTTATTTCCTGCCCTAAATAATATAATACCTGAGTAAAAATATAATAATCGTGAAAGAAATAATATTATTTCTGATTTTTAATACAATGGAATAACTTAAATCACCTTAATTCCTATTATATGAAACTATTAATTTATTATCTGCTATAATACTTTAAATGCTGACTACTATATTATTATGCCTGACAAAAATAGAAAAATAACTAACGTTAAATATATAATATCTGACTGTTACTCTTTTATTCCTGACTAAAATTTCGAGATTATCTGTCAAAAGTTATCTAATATCTGACTATAAAATATGAAAACTGAATTAAATTTTACAATTCCTTTCACAAATACAACAAAAATAATTTCTAAGAAATATGATTTGATTCCTTCCATAAATAATATAATAACTGAGTAAAATAAAAATAATCCTGAAAGAAAAAATATTATTCATGATTAAAAAAGCACGTTAATTCCCGCAGAAATTATTATAATTCCAGACAAATATAAAACTGTTCCTGATGAAATTAATCTAATTTCTGAACGAAAGAATTATATTCCTTATTGAGATAATATAGTGCAATTATTCAGAAGTGTTTTTTCATTCACAAACATTATGTACGTAAAAGAAAATTAACAAAAACAAAAACATAAGTCCAAATTAGTATATATTTCTTCATAATATTTTGTCATACTTATGACAATGCCTTACAAAAGAAAATGAACACTGTCACTTTAACTATATATGATCATTCCAAGTATTTAAGTACCATAATTCATTCCAATGCTTACAATCACAATTACACATCGCTTGCGCACGAGGGGTGCATTCAGGAAAAATATACATGCATAAGATTTCAGGAACAGATAATGCATGTGGAGCATCCTCTAGAGCAGCCATGTAATGAGGGTCGTCTATTGAATCCATTTGAAATACTACGTTACAAATCTTACAATATACTTGAATTCGAATAAAAATTGAACAAAACTGATAAATATTCATTGTTGAAAAACTGGAAATGGATGGTTTTTTTTAACAAACTGAAGAGATATATGAAAGGGTGTATAGATTTTATTGAGAGTATGATGTTTGAAATACTTTATTTATATCAGCTTTCACTGCGCATTTTCCCAAGTAATTAAATTCTAAATCAATCAATTCATCATTTCCTGACTTTTTATCTGCCCACGTAATAATACTCAGTCCTAACATAAACTATTGTTATATAATTACTGTTTATATTTCTAATTTTTGATCAATTTAAACCATTATATGAAAATTTAAATCTATTATTTAACTAAATATATATTATTATAATTGACATTATTAATCTAATATCTGAATAAAATTGAACAAAATTGCTAAACATCATTTGTTGAAAAACTAGAAATGAATGGTTTTTTTAACAAACAGAAGAGAAATATGAAAGGGTATATAGATTTTTTTGGGAATATAATGTTTTTTTGGGAGTATGACTTTAAAATACTTTATTTATATCAGTTTTTACTGTGCATTTTTCAAGTTATTTAATTTTAAATTAATCAATACATCATTTCCTGGCTTTTTATGTGTCCACATAATAATATTATAATTATTGACAAAAAAAAACCTATTATATAAAAATTTAAATATACTAATTTTTGTCCAACAAGTATTTTACCGAAAAAAAAGACAATACATGAGAAACCAAAATAAAATCAAAGTACATTACTGAAATATACTTGATTTCATATACTATTTCGAAAAATATAATATATCAAAAAAAAAACCCTAGAATCTTAATCATCTTCTTGAGATTTTAAACTTGTTTTTTCTTTTGATCTTCTTTTTCTTCTTCTTGTTTCTTCTTTTGTTGATCGTCTTCTTTCTTTTTTTTGTTTTGTTCTTCCAGGAATTTTTCTTCAACCCTATTTCTCTTACTCAATTCTTCGATTTGTTCTTCTCAACTTTTTCATACAACTTCATCAACCCATTCTTCACTCTGTCTCTTCTCTCAAGTAGATCATTTAATCTCTTTTCAAAGTTATCAAAAACATTTTCTTCTGGATCGTTTGATGAAGTAGAAGACTGAGAATTATTTTCCATATTTGAGGAAAAAAGAAAAAGAGTGTTTTAGAAGAGAGAATATACAGGAACACAAACATGCAAAATGTATGACCAATTCTTGGTTTTATAGACAAATATAAGAGATTAAAAATATATTTTACTTTTAGAATAATTTTCTACGAATAATTCTTATTCTTACATTTTTGTCATCTTTATCCAAAAGTGTTGATAAATATCTTAATGTTAAATATCTTTATTTTAAATATCTTTATCCAAAGCACAAAGTACTGAAAGCAATTCTAAGTAAAATCAAACACTAGTAAAACAACTCTATTTCCTGACTAATAAATTGTTATGCTTGACAAAAATTTGTTTATTACTGCCATTATATATCTAATATCTGACTATATAATGAAATTATTTGATTTATGTTGTCTAAGTAATGACTATAACTTTGCTAATTCCTAATGAATATAATGTAATTCCTGATAAATATAATCTAAACACTGATAAAAATATATCAAATTGTTCTATAATTGTTGAAGAAAATAAATATATAATTGACATTATTTGTTTATAAGTTATCTAATATATGAACAAAATGTCCTAATTTCTGTATTATAAAATGTTATCCCTGAAGAAACTACTAATATCTGACTAAACCACTTTAATTCCTGACTAATAAATTGTTATGCCTGACAAAAATAGATTAATAACTGACGTGAGTTATAATATCTAACTTTGACTCATTAATACCCGACGAAAATTTATTAATTGCTGCCATTATATATCTAATATCAGACTATATAATGAAATTATTTGATTTATGTTGTCTAAATAATGAATATAACTTTGCTAATTCCTAATGAATATCATGTAATTCCTGATAAATATAATCTAAACACTGATAAAAATATATCAAATTGTTCTATAATTGTTGAAGAAAATAAATATATAATTGACATTATTTGTTTAATATGTAATTAAAACACTTTAATTCCTGAGTAGTAAATTGTTATTCCTGACAAAAATAGATTAATAACTGACTTGAGTTATATAATATCTAACTTTGACTCTTTAATTCCTGAAAAAATTTTATTAATTTCTTCCATTATATATCTAATATCTGACTATAAAATGAAATTATTTGATTGTTGTAGGTTTATCCAAATTCAAGACATAGGCTATGTCTATGGCATTTGCAAAAGAATTTTGTATCACACTTTGGAACTTTAAAAAACAACCCTGAATTCAATAATATGTTTCACAAGTGCTTAAGTGGCTGTGATTCATAATCAGAATTCGAAGATGTCTGGAACAAGATGGTTCAAAAATATGGATTAGAAAAAAAAGAGTGGTTTGATAGGTTGTTCGGGCTACGAGAAAAATGGTGCACTGCTTTGAGCAAATATATTTTCTCTACGGGAATCCTTTCATCTCAAAGAGTAGAAGTAACAAACAGAGCAATTTCATTTAAGGCCAACAGAACCACTAAACTTTTGGAGTTCTTCCACATATTTGAAGCTACTGTGAGAAGATGGAGAAGCACTGAAAAGAGTGACAACTTCAGATGTACTACTGAGAAACCAAAAACAAAAACAAAAATCTTAAAAAAAGCTGCTGAAGTTTATACTCTGAACTTATACAAGGATTTTAAGTTGGAATTTGAGACCAGCCTAGGAGCATATGCAAATGAAAAGCCAACTTCAATGCAATACGTCAAATTCTTTGATGTTTCTCTTGATGAAGATTATATGCACACATATCAAGTCATATATCACTGTCAAAACAATGAATTTATGTGTTCTTGTATGTGCTTCATAGAGACTGGATTGCTGTGCTTTCACATTATCAAGATAATGCAAATGTACAACATACATTCTATACCAGAGAGATGCATTCTGAAACGTTGGACCAAGCTTGCTAAATCAAGGATATGGGATGAGAATGAATCAGGTACGTACATACTTTGTTATTTTAAAATTTATTACTTGTCTATTTAGTATAAAAATAGACAAGTAATCACTACATCCCTCTGCTCTTCCTCTTCTAAAGCATCACTGTCTTCCTCCCCAGAATTCTCTTTACCTTCCTCTTCTTCTTCAACACCCTCACCATCTTCCTCCTCCTCTTCCCTTTGTACATCCTCCACCTCTTCCTCAGCTTCTTGACCATCCTCCTCCCCCTCAGCTTCAGCATTTACTACTCCCTGAACCTGCTCAATCTCCATTGGAGCCACCCCATATCCCTGCACCACCATACCACTCCTAGCCAACGCAACATCAGCTTCCTCTTCCTCCATCCTCCTCCTTTCATTTTCAAGCTCTGCCTCAACCTGCTCCGCTTCTCTCTGAAGCTCCTCCCTACGAGCTTGTAAAGCCCTAATTCGTGAACGCAACAACCTCAATTGAAGCCACCTAGGACGGCCATGAGGGGCACTTGTAGAAGCTCTTGATGAAGATGAAGAGGTACCATCATTGTTAGCCATTTTCAGCTTAGATCAATTTGCAGAAAATGAAAATTATCTAGGGTAAAGAGAAATATAAAGATGAGAGATAAAGAGAAAGCTGAATGATAATCTAATGGAGGAAGATTAATAGCTTCTAAGTTATGACTCTTTATAAGTTATAGTATGCAATAATAGCATCTTAAGTTTAATGTCATTGAATATAGTTTTAGCTTTAGATGGAAATATGCATCCAAAATTTTTATTCTGTAAATTTTGGTGCAAAGTCTGATTTTATAATATGTACAAAAGTGTCATTCTTACAAAAGGATCCTTTTTCTAAAAGAGCCCTTTTATACTCCTAACAAAATTTTATTCTATTCCAATTTTTACTTGTATGCTATTTTTAGTATGTACATCAAATATTTTGTAATTTACAAATAGCTACAACTAAAGTTCTTTTCTTATTGAATTTTATAAGGTAAAATATTATACAATGTTACCATTTAACAATGTCCACCAAGGATCATTAATTAGTCGTACCAATTTCGGATAAGCCGTACATTGTTAAGTTTAAATTAATTCAAAGTACAATGATTTGTACTCTATACCTTAATTCCTTAATAATTAACCTATTAATTTTGTGTTTTTGTATTGATATATTAACAACAAAGTAACAATCTCTATAACCTCAGAGTAAAATGATTTGTACTCTATACCTTAATTCCTTAATAATTAACCTATTCCTTTTCCCCCCTTTTTAATACTATCAATCTTGAGTACTTGAGTTGTAGGCGATAAAGTATCAAGACATTCTATCAAGGCATTATGTAAAGGCTATCAAATCTCAACACGAAGACACACTCTTGCACCATTGTGTGTGATTTATACACTAACCTTAAACGTTACTACACCATCACATTTTTTATAAAGATTTTACTACACCATCACATTTTTTATAAGCATTTTTTTTATAAAGATCTTATGTATAATTCCTCTATTTAATTTAAGCACTCATACAAATTATTTCTGTTGTCACCTTAATTTGCTTTTTAGTTACCTATCTTTTTCAATTACCCAAAGTGGTGCTCATTTTAATTATATAAGTACATATTTTGTTTACTAAAGGAACGTTCAATGACATTTTATTTCATATTGCTATAAATCTTCTACCATATATTTCATTATTCTCCAATCTTGTAATTTTTATATCGATATTATTGTTTATTTTTCTTGATAATATAAGAGATTATTAGGGTGATCATGATTTATTTAATACATTATAAATATGATTTGTATAAAAATATGACTCAAATATTGCTAAGTAACAGAGATTGCCATTTGAATATGATTTGTATAAAAATATGACTCAAATATTGCTAAGTAACATAGATTGCCATTTGAAGATTATGATTAAGTAAACATAGCTTAACATACTATAATATTCATACTTATTTCTACCAAGCAAATAGAAACCATCAAAATTACAACTTAAATCATCAAACCATCAAAAAAAGCAACTACTACTAAGCAAATATAACAACTTATTAAGCCATCAAAATCCAGCAACTACATAACATATACTTTCAAACAGATCAAGCAACTTCATTAAAAACGAGCCATATTTTCTTAATCTTCCTCTTCTGAATCTCCCTCCTCCTCTTCTGCAACAACATGTTCTTCTTCCACCTCCACCATGGCCTGTACCTGTACTTCTTCCTCGCCCTGTTGTACCTCTCCAACCATAGCAGCACCAGCAGCAGCTGCTGCTTCTTCTTCAATTATTCTCCTTGTGTTTGCTATTCGAGCTTCCACTTGTTGCATCGTAATTCGCAAACTATATAAATCTCCCTCCAGTTCATCCCTACGTTGATGTAAATTCCTAAGCCTATCACTCAAAGCAGCCAACTCTTGGCTACGAGAATTGCCAGCAAAGGAAGATGAAGAGGCGCCATTGTTTGCCATTATAAGAGAGAAGAAAATATTCAGAAAAAAAAAATAAAAGGGAGAAGAAGCAGAAGCATCTTTCAGAAATGAAAAGACAAGAAAGAGAAATATACACTTTCCAAGGTTCATTAATTGTAAGAAGATGAAAAGACCTATTCTAGCTCTATTAGAGAACTATACACTTTCCAAGGTTCATTTTATCAGAAAAAGTACTTATAACAATAATTCAATGTACATGCCATTTATAGAATGATTGTAAAATATTTCTTCCCCCCCCCTTTTTTAAAAAAAAAGTTTAAAAATTTCACTTTAATACTACATAAAAATAATCCTATATTTTTAATTAAGTTAAAGAAAATACAAAAAAAAAGTATTGAAAAACTATATTGTAACATCATTTTTACATCATTATTCTCGATTTATAAGATTAATTCGACCAATTAGTAAGAAATTGGTACTAAACAAAAAAAAAAGCAAAATGATAAAGAAATATTCCAAGCTTTTGCTTATCCTTAATATGTATGTTGATAAAATTAAACTCTAAAACATAAGCTAATCCAAAGCCAAACCAATAGTAACAATTCTATAATCATATTAAGCAATAAAACCAATTATCAAAAGTAGAAATGAATACTATCTTTACCCAAAGAAGGGGATTTATAGTCTTTTCCATCTTTACTAAGCTATAACAACTATACTCTATTTCTTTGCAATAATTATTAGTTTCAAAACAATAGATTTTTTCAATATTTTATTTTTATTAATTAATGAATCATAAACCAAGATATAAAACAATATTTTATGGAATTGTTAAAATTTATTATGCTCTACATTTCATGTGTCTTAATTTGATTCGATTAAAAACCTTACAATTAAGTACATGTATTGGGTTTTTCTCAAGTTGAAATCATATATACTTTATCTGTGTTATTATTTCTACGTAGTAATAGTGATAAAATGAATTATTATAGAGATAAGTTTTATTTTAATTGAAATCAAAATTTTGAGTCAAATACAATACAAATTTTACTAAGGAATCTCTATACTTGAGCTATAGGTGCTAGGCATTTGTGTTTCACTATCTCCATAAATTAACATATTTTACTAATCTTAGTCATTTAATTAGTGTATTAATATATAATGGTCCTATATCATACTGCATAATGCATGTGATGTAACAAATTATGTTTCTATACATGTAATATATCCTACTATTACACGATTAACACCCAAAGATTAAATAAAGGATAGTGCATCATACAAACAAGCTAAGTTCAAGAACAAATCTTTGTATTGCATTTACGACCTTGCATATTTAGAAGGAAAGGTCCTTCATTTAAGAACACCCAATTATTCTTATTCCACACTATATTGTTGATTGTCTATAAATTTGTTTGCTACAAATAGGCTTTGATTCCAAGAACTTAGCAAATCAAACCTTTCACCAACAATTACTGATTCTAATCTTTCATTAATCAAAGGGACAAGTTTTACTGTACTTCAAACCAACATAATGAAAATTGCTTATGTACTCGAGAATTACCATTTAATCAATGAAGTCAAGTATTTACCCAAATAATAAAAAGATAAACAATCAACCATAATAAGTTTATCAAAGGTAAAAAAGAATACTGCCTTTCCCTAAAGGAAAAAAAGAGATTAAATTTATAGCCTTTTCCATCTTTCAATATAAATTGATTACAACAATATTTAAGAAGCATGGCTTAAAAGCCCAAACTATTTATAATACACAAAAATAGAAGCTGCATCCATTCAAAGTAAGGAAAGAGCAGTTACCTCTCTTCCAAACTGATTAAATAAACCCCATCAATTCTATAAAGTAACTCAGATGTTGCTGCTATAAGTACCATTACTTCACTACTAATCCCTCATATAACAATCTCTATTCTCATAGAAAATTACAAATACAAAAATGGCAGACAATGGTAAGGGAAAGCTTCCTGTTGACCCAAAATCACACTCATCGGGAAAGCTAACATTGAAATCAATGGAAAAAAGAATTGATGCACTTGCAAGACAAGTAGAAGAGCTAGAGCACAAATTACAGCACCTTCAAGCAACCACTTCAAGGGAGATTTCTATGCCAGAACAAAGGCAAATGCCACCAAAGAAGCGTCGTTTTATTCTCGGATCAGACTCAGACCAGGAGCAAACAATAAGCTATTCCTACAACAATGACTTCCAACGACTCAGTTTTGACTCCAAGGGTACCAACCATAGCATTGACCCAGACTACAATGCTGATGATGATAGTGCATCTTCCAATGAAGACACCTCCAATGCATCATCGGGACAAGAACAAAACTACTCAGATAGCAGCAATGATTCAAACAGCAGTGAGTCTTACTACTAGAAGATCATGCAGCCAAGAAAACCCCCTAAGCTATGACAACTTAAAAACCTATTAAATGAAGTCAAGCAAAACTATAACTACTTTTAATGTACTATCTAGCAGTAAGTTGTATTGTGTCAATATATGGCACTAGAGCTAATTTTAGTGTGTTGTCTACCATTAAGTAATATTGTGTGAATGAATGGCAGCTTTAATAAGTACATGTTTGGTGCTGCTCTTATTATATATAATTAAAATTAATTTTATATAATTTACTCTGTTTATAATTCTATAATTAACACTGTTAAGTTTATAATTTGAACATTGTAATATGGAGGCTTGCATTTCAAAGTGTTATGTGGTCTGAATATCATGGAAACAACAATCAAATAACTAGCAAATCAGTGTTGTATCTTTTACTTAAATCCACACAAACCACAATCAATTAAGCATGTCTATCAAAGAGTTCTATGGCATTTTTTAGGATACTTGAAATCACAAATTAGGATACTTTTTAGTGCAGATTGACCCTTCAACAGATAATTACCAGCTGCTTCTTTCAAAGCCAATCTGCTAGCTGTGCTTTTCAAGTCTCTTTCAATGATAATTTCTTAGCTTTATATTCATATCACAACCCATCTTTAGTCAACTGATTGGATTCTGATTATCATGCTTCAATCCAAAACTGATATTTATGCAATCTGATGTGCATGAAGTGGCAGTTGACATGAGAAATAAGTTTAACATTGTGCCAGATATGCTATACATTGATGTCAAAAAACAAGAGTAAGACTTTCTTAAATCAAGCTTTGTTCTTTAAAGCCTTTTTTCCCATTTGAAATCAGATTAAAGGCCAGGTATATTTGTTACTAAAATAGTAAACTAATTGCATAAAAATAGATTTTCATTCCATATGTTTGAGAGATTTAACATTACAATAAATGTAGCCATTTACCTACTGTTAGCTAGCAGCCTAACCATTTAAAGCACCTTAACCTATCACCAAAACCAGTAGGTCTTATCTGAGATCACATTATCTTTGCCCTCTTCACTTTCAATCTTCTCAGCATCCTCACTATGCTTAAGTGCAACCTAATCCTTAGCATCATCAGATATCATGGCTACACTATCATTAGGGACATCTTCATTATTCTTCTTAGTTTTTTTCCCTTCATTACAGCTTTGCATTGCTTCAATTTCAATAGACACTTGAGCCAACTCCTTTTCTATCTTCACATATCTCTTTCCCACTTCAAAATCAATTTCTCTTGCATCTGCTAATTGGCCCTGTAAATTAGCCTCTCTACGTTGAAGATGCTCCAGCTTGGACTGCATGTTACGTTTCTGAGACATAGAAAAATGGTTAGAAAACATGTTCTCATTTTCTGTCATGATCAATTGTCAACTAAGAAAAATATGAGAATTTTTAGGATGAGATATGTAGCAATTATGGAGTAAATTTTTTATAAATGGAGTATTTTAGAGAAAAGAAAGGTTCAGAAGTGTTTACATAGGAAAAAACAATTATTTTTCTTTTAAAAAATCAAATAAAAGAAAACCTTTTAATTTTCATTTTTATGATTTTTTTGAAAAACCACATTATTATATATTGAAACCTTTTAAAAGTAATAATACTAATTAATAAACATAATAGAAAAAGATAAATACTAAAACCATAATAGAAAAGGATAAATGATTTAACTATTATAATCTTAAGTCAACCTCCTAAAAGGAAAAGAAAACAAGCAGAGGACTTTCATGGTCAAATAACAACTAAACAAAGAAAGAACAAATCAGCATTAGCCAAATAAAAATGTAAAAAAATTAAGCAAGAAACCAAGTGAAGACTTTTGAAAACCCAAGTTATTAAGCCACATTAGAATTTTGGGCCTTTATGGTAGCCCAAGCCATTTTTAAGCCACAAAAAAAAAATTGGGCCTTTAATACAATTTTACAATAGCACACTACAATAACTTCAACAATTATCTAGCTATATATATATATAGTTCAAAATAAATACTCAAGTAAACCAACTTAGTTAGTACTCTTACACAATCATGTACAATCAGTTATTTTAGTTTAATTTTATTAACGACATATACATTCACTCATAAATCTATATTTATTCATAATTACACTTTAAAAAAATACACATTAGCCTTAGAAAACCACACTTCTAGCTATAATAACAAGCAACACCACACTACCTCGCGCACAACGCGCGCGTCGGGCCACCCTAGTCTTAATAAGTTTATATAATTTTTGATTCATTATGGCACTCATATCATATACTCTTAGAAAACAAAAAAAAAAAAAAAAAACAGAAAACCACAGCAATGCCAAACGAACCCTAAATTTATGCTGTTGTTGATAGTTGTATTCCATAGAATTAGGCGCTTATCATTGTTCTGTTTTGTATATACACATCTATCTATCATGAAAATCATTGAGGAATATATATATATATATATATATATATATATATATATATATATATATATTTCTAATTGTCAAAATATACAATCTTTTTTCTAATAGTTTATATTTTATGTGTCATAAAAATAATGGACAACAACACTATTGTATTATTGATTTATTTTTTCACAAGAAAAATGTTATCAATTTATTTCCTAAACAATACCCGATTATAATGGAATATTTAAAATGCTTTGGACGAAGAAAAAAATTATATGGGATAACTTATGTATTATTTACTAACAATAATAACATTTTCCTAAATTTAAGCAATCAACTACTAATCATCATATAGGCAATATTCTTTAAATATAGATCTTAAATCAAATACCTTCTGATTAGGGGATTTTTATCCACCAATCACCGTCTGACAAGTGGACCAACCAGGTTCCGCCACGTGTCCTTCACGAAGGCCAACAGGAGCTTGCCACGTGTCAGTCACAGATACGTCCTCCACGGACCACTTAAGACACGCCACGTGTCCACCCATGCCAAGTGGGACAACCGGCCATCAAGGCCCATTTCAGTCTAGAGGCCCGATCAGCCCTAGGTTTACCTTAAACCTAGAGAGTTGCACGCTTCCCAAGGCTATAAATACTCGATTAATCCTCATTAATCAGGGAACAAAAAAACAACCGAATAATTAAGAGATCAAGCAGAGAAGAACAGACTTATTAACAACCGGCTAATCACGCTAACAACGCAGATTACCAACACTAAGCACTCTCACCTAGAGAGATCTCATTACTTTACTTTCTGTATTGATTACTCCTTAATCAGGTACTAACTTGACCGTTGGAGGCGGAGCTCTCAGGAGTCTCCGTTATTTTGCAGGTACAGACGTCCGGTTCCAGTCTCGGAATTGTAACTCTCCCGCAGGACATCAGAAAACCCCGAAACATTTGGCGCCGTCTGTGGGGAGAGTACTTCAGAGATGGCATCCAAGTCTGTACCGACTCCAGAAGAGAGGCGTCCCCTAGACGACCCTCAAGTTCAGTCGGACCATGATACCGAAAGTGAATTTGAAGTTGAAACTCATACAGCTCCAGACGGGACCCTAAGGGCCCGCCGTACCCGTCATACTGAAATAAGGGAACGGGAGTATCTTCAAACAGGAAGCGAGCCAGCAGGCGCACCGCTTGCTCGGCAACAGCCGACTGATGGGTCTGCTCCCATCACAAGGAACGAACTCATGACCTTCATGAGGGACTTCAAGGGAGAGATCCAAGAGTTGATCAACAAAAAACCGCCTGCTTCAGTCAAAGAGCAGTCGGCCAAGAAACCTTCCACTTCACTGAGGAGGAAGCCAGTTCAAGGGCGAGAGGCGACTCCCCATCCTAAATCCAAGAAGCGGGAACCGTCTGCTCTTGATTTCACAAAATTCCGTTACCCTACGGGAAATAGGAAACCGGTTCGTCATATTCAGGCGGACGGGTCAAAGCAAACGTTCACAGATGCTCGGCACCTGCTAGAGCAGAAGAAGAGTGACCGATTATCAGAGTCGGCTTCTACTTCAAATTTTCAGGACAGTTTGCGAAACGCCTCGATGAGGCCAACTCAGTCGTACCATGAGAGTCAGTCAGGCGGCACCTCCCGTCAGTCCGACTTTCATAGTGCCCAGGCGGTACCAAACTTACCATTTGTGCCGCAACAACAGTATTTTATGCAGCCACCTCCATTTGGTGGACCTGCAGCAAAAAACGTCCAACCTATGGACTGGCAGCTACGGCTGCTTAGACTTGGTGAACAGCCGTCGGCCTTCTCCAAGGAAATTACTGAAGCCGCTCAGCCGGCCAAAGTAAAAAATGTTTTAGTAGGCGCCTATGATGGCACTACTAACCCGGAAGACCATCTGATGGCATTCACCAACCTGATGTACCTTCAAGGGTTGGATGATCCCACTTGGTGCAAGTGTTTCCCAGCGACTCTCAAGGGAATTGCACAGCAATGGTTCGGCAACCTGCCGACTGGTTGTGTAAACAGCTTCAGGACGCTTGCTTACTTATTTGCCTCCAACTTCGCAATGAACATCCCTGCGAAGAAAACGACCCTTGATTTGGGAACAATTCAGCAGGGTGAAAAGGAGGGGCTTCGTTCCTACATCAGGCGGTTCAACCTGATGAGAATACAGATTCAAGGGTTACCGGATGAGGTAGCTTATACTGACTTTTTTAGAGGTCTCAAAGACGGGTCTACCTTCAAATTTGATTTAGTTCGAAAAAGGGTGGCGACTCTTCAAGAGGCCTTGATTGAAGCAGAAGCCTATATACAGGCGACTGATCTGTGTACGATGAAACAGTCGGACGGGAAGAGGTTCGACAATAGAGAGGGACGACAGAAACAGTCGTCCAACAAGGATGAAAAAAGAAAAGGGGTCTGGGCGGCTGATTCCTCTAAACAGCCGGCCCAGAAAAAGAAAAAAGAATTCAAACCATACTCCCCAAAATATGTGTTTAACAAGGATAACCAGTTTATCCTAAAAGAAATAAAGGAACGGCTCTCAATTGAGAAGCCGCTCCCCATGAAGGGTTCTGCGAGCAACCGGAACCAAGACAAAATCTGTGCTTATCATGATGACATTGGTCATCACACCAATGACTGCATCAGTCTCATGCGGTACCTAGACCGATTGGCTGATCAAGGTGATCTTGACACTTATGTCAAGAAATCTGCGGGAAACACTTCCTCAAAAAAGCAGTCGGCCAAAAAGAATCAGCAGGCCGACAGTTCTGATACAGATGATGCAGTCGTCTACACCATTGCAGGCGGCTTCTCAGGAGGCGGCCCCACTATTAGGGGCAACAAAGATAATATAAGGCGGTTAGATGTAAATTCCGTTCACCAAGAACGACCGTCCAAATATACATTTCCTGAGATTGTCATCACTGAAGAGGATCTAGGAGGAATAAGGGGGCCGCATGACGACCCTCTCGTTATTGAATGTAAAGTGGCCAACCAGAGAGTTGGCCGAATCCTCATAGATACCGGGAGCTCTTCAGATCTCATCAGCAGCAAATGTCTATCAAAACTGAAATATCAGACGGACTGCATACATCCGGCCTCCCACCCTTTAATAGGGTTTGGGGAGGAGTCGTCCACCCACTGGGACGAGTAGATCTACCCATCCGCCTGGGCGAAAAAGGGGAAGGACGACACATGGTAGTCCGGTTCCTAGTGGTAGAGGAACTCTCTGCCTACAACATGATTCTGGGTCGACCAACCCTGAATAATTCCAAGGCTGTTATAATCCCGTCACTTATGCTGCTTAAGTTTGAAAGGGACAATGGAACAGTCGGCTCCCTTAGGGGAGATCAGAGGATGGCCCGAGAGTGCTATCTCTCGGATGTCAAGCCCACTGTTATGGCCACTGGGTCAAGTGGAGAAAAAACAGACCTTGGCAATGTCAAGGTAAGTGCGCCTGTTCAAGAAACAGGCGACAAAAAGAGAAAGGCACTCCAGACTGAGTCCGCAAGAAAAGCAAGAAAATAGCAATCATTGGCAGAGGACCGGCCGGATGAGTTCCGCCCTCAGCCGGCTGGTGAGCATGCGGACCTGATATTAGACGACTCCCATCCTGACCGAACAGTCAAAGTAGGGACGCTGCTCTAAGAAACCTTGGTGCCGACTTTCACAACTTGTTGAAAGAATACAAGGACATCTTTGCATTTGAAGTCCATGAAATGCCAGGCATTAGTCCTGATCTGGCAGTACACAAACTCGATGTGGATCCGAAAAAGAAGCCGGTACGACAAAAGAAACGGAACCATGGTGAAGAAAGAGGTCAGGCGGCAGCCGCCGAAGTCAAAAAATTACTTGATGCAGGGTTCATTCGGCAATGTTACTTCCCAGATTGGGTTGCAAATGTGGTACTTGTTAAAAAGCCGAATGGCACCTGGCGAATGTGTGTAGACTACACAGACTTGAACAAGGCGTTCCCCAAAGACAGTTACCCTCTGCCTAAAATTGATAACCTGGTCGACTCAACAGCCGGCCATGCCTTGATGAGTTTTATGGACGCCTATTCTGGTTTTCATCAAATTCCTTTGTGGAAGAAAGATCAGGAGAAGACGGCCTTCGTCACTGATCAGGGATTATACTGTTACACGGTCATGCCGTTTGGTCTTAAGAATGCCCCGGCTACCTTCCAACGAATGATAAACACAGTGTTCTTTGATCAGATTGGGAGAAACGTCGAGGCATACATTGATGATATGATTGTCAAGACTAAACTTCAGAAAGATCATCTGACGGACCTCCGAGAACTTTCGCCACACTCAGGCGGCACCATGTCATGCTCAATCCCAAGAAATGTGTATTTGGAGTTGAGTCTGGGAAATTTCTCGGATTCCTTATCAACCAGAGAGGAATAGAGGCGAACCCTGAGAAGGTACAGGCGGTCATTGACATGCAGTCGCCTCGTACCGTCGAGAGGTTCAGAAGTTAACAGGTTGTCTGGCGGCCTTGGGAAGATTCCTAAGTCGATCAGGCGACAAATGCCTATACTTTTTCCAGGCAATTAAGAAAAAGGCAAGGTTTGAATGGGGGCCGGATGCTGAGGCCGCCTTCCAGAAATTAAAGGTTCACTTGCATTCCTTGCCGAGGCTGGTCAGCCCTTTGCCCAAAGAAAATCTCTACATGTACCTGGCCGTCTCTGATCATGCGTTAAGCGCGGTGCTCCTTGCTGAAAGGGACGGCTGTCAACTTCCGGTCTACTTTGTCAGTCACGTACTGAAAAATGCCGAGTTGAGGTATCCCCTAGTGGAGAAATTTGGTCTTGCACTCTTCATGGCTGTTAAAAAATTGAAGCCCTACTTTCTGGCACATGCAGTCGTCGTGTATACCGACCAACCGATCAAGCGGCCCCTTACCACCATGGAGTCCTCCGGACGAATGATCAAATGGGCCATAGAAATGCAGAGTCTCGAAGTTACTTTCGAGCCTAGAAAAGCAGTGAAGGGGCAGGCCTTTGCTGACTTTATTGTAGAGATGACTCGTCCTCCTGACTCTCAAGTTCCAGACCAAGTCTGGAAGGTATATGTGGACGGAAGCTCTACTTCAAACGGTTGTGGAGCAGGCGTCGTATGTCAATCTCCAGAGGGCGACAGGTTCGAGTATGCTCTACGCTTCAGTTTCCAGGCTTCAAACAATGAGGCAGAATATGAAGCTTTACTAGCCGGGATCCGCATGTGTAAGGCGGCAGGGGCAAGGAAAATAGACGCCTGTTCTGATTCACAACTGATAGTGAGTCAGTACAATGGCGAATACGAAGCAACACATCCGGCCATGATCAAGTATTTACAGGCGGTCCGACAAGCAGTCGGCTCCCTTGAGGATTTCCATCTGATCCAAGTGCCGAGATCAGAAAACAACCAGGCAGATGCACTTTCGAAATTAGCATCATCCGCCTCCTCCGATACTCCTCGAACTGTGTTTTGGGAAGTAATGGAGAAGAGAAGCATCGAGGAAAATCCTATTGGAATTCTAGACAGAAGCTCAACCTGGATGGATTCAATCAGGGCATATCTGACAAACGGTACACTACCGGATGATCCTCAACAGGCGGCAGCACTGAAAAAACGAGCCTCCTGTTTTGAAATGATACAGGGAGAACTTCACAAGAGGGGGCACCTTCAACCCTTCTTAAAGTGTGTTACTCCTGAAAAGGGACGAGAGATACTAGATGATCTTCACTCTGGTTTCTGCGCTTCCCATATAGGTGGTAGGATGCTTGCTCAAAGGGCAAGGCGGCAGGGCTATTTTTGGCCTACTTTGGAAGCAGATGCAATGGAGATGGTGAAAAAATGTGACAAGTGCCAAAGGTTTGGCAAATTAATTCACCGTCCGGCTACTGACCTCACTACCATTCACAGCCCACTACCGTTTGCTAAGTGGGGGATGGACATTCTGGGTCCATATACGCCTGCTACAGGCGGCAGAAGGTATATACTTGTTGCCGTTGACTACTTCACTAAATGGGTAGAGGCGGAGGCTGTAAAGGGAATCAAGACGAAAGATGTAATTTCATTCATTTGGAAAAACGTCATCACTCGGTTCGGGGTTCCCATGTCTATGGTTTTTGATAATGGTCCCCAATTTGAGACGCCTGTTCTTAAAAGCTGGTTGGGAGACCAAGGAATTGCGCATTACTTTGCATCTGTCGGCCGTCCACAAGCAAACGGCCAGGTAGAAGCCTTTAATAAAATCATCTCAGACGGTCTCAAGAAAAAGATTGAACGAGCAGGCGGCCTATGGGCAGATGAACTACCACATGTTCTTTGGGCCATTAGGACGACTGAAAAAGGGGCGACTGGAGAAACTCCCTTCCTCCTAACTTATGGTGCAGAAGCTGTTCTTCCAATAGAACACTACGAGCCGACTCTTCGAGTAATGCTATATGACGAAGAGGCAAACTGGGAAGCTATGCGCCTGGCATTAGACTCACTTCCTGAAAAGAGGGGCAATGCTGTTTTGCGCCATGAGATCTATCGCCTGAGAATGACTAGATCATACAACAATAAAGTACACAGGCGTCCACTCAAAGTAGGGGACTTTGTACTTAGAAAAATGGAAGCAGTTGGTAGGGCTAATGAGTCTGGAAAACTAACTCCCAACTGGGAAGGACCCTACCGAATCTATGCGGAAGTCAGGGACGGTACCTACCGTCTGGAAACACCAGACGGACAACCGTTGCCTCGAACCTGGAATGTAGATAACCTTAAAAAATATTTTTTCTGAATGATGTAAAGTAAAGAGCTACTTAATAAAGTTTGCACTTACTATTCAATATTGTATTACGAGGGGCATGCCGTCTGTACCTTTACAGTCGGCTACTCTCCATTGAGTTTCACTCTTTATCTTTAGAGGGGCATGCCGTCTGTTCCTTTACAGTCGGCTACTCTCCATCGAGTATTTTACTCACAATACTTAGCTAAAAAGATTAGGGCCTGGCCGATCCTGTAACTAACAGGCGGCTACCCTTCTTTTACTTAGCACCTACGTTCACCAAGAACTTACCAAGGCCACCGGCCGAATGATCAGGCCAGGCGCCAAGCCACCTGATCAAAACTACAAAACTAATTCGACCTGTCCCAACATCATAGCAGGCGTCCGACGGCATCCCTCCGGATGAAATTCGTCGCAGAGAGCAGCTCCCTTTTGGGTGGAACATTGTTCTATAAACTAATTACACGGCACCTATACGACTGTCCCCAAGGGCAACCACGTAGCCGTTTTTGAGACAAAGATAACTCTATCACTAACCAAACCAATGGTAGCAGTTGACATCTGAGTCAGATAACCGCCTGTATTACTTGGGATAAATGCAGGGGGTACCTATTGAGTTAATAGCCAACAAACATTGGCGAATCAAGGGGTCTAGCCGGCCTACGCCGCCTGGTACCTCTACTTCTCAAACAAAAGTGACGGCGACTGAGTAACTCCAAAGTTAACTCATAGTCACTCCTTCAAATTTGGTATGGAATCCAAAAAGTTTGAGTCGTCCGCCTGTTTTAAACAAACAAGGGCACTCGAACCCCTATTCCTACTGGATAACCTATTGAGTTAATAGCCAACAGACATTGGTGAATCAAGGGGTCTAGCCGGCCTACGCCGCCTGATACCTCTACTACTCAATCAAGATTGTGACAAAGACTAAGTAACTCCTATGTTAACTTAATAGTCACTCAAACTTAGTATGGAGCCTAAAAGGTATGAGTCGTCCACTTGTTTTTAATAAACAAAGGCTCTCAACCTATACTCTTGCTAGGTTAACAAATAACAAATTAAAGGCCAACATTGGCAATAAAGGGAAACAACCGGTACCCGCCGCTTGTTTTCCTACTTAATTCCTTGGCTACTAGGTAATTCTATTTACTTGGTCAAATTAAATAAAGAGTTCGAATACTGATTGATTAAATGGCCGACTGATCATCTATCCTGGAAACAGACAACCAGTCGTCCAGGGGCATAGGCGGCATACTTACTATTTGTACCTGTCTTAACGTTCGGCCATACACAACAGTCGGTCTAGTGAGCAAATTTCAAATACTTAGACAAATTTGAACCAAAACAAAAAATTTTAAAATGAGCCGGCCATAAAAGACCAGCAGAATATTCAAAACCCCGGCCCCCTGGCCGGGTAATTACAAAGCAAACGGCACGCAGGCCGTGAAAAGAAAAAAATACTTAAAGCTTAAGAAGGGGGCAGTTCAGTATCAGCAGCAGCCGCCTGGTCAGCACTCTTCTTGCTGGACTCGACCTTAGCTGCACCATCTTTTGATGCCTTACCCCCAAGTGGCACAAGCGCCACAACCGGCTCTTCCTCCTCCAACGCACCGTCCAACGCCTCTTCTTCAGCAGCCGCCAGGATCTGTTGATTATATATTTCCGAACACTGGCGGTACGTTCTTTCCCATGAGGCAAAGTCGGCACTGGGGAACAGTCGTTCCCAGGTCATGCGTTGGATTTGGGCGGAGTCTTCCACCATCTCCCGGACGAGCTCTTGTTTCTCTTGCTCGGCCTTGTCCGAGAGCTCTTGGGTAAGACTCTTCTCCTGGTTCACCAGGCGTTCTTTTACGTTAGCCAAAGATTTCTCCATGGCTTCGTAAGAGTGCATTTTTTGGCGAAGGGGTTTCAGCTCGGCTTTAAGGTTGGTGACGGTCCCCTCCAGCTCGTCAACCTTCTTTTGGGCCGCCTCTAGCTGAGCCCGAACAGCGGCGGTCGCCTGCGCCTGATAATAAAGAAGATCAATGGTCAGTACTTCATTTTGGGCAATTTGAAACATTGCCTTATCACAGCTGGAGGCGGCCATAGCCTTTGCGGCCTTTACCTCTTTGTTTTTCCGATCAATCGGCTTGCGAAGGCTGTTGACTCGGAGCAGGGCCTAAGTACAAAGAAAAACAGGCGTCAGTTTCCAATCAAAAGAGTTAACAGGCGTCCTGGAACTCAAAAGCTCAAAAAGGTGCTAAGTATACCTCAGCTAGGACCCCTGAAATTCCATCGAGGTCAAGGGTGCCGGCACCCTTGACCGCCTCCCTGTCAGATGGAGGAACTACTTTAACCATAGACTTGGCTACCTCAACCAAGTCTAGTCCCTGGGGGCCGGCTGCATTAAGCGAAAGGAAAAAACAAGTTAGATCTAATCAAGAAGGAAGCAAGGGTGAGTTTTTACAAGCAAAGTGTCCATACATCTAGGCGGCCCCGCCTGGGTTTTTGAAGAAGTGGCCGGCTGCTTCTCAGCCGCCACTGTTTTCCTGGAAGACCCAGGAGAGCTTGCAACAGTCGTCCTCCGGGCCTTGGGGTCCGGCTGTTGCGAGGAAGAAGCCCTTGGAGTGCCAGACTGAAAACAAAAAGAGTTAGTATATGCATAAGACAACTAAAAGGAGAAGAGTTTTCAAAGCTTACCAAGGGTGCCTCCTTGCTGGGGGAGTCGGCATACGACTGCTTCATTAGCGAGACCCGCAGCATGGCCGCCGCAGTCTTAGAGGCTGTTATTTTACTCATGGCGTCGGCTGAAAGAAATAAACAGCAAAGTTAGTAAAAAATCCCAAGTAAACAAGGCGCGAAAAAACAGAGTATTCGTCAGGCCGGCTACCTCTAGAGCACCGACTGCTGAGGCCACAGGCGGCCAAGAAGTACTCGTCATAGAGCCACTTGAAGCTCGGGACGCAGTTTAGGGGTACTTGCTCTCGTACCCCTGAAGTAGAGTTCACCCTAGTCTCTACTTTGAAGAGTCCTTTGTCTAGGATCTCTTTTTTAGCCTTTGGGGGAACAGGCGGCATGCTGCGGCCGCCTGCGAGAAGAGGCGGATCCCTGTTCCACTTGTTAAAACGTTTGTTCAGCTCCGTGTCTGAACTCTCGATAATAAGGAAGGTGTTCCGCCAATCCTTCCATTTGTTTGCCTTACCTCTCGTCATGAGGTAACCCCTATGGCTTGTTAATTGATACCAGCCGGTACCTCCCGACTTAGGGGTCCGGCTGAGATAGTTCATGTGGGCGAAAGCCTCAAAACTTGGCTCCACCCCGTTCAGTTCGCACCCGGCCACATAGCCGAGTACGTTTACCCAAGAGTTGGGGGCTAACTGCCATAACCCCAGATCATACCCATCTAAAATCCGCTGAACAGCCGAATGTAATGGGAAGCGCAGTCCAGCTTTGATGGCCGCCACATAGCAGCCAAAGCAGCCGTCACCATAGCTGGTACCAGCCGGCCAGACGACAGTATCTTCTGGATCCGGCACAAACAGTAAATACTCCGGGCCCATTTTGTGGTTAGCAATAAAGCTCGCCACGTTGTCTCGCATGGTTGCAATCCGGCCCCGGGGTACCCTGCAGTAGTAGGGGGCGTTTTCCTCTCTGTAAGAGGCGGACGGCTCTGCCCAATTATCCCCCTTCTCAACTGCATGAGAACGTCTCGCCTCTTGTAGGCGGCTATGTTTTTCTTCTGAGCCAGAAGAACTGTGGCCAGAAGAGCTGGATTCGGACTCGTCCCCTGACGAGTCCGAAGAGGACGACTCCTCCCCTCTCCTAGAGGGGCCCGCCTCCTCTCCCTTAGAAGGAGCAGAAGGAAAATTAGACATGTCCACGGTAAGATGGGAAGGGAACACCTTGGTCCCTCTCTCAGAACTGTCAGCTTGACAGTCGCCTCGTTCTACATCTGGCGCCTGGTCAGATGTTTCACTAAGGAGCACCCTTTGGGAGGAGCCGTCTGAGTTTGATATCATAGCAGTCTTTTTTGTTCTGGCCATCACGTTCTGCATAGACACAGATACAGTCGGACTTTGTATAAAGGGCAAAGATGGGTCCAGAAAAGGGCAGGCGGCACTCCTAGTCCTAGATTCAGCCGTCCCCGGTGACCGGCTGATCACTAACTTAGGGCGTGTCGTGTGCTTCCATGGTGCCATTTCAAAAAATAAAAAGAAAATTAAGGGTAAGAGAACTGAGTTACCTGAACGAGAGACGGTTGATGAAGTCCTGGAAGTTCGGATCAGTCGGCTTGTCAGAACAGGCGGTAGGCAGAAAAAGTCCGAAATGTCAGAGCAAGTTCAAGGGTCCGAATGTTCTCGCAAAAGTTCTCAAATGTGAAAATGACCGAAGTCAGCACTTCCTTTTATAGGCAAAGTGAGAAGGCGAAGGGTCGCTTCCACATTCAAAATTTGGGCGGGAAAATCTCTCGGCCGTCTGCAAGGTGACACCTGTAACAGGCCGTCGCCTGTCACCGTGCGACACCTGTCACAGGCGACACGTGACCAGTCGCGTGCCACCTGTGAGGGGCAAATGATTAGGGGATTTTTATCCACCAATCACCGTCTGACAAGTGGACCAACCAGGTTCCGCCACGTGTTCTTCACGAAGGCCAACAGGAACCTGCCACGTGTCAATCACAGATACGTCCTCCACGGACCACTTAAGACACGCCACGTGTCCACCCATGCCAAATGGGAAAACCGGCCATCAAGGCCCAGTCCAGTCTAGAGGCCCGGTCAGCCCTAGGTTTACCTTAAACCTAGAGAGTTGCACGCTTCCCAAGGCTATAAATACTCGATTAATCCTCATTAATAAGGGGACCGAATAATTAAGAGATCAAGCAGAGAAGAACAGAGTTATTAACAACCGACTAATCTCGCTAACAACACAGATTACCAACACTAAGCACTCTCACCTAGAGAGATCTCATTACTTTAATTTCTGTATTGATTACTCCTTAATCGGGTACTAACTTGATCGTTGGAGGCGGAGCTCTCAGGAGTCTCCGTTATTTTGCAGGTACAGGCGTCCGGTTCCAGTCTCGGAATTGTAACTCTCCCGCAGGACATCAGAAAACCCCGAAACAAGGTTCAATACTTAACCATTTTTCATGAAATTTGTTGCAAAACACTCCTTAAACATAGTATAAAAACATGGAACAAACAATTTCAAGAATAATGGACCGAATAAAAAACCCCCAAATTCAAAATTTAGGGTTCAACGGTTCGAAAATCGCCCCAATTAAGCCTAAATCAAACGAAAAATAACAAAAAACGTACATTGGATTATGGAAAATATGAATTAAAGACGAAATTTGTTTCTTTATATTCGAAAATCGCAAGAAACTGAGTTCTTTAGAGAGAGGAAGAGGCGAAAATAGATGAAGGAAGGAGAAAGAAAGCGAAATGAAAAATCGCTTTTTGCGATTTTCTTTTTGCTGAACTGAGTGTCGTGCGCAACTGAATCAGTTGCGTGACAGACCGGCACAACACAAAAAGATGCGCGCGTCTGGCCAGCGCGACCCACTGAGTTGCGCGTGGATACCGTTCACTAAATGACCGGAATCTTGATTTTGATCCGTTTGATCATTATTTTACGATTTTTGCTCGTTATTAGACATAATGGCGCGCAAATTATAAAAATCTTTTTAAATTGCTTTGCATATTGTAGTTTGTTTTCTTCTTTGTTTATTTTTTGCATCATTCTTGCATGCACACCGTGCTTTGTGCCTTCCCCAAGCATACTGTTATAAACGTTTTTCGTAAGATCGAGTGCCTTAAGACGTTCCGTGGTGGTGCTTTACGTAAAAGCACCCATATACAGGTTTGTCATTTTACTGTACTAACGTTACAAATGTACAGGGTTTCTTATTTTTTCACGTCCGAAGCAAAAAGGAAGGCGTTTTCATGCAGCGTAAAAATGCAAATGGCGTATCGTACGGCGCAAACTTGTACGGCGTAGGTGTTGCGTAAAATTTCACTTCAGCCCAAATTTGCAAGATCTACCTCTCGGAACTAAAAGGTAGAGAATTACTGTAAGCGTTAGCTCACGAGTCGGCAGGCGCGCCGAACCATCAAGAACAGGCACTTCTTGAATGGGACCAAATACTGTAGTTAGTGCGCTTACTAACTTACCGGACAGTTAGGGTGTCGAATCATCCCCTGTATAAGGAAGCGACGAGAAAATGTCGCGCCTATGTAGTCACGTGCCCCTAGTCCTGAGACACGTGTACTCATCTTGTGGAAAAAACTACTGAGAGATTTGCTAACTTTCTTCCCTCTCACTGAATTTGGATATATGACTCCAGTCCTGAGACATGTATTTCTATCTTGTGGACATCCGACTCGAATACCGGACCCGGCTCGAATACCGAAAGCCCCTTTTTCATCTTTTTTACTTTGTTAAAGTCAGGCTAAAGTTTCAATGACATATCGAGGGACTTTAGACCAACGATGACACGATTGAGAGGAAATGTTCCACTTTTATCCTTTTAATAAAAACGATCTCTTCTCATGACTTGACATCACCCAGAACACCTTTACTTATAAAAGCGTTCTACAATTGCAAAGGATCAAACTAGATTCTTTAGCGCGTTAAGACTAAGGAAAACTATTTCTAGTCTTAATAGCTACTTGTTTCAAACATTTAGCGAACCAAGGATTTTTTTAACATCCTTAAACATTACTAAAAGATTCTCTATCCTTAGAGAACTTCGCATAATGAGTCTCGGATTTATTTCCTTGACTACTTTGATCATTGTCTATTCTAGACTCAATCAAAGTGGGGGCTAACTGTACACATCTACTTTTGGCCCCCCGTCCCGACAGGAAGTGCAATGACGAAAAATAAAACCATCTTCGTGTTGGATCAAAGTGAAGAATACTTATAGAGAACTGGTTAAGCCACAAAACACAAATGACTAGCCCAAATTAATGATAGAAGCCAAAACAAAGGTCCAATTAACTAAACCCGATCATAATAAGGCTTAAGCCCGTGTTTAAAACCCAATAATGACGGATTTAGGAGCGCCTAGGTTAAATCTTAGTGTTGCTGCAGAAAAAGTCGCGTGCATCTCAAACAGTCGCGCTGGACTGCCGCGCGCAACTAATTCATTTGCGTGCGACACCCAGCACAACCTTCTGAGTTGCGTTGCGGAATATTCAGAATTATACGGAAAATATAAAATCGAATCTTACCATAAAGTCGCGTGCAAGAAAATTAGTTGCGTTGCCCATAGCAACGCCACCTAATCACTTGCGCTGGGATGTCGCGCGCAACTCATCCTGTTGAGCGCGACACCTGCTACGGCAGAATGCTCGTAACCCTAAACCTAATCATTCCCTATAAATAAGAGCTTAAATCGAGGCTTAGATAGATAGAAAATAACCTAAAACTCTGGCAAAATACTTGTGAACTTGTGCAACCTAGCCCCTCTTGTCCTAAAAACTCACCCCTTTTGATATTTTGTTACTACGGTGGAGGTTCCCCAACAAGAAGGAGTCCATAAGTATTCTAAACGGAGATCTAGCAAAGAGAAGTGATAAATTCCCGAGCACTTAGTTAAATTACATTTATTTTCTTGTTTAAAAGAACCTTAATTAATTAATTAGTGTTGTTTGGTCACCTTTAAAATAATTAATTAATCAATTTCATATATTATCTTGCGTTAAATAATGATTAGAATTGAAATAAATAATTGTTGGTTGGTTACTTAAGCCAAGGAAAATATTGTTTATTTTCTTGTCCTTTTCACGAATTTGATTAAATAAAGAATGACGACCTTATGATGTAATCCCTATGTGAATTGGTATGTGTAAATAAAATCAAATAACATAGTTTTAGGTATCGCGTTGCATATATTGTTTGGTGGTGAAATTGTAAAAAAGGAAGAGCTAGTAGATCGCCGCACTAGGGCTAGAATAACGATTTCCCTCTAAAGGGAACGTTATTTTAGTACCCTCGCTCCCGAACTCATTTCTGGTTTATAGACCAATTTGGGCATGGGTAAACTTATGATTCGTGCTAATTATTCCATGAACTCCACATGGAAGAAAGGCATGAACGAGGTTTATGAGTTTTCCTAAAACTCATTCACTACAAAAAAATTATGGTTTTTGCGACCACCTTTACAGGTTTCATAATTGCGACCGTCAACGGTCGTAAAGGGGTGGTCGTTATTTCCTTGGTCGCAAAAAAAAAATTATTACGACTGGTTGACGGTCGCAGATTTATTGCAACCGTTTTTGTTATTTTCAACGACAGCAAGGGAAACGGTCGCAAATATTAATAATTGCGACTGGTAAAATAAACGGTCACAATTTTGCAAATTAGCGACCGCTTTTGGCCGTCGCTAAAAATTGAAAAAAAAACAAAAAAAAATAAATTACGCACCACCCCTGCTCTTCACAGCCACGCCCCCCACCACTTCTCACACCCAACTCCACCCACTTCCCAACAACCACCTTTACCCACCACACTGCACACCTTAAAACACCACCCAATCACAAAATTCTTATGAATAAAACATGGAAATTCGAATTAAGACATGGAATTTCGAATTAATAAAAAAACCAGAGAAAATTCAAAGTAATTAACCACAAAATTGAAAATAAAACAATTATCAAACCATAATCAACCAAAAAAATCAAATTCGAAATAAAATTTAAAAAAATCAACCCAAAAATCGAAACGAAAATCAAACATACATAGTCACATTAACAAAAATAACAAAAATCAAACCCAAACATTAACAAAAAAATGAAAACGAAAAAGAATCCCAAACTAAACAAAAATTAACATTCGAATACTGAAATTCGAACAAAAAATCAAAAAAAAAATCGAATAAAAACTCAGACAAACAAGTATAAACACGATAACATACCTTAAACCTCGAGTTGACTTCGAATTTCACCTCAAATTTGGTTTAATAAGGCCAAATTCGACAATGAAAAGTCTAGATCTAGACTTTTCATGGTCGAATTTGACCTTAAAAACCATCAACTTGCTTAGCCATAAGATTGTGATGGTGGAGATAGTGGTGGAGAGCTAAATCTTGACGATGGAGGTCATGGCGGTGACGGTTGGCGTCGGTTGAATTTTTGGACGATTTTCTTTCTATTTCTTTGAAGTGTGTCTGATTTCCGGCAATAAAAGTCAATTAATAATGAAGGAGTAATGAAGGAGGAGAGGAGGAATAAAGGATGAGAAGAGGAATGGCGAGAAGGAAAGAAGGAGCGAAGGAGGAGAGAGAAACAACTATGAGAAGAGAGAGAGGAGAGAGAAAGAGAAAAGAGAGAAGGAGCGGCTGCTGAAAGTGAATGAGGGAGTGTGAAGTAGTTAGGGTTTTTGAATTTATACCGTACTTTTTTAATTAAAAAAAGGGTCTTTTACGACCATTTTGCCGGTTGCAGATTATGATTATTTACGACCGTCTCTTTGACGGTCGCAGATTATGACATTTACGACTGTCTTTGCCGGTCGCAGATTATGATTATTTACGACCGTCTCTTTCACGGTCGCAGATTATGACATTTACGACCGTTAGAGACGATAGCTGATTTTGACAATTAACACCGTCTCTTTGACGGTCGCAGACTATGACATTTACGACCGTCAGAGACGGTCGCAGATTTTGACATTTACGACCGTCTCTTTGACTTTCGCAGATTATGACATTTACGACCGTCTTTGACGGTCGCAAACAATTTATTTTAATTTGGAATTATTTTTAATTGTTCAAACAGTCTTGCGACCATCTAAAAGGCTAAAAACAGTCGTAAAACGGTCGCAAATTTGCGACCGTTGTCAAAGCAGTCGTAATATTGAGACCGCATAAAAAAACGGTCGCAAAATATGAATTTTGCGACCGTTTTTTCAGACAGTCGTAGAAAAACGGTCGCAATTTAGCCGAATTTTAGTAGTGATTGGCGACTCCCTACTTGTTTCTTACAAAAAAGCGTAATGATAGAATCAATTCTAATTCAAGGTCCCCAAAACAGTCAGGAAATCAAATCCTACTACACCCTTACAAGTGTAAAGTCCTAGGCTTTTAAAGGGCCATGGGCATTTAATGAGAGGACCCCTTACGATGGGAACCCCATCCTTACGAAGGGTTTTCACTTACTTGTGATGCCCCTTACAACTCTTACTCAAGCGTCATTTCCAATGCCCTTACTTGGATATTTATAGGAAATGAGAGTATGATTGTCTCTCCTACCAATATGGGATAGTAGAATTTTCACATTTTATTTTAAAAGCAAAATAAAATTATTTAAGCAAGCTAGTAATAAATCAACAAGTGTCAACTACATACGAGGGAGTAGGTGAGGACGACTTGGAGAGAGTGGAGACCAAACTTGGTCCCCACTCTCTCCCTTACCTTGCGCCACTTGGCACCTCCCTCCAACCCACTCATGTGGGCTTCCCACATTCTGCACTTCTTGCTACTAGGCCAGCCAAGCCCCGCACCAAGGTGGGCTGCTGCTGCTAGCCTTCTCGGCCAGCATGCCTACGCACACGTGTGCGGGCTGCTGCTAGCACGCCTCGCACATAGTGCGGGCTGCTAGCTGCAGCACGCCACGCACTAAGTGCGAGCTGCTCTAAGTGCGGGCTGCTGGCCGCAACTTGCTAGCAAGCCTCGCACTTGGTGCGAGATTCTAGCTTGGCTAGCACTTGGTGTTCCGACGCTAGGGGTATTATTTTTCGACTCGACTTCGACGCTTGATTTCGACGCTCTAAGCTCAAATTTCAGACGTCTAAAAATTTATTACTCGGGCGACTCATTAATTCCT
The DNA here is from genome assembly GCF_001683475.1 of Chenopodium quinoa. Taxonomy (NCBI): domain Eukaryota; kingdom Viridiplantae; phylum Streptophyta; class Magnoliopsida; order Caryophyllales; family Amaranthaceae; genus Chenopodium; species Chenopodium quinoa. The sequence goes on along the minus strand of NW_018745024.1, from coordinate 8,086,334 downwards.
TCAGAATTAATTCGTCGTGTCGGTTCGTTTATTGCTTGGGTGTGACCCGAAGGGAAGCGGCCTCCACCCAGACATTCCGATCACTTGACCTTATTGAATATATTAGCTTTCTAATAATTCTGAACCCACTATCATAATAATACACTTGTTCGAAGGACACTATTCCTTTCAAGCTCAACATTTTCAAACTAAGAGTGTCGAACTCAAAAATCCTCAAACAAAGACAACACAACATGGGCATGAAAAGTCCCACAAAATGCAACAAAGTTTAATTTATAGTTTAAGGTAAGTTAACTTACTTCATGTTTAGCAGGATAAACTAGCTTGAGACTTAATTGGTCTGAACTTGGGAGCTTAAAAGTTGTTGATTTGAAGCCTGAAGACTTTCGTTGTGTAGCCTGTATCCAAGCACATCATTTGCACCACAATGAACAATGCAATGAAACTACTATTGAAGTGAAAGGTCATTTTTTGCATAATTAAAACTTGATATTTGGCGGAGAATGTACAAAACATAAACCATACCAATAATTTTTTTATTTGTTGGAATTCTTCGCTTAAATAGAAGTGATCATCTGCTTCAAGTGTTCCAATTTACCAACTGTCAATTTCTTCAGAGCTCTGAAATCAAACTCATCAGTATCTAGTTGTTGTCAAAATCAGCATATTTCTTTTCCTTTTTCCAGAAATTTGTACATGACAACATTGATATACAAAGTGATCTCAGTGGTGGCGGAAAAATATGCTCATGGATTGAAGATATAAGGCAGTGGTCACCTCTTTGAACAATTTGTGAAGGGATTGGGTAGCTAGTGAAATTGCCTTTACATTATCTTTTTCATATAACACAAGTTTTTGCAGCAAATCATCATTCATCAACTAGAACATACAAAGTAAGAAAATGTGGTAAAGAGATGGACTTATAAAAGAAACTGAGAAAATTTATCTTATTTTACTAACAATTAAGTGACTAAAACTTACTAATTAAAGATATTTCTTAGTAAAACACATTCCAATTCCACTTCAATTGCATAACAAAAGCAAATCCTGAAATTAGACCACATATAAAATACAAAATCCAATAACTCGTTCAACTGCATTCAAACCAAACAACTTAAATACTACTAGAAGCCAATTCAAGTTAAACGAAGATAATTGAAATTATTTAAATCAACAACAGCTTCAATATAAAAAATATATATATACAAATCCATATTAATTTACACTAAAATTCAAGGTAAATCAACAAAAAAAGTCATCCAAATCATTAAATAAATTTCAACTTCAAAAAAAAAACTAAGAAATCATCAGGAGCAAGAAAAAATCAATAACCAACAATTAGGAGAATCTGCCACACAACCTAAAAATTAATAAAATTATATAAAAACTTAACACAAACAATTATCTAAAAATAAACAAAAAGTAAATCAAATCTAAGTAATAACAAGAAAAAGAAAAAATTAATTATAATCAGAAATTTGAATTGAAAACAAAAAAAGAAAAACTAGATTTATAGTTTAACCTAAATTAGAATAGAATCTAAAATTGAAAAACCTTGACCAATTGCATGCTCGGATCGACATCTCACGGCTTGACGTTCCCGACATAACAGTGGGCATAAAAACCTTGCGAGGTGGTGGAAAACCATCGCAACTCATTGGAAAATCAATGCACTGATCTGGATGTATGCATCATACTACTTTCTCTAATCATAATGAAAATCAACATCCATAACAATAGATCTAATTTCTTAGCCATTTTCGGCAATTTATCGACGAATAAAGTTATTAATATAGGGTTTTGCAGAGATCTGGAAATAAATCTAAGTGAAGAAGAAGGAGAAATGAGCAGTACTGAATGCTGAGTAAGGAGTGAGTGATTAGAGGAGAGAGAAAGAGAAGATAAGTGAGGAAGAAAAGAAATGCAGAAAGGGAGAGTGAGTCATTTGAGGAGAGAGAAAGAGAAGAGGAGTGAGGAAGAAATGCCGCGCGGGAAGTCGGAACAAGAATAAGGTTTGAATACCTAGAGAGTTATTTAGTTGTAACGGGCTTTATATTTGTCCGATACAAATAATAACTGTTTGTAACGGGAATTTATTTGCCCGTTACAATTATTAATTGTTCTTAACGGACATTTGTTTTCCCATTACAAATAATTTTTTCCGTAACGATTAAATATTTTGCCCGTTACGTACAATTACTCTTTTTGTAATGGATTTTATCATGTCCGTTGTAAATAGGGTGTTACAAATGACAATCTTTCCCCTAGTGTCATACTTAGTCCATATCGCTTGTATTCATCTTCACCCTCAACCACTCACAGGCTAAAGTCGTATTACCTTATCAAAATAATTCCTAAGTCCTCTAGTTAAAGTAGATAAGGAAGTAGGGTCGAGTTCACAGGGAAACAAGTCTTTCAACTCCTAATTAATTAAAATAATCTAAGTTATTAAGTAACTAAAATATATATAGGATGAATAAATGTAAGGGAGATAAAAGTAGGGAGAAATCTATAAATAAAAACCTAGGGTATAGGTTCACCAAAAAATAATATTCCAGGGTAAAAAGATAATAATCAATCACCAATGCAATAATTAATCAGATCATAAAGGGCTTTCACTACGTATTACAATCACATCATTAATCTATCGGTATTAAATCGCGTCTCTAGAATCTTTACTTAACCATTATAAATTAACCTGCCTACTGAAACTAATCCTAAACATCAAATATCATCTCTTGAACCTCGAATCAATATTGCATAACTCATACAATTAAACAAGGCTTAATCTAATTGCATCGCATTAAATCAATCAAGCATCGACAATAAACAATAATAAATTACCCCTTCATATTATTTATGGATCCCCACAACCCTAGAAAAAAAACTACTCACACATAATTAAATCTAAACTAAACAAAACAATTAAACATGACATGATGAATCAAAGCAATTAAATTACTGAAAATAAAAAGGGAAGAAATTGTTACCAAAATTAACGGAATTAATGAATTGCATAAACAAGAGTTGTAAAGAGAGAAACAAGAGATAAATCTAAGCTCAAAAACTAATTATGAGAGTTTTTTTCTAATAAAAAAGATAATTGTCTCAAAACTAAATAAAACGTATTTATAAAAATAACCTAAAATACTAATTATAAATTAAGTAAATTTGTCAAAAATACTTCTCTAAAATACACACCCAGTCGAGCACCATCTCGTCCAGCCGGGCCCGCCTTTTCTTGAGGAATAACTTTTCTCGTGCCCGATCAGGCGCGACATAGGGCGTGAGACTTGTTCACTCTCCTACCTCGCCCGGTTAGGCGCGCCTTCGGTCAAGCCTCCATTCGGTCGGGCAGAGCTCATGGGAAAGCTTTGGACTTCGATCAGGTTACAAATCTTAGCCCAATCCAAAATTCCTCCTTGGAGCTTTAATCATTCGGTCTGTTGGTGCATTCCTTCTATATCGATCCCGTAATCACCGATTTGATGATTCTAACCAGCCTTGGGCTTAGAAAGACTGTTGTGATTCTCTAATGCTCGTAGTGGCTCCAAATAAATCCGGGAAAATGATCAAAATCTGCAATTTCCTATAAAACAATACCAAAACTACGAAAACACTAAAAAACACATATTAGTAATAAAAGTGGCTCTAAAGAGCCAAAAAATACTCCTAATTATGACCAAGGGACGGGAGTAAATCACTATATAAAATAGATATATCAAACTCCCCCAAGCCAAACTTTTGCTTGTCCCAAAGAAAAGAGCTCAGCAATAAACAAATAAAACATACTTCACCCCCAAATCAATCAAAACCAAGCATAACCAATTCAAGGAAAATCCAACAAATATGCATCAAAGCCAACCAATCAAATACATCCAACCACTCATCCTCCCTAACAATTTTCAAATAGAGCGAACCACAAGAGCATATAGAATTCAAGACTAGGTCGCTCTCCATCCTAACCCCTTTATGTCAACAATGTCTTCCCAACTCACAACACTCGTGTGTTTGAAAGACATTCACTCTACCTAAATAGTTGACTCGGAATGTATCAAATTATTCTTTGCATTGACAAGCAACTAATTTCACATTTACACAACTTTATGCACAAAGGTCAGAAGGTATTTAAAACTTGTAATGTAAGGCTAGGGTAAAAGGTAAGAAAAAATTTGGGAAAATGTGAGAGTAAAGCAATGCTTAAGGGATCCATAATCTAATAATCAAGAACAAGGTCAAAATAGATAATGACCATATTAATCATCTCTAACACTACTCATCCCAACCAAAAGTTCACCAAACATCCAATTCAATCAACAACCCCCAACTCTTACAAAATCGCTCATGAGAATATTATAATTAAGAACTTGAGCGAACCAAACAAACTTTTTTTGAAATAAAAAATACTTGATATTTTTCTCATTGAAACTCAATATTTCTTGTTCTTTGAACCCTCTCATCAGAACATTTGAACATTTTTCACTTTTTTTTTCTTTTGCTCATTTTTTTTTCTTTTGAAGTTCACTTATTTTTTTCATTCTTTTTCGTGAACATCATTTTTTTTTCAACAACATGATTTATTTTTTCTCAAGAAAATTTCAACTTTCAAAATCATCAAAATTAAATCACAAACAAGAACAAATAACTTCTCAATACCACCTAAATTGTGCAAATAAATAGCACACCACAAACTCTCTCACCTCACTCACTAATAGCTCCCCCAAGTCAAGCTTGAGACTAGTAACCAATGTGGCAAAATCGTCTTGTAATGCGGATAATAAACAACAAAAAGTTAAGGCAATAAGATGGGTAGCAAGAAGGGAACAAATGTATCTAATTTTCGTTTGGAGGCTACCTAAAAGAACAAAGTCTTCGCCCTCCTCAATGTGTATAATAATGGGTCATATAAACACTACTCAAACTTGCAAACCAATACTCAAGTTCATCTACATACCAAGAACTAACACACATTCCTAACCAAATCAACTAGTGAAGGAATATATTCACAAGTAGTTGGGTAAAATTGACTCATGTTAAGGCATCCAAGCAATCAAACATCAAATCATGGCTAACCTATCCACAATATACATCATCATATACCAAGAATCAAAATAGTTTTCATGTATATATGGGGCACAGGGAAGCATGATTTATCATTCATTGGATCGTATTTTTGTTTTTTTTAATTTTTCTAATTTTTTTAATTTTTCAAAGTAATAAAATATATACTAGAAAGCTAAAAAAATTCTATACTAAACATAAAAAATTAAAGAAAAGAGAAGAAGAAAGATACCCACATCGAAAAATCTTCCCCAAGATAAAATCAGATAATATCCTCATTGACTGAGGAATCAGCCCAGCATGGCTAATCCTCACCATCATCATCCATCGCGTCAAATCCTCTACCACTGCCACTTGTACCACCAGAAGATATACCACCAAAATAATTAGGGTTAACATGCCCCCCAGCTCCCCAAAAGGAAAGTCTTGACCATAGCCGGTGAAACAAGGATAGTCGATGTAAATGCCATGGGAGATAGGATCTACATATCCCTGAGGTGGTGGATGGTACCAATCCGGGTGAATGCCATCGTCGAGAATAGCACCCCGATGAGCATAGTCATAGTACATCGAAAAAAGGGCTCTACCCTAGTTCCTCGCAACATACCCTAGTCTCTAGTATAAAGAACCCACCATCCTCCTACGGTCTACCTAGGTCTGCTCTATGCGACCTAAGGCATGGCCTATACTCTGCATGTCCAAGATAGTCTTGGGATCTTGCGTAGGGGTGGTCTAGTGTCTCGAGGTGGTGATGGTGTAACCATAGGCTGTGGTTGTGGTGCACGTGGTGGTGGTGGTGCTTACCCCTAGGCATGGGCAACTAAAATTTCATATGTATAAGAGTCTTGCCCAGGGGGAAAGGCAATCATCTCGGGCTTAGGAAGGGGAAAGATAGGCAAAGGGTTCGCTCCTATCCTAAGACACCATTGGAGGATTTGTTTATGGTCTACTGTAATCCAATCCAAACTTTGCAAGTATCTCAAATTCATCAGAGTGCCCCCCCCCCCCCCCCACATTTAGTGAAACGCTCAATCATAGCTTCACTAAACCCAACCCTTTTTAGCTATTCTGGTGATGATGCCCCCTAGTTGGATAGGGGTCTTAATCGAGTCACCACTAGCGATGGCATGCCAACTTAGGTGATGAATGATGTATTTATTAATGTTCAATTTACCATACCTATAGACATAGTGGCCTATAATAGCTAGTTCATTTGTTTGTGTATTATGTGGTTCATGTCTAGCTAGAAAACAAGTCCCTAAAAATCTTTGGAAGATTTTAGTGACGGGTGGTAAAAGGTCGGGCACTAGCATGTTGGGCAATCGGAGCAGGTAAAACCATTAGAAAATTGTAAATATCTTCCATTTTATAATTTTCATGCCAAGCCGGTCGGGGGGTAGGGATCAAAAAAAAATTACAAAATTCAACATAGGTCAAACTAATATTTCTATTGTTCAACCTAAAATGCAAATTTGAACCGCTTTTAGTTTGATCAACATGCAAAGACGATAAAAATTCACAAGTTAATTCACAGTAAGTCGGATAATGCATATCAATGAATTTCCTCATACCAATATCATTCATAAATCTCCTAACTTGCTAATATAAACCTAAAGATTCAAAAGTGGGTCGGTGTAACCACCGATAAGGGATTACCTCATGCTCATATAGCTTGACGAGTTGATCTCTTTGAGTCGAGGTTATAATCCAGATACTCAGCCATTGTTCGAGCTACAACTCCATGTTGTATGCTTGCTTTAAAACTGAACCACGTTGTAGACACCTAATTGTGTCTCTCCAAGAAACAAAACCCAGTGATGAGTACCTTTCACGTCATTTAATCATTGAATGAAATGAAAGTGTGAAAAGTCTTGTGATGCGGTTGTTTTCAATAAAATATCTTTCTTTCTCTTCTTTCTGTTTTTTAAAATGAACTCTATTTATGAAAAATGTCGAGAAAAATTTAGTTTGGTCCATAATAAGGGTCCAATAATAGTTAATTATATTTTTCTTGAAAATAGATTTCCAACGATATATTATATGCCCAATTCTGATAAATAATGAGGAAGTTATGGTCAAAATACTAAATTGGGCCTGAAATGGATTTATGGCCTAATGATCTAGCGGAGGGCCCATTAGTTAATATTCCTAAATTTATTAGGACTCATTTTAATATTCTAGAATAATCTAGAAGGTTGTTTTGAGTTATAATGATATTAGGAATAATAATAATATTTTTTTTATGAAAACAAAGAATTCTATTCGAAATAAAACAAGTGTTTTTAAAGAGATTAAATCTGATTTTTAAAGATAAGTACAAACATTATTAATCGAATTTAATTAGATTAAGGATTCCGTATGGGTTTTAGTGAACACGTTAACTAGCGCGAAACGACAAGGCTAGCGCGCAACGACAAGCCTGCGACCTGGCTGTCGCGTCGGCTAGAACCTGTCGTTCTGCGAAAAGGCTGTCGCGTCGCGCTGGTCCCTGTCATTCTACGATAGGGCTGTTGCGTCGCGCTGGACCCTGTCATTCTACGACATGGATGTCGCGTCGCGCTGGACCCTGGGGCAGTTTTACTCCTAATATGATTGGGTCTTTTTCTGATCATTTCCAAGCTATTTTTCTTATAAATAGGGTCGTATATCCCCCTTTTTTATTCATTCACAATTATCATCAATATTCTATTCTCTTATCTCTCAATCTAATAGCTTTTCTTTCTCCATTTTCTAAGCCTTCCCTTTTCAAATAAAATATCGCGTTCACGAGTTCTAGACACACCTAGCCAAGCTCGAAGTTGCCTTCGCCCTAGACGTGAAAGGTTGATAATTTCTGAGGTTTTGGTCCCAAATCCCTATTTCAATTATTTAATTTAATTATTTGATTTAATATTTTCCTTGAAGTTACTAACGTATGTAATTTTTATTTTTTTTTTTTTTGATAGAAAGAGATACGAGGCAACTAAGTAAGTAGTTTTAATTGCTCTATTTTTATAGAAAGCATGTTTAGATTATATCAATTCCTAATATAATGTTAGGATGTTTTTATTGCTTTCTAGTATATGTTTAGGTTGTTTCCTATTTACTTCTATCATGTTAGTATCATGTTAGGAATAAAGCTTTGATCTTTATTGTTTAGTGACATGCTAGGATTTGTTATTAATCATGTTAGTATCATGCCTAGGATCTTGAAAATAATATTACGCTTTGATGAGATTAAAATGATGATGATTTGATGTATTTATATAATTATGTTGCTTGATATATTATTATTTTTATTATTTAATTACACCATCTCTTGCAGGATTAAAGGGAATTTGTACTTGTAATCACGCTGAATAAGATAATTTATAATTTTGTTTAGGCTAATATGATTATAATTCAAGTGATTGCCAATAATAGATTTGTTTGTGCATTAACATTCAACCAACATAGATTAAACAGGTTTAGGATTAATATATTGATTGTATTAATCCTAAACCTGTTTAGGATTAATATATTTAGAATGAGTGGATAAGACTCGAAACGCTCTAAGTATTCATGTGCATAATTTTGATTGACATTATTGGCATATGCATAAAAAATGTCCGCATTGGATAAAACCATCTGTAATGCGTCAAAAACATAGAATTTTTACACGTAGAAAATTTGGGAAATATCTTTCACAACTAGGATCAAAATAAAACTGCGAAAAACTGGAAAATTCAATGAACAGAAAGCTGCTGAGGCATGTAGGAACCGACGTTGAGAAAACAAAGCATGTCACAGTGCGATGGCTCTGTCGCTGTGCGGTAGCAATGTCATGTGGCAACAGAGTCATCGTCTCATGACAGACTTTGTTGTCTCGCGTTACGTTATTCCAATATCGAGCAAGAAATCTACCTTATTGTTTCAACCAGTTCTAATACTATTTGCTCGATTCTACTTCCTGATTGAGCTTTTCTCACTTTTCTAAACCCATATGTGTTTTACATATGGCCATAACCCTCTGAGAATTGACGCTCTATCTACCCAATCGAACGCTCACGGCAACGAAGGGTACATCCAAATTTGTGAATTCACCAAACCGTGGAAGCAAGTTTAACTTGCGGGATCCCATCCAAAAACGCCAACCCTTCCAAAGGTAAGGCTTCCACGCGGTGCATCCGAACTCATAACCATGGGCCCTCTTTCACTAACCCATATCCTTGAACTTTAGAGAACTAGAGCCATGGGTAGGTTGCAAACTCATTGCATCATATTGTGCTTATTACTACTCGTGCATCTCTTGTTTGTGCATATTTTCTGTAACCGTTTGTTTGACTTGTATTTGAGTTTAAATAAATTAAGTAATAACTAAAGGAATTTGCTTAATTTATTAATTGATTAAAATGAGTTTTGAAAGTCTAAATAATATTGATCGAACCTAAATTAGTACGTCTATAGGAATTTCCTTCTAGGCTAGAATACTGGAAACAAACCCAGAATGACATTTCATTTATGACGCCGAAGTTTGGTCTGTGGCGCGACGCGACGGAAATGGCGTGCCGCGACAGACCTGGCACATTGCGACAGATCCTTCGCTTACGCGACGGTCCAGTCTTCTACCTGAGTCCTCACGCCGAGTCTGTTTAATCCATTTATTAATATTATAAACCATATTGAATTCTTAATTGAGTTTAAGCACATAATACTGTGGTCTTACACAAGAGTCAAATCATGCCATGTTGTTTGGTCTTGTGTGCGCGTGTTTTACGTCATTTTTTATGGGGGTAAGTCGGATATTAATCCACCAAACATACCATGTTCTTTGAACCCTATACTTGATTCCCTACATTATGCACCCTATTTTTGCACCCTATTTTTGCTTTTTTGCCTTTAAAACCAATGAAGTTAAAGTAAATTTTAGTCAAGTCATTACAACAAATATGGTTTAATTTACAGTACTTGGTCAAGAAGAGAGGGGCGATCAATCAAGGACAACACCTTCATTCAAGTTTTACTTTTCTATAAACCCATCAGACACAAAAAAAAGTTCATACTAATGGCAACCCAACAAGAAGTCGATGAGCTTAGGCAAAACGTCCTTAACCTGACCAAGATGATGAAGACCCTAGCTCTTCAAGTCAATGACCATGCGAAACAACAACAAATAGAGCGAATGGAGGACAGCTTGAGTAAGCTTTCCAATGACTATAAGTTCCAAGGAATCAGCTCACAATGGGTCTTAGTGGATAGGAAATTCTTTCGCTGAAGTTCAATGCCAATGACATCCCTAAGTTTATGCCAACTAACAATCCCTATTTTCATCTAAGAGCCTTTGAAACCATAATGAATATCAAAGGGATTGACATGAAAGTTTTCCACACTCTGTTTTCACTATCTTTAGAGACCGTTTGCTAACAATGGTTTTTCTCCCTTGAAAAGGAGAAAACCTCTTCCTGGGTTGGCTTAGTAAATGCTTTCATAGATTGGTACAAGTGCAATGTCTAAGTCGAACCTGACCATAGAGAGCTTGAGATGTTGAAACAAAAAGATAAGGAAGATTTATTTTTTTCTTTAATAAATGGAAGGAAACTTCCGCTAAAATGGTTGAGGTGCCTACTGAAAAAGAATCCGTAAGGATGTTCATTAAGAGTCTCTAAGAAAAGTACTCTAAGCATCTCAAATACCAAAGAAACTTGAACACTTTTATGGCCGTCTATGATGTAGGGATTAACATTGAAGACGCCCTTGCAAAACAAAAAGATGATAACAACTCCAACAGTGGCTGGAAAGGAAAGAAGAGTGACATTAATTCTTCTTCCAAAACTACCCACTCAAATAATGTAACTACCTTTAATCTGAATGAGGTCCTTGCTATGAACAATCAAGGACAAAAGAAGCCATTTAGAAGAAACTTCACACCTATTGGCATGAGTTATGACACCGAATTTGATCTCCTACATGCAAAAGGTCGTATAATTCATATCGGACTGTTTGGGGATTCCCCAGTTGAAAAGAGAACAGTTAGTTGGAACCCCAATGCACACTGAAAGTATCATCAAGGTATGGGCCATCCTACTAAGAATTGTTGGAACTTAAAGAAAGCCATTCAACACCTCATTGATAACAGCAAATTTCCATTGCGTCTTGCAAGCAAGAAGCCAAGTATCAATAATGCTCCACTTTTAGATTCCTTGGCTATTTCTGATGATGAAGATCATGTTGATCTAACAACCCTCATTAAACCGGTTAAAGAGACTCTTGCCATTGAAGAAGAGGAGGAAGTCTTTTTTAATGCCAAGAAACACTTTATAGGTGAATCTCCGGCTAGTTAAGAGGAGATATGGCACCTCATGAAAACGATAAAAGAAGCAAATTATACATGTCGGGAACTCCTCGACCGTCTAAAAAGAGTTCAAAGCGAGAGCGATGTGGAAAAGACGACGATTGCTAAGACTAGTGGTCGAAAAACCCAAAAGGGGCAATAAGTCTTACACTCCAATTGGGACATCATATGCAAACATGTTTCAAAAGCTCTTCGAGAATGGCAATATTTTTTGAAGTTCAAATATCTAGTATAAGGACTACTTGATAGCAAGAAGTTAGTTCAAAACACTCCAGAGAAAGATGCTAGCATCAATGGAATCTGGGAAAGCGATGATGAGGATGTAATACCTCGTATGTTAATGTATTTTATAAATTATTTATTTATTTGTAAAATATATTTTTGGGACAAAAAAAAATAATTAAAGGATTAACTAATACAAGGTTTAATTATTAGGTCAACAAATAATCAATCCGAATGTAGCCCATCTTCATTGTGAACCCAATCATCTTATTTTTACGTATGGGCCAATTATTTTTTCCATTAAGTCTATTATTTTATAAAGCCAAAACCTACCCTAACTTACACTACACTATAAATACTCCATTTATCCCCAAAATTTTCCCACACAAAGTCATTGAATCAAAAGGTTAGTTTCTTCTTTTTTTTTTTTTTTTTTTTTTTTCTCTTTTCCCTTTTTCTTTTTCCTGTTCTTTTCCTCCTTTTCTTATTCTTTCCTTCTTGATTTTACGTGGGTTTTAGGTGACATAAGCCTACCCAAACTGCTGCTGTCGCCACGTCACCACACCGGCGACCTCCAGCCGGCAGCCAACGTCCACCAACCGGCCACCACCGTGACACCCTTCCTTCTCTCATCTTTGTTTTCTTACTTTGTTAATTATATTGATCTTGGTTTTTATTGTTCAAAATTGTTTTAATTGGTATCAAAATCATGTTTTAATGATTAAAAAGAGTAATTTCACATTATTTAGTTGGGTTTAAATTTTCTGATTTTATAATTCATTAAGTTACGGTTGTAAAGTTTATAAGGACTTGATTTTTTAGGGTTCTTTTATCCTTTAATTAGGGGGTTTTGAATACCCATTGATTTTGATTATCAACCAGGTATAATGATATGATTTTGATGCATTTTTAAGGAGTTTTAACAAAGTAATGTTGCTGGAATTTTATTTAAAAGTAGTAGAATTATGCTTTTATTGAAAGGGTTCAATTACCCATTAAAGAAGAGTTTAATTAGGGGTTTTTAAATAATTTTCAGATTATTTTAAGTAGTCTAAAGTGAATTTAAGTTGCTGGAAATTGTGTATACAAGGGTAATTAATATAGTATTATTGTCCCTTTATATAGGAGACTTGGTTCCGGAATTATTGTAGTGTATTCGGCTACTTTAAGGGCTTATTTGAGTTATGTACGCATACTAGGAAATTTATTAAGCATGTTGAAACATGCTAGTTTAGACACCTAAAAATGTCTCCCCAAAACCAAACCCGATGATGAACAATCTTTCACCGCCATTATTGGTCGGGTTTAGTATTTAATCTTTGGAGTGCTTAAATCCATATTCAAATCCATATTTTCATTTCATAAACCAACCTAATTCCTAGCCCATTTCCAAAAAATAACTTATTTTCCTCTTTTCGTGTCTTTAAACCCAAAATAATTCATTTCGTGTCCTTTAAAATCATTCATTTCGTGTCCTTTTTATAAAAACGTTTAATCCAATTTATTATGGTCCATAATCTGGGTCCAATGATTAAATAGTTGGATGGGGCTTTAAATGAGCTTTCCAACGATATATTATAAGCCCAAATCCGAGTTATAATGAATAAGTTATGGCCAAAATATTAAACTGAGCCCAAACCGAACCTAAGCCCACCTTACCTACGACCCAATGATCATGTGGAGGGTCCAAATGATTTAATCCCAATCCTAAACCAATTAGAATTAATTAGAAGCTTCTATAATTTTCTAAAATATCTTAATTATCCTTTTTTAAAAGATAAGATTAAAGAGTTTGAAATTGAATAAAACTCATTTTTTTTTTAAAGTCCTATTTCTATCCGAATTGAAAGACGTTCAAAGATAGATTGATAATATTTTCTTGCCTCATATTTTTTATCTAAATTTTATATGGTTGGATAGCCCTTGAAATTATCTTTCCAATGATATATTATAATATCAATTCCGAGCTATAACGAAAAAGATATGAATAAAATGTCAAACTCAATCCAAAGCTGACATTGTCTCACTATTTAGGCCATATCTTTTTATTCTATAAAATATTTTAATCTGGTACCAATTGGGTTAGAAATTAGACTTCAAGAGATTTCCAACGATATCTTATTCATCTTATTCCAATTTCTGGATCAAAAGATATGATAAAAACAAAACCGCAAAAACTGCAGTCTATTGAGTTTTATTCCGATTTAATTCAGATCTTATCTTGTTTTCTTCGACCCTTCTTTTTTCTCTATAAATAGAGGTCATATCTCCCCTTTTTCAAACATCAACAAGCTTGATCATCAAATAATTCTCTTCTCCCTCTTTAGCCTAAATACTAGCCACCCTATTCTCTCAAAATACTTCCCCTAAGCACTCCAAGGAGTCCATATTTTACCTGAAGTTCTATACTTAAAACCAAGGCGTGAAAAGGTAGAATTAAATGAGGGTTTGGACCAAATCAACTCTACTTCTTCATTTAATTTTCATTTACTTTATATTTTTTTTATTGAAGTTACTAATAGTTTATTCATGATGTAGCAATTTAAAGAAACGCGCGGAATGTGAGTAATTAATTAATTTAATTACTCTTATTTTATTTTCTTATTGCTAGTATCATGATTAGGTTATTTCATATTTAATTTGACTAACGCTATTATTGTTGAATTGCTTCCAATATTAATGTTTATTATATTATTTTTATGATCACCATATTGCATGTTTAAAGGGAATATGTAATTGAAAATCACGCCTAATAAGATAATTTGGACAACCTGTTTAGGATCCTTTTTAATCTTGTTGTTTAATCAAGTGATCACTAATATTTTAGAATTATATGTTGCATTAATATTCAACCAATTTAGCATAATAATAGTTTGGAGCAAATTGAATCTCTGTTTGCATGCCTTTGAGATCGCAGGAATCACTTTTCACAATAAGAATCGAGTAGAGGCCAATACGGGCGAATGTGACTCCATGACTCACTTCGTACCATCATCCCCGATCCTCCTTTCGTGGTTCCGAACCATATGGAATTAGTAATCTCATGTATTATGAATGGGGTGTAACCTTCACGAGTCAATCGTTGTTGCCTTCGTTGTCCCTTTATCGTGGTTGCCTTTTATGATCAGTGAACGGTTTACAAGTTCCTTAAAAATATGTTGGAGGCTCCCTACTTTCCTTGTCCCTAATCGTATATGTCAATTCCCACTTCCTATGAGTGTCAAGAATATTCACTACATGCTTTAGCGTAGGCGCTCTTCGAGCGATGCCTACAACTAGGATTTACTTAATTGATTCCAAGTTAGTGTCATGCTAGGAATTGATTGGAATGGTTGAATTGAAATGAGATTGGTGATATGAATTGGATTGATTGAATTGAGAATGGTTTTGGTGAATTATTTGTGAAGCATGATTGGTTGAAATAAATTATTTATTGGATTATAGATTGGAAATCATTGTTTGGCATGTTATATATAAACCACATTTTATTTATGGCATATTAGAATGCATGTTTAATTAATGCATGTTTAATTAAAATACATGTTTAATTTGGTTTGGAATATTAAAAAGGAATTTATTTATGGCTCATATAATTTTTATTAATGTTTTAAGCATGAGAAAAGAGCTATTTAAGTGTCTTTGTACACGAGGGTTAAAATATATTTTGGTGCCTTAGTGCACTTTAGGTGTTTTTAACACCGAGGGATAGGATTTCTAGCGTTTTATACGTTTAAAGTGTCTTTAGCACCGAGGTACATTTAAAAAGGATTCAACATTAAATATTATGTGGTCACTAAATATTCAAGAATTAAATTGGTATGTTTGATTGTTTGAAAAATTATTGTTGGTTGAATGATTATGGTTTGAGAGTCATCACCAAGTTTAATAATATGTAAATAACGTAAAGTGAAAGAAATTACGCACTAAAACTCTTGGAACGTATATACCTTGAGTATGAACATATGGGCAGAGTTGTGGGGTTTTATATTTAACCATAACCTCTACTGGTGTGCAGGACGATGTACATTCCTTTTATTATTATTATTATGCGCAGGAATTGCACCACTTACGAGTGGTTATTGATGCTGGCACGGTTAGCTTCCGTGTCAGTAACCTCATTTATTGGGGGAGGTTAGTTGGGAAACTCGTTCAATGCGTAATTAATGCTAAACAAATTATTTAGTGGTCTAGTTGAGAGGTTATGATGTTTGTAGTGTGCTTGTAAATAGGTGCATTGAGGTAAATTGTGTGTTGATAGGTGATGGCATATAAGTATGTTTAAATACGCTTATTTACTCAGCTTTGCTGATTATGTGTTTGTCTGTTTATTGGCCTTGTCTTTACCATGCCCCTATGATGACCCATTTTTAATGGAAAGTAGTGGAAACAAGTAGAGAGAAGCTTTTCAGCTGATTGAAGCATATTCATGACGGGGCATGAGTAAAGAGTGAATCATGCTAGTTTCTATAAGTTTATGGTGTGTTTAATGCTTTAATTATTTATGACATTATTATTCATGAGACTAACGCAAAGTTTTGAAGTTGGTTTGGTTTTAATAAGGGCCTATAATGGTTCCAAGTTGTAGGTTGATTTTATTTGACTTTGTTTGATTTTGGTTTGACTTTACTTTCGTTTGGTTGACTTTTTAAGCTAACTTGTTTTGGAATGGTTTTAAAACTGGTCTTTCGCTATGTGTCTTTGATAAATGCCTTAGCCGTTTTCACGGTGGCGGTAATATCTTAGATTTTCCTATTTTGAGTTTTTAAAAGAGCAAAACAGTTATTTTAAAGGAAAGGAATTTTTAGGGTTTTATAGAGGATGTCTACCTTAATGATTTGGAAGAAACTCCACTTTCCACAATCTATCTAGTAGACGATATTTGGGATGAAAAAGACTCACCCATAGATGTCCTCACAAGATTTGGGAGAATGCAAACTCCCATTACAACACAACCCATTCCTACTACCTAACAAATTCCCATACCCATCATTGAATACAATGATGTTGTGAAACAACTCAATAAGACTAAGGTCGAGATGAATGTATGGAAATTGCAAGCCACATCCTGTGAGCATAGAATTGCAATAATGGATGCTTTGGCTAAAGTAGGGATAGATTCAGAAACCACTCCTGAGGGGTTAGCTAATATTCTCATGAGTGATCTTCCAAGACCAATCAACTTAATCACCTTTTTGATAAGGACCTGCCCCTAGAAGGTGATAAAAATAATAAAGCTTTAAACCTCACAGTAATCTGCAAGATTATGAATGTCGCAATGACTCTTGTAGATAATGGGTCAGCGATCAATGTTTGCCCACTATGAACTTCAAGGATGTTAGGGATAAAAGATGAAGATTTGTCTCCATCTACACGAGGAATAAGGTCTTATGACAACACTCATCGCAAAGCTCTTGGGAATATCACTATGAATGTCACGGCAAATGTCATTGAACATGCTACTACTTTCCAAGTGGTAGATATCAAAGCTTCTTTCAACTTGTTGCTAGGGCGCCCTTGGCTTTATGATCTTAAGGCTTTCCGTTCATCAACAAGTGAAGGCCATAGTTGGAGGAATACCTATCACTATCGATGCTTCTCCATTAAGAATTAAGGCAATTGAGAAGCCAATCATAAATGTGGAGCATGATGACAACGATGAAGACTTATGGGGCTTTAATGGAGAAGAGGTCTCTTTTATTGACAAAGATGAAAAGACCCCTCTTCACTACGACCTCCATTCGAACATGATAGTTAATAGTATACTCCGAAAACAAGGACAATTTTCTGGAATGGCTCCAGGAAAGAAGAAGGGAGTAGCAATGCAAATGGGATCGCCTGGCCTTCCTAAATTAGATACTTTTGGACTTGGTTTTGAAACGACTCCGAAAGACTATAAGCAATCTCGGGAAAATATTAATACATGGAGGAATGCTCGTACCCAAAAGAAAGCAATTCTAATGGATCATTACCCTCTCACTCTAAACGGTCAATTCATAAGAGAGCAATTCGGGTTGAAAAACGCGAGTGCCATTTACCAAAAAGCGGCGAGTGCCTTACTCAATGAAATGATGCACAAAGAGGTAGAAGTCTATGTGGATAACATGATTGTAAAATCAAAAGATCGTCTAGGACATCTAGTAGCCTTAAGGAAGTGCTTTGAAAGATTAAGAAAATACAGTATGAGGCTAAACCCATCTAAGTGCGCTTTTAGAGTCACCTCAAGAAAATTCTTGGGCTACGTCATTAGCTCTAGAGGAATACACATAGACCCAACTAAGATTAAACACTAGTAGAAAAAACCGCTTTGAAAGCGGTTCAAACCCTCAAAAGGGAAGCGGTTTTGAACCGCTCCGGTTTGGGGGGCTTCCCTTTAGTCTTTGGAAAAGGAAGCATTTCAAACCGCTTCTCTTTTTGGGTGAAAGGGAAGCAATTTTGGCGCCAAACCGCTTCTGTTTCGGGGTTTTCTGATGTCCTGCGGGAGAGTTACAATTCCGAGACTGGAACCGGACGCCTGTACCTGCAAAATAACGGAGACTCCTGAGAGCTCCGCCTCCAACGGTCAAGTTAGTACCCGATTAAGGAGTAATCAATACAGAAATTAAAGTAATGAGATCTCTCTAGGTGAGAGTGCTTAGTGTTGGTAATCTGCGTTGTTAGCGAGATTAGCCGGTTGTTAATAACTCTGTTCTTCTCTGCTTGATCTCTTAATTATTCGATCCCTTGATTAATGAGGATTAATCGAGTATTTATAGCCTTGGGAAGCGTGCAACTCTCTAGGTTTAAGGTAAACCTAGGGCTGACCGGGCCTCTAGACTGGACTGGGCCTTGATGGCCGGTTTTCCCATTTGGCATGGGCGGACACGTGGCGTGTCTTAAGTGGTCCGTGGAGGACGTATCTGTGATTGACACGTGGCAGGTTCCTGTTGGCCTTCGTGAAGAACACGTGGCGGAACCTGGTTGGTCCACTTGTCAGACGGTGATTGGTGGATAAAAATCCCCTAATCATTTGCCCCTCACAGGTGGCACGCGACTGGTCACGTGTCGCCTGTGACAGGTGTCGCACGGTGACAGGCGACGACCTGTTACAGGTGTCACCTTGCAGACGGCCGAGAGATTTTCCCGCCCAAATTTTGAATTTGGAAGCGACCCTTCGCCTTCTCACTTTGCCTATAAAAGGAAGTGCTGACTTCGGTCATTTTCACATTTGAGAACTTTTGCGAGAACATTCGGACCCCTGAACTTGCTCTGACATTTCGGACTTTTTCTGCCTACCGCCTGTTCTGACAAGCCGACTGACCCGAACTTTCAGGACTTCATCAACCGTCACTCGTTCAGGTAACTCAGTTCTCTTACTCTTAATTTTCTTTTTATTTTTTGAAATGGCACCATGGAAGCACACGACACGCCCTAAGTTAGTGATCAGCCGGTCACCGGGGACGGCTGAATCTAGGACTAGGAGTGCCGCCTGCCCTTTTCTGGACCCATCTTTGCCCTTTATACAAAGTCCGACTGTATCTGTGTCTATGCAGAACGTGATGGCCAGAACAAAAAAGACTGCTATGATATCAAACTCAGACGGCTCCTCCCAAAGGGTGCTCCTTAGTGAAACATCTGACCAGGCGCCAGATGTAGAACGAGGCGACTGTCAAGCTGACAGTTCTGAGAGAGGGACCAAGGTGTTCCCTTCCCATCTTACCGTGGACATGTCTAATTTTCCTTCTGCTCCTTCTAAGGGGGAGGAGGCGGGCCCCTCTAGGAGAGGGGAGGAGTCGTCCTCTTCGGACTCGTCAGGGGACGAGTCCGAATCCAGCTCTCCTGGCCACAGTTCTTCTGGCTCAGAAGAAAAACATAGCCGCCTACAAGAGGCGAGACGTTCTCATGCAGTTGAGAAGGGGGATAATTGGGCAGAGCCGTCCGCCTCTTACAGAGAGGAAAACGCCCCCTACTACTGCAGGGTACCCCGGGGCCGGATTGCAACCATGCGAGACAACGTGGCGAGCTTTATTGCTAACCACAAAATGGGCCCGGAGTTTTTACTGTTTGTGCCGGATCCAGAAGATACTGTCGTCTGGCCGGCTGGTACCAGCTATGGTGACGGCTGCTTTGGCTGCTATGTGGCGGCCATCAAAGCTGGACTGCGCTTCCCATTACATCCGGCTGTTCAGCGGATTTTAGATGGGTATGATCTGGGGTTATGGCAGTTAGCCCCCAACTCTTGGGTAAACGTACTCGGCTATGTGGCCGGGTGCGAACTGAACGGGGTGGAGCCAAGTTTTGAGGCTTTCGCCCACATGAACTATCTCAGCCGGACCCCTAAGTCGGGAGGTACCGGCTGGTATCAATTAACAAGCCATAGGGGTTACCTCATGACGAGAGGTAAGGCAAACAAATGGAAGGATTGGCGGAACACCTTTCTTATTATCGAGAGTTCAGACACGGAGCTGAACAAACGCTTTAACAAGTGGAATAGGGATCCGCCTCTTCTCGCAGGCGGCCGCAGCATGCCGCCTGTTCCCCCAAAGGCTAAAAAAGAGATCCTAGACAAAGGACTCTTCAAAGTAGAGACTAGGGTGAACTCTACTTCAGGGGTACGAGAGCAAGTACCCCTAAACTGCGTCCCGAGCTTCAAGTGGCTCTATGACGAGTACTTCTTGGCCGCCTGTGGCCTCAGCAGTCGGTGCTCTAGAGGTAGCCGGCCTGACGAATACTCTGTTTTTTCACGCCTTGTTTACTTGGGATTTTTACTAACTTTGCTGTTTATTTCTTTCAGCCGACGCCATGAGTAAAATAACAGCATCTAAGACTGCGGCGGCCATGCTGCGGGTCTCGCTAATGAAGCAGTCGTATGCCGACTCCCCAACAAGGAGGCACCCTTGGTAAGCTTTGAAAACTCTTCTCCTTTTAGTTGTCTTATGCATATACTAACTCTTTTTGTTTTCAGTCTGGCACTCCAAGGGCTTCTTCCTCGCAACAGCCGGACCCCAAGGCCCGGAGGACGACTGTTGCAAGCTCTCCTGGGTCTTCCAGGAAAACAGTGGCGGCTGAGAAGCAGCCGGCCACTTCTTCAAAAACCCAGGCGGGGCCGCCTAGATGTATGGACACTTGCTTGTAAAAACTCACCCTTGCTTCCTTCTTGATTAGGTCTAACTTGTTTTTTTCCTTTCGCTTAATGCAGCCGGCCCCCAGGGACTTGACTTGGTTGAGGTAGCCAAGTCAATGGTTAAAGTAGTTCCTCCATCTGACAGGGAGGCGGTCAAGGGTGCCGGCACCCTTGACCTTGATGGAATTTCAGGGGTCCTTGCTGAGGTATACTTAGTATATTTTTGAGCTTTTTGAGTTCTAGGACGCCTGTTAACTTTTTATCTGGAAACTGACGCCTGTTTTTCTTTGTACTTAGGCCCTGCTCCGAGTCAACAGCCTACGCAAGCCGATTGATCGGAAAAACAAAGAGGTAAAGGCCGCAAAGGCTATGGCCGCCTCCAGCTGTGATAAGGCAATGTTTCAAATTGCCCAAAATGAAGTACTGACCATTGATCTTCTTTATTATCAGGCGCAGGCGACCGCCGCTGTTCGGGCTCAGCTAGAGGCGGCCCAAAAGAAGGTTGACGAGCTGGAGGGGACCGTCACCAACCTTAAAGCCGAGCTGAAACCCCTTCGCCAAAAAATGCACTCTTACGAAGCCATGGAGAAATCTTTGGCTAACGTAAAAGAACGCCTGGTGAACCAGGAGAAGAGTCTTACCCAAGAGCTCTCGGATAAGGCCGAGCAAGAGAAACAAGAGCTCGTCCGGGAGATGGTGGAAGACTCCGCTCAAATCCAACGCATGACCTGGGAACGACTGTTCCCCAGTGCCGACTTTGCCTCGTGGGAAAGAACGTACCGCCAGTGTTCGGAAATATATAATCAACAGATCCTGGCGGCTGCTGAAGAAGAGGCGTTGGACGGTGCGTTGGAGGAGGAAGAGCCGGTTGTGGCGCTTGTGCCACTTGGGGGTAAGGCATCAAAAGATGGTGCAGCTAAGGCCGAGTCCAGCAAGAAGAGTGCTGACCAGGCGGCTGCTGCTGATACTGAACTGCCCCCTTCTTAAGCTTTAAGTATTTTTTCTTTTCACGGCCTGCGTGCCGTTTGCTTTGTAATTACCCGGCCAGGGGGCCGGGGTTTTGAATATTCTACTGGTCTTTTGTGGCCGGCTCATTTTTAATCAAATTTTTTGTTTTGGTTCAAATTTGTCTAAGTATTTGAAATTTGCTCACTAGACCGACTGTTGTGTATGGCCGAACGTTAAGACAGGTACAAATAGTAAGTATGCCGCCTATGCCCCTGGACGACTGGTTGTCTGTTTCCAGGATAGATGATCAGTCGGCCATTTAATCAATCGGTATTCGAACTCATTATTCAATTTGACCAAGTAAATAGAATTACCTAGTAGCCAAGGAATTAAGTAGGAAAACAAGCGGTGGGTACCGGTTGTTTCCCTTTATTGCCAATGTTGGCTTTTAATTCGTTATTTGTTAACCTAGCAAGAGTATTGGTTGAGAGCCTTTGTTTATTAAAAACAAGTGGACGACTCATACCTTTTAGGCTCCATACTAAGTTTGAGTGACTATTAAGTTAACATAGGAGTTACTTAGTCTTTGTCACAATCTTGATTGAGTAGTAGAGGTATCAGGCGGCGTAGGCCGGCTAGACCCCTTGATTCACCAATGTTTGTTGGCTATTAACTCAATAGGTTATCCAGTAGGAATAGGGGTTCGAGTGCCCTTGTTTGTTTAAAACAGGCGGACGACTCAAACTTTTTAGATTCCATACCAAATTTGAAGGAGTGACTATGAGTTAACTTTGGAGTTACTCAGTCGCCATCACTTTTGTTTGAGAAGTAGAGGTACCAGGCGGCGTAGGCCGGCTAGACCCCTTGATTCGCCAATGTTTGTTGGCTATTAACTCAATAGGTACCCCCTGCATTTATCCCAAGTAATACAGGCGGTCATCTGACTCAGATGTCAACTGCTACCACTGGTTTGGTTAGTGATAGAGTTATCCTTGTCTCAAAAACGGCTACGTGGTTGCCCTTGGGGACAGTCGTATAGGTGCCGTGTAATTAGTTTATAGAACAATGTTCCACCCAAAAGGGAGCTGCTCTCTGCGACGAATTTCATCCGGAGGGATGCCGTCGGACGCCTGCTATGATGTTGGGACAGGTCGAATTAGTTTTGTAGTTTTGATCAGGTGGCTTGGCGCCTGGTCTGATCATTCGGCCGGTGGCCTTGGTAAGTTCTTGGTGAACGTAGGTGCTAAGTAAAAGAAGGGTAGCCGCCTGTTAGTTACAGGATCGGCCAGGCCCTAATCTTTTTAGCTAAGTATTGTGAGTGAAATACTCGATGGAGAGTAGCCGACTGTAAAGGAACAGACGGCATGCCCCTCTAATGATAAAGAGTGAAACTCAATGGAGAGTAGCCGACTGTAAAGGTACAGACGGCATGCCCCTCTGGAGATAGAGTAAAAAAACTCAATGGAGAGTAGCCGACTGTAAAGGTACAGACGGCATGCCCCTCGTAATACAAAATTGAATAGTAAGTGCAAACTTTATTAAGTAGCTCTTTACTTTACATCATTCAGAAAAAATATTTTTTAAGGTTATCTACATTCCAGGTTCGAGGCAACGGTTGTCCGTCTGGTGTTTCCAGACGGTAGGTACCGTCCCTGACTTCCGCATAGATTCGGTAGGGTCCTTCCCAGTTGGGAGTTAGTTTGCCAGACTCATTAGCCCTACCAACTGCTTCCATTTTTCTAAGTACAAAGTCCCCTTCTTTGAGTGGACGCCTGTGTACTTTTTTGTTGTATGATCTAGTCATTCTCAGGCGATAGATCTCATGGCGCAAAACAGCATTGCCCCTCTTTTCAGGAAGTGAGTCTAATGCCAGGCGCATAGCTTCCCAGTTTGCCTCTTCGTCATATAGCATTACTCGAAGAGTCGGCTCGTAGTGTTCTATTGGAAGAACAGCTTCTGCACCATAAGTTAGGAGGAAGGGAGTTTCTCCAGTCGCCCCTTTTTCAGTCGTCCTAATGGCCCAAAGAACATGTGGTAGTTCATCTGCCCATAGGCCGCCTGCTCGTTCAATCTTTTTCTTGAGACCGTCTGAGATGATTTTATTAAAGGCTTCTACCTGGCCGTTTGCTTGTGGACGGCCGACAGATGCAAAGTAATGTGCAATTCCTTGGTCTCCCAACCAGCTTTTGAGAACAGGCGTCTCAAATTGGGGACCATTATCAAAAACCATAGACATGGGAACCCCGAACCGAGTGATGACGTTTTTCCAAATGAATGAAATTACATCTTTCGTCTTGATTCCCTTTACAGCCTCCGCCTCTACCCATTTAGTGAAGTAGTCAACGGCAACAAGTATATACCTTCTGCCGCCTGTAGCAGGCGTATATGGACCCAGAATGTCCATGCCCCACTTAGCAAACGGTAGTGGGCTGTGAATGGTAGTGAGGTCAGTAGCCGGACGGTGAATTAATTTGCCAAACCTTTGGCACTTGTCACATTTTTTCACCATCTCCATTGCATCTGCTTCCAAAGTAGGCCAAAAGTAGCCCTGCCGCCTTGCCCTTTGAGCAAGCATCCTACCACCTATATGGGAAGCACAGAAACCAGAGTGAAGATCATCTAGTATCTCTCGTCCCTTTTCAGGAGTAACACACTTTAAGAAGGGTTGAAGGTGCCCCCTCTTGTGAAGTTCTCCCTGTATCATTTCAAAACAGGAGGCTCGTTTTTTCAGTGCTGCCGCCTGTTGAGGATCATCCGGCAGTGTACCGTTTGTCAGATATGCCCTGATTGAATCCATCCAGGTTGAGCTTCTGTCTAGAATTCCAATAGGATTTTCCTCGATGCTTCTCTTCTCCATTACTTCCCAAAACACAGTTCGAGGAGTATCGGAGGAGGCGGATGATGCTAATTTCGAAAGTGCATCTGCCTGGTTGTTTTCTGATCTCGGCACTTGGATCAGATGGAAATCCTCAAGGGAGCCGACTGCTTGTCGGACCGCCTGTAAATACTTGATCATGGCCGGATGTGTTGCTTCGTATTCGCCATTGTACTGACTCACTATCAGTTGTGAATCAGAACAGGCGTCTATTTTCCTTGCCCCTGCCGCCTTACACATGCGGATCCCGGCTAGTAAAGCTTCATATTCTGCCTCATTGTTTGAAGCCTGGAAACTGAAGCGTAGAGCATACTCGAACCTGTCGCCCTCTGGAGATTGACATACGACGCCTGCTCCACAACCGTTTGAAGTAGAGCTTCCGTCCACATATACCTTCCAGACTTGGTCTGGAACTTGAGAGTCAGGAGGACGAGTCATCTCTACAATAAAGTCAGCAAAGGCTTGCCCCTTCACTGCTTTTCTAGACTCGAAAGTAACTTCGAGACTCTGCATTTCTATGGCCCATTTGATCATTCGTCCGGAGGACTCCATGGTGGTAAGGGGCCGCTTGATCGGTTGGTCGGTATACACGACGACTGCATGTGCCAGAAAGTAGGGCTTCAATTTTTTAACAGCCATGAAGAGTGCAAGACCAAATTTCTCCACTAGGGGATACCTCAACTCGGCATTTTTCAGTACGTGACTGACAAAGTAGACCGGAAGTTGACAGCCGTCCCTTTCAGCAAGGAGCACCGCGCTTAACGCATGATCAGAGACGGCCAGGTACATGTAGAGATTTTCTTTGGGCAAAGGGCTGACCAGCCTCGGCAAGGAATGCAAGTGAACCTTTAATTTCTGGAAGGCGGCCTCAGCATCCGGCCCCCATTCAAACCTTGCCTTTTTCTTAATTGCCTGGAAAAAGTATAGGCATTTGTCGCCTGATCGGCTTAGGAATCTTCCCAAGGCCGCCAGACAACCTGTTAACTTCTGAACCTCTCGGACGGTACGAGGCGACTGCATGTCAATGACCGCCTGTACCTTCTCAGGGTTCGCCTCTATTCCTCTCTGGTTGATAAGGAATCCGAGAAATTTCCCAGACTCAACTCCAAATACACATTTCTTGGGATTGAGCATGACATGGTGCCGCCTGAGTGTGGCGAAAGTTTCTCGGAGGTCCGTCAGATGATCTCCCTGAAGTTTAGTCTTGACAATCATATCATCAATGTATGCCTCGACGTTTCTCCCAATCTGATCAAAGAACACTGTGTTTATCATTCGTTGGAAGGTAGCCGGGGCATTCTTAAGACCAAACGGCATGACCGTGTAACAGTATAATCCCTGATCAGTGACGAAGGCCGTCTTCTCCTGATCTTTCTTCCATAAAGGAATTTGATGAAAACCAGAATAGGCGTCCATAAAACTCATCAAGGCATGGCCGGCTGTTGAGTCGACCAGGTTATCAATTTTAGGCAGAGGGTAACTGTCTTTGGGGCACGCCTTGTTCAAGTCTGTGTAGTCTACACACATTCGCCAGGTGCCATTCGGCTTTTTAACAAGCACCACATTTGCAACCCAATCTGGGAAGTAACATTGCCGAATGAACCCTGCATCAAGTAATTTTTTGACTTCGGCGGCTGCCGCCTGACCTCTTTCTTCACCATGGTTCCGCTTCTTTTGTCGTACCGGCTTCTTTTTCGGATCCACAGCGAGTTTGTGTACTGCCAGATCAGGACTAATGCCTGGCATTTCATGGACTTCAAATGCAAAGATGTCCTTGTATTCTTTCAACAGGTTGTGAAAGTCGTCACCAAGGTTTCTCAGAGCAGTCGTCCCTACTTTGACTGTTCGGTCAGGATGGGAGTCGTCTAATATCAGGTCCGCATGCTCACCAGCCGGCTGAGGGCGGAACTCATCCGGCCGGTCCTCTGCCAATGATTGCTATTTTCTTGCCTTTCTTGCGGACTCTGTCTGGGACGCCTTTCTTTTTCTGTCGCCTGTTTCTTGAACAGGCGCACTTTCCTTGACATTGTCAAGGTCTGTTTTTTCTCCACTTGACCCAGTGGCCATAACAGTGGGCTTGACATCCGAGAGATAGCACTCTCGGGCCATCCTCTGATCTCCCCTTAGGGAGCCGACTGTTCCATTATCCCTTTCAAACTTAAGCAGCATAAGTGACGGGATTATAACAGCCTTGGAATTATTCAGGGTTGGTCGACCCAGAATCATGTTGTAGGCCGAGAGTTCCTCTACCACTAGGAACCGGACTACCATGTGTCGTCCTTCCCCTTTTTCGCCCAGGCGAATGGGTAGATCCACTCGTCCTAGTGGGTGGACGACTCCTCCTCCAAAACCTATTAAAGGGTGGGAGGCCGGATGTATGCAGTCCGTCTGATATTTCAGTTTTGACAGACATTTGCTGCTGATGAGATCTGAAGAGCTCCCGGTATCTATGAGGATTCGGCCAACTCTCTGGTTGGCCACTTTACATTCAATAACGAGAGGGTCGTCATGCGGTCCCCTTATTCCTCCTAGATCCTCTTCAGTGATGACAATCTCAGGAAATGTATATTTGGACGGCCGTTCTTGGTGAACGGAATTTACATCTAACCGCCTTATATTATCTTTGTTGCCCCTAATAGTGGGGCCGACTCCTGAGAAGCCGCCTGCAATGGTGTAGACGACTGCATCATCTGTATCGGAACTGTCGGCCTGTTGATTCTTTTTGGCCGACTGCTTTTTTGAGGAAGTATTCCCCGTAGATTTCTTGACATAAGTGTCAAGATCACCTTGATCAGCCAAGCGGTCTAGGTACCGCATGAGACTGATGCAGTCATTGGTGTGATGACCAATGTCATCATGATAAGCACAGATTTTGTCTTGGTTCCGGTTGCTCGCAGAACCCTTCATGGGGAGCGGCTTCTCAATTGAGAGCCGTCCCTTTATTTCTTTTAGGATAAACTGGTTATCCTTGTTAAACACATACTTTGGGGAGTATGGTTTGAATTCTTTTTTCTTTTTCTGGGCCGGCTGTTTAGAGGAATCAGCCGCCCAGACCTCTTTTCTTTTTTCATCTTTGTTGGACGACTGTTTCTGTCGTCCCTCTCTTTTGTCGAACCTCTTCCCGTCCGACTGTTTCATCGTACACAGATCAGTCGCCTGTATATAGGCTTCTGCTTCAATCAAGGCCTCTTGAAGAGTCGCCACCCTTTTTCGAACTAAATCAAATTTGAAGGTAGACCCGTCTTTGAGACCTCTAAAAAAGTCAGTATAAGCTACCTCATCCGGTAACCCCTGAATCTGTATTCTCATCAGGTTGAACCGCCTGATGTAGGAACGAAGCCCCTCTTTCTCGCCCTGCTGAATTGTTCCCAAATCAAGGGTCGTTTTCTTCGCAGGGATGTTCATTGCGAAGTTGGAGGCAAATAAGTAAGCAAGCGTCCTAAAGCTGTTTACACAACCAGTCGGCAGGTTGCCGAACCATTGCTGTGCAATTCCCTTGAGAGTCGCTGGGAAACACTTGCACCAAGTGGGATCATCCAACCCTTGAAGGTACATCAGGTTGGTGAATGCCATCAGATGGTCTTCTGGGTTAGTAGTGCCGTCATAGGCGCCTACTAGAACATTTTTTACTTTGGCCGGCTGAGCGGCTTCAGTAATTTCCTTGGAGAAGGCCGACGGCTGTTCACCAAGTCTAAGCAGCCGTAGCTGCCAGTCCATAGGTTGGACGTTTTTTGCTGCAGGTCCACCAAATGGAGGTGGCTGCACAAAATACTGTTGTTGCGGCACAAATGGTAAGTTTGGTACCGCCTGGGCACTATGAAAGCCGGACTGACGGGAGGTGCCGCCTGACTGACTCTCATGGTACGACTGAGTATGCCTCATCGAGGCATTTCGCAAACTGTCCTGAAGATTTGAAGTAGAAGCCGACTCTGATAATCGGTCACTCTTCTTCTGCTCTAGCAGGTGCCGAGCATCTGTGAACGTTTGCTTTGACCCGTCCGCCTGAATATGACGAACCGGTTTCCTATTTCCCGTAGGATAACGGAGTTTTGTGAAATCAAGAGCAGACGGCTCCCGCTTCTTGGATTTAGGATGGGGAGTCGCCTCTCGCCCTTGAACTGGCTTCCTCTTCAGTGAAGTGGAAGGTTTCTTGGCCGACTGCTCTTTGACGGAAGCAGGCGATTTTTTGTTGATCAACTCTTGGATCTCTCCCTTGAAGTCCCTCATGAAGGTCATGAGTTCGTTCCTTGTGATGGGAGCAGACCCATCAGTCGGCTGTTGCCGAGCAAGCGATGCGCCTGCTGGCTCGCTTTTTATTTGAGGATACTCCCGTTCCCTCATTTCGGTATGACGGGTACGTCGGGCCCTTAGGGTCCCGTCTGGAGCTGTATGAGTTTCAACTTCAAATTCACTTTCGGTATCATGGTCCGATTGAACTTGAGGGTCGTCTAGGGGACGCCTCTCTTCTGGAGTCGGTACAGACTTGGATGCCATCTCTGAAGTACTCTCCCCACAGACGGCGCCAAATGTTTCGGGGTTTTCTGATGTCCTGCGGGAGAGTTACAATTCCGAGACTGGAACCGGACGCCTGTACCTGCAAAATAACGGAGACTCCTGAGAGCTCCGCCTCCAACGGTCAAGTTAGTACCCGATTAAGGAGTAATCAATACAGAAATTAAAGTAATGAGATCTCTCTAGGTGAGAGTGCTTAGTGTTGGTAATCTGCGTTGTTAGCGAGATTAGCCGGTTGTTAATAACTCTGTTCTTCTCTGCTTGATCTCTTAATTATTCGATCCCTTGATTAATGAGGATTAATCGAGTATTTATAGCCTTGGGAAGCGTGCAACTCTCTAGGTTTAAGGTAAACCTAGGGCTGACCGGGCCTCTAGACTGGACTGGGCCTTGATGGCCGGTTTTCCCATTTGGCATGGGCGGACACGTGTCGTGTCTTAAGTGGTCAGTGGAGGACGTATCTGTGATTGACACGTGGCAGGTTCCTGTTGGCCTTCGTGAAGAACACGTGGCGGAACCTGGTTGGTCCACTTGTCAGACGGTGATTGGTGGATAAAAATCCCCTAATCAGCTTCCCTTTTGGATTTTTGGCAGCATTATGGTAAGGGTAATGGGAAGCGGTTTTGGCACTAAACCGCTTCCCCTTTAATTTTTTTTTAAATTTATTATTTATAATAATAATATAATAATAATATTAGTGACATGTGACAATAATAATAATATTAGTGACCTGTGACAATAATAATAATATTACTGGTTAATAATAATATATATTAATATTATTAATATTAATATTATTATTAATTAGTATTATTAATTAATAATAATATTAATATATTATTAATTAATATTAAATACAACAAAAATACAAATAACATTTAATTATCATAAATATCAAAATGAGTAACATCATTAATATAGTTAATTAAAAGTATTATGTCATTACACCAAAATATATAAAGATAACACTCACAAATAATTCGTACTATTTAATTATAAGTAATTACGTTAATATTACATTGACATAATAATATATATTTACAAACATAACTTATAAAATAATGTTCACAAGTAATCTAAAAAAGCTCGATCTTACTAGATGCCATCAAATGTCACGAAAAAAGCCCACATGTCGCGAATTTCATTGATTTCTTTGCTTGTTAACAGGTCTTCCCTTTGAATCTTGCAAACCTTTGGAAAAAAAAAAATCAACCAACCATTATTATATATCATTATATCATGTGTATGACATGAAAAAGTAAAAAAAAAAAAAAAAAAAAAAAAAAAAAAAAAAAAAAAAAAAAAAAACAATGTTTCTTTCACAAACTTGTATGTCATACGTTGAAAAAACACATCAAATATAGCAATTTACTAAGTTTTATGACGCATTACATCCAAAATGGGCCATATAAGGCCTACACGACTACTACTTTGCCCATTTTCTACATTTCTTATTAAATGTAGTGTTTCTTTCTCATAACATGTCAATATTACCTAGTCTTAAGTATCTAATATTTGAAATCACACCAATATAGCAATTTACTAAGTTTTAGGATGCCTTACATCCAAAATGGCCCATATAAGGCCTATACGACTTCTACTTTGCCCATTTTCTACATTTCTTATCAAATAAAGTGTTTCTTTCTCATAACATGTCAATATTACCTAGTCTTGAGTGTCTAATGTTTGAAATCACACGAATATAGCAATTTACCAAGTTTTAGGACGCATTACATCCAAAATGGCCAATATAAGGCCTATACGACTTCTACTTTGCCCATTTTCTACATTTCTTATCAAATGAAGTGTTTCTTTCTCATAAAATGTCAGTATTACCTAGTAATAAGTGTCTAATGTTTGAAATAAATCCAATATAGCAATTTACAAAGTTTTTGGACGCCTTACATCCAAAATGGCCCATATAAAGCCTATACGACTTCTACTTTGCCCATTTTCTACATATCTCATCAAATCAAGTGTTTCTTTCTCATAACATGTCAATATTACCTAGTCTTAAGTTCCCAATGTTGTAAATCACACCAGTATAGCAATTTACTAAGTTTTAGGATGCCTTACATCCAAAATGGCACATATAAGGCCTATACGACTTATACTTTGCCCATATCCTACATTTCTAATCAAATAAAGTGTTTATTTCTCATTACATGTCAATATTACCTAGTATTAAGTTTCTAATGTTTTAAATCACACCAATATAGCAATTTACTAAATTTTTGAACACCTTACATCCATAATGGCGCATATAAGGCCTATACGACTTCTACTTTGCCCAGTTTCTACATTTCTTATCAAATGAAGTGTTTCATTCTATTAACATGTTAATATTACCTAGTCTTAAGTTTATAACGTTTTAAATCACACCAATATGCAATTTACTAAGTTTTAGGACGTACTACATCCAAACTGGCCCATATAACGCCTATACGACTTCTACTTTGCTTATTTTCTACATTTCTTATCAATTGAAGTGTTTCTTTCTCAAAAAATATCAATATTACCTATTATTAAGTGTCTAATGTTTGAAATAACACCAATATAGCAATTTACTAAGTTTTAGGACACCTTACATCCAAAATGGCCCATATAAAGCCTATACGACTTCTACTTTGCCTATTTTCTACATTTCTTATCAAATAAAGTGTTTCTTTTTCATAACATGTCAATATTACCCAGTCTTAAATTCCCAATTTTGTAAGTCACACCAGTATAGCAATTTACTAAGTTTTAGGACGCCTTACATCCAAAATGGCCTATATACGGCCTATACGACTTCTACTTTGCCCATTTTCTACATTTCTAATCAAATGTAGTGTTTATTTCTCATAACATGTCAATATTTCCTAGTTTTAAGTGTCTAATGTTTGAAATCACACCAATATAGCAATTTACTAATTTTTAGGATACCTTACATCCAAAATGGCCCATATAAGGCCTAATCTACTTATAATTTGCCCATTTT
Organism: Chenopodium quinoa; assembly: GCF_001683475.1. Lineage (NCBI taxonomy): Eukaryota > Viridiplantae > Streptophyta > Magnoliopsida > Caryophyllales > Amaranthaceae > Chenopodium > Chenopodium quinoa. Next base: position 8,054,326 of record NW_018745024.1, on the reverse strand, counting down.
CTACATTTCTTAACAAATGAAGTGTTTCTTTCTCTTAACATGTCAATATTACCTAGTCTTAAGTGTCTAATGTTTGAAATCACACCAATATACCATTTTACTAAGTTTTAGGTCGCATTACTTCTAAAATGTCCCATATAAGGGATATACGACTTCTACTTTGCCAATTTTCTACATTTCTTATCACATAAAGTATTTCTTTCTTATAACATATCAATATTACTTAGTACTAGGTGTCTAAAGTTTATAATCACATGAGATAACATTTTTGAAAGTTTAAGGATGCATTTCCATCGTACAAGGCACAAAGAATATTAAAGTGGCTTATTAACCAATTTTAGCAAAAATTACGCACCAATTCACAAAAAAATAACCAAATTCACGAAAGGTAAACACATTCACAAAAATCACCTCGGCCACTCCCCGACGGCGATGCAGCAGCTGCCTCGACTGCTGCCAAGGCTGCCTGGGCAGCCCTGCCATGGCTGCTGCTGCAGCAGCTGCCATGGGTGCAGCTGTCTCAGGTGCAACTGTCCTGGATGCAGCTGTCTCGGGTGAAGCTACCTCGGCCCATGCCTCAGGCTCATCATATAGTTGGGCTACTGCCTCGGGTTTTCTCTTTCCCATTTATGTGTTCGGTGCAATAATGGAAGCTAGTATTGATCGAATGGAAAAAAATAATAAAATAAACCGATACCTCATCAATATGTTGAGCTTCCGTGAAATTATTGACAATGTCAAGCATAAACCTCATCACGTACAGGGCATAGTCAACTCTGTTGTCTTGTTGCGCACACTAAAATACCATGTGTTAATGATATCATGCATAGCTATTATCGATGCGAAGTTTATTAAACAAGTGACTATGTCAAGGCATTACCTTTGCATATTTCAACGTGGGACCCGCAACCGAACAACAATTTAGCTTCTTCATAACACTATAGGAAAATAAGTTCAAAGTATCAAATATAACTAGCCAATAACTTAGGTGAGGACATTCAACAAGGGGTTGCACTTTGTACATATTCAGTAGGTTCTTCACTAGCAGCTTTCGCTGTGGACTCACACGAGCCGAATCAAAATGGTAGATTGTGTTATTGGAAACACAAATCACTAAAAGAGTCCAATGAGAACTACATATATATTCACCAAATAACAATCCATTAATGATTAGACGTCAACATAATTACTAAGCAATCAACTGAATTATGACATATTTAGACGTACTCCTCAAAGCATGGCGCTAATATGAACTTGTCTCATGCTCGGGTTGATTCCTTAATACTCCGCTCGAGGTAATCTTGCACATCACGCGGGTTGCATAAGCATCTGGTAACGGAGGTCTGCTCGGGGCATAACCACCCAACTGTAGTCTAAGAATTACCTTTACTAAGAAGGTTCTCCTGTAGTGACCTTCATAAAAGCAATGTGTGGATCAATTATTAAATGCACTATCTAAATTCGAAATGCAACAACAATATAATTAGGAATAGTGCCATTGAAATACCTCATTAAAGTTTGAATGATGGAAATGTTAATCATGGAACCGGTTAAAAATTCCATCACATCCACTCTCGAAATAAATGCACCTGCATCCTCATCATAGTGGAACAACTCCTTAGGTAAATTCACTTCAATAGATATACCAAATGGCAACTCACTAACGCGGTTTTGAAGAAAAGTACAAGCCTTAGAGAGCGAGCAAAGGACATCAGCTTCAACTAGTGAAGTAAAGCTCAAGGTAGAACCTCTCGAGCTCTTCTTCGACAAGTATTCACCCTTAAACCCTTGTCATTCTTCCATGCTGTTTTGAGGTTGGACGACCTTGGATTTTTTCTTCTCCACCTTCTCCACCTTCTTCCTTTTTGAGGGCTAGTTTTCCTTTAAAATCTAATAACATAAAAGAACATGTCATATCACAAGATATGTTATATTTGTTTTAAAAAAAAGGTAATTGATATTTATCCCTCCTATCAACCTCACCCAATCACGTGGCCATTACACAAAGCTTCCTGTCGAATCTTGTAGCTTAAAGAAGTCATACTCCTCTCTAGGCATCAGTAGTGGTAAGTCCTCAATACCAGGTAGTATAGAATTGATGCCGACCGAGATATACCGGGTACTAGTATTAGACTTGAAATGGACCTTGTCAAACGGTTGTGCGCTACCATACCCCACCAACTTCAACTTTCCATCCATTTTTCCCCGGGGTGAAGAAGCTCACAAGGTGTCTCTTCCTACACATTAGATTAGGACATAAGTTATGAAGTGGCCGACGTAATAAGTCTAATAGAAGCACATTTGATTAGTTACTGACGTTTACCTTAATATCTGGTAAAGGATCAGGTGTTGGATGTGCAATCTCCAATGTGTCTGCATGCGTAGGAGTAGGAACCTGCAATAGTTAAATAAGTAACTCGCTCTCAACAAGTGTATGGACCACGTTCATATTTTCATCAAATTTGATTGTAATAAAATTACCTCGCTCTCCGACGCCTTTTGGATGACTACATGAGTCCATTGGAGTATTCGAGGGCAATAACAAGATCGGCAAGTTCATGTGCTTCAAAATTGCATTGAATTGACTTTACAATTGTTCTTGCATATCTCCACCTTAATTGATTCCTTTTCCTTTTCATTCATACGGTGTGGAGAATTAACACTTGATCTATTTCTTCCTGATCTGGTGTATTCTAGACCCATCACCTTTTCCCACCCTAGTTGTTTTCCTCTAGATCCAATAACTCGCCCAGGGTGATATGGTTTTTCAAGAGCTAAGGTGAAAGGATAGTTGTCTATGCTTGGAGTGAGCTTGCCTTCAACCACTTCCGACATATGCTCGAACTGTAACAACACCAAAAACTTCCAGTGCAAAGTTAGGTTGTAGTTTATATGAAAATACATAATAACAAGGTTGTAATATTATCATAAGTATCATAAATTTCTCACAAGTGCATCTGCTATGACTTTTGTATCCGGACGCGAGATGACATACTTGCCGGTACCCTTGTCGATACCATGCATAGCACACCACCAATCAATTGCACAACATACCAAAGTGGAGACCGTGGACGACATTGGTTTATCATATGTTGATAGCTTTGATGCGGGGTATAAACACTCTTTAATCCAATTTGGTCTACTTTCCACAAATGTCTTACAACCCATATGATGGCTATACAATTTTTTCCCCGCATTGATTCTAGCTTACTCACTTTTTTCCTACACATTACGAAATGTTAGCATCATTATTTGTATTGAACCATATTTATTTGTCAACTCTAACTGATAGATAGATAACTACACACAAGTGCAATAAAACAAGTTGATTTCGCCACAAACTTCTCCCACTCCATCACCGTTATTTGTGGATATACATCCCACGGTTACTTCTCAGGTTCCTCCAGTTCTCCATTAGCTTTCACTTTTTTCTTTGAACTTTTTGTCTTGTCTTATGGATCCATCTTGTTCTCAAGGAACATTTGAAGTTTTTAAACCTCTCTTATACAAATGCGAAAAAAGATTTTCTCTTGCCCGGCTCATCAACAATGTTAAAAACACTCTGAAACATTATATGAAAACGTCCTCGTTAGGCAATGAAAAAATAAAGAAAAATAATAAAACATAAAAAAAAATAAAAATAAAAATCGGGACCACAATTTGTATCCCGGGAAGCTGCCAGGCCGATGCAGTAGCCCAGGGAGCTGCAGCAACACCCTAGGCAGCTGCACATGGAGCTGCTGCAGCACCCCAAGCAGCCGCACAGGGAGCTGCATTAGTCCCGGGCAGCGGTAGAACCATGCCATATCAATTTTTTTTTTCGTGCAACATTTTCACTTCACTTATCATTTACATATAAAAAGCTAATCGGAAATAAAAACACTTACCGTTGTATCATCCCAAAACATCTGAAGCATTCCTTCGGGTACCTTCGCCCAATCAAGTGTGATGGGTATTTTACGAGTAAGTATGCCAATGTGACTAGAATATTGGCGGAGCCATTGGTCAGTAGGTTGATTAAACTCATCCCACTTGAGAACCATGGGAACCCTGGGTTTCTTAAAAGCTTTTGTTGCACCCTGTCCCTTTCTCTTCACTGATGCCTTTACCCCCCCCCCCCCTCCTTCACCGACGGTGGTTTTCAATTGAGTTTGTGTTTGCCTTTGTCCTTGTGAATCAGTTACAAACTCAGTAACAACATTATCCGCAATGGGAGTGCACATTTAGCTGATCTCTCATATTCGTCAAGCCTACGTAGCAACTCATCGTGAGCTTGTTCCTCTAGTTCACCCAAATCTGTCTCCTTATTGATATCATACGCCTCATCATCAGATTGAGAATTCCCATGGTCTTCATCATCCATAATGTCATCACACTGAAGGTACTCATCATCACTGCCCATTATATATACACACCTAACATCATTGGCAAACCAAATCATTAGTCATCATTAAAGACAATCAAATTAATGGTGAGTACCCAAAATAACGAAACAGTTACCCAACTTTTTTGTTTTGAAAACAAATTCACATCTAATTCAACTAACAACTCATAATTGGTATATATAACATTTTTATAAGCCCAAAATGCTCACAAGTATTTGTTTTCAAGCTGCAGAAGCTCTTAGGAGCGAAATCAAATAAAAATGGCTCAAATGAGGTTCTAACTTCCCTAATTCTAAATAGTCATTAAATTTCTATGTCTAATTCATCTAACAACTCATATTTCATATATATAACATGTTTATAAGTACAAAATTCTCACAAGTAATTGTTCTCATGCAAAAACAAGCTTCTAGGAGCAAAATAAGTTCAAAATGGCCTAAATGAGGTTCTTACGTCCCTTATGCTACATAGTCATTAAAAATCACATGCAATTCATCTAAAAATCATAATTGGTATACATAACATCTTTATAAGTCTAAAATGATCAAAATTTTTTGTTTTAATGCAATAACAAGCTTCTATGAGCGAAATAAGTTCAAAATGGCCTAAATGATTATCTTACGTCCCTTATTCTACATAGTCATTAAAAATCACATGTAATTCATCTAAATACTCATAATTGGTATACATAACATTTTTATAAGTCCAAAATGATCACAAATTATTGTTTTACTGCAATAACAAGCTTCTGGGAGAGAAATAAGTTCAAAATGGCCTAAATGAGGTTCTTACTTTGAATAAAATTGAAATTGCTTACAAGTACTTTATTTCATGCCCAAACAAGATTTTAAGAGCGAATTAAGTTCAAAATGGCAAAAATAAAGTACCTCATTCGAGTATTCCCTCGTTGTGGTCACATCTAATATAATTTGCATCATTGTCTACATCATTTGCTATATCAACTCTTGGAGCAGTGAAAGGGGGAGAATCATCAAACGCCTCATATTCTTCCTCGTCTTCCACATCTCCAACCCTTAAAATCCTTCGTTTTCCATCTAAGACGATAGACCATTTTGGATCGGCTAGGTCAGTTACATAGAACACTTGCTTAGCTTGTGACGCAAGGATGAATAGTTCCAAACTATCCCGCAAATGGCCAAGGTCTACAAGAGTGAAGTTGTCATATCCTACGTTGCGCCTATTATTATCGATCCATTTACACTTGAAAAGACCTAACTAGAACTCACGGTAATCCAACTCCCATATTTCCTGAATTCGACCGTAGTAGGATAATAGTGCGTCAACTGGTGATGTATTTTTTGCACTTGCAAACTCTCTTGATGAAGCCACTAGAGTCACACCACTATTTTGAGTCGATGAGGATTTATGATCCCGACTCTTAGTCGAAAATGTATACCCATTTATGTCATATCCCTCAAATGAATTAACATCTTCCTTTGGACCCTAAGCTAGCCACTTTATTATATCAAAGACGCTATCATCTAATTAACGCATCACTCGATCATGGAACCACGTCACAAACGTCTTATTATGCAACTACATTAGTGCCCTTTCCCCTTTTGATGGAAATTCAACTCGCAAACTTTCCATGTGCTCTTCTAAATAAGGGTGAACCTCCGCAACATGATGAAGCAAAAATAGCTGAGCTTACAAGAATTGTTCTCGAGTGAGTGAGATCTGTTTCGACCTGATTGTGCCATGACCATCAAGTCTCCCTTCATGTCGGGAAGTGGGAAGCCCAATATGTTCGGCAATGGCAACATACTCTGCAACAAAATTACCAATCTCCACAGCAACAACCCCTTGAATCATACTACCTTCCAGATGGGCTAGGTTTCTAACTTTATCTTGCAATGTACCCATGTGTCTTTCAAAAGGGTAGCACCATCTCAAAATGACTGGACCGCACAACTTAATCTCACAAACCAAATGAAGAACCAATTGCACCATTATGTCAAAAAGTGACGGCTGGAAATACATCTCAAATTTGCACAAAGTAACAACAACATTCGTCTGGAGAGCATCAAGTGTAAAAGGATCAAGCACTTTGCTGCATATAGTATTGAAAAACGAACAAAGACTAGTAATAGCTTCTCTAGCATGCTTCGGTAAAATACCACGAATTGCAATGGGTAGAAATACTTGCATCATGTGACAATCATGGGATTTCATACTTCTCAACTTCAATTCTCCATTTAAGGAAACAAATCTTTTCATGTTTAACGAGAACCTAGATGGAAGCTTGATGTCACACAAATAAGCACAAAACTTTCATTTTTCTTCCTTTGACAATGTATAGCATGCTGGAGGTAAATAAACCTTTTCCTTCTTGCTAGGTCCATCATCTGTCTTCTTTGATACACCTGTGGCCTTTCCCTTGCGCTTCCTCTTACATGTTTTGCCAGAATCTTCGCTTCCTTTTTCCTTTTCCTTTGCCTTCCTTGCCTTTGGCTTAACCCACAATTCCGGACGAACCCCCACGCTTCCAAATCTAATCGCGCACCCTTTCCATCCTTTGTTTTGCCTTGAATGTTCATAATTGTCCCAACAATTACATCACAAACATTCTTCTCTATATGCATCACATCGAGACAATGTCTGATATCATGTTCTTTCCAGTACTCAAGCTTTCAAAAGATTGATTCCTTTTTAAAGAGAGCATGTGGATCAACAGGTTTTGATGTTTTACCAAAAACAGTTGGTATACCCTTCACTTGAGCATAAAGCTCCTGTCCACTTAATGGCCTATGAGCAGCATCCTCTTCTACTTTCCCATTGAAGCCCTTTTTCTGCCTACAATATGGGTGATCTCGCCTAAGAAATCTTCGGGTCCTCACGTACACATATTTACCGTAGTGATCAAGGTACACCTTCGGTGTGTCATCGACACAAATGGGACATGCTTTGTGCCCTTTGTTCTTATACCCGGACAGGTTGCCATATGCTGGAAAATCATTAATGATCCACAACAAGGCTTCCCGCAGTAGGAACATCTCGTTCTTATGGGCATCATAAATGCAAACTCCTTCGTCCCACATCTTTCTTAAATCATCAACAAGGGGCTCAAGGTAAACATCAATGTCATTTCCAGGTTGCCTTGGCACCGTTATCAAAAGTGAAAGCATTACGTATTTTTGTTTCATGCACAACCACGAAGGCAAGTTGTAGATCACTAAAAGTACCGGCCATGTGCTATGTTTGGTAATAAGAGTGCCAAATGGATTCATACTGTCCGTGCACAACCTAAGCCTTAAATTTCTTACTTCATTACCAAATGCCCTAAACTTCATATCAATGTTCTTCCATTGTGGAGAGTCGGCCGAATGCTTCAAAAAACCATTTTTCTTTCTTCCCTCTACATGCCATCTTAAGTTCTTAGCGTCTTTTGGAATTGAAAACAAACACTTTAACCTTGGAATAATGGGAAGATACCGCAACACCTTAGCAGGAAGTCCCTTCATACTAACATTGTAGCTTATTCGCTTGTAACGCGACTTACCGCAATGTGGACTCTCCTTCAACTCTTCATATTCATTTCGATACAGAACACAATCATTAGGACATGCATGAATCTTTTTATACTCCAAAACAAATGGACACATGACTTTCTTTTCATAATAGTAGGAATTAGGAAGTTCATTCCCTTCTGGCAACATGTCATATAACCCAGTCAACAAAGAAGTGAAACTAGTGTCAATCTAGTTATGCTTTGACTTAATGTTAAAAAGTGTTAGCACGGTTAAGAGTTTTGTGTATTTTTTGGACCCGAGATACAAAGGCTTTTTGGCAGCCTCTGATAAGGACTCAAATATATCGAATCGGTCCCCAAAGTCACCTTCAACATCATGCATCATCTCATCCAAGTGATCAACGCCACCATCCTTGATTTCATCCCTCCCCTAATCCCCATCTCCACCATCATCAGTCCCATATCATCTTCCACACAAATCTCGGCACTCTTATCATGCATATCATTTCCAATAACATTCTTTCTATACGATCCCTTTTCACCGTGCCAAACCCACACATGATATTGAGGCCTAAACCCATGACATTGTACATGAACCATGATTGTATCAACACTATCGACCAATGTGACATTATTACAATTCACACAAGGGCAATAAAGGGCATTGACCCGTTCTGAGCTGATATTGTGGAGCAGTCTTGCAAAACTCTTGAACACCATTACATAATTCTAATGTATCACGTCTACCATACATCCAACCGCGATCCATCAACGTTTTAAATTGCCTTTAAGCATACCAGTACATATATGATTAAGCATACCAACACATTTATGATGTCAATCAGAGTACAATCCAAATAAATCACTATATTGCGTAAAAATGAATGCTCCAAAAAGGTCCTTATCACTCCAATATAACCCATTCTTGAACGTTTAATCTCACTAGTGAATGTATGTCAACTTTCCAATTTTAGGGAAAATCCGACAGCATTTCCCCCAGTTCTCCAAGTACACTATGTAGGTAATAACTTACCTACATATGCTCCTAGAGAACAATGTGGGAAACTGATAAGCCAGGATATTTCTTAAAATTGAAAAAGAGACATACATTCACTACCTAAGTGAGATCAAACGTCCAAGAACAGTCCCAACCGGGGACTATTCAAGACTTTCTCCTTATGAGAAAGACTCGAACGGGTATCTAGATAAATGATGATGCAAGCATTCAATAATTTGTATTTATTTGACATTCAACAATGCACAAGTTCATTCTTTTATATAGTGCTAATTAGAGTAACTACAAGAAAACTAATGTTACTTTACAATCCATACATTCATTCATAACAATCCATTCATAAATTATATTTTACTAACCAATTTTAAGAAACTAACTAGTTAACTAACAAGTAATATATTCAATAAAATTACGTTAAAGATACTTTAATTCACACAACATATAAATATATAACATTTACACAATTAAACAAAAAATTAACAATATGAAATAAACAAAAAATTTATTAAACAATTAAGTAAAAATTGTGTTAACTAAATTTGAAACTGTATGCGTCGCTCAAAGTGCGCCTACGTTAAAGCATGTGTGAGTATGCTTGACACTCATAGGAAATGGGAAATGACATAATACGATTAGGGACAAATTAAAGTAGGGAGCCGCCAACAAGTTTTTTAAGGAACTTGTAAACCGTTCACGGATCATAAAAAGGCAACCACAAATAAGGGACAATGAAGGCAACAATGATTGACCCGTAAAGGTTACACCCCATTCATAATCCATCAGATTACTAACTCCATATGGTTCGGAACCACGAAAGGAGGATCGGAGATGATGGTACGAAGTGAGTCATGGAGTCACATTCGCCCGTATTGGCCTCTACTCGATTCTTATAGTGAAAAGTGATTCATGCGATCACAAAGGCATGCAAACAAAATATTCAATTTGCTCCAAACTATTATTTAGCTAAATTGGTTGAATATTAATGCAACACATAATTCTAAAATATTTGTGATCACTTGAATTAAGCAACAAGATTAAAAAGTAACCTAAACCGGTCGTCCAAATTATCTTATTAGGCGTGATTTTCAATTACATATTCCCTTTAAACATGCAATATGGTGATAAATAAATATAATAGAATAAACATTAATATTGAAAGCAATTTAAAAATAATTCCAAAAATACAAAATCGTTAGAAAAATAATAGAAATAAAAGGAACATAATTCTTACTTTGATTCTGTTTGCTTGCAACTACAAAATAATAAACGAGTTAGTAACTTTAAGGAAATAATAATATAACGATAATTAAATTAAATTAAATTAAGTAGAGTTGATTTGGGGCCAAACCTTGTACCTTTCACGCCTTGGCTTAAGGACAGAACCACGAGTAAAGTACGGACTCTTGTGAGTGCTTGAAGAAGGGATTTTGAAAGAAGAAAGGTAGGCTAGTGTTTAGGCTAGAGCATAGAAGAGAGAAAATTAGAGAAATAATTGATGCCCGTACATCAGAAATGAGGGGGTACTTATAGAAAAAATGTGTTGAGGGAACACACGGAACCCTAAAATGATAAAAACCATAAAAAAGTATACCGCGACACGGAAATGTGTACCGTGACACAAGAATTCCCACCGTCAGACGAGAAAAATTCCCGTGACGTGGTGAACAGTTGTGTGACGCGGGAAATATTTTATGGTACGGGGAATAAAACGCGTGAAGGGTTTACGCGGAACGGACACGGAAACTCCCGTGTCACAGTAGGTTTCCCGTGTCACGGGAAATCCCACTGTTAGACGGGACATTTTCCCCTGACACGGTGGACTATTGCCGTGACGCGGGAATTTTTTGTCCGTTTTTTTCGTCTAAATTCATTTTTAACCCTAATTTGGTTCAGCATTTTAAGTATCGATTGATAATTTCGGGCCATTTCTGATTTATTATTATTTGGGCTAAAAAAATAAAATAAGCAAATAAAATAAATAAAAGGTTTGGGCCAAAATAAATAATAAAACAATAAAATAAAAAAGGTTTGGGCTGAAATTAAAAATTCTATGCTTTGACCAAATATCACGACTGATCCATGGACTATCCAAAAATTGAATTTAATTAAATACGATTTTTTAAGCACTCTCGGGGTTAAATACTGAACCCGACCAATAGTGACGGTGAAAGGTTGTTCATCATCGGGTTTGGTTTTGGGGAGACATTTTTAGGTGTCTACAGAAGCCCCCACTTTGTCTGAGTTTGTACAAACGTCAGTTTTGAAAATGATAGTCAAAGTAGCCGATAGGGACGGAGAATGATTAAAGACGTTCTGCGATCCTAAACCACTCTGTATACGCCGATACATGTAGAAAAATGTATAGATAAAAGAGTAAAAGGATAGAATACGTATCTGGCTCCATTGTATTGGTGACAAATGAGTTTGGCAGCTTCCTATGCTTGAAGGAATCCACCAGATGACATTTGTTGAAACGCTTTCCATGCTTGAGGAAAGCCGACTGATGAATTTGGTAACTTTGTAAGCCTGAAGAAATCTACCAGATGATACTTTCCATGCTTGAGGAAAGCCGACATATGAATTTGGCGGTTTTCTATGCTTGAAGAAATCCACCGGATAATACTTTCCATGCTTGAGGAAAGTCGACAGATGATGAGATTGCAAGTCTCTGTGTATCAAGAACCTTGCGTTGTGAAATGATGGTAGCTTGATTGTCCCTGAACGTGGGCTGTAGTTGGTTCGCTTGTCCCCGAACGTGGGTTGTAGATGGTCCGCTTGTCCCTGGACGTGGGCTGTAAATGGTCCGCTTGTCCCCGGACATGGGCTTTAGATGGTCCGCTTGTCTCCGGACATGGGCTTTAGATGGTCCGCTTGTCCCCGTCCCCGGACATGGGCTGTAGATGGTCCGCTTGTCCCCGGACATGGGCTGTAGATGGTCCGCTTGTCCCCGGACGTGGGCTGTAGATGGTCCGCTTGTCCCCGAACGTGGGCTGTAATTGAGACCTGCAAAATAAAATTTGCCAAGGGACTCGTATAGACTATGATTGACTTGACCAACTGACTTGACCAAGTTTGACTTGACACGACATGACATGACATGAGTATGACTTGTGATTGTGTGTGTATAGTTTGAGTGTGTGTGTGCAGACACAAGCAACCGAAAATGCAAAAGCAAAAATTTTCCATCATTTTTGTCATGAGACGAGTGGAGGGTACCGACTTTCTCCCGAAAAAGAAAGACGTGAAAAATGAAATTTTATTTTCGAACTTCCCTCGATAAAAATTTTGAAAAAGTTTTTGAACTTCCCCAAAATAAAATAATGAAAAAGGGAAGAAGTTTTGAACTCCTCCTTGAGCAAGACGAAATGAATCGTATGGATTGAATTGCTTGTCCTGAAAATAATGTATGCATGATGCATGTTCTTAAGCCAGGAGGCTAAGGACAATTACATCATGTGACACGATAGATGAATGAACTTAAGTCATGGAGCTAAGCATCATACATGGTGTAAAGAAACGATCTTGAACGTCACTTAGGTCTAGAAGCTAAGCACGTATATAGATGAAGTGATTATGAACGTTGCTTAGGTCAAGGAGCTAAGAACGATTGCTTTGTATTATTACAAATCATTGATATAGAAATGTTACTCAGCACATTATGCGATGCATGAAACAATGAACAATGCTCAGGTCAAGAAGCTAAGCAAGTATACAACGTTTCTTTTGATGAATGTTGTCTTGAAAGATGATGAAGCATGCGTAGTAGGGAAACAAGATTTCATGATAAAGGGTTCCTAAGGGAAAGATGATATGGATATGTATGTGTGAAAGAAGTGTGTGAAAGTGATACTAAGGTGAGGCTGCAAAGGTTATGGTGATGGAAATATATGCGTGAAGAGTAAAAGATGATGACTCTTTAAACTGGGTAAGCTAATGTGATGTGGGTTCAAGCCCCCAAGTCTAGCTCTAAATGGTTAGGGATATAGAGATAAGCATTGGATATTCTTTGACTCGATCATGCATAGATATGAATATGAATGTGGTCGCACCTCAATGTGAGGTTGCCTACGTATCCGTTAGGAATCAGGCCGAACGTAGCTCTAACCGAACTTTGCACAAGTGTATGTACACCTCAAAGAGGTCTTTCAAGGGTTTTAATGTGGTTAAGTTGATGGTTTAAGGAAGAAAGGGGTAAAAGGCTCAAGACCCGAGAGAAGCCCCCAAGATGTGTAATTGTGAATTTGAAAATTTTGAATTTTTCAAGTTTATTTTCAACATTTTTTTAGCTTTCATTTTTTTTTCATTCTTTTGAATCAATGTAGGCAATCTCATATCATGCGCTCCATCACTCACTTAGAATTCATGTTTCTCAGGCACAGTACCAAGCACTCGAAGAGAGACGTAATTTGAGACGTGTTCATATCAAAGACATTGGAACACTTGCCTTTAGACATTGTTTTATTGTTGCTTTGCTGTTTTTTTTTTACTTGCTTTTTGAATGTTATACAATTACAAATCTTCCAATCCTCGGGTTTAGTAAATGTGGGTTGAAGAAATGAAGGCCAAACGTTAGACAAGGCTCAAAATGGTTGATGAAGAAATAGAATGTGATTGAACGGTTAACAGGGAATGACAAGGTTGCAAAGGTGCCTCAAGTCATTGGTGTACCTTGGGTTTAGTTCGGTAATTGATTTTTTTTTTTTGTGAATGAATGAATGAATGAAAAATTCTATGATCGAGATGTAAAGGAAATTTGCTCATTTTATTAATGGAAAAGGTGAACAAAACACATGAAACGTATAAAAATTAAAAATGGAAAACCTATGCTAGACATGAATGGGGGAATGGAGATGAATGATAAAGAAAGAAATCATGAAATCTTGCACAAAGGATCTGATGTGCTCCTTGTGTTCATTAATTCTTGCCGCCTGGAGGGACAGGAAGTTTGTTTGCATCCACTAAGTCTTGAATGACGTCCTTCAAATTCCAACATTGCTCCGTAGTGTGGCCCCTTCCTTGATGGTACTTGCAATGGGCATTGGGATTCCATTTGGCGCTCCTTCCTTCAGGTTTTGGCTTTGGTAATGGCCCAATAGGTGTGATCAAGCCTTGACTGTAAAGGCGATCAAAGGCCGCATCATAAGTCATTCCTAAAGGAGTGTAAGTTCTTTTCTTCTTGGGCAATGGAGTTATCAAGAGCTAACACATCATTGAGATCAACTTGGCTTATATTGTTGGTAGTATTTTCGTGCTTAGAAGACGAAGAAGAAGGATGGTCATTCTTCTTGTTTTTCCAAGTGTTATTATTGTTATTACCAGCAGTCTTTATTAGCTCATCCTCGATATTGATGTCGATGTCGTATACAGGTTCGAAAGTGTTCAGTGGAAGAAATTTGAGATGTTCCCTATATTTATGAGTCAGATTTTGAATAAATAGGCAAACCATCTCTCTTTCTTTGGGGAGATCTACCAAGAGTGAAGTTGTTTCCCTCCACCTGTTCAGGTAAGCGGTGAAGCCTTCATTCTCTTTCTGTTTGAGAATGGAGAGTTCACGTTCAGAAGTTTTAGTTTGAATGTTACACTTATAACGATTCATGAAAATGTTGGTGACATCTTGCCAAGTCGCAATATGCTTGGCATCTAGGGAATAAAACCATTGTTGGAAAGAACGTTCTAAGGAGAGAGGGAACACCGTAAGGAAGAGTGTTACATCTAATCCCTTAAGAGTCATGGTTGCAGAGAACGCCTTCAAATGGAATATTGGATTGTCAGTAGGCTTGAACTTTGGAATATCAGCAGTGGAGAACTTTTCAGGGAGTATGTCCTTCACATCCAAAGGAGTGGGAGGCCGTTACACATAAGTGAAATCCTCAGAAATCTTACTCATTTGTTCCTTCAATTTGTCAAGGGTGGAAACAGTGACCTTGTTTTGTTCCATGGTAGTGACCTTAGTTGTAAGGGTTTGCATCATGGCAGACAGTGCCTCGATGGATTTGTTGATGTTCTCAATATCTTCTTTAGTGACCATTGAAAGGTGATAAGTAATATGGAGATGGAAAAGTTCTCTTTGAACGCCTATTACATCTGAGAGATTGTTGCGGTAATGACTTGAACCGTATTAATTTATCCCTGTTCCTTGACCAAGTACTGTGAAATAAAATAGTTCACTTAATTGTTTGACTCATTGCTCAAGATTGGAAAGGAAAAAATTAGACATTTGAAAACAGGTGAGAAAACACCACTCATTTTTTATTATGACGAAAAAAAGGGTGCATGAACCTAGTATACGAACATAAACGACCTGGTGCACGTCTCGAATCGGAAAATAAAGAAAGTGTGTGGAATATACTTGACTCGTGAGTGAATAAGTGATGTTATAAGACTCGTGGTATGATCGTATGGCTAGACATGTGAACAATAACCAAAATGACTGACGCGAGCACCAAATTAACATGGAAGACTTAAAAAAGCTGACTAGACTTATTTCAAGGGCACCGTAACACGGAAAACTGTACTGTGTCACGGTACAAGCTGCCATGACGCGGTGGGTTTTTTGTTTCTTTTTTTTGGAAATCCACCGTGCCATGGTGGAAATTGTCGTGACACAGTGAACTTTCCCGTGCCACAGGATTTTTTTTTTATTTTTGGTGCTGGAAATCCACCGTGTCACGGTGGAAATTACCGTGACATGGTGGATGCGGGCGTGGCACAAATTTTTTTTTATTTTTGGTACTGGAAATCCACCGTGTCACGGTGGAAATTACCGTGACACGGTGGATGCGGACGTGGCACAAATTTTTTTTTTTGTTGGAAATCTACCGTGACACGGTGAACTTTCCCGTGACACGGTGGATGCTGATGTGGCACAGGATTTTTTTTTTGGAAATCCACCGTGCCACGATGGAAATTGCCGTGACACGGTGAACTTTCCCATGCCACGGTAAACTTTCCCGTAACACGGTGGATGCTGACGTGGTACAAGATTTTTTTTTTGCGCTAATTACTAAATGAGTACGGTCCATTGGCAATCGTTAGTCATAAAATAATCCACCATAGACAAAGAAAGATCATTAAGGTTAGGATCAAAACGACCAAGCATAAAACACGTAGGCACAATGATGTAAAGAATAGTTCGCAACCTAAGGTCAAGTTCTATGTTTGACTATGGTCAGGTTTATTTAGTGTCAATAGGGTACCATGGTTAAGATTTTGGACGCGTTAGCAAGGCAGCCTCCCCTGAGGGTGTATGCCAACGGGCGGCTCCGCGAGTTCGTGATGAAATCGAACTCGACTCCATGGTTTGGGTGGATTTAATAACTCGGATGAACCTTTATTGCCATGAGCGTTTTTGGGTTGATAGAGCTTAAATCCCCCGGGGCTAAGACGCATGTAGAACACACACGTTTTTTCAGAAAAATCGAAGGAAGTTGACTGTGAGAAGAGAAAATAAGGCACCAGACTGATTTTAGGAATGTCGTGACACGACAGAGATTCCCGTGCCCCGGTACTGCACACCGTCAGACGGTGTACTGCACCGTGACACGGCAGATTCTGCTGTGGCACGGCAGTCAGAAAATCTGGCTGGTGCCCTGTTTTCCTTCGTATGCAATCAAGTTATTCAATTTTTCCTACGGGACAGACCTAAACGCGACGTTAAAACGTCTATGCTTATGCAAAAATGCCAAATTAATCACAGGAATGTTTTTCAAGAACCTTTCAAGTCTCATCCACTCATCTTAATTAAATACCGATCACTCAAATCGATATATAACCAAGAATCCTCCCCAGTGGAGTCGCCAAATTGTAGGTGTCGCTTGAAGTGCGCCTACGTTAAAGCATGTGTGAATATGCTTGGCACTCATAGGAAGTGCGAATTGGCATAATACGATTAGGGACAAATAAAGTAGGGAGCCGTCAACAAGTTTTTTAAGGAACTTGTAAACCGTTCACGGATCATAAAAAGGAAACCACGAATAAAGGACAACGAAGGCAACAACAATTTACCCGTGAAGGTTACACCCCATTCATAATCCTTGAGATTACTAACTCCATATGGTTGGAAACCACGAAAGAAGGATCAGGGATGATGGTATGAAGTGAGTCCTGGAGTCACATTCACCCATATTGGCCTCTACTCGATTCTTATAGTGAAAAGTGATTCCTGCGATCTCAAAGGCATGCAAACAAAATATTTAATTTGCTCCAAACTATTATTTAGCTAAATTGGTTTAATATTAATGCAACACATAATTCTAAAATATTCGTGATCACTTGAATTAAGCATCAAGATTAAAAAGTAACCTAAACCGGTCGTCCAACTTATCTTATTAGGCGTGATTTTCAATTACATATTCCCGTTAAACATGCAATATGGTGATCAATAAATATAATAGAATAAACATTAATATTGAAAGCAATTTAACAATAATTCCAACAATACAAAATCGTTAGAAAAATAATAGAAATAAAAGGAACATAATTCTTACTTTGATTCTGTTTGCTTGCAACTACAAAATAATAAACGAGTTAGTAACTTCAAGGAAATAATAATACAACGATAATTAAATTAAATTAAATTAAGTAGAGTTGATTTGGGGCCAAACCTTGTACCTTTCACGCCTTGGCTTAAGGACAGAACCACGAGTAAAGTACGGACTCCTTGGAGTGCTTGAAGAAGGAATTTTGAAAGAAGAAGGGTAGGCTAGTGTTTAGGCTAGAGCATAGAAGAGAGAAAAATAGAGAATTAATTGATGCCCCGTACATTAGAAATGAGGGGGTATTTATAGAAAAAATGTGCCGAGGGAACACACGGAACCCTAAAATGATAAAAACCCTCACGGCACTGTGTACCGTGACACGGGAATTCCCACCGTCATACGGGAAAAATTCACATGACACGGTGAACAGTTGTGTGACGCGGGAAATATTTTATGGTATGGGGAATAAAACGCGGGAATTTTTTGTCCGTTTTTCCGTCTAAATTCATTTTTAACCCTAATTTCAATCAGTATTTTAAGTGCCGATTGATAATTTCGGGCCATTTCTGATTTATTATTAACCCTAATTTCAATCAGAATTTAATTAAATACGATTTTTTACGCACTCTCGGGATTAATTACTGAACCCGGCCAATAGTGACGGTAAAAGGTTGTTCATCATCGGGTTTGGTTTTGGGGAGACATTTTTAGGTGTCTACAGAAACCCTAACTTTTAAGTTTGGAATAAACAAACAATTATATCAAATGAAAGTAGAATTGAACAACAACTCACCCTAATTTGAGAGTGAGAAAGAGAAGGAATGTGGAGTGAGAGAGGGAGGTGTAGTGGTGGTGCTAGCTTAGGTACTTATGGCAGCAACACCATAGCAACACCACAACAACAACCACCGCATAACACCCCCAAAACCACAGCAACAACCCACATGCAACAACACCACAGCAACAACCACAGCACAACACCCCCGTAACCACCTACGAGCACCAGCAACCCCGCAGCAAGAACCACAACCAGCAGAAACACAGAAAAGAGAGGAGTGGTGGTGGTGTAGTCTCATCGGTCTGAAATGAGAGGGGAACGAAAGTCAGAGAGTGGAGGGAATTGCGAATTTTTTAGAATGAAAATGAGAGGAGGAAGATCGAAAAAACAAGGAAGGATTTTGATAGCTGGGCGGCAATTTTTTTTTTAAAAGTTTCAAACCGCTTCCCTTTTGATTTACGGAAGAGGTTCGGTTTAAACCGCTTCCCTTTGCAACTCTTTGGTTTTTTTTTGGAGGGTTTTTGGGAGCGAAATTGGAAAACCGCTTCCAATTTAGGGCTTCCAAATTGGTTTTTTCTACTAGTGAAAGCAATCATGTCAATGCCACCGCCCAAGACCGAGAAGCAAATTTGAGGATTTATCCGGTTACAATACATAAGTAGGTTCATATCCAAGTTAACCACGATATGTGAACCAATATTCAAGAAACTTAAAAAGAATGTACCAATAATATGAGACGACAAGTGCCAAGACTTTAAGAAGATCAAAGCCTATCTCGCTAACCCCTCTCGTATTAGCACCAGCACTTCCAGGAGTTCCCCTTCGATTGTACTTAACAGTCACTAAAGAAACAATGGGAGCCATGCTTGCGCAAGAATGATGAGAGGTGGATTCTAGGTCGTTGAAACTAAAATTCCTCCAATCAAACTAATTTGTAACCAAACCTACACCTAGTAATAGGGAAAGTTCGGGTCAAACCACTAGGAATGGGGGGAAGTTTGCTACAGCCAAAGTCAAGCTATTTCAAATCGTAAGAGGTAGTGTAGGTTATCTAATTCAACTAAACAAACAAAGTAAATCAATATATCAGACACTAAGGAATCAGGATCCACATATACTTGCAATGAACACACACTAAACGGGTTGGGGATTGATTAATTTGAGTATTGCGAGGGAAGATAGACAATGCAATCAAAAGAGCTTAATAAGCTATCTAATAAAGGTTTAACTAGCGCCAACTACGAAATACACTAACTAGGAACGTCACTAACCAAGCTCAATCGACAAATGTGAGCTACAAATCAATGGTCCGTATCAAAGTAGACACACAATGCAATCTATCATGAAGAACAAGGTTTATCACTCTTCTAATCCATACACATGCAAAAAATCAATTAACCAATTTAATTACAATGCTAAATTAATCAAAAACCCCCCAATTAGCTATGATCCATCACTAATACATGTTTCACCATATCCCTAGCAAGCAAACTACTCACAATCCATTAAAAAAATCAAGAACAAAGCTATACAATTCATCAAATTTATCATTCCAATCAAACCAATCTAATCAAACAATCAATAAACTTGAACAATCAACAAAACAATTAAAATCAAAAACTAAAGATTGAATTAAAGTAAAGAGTATATATTATTACAAACTTGATCAAATCAAAGGAAATGTACTTAAATTCAAACCAATTGCAACTATCATCAATCATCAACCATCAATCTTCAAGTTTCTCTCTCCATTAATCTAAAATCTAGAGTTTCTCTCTCTAAGAAAATCAAACATAATTCTAATTATGAGCTCTCTAATTGACCCCCCTCTAAAAATGAAGAGAAGACTATAAATAGTAAAACTAACACAAGGAGAAAGTAGTTAGTCGTCAAAAGAACCCGTACAGGCGCGGCGTTCACTTTAGAGGTGCACGGCCGCAAAGAAAAGGGTACGGAACAGGGGGAGCAACAGGCGCGCCTACACCATTGTCGCGCGCGCCCGCGCCTGGGAGCAGGACAACTCTCTTCCCCTTCATCTTGATGCTCCTCGTGCGCTCCACTTGTTATGCTTCATGAACACGACACATGGCAGATTCTAAGCACCTTGATAGTGGGTTCAACAACAGAATTGATGCCCCCATGGCATGAATGCACGGCCTAAAGAAGCTTGCAACTTGCACATCTCCAATCTTGGGCATCAAATGGAAGACACTAAGCATCCCAATCAATGCAACACTCGAGAAGAGACCTCGGGAATGATCTTCTCCTGAAAATAAAAGAAAGCAAACAAATAAAGGGGAAAAAGGCGAAATAAACCAAGAAATACATGAAAACGGAAAATATGCTAAGGAAAATGCAAACTAAAGAAATAAAGAGCAAAATTAAGGAAAATGCAACCTAAAATTGAAGCATAAGATATGCTAAGCATAGAGAACTAAAGAGGCACAATCCACTTTCATCCCAACCAATCTAACCCCGTTCTCCCAATGGCTTCAAACCTACCCTAAGTCAGTGTCTCAATGGTTCCTCGAAGGAACCAGATACGAATAAAGTTTAAGGCTTCTCAACATCTCGGCTATTACATACCGCTCTATAAGCTTGCCCTACATCTCTCTCCACCAACTAGTGACTCAACCACAAAGGTCAAAAGGTCTTGGAAAGGGTTGTAATGTAAAGGTGAGAAGGGTGAGGGTTGGCTACAATTTTAAATATGGTGGTATAACTAAATCGTGAAGCAAAGATTGGCCAAATCTCAACACCAAAACCAGGTAATCACCAAACAAAAATACAACACCCTCAAGCTTATTCAAATCTAAGAATCACAAATATATGTACAAAAAGCGTAAGAACGCTTCCCCCTAAGCCTAAATAAAGCATTCTCATCAATGCATAAATTGGGAGAAAGAAACTTACATCAAATTTTTTTTGAATTTTTCTCATTTTTAACTTTTTTCAATTTTGCCAAAGCTTTTGAATGTGCTTTGCTTTTTCTCATGTTTTCATTTTTTCATTTTTTGCACTTTATTCATTTTCCTAGCCTCTTTTACCTATAGACGGCTTTTTCAACTTTTGCATTTGCTTTTTATTCACAAAATATTTACAACACAAACTTGCTCTCATCAAAAGAACCAAACAATCATTCTCATCCACCAAACCTCCAACATAAGAGACCAAATGCTTCACAAAAACCAAAGATGGAACAAAAATGAACAAAAGGCTCAAGAACTAAAGATGTGGCTTGAAATTAAGGGTATATAGCTCAAATGGTTAGCAAGAAAGCAAAGGAAAACCCAAAATAAAGAAATGAAATCTATCGTAGAAAATTAAAATTACCACCCCGAAAAAATGTCTTTATCCTTCCTAAATGGCTCTGTCGCGATCTCGGGAGATGCAAGAAAAATTCTAGATAAATAAAGTACATTAATAGCCAATGATCCATGTGCCACTCAAGCAAAGTGTGAAGAAGGTTTACAAAAATGAAATCTCACATAGTTTTAGCAAAAACTCACTAAAGGCTTCAAATTTACCAAAGGAAGCAACTTCATCTTACCACAAACCAATAAAATCCGGCTTTAAGGCCCCAAAAGGTTCAAATCGCTACCTTAGCATACCCTATCCTAGAGTCAACATGGATACTCTCAAAGCATGGACACCGGTAAGACATAGGAAGACACATATTCAAATGCCAAAGCTCGGATAGTAGTATGTCCAAATACAAGAGCTAAACAAGTAAAAAGAAAATATAGCCTCAAAATCTTTTTGTTTGTTTTTGTTTCATAAATACAAGAAAAAGTGGAAAATAAAAGAGAGAAAAAGGAACGAAAATAAAGAAGAAAAGAAAAACACAAGAATACAAGAAAGGTAAGTAAAACCCAATCGTTAAACAAGCAGTCATTCGGCAACATCGCACATGAAGACCCCAAACACGCTAGGTGTTACAAGGCAAATATCCTCGAACAATTAACTCTTTCTAAACTAAACCTATTCTAAGCAATTAAGAAAGATTTATAAAGAGAAAAAATAGAAGGATCTCACCGGGTACTCCAAATTAAACCGTCAAGATACCTCATATGCAAAAGCAAGGATAAAAGTCAAGTGAGAGATAAAGAGCTATATACAAAAAGAAATTATTAGTAACTTCTAGACAAAACCCGAAACAACCTAAAGAAAATCATCATCATTGAACTAGAGAAGTGAAATCATTGAGCAGAGGAAAAAAATCATTCATCAAGAAAGCAATCAGGAAATTAGAGAATCTAGAATAAATCGACAGACCAACATCATATCATCATCATCAGAAAACAATCTCAGCAAACAGAAACCAACATAAATCATCATCAAAAAGAGACACCAAGTTGAAGACAGAACCATAGTGAACCATAAAAGCAAGGGGGAAACCAAACAACACAATAAATATAAGAATACTCCCCCAAGCCTTAAATGAACTACCCCCTCCCCCAAGCCAAAACTAAGCAACAAGCTGGCAAAATAACAACACAAAAGTAAGCGAGCATAAAAGGGAGGGTAGCCAAAATGGCATCACTCGGCACTGTGGTAAGGGGTAGAATGGGTACTCCCCTCACCAACCTCAGAAGAAACATGGGCAAATGAAATCATCCACATCCATTGGACCCTTACCCTTCAACCGACTATCCCTCATGGCCTTGTCCCTAGCAAAATAGTGGGACCAATCATCTAGAACTGGCTCACCCGAGAGTCCCCATTGGTCAAAAGTCTTAGGATTAAGGGATGGGTTAGGGTTAGCCGGGTCATAAGCAAAGTCACATCCTCCGGGCCTCTTATAGTCATAAAAGGTCGGAGAGGTCCCGTTAATGGCATGGGGAGGCACATTGGGCCCCTCCCAATAGGGATAGCACAATCTAGGTCAAAGGGCCGGGTCATACGGGGCCCATTGAGGTATGGGTCCCTATTGAACTGGGAGGTAAGGGTAGTTAACATAAGGCTCAATCCTCCCCCTCATTACATGCATATCATAAACTTGACTAGCATGGTAATCATAACCTAAAACAAAGTTATTCCCTAGAGGTGAACAATTCAAGATATCTGCAATGGAATCGATCTTTGCATGCAAAATAGACAAGTCACAAGTAGAGAAAGAAGATGAAGAAGGGGGAATAAAAAATGTACCTTCCCGGGACACTGGGGTCAAAGTAGGAGCAAGAGAATGAACTGGGGCATACAAATTGTGGCAAAGATTTGGCAAAGGAGCCTTCTTGAGAGAATGGTCGACCGGTCACTTGTTTGGCCGCCAAGGAAGAGCGGTGTCCAAGCATCGAGTGGTAGCCTCCGGATGAGGGATGGAGCACCAATCGTTGTCCTTGAAACTTTCCAAATAAATAAGTCTTATTAAGAAGTACGCTCCAAAAACCTTTGATTGATCAAAGCATAGATGCTAAGTAGATGGGATGGAGTTTTCTCTCGTTTATCACGAATAGGCTCAAGGGACTCAAGCATCTTCCCATATTTCTTGTTGAGAGAGAGAATCAAGATAGTGATCATTCCTCCCAATTGAATTCTTTCGGAGTGAAGACACCATCACGAATATCGATGAAACAATCAAGCAAATTGGACACAAAATCAAGGACCTCGACCTTATCTTCAAGAGTTTTGTCCGCCAACCAAAGCCAACTTAGTTCCTCCCTAGAAATAGCTCTGAGAGACTCTTTAGAGAAAAATGCATAAGTGAGGAGCCGACTAAAGTATATCACAGCCGGGTGGATGATGCAAGCTGACTTGGATTATTAAGGACAATAACTATCTTCAACCGATATGTGTCTCCACCAACGACGTTCCATATAATTATGATCTCGTTGCAAAACCTCAAAGGCTAGGTAAATGTAGGGAGTTCCTTCTATTGGTGAAGAAAACTTGAAGGCTTCATAGAAGTAGGAGAGAGGAATTGAGTGGTCATTGTTGAAAACTTGAAAAGTAAGCATTTGAGTTGACACACCATCCAACTTCTCCTCATACTCTTTCAAAGATGAAAGAAAATCGAAGCTGATGCGGGCATAGGTCGGAGCATTAAGACTAATGAAATCTTCCAACCCCAAAATTTCGAGCCAAGAATCTCACATCTTCATCAATTCCTAATGATGTTGTTGCCGATGCATCATATAAACAAGCTGATACAAGCTTTCTAGATGAAAGACGAATGAAATTGACCCAATGCTCTTTCTTGGTAAATTTGATGTCATAAGTCTCTTTGACATTAGGTGGAGGTGGCACAACCTCCCTAGCATTAGAACTCTGTGCCTTCTTGGCCCGGCGAAGAGGTGATAGGTTCAAAATCATAGAAGAAATGATGTGAAAAGATGGTGCATATCAAAAGAAAAAAAATTCAAGGCCACCACTATTATGGAAAGACCAAATCATCACACCACAAGTGTAAAAATTCACTTGGATAATAATGCTAGCAAGAATTTATGAACTACAAATGAGAACTAAGAGAAACAACACTCCAAACAACCATCTCAAACCCATGAATATGAACATCAATACTACCAAACAACATAACAACATATCCAACAAAGATGGTACCAAAATAGTTGTTGTTAAAGCAAAATCAAGCATCACAAGTTAGAGAAGTAATAAAATTCCTACTGCCTACACCTTGCACATTTCATAGCATGAATGTGATTGGTAAAGTATTTAGAGCCAAATTTCGTAAACTTCTTCCATAGAAACCGGTGTGTTAGAGAGGATTGATAGATATGCTTAGCGAATGAATCTCAACAGACGTTGAAATTCCATTGGGATCTTCAAAGTTTCCACCAATTCCTTCGGAATCGAGATTGGCGGTAGGTACGAATCTACATCCATCTCTAGTACATGAGACATGGGGTTCGTGATCATCATATTAGGCTGTTCCATTTCGTGTCCAAGGAACAGAGTTGTCTCCGGGGGGGATGCTCAGAGTGATCGGAGATGGAACTTGAGACATGGTCTATGGAAAGAGACACCTCCTGACTGGCTTGTGTAGCTTCTTGTTAACTTAGTTTTAATTCTCAGTGCCTTTTTTTTTGCTCAAGGGTTGCTTGTTTACTTGCTTGTTTACTTGCTTGCGGTGCAAATTCAAAGAAAAAAGAGGAATTTTCTTTGCCTTGCCCTATAGTTTTTCTAGCTTTAGGTATGGAATCACTCGTGTTGACTTCTTTTTCCTTAAGGAGCCCTGTAGTATCTTGCGTGGAGTATTTCGTTCCAACCTTTTTCTTTATAAATCTCAGTTGTAGTCTTCTTGTTTTTCGATTTTGCCTAATTTGAAGGGATATTACTGATTCAAAAATTGGGCACAAAGTTATATTTAAGCAAATTGAATTGGGAATTATCTCCTTGATTGATAGATGGAAATTTAAATCCATCTTTATCTTGAGAATCGGAAATAATATTTTCCCTCTCCTTATTTTTCTCCACATCTTGCTCCATACTTTCTATCTCTTCAATTTATAAGGCTGCAAATCTGGAACCAATCCCTTGATTTTTTATGACTTCAATATTACGAATATTCTTTCTCTTATCCACCCTTGGTTGAGCTGCACCAGACACCGATCTGTCCTGACCCTTCTAACCATGTTGGGCACCTTGAGGACCTGTGATATGTATATATTATATAGTATATTACCCTTGTCCCTTGGTCATAATTGGTAGTGTTTTTGGCTCTTTAGAGCCACTTTTATTACTAATATGTGTTTTCTAGTGTTTTCGTAGTTTGGTTGATTTTTGTAGGGAATTGCACTTTTTGAGCATTTTCCCTGGATTTTATAGAGCGACTACGAGCATTGGAGGAGCGCGACTGTTTGGGGGTTTTCTGTGTCCTTCGGGAGAGTTACAATTTCCTAGCAGACTTCCTTCTTACGCCTGTACCTGCACCTAGCCGACTTCCTTCTTGCACCTGTACCTGCACAAGTAACGGAGACTCCGGATGGGGGGTGGGAGTTCCGCCTCCGAAGATTAAGTTAGTATCTTTTCGAAGTGGAATAAGAACTGTAAAAGCTTCTCGGTTCGAGAGCGTTTCAGTAGGTTTAGGCTTTGTTTGGTTTTTTGTCGTTGCAATTAATGTCCGTCCCCCATAAATGAGGTCTACCCTTACTATTTATAGTAAGGGAGAACTGTACCTCAATAAGGGTATAAGGGACACGTGTCTGCAAAGGAAATGGGCCTTTGCAGACTGCTGAAAGATTGACACGTGTCAAGCATTTATTGGGCCACGTGTCTTAGGGTATTTTCACCCTAAACATCTGCCCCTCACAGATGAGATGTGGCAAACTCACGTGTCATCTGTGACAGACGTAGGGTGCACGGGGTAAGTGACGGTTCGTCTGCCTCCCCCCTCTTGAATTTCAAATTTTCGTGCAGGTGACTGTTCGCCTTCTGCCTCTTTCTATAAGTAGGGTGGCTACCTCTTTCCTCCGCACTTTTTATTTTCAAAAATTTCCTGAGAAGCTCTGATACCGGCTGCTTCTTTCAAGACTTTCGAGCATCCGGTTTTCGCAAGAACTTGACGTCTGCCTTCCGGCTGAGTGCGGATTTAGTAAGGTACCGTCTGCTTTCTCCCTCTACCCCTAGATTAAGGACCTCATTCGGCATTTTGCCGCCCGGGTATATTATGTAAAATGCCCTCATCCGTCATTTTGCCGCATGGGGCTGGCTTGGGACAAGTCCAAAAAATCTCCCTCATCCGGCGTTTTGCCGTCTGGAACGTTTAATACACTACCATCCGGCATTGTGCCGCATGGGACCCCTTTGAGCCAACTTTGTTTTAATGCAGACTAGTCATAAGTAACCTCATCCGGCCTTTAGCCGTATGGGGGTGGTTTGATCAACCTTTGCTTTCAAACATCTTTCAAATTGCCCCCATCCGGCATTTAACCGTATGGGGGTAGTTTGAGCAGCCTTTGCTTTTTCTCAAACATCTTTCAAATTGCCCCCATCCGGCATTTAACCGTATGGGGGTAGTTTGAGCAGCCTTTGCTTTTTCTCAAACATCAATCAAATTGCCCCCATCCGGCATTTAACCGTATGGGGGTAATTTGAGCAGCCTTGGCTTTTTCTCAGACATCATTCAAATTGCCCCCATCCGGCCTTTAACCGTATGGGGGTTGTTTGAGATTCCTTGGCTCAAACTTTGTTTCAAATTGCACCCATCCGGCTTTTAACCGTATGGGGGTCGTTTGAGCAGCCTCGACTTTTCCCCAAACGTTGTTTTAATTGCCCCCATCCGGCGTCTAACCGTATGGGGGTTGTTTGAGCAGCCTTAAGCTTTTTCTCAAACATACAAATAGCCCCCATCCGGCTTTTAACCGTATGGGGGTCGTTTGAGCAACCTTGGCTCAAACTGTTTCAAATTGCCCCCATCCGGCTTTTAACCGTATGGGGGTCGTTTGAGCAGCCTTGGCTTTTTCTCAAACGTTGTTTAAATTGCCCCCATCCGGCGTCTAACCGTATGGGGGTTGTTTGAGCAGCCTTAAGCTTTTTCTCAAACATACAAATAGCCCCCATCCGGCTTTTAACCGTATGGGGGTCGTTTGAGCAACCTTGGCTCAAACTGTTTCAAATTGCCCCCATCCGGCTTTTAACCGTATGGGGGTCGTTTGAGCAGCCTTGGCTTTTTCTCAAACGTTGTTTAAATTGCCCCCATCCGGCTTTTAACCGTATGGGGGTCGTTTGAGCAACCTTGGCTCAATCTGTTTCAAATTGCCCCCATCCGGCTTTTAACCGTATGGGAGTCGTTTGAGCAGCCTTGGCTTTTTCTCAAACGTTGTTTGAAATTGCCCCCATCCGGCTTTTAACCGTATGGGGGTTGTTTGAGCAACTTCCAGCCCATCTCTGCTATCCCTCATCCGGGACTCCGCCGCTTGGGGGGCTCTTAAATGAGCTTCCAATTAAACATGTCTGATCTATTTTTCTTTATTTCAGCTTCAAACACATTCGGAAATTTCCGCCTGTGTAGGTTTCAAGCCACCATCTCAGCAAATTCCAACCTCCAAAGGTACCGTCTGCACCCTTTTTCAATTCTTTTTGTTAATTTTCCGGTTGCATAGATAGGATATGGACCCTTCAATTATACACTCGGCACAGTTTACGACTGCTGTCAGGCGGTCACCAGGCACGGCTGAGTCTAGGACTGGGACTGCCGTCTGGGGGTATTTGGGCGAACCTTCACCTACCTCGAATCCGACCGTCTCTGTTCATGTGCAGGACAGAATGGCTCGGATAAGATGGACGGCAGTTGACCCGGATTACAAATCCGACGACGCAGCCGAAGATCCGGCTGATCCCAGAAACGAGGACCAGACGGCAGGACCGTCTGGTGAAATTCCTTTGGAAGAAACCTTGGGGACTCGTCAAGATTCCCCGAGTGGTCCGAGCACACCGGGTGACAGCATATTAGAAGACTCTGATTCTAATGTCGAAGGATCCGGCGATGAATCTGCTGGAGAAGGGTCTGGGTCCGAATCTGAAGCCCCAGCACAGGAGGCTGAGCCTATTGTTGAGGAGGCCTACAAATGGCCGGCTAAGGGGGATCCGACTGACATGACCATGTCAGCAAGAGACGTGGTCACCCTTACTGCAACCCTTCCTGCCTTTCTTTTTAAAAGGAAACCAGTTGGGAAGGACTGGGAAATAAGAGTCCCGCCTGTTAATGCAACCGTCGTATGGGAGGATGACTTGGACCATGCCGATGATTTTTTCGGCTGTTATGAGGCGGCATTCAAAGCAGGCCTCCGGTTCCCCCTTCACCCCTGTATCAAGGACATATTGCTGGGGTATGACTTGGGCGTATGGCAATTGACTCCTAACTCTTGGATCAATATTTTGGGGTACATTGCCGCGTGTGAGCTGTAGGAGGTAAACCCCAGTTGGGAGGCCTTTGCACACATGCATTACCTCAGCCGGGCTCCGGGTGGGTGGAATGCCTGGTACACCCTTACCACCAACCAAGAATACATGATGACTTTGGAGAAGCCATCAAAGTGGACCAACTGGAAGAGCAAATTTTATGTCGTCTCTTCGCCTTCCACTTCTCTAAATCACCGGCTGCGGCGGTATAATAAGCACCCGGCATTACTGGGCAAAAAATGCGCGCTCCCGAAAGTGCCGTCTGAGGCCTGGGACCAAATAATGGAGACGGGTCTCTTCCTCAAAACGACCCATCAGATGGAGGACGGAAGTGAAATCATCGTCCCAAAGTTCTGGGTACCCCTCCCGGAATGGTTAAGGGACGAGTCATTCTTGTCCCTTTGCAATCTAAGTTCAATGTTTAAAAAGAGTAGGTTCATTAACCCATCCGGTATTCTGACACCTGATTATGCATACACGCTCTAACTCGAATTTCCCTTTTTTGCAGGTACAGCTAAAAGAATGGTGCCTCTTGAAAAGACACCTGCCTTCTCAGCTATTGAGCTGAGAAAGAAGCAAATCGAAGAGAAGAAGGCGGCACTGGCCGCCAAGAATGGAGTAAAACCTCTTCCATTTCTTACCGGATGACATATGATCTGCCTTTGTTTCTAACTGATTGCTTTGTTTTGACTATTTTCAGGGTGGAACCCAAGGCATGCCAAAATCACTAGCAAGCATGCACAAAAGACCGGCTGGTGTGATACCTCAGCCGGCTTCAAAAGCTCCAAGGCTGCCGGGTCCACCTTTGGCAGCTAGTCCTGCAAAGAGGACGTCTGACCCTGCCAGGCCAACCACTGCAGGGAAGAGCCTGCAGCTAACGCCGAGTGCTTCGGCGGGCCAGACCCGGATGGGATCTGGCTCAGATGCGGCTGGGGGGGATGGCACCCCACAGCCTGTACAAGGTAAAACCTCTGCCTTTGACCCCCCCTGGCCGCTTGGGCATATGAGAGTCAAAACTCAAGCAAGCCAGTCTGGGGGCTCCTCTGGCAGCCGCATGAATATAGGCGGCGCCTATGCCCAGTATCTGACAGATAACCCTTCCTTTGCAGATGACTCTACCAGCCGGCCCGACTACAACCAATACGCCAAGAGAATGGTCAAGACTCTGACCCGTTCTGAAAAGGAGGCGGTGCCGGCTGTACACCAGGTTAACCTGGATCGCATCAACTCTCTTCTTGCTGAGGTAAATAACCCGAATGCCCTATGCTTGTCTCAAGCTCTGCTTTTGCCGGATGAGTAGTAATTATCATCATTAGTTCTAAATCCTTTTCCGGTTGGTACCATAGGTGATGCTGAGAGTGGACGGGCTCCGAGTCCCCTTGCGTAAAAAGCAAGAGGAGGTAAGAGACGCTCAGAAGCGTGCCCTTGACCTAATTGACGTTAGTCAATTTCACACTATTAAATATGATTTGGCAACTAAAGAGAGAGAGTTGCAACAGGAGGAATTACTGAAAGAGGCTGTGCTGGCTGGGGATGAGGCCAAAAAGAAAGTTGATGAACTTGAGCTTAAGGTTAAGGACCTCCAGGCTGATCTCAGAGCTCTGGAAGGAGCTGACAAGGAAAATGCCAACCTCCGCCAGAAGAACAGCGAGCTGACTGTCCAACTCACTAATATTCAGGCGGCCCACAAAAAGGAGCTGAACGAGGAACTCAGCCGCCTGATTACAGAGAATGAAGCCGATTGCGAGGAGCGCATGAAGCTGGCTTGGGGCCTCATCCATCCGGACTCTGACTTTGACTATTTCCACCTCCGTTACTTGTATGCTTCTGAAGTTTATGAAGCTCGAGTACTCGGCACTCCTGCCCCTCCTCCTTTCGACGAGTGGGCTGAGAAGGAGTTAGGGTCAGAGCCGGATGGGGTGCCAATGGGAAACCAGCCGGAGCAGCTGCAGGAGCAGACGGCTGAGACCCAGGTTGGGCAAGCTCAAGGGTTGGAGCAGCCTCAGCAACAAGAGCAACAGCAAGATTGATATTTTCTTCTTTTTTTTACCGGCCTGCGTGCCGTGTATTTTCGATGTATCTTTCCCGGACAGGGGTCCGGCTAACATTTTAATTAATCTATTAACCGACACAGTCGGGTTTTCTATCTATTATTTACAATTTTTTTTATATATGCATTTTTTTTATATATACGCATTTTAACAAGTATTTCAGACGGATGAAGAAGAGATACCACAATATGCCCCTGAAATGGCTACCTGTTTACCCCAGCAGTAGACAGGCAGTCATTTCATGGAAGCCGGATGGGGGGTCAGTGACTGACCTAACCTTGCCCCGTCTGATACAATTATATATAGGATGGGATGTAAAACCGTTTAGGTGATTACGGTGGCCCATTAGGAATTTCATTTTTCCGGATGGACCTCTTTTGGGTCCTTGCCGGATGAATCCCAGATGCAAAGGATCATTTCTAACGGCTGCAAATCGTTTTAGACAAACGCCGTTTGAGTTGTGGGATCGCTAGAACAATGTTCCACCCAGAAGGGAGTTGTTCTCTTCAGTGATTCACCCGGATGGGTGTCACCGGATGACTGCTCTTTTTGGAGCAGTGGTTTTAACAAGTGTTCTTCCGTCTGTGTTCTTGCACTAGACAGGTGCAAATACAATTGTATGAATGGAAATTATATGCTTTCACATTTCAATCCTTAGAAGTAGTACTTTTTCAAGTTATCTACATTCCAGGTACGAGACAGCCGCATTCCGTCTGGGGTTTCCAGACGGTATGTGCCGTTTCTAACTTCTTCAAAAATCCGGTAGGGTCCCTCCCAGTTTGGGGTCAGTTTCCCTTGTTCGTATGCCCTACCAGTTGCTTCAAGCTTTCGTAATACAAAATCTCCAACTTTGAGGGGGCGTTTAAGCACCTTTTTGTTGTAGGCCCTCGTCATTCGAAGGCGGTAGATTTCATGACGCAAGGCGGCGTTGCCCCTTCTTTCTGGAAGAGTATCCAGAGACAGGCGCATGGCTTCCCAATTTGCCTCTTCATCATACAACATGATTCGAAGTGTTGGCTCATATAATTCAATGGGAAGAACCGCCTCTGTGCCATATGCCATAAGGAATGGAGTTTCACCGGTTGACCCCTTCTCAGTGGTTCTGATGGACCAAAGAACGTGAGTTAACTCTTCTGCCCAAAGCCCGCCTGCCTTCTCGATCTTTTTCTTTATGCCGCTTGAGATGAGCTTGTTGAAAGCTTCAACTTGACCGTTTGCTTGCGGACGGCCAACGGATGCAAAGTAGTGGGAAATCCCTTGATCTTGCAACCAAGTCTTCAGGACAGGCGTTTCGAACTGGGGGCCATTGTCAAAGACCATTGACATTGGTACACCGAACCGGGTGATGACATTCCTCCAAATAAAGGAGATGACATCCTTAGTTTTGATGCCCTTTACCGCCTCGGCCTCAACCCACTTGGTGAAGTAATCAACAGCCACCAAAATGTATCTTCTGCCGCCTGGGGCAGGAGTGTATGGCCCCAAAATATCCATGCCCCATTTTGCAAAGGGAATTGGGCTGTGAATAGCTGTCATATCAGTTGCCGGCTGCCTTATCAGCCGGCCGAACCTCTGGCACTTGTCGCATCTTTTCACCAGATCTAATGCATCCGCCTCAAGTGTAGGCCAAAAGTATCCTTGGCACCGGGTTCTTTTGGCGAGGGTCCTCCCGCCAATGTGAGATCCACAGAAGACGGCGTGAAGATCTTCCAGTATTTCCTTGCCCCATTCTGGGGTAACACACTTGAATAGCGGCTGCAAGTAACCCTTCCGAAACAGTTCACCGTTGTGCATTGTGAAGCTTAATGCTCGTCTTTTAAGAGCAGCTGCTTCGGATGAGGTTTCCGGTAGAGTGCCGTCTTCCAAGTAATTCCGGATGGGGTCCATCCATGTGGAGCTTCGATCTAGAACTCCAATGGGGTCATGTTCAATGCTTCTCTTTTCCATGACTTCCCAGAAGACTGATCTAGGCGTATCACATGTGGCGGAGGATGCAAGTTTGGATAGTGCATCCGCCTGATTATTCTCGGATCTGGGTACTTGACTCAGGTTGAATTCATCAAATGCCCCAGCCTCCTCTTTGACCGCCTGCAGATACATAATCATCACCGGATGGGTGGCCTCGAAGTCACCGTTGTACTGGCTAACGATGAGTTGGGAATCTGAGCAGGCATCAACTTTCCTTGCCCCCGACCGCCTTACACATGCGGATACCGGCTAGCAGGGCTTCGTATTCAGCTTCATTATTCGAAGCTTGAAACTTGAATCGTAGAGCGTACTCGTATTTGTCCCCCTCCGGAGAGTGAATAATTACACCCGCTCCGCAGCCATTCAGCGTAGAGCTCCCGTCTACATAAACCCTCCAAACTTCATCGGTTTTATCCGGCTGTATTGGCCTTGTCATTTCAACAATGAAGTCGGCAAACGCCTGACCCTTAACTGCTCGCCTGGGTTCGAAAGTGATTTCTAAGCCTTGGATTTCCACAGCCCATTTAATCATTCTTCCGGATGACTCTAAAGTGGTCATAGGCCTTTTGAGCGGCTGATCAGTGTAAACGGTCACCGGATGTGCTAAAAAATACGGTTTCAGCCGCTTGACTGCTTTGAACAAAGCCAGACCGAATTTTTCGATCATGGGATAACGAAGTTCAGCATTCCGGAGTACATGGCTTATAAAGTATACCGGGAGCTGATTACCGTCTCTCTCAGCAAGGAGGACGGCACTCAAGGAGTGATCCGAGACGGACAAGTACATGTAGAGAGCCTCCTGGGGTAGGGGACTCACCAATCCTGGCAAAGAATGCAGGTGTTGCTTCAGCCGTTGAAATGCCACCTCAGCCTCTTCACCCCATTCAAACCTTGACCTCTTTTTAATTGCTTGAAAAAATACAGGCACTTGTCACCTGACCGGCTGAGGAATCTTCCCAGTGCCGCCAGGCAACCGGTAAGCCTTTGAGCCTCCCTGACGGTACGTGGCGACTGCATGTTGATCACCGCCTGTACTTTGTCCGGATTGGCTTCTATGCCTCTCTGATCAATCAAAAATCCAAGAAACTTCCCGGACTCAACTCCAAAGACGCATTTTTTAGGATTTAACATGACTTTATGCCGTCTGAGGGTGGTGAGAGTTTCTCGGAGGTCGGCTAGATGATTCGCCTGCAGCTTTGATTTGACAATCATGTCATCAATGTACACCTCCACGTTCCTTCCAATCTGATCATAAAAGACTGAGTTCATCATTCACTGGAAAGTAGCAGGCGCATTCTTCAACCCAAACGGCATCACCTTGTAGCAATATAGCCCTTGATCTGTGACGAAAGCCGTCTTCTCTTGGTCTTTCTTCCACAAGGGTATCTGATGGAAGCCGGAATAGGCGTCCATGAAACTCATCAGGGCATGGCCGGCTGTAGAGTCTACCAAATGATCTATCTTTGGAAGCGGGTAGCTATCCTTTGGACAAGCCCTGTTGAGGTCCGTGTAATCTACACACATCCGCCAGGTTCCATTCGGCTTTTTCACAAGGACGACATTGGCTACCCAATCCGGGTAGTAACATTGCCGGATGAATCCAGCATCCAAGAGTTTCTTGACCTCGGTGGCTGCCGCCTGGGACCTTTCCTCGCCATGGTTCCGTTTCTTTTGCCTGACCGGCTTCTTCTTAGGATCCACAGCGAGTCTATGTACAGCAAGATCCGGACTTACACCCGGCATCTCTTCTACTTCAAAGGCAAACACATCTTTGAACTCTTTCAACAAAAGGAGCAAACCTGATCCCAAACTTTCAAACGCAGCCGTTCCAACCTTGACGGTTCTGTCTGGCCGACTGTCTTCAAGAACAACATCAATTATTTCTCCTGCCGGCTGAGGGCGAAGAACGTTTGTCCTCTCGGACAGTGATTGCTATTGTTTCTCCTTCACAGGCGCCAGTTGGTCCGCCTTCCTCTTTTTACCGGCTGGCTTTGTAGCCGGTAAGCTTTGATCACAGTCGTCAAGTTCAACAATTTCTTTCTCTTGACCGCCTGTGTCAAGCGTTGGTTTGATGTCCGAGAGGTAACACTCTCTCGCCATCTTTTGGTTCCCACTCAAGGAACCGACTGTGCCATCATCCCTTTCAAACTTTATCAACATTAGAGATGGGATGATGACTGCCTTTGAGAGGTTAAGGGTTGGACGGCCAATAATCAGATTGTAGGCAGTCAGCTCTTCTACTACAAGAAACTTGACAACCATATGCCGACCCTTACCCTTCTCTCCGAACCGGATGGGTAGATCAATCATGCCCACCGGATGTACTACTCCTCCCCCAAAACCTACAAGAGGGTATGAGGCCGGAAGCATGCTACTGGGCTTATACTTGAGTTTCTCCAAGCACCGGTAGCTGATGAGGTCGGATGAGCTCCCGGTATCAATCAAGATCCGGCCAACTCTTTGATTGGCGATTTTGCACTCGATGACTATGGGGTCATCATGAGGCCGCCTGACCTCGCCTCTATCTCTCTCGGAGATGTTAACTTCCGGAAATGAATATTCAGACGACTGGCCCTCATCCACCGAGTTGACCAGTTTCCGAATGTTATCTTTTGTACCCCGGATGGTAGGCCCACCTCCCGCAAAGCCACCGGCTATGGTCAGAATGGTTTCCTCATCCGTATCCGATTGAGTAGCCGGCTTCTTTGGGGGTGGTCCTCTTGCTTGTTTAGGTGTACCCCTTGACTTGGAAAGATAAGATTTGAGAGCCCCCTCATCAGCGAGCCGGTCGAAGAGCCGCCTGAGGCTAAAACAACCCTCAGTGTCGTGGCCAATTTCCTCGTGAAAAAGACAATATTTGCTCTTATCCCGGGCGCTTAGAGGACTCTTCATAGGAGACGGTTTTTCAAGATTCAACCGGTCCTTTACTTCGTTGAGAATGGAGGCACAGTCCTTGTTGAACTCGTACTTTGGCACATACGGATCCGACCTCTTCCTTTTCTGGAAAGGTTGTCCGGATGAGTCTGCCGCCCATACCCCCTTTCTCTTGTCTTCCTTTTTGGCCGACTGGGTAGGCCGATTCTCTTTTTTATCGGATCTTTTGTAATCCGTTGGAAGTTTAACAGCACACAATTCCACTGCCTGAATGTAGGCCTCCGCCTTCATGAGTGCCTCGTGAAGAGTGGAGACCCTCTTCCTAACCAAGTCAAACTTAAAAGTTGATCCATCTTTTAAGCCTTTGAAGAAATCAGTATAGGCAACGTCATCAGACAATCCATTGATTTGGATCCTCATCAGGTTAAACCGCCTGACATATGACCGGAGCCCCTCTTTGTCTCCCTGTTGTATTGCCCCTAGATCAAGGCTTGTTTTCTTGGCAGGGATGTTCATAGAAAAGTTGGACGTAAACCAGTAGGCCAAGGTCCTGAAATTATTGATGCATCCGGCTGGGAGGTTACCAAACCAACGTTGAGCAATCCCTTTCAACGTTGCCGGGAAGCACCGGCACCATGCGGCATCATCCAAACCCTGCAAATACATCAGGTTGGTGTATGCCATAAGGTGATCTTCCGGGTTGGTGGTACCGTCGTAGGCACCTACCAACACGTTTTAGATTTTAGACGGCTGGGTCATCTCGGTAATTTCTCTGGAGAACGCCGTTGGCTGTTCCCCAAGGTTGAGCAGCCGGAGCTGCCAGTCCATAGGCTGGACGGGCGACTGATGCTGCCCCCCGAGAATACCTGCCTGTGCATAGGGGGATCCAAAGGGCGTATACGGTGTTCCATGCACTGCCGGTTGGATCATATGGGGGCCGGATCGAGCGGAAACCTCGCTCGTCCGGCTGTCATTGTTTGTTCTCGAGTGCCTTCCTGAGGTGGCATTGAAGCTGTCTCGAAAGGTCGATGTTGATGCCGACTCGGATCGCTGAGTCTTTTTATCTTGGATGAGCGTCCGGGCATCAGAATAGACTTTCTTGGTTCCATCCGGCTGAATGTGCCGGACGGGCTTTCTGACTCCATCTATAGGAGTGTGCATCTTTGAGAAATCAAAGAGCCTAGCTGGCATGTCTGACTTCGGATGTGGGGTAGATGCTCTACCCTTGACTGTTTTGGCCGTCTTTTTACCGTGACGCCTTTCTTCCGCCTGACCCTTACGGGGGCCGGCTGTGGAGTCCAGAAGGCCTTTGATCTCTCCTTTGAAGCTCATCATCATATTCATGAGCTCATCTCTGGAGACTGGGGAGTCTCCAGCGGTAGAGGTTAACCCAAGCGGCCCCCTAGTTGGCTTGCTAGGAGCCGCCTGGTTCCCTTCCCGTTCTCTCTTATCTTTGGAACGGGTGTTCTTGGTCCTCAAAGAGCCATCTGCAGCAGTGTAGGCTTCCAAGTCATAGTTATCGGCTGTATCTTGGTCCGATTGGACCTCAACCTCCCCAGTAGGCATATTGCTTTTACCAGGTAGTATAGGCTCAGATGTCATCTAGAAAGTACTCTCCCCACAGACGGCGCCAGATGTTTGGGGGTTTTCTGTGTCCTTCGGGAGAGTTACAATTTCCTAGCAGACTTCCTTCTTACGCCTGTACCTGCACCTAGCCGACTTCCTTCTTGCACCTGTACCTGCACAAGTAACGGAGACTCCGGATGGGGGGTGGGAGTTCCGCCTCCGAAGATTAAGTTAGTATCTTTTCGAAGTGGAATAAGAACTGTAAAAGCTTCTCGGTTCGAGAGCGTTTCAGTAGGTTTAGGCTTTGTTTGGTTTTTTGTCGTTGCAATTAATGTCCGTCCCCCATAAATGAGGTCTACCCTTACTATTTATAGTAAGGGAGAACTGTACCTCAATAAGGGTATAAGGGACACGTGTCTGCAAAGGAAATGGGCCTTTGCAGACTGCTGAAAGATTGACACGTGTCAAGCATTTATTGGGCCACGTGTCTTAGGGTATTTTCACCCTAAACAGCGACCACCGCCCTTGGCCGATTAGATTCATCGAACCAGTGATTAAGGGCTCGACATTTCAGATACCAAGGCATTGGACCGATTTATCAAGTCCCAAAAGAGGAAATTCGAACTGGGTTGAGTATCAAGGCCCAATCAAGAGTCC
The DNA here is from genome assembly GCF_001683475.1 of Chenopodium quinoa. Classification (NCBI taxonomy): domain Eukaryota; kingdom Viridiplantae; phylum Streptophyta; class Magnoliopsida; order Caryophyllales; family Amaranthaceae; genus Chenopodium; species Chenopodium quinoa. The sequence continues at coordinate 8,016,208 of NW_018745024.1, read as the reverse complement.
AAGAGCCTCGCCCATCCAGATAGAGCTGATAAGTGACTTTTATGTCGCTTTTAGGGTGTTTATTGAGTCGTTTTCCGGCTTATTTTCCAATAATTTTGCTCATTTTGTCCTTTATTTTTTTTATTTGCTTATTCTCGTCTTTTATCTTTATTTTGAGTATTTTTGTAGTCCTTAATAGTTTTTAGTTTATTTTCGTATTTTTAGTTAATAAATTCTAGCTTATCTCTTTTTCTTATTTTATTTTAGTTTAGCATTTTATTTTAATTTGTTTTATTTTATTTTATTTCCGATTACCCTCGTGTTTGGTTTTGTTTCTAGGAACGTTCGGGTTGAGGCTTGGTTATAATCAAAGTCATGTTCGAAAGTCCAAGGTCAAATGTTCTAACGAGCAAAGTCAAAATCCCTCACTCCCTTGCCAAATGCCAAGTTGTTGCCCACCTCTTAACCTTCACCCCACCATCTCCTGATCCTACACCACACCCATTTGCTCACTATCTCCCCTACTCCTCACATTCTGCACCTCACTTCCCCTGCTCCCTGCATTCCTCAACAACACCAACAGCAATAGCAAAAAAACACACACCATAGCAAAAAACACACACCATCAGACCCCCATTTCATCCACCTCACGCAACCCCACAGCCACCATAAAGCCCGAGCAACAGCCGAATTCACCAGTACCAGCAGCAACCCGCCACAATTGACCTCTAGCCACGCAAACACCACGCACACCAGCAAAATTGCTCCCAATTCCCCAACAAACAACAACAATTAACCACCGTCAAACAGCCGCAACGCCTCCTCACAACCTCCCTCACGCACCTTCAATACACCAAGCTCCCGCAATTCCACCTTCGCAACAGCTCACCAACGCAGCTCCTCAACTTCACAAACCGACCCACTCCCACCAACTCCTGCCACTCGCAACACCTTACCAAAACCAGAGCAGTCTCACACTCAATCTCCAGCCACCATTGCCGCCCACGTTAGCAGCGATTTCCGATCAGCGCTCTTCACCATTTTGCAAGCAACCTAACCTCAATCGAGCTTCAATTTGATTGGAGTTTCTCGGGCGCACAGCCCTGTCAGAAGGCGCACACAATTGGAGTCCAAAAACAGAATGATACAGTAGCATTTGCACGACGTCTTCGCGGGCGCGCAAATGTGGGTTCAATCACGAGCTTCTCACGTGATCTTAATGAAAATTGGATGGCCACGATTTGATGCACGATTATAGTTGATGATGATTGAACGGTGAAGATGATGGTTGATGATGCGGTGATGGTGAAGAAGATCAAAGATCAGAGAGCAGCCACAAAATGAGGAGAAATAAGGGGTCTGAATGTCTGATGGTGTATATGGGTGCTTTAGTTTATTTCCCTTTTTATTTTCTTTTATTTTATTTTTATTTCTTTTTCTATTTTCCTTTTCTTTTCTTTGTTTTATTTTTCTTATCTTTTATTTTTTCTTTTCCTTTATTTTATTGAACTTGTATTTAAATACCCATTTTTGGGTAATAAACTAGGAGCTATTATGCTATTTTTTCTTAATTAGTTTAGGAGAGCTTCTCTCTCTTAGGGTTAGATTAGATAATGTTTAGAGAGATAAAGTATATTATTGTTCAATTTTCTTCCAAGTATTCAACTTTTCTCAAGTTTAATCTTCAATCAAGCAAGAATTCAAGTTTTCATCTTTCATTAATCCTTTCTTTAGTAATTTCTAATCCTTTCCTTTAGCTTTATTTATTTGCATTTATTGTTGCTTATTTTTGATAATCTTATTAGTTCATCTAGTTGTTATTGATTTCATTGATTTTAATCATGTTTTGTTTTGAGTTTCTTGAGTTTATTTCTAGTTTTGATATTATGTTTAATCTCCCTTCTCTAGGCTAAACTTTTAGCTAGGGGAAGGGGGTGAAAGATATGAGTTGATATTGGATGAATGATGATGGTTGGATTGAACTTGTGCCATAAATTGATGAAAGACATGATTTTTAATAGCTTGAGATTATTGTTGCACTCTATTTGATGTTTTCTAGTTTTAATGCATGAAAGTGATTTGAACTAGATTAAGATCATCTCTATTTTAATGATTGCATGAAAATGAGTTATTAAAGTGGAGTCTTTATGGATTGTGCTTCTTTATTCTCTTAATTTGATTGTAACTAATAGGATGCATGAAAATGATCCTTATTAGTGTAGACCTCTTTCATTGACTTGCCTAGACTATTGCATGAGAATGAATTGTTAAGGTAGATTCTTGTGTTCTTTGGCATGTGTCTCATGATAATCATCATTATTCCCCTCTTTCTAATCATATTGGACATCCCCGTATCTCTAACGTCGTCTCTCTTGATTTAAATCATCATTATCTTTGCTTATTTGTAGTTTTAGTGCTCTTTATTCAAAAACCAACAAAAAACATTCCCCTTTTCACTCTTTGTAGACACCCATTTGTCTCCCCAAAACCAAACCCGGTGATGAGTACCTTTCACGTCGAATCATAATCGAATGAAGTGAAAGTGTGGAAAGTTTAGTGTTGCGGATAGTTTTAATTTCTTTTCTCTTCTCTTTGTTTTTGAAAACTTATTTTAAGAAAACAGCCAATCCAATTTTTATGGTCCATCATATGGGTCCAATAATAGTGTAGTTGGATGGGGCTTGACAAGAGCTTTCCAACGATATATTTTAAGCCCAATTTCGATGAATATTGAGGAAGTTATGGCCAATTTACTAAATTGGGCCCGGTTTGAACCTTATATGCGGCTAAATGATCTAGGGGAGGGCCTAATATGATTTATCATTCCTAATGCAATTAGGAATGGTTTTAGTCTTCTAGATTCTTCTAGAAGGTTCTTTTCATTCCTAATTCAATTAGCATTGATAAATTGACTTTTGTTGACTTTTCAGAGTTTTAATTAAAATCAAATAGCATTTTTGAGGAAAATATACGATTTTATCCTCCAGTACGGCAAACTTATCTGATTTGAGAAAGCGCGTCAAAAACAGGCTTGGCGCTTGACTCCAGGCATTGGCGCTTGGAGCTAGGCCTGGCGCTGGCACCAGCCATTGGCGCCTGGCGCTAGTGATGGTGTCTGACGCTAGTTAGCCAGGGTTGGCGCCAGCTCTGTTTCTCGTGCGCCAATACTCTGTTTTGTTAATTTTATCTTTTTGGCTGATTTTCTCTATAAATAACGTCGTAAAAACTCCGTTTTCATTCATCAACAATCAGTTTTAATTAATATTCATCAACAATCAGTTTTAATAAATATTCAACAACAATCAGTTTTAATTAATATTCACCTACAATCTGTTTTTATTCGCAATCATTAATTCTCTAATTCTCTCTTAATTCATTCATCTCTCTTTCTTTCTTTCTCTTTTCTAAACTAATCTTTTGCATACAAAATTCTGCATTCATTAGATCTAGAAACACCTAGCCATATTCGAAGTTGCCTTCGCCCTAGACGTGAAAGGTTTAATTTCTAAGGGTTTGGTCCCAAATCTCTATTTCAATTATTTAATTTGATTGTTTAATTATTTATTTTCCTTGAAGTTACTAACGTGTGTATTTTGTTATTAGAAAGAGGTACGAGGCATCAAAAAAAGTGATTTAATGGTTTTAATTGATATTATTGATTAGGGGATTTTGCTCCCACCAATCGGAATGCGCCACGTGGGCCAATTAAGTCCTGCCAAGTGTCCCCCAGTTGGAACTGTCAGGGCTTGCCACGTGGCACCCGCTTATTTGTCCACCTTGGACCTATTATGTCATGACACGTGGCATACTCCATGCCTAATGGAGAAACCGGCCACCCAGGCCCAACTTCCGAGGGAAGCCCAATCAGCCCAAGGTTAACCTAAACCTAGGATTGGCACGCTTCTCAAAGACTATAAATACTTAATTAATCCTCATTAAAGGGGATTAAGCAATTAAACACTCTCACCTAGAGAGACCCAATCACTTTAATTTTCGCATTAATTACTCCTCAAACAAGTACTAACTTGACCGTTGGAGGCGGAGCTCCCACCACCAGGAGTCTCCGTTGTTTTGCAGGTACAGGCGTCCGGTTCCAGTCTCGGAATTGTAACTCTCCCGCAGGACATCAGAAAACCCTGAAACATTTGGCGCCGTCTGTGGGGAGAGTACTTCTGAGATGGCATCCACGTTTGTACCGACTCTTGAAGAGAGGCGTCCCCTAGACGACCCTCAAGTTCAGTCGGACCACGATACTGAGAATGAATTTGAAGTTGAAGCTCACACAGCTTCAGACGGGACCCTAAGGGCCCGACGTACCCGTCATACCGAAAAGAGGGAACGGGAACATCTTCATACTGGAAGCGAGCCAGCAGGCGCACCGCCTGTTCGGCAGCAGCCGACTGATGGGTCTGCTCCCATCACAAGGAACGAACTCGTGACCTTCATGAGGGACTTCAAGGGAGAAATTCAAGAGTTGATCAAACAGAAGCCGCCTGCCCTTGATTTCACAAAATACCGTTTTCCTATCACAAGGAACTCATGACCTTCATGAGGGACAAGGAGCAGTCGGCTAAGAAACCCTCCACTTCACAGAAGAGGAAGCCAGTTCAAGGGCGAGAGGCGACTCCTCATCCTAAATCTAGGAAGCGGGAGCCGACTGCCCTTGATTTCACAAAAATACCGTTTTCCTACTCCAGGAACTAGGAAACCTGTTCGTCATATTCAGGCGGACGGGTCGAGGAAAACATACACAGACGCTCGGCTACTGCTAGAGCAGAAGAAGAGTGACCGATTGTCAGAGTCGGCCTCTACTTCAAACTTCCAAGACAGTCTGCGAAATACCTCGATGAGGCATACTCAGTCGTATCATGAGAGTCAGTCAGGCGGCACCTCCCGTCAGTCCGGCTATCATAGCGACCAGGCGGTACCAAACTTACCGTTTGTACCGCAACAACAGTATTTCTTACAGCCACCTCCGTTTGGTGGACATGCAACAAAAAATGTCCAACCTATGGACTGGCAGCTACGGTTGCTTAGACTTGGTGAATAGCCGTTGGCCTTCTCCAAGGAAATTACTGAAGCCGCTCAGCCGGCCAAAGTGAAAAATGTATTAGTATGCGCCTATGACGGCACTACTAACCCAGAAGACCATCTGATGGCATTCACCAACCTGATGTACCTTCAAGGGTTGGATGATCCCACCTGGTGCAAGTGTTTCCCAGCGACTCTCAAAGGAATCGCACAACAATGGTTCGGCAACCTGCCGACTGGTTGTGTAAATAACTTCAGGACGCTTGCTTACTTATTCACCTCCAACTTCGCCATGAACATCCCTGCGAAGAAGACGACCCTTGATTTAGGAACAATTCAGCAGGGCGAGAAGGAGGGGCTTCGTTCTTACATCAGGTGGTCTAACCTGATGAGAATACAGATTCAAGGGTTACCGGATGAAGTAGCCTATACTGACTTTTTCAGAGGTCTCAAAGACGGGTCGACCTTCAAATTTGATTTGGTCCGAAAGAGGGTGGCGACTCTTCAAGAGGCCTTGATTGAAGCTGAAGCCTATATACAGGCGACTGATCTTTGTAGTACGGGAAAACAGTCGGACGGGAAAAGGTTCGACAAAAGAGAAGGACGACAGAAACAGTCGTCAAACAAAGACGAGAAAAGAAAAGAGGTCTGGGCGGCTGATTCCTCTAAACAGCCGGCCCAGAAAAAGAAAAAAAGAATTCAAACCATACTCCCCAAAGTATGCGTTTAACAAGGATAGCCAGTTTATCCTAAAGGAAATCAAGGGACGGATCTCAATTGAGAAGTCGGTCCCCATGAAGGGTTCTGCAAACAACCGGAACCAAGATAAATTTTGTGCTTATCATGAAGATGTTGGTCATCACACCAATGAATGCATCAGTCTCATGCGGTATCTGGACCGCCTGGCTGAACAAGGTGATCTTGACACTTATGTCAAGAAATCTACGAGGAACACTTCCTCAAAAAAGCAGTCAACCAAAAAGAATCAACAGGCCGACAGCTCCGATACAGATGATGCAGTCGTCTACACCATTGCAGGCGGCTTCTCAGGAGGCGGCCCCACTATTAGGGGCAACAAAGACAATATCAGGCGGTTAGATGTAAATTCCGTTCACCAAGAACGCCCCTCCAAATATACATTTCCTGAGATTGTCATCACTGAAGAAGATCTAGGAGGGGTAAGAGGGCCGCATGACGACCCTATCGTTATTGAATGTAAAGTGGCCAACCAGAGAGTTGGCCGAATCCTCATAGATACCGGAAGCTCCTCAGATCTCATCAGTAGCAAATGTCTGTCGAAACTAAAATATCAGACTGATTGCATACATCCGGCATCCCACCCTTTAGTAGGGTTTGGAGGAGGAGTCGTCCACCCAGTGGGACGAGTGGATTTACCCATCCGCCTGGGCGAAAAAGGGGAAGGACGACACATGGTAGTCCGGTTCCTGGTAGTAGAAGAACTCTCGGCTTACAACATGATTCTGGGACGACCAACCCTGAATAATTCCAAGGCTATTATAATCCCATCTCTTATGTTGCTTAAGTTTGAGAGGGATAATGGAACAGTCGGGTCCCTAAGGGGAGTTCAGAGGATGGCCCGAGAGTGCTATCTCTCGGATGTCAAGCCCACTGTTATGGCCACTGGGTCAAGTGGTGCAAAAATAGACCTTGACAATGTCAAGGAGAGTGCGCCTGTTCAAAAAGCAGGCGGCAAGAAGAGAAAGGCATCCCAGACAGGGGCCGCAAGAAAAGACAGAAAAATAGCAATCATTGCAGAGGAGCGGTCGGATGAATTCCGCCCTCAGCCTGCTGGTGAGCATACGGACCTGATGTTAGATGACTCGCGTCCTGACAGAACAATCAAGGTTGGGACGACTTCTCTAAGGGACCTAGGTGACGACTTTCACAAACTATTGAAAGAATACAAGGACATCTTTGCATTCGAAGTCCATGAAATTCCAGGCATTAGTCCTGATCTGGCGGTACATAAACTGGCCGTGGATCCGAAAAAGAAGCCGGTACGGCAGAAGAAGCGGAACCATGGCGAAGAAAGAAGTCAGGCGGCAGCCGCCGAAGTTAAGAAATTACTTGATGCAGGGTTCATTCGGCAATGTTACTTCCCAGACTGGGTTGCAAATGTGTTGCTTGTTAAAAAGCCGAATGGCACCTGGCGAATGTGTGTAGACTACACAGACTTAAACAAGGCGTGCCCCAAAGACAGTTACCCTCTGCCTAAAATTGATAACCTGGTCGACTCAACAGCCGGCCATGCTTTGATGAGCTTTATGGACGCCTACTCTGGTTTGCATCAAATTCCTTTATGGAAGAAAGATCAGGAGAAGACGGCCTTCGTCACTGATCAGGGATTATACTGTTACACGGTCATTGCCGTTTGGTCTTAAGAATGCCCCGGCTACCTTCCAGCGAATGATAAAACACTGTGTTCTTTGATCAGATTGGGAGAAACGTCGAGGCATACATTGATGATATGATTGTCAAGACTAAACTTCAGAAAAGATCATCTGTCGGACCTCCGAGAAACTTTCGCCACAGTCAGGCGGCACCATGTCATGCTCAATCCCAAGAAATGTGTCTTTGGAGTTGAGTCTGGGAAATTTCTCGGATTCCTTATCAATCAGAGAGGAATAGAGGCGAACCCTGAGAAGGTGCAGGCGGTCATTGACATGAAGTCGCCTCGTACCATCCGAGAGGTTCAGAAGTTAACAGGTTGTCTGGCGGCCTTGGGAAGATTTCTAAGCCGATCAGGCGACAAATGCTTATACTTTTTCCAGGCAATTAAGAAAAAGGCAAGGTTTGAATGGGGGCCGGATGCTGAGGCCGCCTTCCAGAAATTGAAAGTTCACTTGCATTCCTTGCCGAGGCTGGTCAGCCCTTTGCCCAAAGAAGTACTCTACATGTACCTGGCCGTCTCTGATCATGCGTTAAGTGCTGTTCTCCTTGCTGAAAGAGACGGTTTTTCAGCTCCCGGTCTACTTTGTCAGTCACGTACTGAAAAATGCCGATTTGAGGTATCCCTTAGTGGAGAGATTTGGTCTTGCACTCTTCATGGCTGTTAAAAAATTGAAGCCCTACTTTTTGGCACATGCAGTTGTCGTGTATACAGACCAACCTATCAAGCGGCCACTGACCATCATGGAGTCGTCAGGCCGAATGATCAAATGGGCCATAGAAATTCAGAGCCTCGAAGTTACTTTCGAGCCTAGAAAAGCAGTGAAGGGGAAAGCCTTTGCTGACTTTATTGTTGAGATGACTCGTCGCCCTGACTCTCAAGTTCCAGACCAAGTCTGGAAGGTATATGTGGACGGAAGCTCTACTTCAAATGGTTGTGGAGCAGGCGTCATATGTCAGTCGCCAGAGGGCGACAGGTACGAGTATGCTCTACGCTTCAGTTTTCAGGCCTCAAACAATGAGGCAGAATATGAAGCTTTACTAGCCGGAATCCGCATGTGCAAGCGGCAGGGGCAAGAAAAATAGACGCCTGTTCCGATTCACAATTGATAGTGAGTCAGTACAAATGGCGAATACGAAGCAACCCATCCGGCCATGATCAAGTATTTACAGGCGGTCCGACAAGAAGTCGGCTCCCTTGAGGATTTCCATCTGATCCAAGTGCCGAGATAAGAAAACAACCAGGCGGATGCACTGTCAAAATTAGCATCATCCGCCTCCTCTGATACTCCTCGAACTGTTTTTTGGGAAGTAATGGAGAGGAGAAGCATTGAGGAAGAACCTATTGGAATCTTAGACAGAAGCTCAACCTGGATGGATCCAATCAGGGCATATCTGACAAACGGTACCCTGCCGGATGATCATCGACAGGCGGCAGCACTGAAAAAACGAGCCACCAGTTTTGAAATAATAAAGGGAGAACTTCACAAAAGGGGGTACCTTCAACCCTTCTTAAAGTGTGTTACTCCAGAAAAGGGACGAGAGATACTAGACGATCTTCACTCTGGTTACTGTGCTTCCCATATAGGCGGTAGGACGCTTGCTCAACGGGCAAGGCGGCAGGGCTACTTTTGGCCTACTTTAGAAGCAGATGCAATGGAGATGGTGAAAAAATGTGACAAGTGCCAAAGGTTTGGCAAGCTAATTCACCGTCCGGCTACTGACCTCACTACCATTCATAGCCCACTACCGTTTGCTAAGTGGGGCATGGATATTCTGGGTCCATATACGCTTGCTACAGGCGGAAGGAGGTACATACTTGTTGCCGTAGACTACTTCACTAAATGGGTAGAGGCGGAGGCTGTAAAGGGAATCAAGACGGAAGATGTAATTTCATTCATTTGGAAAAATGTCATCATTCGGTTCGGGGTTCCCATGTCTATGGTTTTTGATAATGGTCCCCAATTTGAGACGCCTGTTCTCAAAAGCTGGTTGGGTGACCAAGGAATTGCACACTACTTTGCATCTGTCGGCCGTCCACAAGCAAACGGTCAGGTAGAAGCCTTTAATAAAATCATCTCAGACGGTCTCAAGAAAAAGATTGAACGAGCAGGCGGCCTATGGGCGGATGAATTACCATATGTTCTCTGGGCCATTAGGACGACTGAAAAAGGGGCGACTGGAGAAACTCCATTCCTCCTAACTTATGGTGCGGAAGCTGTTCTTCCAATAGAACACTACGAGCCGACTCTTCGAGTAATGCTATATGACGAAGAGGCAAACTGGGCAGCCATGCGCCTGGCATTAGACTCACTTCCTGAAAGGAGGGGCAATGTTGTCTTGCGCCATGAAATTTACCGCCTGAGAATGACTAGATCATACAACAAAAAAGTACACAGACGTCCACTCAAAGTGGGGGACTTTGTACTTAGAAAAATGGAAGCAGTTGGTAGGGCTAATGAGTCTGGCAAACTAACTCCCAACTGGGAAGGACCCTACCGAATCTGTGAAGAGGTCAGGGATGGTACCTACCGTCTGGGAACACCAGACGGACAACCGTTGCCTCGAACTTGGAATGTAGATAATCTTAAGAAATATTTCTTTTGAATGATGTAAATAGTCAAGGGCTACTTAATAAAAGTTTGCGTACTTAATATTCAATTTTGTACTAAGAGGGGCACGCCTACTAACAAACAGTCGACTACTCTCCATGTTTAATTTTCTCTTCAGAGGGGCATGTCGTCTGTACCTTTACAGTCGGCTACTCTCCATTGAGTATTTTACTCTATCTTCAGAGGGGCATGCCGTCTGTACCTTTACAGTCGGCTACTCTCCATAGAGTATTTTACTTTCA